>NC_091442.1:102311230-103582018 GCF_964237555.1 Oryctolagus cuniculus | reverse complement strand
GAGGCTTGGACTCGGATATGGACTGTGGGAAAGAAGTTAGGATTTAAAGTGAAAGCAAGAAGAAACTTAGACTCAGATACGGACTGCAGGTTGAAAGTGAAAGTGAAACCTATAAGAAACTTAGACTTGGATACGGACTGTGGGGAGTAGCCAGGAGAAATGAGAGGAATATTGTTGGAAGAAAACTTAAGGAAACATACCGGGTAGAGAAAAATGTTAGGGAGGATGAAGCCGCGAGTGCAGGCCGAGGCGGAGATATAAGCCAGCTTGGAATTCTTCAAGTCACCCCGGGGAGCAAGAGGCGAAGATCTGGAACCAGAGGCAGAGACGTGGGCCGCCAGGTTGAAATTCGCCAGGTTAGTCCGGGGAACTTGGACTGAATGCCGGTGGTGGCGGAAACATTCGCGGAAGCCGCTGCGTGCAGAGAGAGCACGGGGCGTGAATAGATGGGGAACGCGGGGCTGGCGCGAGGCCGTGGTGCGGGCGCGAAGTGCGTGGAGACCGCGGAGTGTGCGCGCGAAGCCGAGCAGCGCAGATGAGAGAAGCGCGGGCTGAAGCGGCGCAAAGCCGGGAAGCCGCCGCGGGGCGGGCGCCGGCGGGGCGAGGCGCCGGGAAGCCGCGCAGTGCCGTGAAGCCGCCGCGGGGCGGGCGCCGGCGGGGCGAGGCGCCGGGAAGCTGCGCAGAGCCGTGAAGCTGCCGCGGGGCGAGGTGCCGAGAAGCAGCCTCGGGCGGGCGCCGGAAAGCCGCGGGGATAAGAGAAGCCGCGGGAAGTTTAGAAGTAAAATGAGAGAAATAGGAATGCTGGTAGATAGAAGTAAAATAGGAGAAATAGGAATGCCCGGAGATAGAGAAATAGAGAAATAGAAAGGCCTCCCCACAACATGGCAATTAGAGAGCTTGGATTCGGTCTGCCTGATTAAGTGAGGCGATGAGCACCTGGGCGGCTAGCAGCTTATGCGCCGCAGGTCACCGAAGACAGGCACGAATTAACATCAGTAAGGCTTCCCCACAATGCAACAATTAGGAGGCTTGGATTCGGTCTGCCTGATTTAAGGCGGTAAGCACCAGCAAGCAGCTCGACCAAAGCATGAGCTGCAGGTCACCGAAGATAGGCACAAACCAACACTAATAAGTCTCCCCCACAATACGGCAATGAGAAGGCTTGGATTCGGTTTGCCTGATAGGTTTTGTAAGCCCCTGCGGGCAGAGCAGAGCATGCGCTGCAGAGCACCGAACACAGGCACGCATCAGCGCCTAAAAACCTCCTCACAACATGGCGAAGAGAGGACCCGGATTCGGTTTGCCTGATTGATAGGACTTGTAAGAGCCTGTGGCAACTCTAGCAAGTAGAGCAGAGTGTGTGCCGCGGGACACCGAAGACAGGCGCGTATCAACGCCAAAAAATAAAAAGAAAGGGGGATCTGTGGGGAGCAATCCGGACTAGACTGAGTTACTGGAATTAAGACTTATTCTATGCATCTGCTCTCCCACAATATGGCGCTGGGAGAGAAGTAAACAGCTTCCGCACAGCTGCCTCCAGTTCAACCAATAAACTGTAGGACTTGCTCCTGATTGGAGAGCAGTGTACTCGGCGTGTGGGCAGCCGAGTTAGGATTGGCGGAGGAGGACTGTAAAGGAGGAGAGAGACAACATGCACGAGGAACATCTATGGGGAACATCTAGCTGAAGGAACACCTGTGCAGCCCCCGAGAAGAGCCGGCCGGCGGTGTGCCGCTCCCCTGCGGAAGTGGGGAATGTGGCCAGGGGGAACTGCCCTTCCACGGAGGTGGAAGGGATAGTAGCCAACCCGGGAAGAACCAGCAGCAAACCCGGGGAGGGCCGAGCAGACGAGAGAACAGCGCAGGGTCCTGTGTCGTTCCTCCACGAAGAGGGGGAGCGACAGCTGAAGATTTATAAGCTCAACATTTCCTATAGTTCATACAGTTTTAGGAATTATTCTACTTCCCACCAGATAAGGAAAGAATCCTTATTGGTCATTTGAGCATTCGATAGAGACTTCAGAAAATCCACACCTTAGTAGAGGGACCAAATTATTCCTATGGAAAAGGATAATCTAATCCCATTCTAAAAAAACTTTAAGACAAACCTTGAAAAGACCAAACTGAGGAGTCAGCATTGTAGTGTAGTGGCTAGGGCTTCAACCTGCAATGCTGGCATCCCATGTGTATGCTAGTTTGTGTCCCAGCTGCTCCACTTCTGGTCCAGCTACCTGCTGATGGCCAGGGAAAAGCAGTAGAGGATGGTCCCAGTGTTTGGGCCACAGCCGCATGGGAGACTTGGATGAAACTCCTGGCTCCTGGCTTTGGCCTGGTCCAGTGCTGGCTGGACTGAACCACTGGGGACTGAACCAGTGGAGGAAGTTCTTTCTCTCTCTCTCTCTCTCTCTCTGACTGTGAATTTCAGGTAAATAAATAAATCTTTAAAAAAAAAAACAACCTGAATAATTTGACTGTCAACCAGAATAAAGCCCAAGCATTTAACTCAAACATAATATTCAGCATCTTATCAAAAATTTCTTGACACATCAAAAAGCAGAAAAATTACTTATAGCAAAAATATAAGTCAATGAAAACAGACCAAGAAGTAACAAAAATGATAGAATTAGTGTAGGACATAGAAATATGTATTATAACAATTATAACTGTGCACAAGTATTTAGAGGAATTTACTGTCTGTAGAGAAACCAACATACTTCAAAAAAAGAAGCACATATAACTTATAGACATAATACAAACTATTTGAAGTAAAAAAAATTGCAAAGTGAATGGGTATGGATAATGAGCTAATGATAGAGATAAAATGAAACCCTAAAATATACTCAGTCAATCTAAAACAAGACAGGAAGGGAATGAAAAGATAGCAAGGAGCAGAAGGGAAAATAGCATCTAAATACCAGATGGTAGACTTTAATGCAACCACATCAATAATTGTAGTAAATGTGAATGGTTTAAACACTCTGACTAAAAGACAGGGATTGTTGGACTGATAAATGAAGCACAACCAATTATATGCTGTCTAAAGTTATACTTTTTTAAAGTAAAGACACAGGGGCCGGCACTGTGGCACATTGGTTAACGCCCTGGCCTGAAGTGCTGGCATCCCATATGGGCACCGGTTCTAGTCCCGGCTGCTCCTCTTCCAATCCAGCTCTCTGCTATGGCCTGGGAAAACAGTGGAAGATGGCCCAGGTCTTTGGATCCCTGCACCCACGTGGGAGACCCAGAAGAAGCTGCTGGCTCCTGGCTTCGGATAGGCACAGCTCCAGCTGTTGCAGCCATCTGGGGAGTGAACCTCTCTCTGCCTCTCCTCTCTCTGTGTAACTCTGATTTTCAAATAAATAAATCTTTAAAATAAATAAATAAAGACACAGTTTAAAAATAAAAGGATGGGAAATGGTAATACCATTCTAACATAATCAAAAGAAAACAGGAGTATACAAATGTTAATCAAAGTAGGCTTCAGAAGAAGAAACACAACTATAGATAAGGAAGTTTTCTTTTAATGAAAAAGGGACTAATACCTCAAGACTGTGTAACAGTTTTAGATGTGTATGCACTATACAGAACTTCAAAATATGTAAGAAAAGGAAAAAAAAGTTAAAATTGTACAATTCCCAAGATAAAACCTTTGTGATCCTAGGATAGACAAAGATTTCTTAAATAAGATACAGAAAATGTGAACCATAAAAAGAAAAATATGTAAATATGACTTTATTAAGATAAAAAACTTCTACTTTTAGAAAGAAATTGCTAAACACAGGAAAACACAAGACATGAATTAGGGGAGAATATTTGCAATAGATGTACCTGACAAAGAACTTTTTTCAAGAATACACATCAAGAACTCTTACAGTAATCATAAGATAAACAATCTAATCTTTTTTAAAAAGATTTATTTATTTATTTATTTGAAAGTCAGAGTTACACACAGAGAGAAGCAGAGGCAGAGAGAGAGTGAGAGAGAGACGTCTTCCGTCCACTGGTTCCCTCTCCAACTGGCTGCAGTGACCAAAGCTGTGCCCATCTGAAGCCAGGAGCTTCTTCCAGGTCTCCCACCTGGATGCAGGGGCCTAAGCACCTGAGTCATCTTCTACTGCTTTCCCAGGCCATAGCAAGGAGCTGGATGGGAAGTGAAGCATCCAGGACTCGAACCCACGCCCATAGGGATGCCAACACTGAAGGCAGCAGCTTTACCTGCTACACCACAGTGCCAGCCCCAACAATGTAATCTTTTAAATGGTCAAAAGTTATGAACAGAAACTTAACAAAAAGTCAATGTCCAATAAACACATGAAAAGATACTTAGAGTTATCCAGGAAACACAAACCAAAATATCACTAGAATATTTAAAGTTAAAAGATTGACAATGCCAAATGTTGCTAAAGATGTAGAGTAACCAGACACCCATTGTTTAGTTACACATATGCGAATGTTTAGAGCAACATTATTTATAATGGCCTCAAACTGTAAACAATTCAAATGTCAATCAATGCATAAAGAGATTAATGAATTGTGATGCATCTATACAATGAATAAATAAAAAGGAACCAACTATACTGCCATAAGCAACAAAATGGATGAATCTTGAAACATGCTAAGAGAAAGAAGCATGACACAAAACTACAAAAATCTATGTGATTCTTTTTAAGAGCCACTCACAGCAAAGGTCAACTTAATTTAGAATTTCAAGATTCAGACCAGTGGTTTCCTGACTCCAGGAATGAGAATGGGAAAAAAAAAAAAATTTGGGGGGGGGGGAATAGAAACATTCCATATCTGATAGTGGGGGTGACATGGGAATATACATCTATCAAAAATTTTCAGACTGCACATTTAAAAGGTGTGTATTTTATGGTTCAGAAAATGTACCTCAACCACATTTATTTCAAAATACTTAAATTCCTTGACACCCAACAATTAATCTCCTGTAATCTACCTGTCCTCCATACTTTGTCGTTAATATTTATTTTTTTTTTTTTTCTGACAGGCAGAGTTACACAGTGAGAGAGAGAGAGAGAAAGGTCTTCCATCCATTGGTTCAACCCCCAAATGGCCTTTACGGCCGGCGCTGCACCGATCTGAAGGCAGGAGCCAGGTGCTTCCTCTTGGTCTCCCATGCAAGTGCAGGGCCCAAGCACTTGGGCCATCCTCCACTGCCCTCATGGGCCACAACAGAGAGCTGGACTGGAAGAGGAGCAACCGGGACAGAATCCAGCACCCCAACCAGGACTAGAACCCAGGGTGCCGGCGCCGCAGGCGGAGGATTAGCCAAGTGAGCCATGGCGCTGGCCTGTCTCTAATATTTATAATAGGCCTTTATTTTCAGCCTATTCTGTAGGAATACTGAGGCCCTGAAATACTTCATACCTATAGTCAGTGCTTATGTTCATGTGGTAACTGTTTTAGTCATTTCTGACCTCCACTTTAGTCAAAAGAATGCCCAGGGGTAGTTGCATCCATAAAGAGAAATTGTGAATCATCTGTTCCCTTCCATTTCCAACCCCATGTGCATTTTTAGCATGAGCTCAGAGGACAATTCTAAGCTTAATGGAGACTCTATATTCTTTCTTTCTTCCTGCCCACGAGTAAAAGTGGTTTGTGGACTAGAGATACGTGCATGCTTTCACCTTACTTCTTCGAGAAGGTGATTTTCAGATCAATAGCGAAGTTGGTGAGGTTTTCTTATGCTTTATTTTTTTTCCAGTTTGCTTGGCCAACTTCATTTGCGAATAGAGCACATTCATCTTTCTCTCTTTACTTAAGAAGATCATGCTGACAGAGGGCCAGCTTGAATCCTGGCAGAGCAGGTTTATTACATCAAAGGATATTGATTTGTTTTTTCCCCGAAAATTTTTCTCTGGGTCAACAGCGTGGCAGAGTGGACTCTTCTGAGTTTGCTAAATAATACTTCCAATAATTCTGTCCCTGTTGGATTTATTGGTTTGTTTTTCTGAAGGTTCTTATCAGGGAACCTCTTAAGGAAAATTGCTGGACTTAGCAACAACTTTAGAAATTGGGGAGAGTTCAAGTGATCCTTTGGATTAAAAGAAATACAAAAAACAGCAAAGTCTCTCTCTCTCCCTCTCTCTCTCTCTCTCTCACACACACACACACACACAGAGAGAGAGAGAGAGAGAGAGAAAGAAAGCTATCCATATGACTTGAATTCTTTGTAGACTGCTTTGCTGCCACCCCCCCCCCCCACTTCTCAATACTCTATTTAGGAAAATTGCAAGCAGAAAACAATTCAAGTTTTGTGTGACAACTTCAAACGTCCTAGAATGTTTATTAAATGATTGTGAAGATGTTACAAGCTGCCCTCAGCCATTGTTGATAATCTTCTACATGAAGTGTTCTGCTCAAGGTGTCTAACAGCATCAGACAAGACACTTCATGCGTGTAACTGCAGGTACTCCCACATTTTCCAGATTAAAATGCTATTTCTCAAACTGTTCAAACTCAACAGCGCTGTCCTTATTCTCCCTGAGGTTTTCAAAATCTTTTAGGATCAAGTAAGATGACTTGTGAAAGAAAGTCTTTTGTGAACTCCAAAGTTTGAACTAGAACTTGATGATTTGGAATATGCATTAAAAACCAACCTGACAGTAAAATATATGAACAGGCAATTCACACAAACAATATACAAATGGCCTTTAAACAAAAAAGTAATGCTTCATTTCACTCATAATATGAGAAATGAAAATTAAAATTGTCCTGGAATATCATTTCTTAATGATCTGAGTGGCAAAAATGTCAAAAAGCTTGACAATACACACTATACCAAGACTGTGGCATGAGAAGTATTTTCATATGTTGCTGGTGGGACAGAAAAGGATGACAGCTGATATGAATAGAAATTTGCTAGAAGTAAAATTACATATGCATTAACTTTGACCTAGCAATCTATCACTGTTAGAAATTAAAACTACACTACTGTAAAAATATACTTTCACAAATACAAAAAAGTATAAATTCAAGATATTACTTGTCATAACAATATGTTAGGAACAATCCAGATGTTTAACCATGAAGGGTGAAAAATAACAGCTCACTCAAGCAATGGAGAGCTTTGCTGCTGTCAAAAAAGGATGAGGATGTTCTCTATGAATTGATATGGGATAAATTTCAAAAAATACTGTCAATAACAACAGTAAAGAACAAGAATTTTCAGAGTATTCTCTTTTGTGTAATAAATAAGGAGAAAAAAGTATGTACAAATATGTATATATTTCCTTAGCTTCGCAAAAAAGAAAGAAAATATAAGTGGAATTAATGTAGTGGGTGGGTGGATGAGGTGGTAATAGGGAATAGGGGTCAGAAAAACTTTTGTGATTTAACTTTGAAGCTATGTAAACATTTTATGCAACCAAATCATAAAATTGAACAAAGATAAAAGATAATGTTAATAGTGAATATAGACTGTCTAACTCTATCTGTCAAATAACAAAAATAGTGAAATCAGAAAGAAATGAATTCTATTGTTACTTCATAGATAGCATAGCCACACAGAGAAATGAGTTAATTCAAATAACTTGGAAACCACACTAAGGCTTTGTATTCTTAACAGAATATATCTTCAGGTCAAAAGAATTGCAAGGAAATCTAGCACTTAATAGGTTTGTTCATGGCAATGTTGTTGGCTATTTTTTTTTTTTTTTTTTGACAGGCAGAGTGGACAGTGAGAGAGAGAAACAGAGAGAAAGGTCTTCCTTTGCCATTGGTTCACCCTCCAATGGCCGCCGTGGCCGGCGCGCTGCGGCCGGCGCACCGCGCTGATCTGAAGCCAGGAGCCAGGTGCTTCTCCTGGTCTCCCATGGGGTGCAGGGCCCAAGCACTTGGGCCATCCTCCACTGCACTCCCTGGCCACAGCAGAGAGCTGGCCTGGAAGAGGGGCAACCGGGACAGAATCCGGCACCCCGACCAGGACTAGAACCTGGTGTGCCAGTGCTGCAAGGCGGAGGATTAGCCTAGTGAGCCACGGCGCCGGCCGGCTATTGTTTTTCTGAAATTATTTTGTGTTGATTGTAAGATGGTATAAATAGATAAATATATTGATGTTGGGAACCAAGATTTTCATTGTTGGATAAGGAAAATACATATATGGAATAGGGAAATTGAGGTCTTAGAATGTTATTTTTATTTGAATTGATAAATCATTATAAATTATCATTTAATTTTTATAGTTCTAGCTACAAAAAGTCCCGAGAGCAATGATATTCATAGCAGTTATCACAGTGTACCCTCAATTCTTGGTTTCTAAATCCCATTTCCCGCCTAAAGAAAGTAGGACTTAGAAATGTGGCTCTAGATTGGGAGCACAGAGAGCTAAAGATGATCCTGAGACATCTGTGTCAGATAATGAAAATGTATTCAGAAGATCAATAGGGCTATTTCAAAAGGACAATGCAACACTGATCTGAAGAAAAATTATGAGCCTTTGTGATACTTGAAAAAGAAGCAGGGGTGGGGAGAGAAGCTTTTCCTGAAGAAGAATACCAGCTTCTAAAGCAAAGGGAAGATGGAAGGGAATAAAGAAAAATCATTTTCTACTTCAATATATTAGTTAAGGCAAATATCATAACTAGATATTACAGTCATGGATGAAGGATTGTTGGAAAACACTCACAAACTCTCAATGTAGCCACAGAATACTTACTAAAAAGGGGAAAGTTGATTTTAACAAGGAAGAGATCACCATCACATTAAGCAAGTGATCAAATTTTACATCACCAACAGTGTGACAACCTGACATTATGTGTCTCAGGGTGTGCTGTGGAAAAACATCAGTTCTGGTGCAGTCTAGCCAAAACGTCTAAGCAGAGTATAACCAATAGGAACAATAAGACAAATCCAAAATGTGGGATTTCCTGCAAGACAACTGGCCCAGACTCTTACGAAACAGCAATGTTATGGGGGAGCATAAAAACAGAAGTTCTGTTCTGGTTTAAAACAAAGACATAACAAGGAAATATAATGCATAAACCTGATTAAAGCTTGGATCTAAAAACGAAATATGCAACGAAAGACAAATAAAATGGCAAAATGGTGACATTTGAGTAAAGATCATATTGGAATATATTGGAGAACTGTTATTCTTCTTTCATGGACTAATAGTATTGAAAATGTAGGAGACTATCCTATATCTTTAGAAACGCATGCTGAAGAGTTTAGGAGTTCAGTGTTATCTTACCTGCAATGTGTTTTTATATAGTTGAACTATCTAGCTGTATAGAAAAATGGCGTAAATGTGGCAGGATGCCTGCAATTGGTGACTGTAGATAAAAGATATATAGGTGGCCCTTGTACGATTCTTTCAACTTTTCTGTAGTTTCAAGTATGTCAAAATAAAATGTTGGCAATGACCAAAAATATCCCACATGATAACTACGAGGTTCCTCTTTGTGTTCTAGACTGAAGCATGTGATTTATGGGTTAAAGTTAGAAAAAGAAAGGGGTTATTCTTCGGATGTGGAAAAACTTCTCATCAAAGGCAGCAACTGACTGCCTGGACTTTGGAGTCAGATGGACCCAAGCTGGGAAGCTTTGCAAGTTCCTCAAACTATCTAAGTGCTGATCGTACTTCCCTCCAAGGATTGTCATGTGGGTCGGTGAGATAATCCACATCAGGTGTTACACTGAGGTTGGATCAGTGGTCACCACTCACACAGCCCAACTGATTTTGAGGGTGCAATGTTTAGGCATGATCTTGGATATATGTGATAAAATAGATCAGGGTAGCACTTCTCAAACTGTAATAGCATGCAAATAACCCTGGGGGTCATCTGGTTCAAAGGCAGGCTCTCATTCCATAGGTCTGGGGTGGGGAATGAAACCTCACTTCTGACAACTTCCCAAGTCAAATCCATGCTGCTGATCTGTGCACGTTCTTTAATGAACCAGGAACTAGAAGAGCTTTCTTGCTCCATTGTTGTTCTCTGCTTTATTCTTAAACGCATCATATATACCCTCTCTCTGGTGAACATTATGCCATCTTACTAATATTATATAATACATATAGTATATAACAATAATACTATAATGTATAATACGTAATAATATGTATTAATTTTTGGATTCACTATGTACTTTTACTAATTAAAATTCATCTTAGGGGCCGGTGCCATGGTATAATGGGCCTGCAGTGCTGACATCCATATGAGTACCAGTTGGAGTCCTAGCTCCTCCACTTCCAATCCAGCTCCCTGCTAACGGCCTGGGAAAGCAGCAGAGGATGGCCCAAGTGCTGGAACCCCTGCACCGATGTGCGAGATCCAGAAGATGCTCCTGGCTTCAGATGGGCCCAACTCTGATGAGTGCAACCATTTGGGGAGTGAACCAGTGGATGGAAGATCTTGCTCTCTCCATATCTCTCTCTGCCCTTCAAATAAGTAAATAAATCTTAAAAATATCCATCTTCAGGGCAGGCATTTGGCCTAATGGTTAAGATGCAGGTTCAGATGTTCACATCCTGTTTCAGAGTACACTGATTGGATTCCCAGCTCCACTCCTGATTCCACCTTCCTACCAACGCAGACCCTGGGTAGCAGGAGGTGATAATGCAAGTAGCTGAGGCCCTGCTACACATGTGGGAGACCCATATGGAGTTATTGGCTCCCTGGGTGTGTGTATGCGCCTCCTCAATATTTTTTTAAAAAATTAATTTAAATTATTTCTTATTAACAAGTAAATATTTTTACTTGAAATGGCTTAGATGGGGTGGGCATTGTGGTACAGTGGGTTAAGCTACCAGGTAGGATGCCCACATTTCATATCAGAGTACCTGAGATCAAGTCCTGCCTCTGTTTCTAATCCAGCTTCTCAATAATGTGTATCCTGGGAGGCAGCAGATGATGGTTCAAATATTTATATCCCTGTCACCCCACATCAGAGACCCAGACAGAGTTCCAACTGTCATAGGCAATTGGGAGTAAACCAGGGGTTGGAAAGTATATCTCTCTTTCTCTCTGTGTGTCCCTCTCTGTCTGCTTTTCAAAAAAAAAAAAAAGTAGTAAATAAACAATGTTTTTAAAATTTAAACTTAGACTACACTTGGATTAGAAATATTAGTTTCAACATTATCCATTTGTCCAGTTACCTATTTTTTAGAGTTCTCTCTGAAAAGTTCAAACTGTAAAAGATAATAATGGTAAGTGATAGAAAGTCACATTGAGAGAATGGAAAAGAAAATGTAAATCCAGGTTTTTAAGTGTAAGAAAATGATGATGCGGAAGAGAGGGCATACTTTG
This sequence comes from Oryctolagus cuniculus, assembly GCF_964237555.1. Taxonomy (NCBI): domain Eukaryota; kingdom Metazoa; phylum Chordata; class Mammalia; order Lagomorpha; family Leporidae; genus Oryctolagus; species Oryctolagus cuniculus. Next base: position 103,570,752 of record NC_091442.1, on the reverse strand, counting down.
AATTCAAATGCTCAGAATTTGCAGAATATGGAGACAATTTCAGAATTTCAGCAGATATTAATATTGGGTGGTCGGGAGTGGCCATAGTCTTCTTAGAATCTGATAGACCCACTACTCAGAAAACTGCACACAATGACACGATCCACTCAGTTGAGTGGTGCCTAGGCTAAGAGGTGCGCATTATACCTTCATGGATAGGAACAGAGGAGACCCAGAGAGAAAGACCCTCACTCTCATATTTCCATGTATGACATCTACGTTTCTGCCACTGGAGAAGTACTGTGCTACCACAAGAAAAAGCAAAAGAACCTGCACGGAGGAGTGGGTTTTGGAATTTCACCTTGGGAGTAATAAAACACTCAAAACAAGTGAGCTGGATCAAACACACGAGGACCTGGGAACGGATTCTCTTAGGGCAGAGAGAGGGTAGAGGAAAACAGAGCTGGATCAAAATGCACTGCTTCTGCAACGCAAACAGGCAGGACTGGGGCTCACGAGGAGAGAATCCTGGCGGAGTCAGAGCCTGGTCTTGCTTCATGGAGAACCCTGAGGCTCATCCTTTCTCAAGGCCCTCCAGGTGCCGATGACTCTTCATTCAGCAAAGCTTGAAGAGCTTCTTTAGCTCGGAAACTTGTGTCATTGTGTAGTTAACAAAATGGTTTGCTAAGAGTAAGTGAACCTAATCTGTTTAGAGAACTATTTATGGTTGTGGCACAAACTCACGGCTACTACAAAAGCTGTGCAGGGAGTTCCAGTGGGAGTTTCCAGCTCTTCCTCCTAAGGATGAGCTAAATTAGAGAAACTTCTCTGCATAGGTTTTGTCCTGGTCTCATTTGTGGGCCCCACGTTGCTCTTCGCACCACAGACAGCTTATCAAAGAGTCTTAGTTTTTCCCCTCTCCAGCAATAAATAATAGCTCTCATTCAACTCCAAGTCTTCACCCACTGATTCCTATAGGAAGCACTGCCTCCCTCCGACATGCCTGACAAGATGCTGACTGTGGACTTGTGACAATAGAGCTTCCCCTCTCTCTGATTCTGTCTGCAGAACTGTGTTACTGCAGCTCTGGGGAGAGCCTTCTCAGCATTTTGCCAGCGGGAGGTGCGTCTGGCTCTCCTTGGCCAGAAGAGTCACTTACTACTTGTGGTCTCTCTGGAAATGGATGGTCCATTGAAAAAGAAACAGGGAAGTGATGACACTTCCCATGCAGCTCCATTAATGTCCCTCAGAGACCATGGGTCAAGCGGTTACTCTTTAATCACTTCATGCTCATCGTCATGTGGGCTCACTAGGTGTTCTGCTTGCTCTGAAATGGTGTTGTTCTAATTGAAGCCAGAGCCATAACACCTAGGTGTTATGAAGGACAGTGGGAGACATCCTGTAGTTTGCCTGCACCTTGTCATAGGCTCAGCCAAGGATATTGCACAGGTGTTGCTAGAGCTGGCGTACATAAACTCAGTGGAGCAAGCTCTTAAATTTTCAGTTTTGCAAGCCAGATGTTGAGTTGTTGGTAACTTACAATTGGCCTGGTGCGAATATTTATCCTAAGATGATATGATAGAGGGGCACAAGAACACTAGTGAGAGTGGAGCAGAATGAAAAAAAGGGAGAGCAATGGAAATTAAGTCAGGAGGTAACAGACCAGATTGCAAGGCCCCCAGGGACAGCCGGGGTGACCCACAATTCTTTCACTTTGCAGAATGCTTCCCTTATCTCCTCCAGGTGCCGCCACGCTGCCCTTCTCTTCTTGCCTTTTCTTTGCTCAGTGGGCATTTTTCCTACCTCTTCTCAATAACATTTGCCATTTTGCCTGCACAGAATCTCATCTTTTCTGAAAGCAGCCAAGTGATTTGTTTTTGAGCAAACAAGCAGCTGCCCTGATTTCTGTCCTTTCTGGGATTTGGCTGTCCACATTTTTTTTTCTGTTTCATAATCTAACCCAGACCTTCTAGTAAATACATTTTCAACTTAATAAAGGACTCCTAATTTATCATGAATCCACTTTGGTCCTTGCTCCTGTCATGAGTCGTATCATAGGGTGTCCTTATTAATGTTAGGTTGCAGACTTGTGGGAACATGTCCTTTCACAGCTGTAATAAAGTTATCATTATAAACTAAATTTTCAATTCAGAGAAATCACAAGCCTTATCCAGTCGAGTTATCAGCATAGTTATTTTTTTCATTTTTAAGCCAAGCAAACATTTTCACTATGATTTTTTTTTGATCCGTCAGTAGAAAAAGTTGTCACCCCTGCAAAGGATAAAATGAAGAAAAATAGATTAATAAAGAGAAGGAGGTAATTAGGACATCATGATTAAGTAGACAGGCTCTAGAATAAGACAGCTCAGCCCTGGAGTTCAGATCTACCTCTGTGTAGTTAATGTAGCTGTAGGCAAAGGCATCTCTTAGTGTGGTTTCCTTAGGAACAGACCCCAGAATAAGGATCCCAGTTCAAATATTTTAGAGGTGAGCCCAGAAAACATGAATAGGAAGAGTGAGAGAGGGAACAAAGTCAGCCAATAGGCAGTTTTTCATCTAAACAGTTACAAGTGGGCCACTGAGCATTACCCTTCTAGGAACGTGTGAGAGCCAGTGTGAGTACTCTCCCACTCAAGGGGCAGGAAACTGGGTATTTATACCCCAATGTCAGCAGCACACTGTAGCTGCAAATAGGCTTCCCACAAAGAACCTTCAACAAGTTTGCTTCTTAAGAGTTGAAAGAAGTTTTGAATAGCAAAACTCTCCATTTCCTGAAGTTTGTACTCAGCAGGAGCGAAGCGGAGAGAAGAGAAAGGACTTCTTCTGAAATTAGACCTCTGCCTTTCTGTCTTGAGGAGGATAATCAGTTCTTTCAAGTTCCTGCCTTTTCTAAAAAGAAGGAAAAGAAATTTGTTCAGAGGGTATTAGCTGCTATTTTAAATAAAATAGAGAGTCTCTTGTATTAATTTTAAATGAATGTATCTTAATAGACCCGGGTTATAATTGTTTTTTCTTCTTTCCATCAAGCTGTAGAGCTCATCCCACCCCAGTTCAGATCCTTATCATTTCTTTCATAGATGCTTCATTCAACATTTATTCGCCCTGCACACGCATTGCCTGTCTATCTGGTGAGAGGCTGTTCTAAGGCATTAAGTGTCATCTCCAGCGAAGTCCCTGCTCTAATGGAGTTTACACTTGGCTCTGTGTGGAGCGGAGAGTGTTGAATGGGGAGAAAACATGAGAAACAACTCACTAATATAACTCGAGAGTGTCAAGATCTGGGAGAAAACACAGGGCATCCAGGAGTGTGAAGGTGGATTGCACTTCTGGGTGTGGGAGAGAAGGGTCTCTGGTAAGGAGGTATTTGACCCGAGACCTGAAGGAAGAGGAGTCAACCGTGCCTACACCAGAGGAGAGTATCACAGGCAGGGCGGGAACAGCAAGCACAAAGGCCAGGAGGCAGAAACGTGCATGGTGTGTTTAAAGAATGCAAGGGGAGCCTGCACAGCTGGAGCAGAGGAAGGATTTTCAAGCTTAGGGAATCTACAAATGGCTTTGGAGGAGCTGTGTGAGCACCCGGAGTGGGGAGGGAAGGCAGAGAGTGGACTTGTAAGGGAGTGGCAAAGATCTGGGTGGCATGGGAAGTAGTGGAGGATAACGAGGGGACACCTGACTTACATCCCCCTGGCTGCCGTGTAGAGAACGGACTCCCAGGCAGCAAAGGTGGAAACACGAAGCCCGGGTAGGAGGCTCTTGCAGCATCCGTGGGTGAGGATGCGGCTTGCACCAGAGTGGGAGTTGGAGAGGTGGTAAGAAATCTTTGCGTTCTGGATCTGCTTTAAACATGGAGCCAACAGAATTTGGCAGTGAATTGGCTGTGGGACGTGAGGGCATAGAGAGGAAACAAGGATGATTTGATTCATTCAGTAAAACACTGTGTACGTATGCCAGACACTGTCCTAGATTCATGGAATAAACACGAATGAGACAAAACAAAACAAAAATTTCTGCCTTTATGGAGTTTCTATCTAGTTGGGAAAACTGATAACATAAAAGATATGAATATGAAGGATGGTGGTAATTGCTAAGAACAAAGCAAAGATACATCAGGAGTAGGGACTGCGATTATAAAGATGTGCTTGAGCCTGCCAGTTTCCCACGTGGGAGACACAGATGAAACTCCTGGCTCCTGGCAGCCATGTGGGGAGTAAACCGGGGAAGGCCTTGCTGAGAAGGTAAGATTAAAGACCGAAGGCTGTGAAGCCTGAACCATGCAGCTGTGCTGGGGAACAGTTTTGCAGAAGAAGGAACAGCAGTATAAGGCCTGAGGTTATAAGAACATTGACTTTGAGAAACCATCAGACATCAGAGTGGAGAGGTCATGAGGGGAGCCAGACACAGAAAGTCATACGGTGCCCATTTTTCACCCTTGGGTTACTAAAGTGACCTCCTTAAGCAGTCTTCTTGGCTTGGGCCCATCGTTCTCCAGCTAGGGGGATCAGATACCCTGGTTTCTCAGGCACTGATGGATTTCCTAGGATGCAGAACTTTCACTGCTAAAACCAGGACAGTCTTGGGTAAATCAGACAGTTGGGCACCTTAACTCCAGGCCAACGTCCATCCTGCTGCAAGGATGCTTCTCAAACAGAAAACTAACAAAAATGAATCCTGGGGCTGGCGTTGTAGCGTAGTGGATAAAGCTGCTACCTGCAATGCCACCATCCCATGAGGGCACCAGTTCGAGTCCCATTTCCAATTCAGCTCCCTGTTAATGGCCTGGGAAAAGCAGTGGAAGATGGTTCAAGTGCTTGAGCCCCACTCTTCCCATATGGGAGACACAGATGAAACTCCTGGCTCCTGGCAGCCATGTGGGGAGTGAACCAGCAGACGGAAGAACTCTCTCTCTCTCTCTCTTTCTGTCCCAACTTTTCTCTGTAACTCAAATAAATGAATAAATCTTTTAAAAAATGATGAAAATTATAAAATTTAAAAGAGAAAGACAATGAATCCTTAAAAAAATCATCCCGTAGTTCTAGTACGCAGGATGAAAGGTAACCTCTGTAGAGCTCAGCACAGACTGCTCTCCTCCGCTCTAGCATCGCTCCTGCCCCTTCCTCACAGAGCCCTACCTTCCTGCCTCAGTCCCCACAACCAACATACCTTTTTTGACAACCATGCCACTCCAGGACATCATTGCTCCCTATGTTGGGGTGTTTTAGTCCCCACCCCTCCACCCACACACTCCATTCTCTTGGCCCACCCACTCCTGCCTTCCGCTTCTTTCTGTATAGCTAAAGCCTCTCTCTTGTTTCAGGTGCCACTTCCTGGACGCCTTTCCGGCTGGTACAAACGATCTGTCTCCACATCTGTGGTGCTCTCTGAATCCCACCAAGGACTGAATCCAAGCTAGGCAGGTCCTGGGACTTTTACAATTTGAAGGACTACTTTAAGGGGAAAAAAATACAAACTTGAATAAAATTTAGGTATAAAAGTTCACGCAGCTGGCCTTCTGGACTTACGGCTTTTCACATCCATGGATTCAAGCAGATGCAGATGGAAAATATTTGAAAGAAAATTGTATTTGTATTGAACATGCACATTTTTGCTTATCATTTTTCCCTAACACTACAGTATAATAACTATTTACATAGCATTTACACTGAAGTAAGTATTATAAGAAACCTAGAGAGGATTTGAAGTATATGGGAGGATATGTAAATTATGTGCAATACAACATTTTATATAAGGGATTTGAGTATCCAGGGGGTCTTGGAATAAATTCCCCCATCCCCACAGAGACCAGTGGACAATTGTATTTACTTAGTAGGGACTTGAAACAAATGGGAAGTCCTGAAGCTTAATAGTACATTGGCTTCTGATCCCACATTTCCTACTCAGTACATTAATTGTAGATTATCTTGCTGTCTCCCTCTCTAAACTGTGAGCCCATTGGAAGCAGAGCACTTATGTGGTGCTTCTTTGCATCCCAGGTGCCTGGTACATGGAGCAGGTTGAAGGAATATTGGTTGTGTGACTAATGGAATGGTCCTCTGCTCTGTGAGTCAGATCCTGGGTTTTGTGACATCTGTTCTGACCAGTTGTGCTACCTGAAGACAGGGATCAAAGAATTTAACCTCTCAGAGAATAAACAAAGATGAGCTACCTTTGTGACATAGCTAGGTAGGATGCCTAGCCATAGTAAGTGCGTAATAAACACTCATTCCTTCTGTTCTTGTATCCTTTGCTTCTGTTCACCTTCTGTCACTCATATCCCCCATTGCTGGGCTACAAGCCAGTAAACAATGCTATTGTCTGTGAGTACATGAATTTATTTAGCTCAGCTGTCTTATATTTCAGACTCAAGATCAATGTTTTAGTTGAAATATTTTCCCTTCCACTCACGAGCTAAAATGACTTAATTGATCTTTTGACCCTGGTATCTGTCTGCAGGACTGAAGGTACGTCTATATTATGCCATTGTGTGCTTGAACCGAGTCCAGGGTCTGCCAATAAGGATGGGAGAGTGCTGTTTCTGCCATTTAAGCCAATCAATGTGATTGTTTTAAAGGAATCAATTTCCTTCCTTATAAATCCAAGTCTATAATAAATAAATAATTCATCTCCCCTGAAATATTTATTATATGCAGGTGGCATTTTGCTGAGAAAACCAAGTTATCTAAGAATTGAATGCCTTTAGGTAATAACAGCACCACTAATCAACTCTGCATCCATTTCCCTGTCTTGTGTCTCATGCCCACCACAACCTTGAGAGTCAGGTAGAAAAGCGCCATTTGACAAATGAATGAACACAAGAAATTCCAAATAACTCATCCAAGGTTACAGAGACAGTAAGTTCTAAAGGCAGTATTCCCACTGGCCTCTGTCAGGCATGCCTCTGCTTTCTCTGTAGGGGGAAAATTATAGGCCCCCGGGTCAGTTCTTACAAAGAACAATAACCCCTGGAACTTCTTGCCAGATGAGCCATCCTGTTTCTTTGCATCATCTGGAGAGAGCTGGATTCCCCGTGCTGGTTCAGTAGCTGGCACACTGAATCAATGTCTGGTATAACAGGGTAGGTCATGTGTTTGGATCACTAAAGACCTTCAAGTGACATCCTATGCATTTGCTGCAGAAATCCCTGCTTTTGAGAGATAATAACTCACCTTGGTGTTTGCTAAGTCTTGTTCAAGCTGCTGTTACAGAAAGTCACTGCTTGTTTGTGGATGGAAATAACCAAAGGATGATGATGGACGATGGTTAAAGCTATTATTTATCCAGGACTTACTATAAGCCCAAGGCTGTGCTAAGAGCTTTACAAAATGCCATTTAATTTTTTTAAAAATGAATTATTTATTTGAGAGGTAGAGAGAGATAGAGCACTCCAATCTAGTGGTTCACTCCCTCAAATGCCCACAATGGCCAGGACTCCAGCCAAGGGCCAGAGGTGGGATCTGGGAATGCAATCCAGGTCTCCCATGTGCTTGGCAGGAACCCAATTACTTAAGCCATCACCACTGCCTCCTAGGATATGCATTGGCAGGAAGCTGGAGTCAGGAACTGTAGGCAAGAATTATACCCAGGTAGTCTGATGTAAGATGTGAGCCTCTTACTGCAAGACCAAACACTTGCCTCTCATTTATCTCTTAAAATAGCCTAGTTAGGTGGATATTAATGTCCTCATTTTTAAAGCTGAGATACCTAGGCCTAAAATGGTATGAGAAACAGCTCATTCTAGATAATCCAGGTAACCATCAGAGCCAGTATTCAACCCCGGGTCTAGCCAATCATACAATGTATACTCTTAGCCATTATGATACTTCCATTAGGAGAAGGATCAGTGTTATGCCTTATCTAGCATAAGCATTTAACCTTTTCTAGGTTAAAGGTATTCATCTATCCATCTATCCATCCATCCACCCACCCATCCATCCATCCATCCATCCATCTCAACTGTTCCCTTCACCTGTAATGTTGTGTTACTCTTGATTTATTTGTGGAGTTAACTTCCTTTCCATCATTTAAGTCTCATTTTAGTTTGGAAGTCTTCATAGTCGGACACAGTATCTTATCTCTGTACTGTCAAGGTGCTCTATGCATCCTACTCAGGGTGGATCTAGGTTTTGTGCAGGCTGAACCATAAAGCATAGCCACTGAAAATGATTTACAGGCTAATCAAGGGTGGAAACTTGAATTAAACAAAGCAACCAGAGCTTAACCTTCATTTTATCTTCTGGTTCTAGTTTTTCTGGGATCCTTGACACAGCACAATCTTTTTATTGATTTATACCTAATCCACATATTTCAATTTTATTTCTCTAGGCTTTTAAACCATCTCACCTTGCTGAATAGCCCAAGGTTCAAGCTATTTAAAACTGTAATTGTTATAATTCTGAGCTGAACTTCTAAGCTTCACATCCAGCATTCCTAAAAGTTATAGCTGATGGAAACATGATAGCAAACAGTGTTGATATAACCCAAGGCTTTAAATGTCAACACTTATCATTATCATTTCAGTGGCCAGCTTAATTTACAATTCATGTATATGATAGGTATTTTTGCTTATACAGACTTTACTGAAATCAGTTCACAACAAATATTACATGATATTAATAACCCATGCTGAAAGTTAGAGATGTTTACTTCTTGCACACAATAACAGGATTGCCGTAAGATGTTATTATTCACATTCGACTTGTAAGAGAGCTGCAGCCAAAAGGTGTGATACCCTTTAGGTCACATGAGCAAATAGCAAAAGAGCAAATCAAGTTGATTTGATTACAATGATTATTACACTGTAAATGTCCTTTGTACAGGAATTACACTGAATCTTATGAGAATCAAATCAGAAAACTAGATTTTCTGGCTTGCACATCATATTATAGATCTGCACTTCAGTGTACAAATTACTCTAAGTATAATAGATTTTACATTGACAATGCAATATAGCCTATATTTCTGCAGTTGGTATTTCCAAAGATCCTACATCAGAGCAATCTAGGTATTAACTCTCCTAGGTATTAACTTACTTCATTTTATGGTCAATTATGCAATTGTCAGGCTACTAATACTACTGAGTAGACAAAAGCCCTGAAATCTTATCTGTGATTTTATGTGGCCATCCCTCTTGTCAAAACTTCAGCTCAAACCTTCTCCTGAGATTCATTGCTTAAAAATTCCCAGACATTTCTCAAGGTAGCTCTAGACCCTCAGACCTCAGGGAGAATAAAGGAAAGCTGTGAGTTGACTTTCAAAAGTTCCTTTGTAGCTCTTTAATGTTGGCCCTGGGCACCAGGGCACCAAGTCAGACTTCTACAAAATCTGCTTGCCAGCCAACTAAGTGAAACAGCTGGGTGCCATTTGTCATTTCTCCTCTTATGTGGCACAATGGTTTATCATCTGAATAACAGGACATGAAATTACAGGTTCCACTTGTGTCCCCCTCCCTCCCTCTACTCAAGGTCATGATTCCTGGGATGAAAAGAGCAACAAAACCTACTGCTCTAGACTTCTCCTACCATCACCACCACCCGCCCTACTATAGGACCATGAATCCTGTCTTAACATTTTCCCATTATTTCTGGAGAGCCTGGGTTGGGGGCTCCCCACTACAGACTTCTGTGCCACACCCTGACAGGACTGGTCATGGAAGTCTTTATTGGGAGTCTCAACACCACTGTTAGGCCAGCATGATACTCCTTCTGGTGCCCACTAGAGGGCACTGTCTTATATGGCAGCTGTTGCCTGTCTTTGCTCCTGAAGGCCTTGGGACCCCACAAAGCTCCACCGGTCTATTGTACCTTGGGGTCCACCACTCCTGCCACCCTCACTAATGAGCTCTTCATTGAATCCTGGAAATCTCACTATGATGCCTACAGCTGTTCTGCTAGAAGGAGGAAATGCTCTTTCTGTGACTTTTGGGCCCTTTCCAAAGCACAGCCCAAAGCAATACTGATGTGAGCTGCAGAGGTTCACAGATGTGAAATGTGAAACCAGCTCTTAGATTTAACTTGTAGCTCCTCTAGGATTCAGCTGGGAGTGTTTGAGAGGTGGGTTGTACTATACTCAAATCACTCCTGCCTCAGACCACCAGGACATTTGTCTTGGACTGAATTGTCTGCCTGGGTCACCATCCTTGGGACAAGGTCTCTTCCAAGAGGAGCTTATGGCCCTTCTAGTAAAGATGCTCCTACACGCCTGCTTTATGCATGGGAATCCAGCTAGGGAAAGATATTACTCTTCTACCAGGATCCTGGGAACCAGGGCACAGTTCAATCACCCACGCCCACCCCTTGACTGTAAAACACAAAGGGGATCATTAGGAAACTGGGTTGGTTGACTCCAAGCAAGGCCAGATCAGCCCCAGTGGAGGTGAGGGTTTTTAGGCAGGGGAGGTCACTGCTGTTCTTGTTACCCATTTCAGTCACACAAGGGAGAGGACTGAAAGTTCAAGTAAACCAAAAATTCTCTGTGGGACTCCGATCCAGCTGGAAATCCTGAACCACCTCCATTGATCTTCTGGGTCTGTAGAAGGTCAAGGCTCCCATCTGAGGCGGCCTCTTCTTCATGACTGCTAAGGTGCTTAAGGCAGGAGCCAAGAAAAACGCAACCATTGTGAGAATCTTTGTGATCCTTTGTTTGCATTATGAAAGTGCAAACAAAAACTCCATGATTTCTTCCCTGGAGATTTTGCTTTTCTGGAAGACTGTTGGCCCCTAGCCCCTTTGACAACAGGAAACATACTAGTGTGGGTTCTGATTGTTACAGAAGGAGGACAAATGAGGCCAAAACAAGTACAAACGAGTGGCCAAAATTCAATACAGCTACTCGAATGTTTCTTTCTCCCTGCCCCTACCTGGCTCTCCCCATTTCACCTTGGGAACGCCTGCTGCCAAAAATGTCAGATCAGTTAAGTTCTGCTTCACCTCGCCTGTGGCTTCTCTCTCACCTGGAAAAAGAACAATAAGCAGACAAATGCTGAATACCCCCAAGTCATATTAACACTCTGCTCAAGTTGTTTATATGAAAAATGGAGAGAATGCAACCAAGACATTGACAGTGAGCAATGGATACTTTCTGACCAGGCACTGTTCTCAGCAAAGCCTGATTTAAGCTGAGCAGAGAGGGGAAATTCAAGGGCACAGAGCAAATGGCAGAAGCCTGGCAGATGCCCTAGATTTTTAAATGTGCTTCCAGTATTCATCAGTTCCCTAATAAACTCCAGGCGTAGCAAAGTGGCACTCAGTTACCTCCTTAATTTGTACAACAGGACTCCCTAGTGCTAGTATCATCGTCCTTACTTAATGCCAAGATAACTGAGCCTCTCCAGTACCTTGTCTGGGCTTCTACAGTAGCAAGGAAAAAATATCTCCAAAGCATTCTGACCAAGTCCTTAAATCATGGACACATTAGTCAAGCCTCAGTTGCAAGAGACAGAAACGCAACTCAAAAGAGCTTAAAGGTTTTTTAAAATTCTGACTACAGGCATGACTGGACTAGAAAATGTCATAAGGACCAACTCCATTTCTCTTCATTAATCTATCTCAGCTTACCACAGCTTCATTGTTCTGTGTAAACTATTCTCTTCTCCTGTAGAGCTTTCTCCACGAGATCTGTAAGGTGAACACAAAGGGTTCCAGAAAACACTCATTATTTCCTGACCTCAGAGTCTACACGGAAACTCTCAGGGAAAACACTGGCTCCGTTCGGGTTACATAATGCTCATGCTTGAATCAGTCATCACAGTGGGGAAGTTGAGTCCCATGATTGATGGCTCACCAAGGTCACATGGAATGGCAGCTCTCTGAAAGGAAAAGTGCTGAACAAGCAACAACCCGGGTGTCCATTACAAACAGAATATAACAGAACTAGTTAGGGCTTAGATGCAATTCCTGGTGAGCTTGGACCTACCAGTTTCCATGGTGTTAATTTCCTCTTGTTTTATAGTTTCTCCATTATCTAGGATGTTCTTGTGAAAATGGGATCAGGAGGACAAACCAGGAAACATCAGTAAGATTCGTGTACGTGCTTAAAAATTAATTGCAGAACCAGTGATTATTAGTTTCATCTCTAGAATAAAAAGTATGTCATTGAAAGAGAATTTCTGGAATCTTTAAATCTTTTTTTAAATTATTTTTAAAGTTTATTTATTTGAAAGACAGAGAGAGAGCAAGCAAGCTTCTCTTGCTGGTTCATTCATATCAACCAGGGCTGGGCTAGGATGAAGCCAGGAGGCTGGAATTCCATCCAACCCTCCCACATGGGTGGCAGGGGCTCAAATACTTGAGTCATTATCTGCTGCCTTCCCAAGCACATTAGAAGGAAGCTGGATCAGAAACAGAGCAGCTGAAACCAGAACTGGCACTTCAGTGCAGGATGTGGGTCACTGGCATTGCAAGCAATAACCCATTGCAACACAGGCCAATGCCATTTTTTCTTTAAAATATTTTAAGAAAATGCAATAACACCTTTATGGTATTTTTGTAAAAAACATTTAGCCAAAATTCATTCCTGAAGAAAGAATGAGGCAAATGCAAAAAGAGCACTCTGGACTCTCCAAAACATCAATTTCATAAAAAGACAGGGGGAAAAAAAAAACACGCCAAATTAAGGAGACTCAAAAATCATGACAACTAAATACAGCCTGTGACATTCAATTAGATCCTGGATTTAAGTATATATATATATATATATATATATATATATATATACACACACAAATACTATGACCAGCACAATTTATATCATTTCATACTAATATCCATATGTCAGATGATAATCTTGCACTCATGGTACATTTCCCAAGCGTGAAAAATGTCCCTGTTCTTAGGAGACACAAGTTGAAATGTTCAGGGCCAGAGAGTTATGATGATGCAACTCATTCTCAAAGAGTTCAGTTGGTGCAGGGAATGTTAGGATTACCCATAGATATAAATATAGAGAGAGACAGAAAGAGAGATAGAGAACTTAAAAAGTGACAAAATTTTAAGAATCTGTGGCTATATGTGAATTATATACAGGTATGCATTATATATTGTGCTATTCTACCTTTCTCCAAATTCCAAATGTTCCAAATAAAACATTGATGGGAAGGGAGAAAATGTAAGATACAACCTCATAACAATCTAACATTTAACTTCCCTGCCCATAACATAGAAATTCAAGTCCAAAAACTTCAAGAATGTAAATGCAAGGTAATTGTCAGGTTAATTAAATATTCAAGGTTTTAACATCCAGGATTGCAAAATCCAAATCTGTGGGAGCCTCGGTGGCTGCATTTGGCGCCACCTGGTGGTAGTTATCTGCCTTAAGGGAGATAATTGTTCTGGCTTCTAACAATATGGATTTCCAGAAATCACCAAGTGGTAGAACTATCTGGGAGTTCGCACAGTGGTATTCTGGAAGTGAGGAGACTTTCTCTCCCTTCTGCTGGGTCCCAAGCAGTTGTATGTTGTGGCAGGGTCTGAGGTGAAGACAACCCGTGTCCCGTCCATGTGGATTGGCTGTGATATTAGGCAGCAGGCGTGGACATGCTGCCTGCAATGAGGCTGCTGGCTACAGAAACCCAGTGACCATCAGTTGAATGAGAGAAATATTAGAAGAGTTTGATGCAGTTCTGGCTGTCCAATCATGGCTCAGAGTGAGCATCTTAGACATCTAGGTCAGAGGAAGACCACGTCAACAATTTCTAAATAGCAGCCAACACCTTAGAAATTATTATAATTACTTGATATACTATTTTTCCTCCAACTTATATCATTTAAAGTAATTTTATTAGATAACAAAAGACCATGCTTTTTAAAAATTACACATATATCTGTAAATTAATCTAGATTACCCTCTTGTTTTAAAATATTTTTGTTTGAATGTCTATGTATATATGGAGATAAATGAGTATATATGATACACACATACATGCACATTTGATACACACAGGCACCCAGAAGATAGTTTCACTTGTTTGGGGGATGGGAAATTTGCCATAGATTAACACTTTTAGGTTCCTCACTGCTTCGTACTTTCCTTTTAATGTTGTTAATCCAGTTACAGGTAGAACATCTCCTATTAAAATTACTAATATCTAAAGTGCTCTGACATTTGAAACATTTTTGAATGCCAACATGACACCACAAGTGGAAAATTCCACACTGTGAAGCTTTGTTTCATGATAGGATATTTAAAATATTGGACAAAATTACCTCCAGGCTATGTGTGTAAGCCATTTATGAAAAAAATCAACTTCATGTTTAGACTTGGGTCCCATTTCTAGGACATCTCATTATGTAAATACAAATATCCCAAAATCTGAAAAAAAAATCAAAAACACTTCCGCTCCAAATATTTAAGATAGGGGAAACTCAGCTCGTAATGTATATAGCATGATTTATTTATAAATGATTGACATCCTACCTATTTAAAGAAAAGATTCGAGATGTTTTACAATACTAAGCCATACATGGGAAACATCAAAGGATCAAAAAAATAATCCGAAGAGAGACAAACATGGGGAAAATACTCTTAGTCACAATTTCGGCTTGGAGTTGGGGAGGGAAACAAGATAGGCTATTACTTCCATATCCTCACCTGGGAAGGAGAGCCAGGGTTTGTTCTGACTGGAGAACTGCCAGGCAAGTAAGACACAAGCAGAAAGAGAATCTCTCAATGGTAGCTTCAAGAGCGGCTTTATGAAGACCAGGACCAGGGTGAAAAATCAACCTGTATAAGCCACAGAGAGTGCTCTGAATGGGTTGGCCAAGCCAGCAGCTGCAAAAGAGCAATGGAATCACCAAGGAGACAATCCAGGAGTAGCCAGAGGGGAATTAGGCAAAAGCATGCCTGAGTAACAGCTGTTGGCCACATCTGGAATTTCAGGTAGCCACAGGGATGGGAGGGGAAGTAGTATTTCAAGGACAAGGTCACAGTAGACGCAGACTCATCTCTCTGTGTCATAAAAGCAACCTATTCTTATATTCATCTTTTATAACGGACCATGGAGTAACACTGCAACATGTGGCTCTGAATTTCATAAAATACGGAAATATTCTCATGAATGTTTCTCCTAATTTCATAAAATACAGAAATATTCTCATGAATGTTTCTCCTAATTTTCCTCAACAACACTTAAGACATATGGTTAAAAAATTAAGTATTGATGAGAATTAAATGCATTTTGTGGAAATTAGCAGCATTGCTACATACCACTGAGAAGCAATTAATAAATCTAATGAGAAAGATATTCCAGTTGTAGTAGCAAGAACAAGATCAAGTATCTGGAAGTAATTTTAATGAGAAATGTGTATGAGCTGTATCAGAAAATCCAAAATTTTACTGAACTTAAATAGTTTCCATTAATTCTTAGATTAATGGAAGATCATATCATATGGCAAAATTAAATATCTTAGGAGGTCAATTCTGCACAAATTTATTTATACATTAGCAACATCCAGACAAAATCCCAACAGAATGGTTTTGTGGGTGGAAAAGGGAAAGGAAGATGTTTTAATATTCATGTGAAGCAATAAACAAAGGTGAATATAAAATAACTCAAAAAAATCAGTAGCAGAGGCAGGTGTTAAGTCCAGGGGTTAAGATGCCTTACCTGATGGTAAGTTAGAGTAACCAGTGAATCTCAGGGTGTCATAGAGTCCTTTCTTCTCTAATAACGTGGCCAGTTCATACAAGTATCTGTTGAAATATGATCCTTGTGCCAGGCCTGGGAGGGTTCCATAGATTTATGAAGTGTAATTCCTGCCCCCATGAGGCTTAGGGCCTAATAAAAGTTTTATGTCATGCTTAGGAGCATCCAGGCAAAAACTCAAAGTAGGAAACAAAAATCAATGTTAGAAGTACCAAAAGCAGGGATCAGTGCTGTAGCATAGCAGGTTAAGTCGCAGCCTGCCATGCCAGCTTCCCACATGCATGCCAGAGAACTGGCTGCTCCACTTCCGATCCAGCTTCCTGGTAATGCACCTGGGAAAGCAGCAGAAAATGGCCTAAGTGCTTGGGCCCCTGCACCCATGAGGGAGACCTGGAAGGAGTTACAGAGTTCCAAGATCCTGGCTTCAGCCTGGCCCAGCCCTGGCTGTTGCAGTCATTTGGGGAGTGAACCAGCCGATGGAAGATATTCTCTCGAGAGATATTCTCTCTCTTCTCTCATCTCACCCTCTCTGTGTAACTCTGCTTTTTAAATAAATAAATCTTAAAAAACGTTTTATGAATGACTAATTGACAAGAAAAAAATGAAATATACATTTAAAAAGAAAATGTTTTAAAAATATCAAAAGCTTTTTTTTTTTTTTACAGGCAGAGTGGACAGTGAGAGAGAGAGACAGAGAGAAAGGTCTTCCTTTTGCCATTGGTTCACTGGCCGGCACACTGCGGCCAGCGCACCGTGCGGATCCGATGGCAGGAGCCAGGTACTTAACCTGGTCTCCCATGGGGTGCAGGGCCCAAGCACTTGGGCCATCCTCCACTGCACTCCCGGGCCATAGCAGAGAGCTGGCCTGGAAGAGGGGCAACCGGGACAGAATCCGGTGCCCCGACCGGACCCGGACTTGCCGGCTCCGCAAGGCGGAGGATTAGCCTAGTGAGCCGTGGCGCCAGCCAAAAATATCAAAAGCTTTGGGATATTTCTATTCTGAAATCTGTACTGTGTGCATGCATACCACATTCAATGCAAGCTTCATAGAATGATACGCATTGCTAGTCTCATGTGACTTCACGTGAAAATGAGAAAGCAACAGAAACTTAGCAGAGATTCTTTGCAAACATACTTCCCCAAGGTGAATATCTTTGTCAGAGGCTCAGGTATAGTGGGCAGGAGATGAGCCACTGGCCACACACAGACACAAGCTTCTTCTAGGAGAGAAGCAGGAGAGGCAGAAAGATCCAGAAAGATCCAGAGCTTCTTTGTTCCACCTGGGATTCTCTAGGTGGTATCTACTGTCACCTGCACAGAGATATATTTGATATTCTAACATTTGGGCCCGCAATCTGCAAGAACCAGTATCTACAAATACACATAAGGCTCTCTAGCTCTGGTCCAAAGTGAAGGTTTTTCTCACCCTAAATTCATCTTTACTCCCAATTGAGAAGCTTTCTGAACTTCCTTCTTCAACGTGGAACAACTTTCTGTTTTTATCCAGGTAATTGTATATTTTTATGTATGAGTATGTGTCTGGTGTATAATAAGAAACAAAGATAAAAAGGGGTGAGATGAGGTTAATCCAGGCAGGCTGCATCTTAAGATGCTGTTGAAGGAAGGAAGTTCAGGAACAAGGCTATTTTATAGAAATCGCTTTTCCCCAAAAATGTAAGCTTCACCTGTTTTTGTTTCTGATGCTAATTCTTAGAACTTCTATATACTTGGTATAAATTAAGATTTTATTTTTCTCCTGGAGAGTTAAGCAGTGAATAGAGGTCAATTTGTTATCTAGTCCATTGATTTTTATCCTAAAAGAGTGAGTTTCATTTTCAGAATTGCCATCTATTAATTACTATTCATATCATCGGTAGGTTCTCCAAGGTAACTTGTGTTTATATCCAATATATTAACTGACCCATATAGCATCCTTGTGGTTATCATAGCAACTAACCTAAAGGAATTGTTAAGTACCATTGTGTGATATCGGCAAATAGAAATGTACACAAATTCCTAACTGAAAATCACAGGATCAAGGATTTGACCTTTTGGGGGATGGTGTCTTCTTAACATTTGAGCAGAGTATGGCTAGTTTTAGATTTATTTCCTAAAATGTCCCTAAGTCCCTTCAGGTCTCTTCTGTGCATTTTTTGTGACTCTGAGGTGTCAGGAGGTGCCCCCGGGCATCATCCCATCAGGGACCTACATTTCTCTCCCTGTACTATGCATTCTGCGTTCCACAGCCATGGTGTAGATGAAGCTCCAAAACGGGTTTGTCCAAATATGGGAATGGACACCTAGCTCTTTGGAGGCCTGATACACTTGATTCTTCTAAATGAATGGAAAGAATATTAGAAGAAAAAAACCTGTTCCTTCTCTAAGATCTGTCCACACACATAGCCACAGCAACCTCTTAGTTGCTAAGCCAGAGATCTAGACTTCATAGCTAGTTCCCAAAGCATCCTCATATGGAAACAGCAGACATTTGCTGACACTTTCTGTGAGTTAGTCGACCTTTTAAGTTTCTACATGCTTTGTCTCTTGTAATTCTCAATGCAATATCACAAAGCAAGCCCTATTGGTATCCCCAGTTTACAGAAGAGGAAGTTAGGGCCCAGAGAGGTTCAATAACCTGCCCAGTGTTACAGCTATGGTCCTACTGGCACATGAACTTCCACATTCTACCAATTGCCAACTCCTGTATGTTTTACCTCATGGTTTTCAAACCTGTATCTTCACTCCTCTGTTATCTTTATCTACTTGAGGCTCTCATCTGTCCTCCGGGCGCTTAAAGCTTCTCAATGGAACGTCCTTCCCTCTTTTCTTGGTTTCTGCCTACCTATTCCAACAGATTCTCTGCTCACCCACATCCTCCACTCATCCTGAGTGTCTTCAGTTCCCAGAATACACGTGGTGGTCTCAAGTTTCATGTCTTTGAATGTACATTTTTATTTCCTCTAAACTTTCCACTTGGCAAACTCCTATGGAGTCTTCATAGCCCAGTCAGTGCCTTCCACTCTACAGATGCTTCCCAGCCATAAGAACTCCCTTCTTTTCCTTTTGTAAGTATTCGTGTGTTTAATATCACTTTGTCCACTTGTCTTCCAAACTGACATGGTCTCTGCGAAGACAGAAACAATTGATATCCATAATAACTATTATTCTGTTTATTAAATGCCTACAATATGTCAGTTATCCTGTTAGGCACTTTATACTCTTCATCTCTACTCTTTACAACTATCTTATGTGGGATCTACAAGTACTATAATCCTCATTTTACAGGTGAAAAAGCTGAGACTCACTGGACTTTGTATAATCACATTTAGCACACTTTCAGATAGTTTACTAGTCCCAGTCAGGGTGCCAGTTCTGTCCCGGTTGCTCCTCTTCCAGTCCAGCTCTCTGCAGTGGCCCAGGAAGGCAGTGGAGTATGGCCCAAGTGTTTGGGCCCTGCACCCACATGGGAGACCAGGAGGAAGCACCTGGCTCCTGGCTTCGGATCAGCACAGTGCGCCGGCTGTAGCGGTCATTTGGGGTGTGAACCAACAGAAGGAAGACCTTTCTGTCTGTCTCTCTCTCTCACTGTCTGACTCTGCCTGTAAAAAAAAAATCCAGATAGAAGCATTTAATAAATGCTGAATTTATAAATGAATGAATTACTCTATAATTCATAAGTATTTCTATTTGAAAAAACATTGCACTTAATTTTTTCTAATCCTAAGAGATAGAACCCCAACTTCACTAGTAAATGTCCTAGAACTATAATTTATCTGTGGGGTGTATGTGTGTACATGTGTGTGTGTGCATGTGTCTTATTTAACTCTATCCAAATACATTTGATGTATTTCTCTGATTTATCTTTTCTCTAAAACATTGCTTTTAAAAAAGTTTGTTTGTTTTCATTTATCTGAAAGAGAGAGAGGGAGAGAGAGATCTTCCACTTGCTGGTTCACTTCTCAAATGGCCTCAATATCTGGTCTGGGCTGGACTGAAGTGAGAAACCCAGAACTCCATCCAGATCTCTAATATGGGTGTCAGGGGCCCAAGTACTTGGATCATCATCTGCTGCCTTCTCAGGTGCAATAGCAGAGAGCTGGATCAGGAGTGGCCAGAATTCAAAGCTGACTCCAATATGGGAAGTGGATCGAGTGGTGGCCATGTTCACTGCTCCACAATGCCCGCCCCAAACTTTGTTTTTTTAAAAATCAAATACATTAATTTCTAGTCACAACGGAGGACAAAGAGAACAGGGAACATTTTCTCCCTAGCCTGGATGCATCAGAATGGTAAGTTTTATATTTTTTAATTTAAAATGTATAGTCATGATTAAATAAATAAAAGTGTTTGTGGAACAGGGAAAGAGGAGTCTCCAGAGTAATGACAAGACCGAGCCTCAGCTACAACTCCTGAGGCAGTCTAAATGCATTGAGGATACACAAGAAAGTCAACACGTAGGAAAAGCTGAAGAATATAAATATAGCATTGCCAAAGGACATTGGATAATGTTTAAAATATTGAAAGAGACAAAAGATGCATCCAACAACAGAAGTTGGATCAAGAACATTGAGTTATGAAAAGTACCAATAAAAGTGAAAAATTTTAAAAGCTACCAAAGAGAAGCTCTAAATACAATCAATGAGACTGATATAAAATTTCTAACCAGCAAAAATAGATGGCAGAGTAAATGGAGTAATATTTCCAAAGTACATGAGAAAGCAACACTCAGTGTAGAATTCCATACTCAACTAAAAAAAATCATTTAACTTACTTGAATTTTGTGTCATGTGAAGGTATTATTTTTTCACAAAGTAAAAATGGATGAGCTTCAAAATGTCCATGGAAAATGCTTATAAAAATATAGATTTCTGAAAATATTTTACACCAAAATAAATTAATATTTTAAGTGTATTTCTATGAACTTCTTAGAGTGTGAAGCATAACTTTTTTAAAAGTAAGAGAGTAAAATAGACATTGTGCAAAGATCAAGCTAATTTGCCATCCAAAGACTTTTACCAATAATTACTTAAAGAAAAATAAATCCGCAACAAAGTGGGGGATGCAATTATTGGCTATAAAAAAGGAATAATCACTGGCTGCAAAAATAGAAATCACAATTACTTTCTCTTATTCAAAAAAAAAGAGGGATCTTAAATTCTAAATAATAACATGAAAGAGAATGGTGGGTAGGGTTAAAAGAAAAGATAAATACACTAAGTTCTTTGCTTTGTTTGATCCTTGTATTTTTGTGGGCATTAAAAAATTTAATGTAATCATTAAAACAATAGAAATAGCATATTCGCAAACTGGTAAAATGGGGAAAATGAGACAGAAGGAGAACAAGACAACAAACAAAAAAGTATGAATATAGAAGCTCAGAATAAGATGACAGATAGTCCAAACACATCACCAATTACAACAAATGAAGATTGATTAAATTCATACAATAGATACTTCTAGATTGAATTAAACAAGAAAAGTAAAATATTTGAACAAGACACAGAAATAGAATAATTCCATTCTCCTCTGAGTTGAGTGTATTTGTGCAGATGTGTGGTGTGTGTGTTGTGGGCAGGAGAAGCACTAATTCAGTTTATATGCTGTTTATAAAAAAATTTTTGGTGGCACTGAAAAATTTTGTGGACCCCATAACACAATTTTAGCTTTTGCATACATTCTTTTATAAGTTGTAATAATATTTTTGTCATTGAAAGTTCTTCATTGGAAAAGTACAGAATCCTGAATATGAAATAAATCATAGTGACCATTCAGGACAGTGAGAGCTACGAGAATGAGGAAGAGACAGCCCTCAAATATTAGCTGGTTTGTGTACTATATGGGAAATAGGTCAACATTAGCAGTTGATTTTAGTTGCAGCCACTAAAATTCCAAGGAAGGAGAATTTCACATATCACTGATTACTCATTTGGCAATTTTAGCCAGGAGATCTTCCTTCTTTCCTGAGGCTTGTATAAATCAATTGAAGCAAACTGTGCAATTATCATTCTGGCAACTGACTGTTTATGGCAGATTTAAATTCCGTTTTGCAACAGAGCCAAAAAACTCTCCTTTGCCTCCTAAGCTCAAAAGCCAGAAAGCAGCTGAAAGATGGTCACTGCTTTGTTCTTGAATGGAGCTAATTACAGAGTTCTGGGCTGCAGAATGGGCCTCTGCAGTCAGTGTGTAAATAGGGACAATTAGAGCTCATTTTAAGCAGACATTATTTCCAAAAAAAGAAATTGAGATTTAGATTTTAATTACTCTCATGGGAATCATTACATTAAACAGAACCTGGGTGCTTTTTTTTCCCCCACAATTTAGTTCAACCAATATGACAATTCTCTGTCATAAGAATGTTCTAATTTTAGCATTTCTACAGATGGTTTGGAAAGAATGTGAAGTTGATTCTTCTCATCTTTCCTCACTAGATTTATTTTAATCCTACATCACAGTTTAAAATAATTTGCATAGTATTGAAATAAGTCTGAGATATATTTTGTTCCTACTCACTAGAATCATTCTTTTTAGTTTCTAATAATTTAATCAATCAACCATATATTAAACTCACTATATTTTGCAAGCATTGCACTTAATGCTTTGTAGTGTGTTCTTGCTTTGTCTACATATCTACCTTAGAAGGAGTGTTATCTTTAGTTTACAGTGGAAGAAACTGAAGTGTGCTGATTTCCCCAAGGTCACACCATTAATAAGTGATGGAAGCAGAATTTAAAGTCACTTCTAGTACCCTAGTCCTGGACCACTCTTCTTCTTGCCAGCAAAATTTAGAAAGCATCACTACAACAGTCCCATTCATCGGGGAACATGGCTGGGGAGACGAGACATTTTCAGGCAGTTTAGGAAACTACTATGGAAACATTGGCTCTCCCTCCCTCCCCCGTGTGTGTATGTGTGTGTGTGTGTGTGTGTGTGGTTCATTTGTATTTGCTTTGAGAGGAAGTCCTACAGTCTTGGAGTCTGAACGTTATCCAGGTGCTCAGAGTGTGCAGGGATGGTATTGAAAATGGAGGGAGAAGGAAGAAATGTCTCAGATGAGGTGGCTCTTGGTCTGGCAGTTTTTAGGTGATGGTGGAAGACCAAATGATTGTCCCTTCTCCATGATCTGTCAAGCTTAGGATAGGTGTGCCTTCCTTTTCTGATTGATTTTTGCTCTTTTGTTGCCATGTTTCAAACCTGGTGGAGTAGCACTGTCTCATGCACACACCCATAATCCGGTTTAAGAAGCAGAACATTGCCAATTCAGTTGAATGATACCCAGTGTACTTTTCACCCAATCTCATTTCCTTCTCTCCCTCAGGAAGTAACCACCATCCTACACGTGGTGTTTATCTTTTTCAGTTAGAGTGACCATATACATATATGACCATATATATATGACTATACATATATATATATATATATATATTCAAGTTCATTCATTTTCACAACTCCAGAAGATTCCATTGTTTGGATATAAATGTAATTTATCAATTCTGCTATTGACAGGACATCTTGGCTACTTCTAGCTGTTCTTTGAAACAGGGCTGCAATTAGCATTATTTCACATCTCCATGTGCAGCTGTCTGAGAACTTCTCTATGGACGACTGGGCTTGCTGGCTTATCTTGTTTGTGCATCCTCCCCTTTACTACATAACTCTCCAAAGTGTTTGACTAATTTTCCTCCCTGTTTGTCATGTTTGCTACACATCATCACCAAGGTTAGTATTCTCAGAATTTTAAAATGTTGAAATCATTTTCCTTTTAACAAAAATGTACCATTAGTACTATTATCTACTTATCTTTGTGTGTGTGAAAATGTAAGTATTCTCCAGGTTTTGGTTCTCAGGATAATGATACTGTTTTCACTGTAAAGTCCTTGAGGATGGTCTCCAGTGTTCTGAGTACATGGAAACCATCACAGTGCCTGACACATTGCAACCACTCTGTGAATGCTTCTTTACTAAACGATGAGATTCATTGAGTATTCTACCCTTGATCATTTTTTTCTTTTTTAAGATTTTACATAGGTCCTTACAGTCTTTCCTTCATTCATTCAACCAAGCTTTATTAATTCCCTACTATCTTTCAAGTACTGTTAAGTGTACAAATACAGCAGTGAACAAATTATACAAAACTTTCTCTTGTGAAGCTTATATTCTAGACTTATGTACTCAGCTCCAAGTGACAGTTAATGAAGACCCAGTAGATCAAGTGGGCATAAAGTGTCAGAAAACATCTGCTGGAAGAAGCCAAAATTCTTTCTAGAGGGTGATGCACATAAGATATCTAGTGGGAAGGCAGCAAGGCACTGAGGCAGAAGAGACTGGAATGCTAGTATGAGGGATAAGTGAAGTAAATAGAAGGATTTTAGGTTCAAACCACATAGTCAACCCAATGAATGATCTTGGAAGGAAACTCAAAAATTCACACTTGTGGTTTAAGAAACACTAACATCAGGTGGAGATCTGCACTCCCGTGGGTCTGACTCATTTTGACCTGTGTCCTGCCAACCTTTGGTGGGCCTTGAGGGCATCCTTTGGGCTCTGTGGACCCTCAGAAAGGTGGGACCCAGGTGTGACCAACCTGGAACCAATCTGGGTAGCCAGTGGATTGCCTTTATCACCCTCCTCTGATTCTGAGCAGACAGCAAGGGTCCAGGGGCTGTGTCTTAGAATTAAGTGCTAAGGGGGCTGGCACTGTGGCATAATAGGTTAAGCTCTAGAAGTAAACCCACACATCTACAGCCAACTGATCTTCGACAAGGATGCTAAGAACATGCGTTGGGAAAAGGATAGTCTTTAATACATGTTACTTGGTAAACTTGAGGCACATGCAGACAGATGAAACTAAATTCCCCTCATCATTAACAAAAGGCAGCCCAAAATGGGTTAAAAACCTAAATGTAAGACCTGAAAATTTGAGGCTTTTCAAAGAAAATAGAGAAAACACTCAGGATATTGGAAAGGACAAGGATTTTCTGGCTTACACCCCCAAAATCACAGAAAATAAAAGTAAAAGTAGAAAAGTAAAATTTCCTCAAATTAAATTGCTTTTGCTCAGCAAAGGAAACAATCTAACATAGCAGAGACAACCAACACAACGGGAGAAAACATTTGCAAGCCGTACATCTGTCAAGGGGTTACTATCCAGAATCAAACAATTCAATAGCAGACAAAACAAAACCAATCCATGAGGTAGTATTGTGGCATAGAGGTTAAAGTCACCACCTGGGACTCAGCTATCTCATTTGGGCACCAGTTCTTGTCCTGGTTGTTCCACTCCCAATCCAGTTTCTTGCTAATAACCTAGGAAAAGCAGCAGAGGATGCCCCAAGTGTTTGGGCCCCTGCCACTCACATGGGAGACCCAGAAAATGCTCTTGGCTTGGGGCTTCGGCCTGGCTCAATGCTGGCCATTGTGGCCACCTGAGGAGTGAACAAGCAGATAGAAGATTTCTCTCTCTCTCTCTTTATATGTGTGTGTGTGTTTGTGTGTGTGTGTGTGTGTCTCACTCTCTCTATAACCATGACTTTAAAAATAAATAAATAAATCTTTTTAAAAAATCCAATTTTGGGGTCGGCACTGTGGCATAGGAGGCTAAGCCTCTGCCTGTGGTGCCAGCATCCCATGTGGACACTATTTCATGTCCTGGCTGCTCCTCTTTTGATCCAGATCTCTGCTTATGGCCTGGAAAAGCAGTAGAAGATGGCCCAAGTCCTTGGGCCCCTGCACCTGCATGGGTGACCCAGAAGAAGCTTCTGGCTCCTGGCTTCAGATCAGCTCAGCCCTGGCCATCGCAGCCATTTGGGGAGTAATACAGTGGATAGAAGACCTTTCTCTCTGTCTCTCCCTCTCACTGTAACTCTACCTCTCAAGTAAATAAAAATTTTTAAAAGAATCCTATCATTTCAATGAGCAATAGATCCAGGCATTTCTCAAAGGACCAACAGACACATGAAAAACCACTCAAAATGAGTAATTACAAGGGAAAAGCAAGTTAAAACCCCAGTGAGATATCATCACTCAAGTAAGGTTGACTATTATAAAAAAGACAAAAGATAAAAAGTATTACCAAGTGTGGAAAAAAGAGAACCCTTGCACATTGCTTGTGGGAATGTAAATTAGTATAGCCATTGTGGGAAACTATGGATGTTCCTCAAAAAGCTAAAAAGAGAACTCCCCTAAGATCCAGCAATCCCACTGCTGGGTGTATATCCAAAGGAAATGAAACTCAACTGTTGAAGAAACATCTTCACTCCCATATTTACTGTAGTACTAGTCTTAATTGCCAGGAAATGGAAACGACCTAAGTATCCATCAACTGATGAGTGGACGAAGAAAAAGAAGTGCATACACTCAGTGAAATATCACTCAGTCATAAGAAAGGATGAAATCTCATTTGCAACAACATGGATGGAACTGGAGGTCATTATGTTAAGTGTAATACGCCAAGCACAGAAAGACAAATATTACATGATCTCACATGTGGAGTCTCAAAAAATATGGATGATCTCATAGAAGTTAAAAATATAATTGTGGTCACCAGAGCCTGGGGAGAGAAAAAAAAGGAGGTGAAGACTGGGAAACTGATTGACAGGTACTGGGCTATAGCTAGATAGGATTAAGTTCTGGAGTTCTAGTGCATAGTAGTGTGAAGACAGATAATGTTAATTTACCATGTATTTCTCTATAAAAATGAGAAAATAGGATTTTGGATATTTTTTCTATAAAAAATGTTAAATATTTGAAAGTATAAATATATTTACCTAGAATAGACATTACAGAAATGTATATATGTGACAAAATGCTACATAGCACCCCATAAATATGTAAAATGTCTATATGTCTGTTTTTTTACATTTAAAATTAAGAAAATACTGACTCAAAGTTTTGGAGTGAGGAAGTAACATGGGAAAAGATGTATTCAAGGGAGATAGATCAGGCTGTGCAGGATGTGTTCAGTGTGTGAAGTCTGGAGTGTGCAGGTCAAATAGACACTGCTAGAATAGCCAGAAGACTGGGAGCCTCCTGTGTTCCCCCAGCCCCCCCACCCCCACACACACACAAAGGGGAAGAGAGGAGGGAGACAGAGGAAGAGAGAGGGATGGGAGGAGGGAGGGAGGGAGAGAAAAATAGCCAATTTACATTGATCCAGTCTTTTTAGTTGCTCTGGGAATCACCATGCTGGTAGATTTTTTTTTTTTTAAAGCAAAGGCAAAGCCAATCATGTCACTCCTCTGTTTCATACCCATCAACTGCCTTCCTGTGATTCACAATAAAAACCATCCATAATATGGCTCACAGGGCTCCACAGGACCTGGCTTTGCCCATCTGTTCCCACACCCTCAGGAAACTGCATTTCCAAATCCAAATGAGGTCTTGCATTTCCCTACCTCAGCATCCTGCTCTTTCTTCTACCTAAAATGTATTTCCCCCAAGTATCTTGAAACTCCTACTCTTTCAATGCCATTAGCTTCTTGGAAAAGCCTTCCCTGGACACCTGAGTGAGATGCCCATTCATTCCCCATGAGTACCTCCACACACTCATCACAGTGTATTTGCGGTTGTGCTTCCTACATGTCTGTCTTCCCTACTAAACGGTGGACATTTTAACAGCTCCCATCTGCACTAAATCATGAGTATAGTGCTTATTTCCATTAGACTGTAAGCTCCCTGAGGGCTTGGTTCATACTGTCTCCTCTGTGCACTATTAAAGAAAGCTAGGCAATACTGGCAATTAATAAATTTTTGTTTAATTCATGGAAGATAGGAAATGCTTAATAAATGCGTAATGAATGAGCAATAAGCATTTGGGTGGTGGGGAGGGAAGGACGTTGAACTTAATGTTCCAGCCACCTAGGAATTCACATGCTTATTGATTCAAAGTTGTGGTCAGCCACCTGCTGACACCCTGGTTAGATAGCATATTATATCCCTTTGTGACATGCCTCATGTCTGGCTCACAGTCAGGTGTTCAGTTAGAGTATCTGTGTTATTTTAGATGGCAATGATGTACTTATTATTAAATGGCAAATATTCTGTTTGTGATTAAAAAAATAGAACTTTCAAATAATTAATCTCTCCCCATGAAAGTTGCAAAATTTCCCAGCTAACTGACCTAACTCAGAGACATTTTCCGTCTTTGCCTAAGTTCTTCATTGTGCGCCTTCCATCACTGTCATCTGAAAGCGAGGTCAAACCATTTAACTTTAAATAAAGCCAGCCAGTGCATAAGATCTTGAGATTTAAAACCACAAAGTGAGTGCAAAGTGAACAACCATTGATGTATTTTCTGTATACCACAAATCTCTTTTCAGACCAAAGGGGCATTGTCCTGAAACTTCAAAAGACAAGAAAAATATTAGAAAGCTCAACAAATAATTCATATTGACACACTCCAAAACCCCAGGATGGTGCACAGATCATAGTAGGTCCTTGTGTGAAAGAATGAAGGAATGTTCATCCCTAAAATCAGTATTAAAGATGGTAGCCCCACGAGAATTAGGAGAAACTCCATGTTTTGTTATATTCATAATTTTTATTCTTGAGAAGTATTTTACTCTGTATCTTGATTTTATTTGAAAAGAGTCCAAGTATTTACTTCCTGTTTCTGATATATTTTTAGCTATAGAATAAATGACCTTAACTCTTTCTTTTCCTTCCACAACTTCCCTTTACCTTCCTGAACAAAGGCCAAATTCTTCAGCCTGACCTTCAGGCCTTACATGGTGTGGACTCCTGGTTCCCACTACTGTGCAAGCACCTTACACTGTAGCAAAGTCACTGTTATTTCCACACACATTCCAGAAACTGCCATTCACACCTTTGCTCACACAGATGCCTCCAGCTGGACGGCTCTTTTTGACACCTTGCAGTATGGTGTGGCAGGATACAGAGCTCTAGCCACAAATTCAAGGCCAGGCTCCATCACTTAGCATTGTGTGGCTTTGAACAACTGCTTTTGCTGGTAGTTTGCCCAATTGCTCTAAGGCCCTCCACTCTCCCTTTGCCTGCTCTACTCCGAGCCATGCAGGCCGCATTTCCCCAACTCCTTGGCCAGCCAGTGGAAAGCACCAGGGGGCCACTGGAGGTCAGGAAAAGGAGAAGCCAGAATGTCCTTCCTCCTCTCTTGCCACGGTGGGCAGCATCTCTGGCAGCAGCTGTGTCTCCTTGGCTGCAGCTCCTGCCAGACAGCCCTGCTGTGGTTTCAACTTCCTCAAATGGAAAGAGAGGGAGGGTGTCCCAAGGATCTCAGCTGAGCTTTGCATACAGCTATGCGTGAAACATTTATGTGAGCCAATACATTCTCTTTCTAAATGTAAGCCTATTTAACTTGGGTTTCCCATCATTTGCAACAAATGAGCTTTCATTAATTTAATCCCTCGATTAAGAAGTAACTTCTCACTCATGGCATAGTAAGAGTGTTGAGATCATAACACAGCATAAAAAGTGCGGCTTAGTGCAGAGGAAATGAGGAAATTCAGAAGAGGAGGGTCACTTTCATCCTGAGGTGCTGACGGTCAAGACACGGGACCTTCTTTCTGGTTGCAGAGGGAAGCCAAGGAAGACTCTTGAACAGGATTTAAGTCCACAGAGTACAATGATACAGCATGTAAAATCAACTGAATGAGGTTTACAGTGTTGCTGCTGTGCACAACTCCTGGGGGCGTCCTTCACCTAGAATACATTCTAAATGGTGCTCCCTAGAATTGTGTACTGTGTGTCTTTGAACAATGGAGAGAAGCTGGAAGCATGATCAAACAGCTATTCCAGGAGAGAGATGTGAATCTGCGGACTTGGGCAGCAACAGAATGTGGGGAATGGTTTTGAGACACGTTCTAAAATACTTTGATTTTCAATGTGGGGAGAGCAGGGATGTTGACAGTAATAGCCGCATCAGGAGGAGATGTAGACTTGGTGGAGATGGAAAGTTCCTTTTTAGTTAAGAGACTGTGAGGCAGTAACAGAAGAAAGTTGATGACTGCTAACCACGGAACTGGGTCTCAGGGAAATCAGGCCACAAATAAAGATATGGAAACAGTGATGAAATCATGGTTTGGAAAAAATTGCCAAGAGGGAGAATATTCATTAGAAGAGAATAAAGCCAAGAAATAGTCCTTATGGAATAGCTACATAGAAAGAGACAAAGGAAGATAAATCAGGAAACAGGAATGAGGTATCTAGAATCATGAGAAAAGTCAGAACTATGGCAGGTAGGCCAAGGGAGGAGTTTCAAAAAGGAGGGGCTGGCATTCTCTCTCTGCTTCTCTGCTGTGGCCACTGCTTAAGCATTTGTCAATGGAACTTCCATCACCCCAAGTCCCTGAGCAGCTGCTGTGAGCAGAGCCCCAGGTGACGCTAATGGACATCAAGTATGAGCAAGAAGTAACATTCGCTGCTAGAAGCCACAGACTGTTTTGTTTCTGCAGCAGAACCTAGCCCATCCCCAACAACACATGGTGGTAACTTAGGGCTGAGGGAATGGGGAAAAAAGAAGAGAGAAACAATTGTCAGAGATTTGAGCGTTGTTTTGGGGGTTAAGGAGGGAAAAAAGGGGCTCTGAGAAGAGAAATTGAAGATATAAGAGGGTGCACTTGTTTGAACTTGGCTATGGAGGAGCTCAAGGGCTGACTGAGCTCTGTGAGCAGTGGCACACCGGATATGTGGCCAATACACTGGCTCTGAGACATTCGGGACAGGCATCACCAGCATATTTTCCTGCCCACTGGAACCACTTCTGGAGAAAGCTCACCCACTCGTAATCAAATATTGTCTATGATGATACAGTGTCATCAAGCCTTTCTCAGCAAGCAGAGTGTCATTCCCATTAGTTCTGCTATGGCAAAATACCACAGATTGGGTAGTTATAGAAATATCACATATTTTTTCTCACATGTCTGGAAGTTAACAAGTCCAAGATCAAGGTGCTGACAGATTTGGTGTCTGGTAAGGGTTCTCTTCCTGCTTCCAAGATAGCATTTTCTTGCTGTGTTCCTCCACTCTGGGCAGAAGGGATAAACTCGCTCTCAAGCTGTTTTATAAGGGCACTAATTCCATTAATGAGGATAGAGCTCTCAGGGCTTAAACACCTCCTTTGGGTCCGACCTCTTAATCCTGCTGCTCTGGGGTCTGAGTTTCATCATGAATTTTGGAGGGGCACCCGCATTCAAATAGTAACACAGAGGAACAGAAGAAACAACTTCTCACGCCTCGGTTTCCTTATCTATAAAGCAGATATAATGAAGAACCTACCTTATATAGTTGTAAAAATTAAGTGAGTTAACTCTGTGTAAATAGCATCTGACACAAAGAGAGTTCTATTTAAGTGTGTTCTCAAAACCCTTCCAGGTTTTAGAAAGAAGCTGTCAGTGTTGTGGAGAGAGCTGCTAACGGCTGCTTTCTGCAATTATCAAAGAGCAAAAAAGAAGCTCTGATACATTAGGAGGCAAACAGGCAGAGTAAGCAATGCATATATTTAACATCTCCACCAGCTTCAAAGCCAGTGTTGTTAAATGAAAATCAATCTCCATTTATCTTCTGCAGTTGTGCCATTTCAACTAATAAAAAAAGTCAAAGATTCAGAACAGGTAAAAAGCTCTTGAACACTTGAAAGAGTCTTTGAAAGTCATATTGGGACAGAATTTTAGAGGTAGGAATGATTGGATCTGACAGAATAAACTCTGGGCACCACAGACTGTCTACAGAATACCAAAACAACCAACATGGAAAGTTTTACCAATCCCCTGTTTTATTTACATGATTCTCAAGCAATGGTATGACTGAGAGTTTTGTTTCTCATTTTAGATAATTAGTCTTTTGAACACTAGTTTTGAAATTTGACACATATTTGTACATATTTATGTCATACAGAATGATAATTCAATACTTATATACAAATGTAATGAT
The DNA here is from genome assembly GCF_964237555.1 of Oryctolagus cuniculus. Classification (NCBI taxonomy): domain Eukaryota; kingdom Metazoa; phylum Chordata; class Mammalia; order Lagomorpha; family Leporidae; genus Oryctolagus; species Oryctolagus cuniculus. Next base: position 103,539,236 of record NC_091442.1, on the reverse strand, counting down.
CAAGTCAGTCTTAAGCATTTCCATCTTCTCAAACATTTCTCAATTCTGTGTTGGGGATACTCAGACACTTCTTTTCTAGCTATTTTTAAATATATCATAAAATTGTAGACTATAATTACCCTTCTGCATTATAGATCACAAGAATAATTCCTCCTAACTGTATTTTGGTACCTGCTATATAACCTCTCTCTACTCCCAACTCCCCAACACATAGTCAAAATGAACTGATTAAATCAGTAGGCTGTTTTGACCTTGCAGTGTCAGGATTTCAGGGTTGGAGTATCACCTCCAGAAGTTGGATGGTGAGAGTCCAGGACATTTTTCTCCTACTCGGAAAAGGACTTTGGGAGGTCCCAATGTGGGCCTGTGCAGAAAAAGCTGGTAATTCTCCAGGATTCAGGAAGAAAACACAATCTGGCTGATTTGGACTTTATAGCTACTCATCCTCAATAATATTGATGTTTTTGAGCCTTTCCAGTCACCAAAAATGCAGGTTTGTATTGGGGAGAGTCACATACACATCATACAAGTCTCAATGACCTCAAGGGTCAATGATGGAAACTGATAATTGGTTGATGCAAAACAAGACCTCCCTAGGTAGATCAGACTAAAGTTGACCAGAATCTGGACTTGTTTTCCAAGAGTCCTGGACAAATCACTCATACTCAGCCATTTAAGTGAAACTGCTGGGCCGTGGCTTCTGCTAAATCAAATAAGCAAAGCAGTTCCTTGAGATGAGGTAGCCGTGCTCTGGACCATGTGACCTGACCATGTGACCACAGATTGGTTGGTCAAGGGAGATCTGAAGGCAGCCAGTTCGTTGGCTCACTGGTGCCCTACATACAGTGTCCAGGAGCAAAAAATTCTGTCCCCAAGGGAACAATGGTGATTAAATCACTCGGATTTTTGAAACCTTGAGTTGGCAAATGGCATCAGTTATTTCTGTTTATTTTTGGAAGATGCAAGAAAACACACAAACATGGAGGCTGGTAGGAGACTGTTCAGGGCAGAGTACCAGAAGGAAGAGGTAGGAACCCAGACTGAAGAAAGGGAGCTGGAGGTACCCATCCCCAGCCCTCCCTGGGCTTCTGAATGCCTTTCTAATACCAGTTTCAGTGAGGCTCACTGGGCGGCTGCCTGTTGCCTGCTGTCCTTTTGTGTATATCCATGAAGTAACTTGTTATTAGAGAAAGCTGAGAGGACTCTCTCTATCTTGCAACCAAGAGAGCTGAACTAAATGCACCAGGTCTTCCCAGGATGCCTATGGGTTGTGTGGACTACAGGCCAGCCAGGAAGATGCAAAGGCCCCTAAGGTGTTGCTCTGTGATTGACAGAATGTGTTTGAGAGGACAAGTTTCCTCTGTCATCTGCTGGGGCAGCAAGACAAGACACTGAGATGTCAAATCACAGGGAGTGTCTGCTCCAAGCTGCGCTTCTCTGACATAACTGAAATGGCTGAACACAGACCAGCTTCCACACCAGTAGCCACTTGGAGACTCCATGTAATCGTGGTGCACTTATTCAGTCTGTGGTGAATGGATGGGGCAGGGAGAATCAAACTTCATTGTCACAGGAAATATTTTACAATTGAGTAGCATCGTTGTATTAGAGATGCACATTTCTTGATTTTTAAATAAATGGTTTACCCACAGAAAGCTCAGATTCCTCTCTGCTTCTGGTGACTTGTTTAGGGCTTGATCCTTACTGTTCTGTTCCTGAGTGATGATTCTTAGCAAGAAATAATTCTTGTTCTGGAGGCTGAGATATAAATACCAGTTTTTCCTTTTTTTTAATGGACTCCAGATCATTAGTACATGAGAAAACATAAGCTGTTCTCATGGAGATATTTTATGCCTTGAGTGAAATAAATTACAAAGCAAGCATTGAGTGGGATACAGTGGCAAAATATGTCACACTTTCAAACAACACTTCAGTGAAGACCCATCTCCTTGAGAGCCGTGACAGGTTGTATCAATTCCTAGTGCCAGGTTTAGTATCTGAGTAGGCACTGTCAGAGGAGGCACTCAGAAAATCTTTGCTAAGTGAGCAAATGAATTGATGAATGTTTCACTGCACTGTGGTCAATTATATTGCTTTAGAATCGATCATAAATACGGGTAATACAAGAAATTGGCTGGCATAGAGGATTCATTGGAATAAGCACTGGATTAGGATTCACCTGACCTCCCGAGGAAGACTACATCCACCATGTTGACTTCACTCTGCTGCTCAGAGGTTGGCTTTAACAAATTAAAACAGACCATGGGCCAGCGCCATGGCTCACTAGGCTAATCCTCTGCCTTGCGGTGCCGGCACACCAGGTTCTAGTCCCGGTCGGGGCGCTGGATTCTGTCCCCGTTGCCCCTCTTCCAGGCCAGCTCTCTGCTGTGGCCCGGGAGTGCAGTGGAAGATGGCCCAAGTGCTTGGGCCCTGCACCCCATGGGAGACCAGGAGAAGCACCTGGCTCCTGCCTTCGGATCAGTGCAGTGTGCCAGACACAGCGCACCAGCCGCGGCGGCCATTGGAGGGTGAACCAACGGCAAAAGGAAGACCTTTTTCTCTGTCTCTCTCTCTCACTGTCCACTCTGCCTGTCAAAAAATAAAAAACAAAACAAAACAAACAAACAAACAAACAAAAAAAACCAGACCATGGTCAAGAAGCTCCGTGCCTGAGTTTCTACATCTATTCAGTGTGTTGACTGCATTAGTGGCAAGATATTTGTTATTTTAATCAGTACTTTATATTCTGAGAAGCCTTTCACAACCTTCATAATTAGTATTTTAAGATATATTTTGACACATAGTAATCATAGATATTTATGTGGTACAATGTGACATTTCAATACACATATGCAATGCATAATATCAGATTAGGGTAACTGGTATATCCAGCACCTCAGACATATTTAATTTCTTTGTGTTGGAAACATTCAAAATCTTCTCCGCTAGCTATGTTGAAATGTTCAATTGTTGTCAACAATATTCAACCTACTGTGCTACAGACATCACAATTTAATTCTCCTGACCGACCACTTTCCCATTGATAATCCTCTCCCTCCCTCCCTCCCAGCCTTTGGTATCTGGTAACTACTCTAGTAGTCTCTACTTCCATGAGATCAACATTTTAGCTTCCACAAATAAGTGAGAATATGTGGTATTTGTCATTCTGTGCCCAACAATGTCCTCCAGTTGCATCCAAGTTGCTACAAATGAATTTCATTCTTCTTCTGTGGTTGAACAATGTCCAATTATGCATACCTTATGTTTCCTTTATCCATTCATCATCAGTCAATGGACACCTAGTTTGATTCTATATGTTGGCTATTGTAGATAATGCTACAATAAACACACAAAGGTAGATGTTTCCTAGAACATGCTGATTTCATTTCCTTTGGATACATATCCAGTAGTGGCATTGCTGGATCACAGAGGAATTCTATTTCTAGGTTTCTGAGTGACCCCCGTAACTGCTTTTCATACTGGCTGTACTAATTTACATTCCCACCAACAGTATACCACAGTTCCTCTGAAAATAAATATTGAAAAAAACTCAAATAGTGAATTGGGATGGCTCCAACATTTCCCTTCTTGTAAGAATGCCACAATCTCTAAGTGTTAATGTAACTAATGAGATCCATAATGAAAGGTCTCTCTTATTTCTGCCCTTTTCCTCATCACCTTTCCTCTTCTCTCCGAAAGTCAGGATACATTTGCATACTTCTTCAAATTTACCATGACTTTTTTTTTTTCCTGAAAAATACCCTTACACTGTAGGGCAGGCTAAAAAAATTAAAGTAGAGGGTCACTTTATGCATATCGATGGCCTATTTCCACTAGTGAAAGGACATTTCCTTCCTTCCATTCTTTATTGCACAGACATTTAGGCTCTGTGCTAAATACAGGAGATACAATGATGAATAAGTGAGACAGAGTCCTATTCCAAGTTTGCTGAGAGATTTGGACAAATCAATGGGGAGTTACAATGTTATGTTACCGTTATACAAAGCAATGATAGCAAAAATGTGAGGTGGTGCATTGGAGGCATTTAATCTAGGCTTAAAGGGTTTGGAAGCTTCTGAACGTGATATTTAAGATGAGACAAGCATGAAAACTGTGAGCCAGGTGAGAAGTTGGGGTGAGGGAAAGGAGTGGATGAAGTCAAAGGAACAGTACCTGGTTCTCATCTCCTGCTGCAATGTCCTTTTTTTTTTTTTTTTTTTTTTTTTTTTTGACAGGCAGAGTGGACAGTGAGAGAGAGACAGAGAGAAAGGTCTTCCTTTACCGTTGGTTCACCCTCCAATGGCTGCCACGGCTGGCGAAAAAAATCCAGGGCCCAGACCAGGACTAGAACCCAGTGTGCCAGCACCGCTAGGTGGAGGATTAGCCTATTGAGCTGCGGTGCCGGCTTTGCAATGTCCTCTTAAGATTCTAAACTCTGACTTCTTGACTGTTGAGTCTCATGGTTCAAAGGCTGTAATTCTCAACAGGGTTGATTATTTTTCACCTGTAGAGTCCTGAGGTTTCATGGATTTCAAAAACTGCTTTGGCTGAACTCAAGGTAAGTGGGAGCCACTGCAAATTGCTGTATGAAGGCTCTTGCCTTCATTTTATCTTGGTGCTTGAGATTAAAATAAAATTTAAAATGTCAAGTTACACTCCTTTTCCACTCTATACCACAGTACAGCCTATTCTTCAACAATTATTTATTGGATTCCTGCACACAGCACAGTGCAATGAATTATTGAAGATACTGACATAACACAACTTTGTATCACATTTTCAAGGCTGTGTGAGAGAAATTTAAATTTATTCCTTTTGGAAGAAGCATTATAAAATCTGCTGACTCAGAGAACAAGCACTTACTTTTATAAATTTTTTTTTTAAAGATTCTAGGGCCACCTATAGTACCTTTAACCAATATCTATTTCCATTACACTATCAGGAAATTAACAACTACAAATCACAGTATTTTGTGCTAGATTTAACTTATTTTTCTCTTACTTATCCATCAAATATGTACACAACAACCTTTACTTTCTTTTCCTGATGATTGAATACAATAATTCATTGTTCTAAGAATAATGCTTTGGGGGCTAGCTGTGGCACAGTGGGTTAAAGCACTGGCCTGAAGCGCCGGCATCCCTCACAGGCACCAGCTCTAGTCTTGGCTGCTCCTGACTTCACATCGGCTCAGCTCCGGCCACTGCAGCCATCTGGGGAGTGAACCAGCGGATGGAAGACCTCTCTGTGTGTCTCTACCCCTCTCTGTAACTCTGTCTTTCAAATAAATAAAATAAATCATTAAAAAAAAGAATAATGCTTTGTACAAAGTGTTTTACAATTATCAAACTAAAAGCATAATATACTTATCTCTAAATCCTTAATTTTACAATATTTAATAAAAGATAATTCAGAATGGGGCCAGCACTGTGGCACAGCGGGTTAAAGCCCTGGTCTGAAGTGCCAGCATCCCATATGGTGCTGGTTCTAGTCCCGGCTGCTTCTCTTCAAATCCAGCTCTCTGCTATGGCCTGGGAAAGCAACAGAAGATGGCTCAAGTCCTTGGGCCCCTGCATCCACATGGGAGATCCAGAAGCAGCTCCTGGTTCCTGGCTTCGGATCGACGCAGCTCTGGCCATTGCAGCCATCTGGGGAGTGAATCAGTCGATGGAAGACCTCTCTCTATGTCTTTACCTCTCTCTGGAACTCTTTCAAATGGATAAAAGAAATATTTAAAAAAAAGATAATTCAGAAATAATTAAGGTTTTTTTCTAAGAAATAACATAAAAGCAGGAAGCAATATTCCATATTTTTAAAAGATGCCACTTAGTTCTATTTTGTGAATCACATTAACATAAAGAGCAACTGAGTAGTTTATGGGAAAATACAAAGATGTTAAAAAAAATTATCCTTAAAATAAAATTGAATTAATCAACATCAATAAGTATTTTTGTATTTACTATCAACTCTCTTGAATCGTAGGGTCATTTGTACACAGAGTTCTTTCATTGATTCATTCAAAGTTAATGCATGCCTACTATGTGCCAGAAATGGGTTTAGGCTTTAGGAAGACAGTGATAAACAAAATATGCAATTCTTGCCTTCTTAGAGCTTATATTCTAACAAAAATAATACCTATCTCACGGAATTATTGAGGAGGTTAGAGGTTACATAACTGTTTTGTGACCTAAGGTCCTTCAATATGACTGTCTATTCCTCCGTCTCCTATAGCATCCCTCCACACTCAGGAGGTATTAGTAAATGGTGATTTGCTACATCACCAACAGTGCTTCACACTGTCGCATCTGACTAGTAGAAGTCCTCACATATCACGGCCATCTTTAATTCATTCTATTTGTTCATTCCAACATAATGTGCTGTGAGTTTACCCAAACTAATTTAGGAAAACTCGTTACACTTGTATCAAATAAAATGTATGACAGGGAATCCCAAAAGACTAACAAAAGGTCAATGATAACAGGTAATATTTATTGAGCCCACATACCATGCAACAGGAACTGTGTTCTTCCTGGCTGAATATGGAAAACTAAAAATAGTATATATTAACGTTTTAGGACTACAGTTTTTCTAACCAAACAGCTTTATCATCCTATGCACTGCTTTGAAGAGAAATCGATTTCTACATCACTTTTAATGATCTATATTTAATTTATGGCTATACCAATACTAATAATGGCATGACCAACACCCCTATCACTAAATCTTTGTATATATTATTTCCTCAAGATCAAGTCTTACTGTGTTTTCCTATAAGAACAAAACAATGTATTCATAGAAAAATACCTTAAATTTAATAAAAAGCATGTCTTCATATTTTACTAGAAAATGTTGTTAATATTTCCCTAATATTTTCCAATTTCATAAAATGGATTTGTTTTAAATTTTTATATTCACAAAAAGATAGGAAAACATAAGAAAAGTTTTGTGTAACTTACGTTTAACTGTTTTCTTTTTGGAAATATATATTAAATTAATAGCTTTTTATAATTGCTCTGGGACATGAGTGATGAGTACTTCAATAATAACCTCACTATATTAACGTGTGACATTGAGTAGGACTACGAGAATTTGAAATTTTTTATGAACAGTAGCTTCTGTGAACACACTTGTGTAATCTATAGAATTCCACCTGAATAACTGAAAAATTATTTCTAGTTTCTCAAAATTACTAAATATGAGGCTTGGGCTTTCCAGAACAAATTTTCTAGCAGATATAGCAATTTGGGAGACAAAGACTATTGTTCAATGGCAAGACTCTCTACTCTCCTGGAAGCAGTAAAACTGCACAGTATAGAAAGGGCATTTCAAATAGAATTTAGAATTAGAATTTAAAACTAATCTCAAATTATGAATGTTTCATATAAGTAACCTCCCATTTGAAGCAGGTGATCAGACTATATTCAGAATACATGAAAAAAAGAAATTGAGACCTTAGTATACACGTGTAAATTTTAATCCTTGAGAAAATATAAGTCAAAATTCTATACAAACACTGCTGGCACAAAAAATTGCATAAATTTGGATTCAAAGTGGAGTCAGTATCTGAACCTAGAGGTAAAAATACATTGTAACACCCAGATACTAAAGCCTTTTGCAGAAGTAACAGATTTTAAAGCAGAACAAGATACAGATTATAGAAGGGAACAATTTTTCTGTAAAAAAAAAAAATCCATTTTTCCATTAACAACTGTAAACTCACCCCAGAGAGGAAACTTATAGGTCATGTAATTTATCAAGGCATTGTGATGATATGTCTTAAATATATACTCTAAGCTCAAACAATGTGAAAATAACCAACATTTCATTTCCATCTGGAGTTTTACTACAGCAAAGAAAAATAAAGACATTCCAATTTTATTTCTTCTCTCACTTATTTAAGCTTAATACTCATTTTATTAAAATTAAATACAAAAAAGACCCTCTAAAATCTTGCATATTATTAAGAAGGGATGAGAACTTCTTCCCAACTATAAAAACATTAAAAATTGCTTTAAAATTTGTTTAAGTGATTAAAAACACTAGGAGGAGTCCAAAATGTTTGAAGAAATTTTCTTTCAGGCCTTGTTTGTTCAAACAAAACTTTTATTTTGGAAGGGTAAACTATATATATATATATATGTGTGTGTGTGTGTATACAAATTCATTCAATGTGAATACAATTAGAGAAATTTCCTACAATTTAAGAACAAAGTTACTTATAAATTGACTTCCAATTATCCAAATGAACAATTACTTTGGTCAATTCTAGAATTTATTTCAGATGTCTGTGGAATACTTTTATTTCTGTGCTCAATACAAAAGTTAATGTTCACATAATTGCAAAATCTATTTAGATTCATAGTTTGGCTATAATACCATTTACTTTTTTTCAAATTAAAAGACATTGATATACAAGTATTGTTTGGTCTTTTCTTTTTAAAGATTTATGTATTTACTTGAATGAGTTACAAAGAGAGAGGTCCACACCTCAAATGACCATAATAGCCAAGTCTGAGCCAGGCTGAAACCAAAAGCCAGGATCCTGGTCTCCCACATGGGTAGCAGGGGCCCAAGCCCTCAGACCATCCTTCACTGCTTTTCCCAGGCTACTAGCAGAGAATTGGATCAGAAATGGGGCAGCCAGGACATGAACTGGCACCCATATGGGATGCTAGCATCGCGACAGCTTTTACCTGCTATGCCACAAAGCTGTCCCCTGTATGGTCTTACAAGGGAAAAAAAATTCCTTGAAAATAAACTCCCGCCCCCTTTGAAAGAAGCATTAAATAGTTTTGCCTACTAAAAATGTAAAGTTTCTACCTTTTGAGCATTGACTTTACTTTCCAAAGACATAAATATTATTAGTGTCAATATCCAGATCAATAGGAGAGTTAAGCCAAATATGTGTCTCTTTTAAGAGGAGCATCAATTATTCCAAAATCTAGCCTGCTTTTTTTTTTTAAATTTCAAATGTGTATGTCAGGCAAAAGATAAATTTTTTTAAAGATTATTTATTTATTTGGAAGACTGACAGAGATCTTCCACCATCTGGTTCACTCCCCAGATGCCCACAAAAGCCAGAGTTGGGGGTTTGGTGCTGTGGCATAGTAGGTTAAGCCTCCACCTGTGGTACCAGCATCCCATATGGGCCCTGGCTCGAGTCCTGCCTACTACACTTTTTGAAAGATTTATTTTATTATTTATTTGAAAGGCAGAGTTACAGAGAGGCAGAGGCAGAGAGAAGTCTTCCATCTGCTGGTTCACTCCACAAGTGGCCACAATGGCTGGAGCTGGGCTGATCTAAAACCAGGAGCCAGGAGCTTCCTCCAGGTCTCCTACGTGGATGCCGGGGCCCAGGGACCTGGGCCAACCTCCACTGCTTTCCCAGACCATAGTAGAGAGCTGGATGTGAAGTGGAGCAGCTGGGACTGGAAACATTGTCTATATGGGATGCTGGCACTGCAAGTGGTGGCTTTACCCACTACGCCACAGTGCTGGTCCCTGCTCCACTTCTGATCCAGCTCCCAACTAATGCTTGAGAAGCAGTGGAAGATGGCCCAAGTGGAGACCTGGAAGAAGTTCTTGGCTCCTGGCTTCGGGTTGGCTCAGCTCCATCATTGCAGCTGTTTGAGGAGTGAAGCAACAGATGGAAGACCTCTCTCTGTCTTTCCCCTCTTTGAAATTCTGCCTCTTAAATAAATAATTCTTAAAAAAAAAAAAAAAAAGCCATGGTTAGTCCAGGCTGAAGTCAAGAGCCAAGAACTCCACCCAGATCTCCCACATAGGTGGCAGGAACCCAAGTGCCTTGGCTTTATGTTTGTCTCTAGGTACATTAGCAGGAATCTGGATCAGAAGCAAAGACTTGATCCCAGGCATTCTGATATGGGATGTAAAGAGTCCCAAGCAGTGGCTTAACTCACTGTGCCACGACACTCACCCCTAGAGCACTTATTTTTATACGTTTTCTTGCTTTATGATCTATAGAATGTTAGTAATCAACTTAAGCTTGTTCTATGACTGTACATTTGTATGAACTTTATTTTTCTCTAGTAAAAACATTTTAGTTGAAAGCAAACATAGATGTGCAAACCTCAATATTGAACATAATAACCTAATACTGTAACACTTCTCAAAGTATATTAATAATTTTTAAATAGTCACAAACCTTAAAAATAAATTATTTGCAAGTGTAATTTTAAATAGATGGAGTCTATGCCACCATTATGTGATGGGGAGATTTCTGAGAAAATCTTCCTACACAGCAGAAAACATCCTCACAGGCTAGCCACTTGCCATCAGAAACATGCAGGCAGCATGATGTTATTAAAGACCATTAAAATAATTGGTAAAATCTAACTAACTCTGGTATTATTGCACAATCTCAAGAAAAATGATAATCACATGATAGAAATTACATATAGTATCAAAGATTCTTTTAACATTATCTTAATTTTAAGATTGTTAAAACCTGGAAAAAATGGTGGATTAGGGAGCAGCACGCTATGCAGGGCTAGGAAGAAAAAGCGTGGGGAATAAGGTAGGGAATACACACTTGGAGGAGAAGATAAGAGAAAACCACCCAGGCAGCCCCACGGGAGAAGGGGAAACAGCTTGAAACTGCGTGGTAAGTGCTAAGGCACCCACAGAGAGCCGCAGCCGTGGACAGGGTGAGTAAAACAGTTACAGAAAACTTCCCAATTTGGAGAAAGAAAGGGATGTTCCAGTAGATGAAGCACATAGAACCCCTAAAGACATGACCAGAAAAGACCCTCACCAAGGACACATTATATCAAACTTTCCACAGTAAAACATAAAAGATTCTAAAATGGGCAAGAGAGAACCAACAAATCACTTTCAGAGAATCACCAGTTAGACTCACAGTTGACTTCTCATCAGAAATCCTACAGGCCAGAAGGGAATGGCAAGGTATAGTCCAAGTCTTAAAAGAAAAAAACTGTCAACTCAGAATATGATACCCCACAAAGCTTGTACTTATGAATGAAGGCAAAATAAAGACCTTCCTTAACAAATAGAAATTGAAAGAATTTGTCGACACTCATCCAGACTTACAGAAGATGCTTAAGGATGTGCTACACAGAGATACAGAAAGATAGCCATCATTATGAAAGAATGAGAAGGCAGAAAAACCACCAATAGAAATCCAAAATAAATCCAATTAAACAATAGGAATATTTACACAACAATGGCAGGGTCAGGTTGTTACTTATTAATAGTCACCTTGAATGTAAACAGCCTCAATCCTCCAGTTAAAAGATACAGACTGGCTGAATGGATTGAAAACAAGACCCATATATTTGCTGCTTACAAGAAACACATCTCACCAAAAACAATGCATGTAGACTGAAAGTGAATGGATGGAAAGATAGTCCATGCTTATAGAAACCAAATTCGAAAAAATCTAAATCATTCCACGCACCTTCTCGGACCACATGGAATGAAGCTAGAAATCAACAACTCAAGAATCTCTAGAACATACATAAACATATGGAGACTGAATAACATGCTCCTGAATAAAGAGTAGGTCATAGAAGAAATAAAAAGAGAAATCAAAAATTTCTGGAAACAAATGAAGATGACACACATCATATCAAAACCTATGGGATACAGCAAAAGCAGTGTTAAAAGGGAAGTTCATAGCAATTGGAACCTACATGAAGAAACTGGGAAGGCACCAAATAAATGAGCCATCAATGCATATCAAGGACCTATAACATCAACAACAAACCAAACCCAAAACTAGTAGAAAGAAAGAAATTTAAAATTAGAGAAAAAATTTTAAAAAAGCTGTTTTTTGAAAAAATAAACAAAATTGATACACAACTGTGCACCTAACCAAAAAAATAAATAAATAAATAAAAGGAAAAGACCAAAATCAATGAAATCAGAGAGGAAAAAGCAAATCTAACAACAGACACCACAAAAATAGAAAGAATCATCAAAAATTATTACAAAGAGTTGTAGGCTGATAAACTAGCAAACCTATAAGAAATGGATAGATTCCTAAAAAGATACAATCTACCAAAATTGAGTCATGGAGAGAAAACATGAGATCAATAACCAAGATGGAGACTGAATCAGTAATAAAGACTCTTCCAACAAAGAAAACACTATGACTAGAAGGCTTCAGTGCTAAATTCTACCAGAAAATTAAAGTACTAATTACAATTCTTATCAATCTATTCAAAACACTTGAAAAGGAGGGAATCCTCCCAAACTTCTTCTATGAAGCTTGCCTCACCTTAATACCCAAACCTGGAACAGAAGCAACAAAGAAAGAGAACTATAGACCAATATCCCTGATGAACACAGATGTAAAAATCCTCAACAAAATATTAGTCAATCAAATCCAACAAAACATCAGAAAGATCATCCACTCTGACCAAGTAGAATTTATCCCTGGAATGCAGGGATGGTTCAATATTCGCAAATCAATGTGATACACCACATTAATAAATTCAAGAACAAAAACCAAATGATTATCTCAATAGATGCAGAGAAAGCATTTGATAAAATACAGTGTCCCTTCATGATGAAAATTCTAAGCAAATTGGGTATAGAAAGAATAATTTTAATGCAATCAAGGCAATTTATGATAAACCCATAGCCAGCATCCTATTGAATGAGGAAAAGTTAGAAGCATTCCCACTGAGATCTGGAACCAGACAAGCACACACACTCTCACCACTGCTATTCAATATAGTCCTGGAAGTTTTAGCCAGAGCCATTAGGCAAGAAAAAAATATCTAAGGGATACAAATTGGGGAGGAGAAGGTCAAACTATCTCTATTTGCAGATAACATGATTCTATATTTGGGGATCCAAAAGACTCTACTAATAGACTATTGGAACTGATAGAAGAGTTTGGTAAAGTAGAAGGATATAAAATCAACACACAAAAATTAAGAGCCTCTGTATACACAAATAGTGCCACGGCTGAGAAAGAACTTCTAAGATCAATCTCATTCACAACAGCTACCAAAAAAAATTAATAAATAAATGTTGGAATAAACTTAACCCAGGATGTCAAGGATCTCTACAATAAGAATTCCAAAGCATTACAGAAAAAAATAGAATATACAAAAAGGGAAAAATCTTCCATGTTCATGGATTAGAATAATTAATACCATCAAAATGTCCATACTACTGAAAGCAACTTAACAGATTCAATGCTATATCAATCAAAATACCAAGGGCATTCTTCTCAGATGTAGAAAAAATGATACTGAAATTCATATGGAAACACATGAAACCCCAAATAGATAAAGCAATCTTATACAACAAAAACAAAGTCGGATGCATCATAATACCAGACTTCAAGATACATTACAGAGCAGCTATAATCAAAATAGCCTGGTACTGGTATAAAAACAGATGGATAGACCAATGGAACTCAATGGAAACTCTAGAAACCAATCCAAGCATCTATTACCAACTTATCTTTGACAAAGAAGCTAAAATCAATCCCTGGAGTAAGAACAGTCTCTTCAACAAACGGTGCTGGGAAAATTGGATCGCCACACATGCAGAAGCATGAAGCGAGATCCCTACCTTACACCTTACACAAAAATCCACTCAAAATGGATTAAAGACTTAAATCTACAACCTGATACCATCAAATTATTAGAGAACACAGGGGGAACCCTGCAAGACACTGGCATAGGCCAAGTGTTCTTAGAAAGGACCCTAGAGGTACTGGCAATCATAGCCACAATTGATAAATGGGATTACATCAAATTGAGAAGCTCTGTACTGGAAAAGAAACATTCAAGAAAGTGAACAGGTAATATAGGAGATATTATTTGCAAGCTATACAATTGATAAAGGATTAATAACCAGAATATACAAAGAGATTAATAACCAGAATATACAAAGAGACCAAGAAACTCAACAACAAACAACCCAGTTATTAAATGGGCAAAGGAATTAAACAGGCATTTTTCAAAAGAGGAAATCCAAATGGCCAACAGTCATATGAAAAAATGCTCAGGATCACTAGCTGTCAGGGAAATGCCAATCAAAACCACATTGCCCCCATTAGAATGGCGTTCATACAAAAGTCAGCAAACAACAAATGCTGGTGAGGATGTGAGGAAAAAGGTACCTTAAACCACTGTTGGTGGGAATGTAAACTGGTAATGCCAATATGAAAGACAGTATGGGGGCTGGCTCTGTGGTGTAGTGGGTAAAGCCGCCACCTGCAGTGCTGGTATCCCATATGGGCCAGTTTGAGACCTGGCTGCTCCACTTCTGATCCAGCTCTCTGCTATGGCCTGGGAAAGCAGTAGAAGATGGCCCAAGTCCTTGGGCCCTGCACCCATGTGGGAGTCTGAAAGACGCTTCTGGCTCCTGGCTCCTGATCAGCTCAGCTCCGGCTGTTGTGGCCAACTGGGGAGTGAACCAGTGGATGGAAGACCTCTCTCTCTCCCTCTCTCTCTCTCTGCCTCTCCTCTATGTAACTCTGACTTTCAAGTAAAAATAAATAAATCTTTAAAAAAAAAAGACAGTATGGAGATACCTCAGAAATCTGAATATAAATCTATCATATGACCCAGCCATCCCACCACAGGGAATTTACCCAAGGGAAGTGACATCAGCATATGAAAGAGCTATCTGTACCCCCATGTTTACTACAGCTCAATTCACAATAGCAAAGATATGGAATTAATCCAAATGCATGTTAACCGAAGACTGGATAAAGAAATTATGGGATATGTACACCATGGAATACTATACAGCAGCAAAAAAAATGAAATTGATGATTTACAATTCAATGGATGAAACTGGAAAACATCATACTTAGTGAAATAAGCCAGTCCCAAAAGGACAAATATCATATGTTCTCCCTGACCCATGATAACTAACAGGACACCTAGAAGGCAATCTGTAGACATGAAATTGACACTTTGAGAAGCAATGACTCTGAATAGCCCTGTCCTGATTGTTGAGGAACAGTTTTTTTTCTTCTTAATATTTATTGAACTCTTTACTTAACATAGAGTTAATCATATGTGTATAAAGTTAATTGAAAATAGATCCTAGTAAAAAATAAGAGTGGGAATAAGAGAAGGAGGAGGAAGAGGGGTTGGAGTATGGGCATGGTGGGAAGAATGACTATATTCCTAAAGTTGTAATTAGGAAGTGTATGAAGTCTGTAATTGTAAAGCTGTATAGTTCTTTATACATTCTTATGGACTTACTTCTAATGGTACAGTTTAAAAACTTTCCATGGGACCCCAAATCCTCTAAAGCTAGGGGGCAAAAATAGCATTTTGAATATTGGAGTGATCATATGGATAAGATTAAGTGTTAAAGTAATCATAAATAGGATTAAGTATCTGGTAATAATAATAGATAGAAATAAAAAGGAGTGAATGCTCCAGCATGTGAAACAGTCCATACAGCAAACTCTTAGAATGACAATCACTTAAAGTAGCACTTTGACCTCAGAATCAGCCCTTAAGGCATTCTGGTCTGGCTGACAAGCCCATGAGAGCACATCAGGAATGGAAAGCCAACACACTATGGCAAAAAATGAAGGACCTCTATGGGTGAGAACCCTGTGGAAAAAAGTGATCATCAAAGATGGATGTATTTTTCTCTGAAGGGAGGAGAGAATTTCCACTTTGCATATGACCTTATCTAAATACTGATGGAGTTTGTGGATTCAAAAGGCTTCCATAGCCTAGGCAGCTCATGTCAAAAGCCTCGGGTGATGACTGACATTATACATAAGAGTGTTAATTATTAAATTAACAACAGGAGTCACTGTGCACTAACTTCTCATGAAGGACCTCTGCCCTCAAAGAGTTATATTAGGAGAGCTAGCAATAAAACTTGTTTTCAAAGATCTATTCCATCTTAGTATATTAAGTAGAGGATATACTTATGTCTCATAAGTTTTAGCTATGCCAAAGTGTCCAACTCCATTGTTTGTTTTCTTAGGAGCTTCTTTAATGATAAAACTTGTTCCCAAAGACTTACTTTCTTTTAATGTAGTAAGGGAATAGGCTATTCTTAAGTCTCATAAGCTACAGTTATCTCTAAGTGCTTCCAAAAGATGTATCATTCTTGGGTGCTTCTTTTTTAAGTTAATTAAGTTTCTAAAAAAAAAAAAAGTTAATTTAACTTTGAGATGCAATGACTCTGAACATCCCTGTTTCAACTGTTGAGAAAGTTTTTAATTTTTAAAAATTGTTTCCTTTTTTCATACATTTTGAGAAGTTCTTTACTTACTATAGACTTAATATTCTGTGTATAAAGTTAATTGGAAATAGACATTAGTATAAAATAAGACTGGGAATAGGAAAGGGTGGAAGAAGTGTGCAAGTGTGGGTGGGAGGGCAGGCACAGAGGGAAAAATCAATATATTCCTAAAGTTGTACTTATGAAATGCATGAAGTTTGTTTTTCCTTAAATAAAAGGTTTCTCTGGGGAAAAATAAAAGAGTGCTCAAAACACAAAAGCAAAGTAATTTGAGCAATAAAATAAATATTAGTGTTGGATCACCAAAATATAAAATAAAAAAAGATTGTTAAAATAACTCTGATGTTAAATACATTATTTTCATGTAAAATTCATATCTGTATTCATAGGAAACATTAAAATATCTCTAATATGCTAGTAGCTATTAAATCAGTCTCCCCATTACATTGCACAATATCTACTAAAATATAAGCAAAGTTTTTATAGACAATATAGTTAAAATCTTGGATTTTTTTAAACCAAGTTTCAGTTTTTGTTTCAATAAATTAATTTTATTTATTTATACCAAAAACACTGGTAACAAAATATTGCCAGGTAAAATAATCACTTCCTTCTGATTTGAAAGCTTAAAAACATGTAAGTACTAAGAACTGTACCTCGCCCAGAGCAATGCCAAGCTAACATGCACACCATTGTCACCTGGCATTGTTGGACCAGGCAATGGTGACCAGGAAGTTAAATTAGGTGCCTTCTGTAGGACAAGTGCCAAACCGTTTCTTTTTTACTAAAATGTAATATCTAATATTAAGAGCACCACTGCTGCATTAGCAAGTATGTAACCCCATCTTTTAAAACTATATTTTAAAAACAGTCCCCATAGTTCAGGGGTAGGGAACAACCAGTCTGTGGGCCATATAAGGCCTGCAGGTCCTTTGGTCTGGCCTGCCTTGACTCGCAATTCAGTAACAGCAAGCAAATTTTTTTTTAAGCTGATAATTCTGTATGGCCCAAGCATGACATTATAAATATCCAAATGGCCCTTCACAGAAGAAAGGTTTCCCGCTCCTGCTGTAATTGTAATTCTAGTAGTGTTATTTGACTTGTACATTTCCCTTAAAGACAGCCACTGATACTGATGCTATAGACTGAAATCACATGCACGTCTATTTTTCAATAAGAACCATGTGGTGATTTTACAACAGTATGCCTTACAAGAGTAGCTTCTGGTGAATTCAGAGATCTGAATTCTGAGGAGCCTCCTCCTCATCCCAGCCTCTGACCCCAACCTCAACCTTAATCATCCATTCCATTGTACTTAATGTCTGCACCTATTTGGACAAATACATACAGGAGAAATTTTTATGTGCAAAGCTAACACATTGACCTGCTCCTGTCCCATTTTCTTAAAATGACACACAAACATATATATATTTATTTATTTTCTAGGTTTCTTACTTCCAGTCATAACAAAATAATGGTCATCATCTTCCTTTTTCTTTGCAGTAGGTTTCTTATCTCCATTATCTGCTTCCTTACCAGAAGAAGGTGGTTTCCTGCTTGAAGTTGGAGTCTTGTCGCTTTTGGGAGGCCCTTTGGCTGAATACTGGCCCTTTGTGGCACTGTGCGCTGACTTTGGTATCAACTGTGCTTTTGCAGAAGACTGGGGAACACTCATGATTGACAGTGGAGTACGGCCAGGGGATTTTGAGGAACTGGGTCCTGCCTTTTGGCATGTACTTTTATTCTGATGCTGCTTTTTGGCAACTGAAATTTTAGCATCTTTTGATTCCTGTGCATTTCTCGCAGGGGAAATGGAGGACACAGAAACTGGCTGATTTAGATTCAAGGCTGATTTAAGTTTCTGTGCAGGGACTACCCCTGCATGAGAGGCTCCAGCAGATGGCTGAGACAGTGTTTCTAGAACTGTGGCTTTGGTTTTAGAACTGGATTTTGTCATTTTTGCAGGGGACTGCAAAGGAGAAGGTTTAGGCCTTACGTGTACGTTTGCTTTAGGTACCTTTGGATACTTTGACGATGAACTTAAATGTGCAGCTGAGTGAATTACTTTTTCATCCTTTGAAGAAATATGATTCTGCTTCAAATACTTCAACTCAGTTTTTCCAGAATATTTACTTGGCAACAGAGTAGACTCAGGCAGGTCTTTTGATTTGTGGGCTGGAATAACCTTGGCCTTAGGGGTCCTGGAGGATGACGACTCAGAAACACAAGGTGCAGTTCTTGATAAAGCAGGTGAAGAAGTGTTTTTACCTACCGGGTTTAAAGAAGCCAGTGAAGATGAGACATTGTTTGATGGAGCATGTGGCTTTTTTGTTTTGTCTTTAGAAGACTTGAACTTCAGATGGGAAGACACTGCTGGGGACTTTGGAAATTTAGACGGGTCTGACGTGGAGCCGAGATTACCTCCTTTCCGTGAAGAAGCTGGCTGCAGAACACCTGGTGGATGCACCTGCTTCTCCTTGCTCCTGGGAACTGGCGTGCCAGGTTTTGAAGTTTGTTTCTGAAACATGTTAACCGCTGACAAAGGATTCATTTCAGGAGGCTGAGGTATTCTGGCAGGTGAATCAGGTACGCTTTCATTAGAAACTCCTTTTTGAAATGCTAGAATTTTTTGCTCTAGTGTAGCAAATTGTAATATTCGACAGGGATCATATTTAAGCAAAAATCCTTGAAGAGTATCCCAGCCTCCACCAACACGGACCATAACATGTTTTCCATGAAGCATCTGCCCCCAAAGGAAAATTTAAAAATAAGCTGTGAAATAGTGAAGTTTATAATAGCTACAATTCATTAGCAGTAACAATTTGTGATGTCTATGATCTATGAAATTCAGAGATTTGCCCACATCTTCACTACAAATTGACCGTCCCTTGTATTAATAAATTTAATTCATATTGAATTATACAACAATCAAAATCCTACAATCTGTAAGGAAGATATTTACAAATAACTTGCATCTTAAAAATTCAAGTTATTAATACACAAAAGTAAGTACAAGGGCAATGTTGTTCAATGAAGAGTTAAAAATAAATGGAAGGAGGGGCCAGCGCTGTAGCATAGCGGGTAAAGCCACCACCTGCAGTGCCGGCATCCCATATGGGCACCGGTTCTAGTCCCAGCTGCTCCACTTCCAATCCACCTATCTGCTATGGCCTGGGAAAGCAGTTGAAGATGGCCCAAGTCCTTGGGCCACTGCACTTGTGTGGGAGACCAGGAAGAAGTCCCTGGCTCCTGGCTTCAGATAGGCACAGCTCTGGCTATTGCAGCCATCTTGGGAGTGAACCAGTGAATGGAAGACCGACCTCTCTCTCTTTCTCAGCCTCTGCCTCTCTGTAACCCTGCCTCTCAAATAAATAAGTAATTCTTTTAAAAAATAAATAAATGGAAAGAAAGAGGAGAGAGGAGAGCTGGAAGGAGAAAGAAAAGAGGGCTTAAGGAAAAAAAGTGCCTGATAATTAAAAAAAAAATAACAGGGAAGAAAAAAGATAAAGCAATTTATAATTTAATAATTTTACAAGTTAATAAATTATTTTAATATATCATATAAATTTAATCTTAAAGGCACTTTGCTAAGATTTATTATTAGTTCCTTACAAACAAGAAAACTATGTCTCTTGAAATTAAGGAGTGTTTCCCAAGTAACACAGCTTGGCCTGGCTTTTAATATTCTAGACTGCCTGAAATCCAAATGATGCTTTTGTGGGGATAAGAAACCCTGGCTTTGTCAGTACAGCCCAAGTTGGATTTCAGGCACCTGTTCATGAATAGGCAAATATGCACAACTATATAAAACTGCCCACAAACTTTAAGTATTTATTTGGCAGAGAGAGAGAGACAGACAAACAGAAAGCTCCCATCCACTGGTTCACCCCCCAAAAGCCTGCAGAGGAGAACTAGGAACTCAATCCAGGTCTCCCAAGAACTTGGCCTGCTATCTCCCAGGGTGCACATTAGCAGCAAGCTGGACCCAGGAACAGAGTCAAAATTTGCACACATGCATTCTGATATGGGATGCAGGATTCCCAACTGGCAGCTTAAGGGCTTGGTCAAATGCCTTCCACTGCACACAAATTTTAATTCCAAATCCCATGCTTTGTGCGTTATGGCTATACCAGATTGCCTTTAATTAGGTGGACAGTACCTGTGTTTCTGTGTGACTTGGGTAGAGGGTAGGGAAGTAATGATAATATGTGAAAGAGAAGAAAACTGGATGGTGAAATATTGTATCAGAATTTGGAAGAATGTTGAAAAGAGGAAATTTCAATCTCATCAGGAGAAGGGACAATTAATGAACTGCAGATGAGACAGGAAGAAAATGAATACATATATACCAGTATATATACATATTGATGCTGGGTCAATGAGAAAAAGATTTTATGCATAAAGTCTGAAGCATATATTATCATAAAGTGCATTTCTATTTTCTTTACTTATTACAGATATTTCAGTTCATTAGATGTTTTGCTTCTGTTTTTTCTTCTTATAGTCAAAGATTATTTCCTTTTAGAAAATTTGAAAAATGGCATAAGTTACTTGAGGTACACAAAGTTTTGTTCCCTCAATTATATTTCAATATCTAGCCTTAGATATCCTGAAGTTAGCTGTTCACTGTTTAAAGTGTTTACCTGAACTCATCATGAAAGGCAAGGATACCATATTTTTCCTTTTTTAAAGCTTATAAAAAGTTAAGAATTGAATAGAATATAATGCCATTTAACATACATGTTAAAAAAGAGATTTGCATTAAAACATTGATGGAGCATATTTTTCCTGTACAATGAAATTCTTCCATGAATTGCACCCTCCATTTCAATTTTTTAAAAGCAAAGCAAAAAGAGGTTGGTAAAGCAATAAACCCAATTTCAAAACGAGATCTATATGTACTTACATGTAAATAGCATACTTACTCTTATAAAAAGTATTTTATCCCCTAGTCGGTAACGCCCTTCAGATAAGTACTCAATTGAAAATCGATGAGAACAACTACAGGGAGGGTCTTCAGCAATATGTTTAACCTAAGATTAAAAATAAATACAAATTCAGTGCCCGTTATAAAAAGTAGTTTGTTTAAAGTTAAAATACAATGTCATTTGATAGCTAGGAAAATCAAATCCAGTACAACCATTTAATTTCTCTTTTCCTTTACTAGTGAACACATACTAAGATTAGACACTGCTAATCTAACATAAATACCAGCAGTGATAAAGTCCCTCCCTCTGCCCAGTGTCATTGGGCTTGCCGTGTCCTCATGACCACAGGAGGAGATACGCAAGTATGATTAGACGGCGCCAAAGATTCCAAACACACTTACTGAGTGCTAGGTGGCCTGAGTTCATTATCAGGCCTGAATTGTTTTAAGACCTGAACTAGTAATCTATCTGTGCCAAATCAAAGTCTGGCCAGTCACAAAAGGGTTAAGTAGTAATTTGCATTTGTCCCTTACCACGATGCTAAACTAATATTCTAAGAAAATATCTAGATTTGTTCAAAGCTATTGTTAAAAAGGCAGAGATAGACTGACCTCTATTTACTCAACTCTAGAGAAAATTGTTAAAAATTTTAATTCAGGAAGGATTTTTCTGAAAGTGCTTGCTTCATTTCAATGGTCTGCCAGGGGAACCCTACTTCTACGCTTCAAGAATTTTTTCCCCGGTAAATATAAAACAAAAGAAGTGAAATTTCTGTAAATATAAAAAGATATTTAAAAATTCTATATTTAAAGCATGAAGATTAAAATAAATTGAAGATATTTATTGAAATACATTTGATTGAAAAAAAAAGACATTTCAGCCACATTGGAAAATATTTGACTTTACCTAAAATTATACTTTTGAAAAAGCAAGGTCAAAAATATTTTTCTTGACTATCTTGTCACACAGAATATATTTAAATAAACATTTAATTAAACTTGGATATGATCTAAAGAATATTTCCTCAGATATATACAATTTAGCTGTGCCTTAATTGAACTTCATTTGATTATATTTAATTATCTACCAAAAATGAATGATAAAGGTCAGGAATTTATTCCCCTACATCATTCACTTCACAAAATGGTATGTTTATAAGCAAATAAAATGGATTTTCATGAATCAATCAAGATTATCATGTATATAGCTTAGATACTTGTATATGTATACATATGCACACGTTCATACACACACATCCACATAACCATATACATGAAATGATTAAAAAGAAAATGAACTCAGGTAAAGAGTTTACAATTATTAGAAGCATGTTTTGCATTAGTTAATCAAACCAATATGAAAGAAAACATTTCTTTTAATCACTACTTTCTGTCCATAAAAATTTCATAAGTATACAACACTGCAATTATATACTTCTTAACAGAACCCTAAATGACAAATCAGAGCATTACTCTATTTTTAATCATGACCTCAAGATATCCATAGGTCATATATATATAGGTGGACATTGTATTCATACACATACACACACACGTTTAGAGAAATGTGTTCTGATAAGTCACTTATTTCCTTATTTAAGATCTCCAAATACCACTTACATTGAACACTATAAATCAGCATTAGCCTAAAATCTGAACAAGGCAGTGAGCATAAGAAACTAGAGCAGTGGATAAGAAATACTTTCTTTTGGTTTTATTTATTGTATAACTAACATAATAACTAAAGGAAAAAGGAAATCATCTACAATGGCATTACAATACTATTGATTATTGTCAAGCTTATGATTTTCATGCAGTTGGTTTGTATGTATATATTTTTCACAAAATGTTTTTCTTGTTGCTACACAGGCATCGTAATGATCACATAACATGATTATTTTGTTGAGATAATAAATCCTAATTCACCAAGCTATTAACCTATTTGAGGGTATTTATATTGTTTACAATTTTTCACCAATATAAATAAAGGGTAATATTTTCATTTATCATTATTTTCTTTGTCAATTTCAATAAAAATGAGGAAGGAGTATTCTTGTAGCTCTTGATATCCACTTGTCAATCTATTTTTCAAAAGTCTATATCATTTTCCACTGCCAATAGCAACACATAGGAATAGTTTCACCAGAATTTTCCAGGTTTCATAATTTAAAAATGTTTTCATAATGGGGCAAACAGCACTGATTTCAGCAAGTTTCAATACTATTATTTTCTTGTATGAACACAGTCCTGCTCCATTTACTGACTAGAAATGTTTTTCTTACTAAATTTTGTATGGTTTTTATATAATAAGGAAATGAAAACCTAGTAATTCTCATCAAATAAAAATATTTTCCTGAAGTTTCCTTGTTATTTAATCATTCTTTAAGAGATTTAAAATCAATTTTGTTTTTTATCAAGTATATTATTTCTTCTTTCCATACTGATATTCAAAGTCTTCATAAATATTAGTAACACAATACAAACACATCTTGATCTGATAGAGTTGTTCTGGTTGACATGTTCATCTCTCCTGCAAGGCCTTAAGGTTTTATTATAGACTATGGTTAAACAAATAACCTAAGCAATACTTTTTAAATGTGTATTGGTAATGACTTACTTGTTATTTACAATAGTTTTATACATTAAGCACTTCTAAAAAAATGGTACCAACTTTTGAATTATTCTAAACAACAGTAAGCAGAAAATGTCTGATACCAAATTCACCTAAGATCACTTAATACTGCAGTTGCTGTAGAAAACCCACAGCCTAATGAAATGCAATTCTATTAACTTTTATATAATGAACAGATCAAGTTAAGAAGACATTTCAGTCTCAATCTATCATCTAACAAGTTTACATATATTGTCAGGGGACAATATTTAGAAAAAAAAATCAGTTTTCCCTCACAAATATTCCTATTCCTGGATTCTCCAAGTACCAGTATACCATATATTTAGAAAACTTGGACATCACTCTAGCTTTTCTCCCTTCCTCACAGTCATGGATTCCTGTCAATTCCACTTCCTAAATGTGTCTTATATTTGTTCCTTTTGCTCCATTCCCACTACTGCTGTTCAAGTTCAAGCTCTCATCATCTTATGTATGGATTACTACCATAAAACCAACATAACCTCTACATGACCGTGAGAGTAATCCTTATAATATGCAAATCAGATTATAATTCTACCATGTTAAAAAAAGAATCAATGAGTTATCGTGGCTACAGTATCCTACATGAAGGGTTCCAGTCTGTTGACTCCATCACCCCCCAAATAAACCCATTCCTCATCACACAAAAATGATAACCAATCACCTTTAAAATATAGTGCCTTGGGACTGGCACTGTCTAGGAGGTAATGCCACCACCTGTGATACTGGCATCACATGTGGGCACCTGTCTAGATGAAGCTCCTGGCTTCGGCCTGACCCAGCCCTCATCACTGTGGCCATCTGAGGAGTGAACCAGGGGATGGAAGATCTCTCTCCTCTCTATATATCTCCCTTCTCTCTCTTTAACTCTGAATTCCAAAATAAATAAATCTTAATAAGAAAATACGTATCTATTTTACATATATATAAATATATGTATTTCCTTGAACTCATCAGGAAGTGGAGATTAGTAACTGGTATATGTTATGAACAAGAAACACTGTCTTTTAAGCATTAGCATCATGTGTAGCAAACCAGAAGACTCCGAGGTATCAAAATCAAAAGAAAATGTGGCCATTACTTACAGCTTCATGCAGCTCTTCATGCTGACAGCATGATTTGGGAATACTGATGGAATCTTCAGGCCCAGAAGTATTAAGCAAGGTTTCTTCTAATTCAATTTCTTTCTCCAGTTTTACTAATACTGGTGGCTCCACTCCATATCTGAAAAGCAACCAGGAGATCTGATCATTCAAGCAAAGTTGACCCAAACACTTCCCTGCATTTCCAGATTATACACAGATACACATACAAACACACACACACGCATTTTCAAAGCAAAAGCTGTATAGTTCTCTTCTACCAGTTGTTTGGAACATCTGGAAACGCTTTTAAATGTCTCTCAGATTGCCAAAAGTCCTGGTTAGAATCTTCATATCACAGCATAAACTTGGGTTACTGGATACCCTCAATATCTTCCTGAGACCCTGAAAGGCAGCTTTAAAATCGGGAGTGAATAAAGATGGGGCTTAAGTAGGTAGAGGGGACACCAAGCCTTGGTCTTCTTATCAGATCCTCTCTTCATTCAGAGGACTTGCTTTGACTAGAACTATAAATAAGACTATGCGTCCTTACCCTAGTCTTAATCTAAAAAGTTTAAGTATTTCCTCTTTCAGTTTATATGAGAAAACAGATGCTGGCATATGCTCACACATAGTGAATAAAGTTAAAGACACCAAAAGGAAGTTAAAATAGGAAATTAAGTTTTTAAAGAGGAAATGATGTTATAAGCTAAAACTAAATAGCTTAAAAATGTTTACGACATTGACGTTCTGAAATACAGTGGAGTACATACCTTGACACAATTCGTCCAATTTCAAGAAGACAAAGATATACCTGTCTTGGATCTTTGTGCAAAACTGTGGAAATAAGACATATTTTAAGAAGCAGAATTAAAGAGGAAAACACATTTTTAGTCATGGAAGAAAGTGGAAAAAAAAAAACAAACAAAGAAAACAGTGGGTTTACTTTTTGGAGAAGACTTGGAAAAAGCACTTTTATAATCTCTACATATTGTTATCTTTTATAAATTTTTTTAAAAAACTGGCTTAGAGGAAGATGATAGTATTTTAGATCTTTGTAGCATTATTTATATTTAAGTTCTCTCAATGGGAGATGCTCTTAGAAGAGATGCAACACCACAATTTTAGTCTAGGTTATCTTCAGCACAGCACTATGTGCTAGCAGTCTCTCAGACTCACAAAAACAGAGGAGGGAGCGCTTCCTACCACATCCTGTGATTCTCATGTTGCCCTGGTAGCAAAGCCAGACAAAGGCTTCACAAGAAAACTAAAGACCAATATTCCTTATAAATATGATATAAAAGTTCTCAACAAAATAATGGGACATGAAGCTCAGCAAAATATAAAAACGGGTATAAGCCATGACCAAGCAGGATTTATGTCAGAAATGTAAAGTTAGTTCAACATGAGAACAATCAACGTAATACATAATTAGCAGAATAAAAGAAACATACAATTATCTCAATAGACATTGAAAAACCAATAGACAAAATTCAATACTCCTCTCCTGATTAAAAAAGTGATTCAATAAATTAGGAAAAGAAGAGAATTTCCTCAGTCTTATAAAGGACATCTATAATAAACTCACAGCTAATGTCATTCTTAAAAGTAAAAGATAAAAAGTCTCCCTTCCAAGACCAGGGAAAAGACGAGGATGATCACTCTTACCACTTCTATTCAGCATTACACTGGAGGTTCTAGCCATGGCATGTAGGCAAGAAAAATGAACAAAAGGTATCCAGATTAGAAAGTAAGAATGAAAACTATTTCTATTCACAGAAGAAATAACCCTATGTGTAGAAAATCCCAAAGAATCTACCAAAAAAAAAAAAAAAAATTCAAGTTCATAAGCAAGTTCAGCAAAGTTGAAGAATACAATATCAACATATAGAAATTACTTGTAGACACTGGAGATAAAATAACTTGAAAATGAAATTAAGAAAATAATTCCATTTAGAATAGCTTCAAAAAGAACTTTGAAATGTAAAAAATGTATGTTGAAAATTATAAAATGTTAAAAAAAATAAGATATAAATAAAAGAATACTCCATGCTCATGGACTAGAAGACAATGCTCTTAAGATGTCAACGATTCTCAAGCTGACAGATTCAATGCAATCCCTATCAAAATACTAACAACTTTTTTTTTTAGAAATGGACATGCTGATGATAAAATTAACATGGAATTGTAATGCACACAAAATAGCTAAAAATTCTGAGCAAAAAAGAACAAAGTTAGAGGATTCTTCTTTATTTCAAAATTTACTATAAGCTACAATATTCAAGACAATGTTTATAGGTATAAGTATAGACATATCGACTAACGGAATGGAACCAAGCATCCAGAAATATAAGCAAATGTTTATTTTCAACAAAGGTGCCAAGAGAACTCAATAGGAAAAGAACAGTCTTTTCAAATAATGTCATTGGGACAATTAGCTGGCTACACGCAAAAGAATTAATTTGAACACCTGCTTCACACTAAATATCCAAATGACCTAAAAATGTCAAACACCTAAATGTAAAGATAAAACAAATAAACTCTTATAAGAAAACGTGGGTAAAAGCCTTCATGAACTTGATTAGGCAATGCTTTTTAAGACACGACACCAAAAGTATCAGCAAACAAAGAAAAAAAATGTTAAGTTAAACTTTATCAAAATTTAAACTATTTGTCCATCAAAGTATACTATTGTGAAAGTGAAAACACTCAGAGTGTGAAAAATATTTGCAAATCATATCTCATAAAGGACTAGTGACTAGAATATACAAAGGATTCTTGCAAGTCAACAAAAAAAGATACATAGCCAAACAAAGGGAATTTAATATACATTTCTTCAAAGAAGATACAGAAATGACCTCATGAAAAAATTGTCAATGTCATTAAGGAAAGGCAAATCAAAATTACAATGAGATACCATTGCATGTCCACCAAGATGATTATAATGAAAACAAAAATAAACAATAACAAGTGTTGGTAAGGATATGGAGAAATTGGAATACTTGGGCATTGCTGGTGGGAATGGTAAATGGTCCAGCCACTGTGAAGCTTGGTGGTTCCTCAAAAATATAAACATAAAATTACCATATGACCCAGCAATTCCACACCTAGGTATTCCTGAGAGAATTAAAAACATAAATTCACTGAAAAACTTGTATAAAAATGTTCATAGAATCATTATTCATAATAGCCAGAAAGTGGAAATGACCCAAATATCTACCAGCTGATGAATGGGTTTAAAATATGTGGTATATCTATACAATGAAATATCATCAGCAATAAAAAAGGAATGATGCTATATACTACAACATAAATGAACCATTATGTTAAGTGAAGGAGCCAGGCACAAAGGCTGTACAATGTATGATTCTATTTATATGAAATGTCCAGAATATGCAGACACATAGAGACAGAAATTAGGTTGGTAGTTGCCAGAGCCAGGGGAGTACCTGTAATAATTGTTAATAGGCATGAATTTTCTGTTGGAAGTGACAGAAATGTACTTGAATTATCAAGTGGTAATGATGATACAATATAGTGAATTTATTAAAAAAAAAAACACTGAAACATACATTTCTTTTTTTTATTTTTGACAGGCAGAGTGGACAGTGAGAGAGAGAGACAGAGAGAAAGGTCTTCCTTTACCATTGGTTCACCCTCCAATGGCCACTGTGGCCCGTGCGCTGCGGCCGGCACACTGCGCTGATCCAAAGCCAGGAGCCAGGTGCTTCTCCTGGTCTCCCATGCGGGTGCAGGGCCCAAGCACCTGGGCCATCCTCCACTGCACTCCCAGGCCACAGTAGAGAGCTGGACTGGAAAAGGAGCAACCGGGACAGAATCCGGCGCCCCTACCAGGACTAGAACCCAGTGTACCAGCGCCGCAGGCGGAGGATTAGCCTATTGAGCTGCAGCGCTGGCCTGAAACATACATTTTTAAACTATGTATTTTATGTTGGGGTAGCATATCTTAATTTTTAAGCACTATTTTAAAAGCAAACGTGCTATACTTAAAGATATTTAAGAGAGTAAAATATATATCTTAAAACAATCTAAAAAACAAAAGTAAAAAGAATTCTAAAAGGAATTGTAAGGTAAAGATAAACAGAGCTCTTTCAGGGGAAAAAAAAAACAAACCTGATCATAGAATCTGTGCTAAATGCACCAATATAGTAGCTACGGATCATCTTCCTGTCTGTTCCAGTCCTTAGAGTTAGAAACTCTAGGAAACTTGTGAATTCTAATCCAATAAGTGCAATATGTGATGAATGGCAAGTACACTGGCTCCTTGATAGAAATGACAGATGTTCTGTGATTTATGACTAGCATATATTGTATACCCCCAGCACAAAGTATAATCTCTTAAAATAAAGAAGAAGCCTATGTGAGCTTATAATTCATGCCAATAAAGGAATTGAGATGAAGAAATTGCAAGCTTGTTTTTTTTAAATCATTAGAAATACCTTTAAATTGTATATCTGTTCCTTAAAATTACTTTCAGTTCCTTGCAAAACAAAATAAATAAATAAAAGGCATTTATAGAGTAAAAACATCAGTTCATCAGTTCAATTTAGAAATAAATTTATGGCATTGGTAGCACTTTATTTAGTGCTTTAGTTAGTCCTACAGTGACCTTCAGGACATTCAGACGATGTCCTTTACTGAGAATGAGAAATACATAATCATATCCTTTCAGAAACAGAAA
The DNA here is from genome assembly GCF_964237555.1 of Oryctolagus cuniculus. Taxonomy (NCBI): domain Eukaryota; kingdom Metazoa; phylum Chordata; class Mammalia; order Lagomorpha; family Leporidae; genus Oryctolagus; species Oryctolagus cuniculus. Next base: position 103,509,651 of record NC_091442.1, on the reverse strand, counting down.
GTACAGAGAAACTACAGGAAAGCATTTCCTCTTCTCTTTGATCTCAAGAAGCTGAATGTGCTATTAAATCAACTACCTTGTCAATAATAATCAGCACACCTGGATTTAAGGCAAAGTGTAAACTGAGGAATGGAACAGTAATCTACAGCACCTTATCCATGTTGGATGGGAGAATCCAGAGGAATTTCAAATGTGGAGCAGTGGTCACAGTTTACCCTGAGTGAAGGTTAAAAGAGTATAAACTGGCACTACAGAATTTGAAGATTATGATAAAACCAACTAAAAGTCAGTTTGCTTTTTGTTATCACCAAGAACCAGCAATTCTAAGCAATGTTAGTGATAAAACTTCTCTCTACGGGGAAGACAACTCTCACAGCCCCCACCATTTATGCTACTGCTCCTATCACAACATTATAAATTCTGTGTGTATGTGTGTGTGCCTGTTTATGGACACATATATTTGTACAAGGTTCTTCAAAAGGTTTGTGGAAAAATGAAATCGTAAGATAAGTTCATTTTGGTGCAATAAAAGTTTCGAAATCCATGCATAGTTTTTCATAATACACATTTTTCATGAACTTTGTGAATATCACTAGTATGTACAGATTTCAAAAATTTTTGCACCAAAATATTAATCTTTTAATTCCATTTTACAGAATCTAAGTATCATATATATATATATACACACACTCATTTATAAATGCTTGTCAATTTATATAGTACAAAATTTAAATCAAACAGCTACCATCTAGTCACTGCAGATGCCTCTGTTTAGTTAAACAAATGAAAAAAATGTCAATAATTCTTCAGTAGAGCATGACGTCTCAAAATTAATTGTCAAAAATTAATCCATTTAGTTAATCAAGTTTCAGCTGTTGTTTACAAGAGAAACCTAAACACTGGAAGTACCCTTCATTTGGCCTTCTGTTATTTCTATAATTACTGAGTTAAAGAGAAATTATGAGTAATTTAAACTTGGTAGAGTAATTCTTGATGAAAACATTAATTATTAGTAAGGCATTAGTCCAGAACCTTCCTGCAGCCAACTCATTTAGGAAGTGAAGTAGTTTTAGGGCACTCTAAATAAACTCTTTAATGATAAAAAAAAAAGCAAAATATATTTGATTTAGTAATAGTTTCATATTTTCTTAAGTTATGTTTTATTTATTGAGAGGTAATGAGAGAGAAAAAGACAGAAACAGACACAGAGCATACAGCGAGGGAGAGAGAGTGATGCAGCGAGAGATGCAGCTACAGTAATGGAACCCATCCACGGATGCACTCCCCAAACCTGAAGATAGGAACTCAATCCTGGTTTCCCACGTGGGTTGTCAGGGACCCAGATACTTTAGCCATCACCTCTGCTCCTTCCCAGGATGCAGATTAGCAGGGATTTGAAATCAGGAGTGGAGCTGTGACTCAAACCCAGACAATCTAGGAAGCAGGCATCCCAACTAGTGTCTTTACCACTAGACCAACTGCCTGCCTCTCACATATACTTAAAGTACACGTTATTCTAGGAAAATGAGATGTGCCATTTGAGTCTTTATTTGAAAAAAAAAATTAGAAGTGAAGGATAAAAAAAATCTAATAAACATGGAAAACAACAACAGTGATGATAATAACACTTACCTAAACCTTCAGATTCAAAGAGGTAAGTTTCATCAACCCCAATATGCCTACACCAGTGAAGAAAGTTTGCAGTATTGTCTCTGGCAAAGAATGAACCTGGTGCAGCATCTTTCTTACATGGCACTTTTCTCAATGGAAATTTCTGGAAAAGAAAATGGAATAATTTCAAAAAGGCATCAAAGATATTTTCATTAAATATTTGAATATTTCTAAGTAAGTGTTCAATGCATTAAATCTAACTAAAAAAAAATCTAACTTTAAGAGAAAACCACCTTCAAAAATATTTAAGTTTACTATGCTTTGAAGTACATTCCAGAAAATATTTCCTAGGAAAATAATCTTAAACAAACAAAATCAGCAGCAGCATCAAACACCTCTAATCTCTTTCTATTTTAAATAACACAAGAATCTTAATTGAAAAAAAACCAGTTTAATAATTTCAAAGCACATCTCTATAGTATAACTCTGCACATACAGTTCAATACAAACACAAAATTACTGCTGTGTTAAAAGTTACCAGCCATACTCATGTTTGTTTATTTCCTTATATGCATATTCATAAGGATGTTCTGAATTTCTCCAGGAGACTATCAAATAAGGAAACAGTTGCCCATTTTCATACAAGTCTTTTGAAAACCGATGGTTCACATTTCACAGAATCCTAATTTTTTATCATATGGTCCAAGTATTTAGGTAATCTTACTGAGGATTCTTTATATTTAAATTTTTGCCTGAATAAGCAACTCATGAATATGATTATTTTTAAATGCAGAAGGTACTGCAGAGCACAATGTCTTTCTCACCTCTACCCTTCAGCTCCTCTAGCTCCCTGGAAATAAACCGCTACTGTCCGGTCCTTGTATATTATTCCTGCTGCTATTATTTTCCAGAACTAAAATACCTTTTTCATTGAATACATAATACATAATCATTACAAAAAGGGAAAATAAATCAGATATCTCATTTAGTTTTGGAAAACCCTTGCAGTTAACTCCCTCAAGGTAAATGTTAATACCTTCATTTTACAAAGGAAGACATTTTCCCAGATCTAGCTAAAAAATGTTAAATTACTCAAATTGTCACAGTCAGGTGGAAGTTTACAACCTCAGAGAGGCAAGAAATGGACATAAACAAATTAATATGTACCAAGTTATAAAACCACCACTACCAGACATTTACTTACCTCTGGTTCTTCAGCGCTACATGTTTTCACCATGTTTTGAAGAATGTCAATCAGTTGGCACAACAGTACTCCATTATCAAGTTCTTCCAATAAGCTCTCCGCCTTAACTTCTATACCTACAAATATGTTTCAAAGTTAACATTTTTCTAGAAACAGTAAATTCAAACAATATGATTAAAATTTAATTAAATGGAAACAGATTACAGTTCAAACACTAGAAAAATATAAACTCAGACTCCAAATATCCACTCTAGAAGGTACAATTAACACGGCAAATAATTTCAAGCTAGATGAGAGAATGGAAAAAAAATCTGAGATGTGGTATTGAAAAAAACTAAAGAAAACTGACATTCATTCAAAACAAAATAAATACACTGAATATTAATATTGCTGACACAAAACGTCTACAAATAAAATAGGCTTTGTTTATAATTTAAAAATTAAAGATAATACCATAGCCAATAACCAACTTAACACCTCTAAAATGCCTTTTTAAAAGCATTGTTGTCACATAATAAACTATATTTTTAAAAAATATTTATTTATTTATTTGAAAGTCAGAGTTATACAGAGAGAAGAGAGGCAGAGAGAGAGAGAGAGAGAGAGAAAGAGTTCTTCCATCTGATGGTTCACTCCCCAATTGGCCGTAACAGACGGAGCTGCGCCGATCCAAAGCCAGGAGCCAGGAGCTTCTTTCAGGTCTCCCATGCGGGTGCAGGGACCCAAGGACTTGGGCCATCCTCCACTGCTTTCCCAGGCCACAACAGAGAGCTGGATGGGAAGTGGAGCAGCCGGGTCTCAAACCGGCACCTATATGGAATGCTGGCGCTTCAGGCCAGGGTGTTAACCCGCTGTGCCACAGTGCCAGCCCCAACATAATAAACTATAAAAATGATCCAAATCCCACACTGATATCACACAACTACAGTGAATGTTGGGTATTTGTTTAATTATCCTCAGAGGACAAAAAAAGATCTTTAGGCTATATATCTTTTCATGAAAACACTGGAATGCTACATGAAATTCTGTATTTAAAGGGTGCAAATCATTGAAATCTTTACTTAGTATATACTAAATTGATCTTCTGCATATAAAGATAATTGAAAATGAATCTTGATGAAGAATGGGATGGGAGAGGGAGTGGGAGATGGGATGGTTGCGGGTGGGAGGGTGGTTATGGCGGGGGGGAGCCGCTATAATCCAAAAGCTGTACTTTGGAAATTTATGTTTATTAAATAAAAGTTAAAAATAAAGTGTATTTTTTCTAGGGAGAAAGTTCAGAGCATTGAACAAAATATCTAATGAGTAAAAAATATAATGCCAGACATTCTCCAACCTGGCATTTCCTCCTAGGTTTCATATGTCCCCAGCCCTCAGTGCCTCAGAAATAGTCATCATTTTACTAGTATATATATATAACTCGTAAGGAACCTCATGCCTGTAAGAGATTTACTGGTCAGTGAAACAAAACAAAATAAAATGAAGCCTATATACTTCTAAAAAACTACTATTTAATATTAACAATGAAAATATTGCTTATTCAAAACATACTGATATCTTCAGTTAAACTTCAAATTTCCTACTATTTAAGACCCAAGTTTCAAGGTGAATCACAGTACCTCCCCAACTGGACTGCACGCTTGGTGACAATGGGAACACTGAATATTTCATTTGCTACAGAATCACAGTACTCTGGCATCTAGAACAACTACTTGTCAACAAAGAGTAAGGCTCTCAGTAAATATTTATGGAACAAGAGAATACAGTTTTGGATATCTCTGCCAGCCTTACCTAACAAACCAGACAACCAGATTGACAGATCTTCTTGCATAGGCAACAGAGTAGCTTCATGCCTCACAGCTATCCACTCATCATATTGACAAACATCAGCCAATCCTGGTCCATGTCTGGGAGTCAGAGGATTCCTTGGACTTAACGGCAGATCTTCTCCAAACCATACCTAAAGAAAATGCCGATCAACTGAATGAATGCAGCCTTATACTAAAAGTCATAGTAATTCACATCTACATTTAAATAATGAAGTATAATCTCCCTATATATATAAACTACAGCAAACCACAGAAAACATATTATTTAGAAGTACACTATTAGCCCTTGACATGTTCCTATACTTGAGATGTTGTCAATATTCAACACTGTGGTCAATTTACATGAACCCCTAATTAATGAATGGATTCTACTATTGAGCCAAGAAAAAACAATTCAAGATTATTTTGCCTTCACTTGTGAGCACAGTAAGCTTAACAAGTTCTCATACTTCACAAGTGTCTCAGCATTCTAATTATAAAGTGGATTATGACTCCTTGCCTTAAAAGATACATCTTCATAACAGCTGGCATTGGGCCTAGCAGGTATCAGAGATTCAATAAACATTTATTGAATGAGTGGATAAATGTATGCATAAAAACATAAATTATATTTTGTAAACTTCAAATACTAACAGTGTTATCTTTAAAAGAAGAATTTCTATTCTGACTTAAAACTATGTAGTTTGCCACACAGTCCATGAAGCTGACTCTATTCAGTCACATGCCTTCGTTTAGCACACAAGCTAATAATGGTCTTTACATTTTAAGATGGTTGTTACAAAAGTACCTATTTAAATAGTCTCAATTTTGCCTATTGGCTGGCAAAGCCTAAAATATTTACCACTATCAGGCCATCTCCTAGTTGAGAGTAAAAACTGACATAAGCATACTATCAAAGCTTGTAAAATTTAAAATACAACTATATGAGTACTTATAGAAAATGTCATATTCAATTCTTCAAGTTGTGAAAGAAGCAATCATGTCATTATCGAGTCACTTTTTTTTTTTTATTTTTATTTTTTTTTTATTTTTTTTGACAGGCAGAGTGGATAGTGAGAGAGTGAGAGAGACAGACAGAGAAAGGTCTTCCTTTGCCGTTGGTTCACCCTCCAATGGCCGCCGCTGCAGCCGGCGCACCGCGCTGATCCGATGGCAGGAGCCAGGATCCAGGTGCTTTTCCTGGTCTCCCATGGGGTGCAGTGCCCAAGCACCTGGGCCATCCTCCACTGCACTCCCTGGCCATAGCAGAGAGCTGGCCTGGAAGAGGGGCAACCGGGACAGAATCTGGCGCCCCGACCAGGACTAGAACCCGGTGTGCCGGCGCCGCAAGGTGGAGGATTAGCCTATTGAGCCACGGCGCCGGCCTCGAGTCACTTTTTAAAAAAGATAAAAATACTCCTCCCTTGTCCGTCCCCATCCTAAACAACTCAGGAAGGATATTTTTAGAGCCCAAGTGATGTGAAAAGGAGGTTTTCCAAGAGGGCGGGGAGTGGCTTGAAATGAAGAGTCAGAGCCTGAGCGAGGTGAGAGGTCAACCACACATGGGGACAACCTTGTGTAATGGGTCAGACCCTGATGTCTTATACAACCAATGGTAAATGCTATTTGTCCATTAACCATTTTGCTAAGGCAGAAAAGGGAAGAGCAGGTACATATGCTTGGCAAGGAAAGAGAAGCATGTGTTAGGAGGGTGGTTCTGAAAGAGTTACATGTGAAAATGGAGAAGTTAGCATTAACAAAAGTCATTGTTACTTTTTGCTATGTTAGAGAGAAGAGTACATGTTAGATTTTCCTATTATTATAACCAGAAGACTATAATAACCTGGGCTAGTCAATAGCATATTAATGTTAATAGCAAAAACTATGTAAAAGTTATTCTAAAACATGCCAAAAACTGTTATATTGCAGAAATTCTTATGCATAGCCAGTCTATAGATGAACTTAGGTATATAAACTAGTTTCCATTTAAGGAAAATTTTATTACTAAGTGCAAGTTGACATTTCCTCAGGGACAATGTTTGTAGCTTTTATCAGATTCTCAAAGGGTCATGATTCAAAAGAAGTTAAGAACTATTGTACATCAACTTTTAGGTTGTTTATCGATTAATCAGAATGAGAGACACAGAAGAAGGGCATGAATTGTCTTACTATATTAAATTAATAAGAAATTAATTGATAACAGCTATTTGCTAGATGTATCCCCTGTGAAAGGCACTTATGAATATAAATGTCTAATAGTTAGCAGAGAAAAAGGTGAAAGTCCTGGAGAGTTCTGATATTCAGCAGGGAGAAAAGCAAAAATCTCCATGGGAGATATCAAGACTATTCTTGGTGAACACCCAATGAAGATGGTTCAGTATATCTAGACCAGAGGAGATTTTGTGGAGCCTTAAGATAAAACTATGAAAAGAATCACAAAATTAAGAAATATTAATGAGTTTTAGCACGGTCAGTGTGGCAGTGATTAAAAAAACACTCAATAAGGAATTAAGAAATGGTGATCAATAAGAAACTAATGACAGTTTGAGATGTGGATAAAAATGTCTGAAGTAATGAAGAGTTACTGAGCATACTAACAGTGGAGGAGAGAGGGCCTACAGTAAAAAATATGAGCTTCTGGGCGGCTGTTGTGTACTCCCAAGTCCCAAAACAAACACAGCGTGATGGAGCTCTTTTTTGACAGGGGAGAACAGTAGAGCTACACAGCATAGGAAAGTGTAAAAGCAACAACACATTCAGGGATGTTCCTAACCATTTGATAAACAAATGCTCCTTCTTTAGCCTGTCATCCACTGTTCTGATAAGCCCTCTTTCTTTTCCAGTTTTACATCTAGATAATTTTTTTAAAAATTATTTATTTGAAAGGCAGAGTTGTTACAGAGAGTCAGAGTCAGAAAGAGAGAGAGAGAGGTCTTCCATTCTCTGGTTCACTCTCCAGATGGCCACAACAGTCAGAGCTGAGCTGATCCAAAGCCAAGAGCCAGGAGCCTCCTCCAGGTCCCCGACATGGGTGCAGGGGCCCATGCACTTGGGCCATCTTCTACTACCTTCCTAGGCCACATCAGAGAGCGGGATTGGAAATGGAGCAGCAGGGACTCAAACGGGCACCCATATGGGATGCTGGCACAGTAGGCAGCAGCTTTATCCACTATGCCACAGCATAGGCCCCACATCTATATAATTTAGGTTTACCAACCATATGACAAACTTTTTTTCTTTAAAAAAGATTTATTTATTTATTTTGAAAGTCAGAATTACAGAGAAAGAGGGAGACAGAGAGAGACATTCTCCATCTGCTCCTTCACTCCCCAGATAGCCGCAAGAGCCAGTGCTGGTCCAAGCTAATTCCAGGGGCCAGGAGCTTTATCCAGATCTCCCATGTGGGTGTCAGGGGCCCAAGTACTTGGGCCATCCTCCGCTGCTCTCCTAGGCTATTAGCAGGGAGCTAGTTCAGAAGTGGAGCAGCCAGGACACGAATTGGCACCCGTATGTGATGCCAGCAGCAGCTTTTCACTACGCCACATTGCCGGCCCCACAACAAACTTCTAATGTGCTTCTTAGACAACATAAATTCTGGGAGGACCTTGGAACATGTTATTTCACTGATTCTTCACAACTACCCTGCACCACCTTAAAGAAAAGGAAGCAGAGGTTTGAAGAGGTAAAATAACTTGCCAGAATCTCACAGCCAAGAGTAGCAGAACTAGAATTAGAACTGAAATCTGATTGACTCTAACATTCTCACTTTCCAGGAGAAATTTTACTGTTAGGTGCTTGCATCTTTCTAGGTAGACCTTTAATATTCAATTTATTTAAGTTAATTATTAATTAAAATTGTTTATTATTAAATTAATAATCATGTTTATTTATATCAAAAGAAAGAACACTTAAAAGGATATAAGAATTATATAGCAAATACCCACTCTGGAAATCATTCAAAATTAGGATTATTCTGGTTTGTCTCATTACCTACTGCATGTTTCCCCCTACCAAAACACACACACACACACACACACACACATATCATTCTTTAAAAAGTTTAATGCCTAGTCACATATGTGCGCTGACTACATGCACATTATCTAAAAAAACAGAAAACCAAAATGAAACAAATTTGCACATGTTTTCCCCAGAAGCTCATTTAGCCATAAAGAGGAGGAAACTACAAAATATTCCAATTCTTTCTCAAGGCTGGTATGAAAAATAAGAATTCTCCCAACCCAATTCTTACAAATACTCAGTATAAAAAAAAGCTTGCAATTAAAATCTTTTCAGAACTAGAAAGTCAAAATGTAGTCTCCTTGTTATTAAAATATGATGTTTAAAAAACTAGCATAATAAAATTATTGTGTAATAATTTAGTATTTTATTGATTATAATTCAATTATATTCATCCCAAAATTTAAATGCATCTTTTTCTCCAATAAATCACTTACTTGAATTGCAGGCTGCATGGCCATCTATATTGATGTAGTTCCTTTGTTGCTTTTCTGAAAACAGAAAAAAAATAATTCATAGTCAATGGCAATTTTCCTACTTCTTAAAACACCCAAATCACAAAAATTGGAAATGTGCTGTGTTCTCCTGTGTTACTGAAAATCTAAAACTTTTTCTTCTAGTTGGAATGGTTAGACTATAAGAGAATTCAATAATCCTTCCTGGCTTCTTGTTTCATAAAAGCCACTCCTCATTTAAAAGAGGAAAACCTAAAATACACTTTAATATGTAGTTTTCTGGCACTAGTATCATAGTAATTCTTGAAGCATTTAGCTAATAAAATAAAATTAACAATAAAAGGTCTTTAAGAATTTTATGTTCCCTTGTAAATATAATAATATAAATACCACAACAAATGATATCACAAGTATCTAACCTTCATAGAAGTCACCTAGACTTTGTAAACATTTACAAGTTTAACCAAAAGTTTCTTCTACTACACAATAAGGTCATAAACATAGAAATATATTTAACTGTGGAAAAAACTACTCAATGTTTTTCTGTAATAATTTTTCAAAGGCAAAATCCAAAAGAAACACCAATCTTAGCTCGGAAGTTTTATTCTTGAAATCTACAAGGAGAAAATAACCAGGTTAATAAAAGTAACCAATGTACTTTCAAGGGGAAAAAAATGAAGAATTTAAAAACCCTTTAAAATTTAAAAATTATACAGGCCATATAAGTTCGAGGATTTTTAATTGCTAATAGCAACATAATAAAACTAGCATTTTTAATTGCTAACAGCAACATAATAAGACTAGCAATTCCCAAACAAAAAATATTTTCTAAGTTTCAATGGACATACCTGATACACAGCAGCAACTACATCTATCCCTTTCCTTTCAGGAATATTTCTTCTGATACCAAAGTTGAACCTGAGCTAAACTGAACTAAAGAGCCTAATATTATACCACATTTTCTTTGCAGGAAGGCAAAAGACAACAGAATGTCCTTTTTGATGTAATTTTTCCTTCTTTCTGCCACAGCAAAAGGCCAAAGTACAAGTGAGCATTATTAATGAGCTTGTTATCCTTCCCACGAGCTCATTCAGTGGGGAATACATTTTCCTTTAGCATAAATAATCCTTTGTCCTCAACAAAGATCCACAGTAAGAAGCTTCCGAGACCATTTTTTAAAAATTCAGCAAAGAAGCTGCTCCCATTAAAATGGAGTTCCACAGAATCAGACAAGAGCTTTAACAGTTGGAACTGCCAACCCCAAACAAAAGAAAGCCTAAATTATAAGGCATGCGCAAATCAGGAACACTGACACATTCACAAAGAAGCTATCACAAGAATGTTCAGTACTTGCATTTTATAGAAAATTTAACAAAATTATTTTTATGAAAGAAATGAAGAACTTGTGTTCAACATCTGGACACTAAACTTTATAAAAAGAATCATATATAACTTTTTTCAAATCATTCTTGTGTAATAAAAATAACTACTTTGTAAGATGATAAAAACAATCATTTGGATTACCTTTAAAAAGAAATTATTTGATAAAATGGTACTCAGATAAGTAAAATGTATCTTCACATATGAAGAACTATTATGGACATGAACATAAACTTTTTGGAAAAGTTTCATAAACTGTTAAGACTGTGTTAGTCAATCATCAATTAATTAACGAGTACTCACTATGCTCCAGACACTAACAGCCAACTTTTGACAGTTTCCAGTCATTCACTACTCTCTTTGAAACTATTTTTTTTTTGTTTTAGGCAAATGACCCAAGAGTAGCTGCCTAGTAGCACAGCCTCTGATCTGGTCACATTTACAGCTCTTGCTTCTCATTCAATGTAATATTTCCCTCTTTTCTTTATTTTCCTAAAAGTCGCAATCTCTATTTTTTTTTTATATAAACCAATTATCCTGAACTGTAACACCTTACTTTCAGAACCTTATCTTAATCAGCAACTTTTTTGCCTTAGGTTTTTCTGTCTTCCTAGAAAAACTTACTTTAATTCTTTGCCAACTTGAGTCTTTTCCCTTAGACTGGGGCAAAAACTGATCTCTCATGTGACGGAATCCACAACTTTGCTGGGAATCTATCACAAGACAAATTAATGCACAGATCATAAGAATACATACCATACTGAACTTTGAAAATCTTGGGGGCTGGGGGAAGTGGACATTGAACAGCAGTTAAGATACTACTTGTGGTGCCGGTGCTGTGCTGTAGTCGGTAAAGCTTCCACCTACAGTGCCTACATCCCATATGGATGCTGGTTTGAATCCTGACTGCTCCACTTCCGATTCAGCCCTCTGCTATGGCCTGAGAAAGCAGTGGAAGATGGCCCAGGTGCTTGGACTCTTGCACCTACACAGGAACCCGGAAGAAGCTCCTGGCTCCTGGCTCCTGGCTCCTGGCTCCTGGCTCCTGGCTCCTGGCTTCAGATCGGCACAGCTCCAGCCATTGCAGCCATCTGGCCAGTGAACCAGCAGATGGAAGACCTCTCTATCTCTGCCTCTCTGTAACTCTGCCTTTCAAATAAATAAATAAATCTTTAAAAAAAAAAATACTACTCGTGTCACCTGCACATCAGAGTGCCTAGGTTTACATGTCAGCTCCACTTCCAAATCCAGCTTCCTGCTAATACACACTCTCTCAGAGGCAGCAGGTGATGACTTAAGTAACTGGGTCTCTGCCACCCCTGTGGAAGACCTGGATTGAGTTTCTAGTTCCTGACTTTGGCCTCACTCAGCCCAGTTGCTGTGAACTTTTGGAGGGTGAACTGTCTCTCTGCCTTTCAAATAAAATGAAAATAAATCAGAAATTTCTTTTTAAAAATAAATAAAAGGGGACTGGTGCTGTAGGGTAGTAGGCTAAGCCTCCACCTGCAGTGCCAGGATCCCATATGGGCGCCAGTTCGTGTCCCAGCTGCTCCTCTTTCAATCCAGCTCTCTGCTGATGGCCTGGGAAAGCAGTGAAAGATGGCCCAAGTCCTTGGGTCCCTGTACTTTGGCTCCTGGTTTTAGATCTGCCCAGCTCTGGCCATGGCAACCATTTGGGGAGTGCAACAGCAGACAGAAAATTCTATTTTCTGTCTCTCCCTCTCTCTTTCTGTAACTCTACCTCTCAAATAAATAAATACAATCCTTAATAAATAAATGTAAAAAAAATCTAGATAAAATGTTAGAAACACAGAAAGTGTTCAGCTACCTAAAACATGACCAGATTATAGGCCTAACCCACTCAAACTATTTCGGTCATGAGGTGCTCAAGATTATCTGTGGCAGGTTGTTCATTCCAATTTTTTAAAAAGATTTATTTATTTATTTGAAAGTCAGAGTAACATAGAGAGAGAAGGAGAGGCAAAAAGAGAGAGAGAGAGAGAGAGGTCTTCCATTCCACTGGTTCACTCCCCAATTGGCCACAATGGCCAGAGCTGTGTCGATCCAAAGCCAGGAGCCAGGAGCTTCTTCCGGGTCTCCTACATGGGTGCAAGGGCCCAAGGACTTGGGCCATCTTCTACTGCTTTCCCAGGCCACAGCAGAGAGCTGGATCAGAAGTGGAGCAGCCGGGTCTCGAACCAGCACCCAGTGATGCTGGCACTTCAGGCCAGGGCATTAACCCATTGCGCCACAGCGCCAGCCCCATTCATTCCAATTTGAATTCAATCATAACAGGGGAAAAAGTCAACCTGCTGAATTGATTCTTGGTCCCTTAGCTACAAGTTCTATTACAGAGTATATTTTCACTCCTCTCTCATTCTAAGAGATAGGATGGGGATAGCTCAAAGTATTAGTGCTGAGACTAATCTGGGGAAGAGAAGCAAAAACCAGGAAGAGAAGCAAAAACATAAAGTAAGTTTCTTTAGAAAAAGAATAACATTAAATGTTCACACTTCCCTTCAGCAGTCACTAGATCACTGCCAAGATAAATAAGCTGCCAGGGTGAGCGAAATGCCAGCGTTCCAATGTCCAGATAACGGTTGCCACTTAGGAGAGGAGAGGGAGGAAGACAGGACGGGGAGGAATGCACAGGGCCTTTCACCTAAACCAGTAGTGTTTCACTTCTGGACGGTGGTGAGAGCACACCAATCACCACACTTGTCCACAAGCCCATCTGCACATCAAAAGATAATTCAGCAGAGCTAATGTTTCATTCAGAAAAGCAGCTGAAGGACATATCCTTTTTGATTTATTCAGAAAAGGAAATGTTTCTCAGCTTTATAATTTGGAGTTGACTATTTCCTAATTGCCTAACAAAGAAAAGAGCAATGCTATACTTATACCAAACATATTTCACATGTTTTTTAAGGATTACTAACATAACTCACCATAAAGACAGCACTGTGGTAGTAGAAAGTATCAGATACATTTGGTGTGAATTCCAGCTCCAGCATATACTAGGTAGTTAACCTCTATGAGACTCCATGTTCTCATCTGTAAAACGGTATCTCACCACCTCCCCTCATATGGCTGTTGAAAAAATGAAATGAGATGTCACAGATAAAATAACTGACATATCACTAGCACTTAACAAATGAGTTATTATTAATACTGAGACCTAATCATAGTTCATTTAATATAATTTATCAAATTATAAAAATATTAAAAAGGCTAATACTTGAACATCATTAAGCATAAAGTTTCTCTTACTAACATAAAATATAAATGAAAGTAAAAGGGCCGATATTGTGGTACAGCAGGTTTAGCCACCAACTACAATGCTGGATACCATATCAGGGTAATAGTTCAAGTCATGGCTGCTCCACTTCCAATCCAGCTCCCTGGTAATGTGCCTGAGAAGGCAGCAGAAGATGGCCCAAATGCCTGGGCCCTGCAACCCTTGCAGGAGATGTGAGTGGAGTTCCAGACTCCTGGCTCTGGCCTGGCCCAGTCTCAGCTGTTGTGGCCATCTGGGGATTAAACCAGCAGATGGAAGATCTCTCTCTCTCTCTCCCTCTCTCTGCCACTCTGCCTTTCAAGTAAATAAAATAAATTGCTTTTTTAAAAATAAAAGTAAAAGCTTTAAAATACCCATACCATAATTGTGAGGATATTCAGATACATCATAACTCAGAGTCTGTGACTTAACCTCACTGCTGGTTAATCCTTCAGAAATTTGTCTAACAGAGGCCCTGGGCTCCATTCAGCCTATCTCCTCAATGTCCTCTGTTTTGCTTATTTGGGGGCTATATCATTGTTCAGGCTATTACCTTTATCATGTAACAAACATTCAATTGTTCAACAAGCATTTATCCACCCCCCTTTCGGGGTGACTTAGGCAAAAGACACAGTGAAGAATATCACTTGATGCTCTGTGCCACCTCAGGACTCTGCCAGCAAGAATGCCACTGTCCAGTGAGGTCGCTGCCAGATGAGGCCTTTGCACCTTGCACCTCCAGAACTGTGAATCAATATAAAGTCATTTTCTTTACAAAAATAAAGTATTTTATTGTAGGAATGAAAAGCTAATACACGGGCAAAAGGGATCTTGCAGATTGGTCCAATGAAGGGCCTTGAAATGAGAAACTAGCCAGGTGGGCCCAAGGTAATCACAAAAGCCCTCACAGAAGAGGGATGCAGAAATGTCAGCCAGAGAAGGCAGTGTGAAGGCTGAAGCATAGAGAGAGAAGGAGATGTCACGGTGGAAGATGGAGAGAAAGAGAGCGGAGGCGCAGCACAGCTGGCTGGGAAGAAGAAGGGCTGAGAAATGCAGGTACCCTTGAAAAGCTGGGGAAAAAAAAAAAAAAAAAAAAAAAAAAACAGAGAAATGGGCCCTCTCCAAGAGGCTCCAGAAGGAGCACAGCCCTGCTGACACCGTTTTTAGTGCCATTAAAACTCTGACTTCTGACCTCAGTCTCTAAGATAATAAGTGTGTGTTGTTCTAGGCACTAGGTTCCTGGTAATTTCTTATTGCCATGATTAGAAACTAATACACAACAAAAGTGAAAAAAAGGAAGGTTTGCTCAGAGGGTCAGGATGTTTGATCTAGAAAATAGTATGTGCCCAGAATATTAGAAGCCGGATATGTTAAAGCAAGGAGGAAAAGGGCACCAGTTGCAAATAGCAAGCTAAAGCAAAACAAAAACAACAAACATCAGAGGTAAAACTGATAGGCAAAACTCATCCTGAGAGCTCTGTGTGTGCCATCAGGATCATGGTCACCACCATCTCAAATGGCCCTGACTTTGTAGATCCACCATTTAAACCTTCACAAAGGTTCCTGTGCTTACTGTCTTAAGAGAAAACACCAACACCATCCTTGATTCTTCCTTTCTCACATGTCCACCCCTCCTACTGCTTATCTCTCCTCAGCCAGTATAATCAACCACTCTAGTTGCTTCTAGCTCCAAATTTTATCTCCAATACCTATCACTGCTCCTCTAGCTCAAGCCATCAACATCTTTGCTCCAGTTCTGCAAGCCTCCTAACCTGTTCTTCATGTACTACAGCCAAAGCAATCCTTCTCAAACTCTCTAAGCACATTTACTACTCCCCTGTTTAAAACCACTAATGGCTCTCCAATGCCTTCAGGATAAAGCTCAAACCTAAGGAAGATAATAAAAAATCTCCTCTCTTGATCCTTATGTTCTTACCATATTGAAGTTTTCTTAAAAAAAAAAAAAAGATTTATTTATTTGAAAGTCAGAATTACACAGAGAGAGGAGAGGCAAAGAGAGAGAGAGAGGTCTTCCATCCACTGGTTCACTCCCCAATTGGCTGCAAAGGCCAGAGCTGTGCCGATCCGAAGCCTACAGCCAGGAGCCTCTTCTGGGTCTCCCACGTGGATGCAGGGACCCAAGGACTTGGGCCATCTTGTACTGCTTTCTCAGGCCATAGCAGGGAGTTTGATTGTCAGAGGAGCAGCCGGGTTTCATATGCCGACACCCGTATGGGATGCCGGCGCTTTGGGCCAGGGTGTTAACCCGCTGCGCCACAGCGCTGGCCTACCAATGCTGAAGTTTTTCTAGACCTGTGGAGACCATGCTCCTTCACCTCTGGATCTCTGCACATTCTTCCTCCTCCTCTTTTCAGACTCACTTCTATTCATCCTTCAGGTTCAGTTCTTCCAAAAGTATCCCCTGAGCCATCTCCTCAATAAAGATTCTACAGTAGGATATGACATATTTCTATTTTACTGCACTCTATACTTTTTAAAATAAGATCCTTAAGGGAGCAACATTTCTTCTACTTCTTTGTAAAACTCAATGTTAAAATTAGTACTAAGACTACTCCTAAATATAATCTTTGCATAAGTCACTAGAGGGAATAGGAAATGATAATGACATAAACCTATGGTATATTCATTTAAGGAAAAAGCAGTTTCTACAGTGGATGAAGACTTTTAGATAAAGAACAAGATTTTTACAGTTTAATGAAACACAACATGCTATTCACAAAATAGAGGGACTTTATCTGTTGCGAAGTTTTGCTTTATTTGAAATTTTCATCTTGCAATATCTGGGAGAGAGTCAACTTAATTTAATCTTGGATAGAATTTTAAGCTTTGGCATAAAATTTTGTGGGATACAAAACATGTTTTTAAATAACTTAAAACCAGTTTTCCTTTACATATGATAGGCTAAAGGACTATATAGAAAACACATACACAAATATAAAGAAATGTACAAATAATTTGTAAATGTCCATTTACAGAAAATTATACATATAATGTATAGGTCTTTCACACAGTGGACACACTCAGCCACTTGAAAGAATAAAACAGAACTATGTCCACCGATATAAAAAGAGGTTTATTATACATTCTGTGAACCAAAGCAACCTGTAGAACAGGATGAAGGCACTTCAAAAGCTGTGGGAAAAACATATTTATTTTGGTACATCCACACACACACACACAAAAAACCTGAAATTCACATATAGCTTTTTCACAATGTGCATTTTCCACGAACTTTCTGGAGATTCTTTTTATGTGATGGAGAGAGCATATGTGTAAAATAGAATACTTCTGAAGCATTTCTCTATGAAATTAAATTCCAATTAAAAATAAGAAAACTCAATGCAAGATAAACTGGCTGACAGTATCAAGTTTCTTGTTTTCTCACATTCTATGTACATCACATAGATCATTAGGTATATAAAAGTATAACTAATATCAAAGTATGGAAAGTAGTAAGGAATAAGTAAAATACGCCCACATATTACTGCAAGAAAGCAAAATATAATAAAAGTGTACACTAACTTACTAATTCTTTTCTCATCAATAGTTTTAAAAATGAAATAGCTGAAACTTTCCTTTATCTCTAAATGGAGGTACAGAAAATGTATAAATTAAGAAACGTTACTTCTGAACTGACCAATTCTCTAGACATAAGTTCGCTTTTACTAATAGCATGTCTACTGAGGACATCACTCTCTTCTCACACACTTGGATTCATCATCACGAGTGACCTCACGATTTGTTCATTCATAAAGTATTCAAAATCAGCCCACATCCACAGCAGAAATGAAGCTGAGCCGTACAAACACTCCAGTGCAGGGAAGTTGCTTAATGTTAGGAATGTAATGCGGAAGTGGCGCCACACGGAAAACAGCCTGAATGCTGGAGTGAGGCAGTCCAGACTGGACGCCAGGTGGACCTTCAAAAGTTATTCCTTTCGCTGAACTTTGCTTTCCTCCTCTAGAAAATGGAGATAACACCAGCTACACTGCAGGATGACTAAGAGGTTTAGGAACGATGTAAGCAGGCATTCAGAACACAGCACCTGGCACATTCCAGGTAATACTATGTGGGATAAATAGCAACCAATGAGTTTACCACAGTGCTGGGCACTGTTCTAAGTGCTTTCCATGTGGGGCTATCTATTCAATGAATGATAACCCCTGAGGCTGCCTTCTCCTTCTGCTTCTCCCCACCCTTTGCTGAGAGCTTGCAACTTTTAAGACATTAAACAGTGGAGCAGTAATAAGAGCTATGACTCAGGCGCTGTGCTAGTTATATGGATTATTTTATTTAATCCTCACAACTCTCTCATCAATAAAGTAGGAACTATTATTACCCTTCCTTTACGGATTAGGTAATTCAAGTTTAGAAAGATTAAACCATTTCCCTCACGTCACACGGTAAGGTCTGACTGCAGAGCCCACAAGCTTAGCAGTCACTCTACCATGCTAAAAAAGAAACGCTGCTGTTACTTCAATAACGTCAAACTAGCAGGCACGCCCACTGCCAGTTAGTTTCAATGAGTTTTTGAAACGGAGTCGGAGGAACAGCATGTGACATAATCCATGTCGGAACATTCTCGCTGGAGCTTCCGCTTTGTCGCTTGAAACAGTAGCAAGCTCTTCCTAAAGGGAACCTGCCGTGCTGAGAACTCCAATTCCTAATCCCGCGGGTGACAGAGGTGGTCAGAAACAGCCGTTCACAAACTGCCCATCTTCTCAGAGTGGCTACCACTGCTCTCCACCCAAGCAGGCAAAAACCCAAGCTCTGCCCTGGTCCCTGCCTGAAAGAAACAAACTATCTCGTCCTTGAGTGACGACTGGATCAGCTCCCTTGCCGTGTTGCTACCACGAGTCATTCTAAACGGACAAGGTTTAAAGCCCTAGCTTGAAAACAGTAGGAAGGAGTCGCGTGGCTGTCTAAAGACGCAGGTGCTCCCAAATCTTCCTCCGACTCCCAGGGCCATCTGCACGCCTCTCCCGATGCAGTCCTCCAGCCGGAGGGGTGCGGGGACGGTGGGGTGGGGTGGGGGCGCAGCGCAGGGTCTCCGCTTCTGCTCCCTAGGTCTGTACGTGCAGGAAAGATCTGCGTCCTGCACAGACCGGAGAGCGAGACCAGCTAAGAGGTGGCAAAGCGAGGAACCCAGGGACCGTCCCAGAGCTAGGGGGAAGGAGGGAGCCCCTGTACTGGCCTCCGGCTCTGCTCCCTCTTTGGATTCCAAGGCAGGGCGGGCAGGCGCTCCAGGCCCAACGCGCTCGCACCGGCGGCGCCCCCACCGCTTTCCCCGCACCTGTTGCCCGGCTCACCCCACCAGGGTGTGAAGGCGAAGGCAGGCTTAACGTCACCCTGACGGCCCCAGGGGCCAATCAGAGCGCGCGACTCCCGCAGCCGACCAATCGCAGGACGTTTTGAATTCCACAGCTCGCGGACCCAACCAAACCTCCGCTCGACCCCCGCAGAGCGCTGGGTGGGTGGGTGGGTTCCTTGAGCCCTCAGGCTGAAGCTCGAGACTCCCCCCCCATCCCGAGAAGGCGAAGAAAAGTTCGTAAGGAAAAGAGAAAATAAGCAAGAAAGTACTCACCAGTCCAGGCACCGGAGGGTCACTGCTGCTCGCGAGGCGACATCTCGGCTCAATCTGTGCCGGCTGACACGCCCCTGACCAACCGCCGCGCCTCCGCGGCTGCCGCCGCGGCCTGGGCCTCAGGGCCCCCGCGCTTCGCCGCCGCCTGTTTCGAAATGGCCAATCAGAAGGCGGAGGGGGCGTGGTCAGGAGCCCCGCCCCCGGGTCGCAGATTGAGCAGGAGACCTGCGCGCCTGTCTCAATCCTGAGCGCTCTCTCTCTGTCTCAGGGCTCCAAGCCCTGAACTTCCTGGCGTCTCGGGGTTTTGGTGGCCAAGCCCCTCTTTTCATGCCAAGCCAAAATGGCCTTGGCCCAGCCCTTTTTTTGTCGCGATAGACCGGAGAGGAGGATCCGCTTCTAGGATTGCTTTCTAGCATCCCAGAATGTGGGCGGATGGAGTTGATTGGCGTTTCCCTAAGTATCTTGCTCTCAGACCTTTATTACCTGGAAGCTGGTTGTGCGGATGGCTGGCGGGACAAGCTATAACTCAGCAGGAATAGGGGTCTTGCAGACAGAGGCCCCCCTTCTCCTGGAGAGTGGGGAGGAACCCTGGAGCCCCAAACCATAACTGGTAGCCGAAGGAGGACTTTGGCCTTGCAGGAAATACGCTGAGCCTGAAAAAGAAATTAACTTAAACAAAAGGGGTGCTTCCTAGATCTGGAGGTTGCGATAAGGCACAGACTGGACTTGGTGTCACAATAGATAGATCCATGATAACGCTAAAAGCAGCTCTGAATGAAAGAAAAAAGTCACGGGACAAAAGCCAGGAGGCCTGTGTTCTACCCTCAGCCCATCTCCACCCGCCAGCGCTGTTACTTTCGTCAAATCCTGTCGCCTCTCTTTGTGCCAGTTCCACACCTGTGAAGTGTGGGCATTGAACTGCAATAATGATCTCCTTCCAGCATGTACGCCCTCACCCACTCAGCGAAAACAAAAGGGACTGTCGCTTGTTGAAGAAACTAGAGTGGAAAAGGCAGCCCTCAGCCTTCAGAAGACTGAGCAGCCTGGTAAAGGCTGAAGGGAAGTCTGTGGAGGGCTTCGAAGGAGGGAACGCCCAGCGGTCTTCGAGGGGGCTGGTCAGAGGCTGGAAAGGAGCTGAATTTTATTGTTACTCTTTTATTACTAATTAAAGAGGACAGATTTTATACATTCCATAGGTACAGTTCCAAGAAGATAACCACACTTCCCTCACTCCCCTACTCCACCCCAGTCCCCCGAAGTTTTATTATTACTGATTAATTTGAAAGGCAGGAGGAGAGATCCTTCTTCCAACCATTGGTTCACTCACTAAATGGCCACAACAGCCAGGACCGAGAGCCAGGAACCATCAGGATCTCCTCAAGTACTTGAGGCTCCATCCACTGCTTCCCAGGCTCAGCGGCAGAGAGCTGGATAGGACCAGCACCCCAATATCGGATGTGGGAATCGCAAGCAGCAGCTTACCCCACTGCACCATAATGCCAGCCCTAGAAAGGAGAGTAGAATTTCAAAGGATGAGTAGGAATCTTCCAGAAGGAAGGAGTAATGGGGAACAAGAGTGCTTTCCAAGGAGGGGGACCAAAAGTTGCCAAGTTTCAGAGGTGCGGGGGGCATAGGAAACATTCTGTGAATAGTAGTTTTGAATACCTAAAATTTGGGGGTCCAGAAACAGATCAGTCTGGAAGTGTGGGCACAAATGAAAGGCCTGGTCGGTGTTGAGAATGCACATCCTTTCTTGCAGGCAATTGGGAATGATGGGAACAGACTTGTGCTCTGGCTGGGGAGCCATTTTCAAGGATTTTTGAAGAAGGAAGACAGGAATTCCACAAATGAAAAGAAGATAATTACCTAACTATCTCAGACAGGATGATGAGGAATGCCTGGAGGAATGCCTGGAGACACGTAAGAAGCTTTGTATCTGGATTGGACAATCATGTGATATGGACAATCATGTGATCCAATGAATACAGGGACAAGAAGAGTGCGTTTTGTTTTGAGGTCTGCTCAGCTTGAAGTGTGAAAAGAACATCCAAACAGAGGTGTTCAGAAGATGGTTGGGCAGTTAGATCTGAAGCTGTTTAAACTGGTCTGTGCAGAAGACACATAATACTATTGAACACTTGTTCTGCCTCAGGCTCACCCTAAGCACAAGGGGTCCTGCCCTCACAGAGCTTACATTCTGGGGTCGGTGGGTGAAAGTGGTCATCTAATTCTTGACGTTTTAGATGTTGACAGATAATTGAATCTGAGGCCGGATGGCCATTGCTCCTGTTTTTGACTGAATTTGACTCCAAAACACTTTGCTGCCACAATCTCAATAAATAGATACAGAACTTGTTGCTCCCATCAACCCATGTTTTCTAGCGTTTCTATTTAAAATTAAAGGACACTTTGTATACCACCTCATCTTACCAAATTAAGTTGAGGCTTTAAATTGAATTTAATGAACCATAACATCAATATATGTATACTTTTTTACAGACTCTTAAGAATAAGTAAATTGTGTTAAACAGAACTTGCTTGGAGATCATTATTTACCCACATTTCTATTTTCATTCAATATATACATATATACACACATATATAATGTGTCTAAACATCTGAACACTGTTTATTAAAAATTGAAACTATGCTATTGAAGGAATATCCTCTCTCTCTTTCTCTCTCTGTCCTTCCCTCCCTCTCTCTCTCCTTTCCTCTCAATATTTCTAAGGCATTTACTGAAACCTTACCAACAGGATATTTTTATGTCTCCTAGTTTTTTAAATTTTGGTTGCCTATCTTGTTTGTCTTGGTAACTTCTCTACCTTATAAAGATGTGAGACACTTAAGGCAATTTATCTGAAGTCAGGAAATCTGTGCAAATAACTTTTCTCTAAGCCACATTCTTCATTGATTAAAGGTAGGGATTGTGTAAGGAGTTCCCCTATAGATTCTTTAATCTTACTTCTTTAATCATGTGTATGCATGTGAATTTATACATAAATATTTCATATATATTTGAAATACACATATATGTCTTTCCTTTTGTTATTTTCTTATTCTCACTTATACATTAATTCCCAGTTAGGGTCCTCTCCCACTCCAGAGTGTCCTGTTGCTCCACTTCTGATCCAGCTACCTATTAATGCATCCTGGGAAGCGACAGAAGATGATCCAAATGCTTGGGCCCTGCCACTCCTGTGGGAGATCAGGATGAAGTTGCTGCCTGTTTCCTTCGGCCTGGCCCAGCCTTGGTTATGGGTGAACCAGCAAATAGAAGCTATTTCTCTCCTCTCTCTCTCTCTCTCTCCCTCTCTCTCTCTCTCTCTCTGCCAGATGAAAATAAACATGTTAATAATAATAATAATAAAGGGCTCACTGACCATCTTTAACACTGCAATTAGTAATTGAGGGTTCCATCAAATAAGTCTCAGTCCACTTTCATGTGTAGGCTTTCTAATTGGTGGTTAGGTTAATAGCCACGTTTTAAAGACTCTCTTTATGGAAATTTGCATAGTTGTAACACACAAAGGAAGGCTGGCCGGTTTGTTTCTAACCAATGATAAAGCCTGTTTCAACTTTCCAATTGTGACGATTTTCTCTGGTTTAACAAATAATCACATTTTGTAATCTAAGTTTTGAAAGTTATTACTTAAGAGTAACCATCTAACTAACAAGCTCTACAGAATACAGAATAGTCTCTAAAAGTAATAGAAACTTGGATATTGAAGAATGATTTTAGCCTTTTCACAAAAATGACTGTATTGTTTAACATATGTCATAACAGTTGGAGTTTTGGTTGTTTTGTTTACTGTTTTATAGGTTTTTTCATTGTTTTGTTCTGCATTTTGTTGTTGAGTGTCAATCTATGGATTGTGCCTTGTATGAGGTACTATATGAAATCTTTGAGGGAATAGAGATCTTGATTTGTTCACAATTAATTAAACTACTTGCTCATCATATAATCTATTGGGAGCCACCTACACTAGAAAAAATATTAAGCTGTAAATTAAATGCTACTGATGTATATTAACAAATATGTATAAGTAATTCAACAATATGATATTTTAATATATCAATAGTTTTGGTTAATACAAAAATGTCATGTTATGTCTGTGTGGTGAATTGAGCTGTGTCCCGTGAAAATTCATGTCATGTAGTACCACCAAATATGACTATTTATTTTGCAAGTCTAATTAAGGAAAGGATTAGAGTGAGTCCCCTAATCCAAAGACAATTCCTCATAAGAGATAGAAAAGGACATAGACACACACAGACACACACAGACACATGCACACACACACACACAATGAAAGTTCATATGAAAGCAAAGGCAGTGATTAAAGTTGGGCTGCCATGAGCTAGGGAATATCAGGAGCTGCCAGGAGCTGGAACAGGCAATAAATAAATAAATGAATAAATAAATATTAAAAATAGGGGTCGGCGCCGTGGCTCACTTGGTTAATCCTCCGCCTGCGGCACTAGCATCCCATATGGGCACCGGTTTCTAGTCCCGGCTGCTCCTTTTCCAGTCCAGCTCACTGCTGTGGCCCAGGAAGGCAGTGGAGGATGGCCCAAGTGCTTGGGCCCTGCACCCACATGGGAAACCGGGAGGAAGCACCTGGCTCCTGGCTTCAGATCAGCGCGGTTCCAGCCGTAGCAGCCATTTGGGAGATGAACCAATGGAAGGAAGACCTTTCTCTCTGTCTCTCTCTCTCACTGTCTCACTGTTTTTAACTCTACCTGTCAAATAAATACAAAAAAAAAGAAAGTTTTAAAAAATATTAAAAATAAATTTGCTCTAGAGACTTTGGATGGAGTTTGGCTCTGATGACACCTTGATTTTGAGCTTCTAGCCTCCAGAACTATGAAAGAATAAATATCCATTTTAAGCTGCAAAGTTGGTGGAAGTTTATTATAGCAGTCCTAGAAAACTAGTACAGTCTGTGTCTGGAGAGAGCAATAAAAATCTGATAATGTAGCAAGAATAACTACATCTATCTGCACTCTCCATCCTGCCCCTTCATTTGTAAGATTCAATCACAAATATTAACATTAGAGCTCATATCAGGCTCTCATGGTGCCTATCTTATCTAAGTGGCTTATTGTCTAAGCATCACCACGTTTACATCACATTTAGTGAAATGTGATAGAAAAATCCTGAAACTCACTTAGGGGGAAAAAAAGGAATATATTGGCTCATGAAATTAAAAATCTTAGAATATAACTCTTTCTTTAGGCAAAGTGTGACCTAAAATTTCAAATAATGTCACCAGAAAGCAGTCTCTGCTGGTTGTGCTTTCATTTGGCTTTATTCTCAGATTCCCTCCCATTACAAGATGATTTCCAAAAGCTCTGGTTCCACATTCTCTTAGGTTTCAGTCTAACCACAAAAGTGAGTCACTCTATACAATTCATTTCAAGCCAGAAAAACATAAACCAGTCTAGGTGCTTGAAAAAAGGAGAGTTCGGTTCATGTGATGTGTTTCAGTGATTTAAACTCTGATCAGAGTTCCTGGCAGTTTTTCTGGCTACCATGCTTCCAATCCAGCTTCCTACGAATGTGCCTGGGAAACAATAGAAGATGGCTTAAGTGCTTAGTCCATGCCACCCATTTAGTACACTAAGATGGAGTTCCAGGCTCCTGGCTTCAGCTTGGACCAGCTTGAGCTGTTTTAGGCATCTGGTGAGTAAACCAGTGGAGATTGAGAGCTAAGATTCTCTCTCTCCCTCTCTCTCTCTCTCTCTCTGCTTCTCTCCCCGCCTCCCCCCTTCTCTCTCTGTCTGTCTGTGTGTGTTTGTGTCACTATATCTTTTAACACAGGGACCTGGCTTCACAGGAGATGGAAGAACTGAGAAGATAAACACAAGCAGCTGAGACAAACCAAAGAATTGGAGGTTCAAAAGAGGAGTTCAGAAGCCAGGGCTATCAGTACTAGGATAGGGGTTGCCCAGTTAGACTGAGAACAAGGTAGGAGATGCAATTTTGCCAGAGACGCAATATGAGACAGAGAGAGAGGCGGAGAAATAACTTGGCTTTTCCCTTCCCATTTTCCAACCTTCCAACAGTGCCTTCCATTGATTTTACCTGGCAAGAGCCAGCTGTCAGAGGGACTGATAAAATTCAGCCTCCCTCTCAATGTGAGCAGAGATGGGAACAAGAGGAGTGAATCTGAACACAAATAGTAGGTAGGATTTTGCTATGATGAGGCTATATAATGACTCCAAGCTTTGAGTGGCTCACAACAATAAACGTTTTTCTTCCTGTGGATCTGCGTTTTATGGTGGAGGGGCAGAACACTGCTTCAAGCTGTAGGTCGGGGTCAGGTGTAATTCTTCCTCATCCTGAGATGCGCAGCTATCCAGAACATCATCTTGTCATGGCAGATAGCAGAAGTGTGAGAGCAGCCAGCAGCAACATGTGATGTCACCGCTTAAGGACTCATCTCTGAACTGACACGTTGTCACTTCCACCCACATTCCATTGCCCATAGCAAACCACGTGGACAAGCCCAACAGCAGTGGGCGGGGGTGTGTGGTCTGCCTAGTCTTGTGAGAGATTAGGTCTAGGCATTTAAATTTATTACAGGGAGAGATTAAAGAATTTGGAACAGTAATACCACACACATACACACACACACACACACAAACACACACGCAAATGACTATCACTGCCTGCCTCTTAAAAATACTCCAAGCAAAATATCTCATTTTCTTCAAATGGGTTATATACCCAGTCCTAAACCTATCACTTTGACCTAAAATGTGTGATGTTCCGATTAGCTTTCCCTGAGTCACATTTCCAGTTCTGGAGTTGGGGTGATTCAACTCCATCCAAAAATGCACAACCCTTGTGAAAGGAAAGGAATGGTCCCCCAGAGGAGATTAGAATACTGTTAACAGAAAAAGAAGCAATGAGTTCTAGGTGTCCAAAAAGTAACAGCTACACATTGCAGTCAGCTAACACCCAAATGTGATATATGACAATTGTCTGAGCTTATTATTTCTCATAATAGGGAGAAAAGAATAAATTATAATTTTGTAAAATTCTGGGAAGGGGAGGTAAAATTCCACTACTAGAGAATCAATGAGTGAAATTGGTTTCTGATTCTCAGCAAGAAAACTTCAAGAATGTCTAGTGCCAGTACCAAAAGTGCAAAAATTGCAACTAAAGATAATGCAATTTTACACGAACTTTTAGAAGACCTCTCATATTTGGGTTCACAGAATATTAGCATCAACTAGAAAACCATCACCATGCAAGAATGACGTTGTAGCTAGATAAAGTCAGGAGAGAGAACAGTGTGGAGCCGTATCATCTTGGGATGTGCTATGGTCTGAATGTTTGTATCCCCCCAAAATTCATATTGAAATTCCACCCCTCAGGGTGACAGTATTAGGCCATAGGGCCCTTGGGGGCTGATTAGGTGATGAGGGTTTCTCCATCCTGAATGAGATTAGTGCCCTTACACAAGAAGCCCCAGAGAGGTAGCTAGTCTCTTCTGTGGTGTAAAAACACCGTGGGAAGGCACGGTGAACCAGAAAGCCCTCACCAGACATTGAACTTGCTGATGCCTTGTCCTCAGGTTTCCCAGCCTCCAGAACTGAAAGAAATTCGCTCTTGTTGTTTATAAGTTACTCAGTTTATAGTGTTTTGGTATGGCACCGTGAATGGACTACAAGATGAGAAAGAGCAGGATTCTCGTCTCAGGCACTACTGACATTTCAGGCCGGACGGTTGCTGTAGGAGGCTCTTCTGTGCATGGTAGAATGTTCAGCAGCATTTCAAGCAGTTACTCACTGGATACCAGTAGCATCTTTACTGCCCAGTTGTGACAACGAAAACTGTCCCCAAACATTGACCCATTTCCCCTGGGAGACAAAAAAAAAAAAACACACTCAGTTGTAGTCAACTCGAATGGACTTATAAGAGAGAGAGAAAAAAAAATCTACTTTCTCTCTGCTGTCTTTTCCTCTCTTTCTTTCTTTCTCACTTGGTTAAGAGAATGCAGAGATCTGGGAAGTACATTTTACCTGGAATTTAGGCAGGGGTAGATGACAAGCGGGAGTAAGACTAGATGTTGAAGGGTCTCAATAGCCAACTGCTCTGCCAGGGAGTTTTTGCTGAAGCCAATGGGAAACCATTAGGGTGTGGGGCTCACAACACAACCAGATTTTCATTTTAGAAGAATCTCTGACAACAGTGTGGGAAGTTACCAGTAAAGGATGCATCAGAGAGGGCGAGACAGTCTTCTTGCACAGCACTTAAAATTTGCACTTCTTTTCATCTATTAATTCCTTGTCTTTGTTAGTTTATATATTCCATGAATGGTGCCATAAATCTATTACATCAAAACTCAAGAGATAGTCCGAAGACAACAAATGTACCAGCTTGCCAATTTTAATAACTGGCAATTATTAAATCAATTAAGTCCATTTTAATAATAATGGCTACCATTTAGGTGTTTGGTACTTCATGTGCTACCAAATCAATTCCTTTCAAAAGATTATCATGTGAGGTAGGAAAAGCAAGTTGTCTGCACATAAGGAAATTGAGGCCTAAAGAGGCTTTTAAAAACGTTTTATTTTTTATTTTTTACAAGGTCAGTAGCTAATCAGTGGCAGATCTGTTTCTGTGATGCTCTTTTTCAATGATAGGCATTTTTTTGGCCATAAAGTCCAGTTAATTCTTCCATATCTCTTATGCATATGATCTCTGACTTCAAACTTTTATCATGATTTTCTTCTTTTTTTTTCTTAAAGTCTCATAAAAATTCTTTCTGAAACAGAAAATCCATCAGCAAACTTCTTCTCACAGCACTTCTAAGACCAAATGTGTGGTCATTTTCCACACCAACTAGTTCTGACACCAGGTGTCCTACAGTTCTACTCAGTTCTGACACGACAGTTGTCCAGAGTTAGCACAGATCTCCAGGGTAGGGGCTCAGTCCTGCAAGACTGTCCCCACTTCAGATGCTTCTGGCCAACCACTCATAAATGAGGGGTTCCACCTACTCAGGCTCATTAGTGTGCTAGAAGAACTCTCAGAACTCAGCACAACAGTTTACTCACTATTCTCGGTATAGGTTGGATACAGGAACTAAGAAACAGCCAAATGGAAGATATGCAGGGCCAGGTATGGGGTAAGGCAAGGGAGGGAGCCTGAAGCATCCATGCAAACCACCCTCAATGTGCTCACTGGCACAGCTTTCCAAACCCCTTTGTTTAGGGGGTTTTGTGAAGCTTCCACTACTTAGGCATGACTGAGTTACTCAATGGCCAAAAACAATCTCCAGCCCTTCTCCCCTCCCAAGAAGGTAGGGGTTAAAGCTGAAACTTCCACCCTCCAATCATAGGATCAGGTTTCTCTAACAACCATCCCTCATCCTGAAGCTATCTGAGGAATTACATTATTTGCATAAATTTAGATATGGTTGAAAGGGGGCTTATTATGAGTACCAAATATGTTCCTATTACCTCTCCCTCTAAGGAAATTTCTGGAGTTTTATGAGCTCTGTGTCAGGAATCAGAGACAAATACCAAATATATATTTCTTACAGTACCACAATTAGTTTTCCATATGAGAAGCATTCTGATGCTTGAATAAATCCATGAAAGCTTAAGCTTCCATTTCTGTCTACAGTGCCCCATTTTTGATGCTAACCTGGGGTTTCTTAGCTCACTTGCAAATAGAAATTGACAAGAAGTCTATGTTCAACCCCAAGTTTGTTGGGGGCTTATGCTTCATCACAAGAAGACAGCGTGGTGTTAATAGTTTCTACTAGTTGGGGAGTTATGCCATGCCCTCTTGTCTCCTGCTCATTGGTTTGCATCTAACTTGAGCAGTTCAGGTGCAGTTGCTTCTTTTACACACAACATGCTCAAAGTGGAAGTGTTGCTCACTACCACCTCCCCAGGAGGATATGTTGGTCTTACTGGACTACTCTTGGCAGGCATACAGGTTGAGGAAGTCTCTAGCAGGGTGGTCTTATGCTGTTACAGTGTGGCTGTTCATCACTCCTGTCTGGTTAGGACCTAGAGATGGATACATGTCACGTTGGGAGGGGCTTGATTTTGTGAGTCCTATTCTATCCTGTCTTAATTTTCCAACATTTTCCTCCACAGATAGCTTGTGATCTATGATTCCCTAGACCAGCTCACCCTTCCAGGCATCCAGAAATTCATTTCTTTCTTCACCATCCTTCTCTGGTGGGCCTGAAGCTTCCCACTTACTCTCCATTAACCAGCTAAATTCCTTTGAGCAGTAAATGGTGCTAGCTTCGTTGTCTGATGGTGGAATTAAAGCTTAGAAAGGGCCAGTGTACTCTCTCCTCCCAGATTACTTATGATCTTTTATATCTGCACAGTTTCCCATTTCTTTTGTTCCTGTCCCTCTTTTACTTTCAACCATCATTTCTCTTACCACAACCCATAGAATTCTGGGCTCTGCTTTGAAGTTCAATGGAAATGCCACCCTCTCCATGAGACTTTCTCAGATGCTTGGGTAAACCTCCAACACTTTCCTCTGCCCCTACTTTCATTCCTCTCCAGGAAGTTACTGGGTTTTGGTCTTGTTTGTATTCCCTATGGAGTTTAGTAAAAAAAAAAAAGTCGCACTTGATAGGGCCTCAAGATACTTGTGTTGTATCAAATAGAATCCAACTGATGCTATCCCCCAATTCCCTCCCTTTCACACTGACTGTTATTTTTAGAATTTCAGCATTACCAGAGTACTTTAATACAAAAACTCTGTTTTCTAAGCAAACTCCATTTTGGCTGACTTCAGGAGAAAGGGAAATATAAGCCCATTATTTATTGAAGGTGTTTTATTATAGTCACCAGAGGATAAAAGGGAAAGAATGCAACAATATAACAATGAAGGAAAGAAATGAGCTAATTCCTGCTTTGGGGGAAGGATACAGCAGCTGTGCACCCAGCTGCAGGAGTGTTTTCAAAAACAAAACAAAACAAATGAAAAAAAATGATTAATTGTATGTATGCGCCTAAGCCGACAGTGAGCACTTTTAAAAGGGAAAAGGGAATGTTCTTAGTTTTCTGCATACTCTGAATTTGTGGATGCTGCCTCAAAGCCTGGCTATCAGGAAAGAGATTGCCTCAGGGAATATTTTATGGGAAAATCATTAGCTTTTCTGTGTGCAATTCTCTTTGAACTTCAAAGAAAATGAAATGATCAGAGGGCTATTACAAATGAATGAATATTAACTAGAACTCCTCCAGGGATGAGAAAAGTGTCATTTATGTTGTGAAAGTTTATCTTTCTATAAATTACACCCTGTGGTTCAGGAGAATTCCTTTCATCATTTAAAGAAATGAGTTTCTATATTTGTAAAATTTTGTTCCCAAAGAGAATCCTGTCGCCATTATTCTCTGTTTATTACCAAAATTGAACACAATTCTTTAATAAAATATATGCAACATGGTAAGACAAAGAGCCAAATGAGAGTTCTCCCTAGTTCAACAGATACATTTGAAGTAACAATCAATTTAATCAGGCAAACAGGGCAGGCCAATTAGAACGCAGGAGCCCCGGAAGCCTTGTAAACTACTGTGTAGAGAAAATAGTTCTATTCACCCCCACACTTAGAATTGTGGAAGTTACAGAATTAGTACATAAATATTCATCAAGATCCTTGAGGGAAACCAGGTACAAGTGAAATGAAGGAAAGTGAGACATCAGATTCATGTTGTGAGGGAGAAAGGGCTCGACCCCGTCCCGCGAAGCTCATCACTGCACATCCCAGATTTCGCAGAGCAGTGGGGTGAACTTGTGGTCGTTGACCCTCCAGGACATCAGCATCTCCGCATGGTGGTGATTGAACGTCCGCAGCTCTGTCAGGCGACCCAGGAGGCAGGCGAAGTGTTGAGGATTCTCGGGCTGATGAATCTTGCACAGCTTCTGCAGCACGTCGAGCAGTGGCTCCTGAAGTTTCTCTACTGCCTCTCTGTCTTTTATGTATTGCCTATCTGTTTTGAAGTTTAAAATAAAACAACAAAAAAGTGGGAAAGCATTAATTTGGTATAATCTTGGCCATGTTAACTTTCTTGAAGTATAAGTTTATAAGTGTCGTATACTTGAAATGACCAAATGAAGTGTTTGAGTTGAGGAAAATGCAGCATGCGCACACACACACACACACACACACACACAAATACACCCATGTAATCATGAGTAGGCTGCCCAGAAGCCTCCTTAAAGTTCCCCTCTCAATCAAAGTCCCGAAAGATAACCCATATGTTGAACCCAGGCGTCCTTTCTGGTGAGTATCATCCCAGGAGTGCAATTGCTGGGACATATAGGAGTAACTTTAGTTGATACTCCCAGACAGTCTGTGTTTAATCATAATTTTTATAGTTAAAAAACATAATAACTAGCCTCTGCCTCAACATCATGTGTAAAAATGGTTTTTTATGTTGTAATTAAGCTTTACAAATCATGAAGATGACATCACTCTATTATTAAAGTAAACCAAAATATGTAGGCAAAAGCTATACAAAGGCATTCATTTAGATATCATTTAAAGCCAAAAAATGGAAACATCCTGAATACATAATATACAGTAAAGATTGTTACATAAAAGTGTGTTTATACATACAATGGGATATGATACACACATTACAAGAAATTGTACCGATATAATTTTTAATGACTTGAGAAAAGGCTTTTTAAAAATGTAATTTTTTAAAGAAAAAAGATACAGCATGTTCTCATTGATGAACTATGTAATTTCAGGGCTGGCATTGTGGTACAGCAGGTAAAGTTGATACTTACAATGCCAGCATCCCATATCAGAGCGCCACGTCAAGTCCTAGCTGCTTGTCTTCCAATCCAGCTTCCTGCTAATGTGCTTCAGGAGGCAGCAGATGATAGCCCAAGTGCTCAGGCCCCTGCCACTCTCATAGGAGACCCAGATGGTGGTTTTGGATTGGAGCTTCAGGCTGGCCTTGCCCTGGCTGTCGCAGCCATTTGGGGAGGGAATCACCAGATGGAAAATTTCTCTCTCTTTGTTTCTCTGTGTGTGTGTGCGTGTGTGTGTGTGTTTCTGTGTGACTCTGCCTTTAGAATAATTAAAAAAAAAAAAAAACACCAAAGAAAAAGTACAAATTTCATTTAATCCCTGCTCAAATGCAACCACCTAGGAAAATATTAAAATAGCATTCTTCCGTTACTTTCTTTACTTATATTCTTTTAAAAATTCATTCATTTATTTTAGAGACAGAGAAAGAGGCAGAGAGACAGAGAGCTGCCATGTGCTGGTTCACTCCCCAAATGTTGCTCCTGCTGGGACTGGGTCAGGGCCAAAGTAAGGAGCCAGGAACTCAATCCAGGTTTTCCATGCGGAAGACTGGAATCCAACTACCTGAGCCATCACTGCTGTCCCCCGGGGTGCATACTATCAGGACGCTGGGGTCAGGAATCTGCCTAGAGTCAAAGCCAGACACCCTGATATGAGACACAGATGTCTTAACCACTTAGCCGAACACCTGATCCCCTTTCCTAATATTCTGATATTTTATATTTTGGAGTATTTACCATCTCCTGAAAAACCACTTTCATTTGTTCCTTCACTTATCTTTCTCATCCTACTATAATGTAAACTCCATGTGAGCTATAATCTTGCTGTATCTCCAATATCTAGAACAATGTTCGGTAGACAGTAGATGTTAAATGTGTAACTATCAAATGAGTGTGATTTTTTCAAAAAAAAGACCAAGAAGTACACTGAAATGCTTACAATAAATTCATTTTGAATAGTAAAATTATTTTCCTTTTTCTTTACATTCCTGTTTTTCAGGCTCTAGAAAGAAACACTGACTATGTAACTGAGAAAAAAGACTATTGGCATAGAAATTTAAGTGAAACACTGAAATTACCTGGAGAGAGGATAACAATTGCCGTAAGAAGTGCATACTCTTCTTGAGTCATTTTCAATTCCCCAACACTTTTGTAAAAGCTAAACATAGGTGTTATATATTCATCAGAAATACCTATGGGGGAAAGTTGACAAATTGCAGTTATTTAAGATTTTTGAGTGGCTGAAAAGTTTGAAACTAGAAATGCTTTATATGTATTTATATAAATACACACATTTACATATATACGCATCAATATTATATCCCTATGCATACATTTAAGCAATTACTACATACATACTCTATGTCTCAGACAAAGGCAAGATCCTACAAAGATGATCAATGAACAAAATCCTCACAAGATGGTCTAATCAATAGTGTATGCCTTTGATTTCACAAGTGTCTTCATTTCAGTCCCTGCTATTTCCCAGTGGAGGATAATGCTCTTGGATTGCCAAGAGAATCTCAGAAGTTCACTGCATTCTGGATGGCATTAATTAATCTTTCCAATGCTAATATTTTAATCAAGGCAGAGATAGCAGTTTAAGGAAATAACAAAAAATGGTTGTTCTTCATACAAAAAATATAAACAGCCCCATCTAGTAAATTGGCCAGTGTTCTTATCAAAAGGTTCTAACTTATCTATTGCATATCAGATATGAGTACTTGTCTGCTCTCTTTAAACTCACGACAGTTTATCCCAAGTCAAAGATGTCATGTACAGAACTAAACTCCCCCGCCTTCCTCTAAGTCCACTCCTTTCTTGGAGTTCCCATTCTCAGTGATTGGGAACTTCACTCACCCTCCTGCCAGGCCTGACAGCTTAGATTCAGGTGTTCAGCATCATGGCTGTACCTGCTTACTCCCTCCCCCTCTATGGCGTGTGGCACTGACTCAGTCTAGTTCCCCATCTCTTTTTATCTGGATTACTTGCAATTGCATCTTCATTGGTCTTCCTATCTTCAATTTTGTTACCTTCATTCTATCCTCTGTCCATATACTGGAACGACCTTTCTAAAATTCAAACCACACACTTTCTCCCCTTTTCTTACAAAGCTTCCAAAACTCTGATATTTGGCAAAAAGCTTTAATTGTCCTCCTTTCAATATAGAACCCTACTGCCTATCTCATCACACATGAACTCATGATAATATCAGTAGGAGTTCTTCTGTATTGAGTACTATTCACTACGTGTTAGACATAGTTTTAAACACTTCTCATGTTATAATTCATTTTATCTTTCCAACAGTTCATGAGGTAGACACAGAGACGTTATATAATTAATGCAGACACATAGCTGGTGAGAGATGGAAGCAAAGACGGTGGGCTACAGTGTCCTATTAGCTATGACTAGGAGGCACTACTCTTCTATCACATGGCCCTGCCTCCAGCCTTGTTCACGTATTTATGGTTCCCAAACAACGCTGGGCCATGGCCACAACCAAGAACCAGAAACTCCATCAAGGTCTCCCATGTTGATGGAAAGAACAATTACTTGAGTCATCACTGCTGCCTCTCAGGGTCTTCATTAGCAGGAAGCCGGAATCAGGAGCCAGATCAGGACATCACACCCAGGTACTCCAATGTAGAGTGTGTGTGTGTCTTAACCAGCGTCTAACTACTAGGTTAAAAGCTCATTTCCTGCCAAGTCATCATAGTGTTCTTTCCTTTTTATGTGGTTTCTCCTCCCTCTCTTTTATCTAGGTTATTCCTCCTTCTAATTTAAGACTCACTTGTTTCATTTCCTCCATTCATTCAATAAATACCAGCTTGGTACCTGTTCTGTTTATGACTCCAATCCAGCAGAGCCTTTGGCTGAGACATCAAGGAAAATAGTGGTGGAGGGCAGGGGATGAAATAGTGCTGTTATTTGTGGGTGAATAGGATGAGTTTCCCAGAATTGATTCAGTTGAAAACAGCAATGTTCTATTCCTTCGCAAACCACATCTAGAGCCACAGTTGTGGCTGAAGCAAACCAGAGTAAAATTTGATTCCATGTGCTAGGGAGTACAGTTATTACCTAATAGTACATACTACAGAAAGTACCAGAAAGTATAAATCCTTGCCCCTACCAGAATCTGAAGACTCTTCCCAGATTAAATCCTTGGCCTTTCTCTCACTTGTCAAAATGCCACACTCTTCTGCCCTTTGACTTTTGATTCTCTAATTGACCCCAGTGGGCTCTATTAACAACAAGGACTTTGTTGAGCAACTTGAGGATTACGTCATGTGGAAGGTTGCCCTTTACCCAGATGTTACAGATTGAACTGATTACCCATGACCAAACTAAATACAACTTAAAATGCGGGGGATTGGAAGATGTGAGCTGGGAGATACCAATCCTGGTTTCCAACAAATATAGTGGATAAGAGTTCATGACCCAGTGGGTTTGAGCCATTTGACTCTGTGACTTCAGCATGGACATATTATTTATACCCTTTAAGCCTTAGTTTTCTTATTGGTGAAATGTGAATTAGATAACAATGGTATTATATGAGACAATATATAGAGAGCCCTTAGCACAATGCCTGGCTCATAGTAAGCCCTCTATAAATGTTAGAACAAATGATATTAACTACTATTATTGCTATTCAGGATAATTGAATCAACACGTTCATTTTAGTCTTCAATTACATTTGTGTACTTTCATCTCTACAAAGATATGTTGGTTTTTTGAAAAATTATTCTGCAAACTACTGGCTGATTTGCCTCAGTATTTTTCTAAGACCTGAAGTTTCTTGGTAAGTTATTCTTTTTTGTCTTCCAAAAAATGGCCATGAAATGTGATTGCCTAAAATAATTCATGACTATGGCACTACTTCAAATAGTACATGAGGATTAAGAGATATTATCCAAGGCAGCTGATTTGAAAATTTCCAAATTTTAGAAATCATCTTTAACTATCTAATTTCCTATTTCATTTCATTTTTAAATCCCCACTCACTCTCCAACAACTCTCCATTACCTATCTAATTGTAGTTGATAATCTTTGGGGAAAATTAATTTAAAATGCTTATTAGGATGGTTTCATCTTGTACGTATTGTGAAAGCCAAGAGTAAATACAGAAAAATGCAGAAAACAATGAACTTTTTAAGAAACACTTTTTCCACAGGGTGGATCAAATATAATTGTGCTTTTGGAATTAGCTAGCAATCAGAATTGACTATGCCAGTATAAGCACAGGGAATGTTTCAAGTGCTTGTGAACCAGCAATTTCTAACATAAGAAATGTAACAATAATATCATCCTGAAGAGGACAGCCTTTTCCTGTTTTCCTGCTTCCTCCTTCTTCCTGGAGACTTAAAATTTGCTTCATTTTTGCTGCTGTGACCGATTAGCTGAATTTGGTCACAAGGGGGAGCTATTTTCTAATTAAACCACAAAGACTGCCACGGAAAGTTAGGTTGTAAAAAAGACTGTTGAATTCTTTACTTAATATATACTAAATTGATCTTCTGTATATAAAGATAATTGAAAATGAATCTTGATGTGAATGGAATGGGAGAGGGAGCAGGAGATGGGAGGGGTGCGGGTGGGAGGGACGTCACGGGGGGGGGGGGGGGAGCCACTGTAATCCAAAAACTGTACTTTGGAAATTTATGTTTATTAAATAAAAGTTTAAAAAAACTGTTTTGCTCCTATTTCTTATTTTCTTTCCTTTAAAAGAAAAGAAAAAAGAGGTCTGTGATTGATAAATTGATTGATAATTAATTGCTCAATGATCAGAAATATTATTTGACAGAATAATCATTTGATAGAATTAACATAAAAGTAAGTACTGATTTAAGTCGTTTTAAAATGTAAATGTCTTTCATTGTGTGTGTGTGTGTTACATACAAGTATGTACATTATTCATACACTTTTCCTGGTATTCTAGACCTCATGAATTATTACAATTGGCCATCTGAAGATACATTGAGCATGTCCCTAAAAATTATATTATTTTCTTAAAACTATATAGTATGAAATCTTTCTAGTAGTGGCACCACCCCATCACCTAGAAGTTAAGGTATAAGTCCCTGACATAGCATAAAAGGCAATGTCTGTTTTCTGCTTCCCTTTCAAAGTATGCTCTCACAATCACAATGATTTTCTTATGAATCAGTGACACCTATTCTTTTAGGTCCCTAAATCTGAGAGTTCATTTCCTCATTAGTGACAGTCCCCCTTCCCTGCCTCATGGCCATGTCTATGGTGAAGACAGATCCTACTCCTTTCCCCGTGGTCCAGGCACTGTGGGTGTCATTTCCCATGTAGATGGCAGTGTTTTCAGGGACAAAAGCAGTGGAATTCTGGCCAATGAGACTAAAGGGGAGCCTCCTGAGAAGCTCCTAAGAAACATTCAGGGTATTTTTAAAAGTTCCTGGGGAAAAAATGAGATGAAACGATTAAGTTTATTTAGTTAAATAACATTTTTGTGAAGTCCATTCACAGCTTCCTCATAATATGCATTTCCCATAACACTTTTTTTTTTTTTTTTTTTTGACAGGCAGAGTGGACAGTGAGAGAGAGACAGAGAGAAATATCTTCCTTTTCCGTTGGTTCACCCTCCAATGACCGCTGCAGCCGGTGCACCACGCCAGTCCAAAGCCAGGAGCCAGGTGCGGGTGCAGGGCCCATGGACCTGGGCCATCCTCCACTGCACTCCCGGGCCACAGCAGAGAGCTGGCCTGGAAGAGGAGCAACCGTGACAGAATCTGGCGCCCCAACCGGGACTAGAACCCGGGGTGCCAGCGCCGCAGGCAGAGGATTAGCCTAGTGAGCCGCGGTGCCGGCCTCCCATAACATTTTTAAAGACTGCTAATACGCATGGATTTCCAAATCTTTTTGCATCCAAATAAACTTATCTTTTAATTTCCTTTCTCATGAACTTTTGAAGAACCCTATATCCCCATCCTAAGGAAGGGACCATCCCTCTCTCCATTGGCTGTTTTATCTAGATAAGATGTCTGTAACTGCTGCTGCCATTAGATGACCAGGAGAACCTGCCTGAGGGCAAAGCCAATACTCCCAGGATAGCAGAGCAGGAAGATGAGTACCCTGTGTTTCTGGTGGTGCACTGAGCCCTGAAGTAGCCAATTCTGCTGCCACCCTTCCTCTGGGTTTCTTGTTTTGGCTAAGCTATTTCCGTACTATTTCCTGCATCAGCCAAAAGTATCCTAATTGACAGCTCCCCTTACAAATAAGATAACTTCTTGTGTCTTCCTTTTTTTCTCCCTAAAATACAGGATCTTAATTAGGCTAGAACACCCATGTTCTAAGACCAGGTTCAAATCTTGATTCCCTGTGGCACTTTCCCTTTCACAATGAAGCAGAACTAGCTGCCTCCTTCTCTGTGTTCAGTTCTATTACATTTATTATAATCCATATCTCTAGCTTCTCACTGGAGCATGAGTTACCACATACATTTTATGAAGGGTCAGGCGTTTGACCTAGCAGTTAAGCTACTGGTTAGGATGCCTGAATGCCACTCTGGAGTGCCTGGTTACTCAGTCCTGGCTCCTGATTCCAGCTTCCTGCTAATATACACCCTGCGAGGCAGCAGGTAGATGGATTCCCATCACCCCTGTGGGAGAACTGGATTGAATCCAGGCTCCTGGCTTTTCTCTGGCCTAATTTTAATCATTATGGGCATTTGGGGAGTGGAAGAGCAGATGGGAGTATTCTCTCTCTCTCTCTCTCTCTCTCTCAAGTAAATAAAAATTTTAAAACAGACAAATTTTATGACAGCAGATGCTTGATGTGCTTCCTGGCCCATAAAGGGAACTCCATAGATGCTTCTTATTCATGTCTGTGTCTCTTGTCATTTTGCTGAGGATGTGGTAGAAGACGAATAAATGTTAAGCAAGACAGTCTTGTGTTTTGCAAGTTGGTTGTGATGAAGGTGATGAGGTGATGTAGCTGTGAGATGTTATGGGGGCAAAAGACGCCATTAAGATCATGGAAGCTTTCTTATGATGTTAAGAGATTGCACAGTATCCTCTATTTCCATTGCTAAACTCTGCCCAGAGAGTCAGGTGTGCCATACTCTTGGCACTATGTAAAAGCTGCCATGAAATTAGAAATTCATTATAAACATTTAATTATAAAATGTTTCATTATAATTTTATTATAAAACATTTAATTTAAAATAGTGAATAAAGAATATACTGTCCATCAGGCTCAGTGACTAAAAATCAGCTGGCCACATTAGGCTCACCAGTTCTTGCGAGTTGCCAGAATCTAAACTGACAAACTATAGACACATCTCAACAAAATTCACCAATTTTTGTTTACTAAATATGTCCCATCACTGGGATAGTACAGAGAATACAAAATTCTCAGGCAATACAGAGTCAAATACAGAGTAAAGGAAGAGGTAAGTACATGAAGCCCCAAAACTGAGCAAGCACAAAAGGCTTAAAAAGCAACCAGCTCTGCCCAGGGGCAATGGAAATATCAACTTTTATATTCCTTAATACTTCTACTTTTTTGAGTTTTATCTATTTATTTGCTTTTATTTACTTGAAAGGCAGAGCAAAAGAAAGAGAGAGAGAGAGAGAGAGAGAGAGAGAGAGTCTTTCATCCACTGGTTCATTCCTCAAATGCCTGCAACAGTTGGAGCTGGGCCAGGCTAAAGCCAGGAACCCAGAATTCAATCTGGGTCTCGCATGATGGTGGCAGGAACCCAAGTACGTGGGCCATCACCTGCTGCCTCCCAGGGTGCGTATTACCAGGGAGCTGAATCTGAAGCAGAGCATGAACATGAACCCAGGCATGAGGTGCGAGTTTCCCAAGCAGCATCTGAACTGCTGAGCCAAACACCCATCCCAACACTTCCTCTTAACTTGAAGAAAGTTGCTTCCTGTAACTTGAGCCCCAAATCAATCCATCTCAAAATTATCATGTGACCACTTTTGAAAAGCAAAACTAGACATGGTAAGGATTCTAGACTTTAATGTGCTTGCCTGTCATTTATTTCTAAATAAATATTGAATAAATATTAATTAATAAATATTTCTTAAATAAACATTCTGTCATTTATTTCTTTATACTTCTAACCCTTCCTTCAGACAGTATATGAACTGATAATCAGTTTACATCTGCTTCTTCGGAAAATTTAGTACTTGTGATTGTTTTCATTTTGTGCAAGTTGCAAAGGCTAAAGCAGTGAAATAACATATATTTAAAGAACAGAAAAATAAGTACAGTAGCCTCTACCACATACAGTATACTTTCATATGGTGCTACTAATGAGCCACAACTTCATCACTCTAATAAGAATATCTCCTTTTTCTGACCTCATTGTCTTTATTTATTTAAACATTTACTTGGAAGCAATTTGAAATAGCTAGCTGCAGCTTTTAGCTCACCACCAAAGGGCAGGCTTTGGGTTTTACTGGACTATTATAATCCCTACTAGCTGGTAGTGAGGGAAACATTAGACCTTGGTGAGTGACAGGTGCAACATATAGAAAGAGTGCCTGGGCTTTGAGTTAGCATGCCTGCATTCATTTCCTAGCACTCTGCTAATTAGCTGTATGAACTTGGGCAATTCATCTAGCCCCTTTATTTCCCATCTATAAAATAAAAGCATAACACTCATGGATTGGGACCATTGGGAATGCTAACAAAATGATGCACATAAAAGCTAAACACAACAAAATCCCTATTTATAAGTGAGCATTACCATCCTGATAGATACTTACTAAGTGAATATTTCCGTTATGTCTCTTGTGGGTTCCAAAATAGTCCACCAAGAAACGTTCTATAAATTTTAGAGGTTATCTATATTTGAAATGAACAGAGCAAGTTGCTTTGTTCTATGAGAGATTATTGCTAATTTTCTTAGTGTTAAAATGTAAACTCATTCAGTGTTAGTAAGCCTATTTTAGTACGATCATATTTTGTGGGTCCTATGATTATTCCTATTTTTATTAAAAATTCCAGCTTAAAAACCTAGTTTGCATCATAATACTTCATTACAAATAAAATTATTGATGCATTTGAATTGTGTAGAGACAACAGATTGTGTCAGATATATATTCTAAAGCTTTAATTAACATAAATAAACACTGTAGCTCTCATTAAGTAAAAGCAACTCAGGAGATAGTATCTTTGTGTATGAAATTGGAATTTAATAATAGCAAACAAAAGAGTATGAATTTGAAAAACAAGAAATGAAATTTCACATTACATTCCTTAAAGAGCTCTGAAGGTATAAGCAGAGTAACTTTAAGATGTTGTATTACTCTGGAATTAAATGTATAATAGAAATAGAATGTGTTATATTACCATATAAATAAAAAGTTATTCTGAAAGGTCATCTTGCAAGATCCAGTTTTTATGTGATGTGTGGAAGAGGTAATGTTCTGAAAATTCACTGGGAGAAGCAAATTCATAAATATTAATAAATGGAAGCATCATAGATACTAAAATATGAATCAGCATGTGAGTTGGGATGGTTTTTATTGTCACACCATGTGGCTGATATTTGAGTAGAGCATCTTATTGTGGACTAGAGACTGCATATTTATTTACACAGATCATATTCTGAAAAACTTCTTTCTTGAATTTTTCTGAAACATGAAGCATCACAAGTTCTGAAAATTACTAAATTACAAGCAAGGTTTTCTTTTTTTGATTGTGTATTTTTAAACTGCAAGAATCCTCATCATTTCTCACCTAATTATTACATTAGCCTTTTTACAGGTCTCACTGCTTCTTGTTCCAAATATTACAAATCTTCCTTCACATTACTGCTAGATAGCTCTTTCTATGGTACAGTTAAGGTCATGTCATGTCTGCTCAGAATATTACAAAATCTCCCCTTTTATATAGGAACTAAATTATATTACTTTAGCAGCATTTATTGCTCTTAATAATGTAGCACTTGATACATTTTCAGTCTCATAAATTTTATTTTCATAAATAGCGTGGCAATTATGAGTCCTGTACATGGATGTACTCTCATTCTTCCCTGTCCTTACCCTTGCTATTTTTGTATTATAATATTATAATGGCTGTCTTCTGCTTAGAATGCCTGTCTCAGACTTTTGCAACCATTTTTGCAACTGACAATTTTCCATGTTTCAATTGTCAAGCTTCTGAGCCTTTCCGATTCACCAACCAGACTCACACAGAAGAGCAGCTATTCCTTTAGGCTTCAATTTCATTTTACATATACCTTCCATATCGTCCCAAAAGTCGTTTGGAATTATTTGCTCATCTACCTTCCTCACTTTTCAGTGAGCTCTTTAAGGACAAAAACCAGTATTTGTATTTTCATGCCCTCAATAATAATAAATTTGCAAAAAGCAAGCTCCTGTATTCATGCTTGTTGAATGGCAACTCAAGAAATGAATGGGCTGGCGCCACGGCTCACTAGGCTAATCCTCCGCCTTGCGGCGCTGGCACACCAGGTTCTAGTCCCGGTCAGGGCGCCGGATTCTGTCCCGGTTGCCCCTCTTCCAGGCCAGCTCTCTGCTATGGCCCGGGAGTGCAGTGGAGGATGGCCCAAGTGCTTGGGCCCTGCACCCCATGGGAGACCAGGATAAGTACCTGGCTCCTGCCATCGGATCAGCGCAGTGAGCCGGCCGCAGCGCGCTGGCCGCGGCGGCCATTGGAGGGTGAACCAACGGCAAAGGAAGACCTTTCTCTGTCTCTCTCTCTCACTGTCCACTCTGCCTGTCAAAAAAAAAAAAAAAAAAAGGAAATGAATGGAAAGAGCTCCTCTAAGGTGCTACTTTTCTGTAAATCACAAATATTTCCTACAGAAGTTATCACATATAAGTCACTGCTAATTAGGGACACCTTAATACTCGTTCCCTCTTTCCAAAGCAGGGCTTCTCAATCGTGGCACTACTGACATTTTGGACCAGATAGTTCTTTGTTGTGGAGGTTGTCTTCTGTATTGCAGGATGTTTGGCAGCATCCCTGGCCTCTAGATACCAGTAGTGCCTCTTGCCCTGTCATGAAAACCAAGAATGTCTCCACACACTGCCAGTGCCCCCATGGAGAGCTCATCCCCAGTTTATAATTACCATTCTATAGTACAGCATTTATAGATGGGTGCATGACTGCATTGAGTCTAGGTTTGAGACAGGACTTAGGTTCTTGTCAATGGATTTTCAGTAGAAGTTCCATGTACCTCTTCTGTTTTATTCCCTTACGAGAGGGTATGCCATTCTTCCCCTTTTTGCCCTCTGTGCTAACTGGAATCTGAATATACCAAAATTGTCAGGAGCTGTTTTGGACCATATGGATGAAGCCAACACTCTGGAGAGATGAGCAACAATCCAGGCACTGTGAAGCCTCCCAAGTATCCCTGTTCCCTTTATGACCAGAATGTTACAAGATAGAAACAAATTTCTCTCTTGGTTAATTCCTCCTTATTTTTAGTCTCTGTCACAGCAGCCAAACCTCTAACTTAAATTAGACAGATGTTGTCTTGTGATTGTTACTTTTCATATATATTTCCCCTGGAAGATGAATTCATGAAGACTTATGACTATTTTATCCATCTTTGTATCGCCATTGTTCCTGGCCAATAACAATACCCCATGAAATTTCTTTAAACAAGATAATGAATAAACAGAACAGATAAACAAACATAGGACCTAATAGAAATGATCTTCCATTGCTACTGGATGGTGACCACATGGAGAAGTTAAATGGAAATAGGATTCTAAACCATGTGAGGACTCATCAAGGGAGAGGTGGATGGTTAATGAGCCATGAACCTGAGAAATACGGGAAAGTATCGTGAAATAATGAGTCAGAAAGCCTTGGATATTCTTATAGTTTAGGGCTGTCAGTTGTCTGTACAACTGACCATTGGTTAGAAGTATTTTTCAGGCAAAAAAAAGAAAAAAAGACACCCCAGGTGCTGGTGCCGTGGTGCACTAGGTTAATCTGTCACCTGTGGTGCCGGCATCCCATATGGGCGCCAGTTCTAGTCCCTGTTGCTCCTCTTCCAGTCTAGCTCTCTGCTGTAGCCTGGGATAGCAGTAGAAGATGGCCCAAGTGCTTGGGCCCCTG
This sequence comes from Oryctolagus cuniculus, assembly GCF_964237555.1. NCBI lineage: Eukaryota > Metazoa > Chordata > Mammalia > Lagomorpha > Leporidae > Oryctolagus > Oryctolagus cuniculus. The sequence continues at coordinate 103,465,399 of NC_091442.1, read as the reverse complement.
CACTCACATGGGAGACTGGGAAGAAGCTCCTGACTCCTGGCTTCAGATCGGCACAGCTCCAGCCATTGCAGCCATTTAGGGAGTGAACCAAGCCATTGCAGCCATTTAGGGAGTGAACCAAAGGAGAGAAGACCTCTCTCTCTGTCTCTCTCTCTCTTACTGTCTTTAATTCTACCTGTCAGATAAATAAATAAATTCTTAAAAAAAATCACCCCAGATGTTTGTAAAGTACTTACTTTGGTAAAAGAAGAAATAGAGCCATTGTTTCTGACTGCTACAGATGGCTGATATTTTACAGACAGACTCTAGAAATATGGGGCATCCAGAACAAAAGATAGCCTGAGTATACACACATGCTTGACTTCAGTTCTTGAAGTTTACATATCTTCATGGCTAGAACTACTCAAACAGGCTCAGCCCTGGCCCAGACTCAGGAAATTCTTGGGAGCCCTATGTTGCATCTAATTCTAGGAACTTGGCTTCAGCTTTGTTTCTCATGGTGATTCCTGTCTTGGCTTACTAAGCTTAGGGAGTCTGTTTTCCTCTAAGCCTTGACCACCACATTTTCTTGAACCTACTTTTTGACCAAATTTTCTTGAGTGTCAATTCCCATGACATATTCATGCCTTTTCCCAACAAGGCCATCAGTTGAGAAGGAAGCCGGGAGGATGTTGGAAATTTGAAGAGAGAGAAGGCACAAAGATGGTTTCCCATAAGAGCAATAGTTAATTGACTAGACAAAAAAGATACATGGGCAACCAATAGCTGGAGGTAAGCCAAGCACTGTTACAGTTATAAAATTCAAGCACACAGTACAGGGAGAGTTGTATTCAACCAGGGAAGTGGTTTCTTAGGTAAAAGAAGACAGGGAAGTGAGGATACGCAGTGGTGCATGATTCAAGGACATGATTGTTTTGCTGAGTGATGAACCTGAAGCCAAGTATTGAGGGCAATGAGTTCAGGTAACAGGTAGCAAAGTCAATGGATGAAGGATTAGTGGATGGAAGCTCAATCAATGGAGGTTGTTTTGAAACAAAAAATCATCAACGTTATGGTGCTGGAAGGCAGAGAGTTGGAGAGTAAGAGGTTACTGTCAGAGAGGCGCTGCGTGGAACTGAGATCTGAGGGGACAGAAGCTGTTGGTATTAGCAGGGTCTAGCCCTGGTGTACAGTTCATAATATGTACCTCAAAGTGTTGGAAAGAGCAAATGAGGTATTTTCATGAAGCATAATGTTAACCATGGAGATGCAACGCCCCACTCAGATCACTCTTTAAGAGAGCCCACAGGAAGAAACATGTTGACTGATAGCCTACAACTGCTGACCCTGTGAATTCTGAGGACACACACCAGTCTTCTCCCAACCAGTGACTGAGCAGAGCAGGAGTGTCAGTGTTGGCTGTTCCTGGGCATCTCAAGTCTTGTCCTGCTTCATCAGCTCACCTTATGTTTTCTAAAAACTGTTCTAGGGTCTGAGGGCCTCCACCTCCAGTGCTTCCTTTCTGCTCTGCTTTCACAGATGTCAGATCAGCATGGTCGTAAAAGGGTAGGTCTCGGTTACACCTTCTTCCTCTTGTTTTCTCCAGAGGCATTTTCCCCAATTAGTGTCTTACACATTGAATCCCATCTGCTTCTTGTAGGATCCAAAGCTCACACAACATTGACAATAGAGCTTGACACATAATGAGTGCTGAGTATTAATCTATTATATTATCTATATAATATACATCTATTGCTAATAGATCCATACATCATGCACATATGCCTTTCATAATCGTATTCTAGTGAACTTTTTAGGAAAATTCTGTTTTTGTTTTTCTCTCTTAGCTGAACCACAGTGAAAAATATGTTCCCCACCTAGCTAGAGGGGAAAAAAATGAGTCCTGCTCCCATGATCATCAAAGAAATGGCAACATCTGACTTGGCTGATGACCCAGAAGAGGCGATGGAGGCAGGCAAAGGGAAAAATGGGAACTGAGCAGCTGAGAGAGACAGAGAGAGAGAGAGGGAACAGCTGCTGGGTTACTCCCTTTCTGATATCCTCTCATCAAAACATTTTAACTCATGTGGCAGAAATTGCACCCTCTTTTTAATTGTCTGGCATCTGAATCAACTTTACATGACTCATCCTTGAGGAGGAGGAAGAGAGAGAACACAGCAGAGCTTCTGGACCCGAACTGTCTCTTCCCTTTTCAAATGCAAAAGTGATATTCACCCCCAGAATTAATCACCATAGGCAAGATCTAGAAAAGACCTTTTATTGGTTGGTTGTCATTCTGAGATACCAGTAACTCTGATTTCAATGAAAGTGACATTTTAAAAGTAAATAAACGGGCCAGACTCCCAGCATTAGATGTTCATTCATCCCACAGACGTCCTGAGCACCCTCTCCAATCCAGACATTACTAGGTGTCTGAAATAAAATAGCAACTCAAAAAGAGCAAGTCACAGAGTGGGCTTCTGACTTGGCAGTTAAGACATTAGGTGTCTGTGTTCCACATAGGAGTGCCTGGGTTCAATATCCGACTCTGGCTCCTGCATCCAGCTTTCTGTCAATGAAGACACTTGGGGCAGTGGTGATGGCCTACGTAATCGGGGTCCCTGCCATCCACAGGGGAGACCCAGATTAAGTTACCTGCTCCTGGCTTTGGCCTGGCCCAGTTCTGGATGTTGCAGGCGTTTTGGGAATGAACCAGTTATCTATCCCCTTTTCTCCCCTTCTCAAATAAATAAAAAGAGCCAGGTCCTGCCTTATGAAGTTTTAATATCAAAATCCAGGCATGCAGGCAAGGCTGCAGAACAAACATTAAAGCTAGACATGATTTCACAAAGATCAAATTGGTTATGGACTCCATTTTAATAGCTTTTTTCCCTTAAAGGGGACATACAGCTAATAAATAGTAGAGCCTAGATTCAAGTCAGATTCCACAGGCATTCTCAGAGACCATTCTTGATCAAAAAAAAAATAAATAAAAACCATCCACACACACTAACTACAGCAGGATCTTTTGAGAATTAGGGAGACTTATCTGTAAAATGAATAATATTTTGTTACATGTGTCATCATCCCCTTTTCTTTTACTCATCAAAAGATTTGACTCATGGATTTTCTGAAAGAGAGCACCACCACAGTCCATGGAAGCCAGAAATAAATAAATGACCAAGTGAACCACGTGAACCTTTATACATCATGAGTGGAAGTCACCAATTTACACTCAACAGCCTAAATTAACAATTAAATTCATACAGGTAAAAATTCAGCTTTCATCCTTTAATTTTTTTTCATCCTTTAATTTTTTTCCTAAGGCGAACTGCCAGTTACATATTTAAAATCAGAATACACATGCAGCTGGCTGAGAAACTGGCTAAACTACCAATCAGAGAAGTTGAATTAGTCAAAAAAAGAAAAGCAGTAAAGTTTATAGCATTGAATGACAGCTTGGAGGTTACCTGATTCAATCCTTGTCTCCCAGGTTAAACCCACATATGCACATGTGTGCACATATACACAAAGCCTAAGCTGAGTCCCTGAGCAATTCATCTTCACACACACGTGCACACACAAAGTATAAACTGAGTCCCTGAACAATTATGTGGTAAACTCTGTGCAGAACCAAAATCTCTATTTGTTGACAACATGATGTCTTTTGAAGAGTGAAAAGCCGAAATGGTGTACCTGTGAGAATCCCATCCCAACACCACTATTTCGTAAAGCTTCATCTTCATATTTTACTTTCCCTGCTCAAACGCTTTCAATCCCTCTCCATTACTTAGGAAATAACAAGATCTCTAGCACAGCATTCCAAGCCTTCCATCATCTGGTACTGAGCTTTTTTTCTCCATTCTCTCTTTTATTTCCCTTTAAAGCAAATCTTATTCCAACTCCAGGACTTGCTCTGTGTGCATGCTCTGAGTTTCCTGCCCCTCTTTTCTCTGGTTGGTCCTTCCCTCTAGCATCTCCATCCTGAGTGTTCAAATCAAAACTCACTGAAAACCCAGCTCAAAGACCAGCAAAACCTTTCTAGATCTTGAAAAATTCCCAACTAGAAGCTGTCTCTAAGCTTTTCTCTCCCACATTTTATTACGTCTGCGTGCAATTCAACTTTTCCCACTGAGCTGTCAGCCTCGCAGGATGGGAGCAGCCTGACTTCTCTCTTCACTGCTACAAGAGTGTGTTGCCCTGAAATATATTAAACTATTAAAGCAATCGATACATGAGAACAATGCATCCTTAAAAAGTGTGTGTTTTTAAAATCAACCAAAGATTCTAATTATAATTTGCTTTTGTTTTGTGGATTTGGTTTTTGGTTTTTTGTTTTGGTGAGATAGCACTGTTTTTTTTATTGTTTTTTTTTTTTTTTTTTTTTTGACAGGCAGATTTACATAGTGAGAGAGAGTGAGAGAGACAGAGAGAAAGGTTTTCCTTTCTATTCATTCACCCCCCAAATGGCCGCTATGGCTGGCGCTGCGCCGATCCGAAGCCAGGAGCCAGGTGCTTCTCCTGGTCTCCCATACGAGTACAGGGCCCAAGCACTTGGGCCATCCTCCACTGCCCTCCCAGGCCACAGCAGAGAGATGGACTGGAAGAGGAGAACCGGGACAGAACCGGTGCCCCAATGGGGACTAGAACCCGGGATACCTGCGCCGCAGGCGGAGGATTAGCCTAGTGAGCCGCGGTGCCAGCCGATAGCACTGGGATTTTAAAAATAACTTTTCGTTTTTAAGATAATAAAGCATAATGATTAAGGAAGACTGCTTTTTTTTTTTTTTTTTTGACAGGCAGAGTGGACAGTGAGAGAGACAGTGAGGAGAAAGGTCTTCCTTTACCATTGGTTCACCCTCCAATGACCGCTGTGGCCAGCGTGCTGCCGCCGGCGCACCACGCTGATCCGAAGCCAGGAGCCAGGTGCTTCCTCCTGGTCTCCCATGCGGGTGCAGGGCCCAAGCACTTGGGCCATCCTCCACTGCCCTCCCTGGCCACAGCAGAGAGCTGGCCTGGAAGAGGGGCAACCGGGACAGAATCTGGTGCCCCGACCAGGACTAGAATCCGTTGTGCCGGCACCGCAGGCGGAGGATTAGCCTAGTGAGCCGCGGCACCGGCTGGAAGACTGCTTTTAAAAATAGTTGAAATATGCTAATTATTTTACTTATATAACATATACAGAACTGCCTGTAAACTTTCCTTCCAATCTCTATAAAACACTGGTTTCAAAAGTCAAAGACTTTCTTACATTTTATTTGTTTGCTTGAGAGAGAGGGAGCACTTTTGTCAGCTGGCTCACTCCCCAAATACAAGAACCAGGGCCAGGAGCTGGGACTGTGAATCAGGTCTCCCATGTGGGTACCAGGAACTCAATGTCTTGAGCCATGATTGTTGCCACCAGGGTCTGCAGTAGCAGGAAACCAGACTCAGGGACTGGAGCCAGGAATCAAACCCAGATACTCTAACATGGGACATGGGCCTTTTAACTGCTAGGCTAAACACCTGCTCTGAAAGAAAAGATCTTGAGAAGTCATCTCATTTATCTCCCCCTCCCAGCCATATATAAAATCTCTTGGGAAAATAATAACATCCTATTTTAAGTACTTTCTAAGATACATTACACAGAATCCCTGGTAATTCACTTCAACCTCTGTTTATCTGCCTGTTACAATGTTACTTCATAGTAAGTTAAACTGAGTTACTTGTGCTGTTATTTCATTTTGTCTCGAGAGGCAGTATAGCACAGTGGTTAAGACACAAGGCATCTGCATTCAGACTTCCTTTTAACTATGGACAAGTTATTTAATATTTCAGTTTTCTCCTCTGTAAAGTGGGAATAACAATAGTACTTATTTATAGAATTTTTGCAAGGACTCGATTAAATCCATATATGTATACTTTGAGATTTTTGGAAGACTGACTCGACAGATAAATTATACCAGTTTTTACTTGGAGAAACACTCTTTTGTCATTAACCAAACTACTTACCACTCTTTCGAATTCTTTCCTCCAGTAGGTCAGTATGTCCAACTGGAAGTTTCTTATTGAAAATCTCAGCTGAACGGAGGAACATAGCTTCAACCGCAGACCCCTTCAGTAAAGCAATCTGATCTTCATGGTCCAAGGTCTGAAACCCTGGAGAGGTGATGATCAAGTCAGAATCAAGGAATATCATACAGGTATAGTAGTGTTTCATCATCACCATTAATAAAACATTTCCATAAGGAAATTTTGTGATGTTTATTCTACTATGGAGTTGTCAAATTTAGTCAATAAATATCTATTATATTCCCCCAAATAGAAGCTTTTATGATCACTGAATAGGATTTATTGAACAAGTTGGATAAAAGGAGATATCAGGACTACACCCAATACATTTATTACAGCAGAGACAGACTGATTGAGATGAAGTAACCTGCAGAAGGCAGGAGCAGGCAGACTCTCACTGAGCCATATTTCAGTCACACCTGGTGTGATAGAAGCACATTTGCAGGATGCAAGAATCTGCAAGCCAGAAAAATCTTCATGTGCATCCAGAGGTTTACAAGAACATCTGACTGACTCAGGAGTCCTTAGCAATCTGGAGAATGACTAACATCCCCACTCACCCCCACCCCCTAATACAATAAGCAATGAAGGTCACTTTGAAGTATGAGGTAAGCACAAGCCTGCCCTACACAGGAGAGGGAAATCAGAAAAACACGGGAAGAATTGCCACCCTAAGGAAACCGGACAAAGTCTTCTCCACCTACATGACACAGCCCCTAAGGGCATCTCTGACTTCATTTCCTACTCCTTCTTCCACTCACTGTTTGTGCTTCTCCCACATGAGCACGCTTTTGCCTCAGGGATGAAGCCTCTTCCCACATAACCCCAGACCTCACTCCTGCACTGCAGTCCTGTCTCTGCCCGGCTTTCTCTACCTAAAATAGTATTTGCTGGCACTCTCTAGCACCTACCTGCTGTGTTTTCATTCACAGAACTTACCAGTATCCTACTTGATGTTACAGACGTATACTGTAATTGCCTGTCATTCTACTGGAATGTGAACTCGGGGACAGAAGCTTTGTCCATTTTGTTTACTTTGACTATCCAGCCCCTGGTACATAATAGACACCCAAGAAATGTTTCTTGGATAATTGGATGATGTACTGAATAAATAAATGTGTGAGAAACAAGACGCAAGCTGGTGTGCATGCTGAAATTCACACTAATATGAATACACATAAATAATGCCATTTGGGTTTCATTGGCTTAGAAAATTGGTAAATAATAGGGCTGGTGCTGTGATAAAGCCCTGGCCTGCAGTGTCAGGATCCTATATGGGCACCAGTTCAAATCCCGGCTGCTCCACTTCCAATTCAGCTCCCTGCTAATGTGCCTGAGAAAGCAGTGGAGGATGGCCCAGTTCCTTAGGCCCCTGCACCCACATTGGAGCTCCTGGCTCCTGGCTTTGGATCAGCTCAGCTCCAGCCATTGTGGGCAATGGAGAGTGAACCAGCAGATAGAAGACACACACACACTCTCTTTTTCTCTTTTTCTCACTATCTTTCAAATAAATAAAATAGATCTTAAAAAAAAAAGAAAATTGGTAAATAGCAACACAGGTTGAAGAGGACTATGCAAAGGATTAAGTATCATTACCCTAGGGCACTGTGGCATAGTGGGTTAAGTAGCAGCATGGGATTGAGTACCACCTCTACTATTTTTTTTAAAGATTTATTTATTTATTTAAAAGGAAGAGTAACACACAGAGAGAAGAGACAGAGGGAGAGGTCTTCCTCTGCTGGTTCAATCCACAAATGGCCTCAACAGCCAGAGCTGGGACAATCTGAAGCCAGGAGCCAAGAAATTTTTCTGGGTCTCCCATGCAGGTGCAGGGGCCCAAGCACTTGGACCATCTTCCACTGCTTTCCCAGGCCGTTAACAGAGAGCTGGATCAGAAGAGGAGCAGCCAGGATACAAACTGGTGGCGATATGAGATGCCAGCACCTCAGGCAGAGGCTTAATCTGCCAAGCCGGGGTGCCAGTCCCCCACCTCCACTTCTGATCCAGCTTCATTCTAAGGTTTTGGGAGGCAGTGGATGGTGGTCCAAGTACGTAAGTTTCTGCTGCTCACATTGGAATCCCAGAAGGAGTTCCTGGATCCTGGCTTTGGCATGACGCAGCCCTGGCCGTTGAAGGCATTTGGGGGGTGAGCCAGCAAATGGGAGATTCTCTCTCTCTCTCTCTCTCTCTCTCTCCATCTCTCTCCTCTTGTCTCTCTGCTTTTCAAATAAACAAATATTTTAAAAGAGAGAAGATGGTAACTATCCCAAAAGATCTAGGAGTTCTGTTGAAGACAGAAACCATGTTTTATTCCTCTCTGGTCTCCAGCACCTTGAGAAGTACCTGGCACAGGTGATGCTCAGTGATCAATGGAATGAAAACACCACATTTGGTTTTTCAAAAAATAGCCTTTCACTATTGCTATTATGTGCTATTATTGTGATTTTGTAATAATATTATCATTTCCTTCTCATTTGCCTTTCATTTCCTTCTGTATTTTTAATTTTTCCCCTCTGCTTCACTCATTGAACCAAAATTAATTCTGCTCCTTCCCCGAGGAACTAGGCAAGGCACTGGGAAGGAAGATATGTTAAGATATTGCCATTGCTCTCAGATAAGCTACATTCTTATGAATAAGACTTTTTGGCTTCAATTATTTCTTGGTTCAAGATCAACTGACCATTTGAACTGAAAAATCTTCCCCCATAAATAGCCAAAAACATGTATTTCTCCTTTCCCAATTTTCCCCTCCCCTATAGTTTTAACTCTTATATAATCTTGTTTTTGAGCAAGAATGCCTTCAGCTTAGTTAGCATATAGCAAATTAAGTTTCTCTTTAATTCTTAATAAAGAAATGAGATAATATAAATATTTTAATAATAGTGAAAATTCTCTTGCCACATTTTGTGAGTGCTTTGTAGGCTTATGTCTATCTATGACACATTTAATCAAACAGCAGCATAATGTCAGCAAAAAAGGCAAATTAGCATGTCTAATTAAAATGCTATGCAGAAGCTACCTACCATAATTTAACAGTGCAGTGTTATGCCTATGTAAGTTATTTATTATACTCTTCTAGACTGTGGAATTCTAACTGCTAATATTTTTTAAAACACTGAAATAATGTAAAACTATTACTTAGACAGTATTGATAATATGAGAGAATTTGAGATTGGGAGATAAAACCCCCGCATTCTAGTTTCTATACTGGGACTATCAGAATGACTATGGGTTGGGGCCTGCATTGTGACGTAGTGGATAAAGCCACTGTCTGAAGTGCCAGCATCCCACATGGGTGCCGGTTCATATCCGCTGCTCCACTTCCAATCCAGCTCTCTGCCATGGCCTGGGAAAGCAGTAGAGGATGGCCCAAGTCCTTGGGCCCCTGTACCCACATGGGAGACCCAGAGGAAGCTCCTCACTCCTGGCTTCGGATTGGGACAACTCTGGCTGTTGTGGCCAATTTGAAAGTTAACCAGCAGATGGAAGACCTCTCTCTCTCTCTCTCTCTCTCTCTTCCTCTTCTCTGTGTAACTCTGACTTCAAATAAATAAATAAATAAATAAATCTTAAAAAAAAAAAAAAAGAATGACTATGGGCAAGTCTTGCTCCCTCACCTCACACATACAGTTGTTCATCGAGCCTATTAATACTTGACTCTTTCTTCAGTTGATTATTTCCTCGATCCTTCTGTCCCACTGCTAGAGCTTTCTCATGTCTGGACCTGTGCAGCAGCATACTAACTGATCCTGCCTGTCTCCAGTCTCTCCCTACTCAAATCCATCTTACACAAACCCGATGAAGTCACATCTTTGTAAAAAAAATTTCATTTTCCTCCTCTCTAAAACCATAAAAGCCACCAAAATCTCTTTACCAATTGGGACAAAGAGTAAATTCCTTAGTTAGGCCCTTATCAGTCTGGTGCCAACTTACTTTATTGTCTACGATTTTTCTCTCTCATTTTGAATAATCATATTTTTGTTCATGTCTCTTCACCTTTTCATAAGCAGATCTCTCAACTTGGAGTGCCAACTAGAAAACTACTTTTTCTTTTATTCCTAAATCAAACATGAGCCTCTGTAAAGTCTCCCTAACTTTTCCAGACAGTCATCAACTAACTCCTCTATATTCAAACAATACTTGTGTGTGTGTGTTTGTGTGTGTGTGTGTGTATGTACCAGAGAATTTCAAAATGTTCATGAAACCAGGGAACTAAAGGGTAAATTTATTTCATCACAAAAAAGTTGTGAAATCTACACATAACTTTTCTTATAATATGCATTTTTCCATGAACTTTTTGGAAATTCCTCATATATATATGGATTTCAAAAATTTTGCAGTAAAATAAATCTATTTTAATTCCATTTTCCATGAACTTCTTGTAGTACACATAATTGTTCATATATCTATATCTATATATATATAGACACACATATATATAGTAGCTTTTAACCATTCTTCTGAAGGTTATAGGTAAGTGCTTCATATATAGTAGGCATCAATATTTACTACTGAATAAATAAATGGATAAATAGAAATTTTGCAAAGTCTCAAATTTTAACCAGCAATTTTGAAAAATTATCACAAATGATTTTAAATGTATTTTCTGCCTCCTACATTTCATGCATATTTATTGTTTTAAATTTATTTTTATTTATTTGGTAGGTAGAGAGAGAAAGAAAGAGACAGAGAGATTTCTGATCCCATGGTTCACTCCCTAAATACTCACAATGGCCAAGATGTGGAAAGACAATCCTTGTTTCCCATGTGGTAGGTAGGAGCCTAATTACTTGAGCCATCACCATAGTCTTCCTGAGTAAGCATTGGTAGGAAGCTGGAGTTAGGACCTGTACCCCAGTATTGACTTGAGAAGGTGGTCATCTTTAACACTAGGCTAAACGCCTGCCCCCACATTAATTTAAATCAGTTCAAAGATGATTTCCATCTTACAATGAAGATATTTGCCTCCCTCAACATGAGAATAATGTTATACAGTGTGACAGGGAAATAACTACATGTAAAACTAGCTGACAATAGGAATATTTGTTTCAGATCTGATCTCACAAAATATTTTGAGCATTGAAAGAAACAATGTATGTAAAATGGTTAAAATAATCCATGCACATATGTAAACACTCAGTAAGCATTAACTTTGATCATTAAAAAAAAAATACCTGGCAACTTTTTTGTGAACTCTACGAGGACCTGTACGTGACTAGTAGCCATTTCTGTTAAAATGAGAAAATTTTCTTCTGCACTGAATTCTTCTTTTAACTAAATTTTAAGAAAAAAGCACATGATTAATAAGTATATAAGAAATAAATAAATCAATATAAAATAATTACAACAAAAAATGGTTTAGGTAATAAAATTTAAAGATCCACCTTATATTTCTAAGATCTTTGGAGAGTAATTAGTATTACCAAGCTAGATGTGGGACTTCCTACTCTTTAATTGCTTAATATTGCTAAAAGTTTAAATATATAATAAATTCTCAGCTCTAAGCATTTCAAAGTAAAATATTCATATATAGATTCCATCTCCAAAGTAGTGAGAGAAAATATTAACTTTAAACCCAAGTATTTTCAGATATTATACATACAATTTTATTTGTTACTTCTTGAGGCATCCTCTGTTTGTTATACGAGTCTGTAATATAATGTAGAAGATTCTGCTGGTCTGGGGTGAGTTCAGTTTTCTCCTACACTGGCAAGAAAATAAAAGGTGTTAGGGAAGGCAGTTACAAGGCATTCTTCTTATATTGCATTTATCTGGAATGAACCAACAGCAGACATTTTTGAAAAAGACCCTAAATATGGCAGAATAGGGAATGATGTACTGCCCTAGGCTAGGGATAAATAGTAAAAAAAAAAAAAAATTGTAGGAAGGGCAGTGAGCTCTAATAACAGAGTGTAACTGCTTTCTCTGGATCCTTCAGCAAGCTTTAGCTCATTTCATTACACTTGTCCCAAGTTACTCATTTTCCTGACTGTAAAATAGGGGTTAAAATATTTATTTATTTCATGGGAATAAATAATTTTCTGGATATGAAGCCAACTGAGCTCATTCATATAGAAAGTCAGGAAAAGTTCAAGATTTGATCAAAATTAAATAACTTTTTAACATGCAAAATGAAGAATTCATCTAAGAGTATTCACATATGGCAGAGTTCAAGCAACTGTCACCCATAGACCCATCTGCTTTTTTTTTTAAAGATTTATTTATTTATTTGAAAGTCAGAATTACACATAGAAAGAAGGAGAGGCAGAAAGAGAGAGAGGTCTTCCATCTGCTGGCTCACTCCCCAGTTGGCCGCAACAGCAGGAGCAGTGCCAATCCAAAGCCAGGAGCCAGGAGTTTCCTCCAGGTCTTCCCATGGAGGTGCAGGGGCCCAAGGACCTGGGCCATCTTGTACTGCTTTCCCAGGCCATAGCAAAGAGCAGGGTCAGAAGTGGAGCAACTGAGTCTTGAACTGGTACCCATATGTGATGCCAGTACTGCAGGCATTCAGCCTTATCCACTACACCACAGCGCCGGCCCTCAACCTGCTTTTATACATAAAGTTTTAAAGGAACACAGCCACACTCGTTTGTTTATATACTGTCTGTACTACTTTTGCACTTAAATGGTAGGGTTGAATAGTTGGGATAGAGACCATATGGCCAAAGCCTAAAATACCTGGTTCTTTAAAGAAAAATGTTTGCATGTGTCTAACATCTCGGAGAGTCATCAGTCTGGACATTTCAGACCTCAAATACTTCTTTTTTCTTTAATAAGATCTTTTGAAGAGTGTGAATAGTTGTGTTAATTTTTTGTTTCCTTACAAACGAAGTATTATGGCAAAATAATGCTTTTATAAAATTATTTTTTCTGAGATGAATAAAAATAACATATTTGAAAAGCTAAATATAGATAAAATTTTCTTTGTCAATAGTACGATACATATAGAGAAGGATGTGGCTTCAACAAGTGTTCCTTTGGTTTTTCAGCCAGTGGGCAAGCTAAACTCTCCCCAAATGTCCTGTGTGTTATCACAACATGTTTACCTAATCATCCCAGATGCTGTTCTTCTGTGTTATCCTCAGCTGCTCAAAGAACTTTTTAAGAATTTTTGAACACATGGGAAGGGCTTTTTTTTTTTTTTTTTTGCTCACAGATTTATAATCACCTTGTTTTACACAGTGATCAGGACTAACCCACTTCCCCTGTTGGGTCCATATCCTTACCAGTTGTGAGCCTCCTTTCTTAATAATGATGGGAGGGGGGTGGTCATCAAAACACCATGGTGGTGGGGAGAAGATGGGCATTTGGCTTCAAAACCAGTTAAGAGGCTGAAGCCCTATATCATCCCATATTACAGTGCCTGGGTTAAAGTCCTAGCTATGCTCCTACTTCCAGTCTCCTGTCAGTGGGCACACAAGTAGGCAGCAGGTGATGGCTCAAGTACCTTGGCCCTGCCACCCACATGGGAAACCTGGATTGAGTTTCTGGGACTAACTTCAGCTTGACGCAACCCTACCTATTATGGGCATTTGAGGAACAAACCAGCAGATAAGAGCTATCTTTATCTATCTATCTATCTATCTATCTATCTATCTATCTATCTATCATCTATCTATCACTGGAATAAATACAATTTTTTAAATTTCAAAATATGTAATTGGAAAAATTCATCATATACAACAAAGCATTCCCAAAGGCAGTCACCAGGTAGTAGGAATGGAATGGAGCCAGGAAGAACTTTCACTTGTATATCATATGCTGCAATTATTCAGATTTTATACTGAGGCATATGTCCCTCTCTTGATTAAAAGGCAAGGAAGGGGGCCGGCGCCGCGGCTCACTAGGCTAATCCTCCGCCTAGCGGCGCTGGCACACCGGGTTCTAGTCCCGGTCGGGGCGCCGGATTCTGTCCTGGTTGCCCCTCTTCCAGGCCAGCTCTCTGCTATGGCCAGGGAGTGCAGTGGAGGATGGCCCAAGTGCTTGGGCCCTGCACCCATGGGAGACCAGGAAAAAGCACCTGGCTCCTGGCTCCTGCCATCGGATCAGCGGCCATTGGAGGGTGAACCAACGGCAAAGGAAGACGTTTCTCTCTGTCTCTCTCTCACTGTCCACTCTGCCTGTCAAAAAAAAAAAAAAAAAAAAAAAAAAAAAAAAAAAAAGGCAAGGAAGGAATCATCTGTTGTGCACAATTGAAATGGAAATTACACAGTGACCTTGGCTCTCATGTGAAAGACGCCTGGCCAGATCTCTAGGTTCCTAGAAGCTCAGCTCCTGCTGGCTGTGGCCAACACGTGTCACCACCCATTGCATGTTATTACCCTGCATGACTTCGTTGTCGACGTCACTTGTCGCAAGTCCGGTCCTTCGCTGTCATCATTAGTGGTCTGATCTGTGTGCTGCTTCACATTTTTTCTCAGTCTTTTCGATTTACACTGAATTTCAGTTAACAAGCCTGAAAAACAAACACAGAGACTTCACCAACCACAGAAAGTACTGCTGTGTGTGTGTGTGTGTGTGTGTGTGTGTGTATGAACAGCTGATGTGTAGCAAGTTCAGAAAACCCCTTGTGCAATTTGGCACAAAACTAATTCTAGTGCTTCTGACATTTAAAAAAACGAGAAAGTCAAGGTTTAATTCTTGACTGTGAATAAGAAGTGTAACCTCTGTGATCTCAGTATCTTCATTTGTAGAATGGAGATTGCTACCTCATTGAGTTTTGTAAAGATTAAATATAATCTGATAATTTTTCTAAAAATGACATTTATGTAAAGAATCAGTGATACTATAGTATTATTGCAAAAGCAAGGTATTCCATCAATAAAAGGATGAATACCACTCTTCCAATCTTGGTTTAGAAGGCCTTGAAAGATGGTGTTTCAGAATATGGCATTAATGGGATTTTCACCCATGTTTACATACTGTGCCATCAGATGTATATTCAAATTCACAGAAAATACATAATTAAACTTACTGAGTAAAAAAATTATTAGATTCTTTTAGGAAACATTTTTAAATGTTACTTGTCAGAGTTACATAGACTATTGAGAATATATAGTTAAAGATGTAAAGAACTCAAGATGATTTTGAAAATTCTTTTGGACAAACAATAGTAGCATTGATTTACACTTAAACAGAGCTATTGCAAATAATGTAGAATAATATTCCATATTCCAATTAAATTTCCTTATTCCTTCAATGTTAATGACACAAAATTCCACAAATTTCTTTGTGCAGAGAATTTATTTCATAGAATTGCAAAAGATCTTCATCTTTCTCCTGAATGGGTTTGTGTGTATAAATAATATTCTCTACTTTTACAGGTGAGCCTATGCCAAATGCCCCCAGAGCTTCAGTTGGAACAAGTTCATATTTAAGTGATGAGCAACATGAACCAGCAGGATCAAAGTGTTTCCAGTGTGAGATAGGATACCAGCACTAGCCCCTGTGGCTGGCTCTTGTTTCATGTCTGCTAAAATGAGACTGTGATCGGCCACTATAAAACTTTCATCCAAAGAGCTGGATTATTTACACAGATCTGTTTTTTCTCCCTTCTGCATGCATTATTTCTCTGGGTCCATCCCAGTTTGCTTGTACAGTTTGGGAACAATAGGACTGGAGTCATCTTCCAAAGGCTTTTGTTTCCTGCGGCATTCCCTCCCTGAATGCTATCATCCCCTTGGAGACTTTTGTTTGTCTATTTGTGTTTTGAGGAGGAAGAGGACAGATCGCAAAATCTGAGCAGTCTGTAGAATTTGCAGATTGAAAAATTAATTATGTTATATACTAGCATGCATTCCAGTTTTTTAGGTAGGTTATGATTCCTCACAGAGTTAGCAGTTCATACAGTGTCTCTTTATCAGATTGAAGGACAAAATTATATTAAAACTCAGAGTAGTTAATTTCCTGTGTAAAGCTATACAAATTTGTTCAAACCTGCTCTAGGAGAAGATGAATTCTTAATGAGTCAGTTTAAAACTCTATTTAGACAGTGCAGAGGCAGTTAGACCTTATAAAACGTTCTTATTTTTCTCCACAACTGTGGATCATTGTGTTAATAACACAATAAATAAGAAATATATTAAAATCAAATTTTGAGGAAACTTTTAGATTATCATCTCTAAGCTCGTGAAAGTATGTTACTTAACTGTGTGGTGGTGCCACTTCACTACCATGCAACAAAGAACAATAAAAAATAGCTGTTTCTTTCAGCCAAATCCCATGCTCTTGGGCTGACAGTCTAGACAATGTCAGTTGGCCAGGTAGATCTCTTCTTTAATGCAAGAAGTACCCCCTCTCTGATAGGAGTTATCTGACATCTGCCTTTTTAAGAGATTTTTAGTTAAAGATTTTAGAGAATTTAGTTGCTTGAAGTGAATACCTGTATACATACATTCAGCCAACATTCCCATCTCCTTGCATTTCCTTAGTCGACATTCTTGGCACTTCCTTCGCATGTACATATCCATCACACAGTTGCCCCCATTTTTACACTTGTACACTGCATTTTTAGTAATGCTTCTCCTGAAGAAACCTGTGGAGGAAACACTGAAAGTGTAATAAGGTCCTAAGTTCTAAAGACTTCTCAGAAAAACACAACATGCTTGGATTGAGCGATGTCAGATCATTTCTCTACTGAACTGCTGGAGAGTGTCTAGTCACTCCTTGGGTATAGCAGTAACAAATGGTACTTCGAATTATATTGCATGATCGAGAAGGCTACTGCATACATCTCTCAAAACTAAAAAGTCAAATTTGAATTATGGTCCTTCTTAAGAAAAATTTTGGTTTGACTTTTAAGTTATACCATTTTCATATACCTTTATTGGGGGACAATTATGTGGCAATGAGTGCTAGATGCTGGTGCTATGAGGTTGAATTATTCTTTCCTGTCCTCCCAGAGTTTAAAAGTTGGTTGACAGCAAATATATGCAAATAACGAACCAAGTGAAATTAAAAGTTGCATGAGTTTTTTTTTTTAAAGATTCATTATTTGAAAGGCACAGTGACATAGAGAAGAGAGATAGAGAGAGAAAGATTTGCCATTCTCTGGTTCACCCCCCCCCCCCAAGTGGCCACAACAGCCAGAGCTGGAACTGGGCCAGACTGAAGCTAGAAGCCAAGAACTCCATCTGGGTCTCCCACATGGATGGCAGGAATTCAAGTACTTAGGTTGTCTTCTGTTGCCTCCCAAGTGCATTATGGAGAAACTGGATTGAAAGGAAGGCAAGAACCAACCCCGCTGGCCGCGGCTCAACAGGCTAATGTTCCGCCTGCGGTGCCGGCACACCAGGTTCTAGTCCCAGTCGGGGCACTGGATTCTGTCCCAGTTGCTCCTCTTCCAGGCCAGCTCTCTGCTGTGGCCCGGGAGTGCAGTGGAGGATGGCCCAAGTTCTTGGGCCCTGCACCCGCATGGGAGACCAGGAGAAGCACCTGGCTCCTGGCTTTGAATCAGCACCATGTGCCGGCTGCAGCAGCCAGTTGGGGGTGAACCAACAGAAAGGGAAGACCTGTCTCTCTCTCTCACTGTCCACTCTGCCTGTCAAAAAAAAAAAAAAATTAAAAAATAAAAATTAAAAAAAATCAACCCCAAGCACTCAGATGTGGGATGCGGACATGACAAAATGTGGCTTAACCCATTGCACCAAATGCTCTGCTCTACATGAGTTACCATGGGAGGCTGTTATGGGGTAGAACAGACATAGAGAATGGTCCGTTTTGGATAAAAGGTCAGGAAACGAGGTGAACACTGAGCCAAGTCTTGGAAAGTTTGTTGCTGTTTGGGGCATTTGGGGACAAACTCACATTCAAGGTTATTTAGTGCTTAATATGACAGCCTAGTGTAATAATAAAAATGCCCATCTTGATTTAAAAGTGAACACAAACAAGGGTCCTGCAGTCTGTGAAGGAACGTGACTGGCATCCTTTCTCGTTTTCCCTCTTCCCATGTCTCAGTCCCACTTCTACTCTTTCTCCTGTAGCAGGATAACCATATTTCCCAACACTTCTAGAGGCAAGGGGGGTGAGGAATAGGGAGAGGATTGTGAGAGCCAAGGGAAGAACGGACAGGGAAGCACTTATTTGACAATTATAACACTCCCCTTATTATCCATAGTTTCACATTCCTGTTTCAGTGACTGAGGTCAACTGCACATGTCCTATATTGCAGAACCTGGGTTTAAGGCCCAACTCCAGCACCTGGCAAATGATTGGGTTCTTGCCATCCATGTGGGAGACCTGAACTGAATTTCTGACTTCAGATTCAGCCAAGATATGGGCTAGTGGATATGAGTTCTCTTTCTTACTCTTTCTTTATCTATCTATCTATCTACCTACCTACCTACTTACCTCTCATCTCTCCCTCCTTCTCAGATACATAAAATAAAATGAAAAAATTATTTAAAAATTCCAAAAATAAATAATTCAAGAAGCTTGAAATTATATTCTGAATAAGGTGATGAAATCTCATACCATCCTGCTCTGTCCCATTAGGAACTGATACATCCCTTTTTCCTGTTGTATCCAGTCTGCATACCCTGCCTACCTCATGTGTTTGAGAGAAAGAGACCACAGTCACACACAATTTTGATTACAGTGTATTATTATAATTGTTCTATGTTGTTAGTTATTGTTAATCTCTTACTCTATCTAATTTATAAATAAACTTTATCATAGGCATATATATAAAGGAAAAAATCAGTACTATCTATAGCTTCAGGCATCCACTGGGGAGGAGGCTCTTAGAACATAATCCCCATGGATAAGAGGGGACCATGGTATTGCCATTAGCTGTGCTTGGCAAGATTTCAAAGTTGATTCTTTTCCTCTTGTCTTAAATTCTTTAGAGAACTCCTCCTATCATTGGGAGACTTTCATCTGCACTTCCTTGATGAGAGCGAATACAGCCTTATGCTAGCCCATGGTGTGTTGTGTAATTCCTTCTTCAACATCTAGGAATGTGGAAATTCGCACCACACTCTGTACATGGAGATCTCTTCAGGTGACCTCTAGGCATGGCCTTAAGATAATTCCATGCTGGCTTTATCTGGTTCAAAAAACACCAGGATCATAAAAATCTCTCCTTCATATCCATAAGCAGTTGGCCACCTTACCTCTGCCTTTCAATTATCTTCATACCTCTGACAAAATTAAGATCATGAGTCCTTCCTATTTTAAGAATGATAAAACAATATTTAATATTTATTAAGCACTTACTAGCTATGATTCTAAACCATTACATCCATTTAGTTGTTTAATTCCTATCAATTTTTTGTGATGAAGATGATATAACATGTCTCAATAGTACAGATGAATAATAAAAGGTACAAAGAAGTTAAGATACTGGGCTATGATCACATGGTTAATAAGTAACCTAGGAGAGTTTAAACCCAGGCATTCATGCACTGAAGCCTGTACTCTTTAATTGCTATCCTACAATTGCTTCCATTAGGTCACAAGTGAGTAAAAATACTTAATACTAAGTATCTACTATCTGAAAATTGCATTATCTGACTTGGAAGATCTAAAGATCAATAAAACATTTCTTATCTTCAGAGCTTCCAACTTAGTAGGAAGACAAAGAAGAGTAAATTCACAGTATACTTCAAGATAGTTAGACAGAATAGCCAAATAAGTTTAAATTTCAGGATCACAAAATATGTTTGCAAATGTAATGTCACATTTTGGGGGAGGGGCAGCAGTGGCATTGAAGACAGGAAGATTAGCATATTTATTATGACAATTTTCTAGCAGAAGGCAAAAAAACTATCCAAAAAAGTGAGTATAATTTGATGATTTCCCAACAGCAAGAAGTCATGAATCTTGAGGATAAAGCATTACATGGGCTGGGAGTGACCCTGATTAATTCAGAGTAGGAGACTCACAGAGTGTTCTATGAAGGAAGCAGAATTTAAGCATGACCTTGGACAAACAGTAGGAAGACATACTGGGAAATGAGCAAAGGCAATGGATTATGGAAGTTCCAAGGAAGGGTGGATAATCCATGTTGGTAGGATGGTAGAGAAAGGTATGTAATGGCAACAGGCTGTGATTTAATGCTTTTGGGCATCAAGTAAAGGAGCTGAGCCTTTACCATGTAGAAAGGAAGAAGCCATTCAAAGATTCTGGCAGAGAAGTTGTGACCTAACATGCACCTTAGGAAGAAACACTGGAGCAAAATCAAGAAAGGTGACATAGGAGATTGGATGCAAAAGACCACACCTCAATATAGCTGACAAATGACCAATGCCTGAATTAGACCAGGAGAGAACAGGGGAAGAAGTGAGGAAAACATTCAGACCTTGGTAACTTGCTAAACATGAAGACATAGGCTAAAGTAAAAATTAAAGATGTTAAGGTCAACGAAGTCATGATGTTGCTTGCAAATTTGTCAGCTGGCATACATTTCAGTAGGAAAAATCTACACATTTTCTAAATGTCTAGACAAATAAAGTCTAAAAAAAGACTTCATACTTCAGATCAGTGTTGATGTTGAAGAGTGTAAATACCAGAGTGTGCATTTTAAAAGAGATTAAAAGTGAAAAGAGAACTTCTTTTTCCTGGTACCAAATCATGAACTCAATGAACACATTAGCCTTCATGAATCAAGCCTTCTTAGTAATCTCTAGCACCTCCCAGAAATGATTCCCTTTCAAAGTGCCACAGACACTGATAGACAGCTCAATAGTTAATAGAATAAAACTGCTTATTCCAAGATGAATTGAAGAACTGTGCATAGAACAATTGTGCAGCCTTTTTTAAAATACTCTGGTATTAACTGAAAAAGAAATCATTATCATTTCAATGGCTGAATTAATTAGCTTTCATTCTGAGATGGCAACACAATATTATCATTACATCGTTTAAACAGGGGTACATATACTGTATTTATATTTATGCAAATCTATCCATACACCCACCTCTGCCTCTATCTTGCTCTTTCTTGCACATATTCAACAATGCTCATATCAGAAAAGCCATTTGAAAAGAAATGGAAAGGAAATTCACTGAGGAACAGAGCCTTACTGATAATAAAACATGAATAGACAGGGTTGGCACTGCCGTCTGGAGAATGCGTAGCAGGAGGAGGGATCCTTAGGTGGCAGGCAAATAGCTGTAGGATGGTATTATAGAGATCCCTCAATTCTGTAGAGTATTTCCTACCTACTTTTCTACTTCTTTATAAAGGTAGAGCTCATGATACACCCTATTCCCAAATCATATACACATCCATGTATACACACAAGCTCATACCAGACTCCAGTGAGGGACACTGGTACCTTGCCCTGAACCCTAACATATTATTTTAAAACTTTTTATGGTCTACAAGCTTTTTAAGCAGTAACACACAGAGCTGAGTAATCAGAGACTTTACATCCAATCTGACTTAAACAAAGACAGCTTTTATCTTGTGCCAGGCACTTTTCTAAACACTTTACATAGGGTAACACATTTAATATTCAAAATAATCCAGTGGAATAGATACTATTATCATCTCCCTTTCCTGGAAAAGGAGAGTAAGTCTTTTTGGGGTTAATTTGCTCGAGATTTTACAGATAGTACATAGTAGAGCTCAGATATGAAGCTTGATTCAGACTCTGCTCTTTTTTCACATTTTAAAATTTTATTTAAGAAATATAAACTTCATGCATTTAATATATACAAATTTGGGAACATGGTGATTCTTCTCCTTCTACTTCCCTCCTGCCCATACTCCCACCCTTCTATCTCATCCCTCTCCTATTTCCATTCTTATTTTTACAAAGGATCTGTTTTCAGTTAATCTTTTTTTTTTTTTTTTTTTTTTTTTTTACAGGCAGAGTGGACAGTGAGAGAGAGAGAGACAGAGAGAAAGGTCTTCCTTTGCTGTTGGTTCACCCTCCAATGGCCGCTGCGGCCGGTGCGCTGCGGCCGGCGCACCGCGCTGATCCGAAGGCGGAAGCCAGGTGCTTCTCCTGGTCTCCCATGGGGTGCAGGGCCCAAGCACTTGGGCCATCCTCCACTGCACTCCCGGGCCATAGCAGAGAGCTGGCCTGGAAGAGGGGCAACCGGGACAGAATCCGGCGCCCCGACCGGGACTAGAACCTGGTGTGCTGGCGCCGCAAAGCGGAGGATTAGCCTATTGAGCCGCGGCGCCGGCCCTTCTGTTAATCTTATACTCATAAGATTAACCCTACACTAAGTAGAGAGTTCACCGAATAGTATGAGGAAAAAAGAAAAAAGAAGAAACACAAACAAAAAAAAATTATTCCTCAACAGTTAAGACAAGGACTGTTCAAAATCATCTCATCTCAAGGTGTTAGTTGTGCTCCTATAGATTACCTTAGAGAAACCATAATTTGTCTTGGTAACTGGCTTATTTCACTAAATATAATGCTTTCCAATTGCATCCATTTTGTTACAAATAACAGGATTTCATTTTTCTTTACCGCTGTATAAGTATTCTATAGTGCATATATTTACCATAATTTCCTTAGCCAGTCTTCAGTTGATGGACATCTGGGTTGATTCCATATCTTAGCTATTGAAAATTGAGTTGCAATGAATGTGGGGGTACAGATCACCCATTCATATGCTGATTTCATTTCCTTTGGGTAAATTCCCAGGAGTGGGATGGCTGGGTCATATGGTAGGTCTATATTCAGATTTCTGAAGTATCAGCATACTGTCTTCCAGAGTGGCTACACCAGTTTACATTCCCACCCACAGGATTTGCTGTTTGTTGATTTCTGTATGAGAGCCATTCTAATAGAGTGAAGTGAAACCTCAAAGTGGTTTTGATTTTCACTTCCCTGATGCTAATGATCCTGAGCATTTTTTTTTTTTCATGTTCTGTTGGTCATTTGAATTTCCTTTCTTGAAAAATGTCTGTTCAGGTTCTTTGCCCTTATCTTAACTGAATTGTTTGTTTTGTTGTTGTTGAGTTTCTTGAGCTCTTTATAGGTTCTGGAAATTAATCCTTTATAAGTTGCATAGTCTGAAAATATTTGCTCCAATTATGTCAGTTGCCTCTTTGCTGAGTGTTTCTTTTGTAGTGCATTAGCTTCTCAGTTTTATGTAATCCCATTTGTTAACTTTAGCTTTGATTGCCTGTGCTTTTGGGGTATTTTCCAAGAAGTTTTCCCCTATGCCAATGTCTTATAGGGTTTCCCTAATGTTCTCTAGTAATTTGATAGTATCAGTCTATAGATTTAAGTCTCTAATCCATTTTGAGTGGATTTTTATGTAAGGTGTAAGGTGTAAGGCGTAAGGTAGGGGTCTTGTTTCATACTTCATACCAGCACCATTTGTCAAAGAGACTGTCTTTGCTCCACAGATTGATTTTTGCTCCTTTGTCAAAGACAATTTGGTTATAGATGTATGGATTGATTTGTGGAGTTTATGGTCTGTTACATTGGTCTACACAAATGTTTTCGTGCCAGTAAAAGGAGCTTTGAATACAACTGTCCTGTAGTATGTCTTGAGATCTGGTATTGCAATATATCCAGATTTGCTTTTGTTGTTTAAGATTGTTTTAGCTATTTGGGATCACTGTGTATCCATATGAATTTTAGCATCATTTTTTTCTAGATCTGAGAACAATGTTGTTGGTATTTTGATTGAGATTGCATTGAATCTATAAATTGCTTTCAGTAGTATGGACATTTTGATTATATTAATTCTTATAATTCATGAACATGGAAGATTTTCCCACTTTTTATGTCTTCTTCTATTTCTTTTATTAATGCTTTGTAATTTTCATAATAGAGATATTTGATGTCCTTGGTTAAATTTATTGCAAGGTATTTAAAATTTTTGTAGCTATTGTGAATGGGATTGATCTTAGAATTGATTGATCTGTGAATGTTGAACCATTCCTATGTACCAGGGATAAATCCCATTTATTTTGGGTGAATGATCTTTCTGATGTGTTGTTGAATTTGATTGGCTAGTGTTTTGTTGAGGATTTTTGCATCTATGTTCATCAGGGAAACTGGTCTATAATTATCTTTTTCTGTTGTTTCTTTCTCTGGCTTAGGAATTAAGGTAACGCTGGTTTTGTAAAAGGAGTTTAGGAGGATTCCCTCCTTTTCAATTGTTTTGAATAGCTTGGGAAGAATTAGAACTAGCTCTTCTTTAAATGTCTGGTAGAATTCAGCAGTGAACCCATTGGGACCTGGGCTTTTCTTTGTTGAGAGTGTCTTTGTTATTGATTCAATATCCATCTTGGTTATTGATCTGTTTAGGTGTTCTATGTCTTCATGACTCAATTTTGGTAGATAGTATGTGTCTAGGAATCTATTCATTTTTTCTAGATTTTCTGATTTGCTGGCATACAGCTCTTTGTAGTAATTCTTGATGTTTATTTTTCTTTCTCTGCTATCTGTTAACTATTCCTTTTTCATCTCTAATTTTATTAAGTCTTCTTCTTTTTTGGTTAGTTGGGCCAATGGTGTGTCAATTTTGTTTTTTTTTTTTAAATTTTTTCAAAAACAATTTTTATTTTTTCTAAAAACCATCTCTTCATTTTTCTGATCTTTTGGGTTTTTTATTTATTTCTTCTCTAATTTTAATTATTTCTTTCCTCCTACTAATTTGGGGTTAGGTTTGTTGTTGTTTTCTAGGTCCTTGAGTTGCATTGATAGCTCATTTATTTGGTGATTTTCCAGTTTCTTGATGTAGGCATACATTGCTATAAACTTCCCTCTTGAAACTGCTTTTGCTGTATCCCATAAGTTTCGATATGATGTATAGTTTTCTTCATTCATTTCCAGGAATTTTTCATTTCTCTTTTGATTTCTTCTATGACTCACTGTTCATCCAAGAGCATGTTGTTCAGTCTCCATGTGTTTGCATATGTCCTAGAGATACTTGAGTTGTTGATTTCCAGCTTCAATCTATTGTGATAAGAGAAGATGCATGGTATGACTTTGATTTTTTTTAATTTTCTGAGGCTTACTTTATGGCCTAAAATATGGTCTATCATACATAAAGTTCTGTGCACTGATGAGAAAAATTGTGCATTCTGCAACTGTGGGGTAAAAAGTTTTGTAGATGTGTGTTAGTTCCATTTGTTCTACAGTTTCGATTAGCTCTGTTTTTTTGTTGATTTCCTGTGGTTGATCTGTCCATTGATGAAAGTAAAGTGTTGAAGTCCCCCATTACCATTGTGCTGGAGTCTATGTCTTCCTTTAGATCTGTTAACAGTTCTTGTAGATAGTCAAGCACCCTGCAATGGGCTGCATATACATTTATTATAATCACATCTTCCTATCGAATATATCATTATACAGTGCCTTTCTCTTTCTCTTTTAACAGTTTTTGTGTTAAAGTCTATTTTGTCTGATATTAGAATGGTTATACCTGCCCTTTTGGCTTTCCATTAACATGAAATATCTTTTTCCATTCTTTCGCTTTAAGACTACATGTATCTTTGTTGGTGAGATGTGTTTCTTATAGGCAGAAAATAGATGGGTCTTGTTTTTAAATCCATTTGGCCAGTCTGTATTTTAACTGGAGAGTTGAGGCCATTTACATTAAAAGTAACTACTGATAAGTAATGATGGCCCCACCATTTTTCCATGAATATTTCTATCATTTATTTTAGATTTCTTTTGAACTTTTACTGGGGGATTTTCTGTCCTCACATTCTTTTATGATGATGGCTTGCTTTCTGTGTTTCTGTGTGTAGCACATCTTTTTTGCATCTTTTGTAAGGTTGGATGAATGGTGACAAATTCTTTCAATCTGTTTGTTATGGAAGGTCTTTATTTCACCTTTTTCATAAATGAGAGCTTTGCAGGGTACAGTATTCTGGGTTGACAGTTTTTTCACTTAAGACTTGGAATATATCTCACCATTCCCTTCTCGCCTGTAGGGTTTCTGATGAGAAATCAGCTATGAGTCTAATTGGAGATTTTTTTAAAGTAATCTGGTGTTTCCCTTGTGCATATTTTAGAATCTTTTCTTTATGCTTTACTGTGGAAAGTTTGACTACAATGAGTTGTGGTGAAGATCTTTCCTGGTCACATTTGTTAGGCAATCTATGTGCTTCCTGTACTCAGATGTCCATTTATTTCTCCAAATTATGGAAATTTTCTCTAATTATTTTACTGAATAGGTCTTTTAGTCCATTTTTTCTTTCCCATCTTCAGGAACTCCTAAGACCCATATGTTGGGTTGTTTGATAGCATCCCATAAATCTGCAATACTGTTTTTAAGTTTTCTAACTTCTTCCTTTTTTTAATATTTTTTGGTATGACTGAATGATTTCCAGAGATTTGTCTTCCAGGTCTGATATTCTTTCTTCTGCCTCACCAAGTCTGTTGTGAAGGCTTTCTACCATATTTTTATTTGACCTATTGAATTATTCATTTCTAATATTTCATTTTTATTTCTCTTTAAAAAATCTCAATTTCATGGAAAAAATTTCATTCATATCATGTGTGGTTTTCTTTGGTTTGTGGATTTGATTCTGATTGCTTTTGAATAATCCTATGATTAATTTTTTGAATTCTGTTTCTGGCATATCAGCAATTTCTTCATCTTCACATTATAATATTGAAATGTTTTTGTGCTCCTTTTCAGAGGCCCTGGTGTTTTCCTTATTCTTGTTTCTTGAATTTCTGCATTTATTTTTAGGCATTTATTGAAATAATTGTTTTTTTTCTTCTGATGACATTTATCTTTGAACCATACCTCTGTGGCTTAGTGGAATGTCTGCTCTTTCAGTGAATACCAAGAGGTGTGTAGTACATGTGTCCAGAGAGCTCTGGTCAGTGCTCCAGGGTGGGATGAGTATTCAGGGTAACACCCAAGTTGGGCATGGTAGCTCTCCTCTGGTTAACAGGATGGAGGGGAATGGTCACCTCTTCAGTGTGATCAATCCCTCACCTCCTTTCCTCCAAGCTGAGCAATGCCCAGGTGTTAACCCCCAGTGTGTGCAACACTCATCCAACCCACCATACAAACCACACAAATGATCTGTTTAGTCCTTATTGTAAGCACGGTTCCGGCAACTATGAGCTGCTCTACACAATCAAGGAGCTCCAAGAGTGTGCAGCAGCAGCCAATGATTGCCCAGAAACTCAGCTACACCCTACATCCTCTCACACAGTCACAGTGTTTTCTGTCTCAGCATCCAGGGCTCTCATGGTCAAAGAGTGCAAGAAGGACCACTCCACCCCTCTAGCCTGATCCATCCACAAAGACACTGAGGGGTTCCCAGAGCTGCTGCCCATATGTGTTTCACTCTGGGGGATTGAGCTCAATCCTCCCAGTGAGACTCAAAGTCAGTGGGGGATGCATATTTTTCTCTCTGGTAAAATCCCTGGATCACATATGAGCACAATGTCCGCCAGCCACAGCCCCACTCGTTTCACAATCGTGTTGAGTGTCTGTAAGAGTCCCTGTAGGAGGCACTTCCCTTCCATCGGGGTGGCTCACCCTCCCCACC
The DNA here is from genome assembly GCF_964237555.1 of Oryctolagus cuniculus. Lineage (NCBI taxonomy): Eukaryota > Metazoa > Chordata > Mammalia > Lagomorpha > Leporidae > Oryctolagus > Oryctolagus cuniculus. Next base: position 103,437,936 of record NC_091442.1, on the reverse strand, counting down.
CATTGCTGGGTGGATGCAGCTGGCAAGGTGGAGACCATCCCCGCTAGTTGCTCTTGAACTGCTGTGGTGAAAAGCCCCTGCTCACTGGGTGAAGAGTGTCCCAGATAGTTTCTGGGTGCCTGTACAAGAGCTGGAACTACTGCTACCTGCTTATGTCCAAAAGTGGCACCAGCTCTCCCACAGCTGACTGCAGGTCACTGTTGCAGTAGGGAGACAGGGAGAGAGAGAGAGATGCACAGCTTTTTTTCCCCCTTTGAGTGAGCTATTTACCTGTAAATAAAGATAACACTTGATACGTCTTTTGTCTTTAATCCTTCTTTGGAAGGGTTTTACCAGATAATCTCAGAGATGTTGAAAGTGGAGGTTGGTGATTTTAGACTCGGGGGGAACAGAGGTAGCTTAACTGTGAAGAGGTTTGGGGAACTTCCCCAGAGCTGGGACAGGTCTCACAGGTTCTATGAGTACTGGGATCAGCACACATAAAGAACCTCCAGAGAGATGATAGATTGCTAATGGGTTGGCTCTGAAATTGAAAGTAAGTCCCATCCTTATTGCCTTTGATGTAGATGTTATTGGGCCCGAGTCTCTCTCTCTTAGGTTGCAGTTCCTCTGTCTCCACTGTGGTGATTACAAGTTAATTCCTAACAAAAGATTAACTCATTAAATTAAGAGAGTGGTGCAAGGGTCAGGATAGCCATACAGGACTCTGGATCAAAAGACTCAGAATTCAATTATCACCCTTATAGTTAATATCCTAGCAACAGAGGCTGGCATTGTGGTGTGAAGGATAAAGCTGCCACCACTTGTGAGGCCGGAATCCCATATGGGCACCAGTTGGAGTCCCAGCTGCACCACGACCAATCCAGCTCCCTGCTAAATGTGCCTGGGAAAACAGTGGAAGATAGCCCAAGTACTTAGGTCCCTGCACCCGTGTGGGAGACCCAGATGAAGTTTCAGGCTCCTAGCTTCATTGTGACCAATTAAGGGAGTGAACATGTATATAAATGATCTGTCTCTCTTCTTCTCTCTCTGTAAATCCGCCTTTCAAATAAATAAATAAATAAATCATATATAAAGGGAGAAATATAGATATAAATACATAGATATCCTAACGATGAACTCTATTTTTAGATGTTTTACAGAAACTTGAAGCCCTAATCCAACAAAGTAATAATCAATTTAGCCATAGAGCCCAGGCAAGCTGGAGCTCACTTTGCTTATACAGTATTTTCAGAATACACTGGCCTCCTATTGCTGACCAATCCACAGAAGAGTGTGAGCACTGTGGACAACTAGAGATGTGCATACAAGCTGATTATGTACTACTCACTCCCAAATTGAATCTGTAAGATTCCTCACCCCCTTACCATCTCCCACTAATTCTTCCATACTTGACCCTTCTACCAAGACAGATTATATACTCTTTCTTGGAACTTCTGTGGGAATCTGTCTGCTCATTTCCCAGAAAGACTTTCTACCCTCACAGTTCATATTTCAAAAATTCTACTTATTCTCCAAGACCCTGTTCAAAACCTCCTTCCTTCATGGAACCCTCCCTGAGCTCCCCTAGTCTGAATTAATCAGCTCATATAATGACTTTTCTTCAGGATACTTGACCTTTAGTTGTTGGAAAACAATTTCTGAAGCCCAGATAGATTAAGTCATTTAGGACAGCTGAAAAGAACATCAGTTAGGACTGGAATCTAAATCATCTGCTTTAAGAGAGCTACTCTTCCCATGATTTTGTAAGACTTTTTACAAAAGGTTTCCAATGCAGTAAATATTTTGGAATCATTCTTTGCATCATACTCTTAAGATAATTTTACCTTATAGTTAATTGGGATCATTACTAAATTGTATAAAATTAGATCTCATTTGATCTCAAGGAGGATTCCAATAAGTTGAGGCTCCTCAGCTTCTACAAATGTTCATAAACAAAAGACCCAGTGGAAACACTGGACAATTATTCTCTACCAGAACAGTTTCAATAATTTTGGAAGATATTCTAAAACCTCAGAGCTAAGTCTAATACAGTTTGCTATCTTAAATTAAAAAAAAATTCAAAAGGACAGCAGGGTCACTGCTGATAAAATGCCTTTTAAGAATTCCATCATTGTCTTCCTCTGACGTGTGTAGACTCTCCTGGTATTGAGACAGATGTGACAGACACTGACCTATTTGGAAATGTGGCCATATGAATTTTCCAGTCATATGTAGATTGGTTTTCTTGGTTACAGTTCGAGTTTTGAATCAAAATCCATCCAGACATTAGCACATTTCCATAAATTGCACTGATAACGGAGATGGAAAAAAACTTCTTGATTTAATCTAGAGATGAGCAAATGGCAGCTGGTGTTACTCTACATTATGTTTGTGCTCTGAGGTTATTTTTTGAAAAAATGAAAACCACAATTTCTCTCATCGATGCTGTGGCTTAACAAATAAAACATTCAGATAAATTAAAGTATTTCTAATGAAACCAGACATAAAAGCCAACAAATCTGGGAATTTCACTATGACTTTGTCTTGTTTCTAAGTTTCTAACAAAAAAAAATTCTGTTTTTTTGTTGTGTATATATGTATCACAGGTCTGAAACTTTTAGTGAAGCCTAAAGCAAGAGAACTAGTAAGATCTTTATATATAATAATATAATTTAATCCTCCCAAAGACCCATAAAATAGAGAACACCCTTATTTTGCAGATTTAAGACTCAGAGAAGGTAAGTATCTTGTAGGCTAGGGATAGGCTAGGCTTAACATCCACTGCACTCTCCTGCTACTCTAGTATGAGTCCTATGCTGTAGAGGCAGGAAAGCTGGACACACTACTCCTAGACTCCCTTGCAGCTAACATGATAAATATGGTTTAGTTTTTCCCAAGGAGATGCCCTGTAAGATGCTACAAAGCAGGTATGGGGATAGAGCTGTGCTGTTTCTGTTGCTTCTGCTAGAAAGCATAATCGTAGAGCCTTTATGGCAACATCTTGATTTCTGGTTGAAGGTGTTGAGAACAGGGTGCATGGAATTTGTTATTTGTATCTAAATACAGATTTAACAAGCAAGCTATGCTCTGGAGCCAGTAATTGCCATGAAGTAGTGTCTTCCTAGAGTCAACAGTTCTTATCTCAGCCTTGTAAGTCCTCATCTTCTTTACTGCATCAAAGTAGCAGGTGAACTAACAAGCTTTGTAGCATGGCTCTCAACAGCCTCCTTGAGGTTCAGCAAGAGCCCTCCCTCTTGGCCTTGCCATATCTCCTGTACTAATTTCTTTCTGCTTTTAATATTGGCTTCTGTTTTACTTCACTGAACTCTGATTCATATATTAGGTAACTTGTTCATTTAGGTGAGAAGAATAGAGATAAATTCAACGGCCCAGAGCCAGAGCCCATACCCTCTTTAATGGAAAGCTGTCGAGTGAAATTCACTTTGCATCTGGTGAGCAGTGATGTATAAAGGATATGGGATGGGAGGAGGACACATTGGTTATGCTGTTAGATCTGGCCTGGGCATTTGTTCTTCCACTTGCATTTTTACCCTGTTCTCCTCTTGTTTTCCTCACACCTCTTCTACTCCCCCCACTTATTAAGCCAAAACATTTTTCAAAGGTTTCTCAAGGGAACATATCAGAGGCCAAAGGAGCCCATTATTTCTGTTACAGTCACCAAAGCCTAAGCCTGCAAATCTGAAACACTACAAAAAGCTTCCTAATTTAGAGATGGCAGACAATCAAAGCAAAAGTTAAAAGAACTAAGACATGTTCAGTACCAGAGTATGTCCTAGCTTCTGTTCCTCCTACTCCCTTGTCCCTAGGGGATTCCTAGGATGAGTGATTCCTAGGATGGGAGATATGATGGAAACTTCTTGTCATTTGGGATCTTAGTATTCTTTTGTCCTTTCCTGGATAGAGCCAAGGAGGCCTAGGTTCCCTGCACCCACCATGGCATAGAGCAGAGGAAATAGCTGCATGGTTTCTCTGGGAGCCTGCCATTCCAGCACAACACTGGTGTAGCATCAGGACCCAACCATCTGAGCTTACAGACAGGGCCAGGACTCCAGGAAGAGGGTGCCCAGGAGCCTAGAATGGTGTCACAGATACCCTGCCCATTGGTGGCTAATGACCAGGCAGAACAGCACCCCACAGATGCCAGACTGTGTTAACATTCCTGAAGATCAGAGCCCCATTCACAGAACCCAATCCCTCCACATGGTACTTAGACAAAACCCCAGAAAAAGTTTGGTGAAGCTGAGTTAAATAATGCTAAATTGAATGAAATAAAGTTTCCACCAGGACTTGAGATTGAATTAAATTCAATTATATAAAATAAAGTTGCATTTCTTGCATATATGGAATGTGTATTGAGTATTGTACTCTCTTACTTAGACAAGTTTCCAGTTAATTCTCATATTGACCCTCAAGAGTCATTGATGGGGAAAAGGGGTCTGCAAACTACATCTGGCCTACTGCCTGATTTTTACTTCCTTGACTATTTTTGTAAAGTTGTAAAATCTTTTTCATTATTTTTTAATTTCAGAGACATATATACACACACAGGAGAATAAGAGAGAGAGAGAGAGAGAGAGAGAGATTGAGATCCTATCTCTTGGTTCACTCCCCAAATGCCTGTAATGACCAGGGCTAGGTCTGGAGCCAAGAGTTGGAAACACAATCCAGGTTTCTCCCGTGGGTGACAGGAACTCAATTACTTGAACCATTACTTATAGCCTCCCAAGGCCTGCAGTGACAGGAAGTTGGAGTCAGGAGCCAGAGCTGGGAATAGAATCCAGTCTCTCCAATAGGGGACGCAAGCATTGCAACCACTAAGACAAACACCTGCTCCTGTAAATAAAGCGTATTGTAACACAGCATGTGTGCACTTTTTGTGGATGCAATGGTGTTATAGTGGCAGAGTTGAGTAGTTGCAACAGAGACTGCTGTGATAACAAAGCTTAGAATATTTGCTATTTGGCTTTTCAAAGAAAAGAAGTGCCAACCTCAAGTGTAGAACACAGGCCCTGTCTGGCTGCATCCTGTTCCCACCCTTTGCATGCTTGCCCTTTTGCTGATACCGTGGGGGCAAAGTTTCAAACCAGAATCAATAAAAAAGAAAACTCTGCCTTATTCTGCTCATAAAAATGTATGCACATCTGATTCAACTTCTCTTTCCTAGACTTCCCCCAAAACTGATTCTCTTCTGACCACTTTTTCTGCCCCACTGTCTCCCATGATCCTGATGGCCTCATATCTCTGACCTCTGTACTAAGCACCTTAAGGTCTTCCCTTCCTCTGCCTGCCTTTTAAGGATTTATTTTTTTGAAAGGCAGAGTTACTCAGAGAGAGGGAGAGACAGAAAAAAAGACATCTTCCATCTATTGGTTCATTCCCTAATGACCACAACGGGCAGGACTGGACCAGGCCAAACCCAGGAGCCAGGAGCTTCATCTGGGTCCCCACTTGGGTGCAGGAGCCCAAGCACTTGGGCCATCTTCCACTGCCTTCTCAGGTGCATTAGCAGGGAGCTGGATCAGAAATGGAGCATCCAGGACACAAATTAGCAGCCTTTTGGGATGCTGGCATCATAGGCAGCAACTTCACCCAGTATGCCACAATACTGGCCCCCTCTGCTTGGTTAAGATTGGTATTTCCTGAGGTTGTCTTTGGCCCCCTAGTCTGGTTCTATTCACCTTGCCATTCCCCACAATTCTTCTCAACAAGACAAGAGTTTTACCAGACAGTTCACTTTGAAGGAGGAAATCCATCCCAGGTTACACACTTCAGCAGTGTATTCCCTTGACTTGGAACACTAATACTTTATATATATTTTTTTTTTTTGACAGGCAGAGTGGACAGTGAGAGAGAGAGACAGAGAGAAAGGTCTTCCTTTGCCGTTGGTTCACCCTCCAATGGCCGCCGCGGCCGGCGCGCTGCGGCCGGAGCACCGTGCTGATCCGATAGCAGGAGCCAGGAGCCAGGTGCTTTTCCTGGTCTCCCATGGGGTGCAGGGCCCAAGCACTTGGGCCATCCTCCACTGCACTCCCTGGCCACAGCAGAGAGCTGGCCTGGAAGAGGGGCAACCGGGACAGAATCCGGTGCCCCGACCGGGACTAGAACCCGGTGTGCCGGCGCCGCTAGGCGGAGGATTAGTCTAGTGAGCCACGGCGCCGGCTAATACTTTATATTTTAAAAAGATTTATTTATGTGTTTGAAAGGCAGAGTTACACAGAGGGAGAAGGAGAGACAGAGAGAGAGAGATAGAGGGAGAGAGAGAGAGAGAGAGAATCTTCCATCTGCTGGTTCATTCCCCAATTGGCTGCAACAGACGGAGCTGGGCCTATTTGAAGCCAAGAGCTAGGAGCCTCTTCTGGGTCTCCCACACAGGTGCAGGGACCCAAGGACCTGGGTCATCTTCTACTGCTTTCCCAGGCCATAGCAGAGAGCTGGATTGGAAGTGGAACAGCTGGGACTCAAATCGGCACCTACATGGGATGACAGCACTGCAGGTAGCAACTTTACCAGCTATACCACAGCACTGGGCCTGGAACACTAATAATTTAATATCACAGTGGAGCATTGGATTTTCTACCTTTGCCCACTGAATTAGTGAATATTAGCCTTGAGAAAATAGTTCATGAGTAGAATGATCACCTCATAGGCAAGCAGCAAAAGGCACTGCAATTTCTGGTCAAACAGGGTCAGAAGTTAGATTAATCAAATTTTGAAGCTCCCCTTATTAGCTGTGAAGCATTGAGTATGTTAACTTCTTATGTTTCAGTTTTCTCTTCTATAAAATGTACATAAGGTATGAAAATTAGTATGTTTACTAATGAAGAGTAATAAGTCTGTCCCACAAGCTATTAACACTGGCTTAAATCTCAGCTTCTTTTTGAGAATTATGTTTATTCCTCACCTTTAAAATAATAGGAATGTGTATCCTGCCTGGCAGGTAAGACATGCATATCCCATCTTAAGAGTGCTTGGGTTTAAGTACCAGTTCCACTCACAATTCTGGCTTTCTGCTAATGCAGACACCATGAAGCAGTAGGTGATGGCGCGAATGGTAAGATCCCTCCACCCACACAGGAGACCTGTACTGAGTTCCCGGCTCCTGGTTTCAGCCTGGCCCAGCCCCAGCCCCAGCCATTGTGAGCATCTGGGAAGTGAACCAGTGGTTGGGAGTGCTCTTGATCTCTCTCTCTCTCTCTGTTTCTTTCTCTCTGCTTCTCAAATAAATAAGGCACAATAATAACTATTTTTCACAATTGCTGTAAAAACTTGACAGGGGGCCAGAACTGTGTCACCACACATGATGCCAGTGTCTCATATGGGTACTGGTTTGAGTCCTGGATGTTCCACTTCCAATCCAGCTGCCTACTGATGTGTCTGGGAGGGCAGTGGAGGATAGTTCAAGTGCTTGGGTTCCTACCACTGACATGGGGATCCAGATAGAGCTCTAGGCTCCTGGATTTGTCCCGGCCCAACCTGAACCCTGGCAGCAGTGGTTGGAGAATTTCTCTCTCCATTGGTATTTTCCTTTCTCTCTTAACTGAAACTTTTATATTGATATTTTTCTTTTGAATCAAAACTTCAACATAAACTATGCATGTTCTTTTCTCTTTCTTTCTCTCTAAGCAGGAACATGACTTAGATTGGACTTCGTGTCTTTTCAGTCCAGGTTTCCAGTGTACATTTTTAGGTATACAACTGTCCCTCTGAGGACTGAATGGAGAGAAGAATTCCCTTGATCTCTGTCCTCATCGTTGTGGGTGTCACAATCACAATGCACAGCTGCTTGTCCTAATGAGTCCCCTAGGGTGTCCTTAAGAGGTGATTTATCTAATAGTTCTCCAAGTTGAGCATGAAGGACTTGCTAAATTGGCTTCCTTCTCAGAAGCTTTGATTCTACAGATCTGGAGTAAAACTCCCAAATTTACATTTCCTAAAAAAATTCCCGAGTGACACTAATACTGCTGGTCTAAGGACCATATTTGGTACAACACTATTATACATAGACAAGGTTAAGTAGCTTTCGGTAATCTGAATCAATGTCAGATAAGTATTACCAAAAGATAATAATAATATGGGCATTGATATTTATCAATATAAGCAGAAAATTAGTCATATTTCTACTACTGTATATATAAGCAGATTCTAAGACTACAATAATAATGATAGGCATTCATTGCATTTTGCCTGTCACACATTTTTCTAAGTCTTTTACATGTATTAAAATTAATGACAGTCTTTTAAAGCTAGCAATAAAAATTAGTAATAGCATTCTCTGGATCATTTCTATGGCAACCTTATACTGATATTGTCCTCATTTTTATTTGTGCCCATGAGCTCATTTACAGCAACAAGTACTATTTATTTGTCAAGAGCTATGAGAAAATAAGTTTAAAATATATGGGATGTACCCAGCCCGGGGATGGCCAAATGGAGCTCTGGGTAAACCAAAGCTTGGATGAACCAAATGTTTGAACAAAGAAAGTTAGTTGGGAATTGAGGCCTCATATGATATATGGCATAGACACATCAAACTCAAAAGAACCTGCTTTTCAATAACATTTTTTTCTTAAACAGTTTTATTTATTACTTTTCATTTATTTGAAAAGTAGAAAGAGATCTTTCAACTATTGATTCACTCCTCAAATGCCTGCACAAGCCAGGAGCTGGGCCAGACCAAAGCGAGGAGCCAAGGACCCTATCTGGAATGCCATGTGGGGTACTTGGCCAAGTACTTGAGCCATCATCTGCTGCCTCCCAGAGTGTGCATTAGCAGGAACTGGATCAGATGCAGAGGCTGGATCATTCCCAGGCACTCAGATATGGGTATCTCAAGCAGTGGCTTAACCCACTCTGCCACAATGTCCATCCTATCCATTTTAATAAGATTCTGAACAACAAAACCACATCATCATTATTTGTTTCGGTTTTGTAGTTTGTATTGTATTTAATCTTGTAAACTTGCTTTTTGCTCCTCTATTGCATGAAAATATTTCATTGTATGAAAGACTAGCATAAAGAACTTGATAAAAGTAATTTGAGACAACATTAGAGGTACCCAAGAACCAGCTTCCCTCCAAAATCTCCATATGTAGCTCAACTTTGAGAAACTCTATATTATAACAGTACTTTCTGTCTCTTTGTTACTCAAATTGGATGATTTTGTGCTCCTATAGATTTTTAGTAACGTTTGCAAGAATTTTTGGTTGTCATAACAAGGGGGTTATTACTACTTAGCATCTAGTGGTTGTGAATAGGAGCCAGGGAGCAACTGAACATCCTGCAACCTCTATATAAGACTTCCTCCAACAACAAGGAGTCATCCAACCTAAAACTTCAGCAGCACTGATGTTTAGAAACTCCAAGCCTTCTCTCTGATCAATTAATGGCAATAGAAAAGTCTATTTAGGAAATTTACAAACTAGGATGGAAGACAAGAGACATAACATGTAATAATTAGAATACTATAAAAGATGGGTCAGGGCTAGTATTGTGGCACAGCAGGTTAAGCTGCTACCTGTAATGCTGGTATCCCATATGAGTGCTGGTCCATGTCCTGGCTGCTGCACTTCAGATGCTGCTCCCTGATAATGTGCCTGGGGAAACAGCAGAAGAAGCCCACGTGCTTGGGCCACCCTCATGAGAGGCCCAGATAAAGCTCCCGGCTCCTGGAGTTGGCCTGTCCCAGCCCTGTCCATCTGGGGAGTGAACCAGCAGATGGAAGCGGTCTCTCTCTCTCTTTTAAAGATTTATTTAATTACTTTGACAGGCAAAGTTACAGAGAGAGGTAGAGTTCACTCCCCAGATGGCCACAACGGAACTGCGCTGATCCAAAACCAGGAGCCAAGAGCTTCTTCTAGGTTCCCCAAGTGGGTGCAGGGGCCCAAGGACTTGGGCCATCTTCTACTGCTTTCCCAGGCCATAGCAGAGAGCTGGATTGGAAGAGGAGCAGCCGGGCCTAGAACTGGCACCCATATGGGATGCCGGCGCTTCAGGCCAGGGTGTTAACCCGCTGAGCCACAGAGCGGCTCGCTGGCTCTCTCTCTCTCCCCCCTCCCCCCCCTCTCTCTTTCACTCCCTCTCTCACTCCCCTCTTCCTCTCTCCCTCTCTCACTCCCTCTCCCTCTCTCCCTCTTTCTCTCCTAACTGATCTTTCAAATAAATATTGTATTTAAAAAATTGATGTTTCGGGGCCGGCACTGTGGTACAGCGGGTTAATGCTTTGGCCTGAAGCACCAGCATCCCATATGGGCGCCGTTGCTAGTCCCGGCAGCTCCTCTTTCAATCCAGCTCTCTGCTATGGCCTGGGAAAGCAGAGAAGATGGCTCTAGTCCTTGGGTCCCTGCACAAGCGTGGGAGACCCGGAAGAAGCTCCTGGCTCCTGGCTTCTGATAGGCGGCGCAGCTCTGGCCATTCTGGCCATCTGGGGAGTGAATGAGTGGATAGAGGACCTCTCTCTCTTTCTCTACCTCTCTCTGTAACTCTGCCTGTCAAAGAAATAAAATAAATCTCTAAAAAATAATCAATGTTTCAATAGATGCAGAGATTTAAAGGACATCAGAAGCCAACTAGTGCAATTTCCCATACAATGCAAAAAATTGTAATGGGGACTTAAGGCTTTTCCTTTAATCTCTTTGTAAATTCCTTTAATAACGAAGACTTCATTATCACCTGAGGCAGGAAGCCAATCTTATTGTTGGAAAAATTCATTTAGTGTTAAAAAATGAAGTCTTGAATTAAGCTCTCAGACACATTATTCCCATAAACTTCATCTTTTGATCCTAGTTTTGCCCTCCAGAGTAACAGTGCCAAGCACTTTTTAATTAGAACTACTACAGTTAGCTCCCCTTCCTTTACATAGGTTGGCAGTGGGCTCCTAAGATTACTGGTGCATTTTTTACTTCTATTTATTTTAATCTCCCATTTAGGCTTCTCACTTTGATACTTTCATTTTCTAATCCAATAAGTAATTCTTTTCTACTTTATTCCAACCTTATTTTAAAAATTATCTCATAAACATACATCCATCTCTATAACCACTCCCTCAAAACACAAAACTGTCATTAGATATAGGGGTTGAAGGATAATATTTACTTTTTTCCATTTGGAGATAGGGAAGAATTGGATATTGTAAAAAAAAAAATTGAATGTATTTTTCCAAACCATATTTATGGATCCTCCATTTATTTTTGTGGCAACGACTGGCATTTGAAAACCTCAGCTTGGCACACCAGTCAACAGATTCTGCCAAGAGTCCGTTGTTACTCAGTTTCCAAGACCCCAGCAGTTGTCAGAGCATATACATATTTACATACTAAGTACAGGCAGTGAACATAGATTTTCTTTATAACATTCAGTAAGTGTTTCTTTTATATCTACACTGTATCAGACACTGTGCTAGATTCTGTCTGCAGTTACAGAGGTGATGCTTTGAAAGAATTATTTTATTTTAATGTTTATTTGAGAGGCAGAAAGACAGCAGAGAAACACACAGAGTTCCTATCCATTGGCTCATGCCCCCAGATGCCTATCAAGGGTTGGGGTTGGGCCAGGCTGAAGCCAGAAGCCAGCAACTTAATCCATGTGGATGGCAGAAACCCAACTGACCAACTTGAGCCATCACTGCCACCTCCCAGGGTCTGCATCAGCCGGAAGCTAAAATCAGGAGCCACAGCCCAGAGCTGAACAAGGTACTCTCATGTGAGACACAGGCATCTTAACTGGAGTATTAACTGCTAGACCACATGCCTGCTCCAGCCTTGAAAGAATTTATAAGTACATTTCACCACCCACAAAAAAGAGTAAGAAAATTTTGAAGTCTACAAATGAGATCTTCCAAAATTTCTTTAGAGATTTTAGTTTTTAAAATTGTTTAGTTTTTAAAACTTTCTAAAAGTTAAAGTTTTAGTTTATAAAATTTGGAGCGTAAATATGTGGGTTTTTTTCAAGTTCTAATGAAATCTCATTGCATTTTTAGGGGGTGACTAATACGCTTTTACACAGTCTCATCATCAACACTTTCAGTGGTTTGAAATGTCCTTGGTCCATTTATTACGCGATTGGGTCCTCTGTTTATTTTTGTGGCAATCATTGGCATTTGGGAAGCCCAGTTCGGAACCCTATCGGGAAGATTCTGCTCAAGGGATAGTTCTTACTCAACCTCCAAGGTCCTAGAGCTATCAGAGCAGGTGAAACGCTTACACCTGGTAAGCAGTTCAGAAATATTGGCTGAATGAATAAACACAAAATTAAAAAGATGAACCTATTAGCTCACTCTGTCCTTTTCTCTGAAATTTTGCAAACTTATTATTTGTACCCTCATTGGAATGGTAATCACATGAGACTTTTAGTCATTTTCATATTTCATGTGTTATATTTTATCCATTCTAAATGGCTTATACTTCCATTGTGACTCCCCTATAGCATCTATCAGAGATGAAATGAAATGTTCCTTGAATATAAGTTATTACTTCCTCTCTCTTTAACTGTTTTCTTTATCTCTTAAAGTATCTGAAAATGTATTTTAAAATATTCGCTGAAAGAAATCTTACTCTCCTGAATAGTAATTTTAAGAAGATAATTTCTTTCTTTCTTTTTTTTTTTTTTTTTTTTCTGACAGGCAGAGTAGACAGTGAGACAGAGAGACAGAGAGAAAGGTCTTCCTTTTCCGTTGGTTCACCCTCCAAATGGCTGCTACGGCCAGCACACCGCGCTGATCCAATGGCAGGAGCCGGGTACTTCTCCTGGTCTCCCATGGGGTGCAGGGCCCAAGCACTTGGGCCATCCTCCACTGCACTCCCTGGCCACAGCAGAGAGCTGGCCTGGAAGAGGGGCAACCGGGACAGAATCTGGTGCCGGACCGGGATTAGAACCTGGTGTGCCGGTGCCGCAGGCGGAGGATTAGCCTATAGAGCCACCAGCCAAGAAAATAATTTCAACAGTTTCTCTTTTCTTGAGGAAAACACTAACAAAACACATAACAAATTAAATTTCATTACAACTTCCTTTAAGTAGGGAAACGATTACTTTTATCTAAGCTAAATGTTCTAACCATTTCTCTTAGGGATCTAAGGCACACAGTCTGATCATCAAAACTTTCAGTGGTTTGAAATGCCCTTGGTCCATTTATTACGCGATTGGGTCCTCTGTTTTTGTGGCAATCATTGGCATTTGGGAAGCCCAGTTCGGAACCCTATCGGGAAGATTCTGCTCAAGGGATAGTTCTTACTCAACCTCCAAGGTCCTAGAGCTATCAGAGCAGGTGAAACGCTTACACCTGGAAAGCGACGTAGGAAGGATGTAGGAAGAAGAGGAACAGAGAAGGAGAAAATGGGAAGTTATGTTGGGAAAGAAAAGGACCCAGTTCAAGGGATTTCAACAGCCAGTACAGTCAGACCATAACAGTGAGAAAGCCGTGAATTAAAAGGTGCTTACCTTTGCAGCCCTCACAGGTCAGTGCATTATAGTGATATCCAGATGCTCTGTCTCCACAAACAACACACAGCTCATCCCCCTTTATTCTTCCTGCTGATGCGCCCATGCGGGGCTTCTTTGGCACAGGCATGTCTGCTACCTCAGTCTCACCCTGGTAGAGAGTGTCAGCTGGCGTTCGCCTGAGTTCATATATTCCAGGAGAGTACCACTCTTCTGGCTGCTGGGGGTAGAAACCCAGGTTGGAATAATAGGATGATGATGAAATCTGTGGTTGAACTTGGGGAAACTGAACATTGTTGTATTGTGAGTAAGGTTCCACTTCTAGATTCTGTCCCAGAGGACTTGTCACTTGTTCTGTTAGTACACCTGAACAAAAGTAACAATACTGGAATTAATGTTGTAGTGCTGGAAATTAGAGAGGCAGTTTAACATCATTAAATGTGTAGTCTCTAAGAAAAGACTGAAATATTTAACTCCCTAAAATTAACAATTATACAGCATATATGTCATATATAATTAAATGATGAATTATAAGCTCAGAAAAATATCTGCACTATGAAGGACAAAGACTCATCTCAATATGTAAAGAGCTCTTGTAAACCATAAAGAAAGTATCCAATAAGCTATGAAAAGAAAGGATTAAAGATATGAATGAGCTGTTCTTAGAAATATAATCAGAAGTGTTTCAGAAGCATACCAAATGCATTCACCTTTGCTGATAATTATTCAAATTGAAACTACAAAGTAACAGTTTTCATCCTCAAACAGTAAAGGTTAGAAAAGTTTGATAGCACACATTCAGGAAAACAGACACTCTTGGGGGGCAATTAATCAATGCCTTCCATTATTTAAAGCTCAAATAAGCATACATTTTCCACAGCTAGAAAGTTTATCTTAGGAATATACTCAATGATTGATGTGTGGACGAATGTTTTCATAAAAATATTCATTCTCAGAAACTTTGTAAGAACCATGACCTGGAAACAAATATTCATCAATGAGTCTAGTTTAAAAAGTTTATTATATCCATATACTAAAATATTAGGTAGCTATGAATTAAACCTCCACATGCTGATATGGCAAGGTTCCTATGATATAGGGCTATTTGAAAAGGGTAACCTATACAACAATGTATATTCACGTGAATATTTTAAAAGCACTGTGTGTGTGAGCATGGAAAGCAAATTTCTGTGTGATACAGAAGCAGCTGAATGGCCAAATGGCTGTGACAATGAGAAATTGTATTATTACATTATTTTCTGGAGAAGGAGATCACGATCATTTTACTGTTAATTTTACTATACTTTTTGTTTTGTAATTAAGTTTTACTGTAATTTTTGTCATATGTTATTTTCATCATTATAAAACAAATGAGGAGCTTCTCCTAAAATCCTAGGAGGTAGGTAACATTAAATTCCTCCACTTACAAAAGAAGTTAGGTGATAGCTTTACCCCGCCCTGCCTAAGCTACTGGGATTTCAGCACTAGGAGTCTGACCTGAAGGCTCACTCACTGAATCACTACTGTCTGGGATAATTTCAGACATCTGATCCTTCTTCAGGATGACAGGCAAAGACTTTCCCTTCCTCTTGTTTAAAGTTGAGTTTGTTAGTCTAGTCATTGCCTCCATCTTCATGTAACCTAAGACTGGGCCTGCAAGGCTCTGCATGATCCTACCCTTGCCTCCGTTTCCAGCTGTTTTCCATATCCTCACTTCATTTCTCTGCTCTTTGAGTGTGTCTTGCTGCTTCCAGTCCCCACACACTGCTTCCGGAGCCTGGAACCTTTCTCAACACAGCCATTCCCTCCCAAAGCTTCCTCTGTCTCCAAATTTCCCTGTAAGGTGTTTGCTTCTTATGGGAAATCCTTCCTCAATCTAAGCCCATGGTGGGTCATGGTTCTGAAGTCTGAAAACCATTATAGTCGACTCCGCACCATGTCCAGGGGTTCTGCGTTTGTGGATTCAACAACCCCAGAAAACAAGTATTTCAAAAAAATTGCATATGTATTGAACATGCACAGACCCTTCTCTAGTTAATAATCACTAAACAATGCAGTCAGCTGCTTATTTAGCATTTACATTGTGTTAAGCATTATAGGAAATATAGAGATGATGAAAAATATACAGGAGAATGTAGGTTAAATGCAAATACAACACCATTTTATATAAGGGATTTAAGAATCCACAGATTCTGATATCCACAAGGGGTCCTGGAATCAAACCTTTGCAGATACCAAGGGACAACTGTGCCTCCCTACCCTGTCTGGGCATTTGTTCACCTAATCAAGAGAAGTCCCTGTGCCAAGTGATCTTTTAGTTCTTTATACCTAAAATCTCCATCTGACAAAGAGCTTATGGGCATTAGAATTCAGGGCTTTTTTTTTTTTACAACAGTAAACGTATTAAATGCTAAAAAGAATGTTTTTGGGGGCCAGCACTGTGACATAGTGGGTAAAACTTCCACCTGTGACACTGGCATCCCATATAAGTGCTGGTTTGTGTCCTGGTTGCTCTACTTCTGATCCAGCTCCCTGGTAATGGCCTGGGGAAAAGCAGCAGAAAATGGCCCAAGTGTTTAGGCTCCTGCCTGCCATGTGGGAGACCTGGTAGAATCTCCTGGCTCCTGGCTTTGACCTGGATCAGCCCTGCCTGTTGGAGCCATCTGGGGAGTGAACCAGTGGATGGAAGATCAATAGCTCTCTGTGTGTGTCTCTCTTTGTGTCTCCCTCTTTCTCAGTAATTCTGATTTTCAAATAAATAAATATTGAAAAATCTAAAAGAAAAATTTTAAATAAAAAATAAAAAGAATGCTTTCTTCACTGACCCAAGGAACAATTGATAGCACACAGTATACAATATCAGTTCCCTTTCTTCCATGGCCAACTTAGTCCTACAAAACAACAGAAAATCAGTATATCCGATAGACAAAAAAGTTGATAATGGTGTTTTTTCTTATGACTACAAAATGGAAAAATAAAAATGTGGAATGATTACATAAAAAAGAAAAGAAAAAATATAACAAAATTCTGATCTATTTTATAATATGACTAAAATTTCTAAAGTAAAAGGATTATAAAAAACTAAAAGCTATTAAATGCACTAGTTTCACTTATACCCAAATTTTATCTTCCAACCATCTTACCCTCCTTATCTCTGCTTCCCTATTACCCCAATTTTTCTCCACCACAGATTTGATAAAGTAAGATTAAGCAATTTGTCCAAGGACAGCAAATTCAAATCTTTACTTCTTTGGTCTGTCATACACTGGTGTGAGAAAACTGCTATGAAACTAGTTCTTTAAGTTTATTTTTAATTCATTAAATTCTCACTATCTTTTCATTATTTTTTACCATAATACATAGTTTGAAATGTGTTTTATATCATGACCACTGTACATACTTATATGTATGTAACTTAAACATAATTTCCATGAAATAACACTTATCCTTCCTTCTTGAGGGGCACTCTGATATTTCTTTTCTATTCTATTCTATTCTATTCTATTCTATTCTAGTTCTTAATGCAGATCACAAACCATTAGATAGATTTCATGATCCACTGGGATCTGAGATTTGTCACTTTAATGAATTCTGTCATTAATAGAATTCAAAGAAATTGTAGAATTCAAGGAAATGTGTAGAATTCAAGCAAATGTGTGACTTTTTTCCCCACATGACAATTCCAAATCTCTGAACACTGACTCAAGAAAAACAAATATTTTCATAATCAATGACCACAAGGGAGTGCCAACTCAGGCCAAATAATAATATTAATGTCACATTGAATCATCTAAATTAAAATGGAAAACTTTCACAAACATAGATAATCCTCATATTCTGCTAAAACAATGAAACATGGTAAAAACATGAGAACAGGAAACAATAATACCAAGTTATGCTTCTATTCTCAAAGCACATCCACTCCTCGTATTTCACAGTGTGCCCATCAAATCTCCCACAAAGCACAAAAGCAAAAATACAGCCATCTTAAAACCGAAGAACCAGCATAGGCAATCTACTCCAAAATGATTGCACTGGGGCAATTTACACCACGCATAAAGCCTGACATCTTACACAATTGCCTAACATTTTTCCATTTCAATTTCTTCTATAAAATGGTATTATTAACAGCCAGCCTCACTATTACATAAGCAATTCTAAGTTTAAAATACAGTGTTGAGGAAACTGTTCTGATGAGTGCCACAAAAGAAATTGAACTCTATATTTAATCTAAACATGTGGCTAGTGACTGCCAAATTAAACAGTACAGTGCTAAGTTTGTGACCAGAACTACTGTGCACCCAAATGGGAGACTCAGATTCACACAATAATGAAGATACTTTCCAGCGACCTCACAGTTTCTGATGCTCCTGAGAAAAGGGTCCAGACTGTACCTAGTTTTCATCTCTGGTACATGGTTGACTGTAGGAAATGCTTAATGAATGCTTGCTGAATTGAAATGAATGGACAAACGTCCTTTTCTGCCTTCCTTGATTGCCAAATCCACGGTTTCTTGAATACATGACATGGCTTCACTTATAAAGTTGTCTGCCCTTCCCAGCCCCAGGCCTGCCTGGTCCCTCTGCCTGCTGTGTCAGCTGATGGTCTCCTCTGTGAGGCCTGCCCCCGTTCCCCTGGGTGGAATTCTTTCTGTCCTCCCTGGGTACACTCCTCTACTTCAGTGCTCCTTTAAGGCATGCACAATCGCTTGGATTTGTTCACCAAATACTGAACTTGAGGTGGTATGATGCACTGGACTACAGTACCCCTACTAAGTGGCCAAATCTGCACTCATTTTACCCTGAACTATCAAAATGTATGATCTCGGGAAAGGCATTAAATTCCTTAAACATCTGTTTCTTCCTCTATCCAGCTGGGGTAATGTGGTATCTGTGTGAGAGGTTATCATGAGGATGAACTAAGACAAAGAAGGCCGCTGTGTAGCGCCTGAAATAACAAAAGCATTCAACACATTTTTATTATTGTGGATAGTCTGAACTCTTAAAGGCAAAATATTAGATTATGCTCCCTTTTTGTCATTCCTGGCACCTAACACAATGCCTGACACACAGTAAATGTTTAATAAATGTTTCTTAAACCAAAGTGAGTGGAAAATTCACTTCTCCAGCCTTCCAACTAATTTTCATTTCTAAATATAGTATTGGTTACTTTTAAACATCACAATTCCACAAAATGGGGTGATGCCAAGTCTATGATAAAAAAAAAATTCACAATTATAATTAGTGTAAAAATTATTGGAATTTATTTTTGCTGGAAAGTTTCTATCTTCAGGAAAATAATAAATACAATATATTTAACTGATTTAATTATGACCTATGCTTTAATTCAGAGAAAACAAATATCCCAGACCCCAAATTCAAATCTTTACTTCTTTGGTCTGTCATACACTGGTGTGAGGAAACTGCTATGAAACTAGTTCTTTAAGTTCATTTTTAATTCATTAAATTCTCAAGATCTTTTCATTATTTTTTTACCATAATACATAGGTTGAAATGTGTTTTATATCATGACCACTGTACATACTTATATGTATGTAACTTAAACAAAATTTCCATGAACTAACATTTATCCTTACTTCTTGAGGAGCACTCTGATTTTTCTATTCTATTCTATTCTATTCCATTCCATTCCATTCCATTCTAGTTCTTAATGCAGATCACAAACCACTAGATTGATTTTATGATCCACTGGGATCTGAGATTTGTCACTTTCAAAACATAACATTAAAAAATGTATTAGAAAATGATTTTTCAAGTGTCCATTGAGATTAATGTTAAAACTATATAAGGTTTTACTTGAAAGAACATTGCTAACTTGACATAACTTCTCATGAAAAATTTTAAGGAACACATACTTAGATTTAACCCCAGTGAAATGCTCACCTGCTGAGAACCCTATAGAAATCAGCCACCCAAGTACTGTGGGTCAGACTGAGCCATCTTTGGCACAGAGCTATTGCTTTGATCTCAAACCGAAGTTCCCAAATCTCACAGTCTGGTTGCAGAAGCTAAACCCACAGAGCCTGCGAGCAGCATCCTACCTTTAGCAGGCTTCATACTCATCATGTCCGTGACAAATCCTGGTGGTGAGCAGCTGTGGTGAGGGCTAAAATGAACTGGGTTTTCTAACCCCTGAAACTGCATTACCACTCATAGCTTATTCACAGCAACTGAAAATCAGACTAGGTAAGAAGTGAGAGAGGCCAGAGGTTGTGTGGTTTACTGATTAACTTCATTACGGAGAAGAATATTTGTAAATGTTTATGAGAAAAGTCCTCAATGCCAAATTGCCTAGTAAGCTGGAAATCAGTCGCTTAGATAAACATTTTCATGGAGTACTTTTTCCACTGAAAAAAAAAAAAAACTTTTAAAGGGTAGATTTCTGTTCAGTGCTCTTGATTTGGAGGTCAAGTACCACGATCTATGTCTTGACATTTGTTCCTATCAAAAGGCAACAGGATGACATGTTTTCGTAACAACAGGAAGCATTAAAGCACAATGCTTAACAGGCCCACTGACCAGGCCAATTGAGTTTGTGTCCAGTGTTATAGGTTGAACTATGTGATGTCAAATTCATATGTTGAAGTGCTAACTCCCAATACTCGGAATATGACCTTATTTTGAGGTCAGGTCATTTAGAGTTAATAAAATCAAACTGAGGATTGGGATAGGCCCTAATCCAATATGATTCATGTTCTTATAAAAATGAGAAATTGGGACACAGAGACAGACACGCTTAGAGGGAACACTGTGTGAAGAGACACAGAGAGAAGATGCCATTTACAAGTCTAGGAGACAGGTCTAGAGCAGATCATTCCCCCCTCAACCTTCAGGAGGAACCAATCCTGCTGACACATTGATTTTGGGCGTTCAGCACCTAGAACTGAGATAATAAACTTCAGTTGTTTAAATCACCGGGTCTGTTATACTTGTTATAGCAGCATTAGCAAGCTAATACATCCAGGCCCTGTTGGCTACTAGCTCTGTGAATCATGAATAAGTTCCTGAGCCTTTTTTGCCTTGACCTCCTTGTTTGTAAAATAGGACTGAAGATCCCATAACTGCATGTAGTTATGTATGCACTAATAAAATAAGATTTTAAAGATTGTTAGTACCATGGAGGGCTACCCATCCTCATTATATTCGATTATTCAGCTTTGGATTCTAGTGGTAATGGTTTGCTTATTGAGTAAAAAGAATTGCATTTTTTTAACCTGAATCATAACCTCTGGATATCAACTTTAAGTCCACTGGTTGTTTTCTGGAAGAGAGGAATTTAGAAGGGAACACAATAGGGTCAGGGATGAACCCAGACATCATGTAGCCAGATGCACTATGCAACCCTAGGCAAGTCTCTCAGCTTCTGTGGGCCCCACGTGTTACATTAACAGATGGTAAAACATAGATAATAATTCCTGCCCTACATCTCTCAAAGGCCTGTTGTGAAGATAAAATAAGATAATATATGAGAGAGCAGATTTAAAAGGTGAAGTTGATCTACATAAGTGTAACATTGCAGGATTTACAAAGCTTATCTACATAAGTGTAACACAGCAGGGCAGGTCATTGCTATAATCTTCAAAAAGGTTCCAAATGCATGTCTTATAGGATTCTCACTTATAAGCTTTGAGAAAACTATTAGTCATGATGTGTATTATCTTCAACTCTATTTCACAGCAACCCAATGAGGTTAAATGAATTTCCATAGTCAACAAATATACATATAAGATGAAGTTAAGACTAAGCTATGTTTTCTATCAGAAGGCCCACTTGCTAAACTGTCAAGAAAGAAGAAAAGAATGATGGTCTCTTGGTTTATTTCAGTTTGGATTTCTCAGTACAGGGTCCCCATTTGAAAATCTGTTCTTAATCCTCAATTTCCTTGTGACCCCAATCTCCTCCCCTCACAATCCCAGAGCTATCTCTGTCTTGAAAGGGTCGTTAGTGGAAGACAAACTAAAGAATGTGAACCGGGGCCGGTGCCGTGGCTCACTTGTTTAATCCTCTGCCTGTGGCGCCGGCACCCCATATGGGCACTGGGTTCTAGTCCCGATTGCTCCTCTTCCAGTCCAGCTCTCTGCTGTGGCCCGGGAGTGCAGTGGAGGATGGCCCAGGTGCTTGGGCCCCTGCACCCCATGGGAGACCAGGAGGAAGCACCTGGCTCCTGGCTTCAGATCGGTGTGGCACACCAGCCATAGCGGCCATTTAGGGGGTGAACCAATGGAAGTAAGACCTTTCTCTGTCTCTTTCTCTCTCAGTGTCTGTAACTCTACCTCTCAAATAAAATAAATAAATAAAAAATAAAAAAAGAATGTGAACCAAGACAAACAACCTCCAAATTTTCTGTTTCAAGAATTTTCCACAAAGATTTTGATCTGATCAAAACAAAATGAGTTGTTCATTGTCCTCAAAAGCACCTATACTAAGAAATAATTAGCATATTAGCAATTTTTGTAATCCAGGAAACCTTTGTCATTGAATAAAATTCCCATAGAATGTTATCATAAAACTGATTGGGTCCTTTTGCATGTTTCTTAGAGATGATCAACTGCCTAATTCTTTTTAAATAAAAAATATACTTTTTAAGTAGATCTATGTTGCTTGAAACAATATTCTTTAGCTATATATGGATTCTTAAATGTAAATTAAGTTAAATAAAAGTAGAGATAGATCTACTGTGGCACTAGTCACAAGTATTCAACAGCCACATGTGGACAGTGGCTACTATATTGAACAAAGTAGGTCTGGAACATATCTTTCATCACAGAATGTTCTACAGGACAGCACTGTTGTAGCTGGCACTCAAAAGCAATGTGAATGCTACACCAATCATGGTGAGTCAGGGATCAGCCATGAAGGCATAAACAAAGGGAAGTCCCAAAGCAGACACTGACAATGCTTTTCTGAGAACTATCTTTGGGAAGAAGCATGGCCAACAGTGATACACTCACTACACAGGCTTTCCGCATGAAGAAGGTGAACAGACTGCTCTCATCCTAGAGCCTTAAACATTCAAATCTAGTTCCTCATCTTAATTATATTGTGGTTGCCTACTCACTATTTATGAAACTCTAAACAGATTATCTAACATCTTTAAATATCCATTTTCTTTACCTTGTCAGAGTGTTGTGAGAATTAATGTTCATGGCACATAGAGCCCTGTGGATATGCCAGGCATCCTTCTGAGCACATTATTGAATAAGGCAAGTAACTAGCACAAATGTAAGAAATTTTCCCATAAACACAGACTAGTAGATGGCAGAGATGAGACTTAATCTAGGAAGTGTGCTAACAAGTCTAAAAATGTACTTAGCATTATGTATGGCACATAGAAAGCAATCAAGAAATGGTAACTTAGCATCACAATAATTTCATCATTATTTATTTATAAACATCATATGATTTTGTAGCCAATCTTTCTCAGTTGGTGCCCCTGAATGTGTGTCTGTTAGCCTTGAATTGGGAGCTAAGCTCTAAACTGCAATGGAATCTCCTACCAGCTGGCTGACTTGTCTTTAACTCTCTCTCTTGTTGCATGCCTTTTTAAAACTATGCATGCCCTTTCTAAAGGAACCAATAATCTATTTGGTAATAAAGGAAGGCTCATTTAATATTTCTTTCATTCTCTCATTTCTTTACTCCACTAACAAGAACACTAGATCTGAGATTCCTTGAGAGAACAAGAATCAAAGTCATGGCAATTACTTAAATCTCAAACACCATTTAGAGCTGTGGAAGAGAAGAGGATAAGAAACAGCAGTGAAAATATTACAAGTGTGCTAAAACAGCTTCACTTTGAACCAATTATGTCTTTCCATCTTCTGAGAATTTTATGCTTTAAATCACCCAGTACGTCAGAACTACATTCACTCAAGTTGAACTCAGTGAGGTGGATAAATACCTGAAATCAAATGTCAAAATTATTCTACAAAAGTTCATCTCAAGACTTTTAATTGTATTTGAAAACATCTGGCTAAGTCTGTAACATCTGGAAGACGCTTTTAATTTAAGCATAGGATACAGGCAAAAGCCAGATTCCAAAGTGAATATCTTTTAGTAAAAATAAAGCATACCCAGAGAAGGTAAGCAGGAACAGCTTAGCGAAGCACAAAGCCGTGAGAAAGAGCCAAAGGAAACAGAAAGCAAATATGTAGGATTGTGTGTGGAATCTGCCTCCTGCCACTTGCTGGGCTTCATTCAGAGGGCTCGGGAGAGATTATTAGACACAATAATAAAAATAGTATGATTTGTAGATTCCAAAGCTGTAATATCAAGATGAGATAGAACATGTGTTGCCTTCCTTGGGGCACCCGGAAATTTATTTACATGTAGTTAATTCTTGTTGGCTCCTCGAAAATTCTTTGCACTCAGCAGAGCTAAGCTAAACAGCACTTCCTTCTTTTAATGAGAAGAATGGTGCTTATCATTTCAACAATTAAAAAATATACAACCACATTTCAAGTTCTGGATGATATAATTATGATGTTTTATGAGGCACTGCAGTTCACAGAGGACTTTCCCACCAAAGCTCTGTCATTCCTCCCAACAGGCAGTGAAGAGAGGGTCATTATGATTCCCTTTTACAGGCAAGAAAACTGAAGTTCAGAGAGTATTATTGTCCCTGAGATTATTTTCTTCTTATCTCACTTCATATTTAACTCAAATTCAATTAACTTTTCAGAATATCACCAAGCTAATTGAATCAGTGCCCATTATGCTAGAACATTGGACATGAGAGCTTAGGACCATACTTTCTGTTACTTATTCTGTCTTGTTATCAAAATGGTATTTTCTATTTACAGGTTCTTTGAAAGTCTACAATTTTTGAGTTTTTAAACCAGAATTTGCTAAAAGAATATTTAGATATTAAGTTATATACTGCCTCTTACCCTATTCACTATGCCAAACTGTGGGAAGCTGTGGACTTTGTCATTATTACTTTTTATTATGCACTAATGGCATAAAACCTTGCCTTCTTCATTCATCTGAAATGCCTTTTATAGTACACTAAATTAATCTTTGACCAAGTTTCCTGGCTATAGGACTTCCCAAAGGAAAGACTGATCTCTGTGAGGTCACTATGTCCTTCCATTCTGAGTCCTCCACACGGATTCAGTTACTGATGGACTAGATTCCCATCTGGATTTGTCAGGGGTATCTGGGTGCAGAATAAATTAAAAGACTCCAGGGTGATTATTTCAGCCCCATATCCAAGTTCCATTCTGTCCAAGCTTCTTTACTTCTTTTCTAATGATGGTGTCACATCTGATCCCCCTACCACTGACTTCAGCAGCAATTGTGACAATGGATTCTATAAGCGCTCAGACTTAACCTAGGCAGACAGCATGTCATTTCAAGAGTGTGATGCACATCTTTTTCTTTCTGCTCAGAACTCCTTCAACATCACAGAAAACTTCTTGGCCTGAGCTCAATAACAGCTCAGAAGTACAGGGGAGTTAATGACCTAGGAGCAACCCTCAACCAATAGGAGCCAGAAGCCAGTTAATAAACATGCCAGACTCGGATCCCTCAGCTGGCAATTCTCCATCAATGGCATCAAGTTCCCCTCACCCACAGCAGTGATCTTGATAACTTGCCTCATATTGGTTTTCCTCCTTCCCCAGCCTCATCACCACAATCTCTCGCTTTTGCGCTCCCTACCACCTCACATACAAAATGCCAGCACATAATCCTTGCTTCAGGCTCTTCTTTTTGGAATAATCATTTATATAGATAGAAATACTTTGCCTTCTCTTGAAGCCAAAACCTTTGAAAAGTGAAAGGTCCACCATGGTCTTCTCTACAGGAAAGTTAAGGGTATTTTTGAAAGGGTCATTAGTGTCTCTAACATCCATTAGTGAGTGCTAACCAGTGTTTGTCTTAAATACAGGTAACCTTTCCAATGTCATAAAGTTGGGATTTAATCACGGTCTTTAAAATTACCTGCAGTGAGGGGGTCATGCCCAGGACCACCTTGAAAGGATGTGTGAAGTCCTGTACCAGGTGACTATCACTGAGTCATCATAACTACTTGCTGACCTGGATATTTTTTGGACTTGGATGTTAAAAGTTGACAGAGTTCTACAATTTCTAGCCTAATAATCTCATTTTACCATTTAAAATGGGGTAAGTTGTTCAAGGCTGCACAGCTACTCAATGGGACATCAGGGTCCAGAGCTAGTTCTCTAGACTTTCTACTGTATTAAAGAAAAATGAGAAGACAAGGCCCTTCCAAGTCCAAGGCAGAATTTGGGGTTTTGCACATGCCATTGCCTCCCCCTGGAATGTTCTATCAGCCTTCTTGTCTCTCATTCTCAGCTCAATTATCCATTCCTCAGAGGTCTTCCCTGAGCATACCAGCTAGAGTGTTCATACCTCCAGTCACTAAGATATCACCTTGTCAAAAAACCTCTCTCTTCCTCATAGGATTTCATTTATTTACATGTTTATTGAATGCTGCCTATCTCATTCCCTGTCTTATTCCAATGTAAAGCATGTCATCAGTGTTCAACATTTGTGTGGAAGAAATGACTGCTGTACCATAAGCTATCTTTGTCCTATTCTAACAACATGACAACTGGTTTTGAGTACACAGATGACTGGAAAAAATTCTGGCTTTCTGACTGATTGAACCAATGGAGTAAAGCTTTTGAATCTGTGGTATAGCATAAGATTCAGGAGTGATGAGTTAGTCCTTGGTGCCCATCTTTCCCCTCATATACTCCCCACTGATCTTAAGGAACAACCACAGATTCCACCAATGTTATCAGGACACACAAGAAGATGGAGAAGAGGAATAAAGGAATCAAAATATTCTCCATCCTTCCTTCTAGCACACCTTAGCTCAAGTATATTGGGTAGAAGGGGACTGAGAGCACTTGGGAAAAGAGACTTGGAAAGAATGTGGTGGGACAAAGGAAGAGGAGTCATATATGCATCAACTTTGCTCACCAAAGAAGGGCTCAGGTAACCAGAAATAACAGCTGTGCATTGCAGCTCATGCACCTTGTCCTAAATATTCTAAGAGATCTTAAATACAGTGTTAGAAAACCAGATAAGAACGTGTCCCAGCAAAAGAGAGATGTGGGAACCACACACAGAAATCAGGAGCCACAGTTTATACTTGGTGCTTCTATGTATACTTCAGGTCCTTTTAAACTGACAGAAATTCCATGACTTTTCATCTACTTATTGACATCTTTTCCATTTCATAGTTACTAAGACTAACCTGCAACTTGGTGTGTTTGCTTAAAACTGGACTAGTTTGTAAGAGAAACCCTACAATTTCCTCCCTATGTACCAACTGGAGCTGAGCAGGTTGGAATAATAACCATGACACCAAAGTTCAGATGTAGAAATCCTAACATGTAATCATAAAATTTTAGAGTAAGAAATGGAAGTTTTTATTTGAAACATATCTTCTTAAGTAGAATTTGCCTTATTCAGTGGTAAGTACCAACAGTATTAATTAGTCTGTAAGTACTGACTGACAGAGCAAAAAGTTATGAAGATGTATATACATTGATTTTTTTTAAAGATTTTATTTCTTTCTTTGAGAGGTAGAGTTACAGAGAGAGAGAGAGAGAGCGAGAGCTCTTCCACCTGCTGGTTCACTCCCCAAATAGCCATAATGGCCAGAGCTGGGTTGATCTGAAGCCAGGAGCCAGGAGCCAGGAGCTTCCTCCAGGTCCCCCACGCAGGTACAGGGGTCCAAGCACTTGGGCCATCTTCCTCTGCTGTCCCATGCCATAAGCAGATATTTGGAACAGAAGAGGAGCAGCCAGGACATGAACCAGTGCCTATATGGGATGCTGGCACCACAGGCAGAGGCTCAGTCCACTATGCCACAGTATCGGCCCTGCTTTGATTTTTTTTTTAAAGAGCTATGGAAGGACAGGTTAGAACAAATGGTCAAATGACCAGACATTGAGGCAGGACCATTATCTGTCCTTGAATGCATTCATAGAATGAAGAAAAGTCAACCAGAAGAAAAAACTTACAGCAAGTGTGTGTGATAACTTGCCATTTCATAAATAATTATCCTTGCCTTTGGGCTTTGAGAGTTACTGATCAACATCCCCCTTTCCTCTAAACCTCTTTCCTCCTTTGCTATTTCTTACTCAATTGTCACTCAATTCCTATTTATCAAGAGTATATTATTATTAGTTAAACGTGACCACTGCCTATAAAATATAATCATTGCCCTTAAATGCCCTTAAGCAAGGGTGACATACAAATGCGAAATACAAATAATAACACCTGCTTGGAAATGAGCTGATAAACCATTACACATTAAAGAGATAATGACTAGTAGGTAACAGCATAAACTATTAATATCTCCTAGGGATATCTGCAGCCAAGCAAAGGACCATGCCTTAACACATTAACGCTATAGAATTGGAAGCATTTCCATTTTCACTGTCGTGGTCTATCATGGCCCATATATTAATAGCAAGTGAAAACTGCAAGTACCCAAGCCACCCAGGAAGGTTATTATGCACAAAGAAATTATGTTAAGTGTAGTAGATGGCTTTCTGCCCCACCCAAAATATTGCTTTTGCTGACTCTTTGCTGATGTTCTCAATTGAAAGTCTTTATAGTGAAGTGTTTTCCATAAATGCATAAAGTGGAGCAATATATCATTTTATGGTATCATCTAGTTATAGTTCTACTGAGAACAACTTAGTACAATTTGTTCTCAATCCAACTTAAATGACTAATCCTGACAGATTCCCCCATCACTGAAGGAATGATGAAAAGGTAACCTACTGCAGAGCCATAACCTAAGCCTTTAATAGGTATAATATTAAACCATAAGAATCATGATTTCATATTTTAATACCTACCATAATAATATTAGAATTAACCTGAGAGCAGGAATCAGTTTCCACTCCCAACTCTGTTAATTATCTAGCCTCATGGCCTTGGGCAAGTCACAAAGCTCTTCAGAGACCTGCAGTCTTCATCTATAAAAATGAAGACCATTAGGTTCAATGAATCCAAGGTCCAATCTACCTCTCTAACCTTGTGGAATGCTAACATGTATTGAATACTTGGAACAAAAAGATTTTCTCGATTCTCCGTTGGACTCACCATCTAGCTATTTTTCTCATGTATTTCCAAATTACAGTTTGCTTTGATTGATACCCAAGTCAACTTGACAACTTACCAAATAAATTTTCAGAAAAAGAAAATTCATCCATGGCTGGTAAGTAGGAGTGTTCTATGAGATTCATTTTTGATCCCATCCAAAATTTTCCATTTGAGAATGCACTTTTGTCGTGATGGTCTTCAGAAAAAAGCCCTGAAAGGAAAATAAATGAATAGAGAGCTTGTTTTTTGGGGGTGAAATTGTTGATTAAGAGAGAGAGGGAAAGAGAGAGCAAGCGAATTTACAAAAGTACAAATGACTCTGTTAGTAGACATTTTACCATAGCCTTTCTATATGTATCTTCTCTCAATATTGATCATTTCTGTACCTCATTTGAACTTAACAATGCCCAAAATCCATGCTTTTAGAATAGATCCTCTCTGATTTATCTGGGAAAACACCATATGCTTTCATTTAAATTTTAGCACTTGAGAGATTTGAGCAAGATATGATGACATTTTAGTTACATCTTCATGTCTTTGATACATAGGAAAGCAGGAGCATATATAAAAACTTAAATTGAAAATGACATGAATCCATGATTTATTATCTTAAACTTTATTATAAAGTTGAAAAGGTCTACGTCAAAACACAGTAGTGGCTTAGACTTCCACTTCCTGCTGGAATTTTCTTCACTATTTATACATTTGGGCAGCAGATTAAAAATTCTGAAAGTATTTCCCCAGGATCCTCCTTATTTCTGCCTTTTAGAGGAAATCTCGAGGGCTTGCATTTTCATTCTTATGGTCTATCATGATCGTATGAGTATACTGTTCTAGTGTAAAAGAAGATTATTATAAAAAGAAAAGTAATGGGAAATCTCACCAAAATATTTGAAGTTTCATCCTCAGGAAATGTCCAGATTAAATCTGATTACCCAAGACAAGCAGTGTTCACCTTGAGCTGTATCTCTAAGTATTCCTTCCGTCTTTTATCTCTCTAAAGAAGTAATTTAAAGGGTTGAGTAATGAAAAGATTTGCTATCTGAACCTCTTTTCCTAGCCTGTTATCTGATTTGGTTTTCAAATCTTTTTATAATGTCTCCACCAAGAAATAATTTTGTTTATAAGTAAATAACTATTTATACTTGTTATTCAGGAAGAGAATATAGGTGTTTATTTTGCTAGACAAATATCTATTTCTGCACTATTCAAGTGTCTTCTTTCTCACTCACCTAACAACCCAGCTCTCGCTTAAGTGAGTTTCAGATAACTTTTGGTTGCTGGTAAGGTAGTCAACCCAAAACTTGTTTGTTTTATTGATTAATAATTTGCATGCTTTCAACAAATATAGGACACTTCTTTATTCTATATTAAGCCCCATCTTGGATATTTGGAGATAAAATGGTAAAAGGAAAAAAAAGCATCCATGATCCATGATGTCAAAGAACAGAAGAATGGCAACATTAAAGGGATAATCACACAAATACACAGATGATTACATGCTGTCATGACAGTTGTTCATGAAGAAAAATCCAAGATGTTCTAATAGTGAGATTTGGGTGTGAAGAAAAAGGGAATTGGCAGGGAGAAAGATAAAGGAAGTGGTGATTTCAAGAACAATATTTTTTAAATCTTCATTTTTAAATTTCACATAGTAATTGTACATATTTGTGGAACAAAGTGTGTCATTTCAGTACAGGAATACAATGTATAGTGTCAAATCAGGATAACTGGCATGTCTATCACTTCAGATATTTATCATTTCTTTGTGTTGGGAACATTCAAAATCCTCTCTGCTAGCTATTTGAAATATTCAGTCAATTATTGTCAACTATAATTATTCTACAACACTACAGACCCTTAGAAGTTATTCTTCCTATCCAACTGCACCCTTGTGTCAAGAGAAATTTTTAAAAAAAGATTTACTTACTTATTTATTCAGTCAAAAAGGCAGAGTGATGGAGAGGGCAGGAAGGAGGGGAATGAAAGAGAGAGACAGAAATATTGATTGATAGATCTTCTATCTGTGTTTTACTCTCGAAATACCTGCAACAGCCAGGGCTGCACAAGGCTGAAGCTAGGCACTCTATCCAGATCTCCCATGTGGATGGCAGGCACGCAAGAATTTGGTCCATCATCCTGTGTTTCCCAGGTGCATTAGCAGGAAAATGGATCAGAAGTGAAGCAGTCAGGACTCCAACTGGCAATAAAGGCAGCCACTTACCCTACTATGCCACAATGCCAGCCCCAAGGGCAATTTTTAAGGACAGGAAATAATAAAACCCTAAAGAAGAGTCATTGAAAAAGATCTAGAGTGTGTTCTGAGAAGAAACAAAAACCATGTCCATGATGGGGGTTCAAACACATCTGGATCCATCTGGCAAACCAATGGCAAAGTTCCATCAAACTATTGAACTCTACTATCTCATAAGTCAGGTGGGTCTAGAAAACAAAACAAAGTCTCAATCACTACAGATAAGCATAATCCTTAGTGTAGCGGTGCTTATCCAACGCACACTAGATTTAGGGGACCTTGCTGTCACACAGAGATGAGGAGGGATTGACTGAAAATAAAAACTAAGTCTGGAAACATGGAGGTAGAAGGCAGACCCTTTCAACAGAATGCAACGTAGGAGAATTCATTTTAACTCCACCTATCTCCTCAAATGACTGCCACATATCACTGGAACTTTGAACCCCAGAGGGCTCAGAGCCTTTCTGGGGCAATTGTGCAACAGTAGCAGCTGATGCCATAGCCAGCATACAGGTGCCCAGCAGAGGAATTTTGACTACTGGCTGGGAGTTGCTCTGCCTCATGTACATAAAAATACTGGGAAGAGAAGCCAAGGCAAATTTGACTATGAACTTGAAAAGACCCCAAGGCACTTCTAAAATATCTGAGGACAGAGGTAGCTGGGGAGAAGGAAGGTTTTGACAGCAAGCTGGAGAGCCTGAGGAATAAACCATTAAAATCCGAGTTGTTAATATTAACAATTCAAATTTCAATATATATGTGTCTGTATGTTTATATATATATATATATATATATACACACATGTCTAAGAATTATATAGGGCTGGCACTGTGGTGTAGTGGGTTAAGCCACCACCTGCAGTGCCGGCATCCCATGTGGGTGCCAGTTCGAGACCCGCTTGCTTCATTTCTGATCCAGCTCTCTGCTATGGCCTGGGAAAGCAGTAGAAGATGGCCCAGTTCCTTGGGCCCCTGCACCCGCATGGGAGACCTGGAGGAAGCTCCTGACTCCTGGCTTAGGATCAGCTCAGCTCTGGCTGTTGCGGCCAACTGGGGAGTGAACTGGCAGATGGAAGACCTCTCTCTTTCTGCCTCTCCTTCTCTCTGTGTGTGATTCTGACTTTCAAATAAATAAATCTTAAAAAAATTATGCTAAATATATATTGTATAATAAATGGGTTGAAAAGCCCCCTAAAATTCAGACAACTGTTTTTCTTGATCAGAGTTTCTCCTATCTGTGGAATAGAAAATTATACAATTTCCCATAAAAGCACCTTCCAGGAACCCACAATGGAAAGTCAGGAATTTTTCCTAATATTCAACTCAAATATATACTCTGTAACTAAGAACTCATTTCTTCTAATCTCTGAAATATAGGAGATGACAGCTCTGTGGCTCAGACTTTAGAATTCCCTCTGTGCTTTCCTTTTCTCAACTCCTTTTTAACCTTCGGCCTCATTCATCAAGCTGCCCAAAATGTCCACAGCACATTACAGGTCTCAGATGTCTTTAGGTACATTCATCTTCCTTTTGGATTCCTCAACTATATTTTCCTCTATATGCTCATAAAAACGTGTCATCTTCGATTGCCTGGGACACAGTAGTTCCTCAAGAAACACTGGCTCAATTAAACCAATTATTGTTTTTCAAGCTTAGCTCTGCCAAATTCAATATTTGGCATGCCCTAACTGGAAAAATGGCTTAAGTGATCACTTGCTTACTCCAGTGAATTTCCAATTCCCTTGATTCTTCATCATTTGGACTATTATTGCTGGCTGGATAACCACAGTGTGAGTGTCCTGATTAGCTAACAACAGATCTTTCAAGAATCTAGGTAGCTAATAGGGTCTACTCCAGTCGGGTTCATTGGGTTTACAATTCCTGAAGGGGCTTAAAAAGGGGGAACAGTGATTTTGGAAAAGGTAATACAAGTACATGGAAAGCAGTTCAAACAGCACACTGAAAATGCCCATCAATCTTTCCAGTTCAGTTCCCCATTTCTCTTACCAAAAAAATCAAGATAAAGAATATCCAGTTTTTCATTATCTTCCCATGTACTATGTCCACTCTTTAGCATAAAGGCCTTTCACAACAACAAGTGGTCTTTAAAAAGTTCATCATGTGACAGGACATTCAGCTTAGCACATCCTAAGATGCTACTTGGGATACCCTCCATCCCATGTTGGAGTGCCTGGGTTCAAGTTTCAGCTCCACTCCTGATTCCAGCTTCCTGCTAATGTGTACTCTTGAAGGTAGCAGGTGATGGCTCAAGTAGTTGTGTCCCTGCCACCCTAACAGGAGCCCTGAGCTGAGTTTCCAGATAACAACGGCCACCAGCTATGGCAGGTATTTGGGGAGTGACCTGCATATGAGATCTCTCTTTCTCTCTCTCTTATTTACATAAATACAAATAAATAATTTTAAAAGTTCATGGGAAGTGCACATTATAAAAACAAAACACATGGATTTCAAACATTTTATATCAGAATAGACTTATGTTTTACTTCAATTTATCCATGATTTTTTTAAGTCCCCTCCTACACTTAAACTAGAGTTCAGCAAACTATTGCCCACAAGTCAAAGTTGGCCCGCTTCCTGTTTTGTGCAGACTACTAGCTTAGAATAGTCTTACATTTTTAAATGGTTGAAAAAAGTCAAAAGAAGAATATTTCATGACACATGAAAATTATATGAAATTTAAATTTCAAAGTCCTTAACTGAAGTTTTCTTGGCACACAGTCTCGCCCATTTGTCTGTGGAATGTTTACAGGTGCTTTCTCCCTGTAACTTCATAGTTAAGCAGTTAAAACACAGGACTGGATGGCCCACTGAGCCAAAATATTCACTATTTAGCCCTTTATATAAAAGTATGTTAATATCTTCCTTAAATGAACAATAGAAGGGATTCAATTGAAGGCAAGTAAATTTAAGCTGTGATTTAATGTAATAATTACTTTGGAAATATAAACCCACTAGATTGTGTTTTCCTTTTTAAAAAGTATTTATTTATTTGAAGAGAAAGAGAGATAGCGACATAGTCAGAGGCAGAGACAGAGAGCTCTCATCCACTGGTTACTCCCCATATGGCCACAATGACCAGAGCTAGGCTAGGCTGCAGCTGAGAGTTGGGAATTCAGTACAGGTCTCCCACATGGGTAGAGGGAGCCCAATTACTCTGGCCATCACTGCTGCCTCCCAAGGTCTGAATCAGCCACAAACTGGATCCAAAACAGAGAAGCTAGGATTTGAACAAGGTACTCTTATGTCCTAAGTGGGCATCTTACCAACTGTGTCAAATGTCTACTCTAAACAGTTTTGCTTATTGACCCCCTAACAGGAGTTTGAAAACAAATATGCTGGGGCCGGCACTGTGGCATAGCAGGTAAAGCCACCACCTGCAGTGCCAGCATCCCATATGGGCGTCGGTTGAGTCCCGGCTGCTCCACTTCCAATCCATCTCTCTGCTATGGCCTGAGAAAGCAGTAGAAAATGGCCAAAGTGGGAGATCTGGAAGAAGCTCCTAGCTCCTGGCTTCAGATTGGCACAGCTCCAGCCGTTATGGCCAGTTGAGGAGTGAACCAGTGGATGGAAGACCTCTCTCTCTTTGCCTCTCTTTCTCTCTCTATGTAACTCTGCCTTTCAAATAAATAAATACTTTAAAAAAGAAAATAAATACGCCCATATGTTCCTTCAACATATTCTTTCGGTTGATGCTGAAAGTTTTTTGGTTTTTTGTTTGTTTGTTTTTACTAAGAAATAAAATTGGGGCAGACATTTGGACTAGAAGTTAAGATGTTCACATCTTATATGGGAATGCCTGGGTTGGATGCCTGCCTTCTCTCTTGACTTCAGATTCCTGCCATAGGAGTCAGCAATGATGGCTCGAATAATTGGGTTCCTGAAACCCACAGGGAGACCTGAATTGAGTTCCTGGCCCCCAGCTCTGGGTCCCACTGAGAGCTGTTGTGGGTTTTGGAGACAATCAGCAGATAGGTGTTCTCATTCTCTCTCTCTCTCAAACTTCACTCTCAAGTAGATGAAAACATTTAAAAAAAAATTTTTTTTTGACAGGCAGAGTGGACAGTGAGAGAGAGAGACAGAGAGAAAGGTCTTCCTTTACTGTTGGTTCACCCTCCAATGGCCGCCGCAGCCGGCGCGCTGCGGTCCGCACCGCACTGATCCGATGGCAGGAGCCAGGTGCTTATCCTGGTCTCCCATGCGGGTGCAGGGCCCAAGCACTTGGGCCATCCTCCACTGCACTCCCTGGCCACAGCAGAGAGCTGGCCTGGAAGAGGGGCAACCGGGACAGAATCCGGCGCCCCGACCGGGACTAGAACCCGGTGTGCCGGCGCCACAAGGCGGAGGATTAGCCTAGTGAGCCGCGGCACCGGCCAAAAATTATTTTAAAAATAAATAAAATTGTTGTAATAAATGTATTTTGAAATAATGTGAAAAATGAAATTTTAACATGCTGCTTCATTCTTCTTAAACCTATTCAGTTAAATTTAAATACCACAACAACTTAGTATCCTCTCTCACCATTTTAAGACATATATGTGGGTGAGCATTTGACCTAATAGTTCACATGCCTATTGGGCTGCCCACAACCCATTTGGAATTCCTTGGTTCAGGTTCCAGCTCCATTCCCCATTCCAGCTTCCTGCTAATGTATACCCTAGAACGCAGCAGGTGATGGCTTAAATAGGTGGGCTCCTGCCACTCATGTGGGAGACCTGGATTGAATACCTTGCTCCTGGTTTCAGTCCCAGCCCAGCTCTGGCCACTGTGGGTATTTGAGGAGTGAGTGAACCAGCAGAAGGGAGATAACTTTCTCTCTGACTTCAGATAAAGAAAATAAGAATAATTTTTAAAAATCAATATGTAATAAATATATTTTTAAAAAAGAAATATATAAAGATATTTTGTAATAGTTGGAAACTTTACCATTCTTGCTCTTCCCATAGAATTTTATCGAAATGTAGCATATCTATATTTGCGAGTCTACTGTTGAGCATTCAATGATTATTTTTCTACCCCTGAATTGTGTATATAAATTTGAATTTACTTTTTAAAATTTTCTAGTCAATTTAAGATTGCAAATATTTTAAAAATTTAGATTGAGTTTATTTCTAGTTATTCATGTTGATTTGATCAAATCTACATCATGTCCCTTAGACTGTCACTACAATTAGAATTGCTCATTCTCCTCTGTGGCACAAAGCACAAAGAGAGAGAGCTGTCTGCTGTGCAAGAGGCACAGGCACATGAGAAAGAAGACACCAGTGTTAGACACCAGCCACAGCCTGCAGTGGGCAGAGCAGTGGTAGAGGAAGCAAATCTCCTTAAAGGTGTACACATATTACATGTTAATCAAAAATGTAAAAATATAAAATTTAAAGGTTTAAATATAAAATTTAAAGGCATGACTTAAAGGTTCTGTTTAAATAGTGAACTTTGAGCAACTGTAGACAGAGCCTAAAAATTCTGTGGAGTTAATAATGAAAGCCCAGAAAATAGGAAGGTGCCATTTCCATTCAGATGAATTCCACATATGTATTAATACAGGAAGGATTAAGCATAAGATCAGAGGAGATAAAAAAGACTATCTGAACTTGCACCACCCACCTCACTACCTCCTCCTCACTCCTCCACCCTCCACCTTTACCCTAGAGATGGGGATAGGGTGGGTATGGGATGGGTTGACCAGCTGCCCCTTTGGTGTTACCTACATCACTTTCAATAAATAATTGTTAACTCCTTAAAGCCTCAACTTTAAGAATTCCTCCACATACTGTTTTCCTGAAGAGTTACTAAAATTTATCTTCTAATATGTTTATTAGAGAGAGAGAGAGAGAGAGAGAGAGAGAAAACAAACAAGCTACTAGTCTAGTCTCCAAATGCCCAGATAGCTGGGGCTGGGCCAGGCCAAAGCCCTGAGCTGGAACATAACCCAGGTCTCTCACAGGAATCCAACTGCCTGTGCTATCATCTGCTGCCTCCCAGAAGGAAGCTGGAGTCTGGAGCGGAGTCGGGACTCAAACCCAGGTACTCTGATGTAGGACATAGACATCTTAATTGCTAGGCCAAATGCTGGCCCCACTAAACGTATTTTTAGGATGAAAGAATCATTTCAAAAAATGTTTTTCCTGATCAGGGATAATTAATAGAGTGCCTAAAATGTGATGTAATGGAATGAAATGGACATTTTGTGATTCAATTGTTGTTTACAGCCCTGGTCTCTTCTGTTAAGAAACAGTGTTTTTTTCCCTTCATACTAATTGTTGAACTCTTTTACTTAGTATAGGGTTAACCCTATGATCATTAAGTAAACTGAAAGTAGATCTTTGGAAAAATTAAGAGTGGGAATGGGAGAGGGAAGAGGAAGAAGGATTAGCACATGGCCGGGAGGGAGGGAAGTATCATTGTGTTCCTAAA
This sequence comes from Oryctolagus cuniculus, assembly GCF_964237555.1. NCBI lineage: Eukaryota > Metazoa > Chordata > Mammalia > Lagomorpha > Leporidae > Oryctolagus > Oryctolagus cuniculus. The sequence goes on along the minus strand of NC_091442.1, from coordinate 103,400,701 downwards.
TCTGTATATATGAAATACATGAAACTTGTATAACAAACAAAATTTTTTTAAAAACTTTAGGAAATAAAGGGGTTTGTATGTAGATTCATGATATTCTGGTTTATAAATAAATACTAATAATGACTTTATGGAAATCTAGTATAGATTTGAGAAATAGAAATAATTAAAATAAAAGTTTATCACTCAGCAAAGTAAGGAGGCAACTGACAGAATGGGAGAAATTATTTGCAAACTATGCAACTGATAAAGGATTAATAACCAGAATATATAAAGACATCAAGAAACGCCACAACAACAAAACAAACAGTCCAGTTAAGACATAGGCAAAGGACTTAAACTGGCATTTTTCAAAAGAGGAAGTCCAAATAGCCAACAGACACATGAAAAAATGCTCAGGATCACTAGTCATCAGGGAAATGCAAATCAAAACCACGATGAGGTTTTATCTTCCCTCCATTAGAATGGCTTTCATACAGTAAAGCCACTATGGAAGACAGTATGGAGATACTTCAGAAATCTGAATATAGACCTCCCATATGACCCAGCCATGCCACCTCTGAGAATTTACCCAAGGGAAATGAAAATAGCATATGAAAGAGTTACCTGTACCCCCATGTTTACCGCAGCTCAATTCACAAGAGCTAAGATATGGAATTGATCTCAATGCCCAAGAACTGAAGACTATACTACACAGCAGTGAAAAAAATGAAATCCAGTCACTTGCAACAAAATTGATGAAACTGAAAAATATCATACTTAGTGAAATTAGCCAGTCTCAAAAGGACAAATACCATATATTCTCCCTGACCTGGGATAACTAATAGCACACCTAAAAGGCAATCCATAGAAGTAAAATTGACGCTTTGAGAGCAATGACTTCGAACAGTACTTGCTTGACTGTTGAGGAACAGTTTTTCTTCTTCATACTATTTATTGAAAAATAATAATGGCAGTAGGAGAAGGAGGAGGAAGACAGGTGGGAGGGCAGGTATGATGGAAAGAATCACCATGATCCTTAAGTTGCAATTATGAAATGTATGAAGTCTGTATTCCTTAAATAAAAGGTTTCTGGGGAATAATTAATTAATTAGTCAAATGTTTATAATTCCCCAAGTGCTTGTAACTAATTAATAATCAGGAATATGGAGGAGAGTTTCTGCAAAATTTGATCATTGTGATGCTAATAAAATTTATTGAATTAAATATATTGAATTCTAAAAAATTTAAAGCAATACAAAAAAACATATAAAAATTCCAAAATACAAAAAAACATATAAAAATTCCAAACTTCATTCTAAATTTTTTTAATTTGCATTCCCACCCACAGGGAATGAGTGTCCTTCTCATCACACCTTTATCGTCACTACCAGCTCTTATTTTTGAACAACCTTCTCTAATGTCCCATTTCTTTGATTAGTAGCTACGTCAAATGTTTTTTGGCATCATAATGGCTATAGGTGGTAGTTTATTTCTATTTTCTGATTGCATTCTTTGCTATTTTTCTAATGAAGTGTTTATCTTTTTATTGACTTGGGAGAATTCTTTGTATATGGACTGCATCAGCACTGTGATATATTTATTAAATGCAGAATACCTGCAGTAGAGGAAGAAAACCTCTACTAAATCATCTTCACCTGAAGAGTTTTGAAATGTGTGTAGTTGGAATCCATGTATATGAGGAGTCATCAAAAGTTCATGAAGATGTGTATTATGTAAAAACCCTGTGGGGCCAGCGTTGTGGCTCACTTGGTTAATCCTCCGCCTGTGGCACTGGCATCTCATATGAGTGCCAGGTTCTAGTCCCGGTTGCTCCTCTTCCAGTCCAGCTCTCTGCTGTGGCCCGGGAGTGCAGTGGAGGATGGCCCAGGTGCTTGGACCCCTGCACCCGCATGGGAGACCAGGAAGAAGCACCTGGTTCATGGCTTCGGATTGGTGTAGCTCCACCTGTAGCGGCCATTTGAGGGGTGAACCAATGGAAGGAAGACCTTTCTCTCTGTCTCTCTCTCTCTCACTGTCTAACTCTATCTGTCAAATAAATAAATAAATACCCTGCATGGATTTCAAAATGATTGCACCAAAATGAGTTTATGTATTTTAATTCCATTTTCTATAAACATTTTGGAGTACTCTCAGATTAGATTTTTAGAAGCTTACTTTTTTCTTGCTTTTTATTTTTAGTTTATGGTACAAGGTGAATTTTCTCAGAATCGCATATTGGAATCTTTCATTTTCCATTGATTTATGATGCTTCTAGTGTTAAGGCTCAGCTTAGTTTTGCATTGATCATAGTTACATTTTGAACCAACATCAGCCTTTCTTATTACTGTTTATTGTTCTTCAGCCTTTCCTATGATTGTCTCATTATTCATCTTCTGTGCTAAATTATCACATCTTGCATCACAGACTTAAAGAGTTTTTCTTCAAAGGATTGAGATGATTCCAAACTTAAATATTTAAGGAGAAAGATTTATACCTTTCTAATATTCAGTGCTGCCTTTCAGGGGCATGATGCATATCCATTTACTCAAATGTACTCCAGTAACTCTTAGTTTAATAGAATTTTTCCCATGTGTTCCCTAGTGTTCTGACAGATGCTTCCTTTGTTATCTATTTTCCCTCCTTCCATAAATCTGGAATCAGTTTATATTTCTGCTATATTTTCCTATCACAGCCAGTAGTGTTATACATATGCAGAAATAATCATGGTGGTCCAGTGGAAATACAAGGGATGAGATAGGAAAAGATTTGGGGTAGGGAACTAGTTCTGACCTTTCAGAACTTCATGAATGACCTGAAACTATTCAATCAATTTCTCATCCCCACACTAACATGCTGAGCCTCACTTGAATAGGGGTTTACAATCCAAATAATAAGGCTGCTATAAAGATTAAAAGGTGAACCTTTTGTAGGTTTTCATAGATATACATAGTGACATATATGAAAATATTTTCTGCACTTCTGATAGTAAAAATAAGTGTAAACGACATAAATATCCAACAAGAGATGGATATAGAATCCTATACAGCAGTTAAAATGACTATAAAATCAATTCGTAATAGAATAGTGATATCCAAATGCTTTGAATGGAGAAAGGGAGGGAAGGATAGAAGACGGTTAACAGGTGCAGAAGAGCAACTGGATAAGAGAAGTAATTTCTAATGTTCTACTGCACACTAGGATAACTATTGTTGGCAATAATTAATCAATCATTTCAAAAATAGCTAGTAAAGAGGATTTTTTAATGTCCCCAACACAAAGAAATGATAAATGTTTGAGGTGATAGATATGTCATACCACGATCTAATCATTATACATTGTACACATGCATTAAAATGACACATGGTATCTCATAAATATATATACTACATATCACTTCAAAATAAAATATATTTAATAAAAGTGAACTAGGATTATATGCATTCATGTAGATAAATTGAAAAACATCATATTGAGCAAAACAATCAGGGAGTAGAATAATACATGTACTTTGATACAATTTACATTGTTTAAAGATATATAAAACAGTGTTATCTGTTATCACAGTTAATCTACTGCATGGGTCAGCAAACTATGACTCATAGGTCAAACCCAGCCTGCCAAGGACCAAATTTGCCCTTTTGTTTATTTCTTGTCTGTGCTGCTTGTCTATGGCTGCTTTTGAGTTATGATGGCAGAATTAAGCAGTCTCAACACAGCCCACATGATCTGCAAGCCTAAAATATTCACTCCCTGTCCTTTGTAAACAAAGCCTATGATTCCTGCTGTCACTATAAAGACATGAATGAAAGTGATGAATGCCATGTTCAGAACGTTGGTATAGAATGTGAGTGGGTACATAGGGAGTTTTCATAAAATCAGTAACACTCGTCTTCTTACAGTGGGTAATAAATAAAAGGGAATTATTGATATCTCTGTATTTGATTTTGCATGATGGAAATATTTCATAAAAGATCAAATGAAACTATATATGTGGAAAATTTCCTTATATATAAAGGTGTGAAAGTTCTTTTTCTCACACATACTCCTTAAAACATGGAGGAGAATAATTCCTTCCCAAAAATAGTTTGGGAAATCTAATTGTGGTCAATAGGAACATGTTGGAAATTTTGAGTGCTGCAATGATACCTGTATTGATGAGGTTCATTTTGATGAAAAGGTATGATGAGAAGGAGAAGCATAACAGGAAAAAATTTAGGAACTCTTGCTGAGGTGTGATGCTTAGGGTGTATCCAAGGGAGGCATCTGTAGAAATAGAAAGGAAGGGAACCAGAGTGCAGTACAAAAAAGGAGGAAGGAGCTGTTGATACAAAGTTTATGCCTTGGATACCCGAGGAAAGAGGGACAAAATGTTTATTTTACTTTGTGTTTAGTTGAATGACGCTGTAACCTAAGTCCTTAATTGGAGGATGTAGGGATAACTTCAGAAATGGTATGTACTGTTTGTTTTTATTGTGATAAGGCGTATGGTTACTGGTAGCTTGGGTTGTCACTTCCTGGTTATCAATATTTACTTGTTCAGATACTGTGTGTCACAGGAAGGTCATGTTGTATGGAGCAGAATTTGTCAATGAGACCTTAGAATGATACTGTTCCAATTAAATGGCCTTGACTGTGATTTAGAGGATTCAGCTCTTAGAAGATGAGATAAAAACCAATTACATGTGCTGACTCATGAATTCTTCATACATGAAGATTTCATTGTTCGTGACATTGTCTATGAAGAACAGACTGTTGATGGCTAAGAACATATTTTGTTGTATATCTACATAATCTAATTCTAAAGGACAGAGAAAATGTGAAGCTTTTCTACCCATCACCATTTCATGCTCAGCAGGAGTCCTGGATTCAGCCTAAAGACTGGAAATATGTTCTTCAGGAAAAAAAGAGAAAAGAACACTAGAAAAAGAAATAAAAGCTCTAGGAGACCTTACATTGGATTTCTGATGCCTAGCACACTTCAGGTATATATTATATGCACAAAAAACCCTTAATTGATTTAATGAATATATGAATGGATGAATAAGTAACTAAGTCACCTAACTAAATAACTAAATAATTAATGAATAATAGGTCGCCACTTTTAAAATCAGTCTTGTTTAAGCCATAGATGGAGATTAGTGGAGAGGTATACAAGAACAATACACTTAAGAACTGAAGTGTTTTTTAGTAACATAAAAAAAAAAAAAAAAAAAAAAAACTTGCCACCTCACTATGTTTCCTCCCCACAACCTAGCCTAGTTAGTGAACTGCAGCTACTTTTATTGTAAATCTCTTAAGCAGTGAACTTCCATGTCTCTCCATAGGAACCATTTCACACATGAACTGACCACCCCAGAAAATGGTCTCAATAACCCTCCCAAATCTTCTTTCATTGATTTCTCATCCATTAGAACTACTAGGAAAAGTGTTGTTTCCTTAATTTTCACTCTTTACAGTCAGGAAAGTTATTTATTTTTTTCTTTTTCCCCATTATCTGTTTCAGTCAAAATGTCCAAGAAGCCATTTTCTTATGCTCTCTCCATGACTGACCTGTCATCTTTTTTCAAATACTTCATTAGATCATCTGAAAAGTTATGCCCATCATTTGCACAAATTGTTGCAAAGGTGACTACAACAATTCCTTCCTTTCCACACACTATTTTGCAATGTTAGTCTGCCATACCTCATCAATATGTGACATCTGCATACTTCCTTGAACCTGAGCTGGTTGAGTGGACATGAGGCTGCGGAACTTCTGAGCCAGGCCTTAAGAGGTCTTGCAGCTTTTGTTTTCCTACCTAAGAATCCTGCCCCAAGAATAATGCATTATTTGTAGATGACTCATATTCAACAGTCTCAGGGAGAGGAAGTATGACTGTCCCAATTTTCCCAGTTAAAAGCTACACCAAGACCCCAGACAGGTATGAGTCCATCTTGGTCCTGCCACTCCAGTTGGCCTAATATCTAAATGATCCACATGAGTGAATCAAGTACAGGAATACTAAGTTGATACAAAGAAATATGAGTTAATGAATCATTACTATTTTAAATCATCATGCTTTGAAGTGGTTAATACAAATAATAATTGATATAGAAATCAGTACCAAAAAGGGAGATGATTTTTCAAAAATATTGCTAAAACATATGGCCTTTGCTTTGGGACTGGAAGACAGACAAAGTCTAGAAAGGCAGCAAGGAGGCCATTACTAGAAATTGGAAGCGCAGAAAAAAATTACTATGAGAAACAAAAATGGAGTTGCTCATGTTGGTAAAATTATCATCTGTGGTAACTTGGAAGACAGAAATGAAAGTGTATATCTAAAATTTCAAGAGAGTATGGGGAATGTCAGTTGACCTTTTAGCTGTCCATGATAAGGTACACAAACTCTTTGTGAAATGAACTAAAGAAAGAACTATAAGCAGAATTCTGTGAGAACTCAGGGTAAGCATGAAGGATCCAGGTTGTGCTGGGTTGGAAAATAACACTGTTTGGCATTTTTGGTCTCTCCATCCAGCAGAAGTCCTCAAAGTAAAAATGACCCAGCATAAACATCAAATCATGGATGTGGCAATAAGATCCTTTGCTAAGAGGTCAAAAAATTAAAAAGGGTGCCTGGTAGACATTTGAATCTAGTAACAGGGATTCTAAAAATGTGGAGGCACTATCATACAGCTTTGTACTACATTGATATCTTGATGTATAAAGGAATAAAGGAATTTGATGTATAAAATATAAAGCAATTTTCTTTTAAAAATTATGGATGTGAGCTTTTAGGCATAAAATAAACCCTAAAAAGATTCATAATAAATCTACAGTGTTTAAGTAAATTGCATTAGTGAAAGCAATGTCATCTTGTACCAGAAGCTAACTTCGAACTCCTTCCCATAAATAAGTGAAATCTATTTCCCCACCCATTGAGTGACTTACTTTGATGAATATAATTGCTAGAATTGTACTGCTAAAGTCAGGCCCCAATATGTCTTGGACTTCTGGTTTGGCCCTTTTGAGTAAGACCACCATGCTAAGAAGAAACTAGGGATGAAACACTATTGGAGAAAGAAATCTAGCTATTCCAAGTGTCCCAGCTAGCAGCCAGCATCAAGATCCCAGATATGAGTGAAGCCTAGCTGACCCTCCAGTTGAAATAAGTTATATGATTAAGACTAGGAAAAACCAGCAGAAGAAATTCCTCACAGGCCCAGAAATAATACAACAATTGTTGTCTTAAGCCATATTGTGTTGAGGTGGCTTGTTACATAGTGTTAGATTGCCAGTTGAACAATATGTCACATTGGCTATTGTTTTATGGTTGTCTAAAGTGAACATTTCCTTAAAAGTAATATAAAAATAGTATCTCAATGTCATTTTTCTATTTGTTCTTTGTTTATTCAGTCAATATACACTCACTGACTATGTCAGGCCCTGAACATATAAAGACAATAAAAACAAAAAAAAATCGTGGTCCTTCAAGGAGCATTGTGTAAAAGTTATGCAAGGAAATCTCAGTCTAAATAGTGTGAGGATTGCCACAACGAAAGTAAGCAGAGCTCCCTTCAAGAGCACAAGACGGGACATTCGTTCATCCAACATTAGCTAATGCACTACTATAGCCCAGGCTACTGGTCTCGGAAATCTGATAGTGGATAAGACAGACCTATTACATTCTGGTAGAAGATATGGATAATATACACGTAAATGTAGGACTTCTAATGGTGATAACTAGGAAGCAAAGGGGATAATGCATTGAGTGCTATAGTTGGACATTATTTTGGAGAAGGCTATCAGGAAAGTACTCGCTGTAAAGCAGACATTTGAACTCAGATATGAGGCACAAAAAAGGGGTAAACCAAGTCCAACATGTGACAAAACAGGTTAAGCCACTGACTGCAATGCCAGCATCCCATATGAATGCCATTTCAAATCCTGGCTACTCCTCTTCTGATCCTTGTACCCACATGGGAGACAAGGATGGAGCTCCTGGATCCTGGCTTCACCCTGACCCAGCCCCAGCTGTTGTGGCCATTTGGGGAGTGAACCAGCAGATGGAAGATCTCTCTCTCCTTGTGCCCCTCTCCATCTCTTTCCCTCTCCCTATAACTCTGCCTTTCAAATAAATAAAATAAATCTAAAAAAAAAAAAAAATGAGTAAGCCATGAAAGTGGAAATAAGTCTAGGCAGAGAGGTCAACAAGCACTCAAGGCCTGAGCTTGGAGCCATGTGAGAGCAGCACAAGCCCAGTGAGGCTGGAGATGAATACGCAAGAGCAAGTGTAGGTGATGATCATGGTCCCAGAATGGACGGCTTTCCCATAGCCTGGTTGGTCATGATCTAGAGTTTGGATTTTACTCTAGATGGAAATCAATGGTGGGTTTGTTTGTTTGTTTGTTTTGTTTTGTTTTTTTGACAGGCAGAGTTAGACAGTGAGAGAGAGAGAGAGAGAGAGAGAGAGAGAGAGAGAAAGGTCTTCCTTCCTTTGGTTCACCCCCCAGATGGCCACCAGGCGCTTCCTCCTGGTCTCCCATGCGGGTGCAGGGCCCAAGCACCTGGGCCATCCTCCCATGCCTTCCCAGGCCACAGCAGAGAGCTGGACTGGAAGAGGAGCAATCGGGACAGAATCTGGCACCTTGACCGGGACTAGAACCTGGGGTGCCGGCGCTGCAGGCGGTGGATTAGCCTAGTGAGCCACAGCGCTGGCCAAGGAAATCATTGGTGGGTTTTAAGCAAGGTCATGACTGGGAAAATGAGGGAAGTCTTTCTGAGGCTGGAGGGTAGATTCTTGACCCTAGTCTGGGGGAGTAGACATTAGACTGGGGAAATGGCATGTAGTGGGCATGAGTTATAGGAAGGGGGAACAACTGTATCCCGAGCAACCTGTGCTCTAGCTGGTGGAATCAGCTCCAACTGGTGAGAGGAGGATGGGCCTGTCCACGAAATCATGTGAGGAAAACTGGCAGTTCCTTTGCACGTAAAAGTGGAGATTTCTATGTTGCATCATTCTTGAAAGTAAGTCTCAGATGGATTAAAGAGTTTTTTTTTTTTTTTTTTTTTTTTTTTTTTGACAGGCAGAGTGGACAGTGAGAGAGAGACAGAGAGAGAAAGGTCTTCCTTTTGCCGTTGGTTCACCCTCCAATGGCCGCCGCTGCAGCCGGCGCACCGCGCTGATCCTGGCAGGAGCCAGGAGCCAGGTGCTTTTCCTGGTCTCCCATGGGGTGCAGGGCCCAAGCACCTGGGCCATCCTCCACTGCACTCCCTGGCCATAGCAGAGAGCTGGCCTGGAAGAGGGGCTACCGGGACAGAATCCGGTGCCCCGACCGGGACTAGAACCCGGTGTGCCGGCGCCGCAAGGTGGAGGATTAGCCTATTGAGCCACGGCGCCGGCTAAGAGTTTTAAATTATGCAGTTATTGTATGAAAATTTAGCCAAATATATTTGTGATGTTAATATTGAAAAGATTTAAGGACCTGATAAACAAGAAATAATTAGGAAAAGAATGTGATAACATTAAAATGTAAGACAAATCAAGGCATCATAAACAAAGCTAAAAATGTGAAACAGAAAGAAAATATTTACAATGTAAATAAGAGCCAACATATTAGCACAAACAAGACATAAATAATTCCTAAAAATAAAGACAGAAAAGGCTAAACAATTCAAAGGAAAAATTGGTGAAGGATGTATAAAGAAAATTCACCAAGGTGGAAATACAAGTGGCCGATAAACAACTGAAACATCTGAAACTAATAATTACAAAAAAGCAAAGTAATGTAACTAGATGCAATTTCCGCCTATCAGAGTATGAAAAATTAAGTTTGAAAATATTCAAAGTTGGGAAAGCATATGGGAATCTATATTATTGTACAATGCTGGTGGGGATATGGTGTTTAGACATTCTAGAGGGCTCTTTGATAGAATATATTAAAATGAAATGAAATTCTTATTCCCAGAGGTTTTTTTTTTCCTTAAAGAAAACATTGCTCCGCTGCATAAGGACCTTTGTTGCAGGCTTGTTTCTACTGGTGAAAACATAGAAAACACCTAACTGACCACAAGCAATGGAATGGATAAATAACCTGCTCAGTGCAGGAGTAGTGGTTTTATTTGTATTAACAGACAGGCCTAGTGGCTTAGCTGCCGTTTGGGTTCCTACATCCCTTACGAGGGTGCATAGGTTCAAGCCAGCTCCAGTCCCAATTCTTGCTTACTGCTAATGCACACGCTGGGAGGCAGCATTGATGACTCATGTTGTTGAACCCCTGCCACCCATGTGGGGCACCTGGATCAAGTTTATGGCTTCTGGCTGTGGCTTGTTTAGTCCCAGCAGCTGTGGACATTTAGGGAGTGAATCCGTGGATGGGAGATCTCTTTCCGTATGACTGGCTTTCTCTCTCTCTTTCTGACTCTCAAATAAATAAGAAAAAGATGTGTATTAACACTTAAAGATGGAAGTAGAGAATAAAAGGGTTAAGGAAATGTCAAATGAGATTTTTGACTTTGTTACAACATTATAACTTTTTATAAGATGAGCGTTTTGATGTATATCAATTTCCTAAAATATTTTCTTTCCTCTATGCTGCTAATTCTATAGTTGGACGCTTTAAGCAGGCATATTTAAATTATTTGAGAGGGTGTTAAAATATATATATATATATATATATTTAGGATTATGCAGCACTTTTTGAGCATCAGTGAAAATTATATACCTTTCTATAGGAAAATACATTTAAAATGCACTTTTAAATGAACTTTTTAAAGAGAAGTAGAAGTTTTAGCTCCACAGAAAAACTGAACAAGTATAGAGCTTCTATATATTCCACCCTCACACATTCACAGGCTCCTCTCAACTTTCAGTGTTTGGCACCACAGTGGTACATTTTGTACAATCCGTGAACTTACGTTGGCACATTATCACCTGCAGACGACAATTTACATTAGGATTCACTCTTGATGTTGTATATTCTGTGGGTTTTAACAAACATATGATAAAATGTATCCACCATTATAGCACCATAAAGAATACTATAAATGCAAACCGTATAAAATGCAAACATTTTGAAACATAATCTCAAAGGATCCCTGCCTCCCTGAAATCCAGTCATGGCCTCAGATTCAGTCTTGATTCCAGGAGAACAGGAATCTTCCACACAATCACTTGGGAAAGACACTACTGCACTCTGTCCCTGTCTTCCCATGCTGGACCAGGGTCTATATGTTCTTTAAGCCCCACGCGGTGTAGACTCAGCATCCATCCTGAGAGCTTCCCCAGCTTTTCTGGAGGAAACGGCAGCATGTAGGTCCGGGACAATCTCAGCTCCACAGTGACATGTTTTTTTTTTTTTTTAATTAGCAACATACCTCAGCAGGAGAACTATCTCCCCCATGGACAAGTGAATTACTTACCACACCTTCTAAATACCCATGGTAAATGAATCTGCAGACTTAAAAATGCAAAATCATGCTGTTTCTCTTTTTCTTTGATTTAATGACATTAATTAAAATATAAGGGAACCAAGTCATCCCAGGCTTATTGCAGGAAAACATCATCTTAATTTTTGTAAAATAGAAATCAAAATCTCTAAGTTGGATTAGGGTTTTATCTTGAAGATGAAAATTAATAAAATTGATTTTATATTCAGACATATAATTTTTTTCATTTTCAATTACCTTTATATACAGAAGATTGATTTAGTATATATTAAGTAAAGATTTCATCAGTTTGCACCCACACAGAAACACAAAGTGTAAAATACTGTTTGAGTACTAGTTATAGTATTACTTCACATTGGACAACACATTAAGGACAGATCCCATGTGAGAAGTAAGTACACAGTGACTCCTGTTGTTGACTTAACAATTTGACACTCTTGTTTATGGCGTCAGTAATCTCCCTAGGCTTAGTCATGAGTTGCCAAGGCTATGGAAGCCTTTTGAGTTCACCAACTTCGATCTTATTCTGATAGGGTCATAGTCAAAGTGGAAGTTCTCTCCTCCCTTCAGAGAAAGGTACCTCCTTCTTTGATGGCCCTGTTCTTTCTACTGGGATCTCACTCGCAGAGATCTTTCATTTAGGTCTTCTTCTTCTTCTTTTTTTTTTTTTCCAGAGTGTCTTGGCTTTCCATGCCTGAAATACTCTCATGGGCTCTTCAGCCATATCCGAATGCCTTAAGGACTGATTCTGAGGCCAGAGTGCTATTTAGGACATCTGCCATTCTATGAGTCTGCTGTGTATCCCACTCCCCATGATGGATCATTCTCTCCCTTTTTGATTCTATCAGTTAGTATTAGCAGACACTAGTCTTGTTTGTGTGATCCCTTTGACTCTTAGACCTATCAGTGTGATCAATTGTGAACTGAAATTGATCACTTGGACTAGTGAGATGGCATTGGTACATGCCACCTTGAGACATATAATTTTAATCACCAGGACCCCATTATATGTCTTTGCTCTGGCAAAGAAAAACCATGTCTTCTTTTTCTGTGCAATATTTGCAATTTAACTTTGTAATCAAATTGAATTGCATTAACATTGCATTGGTACTTATTTACAAAGAGGAGGAAGAAAGGAAGAATAACATATATTCCTTTATGAGCAAAATCAGCAAGGAGAAAAATGAGGAAGAAAATAACTTCCTTTGCATTCTCAGAGCTAAGGAATTCCACAGTGAGGGGAGAGAAGTGGGAAAGAAGAGAGGAGGATGCATATTTTTATGTAATGATGACTTTTGCCTTTTCCTGTAGCTTGGTAACTAAGGACACAGTCATGCCTCTTAGCTACAGCTATAATGGTAGAAACTAAAAGAGCTCTTGAAAGAAAGTTCATGGAAACTGAAATTAAAGATAGCTTATTTTGGTAAAAAAATTTGAAATCCATGGATTTTTATAATATACATTTTATGAATTTTTAATGAAAATGTTATACATGGATTTTTAAATTTGGGGATATCAAAATAAATTTCTTTTTAACTCTGTTTTCCATGACTTTTTTGATGTACCCTTACACAGGGGTAACTTCAGCCCCTTCATGATCTATGTTGCTAGGATTTAAGAGAAAAATGAGACTGGGAGAGAATTAAAGGAAAAATTCTCCTTAGCAGGAAAAGAAACATCTTTCTTTTCTTTATGCACCCACCTAGTAAAATTGTAAGCCTTTGAAAATTCTATCATGTTGTGATTTTCATTCTCAAGACATTCACAATCCACAGCATCAGTGACCCACAGTTTTGAGTCCTCCAGGACATCCTTAACCATACCACCATAGCAGATTTCTTCCAGTCTTTAATCACAATGCTAATAACTGTAGTGTCCAATCAGCTCTTCAAAGTTGGCCTTTGGGTTAAAACAAACAGTGCTGCAAACTTTCCACTGCCCCTGCCAATGGCACAGTCATCAGACAATGCCCCACACACAAGCTTTTAGGAATCTTCAAAGCAGTTCCACAGCTTCACAAATCAGGCAAGCTGGAGTGCTAGCTGACTGCTCCTCCTACTTGTCTGTCATTCCAGATTTCATGTCTGCCCAACCTCCAACAACATTGGTGCAGAGAGGTAATTGAAGGGGCTTTAGAGTCACAAAGACCTATGCTCAAATGCAGGTCCTACTACCCCTGTCTGCCTGTGGACACTCTACTCATCCTCTTTGAGCTTCAGTTTCCTCAACTGCAGAACACATGTAAAACAGTCTTTCACACAGAGCTGTTGTTACAAGGAAACACGCGACTTAGGCAAAGCCTGGGACATGTGAGTGGACATTGAATGCAAGTTAGCTCCACCATATTCACACGCCCACACGCAGTCATTTCTTTCCTTTTCCTTACAAGATGCTCAAGGCCTCATGACCATGGGATATTCCGTTTCCATGTAGCCTGAGCTTGGAGGTGAGGAAGTCAGAAGAAAGACAAGGACTGTGTTACTCTCCTTCTCCAGGATCAGGGAAAGTGCAGAGGTACACAATACAAACAGTGCTGCACACACTGAGGAAGGGTCTCAGGACAAGAGAGCTTTGTCCCTGACCAGTACTTTATTAGTTAACTAGGAGTTGCATCAGTCATGTTGCAACATCTCAGCAAAACAGGAAAGTCCATGGTACAAATGGCACAGGTTCATATCTCAAGTATTGGGAGGTGGAAGAGTGACACAAAGTTGAAAATGTACATCATTTTATAAAATCAGAGCCAGAAACAGTATGATGGCTCCCCAGGCGTCTTTCCCTACCCCTACCCTTTATAGGGTCAGGAAATACATATATTTATTTAAATCAATTTATTGAGATTTGATTTACATTTTTTAAAAAGCTGTGCATACAAGTATGAGAGTAAAAGTTCATGGGAAAATGGAATTAAAAGGTAAGTTTATTTGGTACAAAAAAGTTAACATCCATGAATACTTTTTCAGAATATATATTTCCATAGGTTTTTTTTAACTCTCTCATATTTAATGTAAATACCTTGACGAGTTATAGCAAAGTATACACCCCCCCAATCATGACTACAACTATACCATAAACCAACCCATAATCTCCAAAAGTTTTCTCCTACTTTCTTATTAATCATCAATATTATTTTAAGTGTCCCTATGCCTTTTGTCAATACTGCTGAACCAAGTGGTCCTAAGGCAACACCAGATTTCTTTTAAGCCCAAAGTTTGGGTGTAAGTCTTTCAGAGAAAGAATCCAAGGTGAGTCATTTGTCATTCCCCTCCTGCCCCTCCCTTCTAAATAAAAATCCAATTAAGAGAAGTGATCCAAATTCCACAGTTGCCTAATCTACTATGTCAGTAAACAGAGAGGAAGATGCCTTATCTATATATTGAATCCTTGGACAACTTTAATAATAAAGTCCTTCCTTACATTTTCCATATTTTTAATATTTCCATGTGATACTTCCATCTGATATTAATATTAGAAATAGAAAGCAGTAGAAGAACTTACACCTGAAGTCAAAGAGAAAACTTTTTAAACCTATTCTTGTCCCAGGGAAAATTTTCATTTCAATAAAGCACAGCTTAAAGGTCCTACTCTTTCTTCTCAAGTCATCTGATATTAGCAATATTGCCAAACTCACATCAAGATTAAACAAATCACCAGAAAATAGGACACCACACAGGTCAAATTATGTTAACAGAGCAGAGATATTTCTGAAAGCTACTGTGTCCCATAGTTCTTCTTGGGGTACCACCATGTTAAAAGGACATTCCTAAATAACTTTTCAATAGTCTAAAAAACTGTTAGACCCATTAAGTTCCACTTATTTTTGTTTTCAGAATTTTTTTCTTTAATCTTCAGGATTTTACATCAAATCCTAGTAACTTAGAACTCACTCATCAACAAAAATCGCTGATACCAAAGAGAAACCTTTAAGTGACTATTTGTCCTCTGTGGTCTTGAGACACACACTCCCACTGCCAGAGGAGTTAGGTACTTACTTGTATTATTTTAGGTCAGAGATGAACGTCCAAGGCCTGGGAGAATTCTGAGTCCAACCCTGCTCTCCAAACCCCAGCAAGTTTGCTACAAATGCCTGGAATCGGATTTCACATTGGGGTGAGTCAGGGAGACAGTGAGGTGAGGAGGAGGAGGAGAGAATTCTAGTAGAAGCTGTGGATGATCACAGGCGGCCTTCCGGCCCCACAGCAGCATCTCCTCCTTGGCCCTGTGCCTCATGGACACAGATTAGTCATTAACAATCCTTCCCTGCTAAATGATATAAACACAGAAAGGAAATTTGGGAGGGCCTCGAGACTCCCAGGACAAACCCCCAGGGCGCCACGATAGGGCATGAGATGAAACCAAGAAGCCCCACAGCCTTTTAAACACTTCTCTGGCTCTTTGTAGGCTCCTGGGTACCTGGAATTCTATACACGTCATCTAAAACTGCCATCTTCCCTCCCTAGCTTTCCAATTTCTTTGAATAGTTCTAGATCTTCCCAGGACCAAAGCTAGAAACTTGGCCTTCTCGACCTTTCCTCTCCCCAGCCTCCCATAGCAGTAATAACAGATTTGTGTTGATTCTATCTTTGGAATGTCTCTAATTTTCAACCCATCCCATTGCTCAGCTAATTTGGGCCTCCATAGCTTCCTTCTGAAGAAAAACATTGGTCTCATGACTCCTTTCTCTTCTCTGCTCTTCCTTTTTTGTTTTCCAAATTGCAGAGCAATATAAAGCATGGGCTCTGGTCAGAAGCCCTCTCATTAGTCTCAACCCTAAGCAAGGATCTATGAGTCTTCATTTTCTTATCTATAGAATGTATATAGATGGGGCTGGCACTGTGGTGTAGCTGGTAAAGCTGCCGACTGCAGTACTGGCAATCCATATGGTCACTGGTTCGAGTCCAGGCGGCTCCACTTTCAGTCCAGCTCTCTGCTGTGGCCTGGGAAAGCAGTAGATGGCCCAAGTCCCTGGGACCCTGTATCCACATGGGAGACCAAGAAGAATTTCCTGGCTCCTGGCTTTGGACACACTCTCTCTCTCTCTCTCTCTCCCCTTCTGTCTCTGTATAACTCTGGATTTCAAATAAATAAATAAATCTTTAAAAAAAAAAAGAATGTATTATAGGAAAGCTGTCCCATGGGCTGTGGTGAGTATAACATGAGTAGTTAAAATGTTTAGAAAAGTTCCTGTCATATAGCAAGAATTCAATACAATTTAGCTATTATTATTTCTTTCCTCTTTTAGTAGAACCAGCATTGATTGATTGTCTGCTTACTATACCCAACAAATCACTAGTGCTCTCCTAATCAAAAATCACCAAAAGAATCTCATTGCCTTAAAATGAACATGGAATGCCTGACATTTAGAACTCTACCTCCACCCTGACACCTAGCCCCAATATATTTTTCTAGAATTTTCTCAATTCCTGTCTCTCCATAGACCCCCAGACTCTGCCCACATGTAACAAGTTATCTAGCCTCCATGCCTTCACACAATATCTTTTTCCAGGTCATTCTATATGAATTACCTTTCTTTAAAACCCACATGTCTTCCAGGATGGAACAGAGGTCAAAGTCTCCCTGAAACCAGCCTGATGTCTCATCTGCCCCCTACTCTGCTCAACAAACTCCCCTGTTCCCTGTAGTTCCCTTAACTCTTCTGACCTTATATACTGTAGTCTTCTACTTACATCCTTTTATGAGAACACCATTTCCTACA
The DNA here is from genome assembly GCF_964237555.1 of Oryctolagus cuniculus. NCBI lineage: Eukaryota > Metazoa > Chordata > Mammalia > Lagomorpha > Leporidae > Oryctolagus > Oryctolagus cuniculus. The sequence goes on along the minus strand of NC_091442.1, from coordinate 103,383,581 downwards.
GACAGTACAGTAGCAAATTTGCCTTGGTGTCCATCCCTTGGCTTACCACAGTGCCTCTCATAGAAAAAGTATTGCATAACTATTTGTTAACTCAGTCAATGAAGTTGCTAAGAAATGAACGACTTTCCAAAATAGTATGCTGCGTGTGTGTGTGTGTGTGTGTGTGTGTGTTTTCCTTCATAAAATCAGTTAGTGGAAGGCCTACATTCAAATATGTTGGGAATGTAAATTTTGCTTCCCGTGTTAAGCAGCATATGTAGAGCCTACGGTCCCACTCCCTACTACGGAGCATCTCCTGGCCCCTTTTGCATAAGGAAGAGGGGGAATCCTGCTTTGCACATCTAAAGAGACTTCATGCTGACAGTTGCTGTGCTCTGCTGCACTGGGTTACCCCCCAAAGACTCCTATGTAACCCTGAACCCAGTTAGAAAATCCATTAGAAAATCCTTGAATTTCCCCTTCAAAACATATGAATTGACTCTTATACCTGCTCACCACCTCCACTACCATCTCTCTGGTCTAAGCCAGGTCGATCTTACTGGATTCATGCCATAGGCTCCTAACCAGCCTCCCTAATTCTATGGTAGCACCCTGTAGTTCACTCCTGGCACTTCAGTCAGGGATCCTATTAAAACAAAAGGATGGTGCCCCCACTGAAAGACTGAAGGATTCTCCCATTCGGTCCTTACAATTAGGAGCTAGGCAGTAGCATCCCATTTTTACAATGGAGGAAATCAAGCCTGAGAGATTCGGTGGCTCATCAAAGTACAAAGCAAGTCTTAAAATTCAGACTTGTTTTCTTTAAAGCTGAGACGCTTTCTGTTATACTTCACTCTGCTACCAATCCAAGAAAGTGAGATCAAAATATTTATTCTGTGACATGCTTATCGGCACTAGGATATTTTAATTAATGGCTGACTAGAATAGAGATGAAAGAAGTCATTAACATATTGTTGGTGATTAACTCTGGTACAATATTAGAAAGCCATCTTGCCAAAAAAGATCTCCACCCAAAGAAATTATTTTTTTAATTAATGCTTTGACTTCTTTACCTTCTCCAAGATTCTTTCTTTTTAACTGAAAATTCCCCACCTACCCTCATGAATTAGTTCACAGCAGGTTTCTCTGAGCATCAGTGTATCGAGGGTGCTCAGCTTCACCTGGGAGGGAGGTAACTGCAAGGGGGACACTGAGGTGGACAAAGAGGCAAGGGGACAGACCATGGAGAACTGAGCTGGCCTCTTTCCTCACTGGCTCAGGCCTGGCTGTGAGTGTGAGTCTGTCTGAACACTGCATGTGTGTACTGTAAAGTATTTGGTATCTGCAGCCTTGATTAACTTCTCTCTCCTTGTTAGATGCCACAGCCCTCAAGAGCTGTGTTCTTAGAACAAGACAAAATTCCCAAGACCCTGAGGAAATGTGATAGGGGCCGTGCTGGAAGCCCAGGTGTTAAGAGAGGCTGGGTTTGAGTCCAGACCTTGGTCTTATCATGTGACCTTGTGCAAGTAAATCTCTGGATCTTAGCTTCCTCATCCAAAAAAATAACATAATGAGAAAGATATGCACACGTCATAGGGTTACTGTGAAGATAAACAGGAAACAGCACATGAAAATGTGTGTTTAAAAACAATCAAAATGAAGCAACTGGCAGGCTCCACCAGATGAAGTCTTTTCTTTTACTATTTTATGATTATCATCTTTCACTTTATGTATTTTGGGGGTAAAAATGGAATTTTCCAGAAAGTAGTGTCTGTATTGAAGTCCACCCACCTCTGCAATCAGCTCTGGTAAGGGAGTTTTTGAAGTCTCTAGTGCACACTGTGATCACAACCTTTTAAAAAGAAAATATTCACAAACTGCTTTATGGGACATATAATCATGAGAGAAAACACTGCTCTCTGGTACTTACGAAGGCCCAAGTGAGAAAGACTCATCCTATGTCAAATACACACTGCTTACTCTATCTTCCTGTACCCTCTTCTTTTTGGAGGAACCCTTTGTTTACTTATACAAGTTAAATTAATCAGTAGTCATTATAGAAAAATTACAAAATTCAGATAATCAAGGGCTGGCATTGTGGCACAGCAGATGAAGTCGCTCCCTGCAACACTGGCATCCCATATGGGAACCAGTTCATGTCCCAGCTGCTCTACTTCCAATCCAGCTCCCTCCTAATGACCTGGGAAAAGCAGACGGCCCAGGTGCTTAAGCCCCTGCCACCTACATGGGAGACCTGTATGAAGCTCCTGGCTTCCTCTTGGCCCAACCCTGGCCATTACAGCCATCTAGGGAGTGAATCAGTAGGTAGAAGAGCTCTCTTCCTCTCTCTGTAACTCTAATTTTCAAATAAATAAATCTTTTCAAAAATTCAGATAATCAAAGAGGGAAACAAAATCCACCTATAATCCTATAAATCATAGGCTGTAGATTCAATCATGTCTCCTCAAAATTCAAAAGTTGAAGCCCTAACCCTAAAGATGACTATGTGAAGATAGGACTTTTAATAAGATGATTAAGGTTAAATGAGGTCACAGGGTAGGACCCTCATGTGATAGGACTGGTGTCCTCATAATAAGAAAAAGATAAAAAAGAGGAAGAGCCATCAGGAGTGTGTGAGCACAGACATGGCCAGGTGAGGAAGCAGGCAGAAGAAGGCCTCCTGCAAGCTAAGGAGAGAAGCCTCAGGGGAAAATAAACCTGCTAATACCTTGATCTTGGACTTCCAGCCTCCAGAACTGTGAGAAATAAATTTCTGTTGTTTAAGCCACCCAATTTATGCTAAAAGCCACTTTTTAATGGTTGCTATGTTTTTTACTAAACATGTAAAAGCAACATGATATATCCATGTTTTTCTCTTATAAAAAATGGCATCATAGGCCGGTGCCGTGGCTCAATAGGTTAATCCTCCACCTGCGGTGCCGGCACACCAGGTTCTAGTCCTGGTCGGGGCGCCAGATTCTGTCCCGGTTGCCCCTCTTCCAGGTCAGCTCTCTGCTGTGGCCCGGGAGTGCAGTGGAGGATGGCCCAAGTGCTTGGGCCCTGCACCCCACGAGAGACCAGGATAAGAACCTGGCTCCTGCCTTCAGATCAGCGCGGTGCGCCGGCCACAGCGCACTGGCCGTGGCGGTCATTGGAGGGTGAACCAACTGCAAAGGAAGACCTTTCTCTCTGTCTCTCTCACTGTCCACTCTGCCTGTCAAAAAAAAAAATGGCATCATAAAGTACATACTGTACTGTATCTGAACATTACAGAAATATTTTAGTATGTAACACTAAGTATTACTAATCATGTTTAAAAATAGAGGATCTTTAAATGTCCTGTTGACAAAATTTAATGGCAGTATATCCAATTCATTGGTACATGCCTTCACTTGGCCAGTTCCCTACTATTGAACATTTAGCTTGTCTCCAATTTCCCTCCATTATAAATGATATTGCATTGATCATCCTTTGTGGCTAAGTCTTTGCCTAATAATCAATGGTTATTTCCCATATCTGATTTTCAGAGATAGAACTGCTGAGTCAGAGTGGACAAACATTTTTAAGACACTACAGTTAAGTTAGTAAACTGCTTTCAGAAAAGTTGTGCCAACTTATAAATGCCCCAGTGGGGTCCAAGTGTGTCTATTTCCTACCTTTAAATCAGTACATCAGGGAATTGGCTCTTTTTTCCAGAAGAATTTTCCTGAGAGATAGTCCTAGTCATTATCAACCCACCCAACAAAGATGTTCCATGGACATTCAAGAAGTATTTTTTTAACCAAGTGATATGACCCATTAGTGGGTCATAAAATCTATTTATGGGTTCATGATTGATGTCCACTGGTATTTCATGAATAGCATTGCAAATACTTACATTGTGGTAACAAGGACAAATATCAATTACTGGAGCTTTTGATTCATTGGTATATATGTGTGTGTTTGTGTATGTTGATATGACCCAGATTTAAATGTAACACAGTTATAAAGTTTAGAAAAGATTGACAGGTTCTGAAAATTCACTGAATTAAGGCCCAGAAGACTTGGATTCTGGGCATAATTTGGAGGGGAAGGAGACCAAGGGAACAAAGAAAGGATATGCTGCCCATTTTCCTTCCTTATCCAAAAAATCATGTTGATTGAAATATGAGAGAGCTCTTCAAAAGTATAGAAAATTAACTACTAAAAAATTATAGCATTTGTCATGGTTTTATATAAAAGAAGAAGTTATAAATTTCAGGGTGTGGAAATAACTTGTTTCACCACTTATTTTAGTCAAATTATTTTTGTCTAGTTTTCCTTCTCACTACCAATATTTAATATTCTGTGGTCATTGCTTTGAAATTCCTATAACTTTTTCATCAACTGGCCCATATTTTTATTTTGAATTGAAATCCATAAATTATGTCTCATCCATTAACTCCTACAGAATACAGTCTTCCTGATCAAAAAGTGGATTTTTTTTTTTTTTTTTTTGCACTACTGAGAGCTAAAGCAAGAACTTTCAGCCTTGGTGGACAAGGTATGAGCTGCTTTGAAGGTTTACCGCATAGACGGACCATTTCAAAGAATCAGCTGTGCACTAGAACCACCATAAGAGAATCTCTAGCTGTTTAGAACTTTTGTTTTGCCCAAGTCATGTGCCAAATTGTTCCAGCCCCAGCTGGAGTAGATTGTTCAAACTGTATTCAACTCTTGTGAAAAAATAGTCTTAAAACAGGCTGACCCACTTAATGCCATGCACTATTACATGGGTTAATTGGATGTGAAACATTCATAGCAGGTTTTCAATAAAAGATATAGTGGAAAGATGAGGGTCATTGTTGGGTATAAGTGCTATATTACATCTCACTTGCATTTAAAACCCACACATGATTAAAAGATAATTAATAAGTGGAACAAATGACCAAATTTGAGAATACAGCCAGTTTTATGTTAGTAGAGATTTTCATCTATTTGGAAAATGTAGCTGAAAACAGAGATAAAGCTATTGTAATCAGAAAGGCCAAGGTTTAGAACTTTGCAGTGGTGGTAATGATGTGTTTACACTATATCTTTTGTGTTTCAGGGCCTGGGAATAGGCCATGACCATGGAGCTGAATCAGATATGATGAAAATCATGATATTGGTCACCTTAATAATGAGTCCGAAACAGAAGAGCCAACCAGGCACCAGAGAAATCAATCTGTTTTCACACAGAGAACAAGCATTTATGAAGCATGTACTACTCAAAGGTTTTGAATACCCCTTAGAGAATCTCCTGATTAGACATGGTACACATGATTGTTATCTCTCTTGCATGCTCTCAAAGTACCCTTGCTCATTCTGTGGGTAAGTACTGTGTGGTTTTTGTTTTTAATTTCTGTATCCCTAATCTCAGAATTGCACCAAGCCTCTATAGTTCTGTGAAAGAATTAATGGTGGGGCTGGCATTGTGACATAGTAGGTAAAGACATTGTCTTCAATGCCAACATCACATATGGGTGCCAGTTCCTGTCCCAGCTGCTCCACTTCTGATTCAGCTCCTCGCTAATAGCTTGGGGAAAAGCAGCAGCAGATGGCCCAATGACCTGGAAGAAGCTCCTGGCTCTGGCCTGGTCCACTGCTGGCCATTGCAGCCATCTGGGGAGTGAACCAGTAAATGAAAGATCAATTGACTGATCTCTGTCTCTCCCCAACCCTACCCCACAATTCTGACTTTCAAATAAATTAATAAATATTTTTTAAAAAGAATGAATGGCATGATAAATGAGATGCTCACATGAATCAATAAGAAGACCAACAACACAAAAGAAAAGAGGGTAAAGTATATGAAAAGACAGTATGCCATTAGGGAAGTATAAATGACTATGAAACACACATAATGACATTCAAACTCAATCATAATAAGAACCATAATAAAAGACAAAAAGAGAAGCCTACCCCAGAGCCCTTATCCACTGCTTCATGATTTTCTGCAGTCTCTTGGCAAAAATGCACTGATAATGCTGTTCTGAAGAGACTGGAAAAGAAGGTGGGTGCAAAGACAGATCAAATCATGGAACACTGAGTCCCGTAAGTTAGGTAGATGGTCCTGTCCATTAATTCCTACAAATGCAGTCTTCTGACAGAAAGCAGCCAGTTGTTCTTCTCAAGAGGAAAACAATTTTGCAGGCAACTTTGAGAGTAAAGAAGAAATTTTGAGTGGAAAATGCAAAACTGAAGAACTGAAAAAAGAGACAATTGACACAGAAATTGCAAGTGGAGTAGAGCAAACACCATTCCCATCTGGAACTGCTCTGAAAACCAATTCTACAGTTTCTGAAAATGTGATGCTGTCAACTCCAATAACAACTGCATCTTCTGATGCCAAAGAACAGATAAAGGAAGAAGAAAAAAAGATTAAAGAAAAAAATTGAAAGGAGAGAAGAAGAAAACCAGCAATCAATAGCAGGCACTGTGAACTCCTAGCCTACAGATGTTTCCATTTAGGTCTTCAAATGGGTTGTGTCATTACTGCCAGAAAACACTGATTCAGATTCTTTGTATGTGGAAAAAGATTTGGTGAAACAGTCCCAGTAACAGTTGTCAGTGGCCTGGTCAATCCTGTTCCTTTTGAACAGATGCAAAATCAGATTTACTTGGAAGCATGAAATCTGTATAGATGAGGGGAACACAATCTCAGGCAATGGTGATATTTTCTAGTTCAACAGAGAAAGTTGAAATCTTGGCTTCTCCTCATGTGTCTGTATCTGGAGACAGAATGACTTTTGATGCCTTCCTGGGAAAACGTGGTAAGGAGCAAAATGCTAAGAATACTTGGGAGCAGATCTGGTTTGATTTTACACCAATGATGCATGTATAGCCACATGCAAAGGAGCTCCCTTGGAGGTGAAATATAGGGGAATGTGTAGGGCTCACACTGTGACCAACAGTGGAACACAAAAAAATCTTCTGCTATTGAAATACATTGAAGAAAACAATAAAAAGAAAAATGTTTTTCACTTATACCTTAAAAAGATAAAAAAGAGGAAGTATAAAGGGGTATTAAACACATTAAAGAAAACATTGAAACTCAATCATAAGAGAAATGGACATTAAAATTGCACTAAAATATTTTTCACCTATCAAGGGGCAAGGATAAAAAGAAGTTTACTAATGTTTCTTGCTGGGAAAACTGAAGAAATGGGTACTCTAGATATTGCTGGTGGGGGTGCAAACTGGCACAATCTCAAAGGACAAATTGCAAGTGTGCAAACTTAACCTAGCAATTCCACTTCCAGGCATTTATCCTAAAATATATATGCTAAATGATGTTTGAACACAGAGCTGACTTCACCTGGTATTCTCCAGAACTCCTTGTTGAAATATTGAATGCTTACTTATTAGTAAATAGTACTATCCTAAGCCTACTCAGTAGACCACAGCTGCTCAGCCCTTTAGCCCCTCCCCTAGATTCTCAAGACTAGCTGCAACCAGCAACTCAAGAGGTAAACATCTGCCCTGACAGTACAGGGGGCTTCTGGGACCACATTTCAGCACTATGGCCAGCGTCATCCTGATAATGACTAAGCTGTAATGGTTGTTAAATATTTGAGTATCATTCCTATGTTCAAAGTCATTCACTACAACACAGAACCCAACAGCAAAACTTGGAAAATCACTTTATCAATAGCCACATTTAAGTGGAACTTACTATGTGCTTTACACTAGCTTAAATAGATGAAATGGATTAGCTTATTTAATCCTCAGAACAACCCTAAGAATAAATCCTATTATAACTCCCATTTTATAGATGAGAAAACTGAGGCACAGAAAAGTTAATTTGCACAAGTCTTATAGCTAATAAGTGATAGAGTCAGAATTCTATCAAGGTAATCTTATTCCAAAGTCTATGCTTTTAAAATCAAATATCTTTTCATGGTTATTAATGAAATAAATCAGGGTATATCATTGGAATTAAATACTATGCAGCCATAAAGAAGCTCTATAACAAATCAGAATGAGGGCCCGGTGCTGTGGCATAGCAGGTAAAGTCACTGCCTGCAGTGCTGGCATCCCATATGGGCACCAGTTCTAGTCCCTGCTGCTCTACTTCCAATCCAGCTCTCTGCTATGACATGGGAAAGCGGTAGGAGATGGCTCAAGTCCTTGGGTCCCTGCACCCATGTGGGAAAACCTGGAGGAAGCTTCTGGCTCCTGGCTTTGGATCAGCACAGCTCCGGCTGTTGTGGTCAATTGGGGAGTGAAGCACAGATGAAAGACCTCTCTCTCTCCCTGTCTCTCCTTCTCCTTCTGTGTAACTCTGACTTTCAAATAATTAAATCTTTTTTTATTTAGTAAATATAAATTTCCAAAGTACAGTTTATGGATTACAATGGCTTTCCCCCCCCCCATAATTTCCCTCCCACTCGCACCCCTCCCATCTCCCACTCCCTCTCCCATTCCATTCACATCAAGATTCATTTTCAATTATCTTTATATACAGAAGATCGATTTAGTATATATTAAGTAAAGATTTCATCAGTTTGCACCCACACAGAAATAAATAAATCTTTAAAAAATAAGTAAAATCAGAATGAAATACTACCTGAGGGATATCACTAATTGAACAGAAAGTACAGAAAAATGTGTGTTATAGTTATCCAGTCTGTGGATAACACATATATATACATGAAAATACTTCAAAAATTTCATGGAAAATAGAATTAAAAGATAAGTCTATTTTCGAGCAAACAAAATTGTTGAAATCCATGCATAGTTTTTTTCATAATATGCACTTTCCATTGACTTTTTTGAAGAACCCTGGTGTAAGAAACTGGTAGCACTAGCCAGATGCTTCTGGGAGGCAAGTATTAGGAAAAACATTTATGCATGTGCTTTTTTGTACCTTCTGAATTTTATGCCATGTACGTGTATTGCCATTTTAAAAATTAAACTACAAATTAATAATTTAAAAATGTGACATATATATAAAAATATGAGGCAGAAAGCAAACAATTTAAAAATAGAAAAGGAACGCAGCTGGTCAGATGCAGGTATGAGTCCAAACTTCTGGTCATCACAAATAACTGAGCATTCAAGCAGGACCCTTAAAGTTGGGGAAGTTGTAAGAATATTTGGAGAGTGGGGGAGGGGCTTCCCAAAGGAAGAAGCAGAGTCAAGGAGGCTCTGACAATGTTAACAATAGCAAGCCACAAATGTGATGATGGCCACTGGAGGCACATGTGCCCTGTGCGGCGTGAGTGGATGTGTGGCCGCTGAGATCTGTCCCTGGAAAGATCCAGGAGAGGCTCTCAGGGCACCTTCTGAAGGCTGAGTGCAGACTGGAAGTCAGCCCAATGGCACCCATCATAGGCAAATTCAGAGGAATATAAACTAGAAGTGCCCAAATCTCTTCCTGGCCCCCACACCCTGTGCTGATAAGGAGTTAAGCTGTGTATCCTCAAGAGACTGCGCAAGGAACAAAAGACTAATTGAAGGGTTGGGAGAAAATAGGGCCGAGGAAAACTGGTTCAAGGAGCTGAGATTGTTGATTCTGAAGGAGGACAATTACTGTCCCCTACTCGACAGCACATCATTGTCAATAGGATGGTGACCAGCTGTTCTTTGCTGCCACAAAAGAGACAAAGAGGAAAAGGGCCTGGACTGCAGCACAAGCAATTTAAACTGGATTCAGAGAAAAGCTTTGCCAGGGGGAAAAAACTTAAACATCAAGGGAACAGATTCCAATGGCAGATACAGTATCACTATACCTGCCTAGGGATCAGATTTAATGATGCAGAAATCTACTTGGGTTTAAATTCCCCTTCTGCTAGGCAATTCAGTCACCTTTTCTGTATGCCAGTGTCTTTATCTTAAACTGAGGGGGAATAATACCAACTTTATAAAGTTGCCATAAGGATTACAAGAGATTCTGTGAATGAAGCATTTAGAAGAATGCTTAACATGCAGAAAATCCTCAACAAATAGCCGAGCTATTTGCCCTTTAGGATAAAAGAGACAGTGTCCATTAACCACAAAAAGCCTTAAGTGATTTAGACTCCCTAATTGGCCACAACGGCCAGAGCTGCACCAATCCAAAGCCAGGAGCCAGGAGCTTCCTCCGGGTCTCCCATGCAGGTATAGGGGCCCAAGGACTTGGGCCATCTTCTACTGCTTTCCCAGGCCACAGCAGAGAGCTGGATTGAAAGTGGAGCAGCCGGGACCTGAACCAGCACCCATATGGGATGCTGGCATCGCAGGCAGCAGCTTTACCCACTATGCCACAGCTCTGGACACAGGAGTTTGTTTATTAATGAAGTTTCAACTTCTCTGGAATAAAAGTTAGACCATTGATCTCATCTGCTTTGGTTCAAGGAGTTTTGCTGTCAATCATTTTTCCCAAAATCATACTTTTTACAACCTCACTCTGGACAAGTGTGTAAAGAGCAGCATTTTTCAAAATTCTTGGACTGTGATCCATGGTTACAAGTAAATTTCATAGTACCACACATCACATATACACATTCATACACATGTAACCAAAACAAAAGCTTGCAAGAAAGACTTTCTAGTTGACATCATCAGTTTCATATTTTCTGTTTCATTTTACTCTACTCCAGTAAAAAAAAAAAAAAAAAAAAAAAAAAAAACACACACACACACACACTTACCCTGACCCACTAAGGTTGATTTTCTGACACACCAATAGATTGTGACCCATAGTTTGAAAAATGTGTGTGAAGTTTAAAAACTGTGATTCTTACAGTATTGGTCAGGTTTCTTAACTGCTCTGAGGCTTCACATGCTCATATTAGAAAGACGATTAAATTATCTCTATCTTAATGTCTTGTGAAATATAGTTTAGGATACCAAGTGCACTGTGCCCAACATTTATCTAATAGACTCTCCTCAATTAAAGGTGATTATGGGGTCAGTGCTGTGGCATAGCAGGTAAAGCTGCTGCCTGCAGTGCTGGCATCCCATATGGATGCCAGTTTGAGTCCTGGCTGCTCCACTTCTGATCCAGTTCCTTGCTAATGTGCCTGGGAAAGCAGCAGGAGATGTTCCAAGCCCTTGAGCCCCTGCATCCATGTGGGAGACCTGAAAGAAGCTCCTGGCTCCTGGCTTCTAGCTATGAATCGGCCCAGCTCTGGCCATTGTGACTATCTGGGGAGTGAACCAACAGATAGAAGACCTCTCTGCCTCTGTCTCTGCCTCTCAAATAATTAATATTCAAAAAAAAATAAAAGTTGATTATGTCAATCAATGGCTGCCACAAAACTCTGACACTAATGGTGACCTTAGGTTCCAGCCCAGAGCCTTATTAACTGATGTTTGGAAGGTATCCTTACCAGTGCTGGTGCTTAGGTTCTGCATCAATAACATATGCTCCTTAGCAAACCAAGGGAAGAGACCAAAGCACCCCAAAACCACTCAGGGACTGTACTTAGTATTAAAGCCAGGAGAGAATAAGGGTTCAAGAGCTGCAGTGAAAAAAAGGGAATGATGTCCCGGATCTTCCATTTTAAAGGCAGAGTAGAACAGGATGTGTTTAGAAGAAAAAAGAAACTCCATTCCAAGCAGAAAAATCTCAAAAAAATGGTTAGATATTTTGTTTCTTAAAGAATTACAGCTTGGATGTACTGAAAAAATTAATGTGAAAGAGCTCTTTCTCCAACAAGGACAAATGAAAGAATTATCACTGGAGTTTGAAATATACTTCCATAGCAAATTGCAATGTTTGGGGAATTTTAGCCATAAATATGCATCCTATGCCCCTTTAAGCTGATCTCAGATGAACTAAATAAAAACAATTTTCAAATTTTGCTCCTAGTCATGTCCATAACTCAGCCAAGACCAGCTGATATGGGTAAGGAGGCAGCTAGCAAGGACAAGCTAAGGTCACCAGATTCTCCCTGAAGCCCCACCTGCACTGCTGCCCCACATGTATTGCCCAACCCCTCCTTTTTTTGTGCAGTAGAAAACCCCAGCTTCTGAGGTTTCACCACTTAGAAACAGTGCCAGCCAAAATAACCAACTTGGCTGCCAGCTGTGTCTCCTCAATGATCTTTTGATCATTATAAGCTCGTTATGATAAAATTACCATGGTTGACACACCTTCTGCCATCATGCAACTGACACAATAACACTCTCAGGTTTTCAAACAAAGGCAAGAAATGGGTGGTACTCAAGCCCTACCACGAACTCTGCCCCTTATGAGTACTCAATTAAACCCCACTGCAGACACCCTATGTCTCTAGTTCATATAAAGGGATGGCTCCAGACCTACGGAGTATAGCTCTCCCTTAAGCATGCCTACACTGCTTCTTGAGTGTGTACTTTTGTTTCGCATGTAAATAAATCTTACTTCTCTGCTGACCTTTACCTTCATCTCATCCTTGAATTCTTTTTTGTGTTGGAGACAAGAAACTGAACCCAGACACCTCAGGACACAGTAAAGAAGGATATTAACGGAACAATCATTGTGCTTACTCCTTCGTCCCCCTCCAAAAAGCCTAAGATACATCTTGTATATTTCCTTTTCTCACATGCATATACACACCAACTGGGAAGAAAGCAGAAGCTACCATAAGACAGTATTTTTTAACAAGATTGTGCTTTGGCGGGGATTGGGGGTTGGTGGTGTGGTGAGGCAGGTTAAGCTGTCTGCAATGCCAGTATCCCATATGGGTACCAGCTCTGTTCTGCTTCCAATTCAGCTCCATGCTAATGCACCTGGGAAAGCAGTGGAAGATGGTCCAAGTGTTTGGGCCCCTGCACTGATGTGAGAGACTTGGAAGAAGCTCCTGGCTCTGGCTCCTGACTTCAGCCCGTCCCAGTCCTGGTCATTGTAGCCATCTGGGAAGTGAACCAGGGGATGGAAGAGAGCTCTCTCTTGCTCTCTCTCTCTTGTTCTCTCTCTTTATATCTTCTTCTCTCTCCCCCTCTTTCTCTCTTTGTCTCTCCCTCTCTCTCTCTAAGTCTGCCTTTCAAATAAATACATTTTTTTCTTCAGGACCCTGTGGTTTCTGGTGAGAAATCAACAGTGATTCAAACATATTCCTATATGCAGTTTGTTGGTTTTTCCTATCTGCTTTCAAGATGTTTTTTCTTTATCCTGGTTTTCAGAAGTTCAATGGTAATCTGTCTAAATATGGTGACCTCTAGTTCCTTCCAATTTCACTGTACTTCTTTAATCTGTAATTTTATGTCTCTCATCAAATCTGGGACTTTTTAAAATTTCATTTTCTGATTTTTATTTCTTGTCTCTATTTACTGTGGATTTAATTTGTTCTTCTTTCTTTTAAGATTTATTTATTTATTTGAGAAGTAGAGTTATAGACAGAGAGTGAGAAAGACAGAGAGAAAGTCCTTCCATCTGCTGCTTCACTCTCCAAATGGCCACAGTGGCCAGACTGAGCTGATCCGAAGCCAGGAGCCAGGAGCTTCTTTCAGGTCTCCCAAGTGGGTACAGGGGCCCAAGCCATTGGGCCATCTTCTGCTGCTTTCCCAGGCCATAAGTAGAGAACTGGATGGGAAGAGGAGCAGCTGGGGACACGAACCCATAAGGGATGATGGCGCCGCAGGCAGAGGCTTAGCCTATTATGTCACAGTGCTGGCCTCTTGCTCTTCTTTTTCTAGCTTCCTGTGGTGAAAATTTTGATGACTGATTTTAATTCTTCTTTTTTTTTTTTCCTTTTAAGGTTTATTTTTTCCAAAGTCAGAGTTACAGACAGAGGGGAAGAGACAGAGAGAGATCTTCTGACTCATTACCCAAATGACCACAATGGTCTCCCACGTGGGTGCAGGATCTCAAGCATTTGGGCCATCTTCCTCTCCCTTCCTAGGTGAATTAATAGGGAGCTGGACAGGAAGCAGAGCAGCCAGGTCTCGAACTGACAGCCATATGGGATGCATATGCTGCAGACGGTGGCCTTACCTGCTAGGCCACAACCCCAGCCCAGTAAAATAATTTTTAAATGCTGATTTAAAAATAGACTGTTGTGGGAATCTGAGTGTGGAGCGAGAAGTGCCTTCTGGATGAGATCAAGCCCTCTGAGAGATGGTACTGAGAGAAATGTGGTGCCATCACCATCATCCTATAGACATAACTGAAAACAGAAACAATGCTAACATCAATAGAAGGAAATCCAATGAAATTTAGACTTCTCTTTTCGGTAGATAAAATGATTTTTGTAGTGGGCCAGTGCTGTGGCACAGTGGGTTAACGCCGTGGCCTGAAGCGCCGGCACCCCATATGGACTCCGGTTCGAGACCTGGCTGCTCTACTTCCAATCCAGCTCTCTACTATGGCCTGGGAAAGCAGTAGAGGATGGCCCAAGTCCTTGGGTCCCTGAACCCGCATGGGAGACCCAGAAGAAGCTCCTGGCTCTTGGCTTCTGATTGGCGCAGCTCCAACCGTTGTGGCCGATTGGGGAGTGAACCAGCAGATGGAAGACCTCTCTCTCTCTCTCTCTCTCTCTCTCTCCTCTCTCCATGTAACTCTTTCAAATAAATAAATAAATCTAAAAAAATGATTTTTGTAGAAAAGTTGTAAGATTTTCTGTGTGAGTTTATGTCATGTGTGTGCCCCAGCATTCCTAGTGTCCTGAGTTTTTATTCTGCCTTTGTGTTCCTCCAGCACTTAATATTGAGAGGGAAAACATTCCTAAAACTGAAAAGTAGAAAAAAGCCAGTGAGCATGTATGGCCCACCCTGCCTTGGGTAATGGGGGAACTTCTTAGGGCATAGCTAAAAGAAGGTTGTAGAAAGTTTGGGCTCTAGGACCAGGGACTCCAAGATTTGCCAAAGAATTGAGGACCTTAAGTGTGGCAGAGAAACCGCGGAGCTGCAGGGCTCCAGATGGGCTGGCACAACAGCTTGTCTAATGGCAAACACTATGGGTGGTGTGCCATGGTGGGCAAAGCTTCCACTATGGGTAAGATCTTGAAGCAACACTGGAGCAGATCCTAATAACGACCAAGATTTATGTTCTTGGCAGTTTGATGGAATTGAAAATAGGATTATTTTTCACAGACTTGAGCTTCTGGACTGAAATTTAAATCTTCTCACTTCTAGACCTGACATCCTGGTGGTGCTTCTGCAGTTGTCACTGAGGTCTTCCCTTCCTGGACCATGCAGGTGTGGCCTTGGAGAGCATTGCTTCTGCCATGTCAGGCAAATGTCCCTTCCAGCACAGCCCAGCCAACCAGACTCTACCCGTTGGGTATATGCTCTCTGGCTGAGGTCTTAACAATCAAGACTGGGACAATAGGCAAATTATTAGCTGAATATCCACAGCAATCTTCTGGATTTTATGTTTCAGAAACATAGTCATATTCCTATAACAATGATTCATCATCAACATCATTTATGGAGGATAGAAGACACGATGACACTTTGGGGAAACACAGCACACTGTAGAATTATTCATTATTTCAGACATAAAACATTATCAATCCTGCCCTCTCTTTCTTGTCTCTAGGCACAGGAAGTGAGCATGTCTGTATCAGGTTTGGGGATCAGATATGATAGATGAAGCTGAAAAAAGTGAATTCTTCATTATTTCATCAAATCCCAATTCCCTGTCACTGTAGTTATCAGAAAGAATTGGATCATCATCAGAACAAGGCCCAGTATTATTTTATAAAAAAATTTAGAAGATTTCTCATTGGGTTTTTTTTTTTTTTTTTTTTTTGACATGCAGAGTAGACAGTGAGAGAGAGAGACAGAGAGAAAGGTCTTCCTTTGCCGTTGGTTCACCCTCCAATGGCCGCTGCGGCCGGCACACCGCGCTGATCTGATGACAGGAGCCAGGTACTTATCGTGATCTCCCATGGGGTACAGGGCCCAAGCACTTGGGCCATCCTCCACTGCACTCCCGGGCCACAGCAGAGAGCTGGCCTGGAAGAGGGGCAACTGGGACAGAATCCGGCGCCCCAACCAGGACTAGAACCCGGTGTGCCAGCGCCGCAAGGTGGAGGATTAGCCTAGTGAGCTGCGGCGCCGGCCTTCTCATTGGGTTTTAATTACTAGGTTGAATTTTGTTGATGCCTCCTCTAATTTTCTTCCTCTGAAGAAAAGTCTTGGATTTTTTCCCATCCTTTCTGATTTTGTTGTTACCTATCAATGGTATTAAACACTTGACTTAACAACATTTTTTCATAATTGATTTTTAAATTTCAGTTCTAAACATCATTCTTTACTGATCATTTTGGTAATATTTTCTCTATGAATCCATAGTCAATGATGAAATATAATTAATCAAGGACTTTTTAAATTAGTAGCCAATTAAGGGGCTGGTGTTGTGACACAGCAGGTTAAAACTCTGGCCTGAAGCGCCAGCATCCCATATGGGTGCTCATTATGGCCTGGGAAAGCAGTAGAAGATGGCCCAAGGCCTTGGGCCCCTGCAGCCACGTGGGAGACCTGAAAGAAGCTCCTGGCTCCTGGTTTCGGATGGGCTCAGCTCCAGCCATTGTGGCCATCTAGGGAGTGAACCAGCAGGTGGAAGACCTCTCTCTCTGTTTCTCTCTGTCATTCAAATAATAAAATAATAAATAAATCTTTTAAAAATAATATCTAATTAAAATACTGTTCTTATTGCATGATATTAAATCATCTATCAGCAAATGTGGGCTTCCTTGGATTTAATTGCTGACTGCACTACAATGAGAAAACAATGCTGCTATCTACATGATAAAATAAGCAAATGTATCAATAATACCCCCATACAAAGTTTAAGTTATAATCAGAGCCAGAGTCCATCCTAAAGTGTAAAAGAAAGTAGGATGAAGAATGGAATCACAAAATTCAAACAAATCTTCAGCAATAGCAAAAAAGGTGGAGTGGGGAAGGCTCAGGCTCCTTAGTCCATTCAAAAATAAAAGATATCTTCAGGTACAGTGTAACATTAGAAGGACCAGACTTTCCAAATCGAAACTTGAACACCTGGTGTGATCAGGATGAGTGTAGCTATGAGTACAAACCCTCCTCACTTCACACTACTTCATTCAATGCATGCATTCATTCATTCAGTATGTATTTACCAAGCCCTGCTCTGAGTCAGCCACTGGTTGTTCCATGGTGTACAAGATGACGCATTTCTAATCTTTCTGAAGCATATAAGCCCTAAACCTATGTCACGTAAGCAAAAATAAAGAAATCTGTCGCTCCCCCTCTTCACGGAGGAACGACACTAAACCCTGCGCTGTTCTTTTGTCTGCTCGGCCCTTCCCGGGTTTGCTGCTGGTCCTTCCCGGGTTGGCTGGCAACCCCTCCACCTCCGTGGAAGGGCGGTTCCCCCTGCCACTTTCCCCACTTCCGCGGGGGAGCGGCACACCGCTGGCCGGCTCTCTCAGGGGCTGCTCAGATGTTATCTGGATGTTCCTGGTGCATGTTGTCTCTCTCCTCCTTTATAGTCCTCTTCCACCAATCCCAACTCTGCTACCCACATGCCGAGCATGCTGCTCTCCTCCAATCAGGAGCAAGATCAGCTCCTGCAGCTCATCAGTCAAACTGGCGAGAGGCAGCTGTGTAGAAGTTGTTTACTCCTCTCCCAGCGCCATATTGTGGGAGAGCAGATGCATAGAATAAGTCTTAATTCCAGTAACTTAGTCTAGTCCGAGTTGCTCCCCACAAAACCAACCACAAAAGTTAAAGGCAACTGAAGAGAATTTAGTTAAATCTTAATTTAAAACCTTCATGTCTGAAAAAAAGAGAAATCAAAGAAAACTAGATAATCACCACATTGCCATGTATTGGTCTGCCATTTTTCGTATAATTACTGTAATACTTTAATAAGCTTTCCAAAGCACATCCTGTTCACTTCTTAGGAGACAAAAGCCAACTAAGGGGCTCACCTAAAACCAAGGGCTATCAAGTCCAAATAGTGGGGTTTGAACCAAAGCCTACCATTTCCAACATTACACTCCTTCTCTATACAGAGAAATGTCTAAGCAGAGGATTTTTCCTCCACTGAGAATCAGAGGAACCTGGGGTTGTTTGCTGGACAAGGGAGCATGACTATTCTTCTAGCAAAACCCACAACAAATACATATGAGACAATGCCCCTCACCATGCACTGATCCCACTATCTATGATAGTCCTATTTATCTACCCAAAGTCATCCATGAGCTGCATACCTAAGTGGGGCCCATCTCATTCTCTCTGCTTATACTTCTAGAAGTAGTAGCTGGGTTGTGGGAATTTAGGGATATTTCTTTCCCTATTGGGAAGCAGTAAAGAATTTAAGTGCAAAAGGCCATCCTTACTGATTTTGGTTTGTGTCCTGGGTTTACCATCAGGTTTTGCACACAGCCCAGTTGCTCAATAAATGAGTGTGGTAGAATGAGAAGGCCATGCCAACTTGGCCACTGGCAATGGAGCCTGCCTGGTAACAGGCTGTGATTGGATGGCTTTGGAAACCACATGGCAAAGGAGCCTGCCTGGCAACAGGCTGTGATTGGTTCAGGCATAAACTGCCCCTTGACCAGATTGGCTGCCTCAGCTATATAAGCTGCTGTACCAACTGAAATAAATGAGTCTGCAGGCTGCTCGCCTCTGGCCTGCTTTCACCTGACTCCCAGTGTCTGTGTGGTGACTGCGCACCTCTTGCCCCTACTGCGCTCCTCCTCTCAGAACGAATCCACAGCAACAAACAAAAAGGTGAAAGAAGGAAAGAGCAGAGGCAAATGGCAGTGGGGATGGGTCTGGACCGTGGTCACCCAGCCCTGGTTCACCAAGTCTATCACAGCTGGCCCCATCACAGTATGCCTGGTCTCTGAGAGTCCTTGTATTCTATCAAATCCCATCTTACAATTCTACAGTCTCTGGGCTCAATTATTTCAGCAATTAACACAACAAACAGAGACATACCTAAAACAAGTTGGCTTAGCTTCTAATAGAAATGTTGCATAAGGATTTGCCACTTGTTTTTCAAAGACAACTAGAAAAATTTAATTTAAAACTGTTTCCTGGCCAGCACCGCGGCTCAGTAGGCTAATCCTCCACCTGCGGCACCGGCACACCGGGTTCTAGACCCGGTCTGGACACCGGATTCTGTCCCGGTCACTCCTCTTCCTGTCCAGCTCTCTGCTGTGGCCAGGGAGTGCAGTGGAGGATGGCCCAGGTGCTTGGGCCATGCACCCTCATGGGAAACCAGGAGAAGCACCTGGCTCCTGGCTTCAGATCAGCACGGTGCACCGGCCGCAGAGCGCCAGCCTTGGCGGCCATTGGAGGGTGAACCAACGGCAAAGGAAGACCTTTCTCTCTGTCTCTCTCACTGTCCACTCTGCCTGTCAAAAATAAATAAATAAATAAAACTGTTTCCTGGGGCCAGTGCTGTGGCACAGTACATTAAAGCCCTGGCCTGAAGTGCCAGCATCCCATATAGGCACCAGTTCTAGTCCGGCTGCTCCTCTTCCAACCCAGCTCTCTGCTATGGCCTGGGAAAGCAGTGGAAGACGGCCCAAGTCCTTGGGCCCCTGCACTCATGTAGAAGACCCAGAAGAAGCTCCTGGCTCCTGGCTTTGGATTGGTGCAGCTCTAGCTATTGCAGCCATCTGGGGAGTGAACCAGTGGATGGAAGACCTCTCTGTCTGCCTCTACCTCTCTCTATAACTTTGTCTTTCAAATAAATAAAAAATAAATCTTTAAAAAAAAACTGTTTCCTTTTGGTTCCCTCCAAAATTTTTGGTCATATTCCATCACCCCTTCTGGTTGAGCCCTCTCATCTAACTATAAACTACATCCTGGCTTGTTAACAGGAAAGATTTTTCTCAGGCCCCATTCTGTAAACATTCCAAGAGAAATCACAGATGCTTGGAGACTGGGAGGGCTCTCCCATTTTGCAGTGTTTTTCCTTTTTCTTTTTTTTTTTATCTTAAAGACCCTGCAAACAGCTCTGATTTTAAAATAAGCACAGTACATTATCCATTTCTGTTCTATAATTGTCTTATTTTATCTGCTTCCATCTTTGCCTTATCTTCTGTAAACTCCTTGAGAATTAAGAGTATTTCTCATTCCCCATCCAACCCCTTCCTTAGCTCAGATTCAGGCACAAAGTAGGTGCCCAGTAAATACTTGTTATGTCAATAAATGAACCAGTGAAATAATAAAAAGCTACATGAAGGTAAGGACCATGTCAATGCACTGTGTATCTCTCATAGCATTTGTCATGATGAATGAACGAATGAATGGACAAAGGAATATAAAGCTGAGCCTGCTTGAAGTGCAAAGAACTTTTAAAATAATAAATGTAATCTTTTTACCTTAAGCCACAAAACAGTAATATTTTAAAATCTCAAAGTCAATTTTCAGAGGCAATCTAAAGCTACGCCCAGCAGTTGAGAGATTGACTTTTCTTCTTGCCTGTTTTCCTGATTATATTTGCCAGAATTTTCAAGCATTACTATTCATACACACAGCATTCTAGTGTGGTGTCTTGATGTTACATTTTATTTAAAAAATATTTATTTATTTTATATGAAAGTTGAGGTTAGATAGAACTTCCATCTGCTGATTCACTCCTCAAATGTCCACAAAAGCCAGGACTGGTCAAAGACAGGAGCCTGGAACCTCATCAGAGTCTCCCACATGGGTGGCAGGGACCTACGCACTTGGGTCATCTGCTGCTGTTTTCCCTGCCACATTATTAGGGAGCAGCCAGAACTTGAACCAGTGCTCATACAGGATGCTGGTACCACAGGCAGTGGCTTAACCCACGGTGCCCCAACACAGGCCCTTTCCCATTAGTGTAGGGGAAGCTTGGGCATTGAGAAGTGAATTGAGTTTACAAGGCCTACAGCTGGATTCTGGGTTGTGTTCTTTCTAGGACTGAAGCACAGCTGGAAGACTGACGAAGCAGAGTACTCAACAGGAAAATCACTAAGATTCGTGGGGAATAACTTCCAAAATTGGGTTCAAATGCAGTAAGCCAGTGTCAAGCTGAAGACTGGTTCTGAGTAAAGTTGCCATCTTTATCTGCAGAGAATTGGTTCTAGGATCCCCCATGGATTCCAGAATCTAAGGATGCTCAAGTTCCTTATAGAAAAATGGCACAACAGTCAGATGCAATCTTCAATCTTCTTTAAGTACATCCTCCCATGTACTTTGAACCACCTCTAGATTACTTATAATACCTGATGCAATATAAACACTTACTGTGCTGTTGTTTTCTGGTCAAGGGGCTTGTCCACCACTTTCTCTTTACTTCCTTCCTAGAGAATAAAACATTCACCTGGTGGTGAAAGCTGCAGCTGCCATCTTGGACCATGAATCACATGGTGAATTGAGAACAACAGAGCAAGCAAATAGAAGGAACCTGGGTCCCTGGCACTGGAAATCTGGCGTTTCAGTCTACTTAGACTATTGCATGAGAGAAAAATGAGTTTTCCCTTGTTTATTTTGGTTCCTGATGACAGCAAGTAAAACCATACCCTTCTGACACACTCTTCCTACAAATACTGGCAAACATCAGCAGCATCAATAGAGGTGTGTGGCAGGCGTTCTAATCACATTATCCATTAGAATAAACTCTGCTCATTTCCTTTTTCTATTTCTTTTCTTCTTCCATGTGGAATCATTCTGCAGACTCTTATTAAGTCAACCAGCCTCTATTTTTTAAGTTACAAATTGAAATTTTACCATTTAAGTGTAATAGGATGCTTTTAACCAATTCTAATTTATACAGCATGCTTCTGAATTTAACTGTAGTTTGCATTTAAATTCAATTTAAATTCTCTATTTCAACTTCATTAAGCTTATTATTTTTACCTATCCACATTTTCTTTTACAAAAAAATGTTATTAGTTCGATGTCTTTAAATTTAAAAAATTATAGAGTATTTTTCAAGAATGGCTGTCTTTTTTTTTTTTCTCTAACTTTTGAGAAGAAGAAGGAGATAGGGATTTTGTGCACCACTCCTGAGCTGCTCATCCTCACATTCACCCCAGCCTTGGCCACCTGCCTTTCTTCTCAGGCTGGAGCAATCCCAGAGATGGCTCACATCCCAGCCACTGCTACCGTTGCCTCATATCCTAATGTCTCCAATTTTCTTAGCCTCATCAGTAACAAGGACCGAGCCTAGGCACGGAGTTGAGGTGGATCCAGCATGCAGGCCCAACCTGACTGAGCCCCAGGGAACCTCTGCTTTTCCTAGCAAATGGTTGTTGCCCAAAGGCACTGCTAATAGGAGTATATTCAGTAATTGAATAAGACAACACCCTGAAGGATCAGCTTTCACCAATGAAGCAAAAAACTGGAATGAGCTTGCAGATCAATTTCATGACCCTTCGTCCACAGTGGACTGCTGTGAGAAGCAGAGATTCCACAGGACCACTCTGGAGGTGTCCCACGATAGCTAGCAATGTTTTCTTGAGGTGTGCCTAAGCTTGGTAACACAACAGCCGGTTATACTTTTTCTCCTTTTCTGTTTTATTCCCCCTCTTCCCTCCATCTTCATTGTGCAGAACTGAATTCCCCTCCCCAGTAAGCCCTGGCAAATAAGTTTTGCTTCATACACTCTCTTCTAGGGATTCCAGACTAAGAGAATTTGCTTAATTTAAAAAAAAAAAAAAATGTTATCCATCAGTAACTAAAGTTCAAAATTCTTATTAAAAGTAGAAAGCATAGGCCGGCACCGTGGCTCACTAGGCTAATCCTCCATCTTGCGGCGCCGGCACACCGGGTTCTAGTCCCGGTAGGGGCGCCGGATTCTGTCACAGTTGCCCCTCTTCCAGGCCAGCTCTCTGCTGTGGCCCGGGAGTGCAGTGGTGGATGGCCCAAGTGCTTGGGCCCTGCACCCCATGGGAGACCAGGAGAAGCACCTGGCTCCTGCCATCGGATCAGCGCGGTGCGCCGGCCATGGCAGCCATTGGCAATGGCAAAAGGAAGGCCTTTCTCTCTGTCTCTCTCACTGTCCACTCTGCCTGTCAAAAAAAAAAAAAAAAAAAAAAGGAGAAAGCAGTTCTATTAAAGATATTAAAGCTATAATCAGTAAATTTTGCAAATATTATACAAATGAGTTAGTTCATCAGCAAATCAGTCATTTGGCACATCAGTTTGCTTCTGAGAAAGGGAAGATAGAGAAGTAGAAAGACCTGAGTTATATTTAGAAGATACTTTGGGTAAGATTTATTTGTATTGACTAAATGTGAAGACTCACGGAGAGAGGAGGTTAGGATTACACTTAGGTTTCTGTTTGGGGCAACTGGATGGATGCAATGCCATTTATCTCATCAAAG
Source organism: Oryctolagus cuniculus (assembly GCF_964237555.1). Lineage (NCBI taxonomy): Eukaryota > Metazoa > Chordata > Mammalia > Lagomorpha > Leporidae > Oryctolagus > Oryctolagus cuniculus. The sequence goes on along the minus strand of NC_091442.1, from coordinate 103,360,395 downwards.
CAGGAGGAAGTTTGTGTTTGTGACAGACCCAGGATTTCAGCAGGATTCTCAGAAAACATGAGTTCATGAAATCTGAAGAGTCTGAGGTATTTCATGAGTATTTGCATAAGTGGGTCCAAATTTCACATGGTAGATCTGAGTTGAAGGCATTGATATTTCTGAGTGTTGTGATTGACACCATAGATTGACCACCCAACAACCATTCTTCCCATCTCCCTTGCTAACAGAACCACAATTTTATTCAGGCAGTGATACACTCGGTTCATGTTATGAATAAAAGTTGGTTAAGTCAACCATGGTAAACCCATTTCTCTTTGCCAGGGATTAGTTGAGGATGAATACTAATATTTGATCCATTTCTAAAATGAGGGAAGCCCACTGGGGAACTTCTAAGAAATATTTTTCTCCCTGATAAAACAGAGTAGCTTTAAAGAAATGCTCTTCTTCCTTCAAAATGACCTTCTTTCCCATTTTAAATACATGATGTGAGAATCTGAGGCTTGGAGCTTCAGCCACCATTTTGAAACTGAGAGATGGTGGATCTGCAAGGCAGAGTGTGGGTGCCTAATTACAACTCTGAACCCCTGATCTACCCTGGGAATAGACTATCTCCAGACTTCGGGTTCTCTGCAATACTTATATATCATTGTAATGCCAGTACTGGGGCCATTTATAACCAAATTCTCCTTAGATAAGACAGACATCTTTGCAATCCCTTGGTCTCTATAGTCATATGAGTAAATGACATCAGTAGAGCTCAGAAAAAATATCAATGTTAAAAAGCCAAACAAGGGTCCAGCATTGTGGTGCACTGGATTAACCCAACACTTGTGATGCCAGCATCCCATATGGGCACTGAATCATGCCCTAGCTGCTCCATTTCCCATACACCTTCCTGCTTATGTGCCTCGGAAAGCAGCAGAAAATGGATCAAGTACTTGGATCCTTGCCACCCAGGATGAAGTTCCTGGTTCCTGGCTTCTGCCTGGCCCAGCCCTGGATACTGCAGGCATTTGGGGAGTGAACCAGTGAAGAGTTTTTTGTGTCTCTCCTTCTCTGTAACTCTCCATTTTAAGTAAATAAATGAGATTTTAAAAAAAATAGCAATCTGCTAAGGAGTCTGAGAGGGACTAGCCCAAGAGATGTTAAATCACGAAAATGACAGTAGTCATAATTTACTAGAAGGAAATAAAATAAACACAGCTCTGAAAATACTGTATGAGAATGCAATGGCAGATACAGATAAATTTCATCCTCCAGGTATCCAAACTTAGAGTGTACATGTCAAGTATGAACTACAGGTAAACCATGAACTTTTTATGATAATGACTTGTTTGTGCATGTCCATCAACTGTAAAACATCTGGAAGGAGAGGTGGATAATGGGGCAACTGTGCCAATGAGAGAAAATAGGACATATGGGAAACCTCTCTACTTTCCTCTCAATATTGCCATGAATCTAAAACTGCCCTAAAACGTTTTATTAAAAAAAAAAAGAATGTACCTCAAAACTGTCAATTTAGTTCTTCAATTGCAAATATATTCAAATATTTAGCCAAAGACAATATGAAAAACAAGATTTATGGGTCATTTTCTAAATATTTTTAAATTGCTGAGACTCAATTCTTTTTTTGTTGTTGTTGTTCCATTATCCTAATCAAGAATTAGATTGAAGTCATCCATTGACAGATAAAGTGAATATCTTCAAATTCCATGTTTGAGAGTTTCCATGCTTCTGTGGGTTTGGGTCATGAAATTCACTTGGCCCCAGAGAAATAATTGCTTGTCAGCTTGAAGCTAAGCCTGATGAATAATTTTGACAACACCATGCACCAAATTAATGAACTAGCCAACTTCAAATTTCCCTACTAGGTACTAGTTTTGCCAAGTGTTTAATTGTGACTGGATGTGATAAGTTATCCCTTTCCCTTCACTTAGAATAAATATTTATGACTGACTGACATTACATTATCCATATAATATATTTACTCTTTCATTGTGGTCCTGGTGAATTAAGGGCACAATATTACTCTGGACCATAACAGAGAAGACAGGGTCAGGGGACACTCTGTCAGATAGCAATGTAATTTCAGAAATGCTCAAGGTAAACCAACTGAGCACAAGGAAGAGGAAAGGGCATGGGAAAGAGCTCTAAAGTCCAGCAGAACTGGTATTGAATTTTGGCCCCACCATTCAGAAACAGCAAAATTAAGCAAGTTTCTCACAGTTTCTCAGTCTCTGTTTTCCATGTGCCAAACGGGGATATCATCATCAACTCCATAGAGTTGTGAGAACTAAATCATGTCTACAAAGAACTGTCATAGCACCTGGTTCATAATACATTGTTGATAAAAGCTAAAAGTTCTAAATTGATACATGTATAGGTTTTTTTTCATACTTTTTAAAGATTTATTTATTTATTCAAAAGTCAGAGTTACACAGAGAGGAGAGGGATGGTTCAGTCCCCATTTAGCCACAACGGCCGGAGCCACACCGATCTGAAGCCGGGAGCCAGGTGTTTCTTCCGGGTCTCCCATGCAGGTGGAGGGGTCCAAGGACTTGGGCCATCTTCTACTGTTTTCCCAGGCTACAGCAGAGAACTGGATCAGAAGTGGAGCAACTAGGTTATGAACTGGCGCTCATGTGGGATGCCGGCGCTTCAGACCAGGGCGTTAACCCATTGTACCACAGCGCCGGCCCCAGTGTTTTTCAATATTGGAAAGGGGTATTGAGGTTAAATATCTGTTAACTATGTTGCAAAAACATTCTCTCCAATCAATCACACTTTTCTTAAGTTTGGATATAGTTTCTTTCTTTGAGAAAAATGTTATTTTATGCTGTTCATGGGATTTTTTTCAGTCATTTATTGAAATTATAGCAAAATTATGGGGACAAACCTACATTTTCCTTGGTGTGTGTGCTCTCTGCCAGTTATTAACTTATTGGGCCCCTTTTATATTTTCATTTGTGATTTCAGGGTTGGAACTCTACATAGTGCATTTCAGACTTGTCAGGTAGCTTGTCAGTCTGGCTAACACAGGAGACTACAAAGCCAGAAAGAACTGCTCCTCCCTGACATCTTGCTATCATCTTTCTACCTGCTCCTGTTTCCTGTGTGGGATAACCCCGCAGTGCTTCACCATTCATGCAGTAGCATTTTCCCAGAGCAACAATGGAAGGCGGTTTGTAGTTTTCCCATCACTTGTGGCACAAGCTTTATCGTGCTCCTTCCCCCTCTGAGACACCAGTCCGGGGGAGCAGCAGTCCTCCTCAAACACTTGAGTTTCGTCCCATGGGCCTCCTCCTCAAAACATCAATATTTTAATAAATCCAACTTCCCTTTATTTCTGCCACCCTAGGGCGGAAGTTGCTTTCTGAAGCTGCTATAATCGTAATCACCTTTTCTTTCTTGTTTTTAAATTCTTTTTAAGGTTTATTTATTTAGTTGAAAGGCAGAGTGGGAGAGAAAGAGAGAGAATCAGATCAATCAATCCTCCATCTTCTGGTTTACTCCCCAGATGACCACAAAAACCACTGGGACTGGTCCAGGCCAAAGCCAGGAGCCTGGAATTCCAGCTATGTCTGGACCACTAACTGCTGCCTCCCCAGATGCATTAGCAGAAAGCCGGATCGAGAGTGGAGTAGTTGGGACTCAAATCAGCACTCCTATATGGGATACTGGTATTTCAAGACACAGCTTAATAATGGGCTGCACAATGCCGGCCCCTACAGTTCTCTGTCAATACTCTCAGTTATGTGGGTAACAACTATATATCTCATTATCTGTCTTTTCCATTATTTTGTCATTTCTTTAAACTGGCAAGGTTTCTTCCCTGGTCCCCTATCCTTATCTGGCTCTGGTAGCACAGTCAAGAAGCCTCTTTGAATGAGTTAGAAACTTTCTGTATTTTTTCATCTGCTCTTTCAGTAAAAACCTTCTATTGAAACTTCTGGGCCTGATGCCCTCTTAACAGGTAAATATTGGTAATAAATTTTAATTTATTTAATAAGTACAAGTCTATTAAATTTTTCTGTTATCTTCAAGTCAATTTTGATATATCAATTTTCTGAGAAAATAATTTTATTTTCAAATTTGTTGCTATTAAGTTGTTTCATTATCCTGATTTGCCTGGATATAGAACCTTAGGTTCCAAATCAAATTCTTGCAGGCCTTTGAAAATTTGGCCTGTTAGCATTCCACCAGAGGGAAGTCTGTTATTACTCAGCTTCTTTTTCTTTTTTAGAGAAAACTCCCATTTCTCTTTCCTTTCTTCTCCCTCTATAGAAGTTCCCTGGCTGTTTTCTTTTTTCTCCTTAGAATTAAGAATTTGTATCACATGGATTTTGTTATATTCACTCTGCCTGGAATTCTCTGAGCACTTTCAATCTAAGCACATATATCAGGTATTCAACCTAGTGGTTAAGACACCCAAGTCCCATGTGAGAGCGCCTGGGTTTGACATCCAGCTCCAGCACCTGACTCCAGCTTCCTGCTAATGCAGACTTGGGGAGGCAGAGGTGCTGGCCCAGGTAACTTGATTCCTGCCACTCCTGTGGGAAACCTGGATTGTATTCCTGGCTCTTACAGGCATTTAAGGAATGAACCAGTAGAAGGGAGCACTTTTTCTCCCTCTATGCCTCTTGAATGAATGAATAAATAAATAAAAGCTTTTTAAAAAGTTTATAGAACTAAAATTAAAAGGTAAATTTATTTTAGTATAAAAAATTTTGAAATTTATGGTTTTTTCATAATATACATTTTCTTTTTTCTGTTCAAAACAAATGTTTGCTATTCTAATTGTCTTACAAGAAAGAAATTTAAATAATATATAATGACTTGTACTGTTGACTTATTTTACAAAAGTGACAAAAATACTGAAATAAATGAAAAGTATAACATTGGAAATTGTCTTCAGTTTTCCACTTTAATGGCAGATGATACCACGCACACTTGTGCAATGTCATCATATTCATATGTTCTCTTTAAGAATGTATCTGTTAGTCTTAAGCCAGACACACTTTGTATTCCCTGTTCTGAAGACAACAGAGTAAGGGCAAGGCAGAGAGAGGAACTTGGGTGTAGCTTCCCAAGCTGTCTTCCTGAAATACCACACCAGTGGATGGAATTGGTATTGCACATTTCCAAAATCAGATCCACAGTCCTTTCACTGCTGCAGTTTGTTATTTTACAGGTAATGTGAAAAGGTTCATCAAGGTTCACAGTATCTGGGATCGCCTCCAAAGACAACCGAACATCTCCGTAACCGGGAGCCATTCTCTGAAGTTGGCTGGTCTGTAACCCTCCCTGCTCACCTTGATTTGATTTCCATACTATATCCAATTTTCCAATTTCTCTTACTCCCTTAATGATGCCTATTTTTTCTGCAAACTCCTTTTTGGGCGTTAGGCAGTATAAGTAGTGGCATGTATCCATTGGCTGCAAATACGCTCTTGATCCAAATGTAGATACACATTCTCCAGCTTCGCAGATTGAATTCGGTTCTGTTACACTGTACATCATAGATGGCTCCAATGAAACTTTCTCCATAAACACGGGTGAGGTTGTAATATTCTGAACCTGAGCTTCCAGAAATACTTCATCAGTCTCTGTGTCATAAAATTTGGTTTTCACATCCAATGGTTTCAGAACCTGAAATTTGAAGAATTTCCTAAAATACATTTTTTCTCTGCCCTGAGTTCCATAATTCACAGCACATACCAAGAGAGGTGTTCCAATTTCTTTTACTTCATGGTGTATGACATCATCAATCCAACAATCAAGTTTAAGTTCACTTACTGCCACATTCAAGGTTGACAGACTTGAACACTGAGAACTTGTTTGAAGATCAGCTTTTACCAATCTTTCTTTTACGCTTTGACTGCTATCAGTATGAATGCTGATATAACCGGAAAAAGGTCTCTCCCAGGAATATATTCTGGAAATTTTGTGGTATAGTCAACATTTCTCGCAACATTAAAATTTCCATACCATTTACAGTGCAAGGATCATCTCATCATTTGGTTAAAGAGATCTCCAGGTAAGCTTTCTCTTCACATGTTACTGGACTATATTGGTGAATAAAGTAGGCTTAGTCAGTGTTGTCACTTTTAGCACCAGCAGGTGTTCCTATTTGGGAGAATTCACTTCCATCTTGATGGGCACTTCTGACTCACAGCCTGTGGAAGCTGAAGAGGTTCAGCTTGGCCCAGGACAAAGCAAAATGAGCACGTTTGGAAAGAACAGGAGTCAAACGTCCTCAAACTGCTTGTCTTCTTTTTGCTGGTACCTTAAATTTTCCTTTTACCATGTTCTCTATGGGCCCAACGGATTCTTTTCACCAGAGCCATCCTTTGTCTCTTGGCAATCTATACCTAAAATACTCTAGCCATCTACAATCACACATCCCTACTTGAAGCAACTGGTCATGGTAACAATACCCATAATATGCATCTTCTACTACCTTTGTGAAGAGTCCTCATATGCACAGATTTCTAAAGAGAAATTTTATAACAAGAGAAACTTATTTTTTAATTCTATTTTCAATGAACTCTTTGAAGTATCCTTGATCAATTTAGCTCTACATTTTCCCCTATTGCTTTGTTCATCTTTGATTATTTCTTCTATCTTATTGGAAATCTTATCAGATGAATGCTGAATAAAATTCCACTTCTAACCATAATTAACAGGGATTAGATTTATGCTCTTGCCTTAAATAATTGGAAGACTATACAAATTTATGATCATTAGGCATAGGGTAATAGGACCAGGTAATAGGACCCAATTAGACATAGGGTATCATCCCCAAGAAGAGTGAAAGAAATGAGGTAAATCTTATGATTGCTCTGGGAGTTTCTAGACTACCGTGCAGGCAAGAGGGATTGTTCAAACAGAACTCACTGGGCCATCTTGCTGAACTGAAGTCACAATTTGGGGAGCTGCTGTTTCTCAGTTACCAGATTGACAAAAATTAAAATATAATCATATTTTCTTTTGACAAGACTGTGGAAACAGGCATTCTCACACATTACTGGTCTGGATGGATACTGGTAAAACTCTTTTGGAAAGAAATTTGTCTACATACAAGACTAGTTTGCACTTATCTTTATGATCCCACTGAAGATATACCACCACCAATAATGTATACATACACACACACACACACACAAACACAGAGGACTTCAAAAAGTTCATGGGAAAATGGAATTAATAGATAATCTTATTTTGACGCTAAAAATTAAAATATATGCATACTTAAATATACGCATTATTCACTGCATCATCTGTAACTGCAAAATATTGAACAACCTAACACCTATGTGTGGGAGATTGAATGGACAAACCACAACTGACAATGGTTGGACTCAGGAATTTTTGATTTTAAGGTGATGTGAGAAAGTGATATGCATTCTATAATACTTCTGGGGCCAGTGTCTTGGCACAGCAGGTTAAGCCTCTGACTGCAATGCCAGCATCCCATATGGGCATCTGCTTAAATCCCAGCTGCTCCACTTGTAATCCAGTTCCCTGCTAATGCACCTGAGAAAGCAATGGAAAATGGCTCAAGCACTTGGGCTCTTCCATCCATGTGGGAGATCCAGAAAAAGTTCCAGGCTCCTGGCTTCAGCCTGACCCAGCCTTCGCTGTTGCTGCCATTTGGAGAGTGAACCAGCAAATGGAAGATACTCTCCTCTCTCTCCCCACTCCCCACCGTCTCTCCTCCTCTCTCTGTAACTCTGCCTTTCAAATAAATTAAAAAAGAAACCATACTTCAAATTCTGAGTTTTGATCTGTTCACAGGCCAGCAATGCTCCCTGAGATAGTCTTTCACCATGCTGGGCATCTCCCAACCAGTCTTGCAGTCAGCAGGGTAAATAACCCAGATTCTACAGTGTGCTGTGCTGCTAGTAGGTTAGGGGCAGTAAATGCATTTTTAACTTACTGTGGGTTTATCAGGATCAGAGCATCTGTGTCTACATAATGAGTACTATATTGCTGAAAAAAAATTAAAAGAATGAGATTTCTATGAGTTGGCAGGCAGTCCTTTCCAGCAAATATGGCCAACTGGCCAACTGCAAAGTGCAAAAGGGTGTATATAATATTCCATCCTTCAGGGAAAAGTGAAAGAAAGAAAGCTATGTATGAAAATATACCTGGGGCCAGCGCTGTAGCATAGCTGGTAAGGCCACCATCTACAGTGCCAGCATCGCATATAGGCGCCGGTTTGAGTCCTGGCTGCTCCACTTTCAATTCAGCTCTCTGCTATGGCCTGGGAAAGCAGTAGAAGATGGCCCAAGTCCTTGGGCCCCTGCACCCACATGGGAGAACCAAAAGATCTTGGCTCCTGGCTCTGGCTTCCAATTGACCCAGCTCTGGCTGTTGTGGCCAATTGGGGAATGAACCAGCAGATGGAAGACCTCTCTGTCTCTGCCTCTCCTTCTCTCTCTATGTAACTCTGACTTTCAAATAGATAAATAAATAAATCTTTTTAAAATATATATATATATACAGCCAGCGTCGCGGCTCACTAGGCTAATCCTCCGCCTAGTGGCGCCGGCACACCAGGTTCTAGTCCCGGTCGGGGTGCCGGATTCTGTCCCGGTTGCCCCTCTTCCAGGCCAGCTCTCTGCTGTGGCCAGGGAGTGCAGTGGAGGATGGCCCAGGTGCTTGGGCCCTGCACCCCATGGGAGACCAGGAAAAGCACCTGGCTCCTGGCTCCTGCCATCGGATCAGCGCGGTGCACCGGCCGCAGCGCGCTGGCCACGGCGGCCATTGGAGGGTGAACCAACGGCAAAGAAAGACCTTCCTCTCTGTCTCTCTCTCTCACTGTCCACTCTGCCTGTCAAAAAATAAAAATATGAGCCATTCTAATCGGGGTGAGGTGAAACCTCATTGTGGTTTTGATTTGCATTTCCCTGATTTCTAATGACCTTGAACATTTTTTCATGTGCCTGTTGGCCATTTGGATTTCCTCTTTTGAGAAATGTCTATTGAGGTCCTTGGCCCATCTCTTAATTGGGTTGTTTGTTTTGTTTTTGTGGAGTTTCTTGATCTCTTTGTAGATTCTGGTTATTAACCCTTTATCTGTTGCATAGTTTGCAAATATTTTTTCCCATTCTGTCGGTTGTCTCTTCACTCTCCTGACTGTTCCTTTTGCAGTACAGAAACTTCTCAATTTGATGCAATCCCAATAGTTAATTTTGTAAATAGCCCATAATTTTACTGCTGAGGAACAGTATCTTTTTTCCATACTATTTTTGAATGCTTACTTAACAGAGTTAACCATATGTGTCTAAAGTTAACTGAAAACAGATCTTAGTAAAAAAAAAAAAATAAGAATGGAAATAGGAGAGGGAGGAAGAAGAGGGATGAGAAAGAGTGGGAGTGCAGGTGCTATGGGAAGAATCACTATGTTCCTAAAGTTGTAATTATGAAATGTAAGAAGTCTGTATTCCTTAAATAACAGTTTTCTGGGGAAAAAAAGAAAATAGGTCAGTTCCCCCAGATTGTTCTATAGATTCAACACAATTTCCATCAAAATTTACACATTTTGTGGAAGTGAACAAAAGTATTATAATATTAACATATAAAAGAATCAAGAGAATATTGAAGAGATGGGAAGAGACACACCATCAGATAACTGTGGCAATTAAGATAGTGTGGTATTGGCACAAAGGTAAATGCACAAACCAATGGCAACTAAAATATAAAATAGACCTACACACACACACACACACACACACAGATGCTCTACTGAGCAGTAGAGAAACAAAGGACTTTTTAATAAGTTGTGCAGGTTCAAATGAATATCAATGCTGGCGAGGATGTGGGGAAAAAGGGACACTAACCCACTGTTGGTGGGAATGCAAACTGGTCAAGCCACTATGGAAGTCAGTCTGGAGATTCCTCAGAAACCTGAAGATAACCCTACCGTTCGACCCAGCCATCCCACTCCTTGGAATTTACCCAAAGGAATTTAAATTGGCAAACAAAAAAGAGGTCTGCACCCTAATGTTTATTGCAGCTCAATTCACAATAGCTAAGACCTGGAACCAACCTAAATGCCCATCAACGATAGACTGGATAAAGAAATCATGGGATATGTACTCTTTAGAATACTATACCGCAGTAAGAAACAACGAAATCCAGTCATTTGCAACAAAATGGAGGAATCTGGAACACATCATGCTGAGTGAAATAAGCCAGTCCCAAAGGGACAAATACCATATGTTCTCCCTGATCGGTGACGACTGACTGAACACCAAGAGGGAAACCTGTTGGAGTGAGGTGGACACTATGGGAAATGGTGGCTTGATCAGCATAGCCCTGGACTGTTAATGAACAACTTAATACATTATCCCTCTTAGTAGCTTTTTTATCTGTTCTACTTAATATGACTGGTTTAGATCTGTAATTGATGCACAGTTATTCTTAAGTGTTGAAAATTAACTGAAATGTGATCCCTGTTGAACATGGTGGTGGGAATGGAAGAGGGAAGAGATGTATAATTTGGGACATGCTCAGGCTGACTTGCCCCAAGTGGTGGAGTTGGAAGCATACCAGGGGATTCCAATTCAATCCCATCGAGGTGGCATGTACCAATGCCATCTCACTGTTCCAGGTGATCAGTTTCAGTTCACAGTTGGTCATGGTGAAGGGACTGGGAGTCAAAGGGAGCACATAGACAAGTCTAGTACCTGCTAACACTAACTGATGGAGTAAATAAAGGGGAGAGTGATCCAACATGGGAAGTGAGATACTCAGCAGACTCATAGAATGGCAGATGTCCTAAATAGCACTCTGGCCTCAGAATCAGCCCTAAAGGCATTCGGAGCTGGCTGAAAAGCTCATGAGAGTATTTCAGGCATGGAAAGCCAAGACACTGGCAAAAGATCTCTGCGAGTGAGATCCCAGTGGAAAGAACAGGTCTTCAAAGAAGGAGGTACCTTTCTCTGAAGGGAGGAGAGAACCTCCACTTTGACTATGACCTTGTCTAAACAAGATAAGAATCGGAGAACTCAGAGGGCTTCCATGGCCTTGGAAACTCATGACTGGAGCATAGGGAGATTGCTGATGCCATAGACAGGAGTGTCAATTGGTAAAGTCAACAACACGAGTCACTGTGCACTTACTCCTCATGTAGGATCTCTATCCTTAATGTGCTGTACATTGAGATTTAATGCTATGACGAGTACTCAAACAATATATTTCACTTTGTGTTTCTATGGGGGTGCAAACTGTTGAAATCCTTACTTAATGCATACTAAACTGATCCTCTGTAAAAAAAAAAAAAAAAAAAAAAAGAAAGAAATTATCAACTCCCAACTTGACTCTCACTGGGATTAAACATGACAATAGGTCTGATCTGATTTCATCATCATTTTAAAAAAATCATCTATTATTTTTCACTTTATGTTTCTGTGTGGGAGCAAACTGTTGAAATCCATACTTAATGTATACTAAGCTGATCTTCTGTATATTAAGATAATCGAAAATGAATCTTGATGTGAATGGAAGGGGAGAGGGAGTGGGAAAGGGGAGGGTTGTGGGTGGGAGGGACGGTATGGGGGGGAAGCCATTGTAATCCATAAGTCGTACTTTGGAAATTTATATGCATTAAATAAAAGTTTAAAAAAAATAAAATAAAATAAAAATAAAAATAAAAAAATAAAAAGAAAAGCACAATCTTTCAAAAATATATATATATATACCCATTTTTCCTCATTTGTGCAAAAGAAATGCAGGAAGGTTAACCCAGAAGTAATGAGATTGTTACCACAAGAGTGGCCAGGGAAAGGGAACTGGGGTCCAAGGGATGAGATGGGTTGTGGCACTTTGGATAGACCTTTTAGATAATCTTGGCTCTTCAAATTGATATGATGCTTCACATGCCAAAAAATAAACAGTTAACACCAACTAAGATGAATGTGTGCCTGGGGATAGGAAGGAAGCAAGACCCAAAAAGGAACAAAACAGTAACAAATGAACCTAACTCTACTACATGTGAATAATATATTACTCTTTGTGCACCCCTGCAAAGCCAAATCAGAGACTAAACAAAACAGCAGGAGCCTTACAAGCCTAAGACTTCCTCCTGGCTGGAGATTTATCCCTGTTCTCCTGTGTTTCCATGACTGCACTGCTGGGTTCCCCCTCCCCAAGATGTTTTATGGGTTTCAGTTATTTATCGTCCTAAGTGATATCCTTACTTGGCAGTTCTGGGAAGCTGTAACTTTAGAAAAATGTTCATGATTTTTAGATACGGCTTTTACTTTTGGAAATTGTTTAACACTGGACTCAGAACCATGCCCTGCCAATAAAGGACACAGAGGAAAAGAGATTGGCACAGAGTAGGAAGAAAAAGAAATGCTCAATGAAGTAAGGGGCCCTGTGTTGAGTGAGATACAGTAATCAGCAGTTCTGCATGACTTTCAAATGTTCTTCATGCTCATTAACACAGATTAATAATAGTTAGCTTTTTCAGTTAAATCAAAGTTGGAAGAGAAATTGAGAGAGGTTTTAAAACCTTGATGAGAAACTGAGTGAGTGATGCTTAAATGATCACTGTTAGGGACATTAAACTCTTAGCTTCTCTCGGCATCATGTGGTAGTATGATGCTGAGAAATAATCAATAATCAAGAAGTCATCTTTTTTAAAATAGTGACCTGTTGGCTTCAAATTGAACAATTTCTTAGGAGGAAACCACCAGAGACATACGCAAATATTTATGTGCAAGGATACAAGTATTATCTTTAATAGCACAAAAATGGGAAGTACCTAAATGTCCAACAACATAGAAATAGCTCCAGGCATGATGTTATCACTAGACTCTGGTATATAATGCATCTATTAAAATTATCTTCTCTTGGCACTGCGGCTCACTAGGCTAATCCTCCACCTGTGGCACCTAAACTCCGGGTTCTAGTCCCGGTAGGGCCGCTGGATTCTGTCCCAGTTGCTCCTCTTCCAGTCCAGCTCTCTGCTGTGGCCCCCCAGGAAGGCAGTGGAGGATGGTCCAAGTGCTTGGGCCCCTGAACCCACGTAGGAGACCAGGAGGAAGCGCCTGGCTCCTGGCTTCGGATCGGCGCAGCACGCCAGCCATGGCAACCATTTGGGGGGTGAACCAACGGAAGGAAGACCTTTCTCTCTGTCTCTCTCTCTCACTGTCCAACTCTGCCTGTCAAAAAAAATTATCTTTTCTATAACCTTTTAATGATATGAGAAAAAAAGTCAGAATATTAGAAAATAATATTACGGGGAAGTTCGTCAGTTTTATGCTGCCTGCTAACAGAAAAAATGGGTGACAACAGCTCAGAGCTATTTTCATTATGTTAAGTTTCTTTTTAAAGCAATGTAAGTATGTATGTTTTACATACAAAATATACAAATTTCATATACATAAAAAATCATTGAACAATTAACAAGGAAGAGAAAAATGATCAGACTGAAACACACCAAAATGTTAACATTGATTATCTTTAGTTTATAGGAATTGTGGGCAATTACTGTTTTCTAACTCATATTTTAGGTATTTTCCAGATGTTCTGCATTAAGCATGAGCTGCTTTTACTAATTCTATCCTTCCTGCTGCTCAGGCCAGAAACCTTAGAGATATCCTTGACCTTCTTTCTTTATGTAAACCCACATCCAATGCATCAGCAAACCTGTCAATTCTACCTCCAAAGAGATTCTGGGGTCGGGCACTTGGCATAGCAGTTTAGATACCACTCGGGATGGCTGCATTCCATATTAGAGTATCTAGGTTTGAGTCCTGCCTCAAATTTCAATTCCAGTTTCCTTCTAATGCCCAATCTGGGAGGCAGCAGATTATGGTTCAAGTTATTGGGTCCCTGCTATCCATGAGGGAGACCCAGATAGAGTTCCAGGGTCCTGGATTTGGTCTGCCCAGTCCTGGCTGATTCAGACATTTAGGGAATGAACCAGCAGATGCAAAATCAATTTCTTTCTCTCTCTCTCTCTCTCTCTCTCTCTCTCTCTCTCTCTCTCTCTTCATTTCAAATAAGTAACAATAAAATTTTAATTTAAAAGGGTAGAAGACAAATGAAGAGCAGGAAAGAAGCTGGAGGATGAAATGACCAACAGGAGTCCTCGGAAAACTCAAGGTATGGCACTGGGTTCCTCACAGTAAGTATAACAGAGCTTGAGACACTATTTCAAGATGAAGAGAAAAGGGGAACTTAAGGACACCACTAAAGCACTTATGTTACATAAATACAATGTCGGGAAAAAGAAGGGTTGGACAGATGCCATTTCCACATTGTTTTCTAATCAGTTTCACGTGACTGTCTCATCCACCTCTATATCCCCTACATATACCACAGTGCCTGTACAAAGCAGGTGTCAGGTAGGGCACTGGCCTATTGGTTAAGATGCTGCTTAAGACACCCACATCCCACACCAGTAGATCTGTATTTGAAACTCAGCGGCAGCAACTGGCTCCAGCTTCCTGCTAACACAGAGCCTGAGACACAGCAGTGATACTCAGATGATTGGGTTTCTCCCACATAGGAGACCTAGACTGAGTTCCTGGCTCCCAGCTTTGGCCCAGCCTGGTCCTGGCTATTGTAGTTGTGAGTATTTAACGAGTGAACCAATAAGTAGGTTCTCTCTCTCTCTCTCTCTCTCTCTATATATATATATATATATCTTTCTCTTTCTCTCTCTCTCTCTCTCTCTCCCCTTACCTCCCTTCTGTCTCCCCTCCCCTAATAAATAAAGGTAATTTTTTTACAACTAAAAAATATCAAACATAAGTAAATATTTACAACACGAATGGATTGTGAAGGAAGGAAGGAAGGTTAGAAGGGAAGGAAGGAATTACAGTAATAAGAATGGCAGGTGCTTCTTGAACATTCGCTATAGTCAAGCAGTGTTCTCTGTGCTTTTGTAGATTACGTCATGGGCTGGCTGGAATGCACCTCCGCCTGGCTGTGTATGTTCACTGCTGGCTTCCCCAGTGATCATGTTCAGGGTGCAAAGAAACTCTCTAATGAGATGGATAAAAACAGCAGATGTTCTTAATTTTTAAAAGGGTGCTTATTCTTATATAAGCTGCCCAGGTGCTGTTGGCATATGAAAATGTGTGTGCACACCAGAGGCTAGAAACTGAGGGGTTTTCCTCATTATTCCATTATATGAGCAGCTAGAAATGACAGACTAAGTCAAAGCAAAGTAATTATCCTGAGAATTCAGGCCTCCCTTAAAGCTGCTTGTCTCAGAGGTTGTCTAAGTTTGCTAATAATTAACCTAACATAGATTTATGAGTTTTTCCCATAGGCCTTTGAGTACAGTCTCTTTGATTTGTCATTCAATGACCATTTATAGAGAAATTGCTATGGGCCAGGCACTTTTCAAAGTACCTGGGTACAGGGGCCTGCGCTGTGGCATAGCAGGTAAAGCCGCCACTTGCAGTGACGGCATCCCGTATAGGTGCTGGTTCGAGTCCTGGCTGCTTCACCTCCAATCCAGCTCTCTGCTATGGCCTGGGAAAGCAGTAGAAGATGGCTCCAGTCCTTGGGCCTCTGCACCCAAGTAGGAGACCCGAAAAAAGCCCCTGGCTCCCAGCTTTGGATCGGCTCAGCTCTTGCTGTTGCGGCCCTTCGGGGAGTGAACCAGCGGATGGAAACCACCACCCCCGCCCCGTCTCTACTTCTCTGTAACTCTGCCTTCCTATTAAATAAATAAATAGATAGATAGATAAATCATTTTTAAAAAAAAAGTACCTGGCTACAACAGTAATCAAAACAAATTAACTGCTCAAATAGAGATCACATTACCTCACATTTGAGGAATAATAATAATAATGCCATTTTACAGAAAAAGAAAGTGAGATTGGGGCCGGCATTGTGGCATAGCGGGTGAAGCCTCCGTCTGTGGCAACAGCATCCCATATGGGTGCCGGTTCGTGTCCAGCTGCTCTTCTTCTGATCCAGCTCCCTGCTAATGACCTGGGAAAGCAGTGCAAGATGGATCAAGTCCTTGGGCCCCTGCACGCATGTGGAAGACCCAGAAGAAGCTCCGGGCTCCTGGCTTCTGACTGGCCCAGCTCTGGCCGTTGCAGCCATTTGAGAGTGAACCAGCAGATGGAAGACCTCTCCACCCTCTCCCTCTTTCACTCTCTCTCTCTCTCTGTCTCCCCCTCTCTGTCTGTAGCTCTGCCTTTCAAATAAATAAATATATCTTAAAAAAAAAAAAAAAAAGGAAGGAAGGAAGGAAGTGTGGCCTAGAGAAGCGGTCTGCAGAGAGAGAACAGTACTGGAGTCTGACTCTGGCTACTCAGAATTTGAAACACTGTGACTTATATAGACTGACTGGTAAAATGTCCCAGAGGATTGGGCTTTCTTCTCAGACGAAAGCACTTTGCCACGTGTCACACACATTGTGAAGGTTCTTGAACTGACCTCATAGCACTGTTTCTTTCTTTTTTTTTTTTTTTTAAGATTCATTTACTTGAAAGTCAGAGTTACACAGAGAGAGAAGGAGAGGCAGAGAGAGAGAGAGAGAGAGAGAGAGAGGTCTTCCATCTGCTGGTTCACTCCCCAGATGGCCACAATTGCTGGAGATGCGCCGATCCGTAGCCGGGAGCCAAGAGCTTCTTCCAGGTCTCTCACGCAGGTGCAGGGCCCCAAGGACTTGGGCCATCTTCCACTGCTTTCTCAGGCCATAGCAGAGAGCTGGATCAGAAGCAGAGCAGCTGGGACTCAAAACGGCACCCATATGGGATGCGGCACTGCAGGCAGCAGCTTTACCTGCACTACACCACAGCGCCAGCCCCAGCATTGTTTCTTGGAGAAACAATGGGGAGAGAAAGGTAGATTCCTGATGGAAAAGTGGTAGATATCCATAATTCCTCTCCTTACTTCAAATCTCTCAAAAAACCTTATCTGGATCGGAGTCGGCGAACTCAAAAGGCTTCCATAGCCTTGGCAACTCATGACAAGAGCCTAGGGTGATCACTGACGCCATAAACAAGAATGTCAATTTGTTAAGTCAACAACAGGAGTCACTGTGTACTTACTCCTCATGTAGGATCTCTGTCCTTAATGTGTTCTTCAATGTGAATTAATGCTATAACTAGTACTCAAACAGTATTTTACACTTTGTGTTTCTGTGTGTGTGCAAACTGTTGAAATCTTTACTTAACATATGCTAAATTGATCTTCTGTATATAAAGATAATTGAAAATGAATCTCGATGTGAATGGAATAGGAAAGGGAGCGGGAGAGGGGAGGGGTGCGGGTGGGAGGGAAGTTATGGGGGGGAAAAGCCATTGTAATCCATAAGCTGTACTTTGAAAATTTATATTTACTAAATAAAAGTTAAAAAAGAAAAACCTTATCTGGAACTGAGTCACTACTTCCATTGCCTCTGGCCTGGTCTCAGCCATCATCATCCCTGATCTAGATTACTAAAATAGCTTTCTATATGGTCTTGCCCTTCTTGTCGTCCTGAACATCCCTCAGCACAGCCAAAAAGTTCCTTTCAACGTGTAAGCCGGGTGCTGTCTCCTGTGCCCAATGCCTCACAAAGACTCCCTCACTTCATTGAGGGTAAGAGCTCACAGCTCCACAGTGGCCTACAAGACCCCACACAAGCCAGCCCCCTTTCACCTCACTTCATCTTCCACCACTCTGCTTTTCCTATCAGCCCTCGAGCCATATTAGTCTTCTCCACGCTCCCCAAACCCACAGTGCGTGCTTCTACTTCGGGGCTTTTGCACTAACTCTTCTTTGTCCCAAGTGTTTCACCCCAGAGAGCTGCACTTTCACCTCGAGTCTTTGCTCCAATATTACCTTCTTGGTGATGGCTTCCCTGACTGCCCACTGAACTCCCCACACTCTAGGAGACTCCCAGTCTTCTTTTCCCTGCTGTTTTCATTTTCCTTATTGCACTTTTCACCTTCAGAAAAAAAAACATAAACTGCTTATGTATTAGGTTCATTATCTTTATTCCCTACAAGGACAGTAATTTTTCTTTCTGCTATTCACTTATATATTCCCAGAACTAGACTTATGCCTACTAATATATGGGTATCCAGGAAATGTATGTTATTATTATTATTACTATCATCATCATTATTGTGTGTAGATGTCAAAGGACAGAACTTATGAGACATTTAGAGAAAGTGGTTTTCCCACTTGGAGACACTGTAAGTCATAGAAAGAGATCATAGATTTTCAAAGTCAAAGATAATCAGATTTGAATCCCAACTTTCACATTTACTTGGGGCCTTGGAAAAGTTACTTAGTCTCTGTGAATCTCAGGTCTCTTGAATATAAAATGGGACAAATAGCACCTATCTCACAAAGTTGTGTGGTTGATGAGGGATATAATGTATGGAAAGTGCTGATTGAATCAGAGTGCAATTAATAGGAGGTCTTTCGCATTAGTTTTGTTTTACTTTGGCGAGATTCTTATTTAATGATGTTGATTGAGCACATCCTTTCTCCTCTGTGGCCATCAGTTCACACAGTTTAAAGGAACCCTTGTTCCTTGAGATGTTCTCTTCAATAGGAGCCCATGACCCTGACCGACTTGAAAGTTTCCAAAGGGGCCTCCCAAGACATTGCTTCACTCTTACCAATGGGTTAGCTAATCCGCTGCTGTTCATTGCTGAGCCCTTTAAAAGTCAACAGATAATAACATGAGATAAATAAAACCTTTGTCACTGCTACCTCAATTTTACACAAGTGCTGCCAAAACAGATTGCAACAGGAACCTTTGAACAGACTGCTCAAATGATATGTGCTGATAAACATTTATTCAACACGCAGCTTCCCCCTCACCCACGAAATTTCTCTGTAATTAATCTGCTGTTTCCACTAAGCCCATCTTCAACAGTGCTTTAGAGAAGCTGTCCCCAAAGTCCTTGCTGCCAGGGGCCAATTTTCCCCATGTGAATCGCAGGCTTCCAAAGTTTTTTCAACCAAGTAAATTGCATGTATCAAATGATTATTCCCATATTTTAAACATTCGTCAGATGACTGGGCATAGTCAAAGACACATGCTTGTTAGAACTTCTGATCTGCATGAGTTACATTTTCAAGTTGTATGGCTATACTTCCAGCCAAAAGCAAAGAACTGTAATGTTTGACATCCCCTGAGCAGCCTGATTTGAGGCATGTTCATTCATTCTTTGATGTATTTTTGACATGTATTTAATAAAATCTAGTATCCACCAGGCACTAGGTGCTGAGAATATAACAGTGAACAAAACACAGAAAAATTTCTGCCTCTGCCAAAATACAATTAGATAGGAAGAGTAAGTTCCAATGTTCTACAGCATAATTCAAAGGTTCCTAACACAAAGAAATGCTAAATGTTTAAGGAGATGGCTATACTAATTAGTCTGATTTGATCATGACACATTGTGTACGTGTATAGAATGATCACATCATATGATACATGTTAAAAATGATAAACATTTTGAATGAAAAAAAAAATCAAAAATTGAGAAATTCCTACCCTCCTGGAGTTTGCATTCCAGTGGAGAAGACGTTAGAAAGATAAGTAAACTATGTGAATAGAATATGTTCTAAAAGAAACGTAAAGCAGGAAGAGAGATGGAAGATGCAAAGCACAGTGGGATGCGAGGGCAGAAACTGAGACTGAGAAGGTGACAGTTGAGCAAGACCTAAAGGTGGTAACAAATCATCCATTGAGATCCCTTGGGGAAGAGGAAGAAAGCAAGGAGAGCAAAACCCTGAGGAGGGAACATGCACAGGTGCTTGAGGACCAAGGGGAAGCCCAGAACAGCCAAGACATAAGACAAGACCAGGACACAGGAAAACCAATTGAATAGAGTCTTGGAGTTTGTGTCTGGGGTCCCAACTCTGAAAAGGGAGTCAAGGAGAGACTTCAGGAAAAGGGACTGCATGGTCGGAATTCCACTTAATAGCATCACTCTGACAATTTTGTGAGCCAGTGAGATGCTTCTTTAGTGTTCTTAAAATATTGAAAATTGGGATCAACACTGTGGTGTAGTGCGTAAAGCTAGTTCTACCTGCTCCGCTTCCAATCCAGCTCTCTTCTATGGCCTGGGAAAGCAGTAGAAGATGGCCCAAATGCTTGGGCCCCTGCACCCACGTGGGAGACCCAGAAGAAGAAGCTCCTGGCTCCTGGCTTCAGATAGGCCCAACTCTGGCCATTGCAGCCATTTGGGGAGTGAACCAGCAGATGAAAGACCTCTCTCTCTCTCTCTCTCTCTCTCTGTGTGTAATTCTACCTTTCAAATAAATAAATAATGCTTTTAAAAACATTGAAAATGGCTCGTATATTAATTGTAAAGGCCATCTCAAAGATGCAAGGCTTAAGCATTATTCCTAACAGCCAAATACTGGACACCTCTCAAAGGTCTGTCAACTGACAAATAGATAAACAATTCAGGTGCTGGCTTGTAGTGCAGTGGGTTCAGCTGCCCCTGCAATTCAAGCATCTCGTGTGAGCACAGGTTGGAGCCCTGGCTGCTCTGCTCCTGGTCCAGCTCGCTGCTAAGGCACCTGGGAAAGCAGCAACAGATGAGCCAAGTACCTGGGACCCCGTCACCCATGTGGGAGACCCAGGTGGAGTGCCAGGCTCCTGGCTTCAGCCTGGCCCAGTTCTAGCTGTTGCAGCCATTTGAGGAGTAAACTAGCAGATGGGAGATTCTCTGTCTTTCCCCCTCTCTGTCAAGCTGCCTGTCAAACAAATAAATAAATCTTTTTAAAAAATTATGGTGTATCCACACAACGGAATACCATCTAGCCATAAACCAGAATAAAGTAGCATACATACTAAAACATGGATGAACCTTGAAAAGATTATGCTAACTATAGGATTTATAGATGACTCCATTTATATTAAATTTTCACAATAGGCAAATCCATAAAGACAGAAAGATCAGTGGTTGCCAAGAGATGGGGCTAAGGAGACTGGGGAGTGACTATGGGTACTGGATTTGTTTTTAGAGTGATAAAAATGTTCTGACTGGACAGTGATGGTGTCTGAACAACCTTGTGAATATACTTAAAACTACTTTTTGTGAAAATACTGAAAGCTATACTTTTTGAAAAAGAATTATTTAAAAGTAAACTTTTGGTATGTGAATTATCTCTCTTTTTTTTTTAAAGACGTATTTAGATTTTTGGAGATTGGTGCCGGGATAATGGCCCTCTCCATCTACTCTTTGTCCTGTCCTTCTTTCTCCCTTCAGGTAACACCAGCAGGGGAAATGTTAAACTGACCACTGTTAACGCTCCCTCATAGCAATCTAACCCAGAAGAGTCAGGCCAGCCTTCTTAAATAGGTGTGTCACTACCTCATCATCACCACGGATGGTGACTTGATTCTTTCTTCCAAATGCCTCTCGCACCTACCCTTGACTTTAAGATCCCATCTACATGACCCTTATCTACTTTCTCTAGATAAATACCCAATCCTGTCTGGGATGCCTATCTCCCTTTCCTGTCTCCAATCTCCAATCGAGTCTAATGGATCAATAACCTTCATTATATCTATACTACAGTAAGAATCTAGTGTAACTTCCCTGAGGCATGTCCCATATTGGAGAATACATAATTTTTAAAAGATTTAATTTATTTGAGAGGTAGAGTCACAGACAAAGAGAGGGAGAGACAGAGAGAAAGGTCTTCCATCTGTTGGTTCACTCCCAATTGGCCCCAACGGCTGGGGCTGCACCAATCTGAAGCCAGTAGCCAGGAGCTTCTTCCCAGTCTCCCACCATAGGGGCAGGGGCCCAAGCATTTGGGCCATCTTCTGCTGCTCTCCCAGGCCATTAGCAGGGAGCTGGATCAGAAGAGGAGCAGCTGGGACATGAACTGGTGCCCCATGGGATGCCAGTGCCACAGGTGGAAGCTTAGCCTACTATACAACATAGCCGGCCCTTGGAGAATACACTTTAAAGAAAAAAATTCATTATGTAATTATAGTTTTTGTGCTGCTTTTGCCTTAGAAATGGAGTCTGGGGAGCCAGCACTGTGGCATAGTAGGTTAAACCTCCACCTGTGGCACCATCATCCCATATGGGCATCAGTTCAAGTCCTGGCTGGTCTACTTCCCACCCAGCTCCCTGCTGATGGTCTGGGAGAGCAGCAGAAGACAGCCCAAGTGCATGGGCCCCTGAACCCATGTTGGGGACCCAAAGGAAGTCCCTTGCTCCTGGCTTGGGTTTGGCCCAGCTCTGGCCATTGCAGCCATTTGGGGAATGAACCAGTGGATGGAAGACCCCTCTCTCTGCCTCTCTAAATAAATAAATATTTTTACAAAAAGAAATATAGTTTGGTTGCTGAAATGTCAAAAGATATTTTGTTGGGTTTAAGTGGAAAATGGAATCAAATATTTCAAATCAGAGCTAGCTTTGGAAATTAAGGAAGTAATAACAGTCAATGTACCAGCTGCTTACTGAGTCAAGTTTATAGGCCTGTTCTTGGCATTGCTCATCCTGCAACATCCACGTCCTTCCCTCCTTGCTCATCTTACGTCTGCACTGATAGGGAGGCCTTCTCTCCCCTACCTCTTCAAATCTTACCCTTTCTAAGACTCAGCACTGGTTCCATCTCCTCTGCGAAGTTTCTAGGCTAGGTCAGTTGATTTTAACCTTGGATGTTCTTAGGATCACACAGCACCACATTGTCTGGAGCACAGCCCAGCACAGGGATCACTCCACTTTCCATTATTATACTATTAACAAGGCCGGCACCGTGGCTCACTTGGCTAATCCTCCGCCTGCGGCACCAGCTCTCTGGGTTCTAGTCCCGGTTGGGGCGCCAGTTCTGTCCCGGTTGCTCCTCTTCTAGTCCAACTCTCTGCTGTGGTCTGGGAAGGCAGTGGAGGATGGCCCAGGTGCTTGGGCCCTGCACCCACATGGGAGACCAGGAGAAAGCACCTGGCTCCTGTCTTCGGATCCACGCAGGGCGCCAGCCATGGCAACCATTTGTGGGGTGAACCAACGGAAGGAAGACCTTTCTCTCTGTCTCTCTCTGTCTAACTCTGCCTGTCAAAAAAAAATCTATAATATTAAGAATAATTATTGCAGGACTTTTTTAATCCTTGTGTGTATTTAAGAAGCAAAACAAATCCCTAACACTCATAGAACTTTTATCCCAATGGGAAATCAAGCCATGAGCATAGTTTTAAACATAAGGTAATGTCAGAGAGTGACAAGTAGATAAAGGTATATACCATAATAGAGTAGTTAAGAAAGCAGAGGAGACAATGTTGAACATTCTGAGGATGTGATATTTAAAGCTGAGACCTGAATAGGGAGAAAGCGCACATCAGAGAGAGGAAGCATCAAGAAAGATACGTTTGAGCAATAGAAAGGAGGCCAGTGAACAGAAGTGAAGGTGGAACAGCACCAGACCGAAAAGGAAGGAAAGCAGTATCAGACGGTGGAGGGCTTTGGAGGCCACGGTAAAATCTTGGTTTTGTTCTCATTATGATGAGATGCTATGATAGATTGTTTTTTAAGACTGATCATACTTATTAGAGAGAGAGAGAGAGAGAGAGAATTTTGCCCTGTCTGCTGGCTCACTCCCCAAATGTTGCAATAGATGGTGCTGGGCCAAGCGGCAGCCAGGAGCCAGAAATTCCATCCACCTCTCCAAGTTGGTGGCATGGAACCAACTTTTTACCCAGGATGTATTATTATAGAGAGGACTCTATTCAAGACACTCTGATGTGGTATGTGGGCAATCAAAACAGTAGCTTAACCCACTGCACCACAACACCTACCTCCCTATTGTAGAGTGTTTGCAAAGATGAGCACCACAATCCTTGTGCTCCTTTGTAATATAACTTCATACCCCTGTCATCAAGAGAGGAAATCTATTTTACCTCTCCTCTAACTGGGCCCAGCCCTGTGACCAAGAGCATGTAGAAGTAGTGACATTGTGGGATAGCTGAGATTCAACCCCTAGAGATTTGGGAGCTCCCATTCTCTCCTTCTGATAATGCTTCTCTGAGTCTACCATGTAAAGAAGTCCAGTCTAGCCAACTGGAGTATAAGAAATCACATGGGGTAGGACCACAGTCACAGCTAGCATCAACAGCCAGTGAGGCCGCCTCGGCCCTCCAAACGCAGCTAAGCCCAAGATAGCAATAGATACAGGACTGGCACCAGGGATACAAACAGAAGAACCAACTGGCTGATCAAAAGGCTAACTGTCAACCCAAAGAACGGTGAACAAATAAGTACTGTGTTCTAGAAACATAAAAACTTACTGGCTGCTTGTAATGCAGGGATAGATAAATAACACGGAAGTCATTAAAGTTTTAAATAAGAGACAAACATCATTATTGTGTTTAAAAACCAATTTTGTCCCAAACATATTGAGCCATCCATAAGAACCGTGGTCTTCAATATTTCTTACAAAGATAAAAATATTACGGCTTTTGAGGGAAAGAGAGAAGCTCAAAAGGCTGTGTTGAATGATTGGAGCCTTAAGCCCTTCTCTTGGAAATGAAATATTGTCCTCAAGAATATTGAAACCATGTGAAATCATAAACACCAGACCAAAGAGAGCCAAAAGTCATTTGACTCTTTACCCCATTTCAGTTAAGAATAGAATTTTTAAAATTCTGATGAAAACCAGGATCACATCTCAGGCCAGAACTCATTATAAAATGTATCCTGAAAGAAGATTAAAAAGGAAGTGTCTGTGAACTCTAAACTGTGGTGTTTCAATTCTATGTTATGTTGAAATAATCAAGGAAGTATTACATCACTCTCAAAAATGCAAAAGCTTGAAAGATGATCTTTGAACATGCAACTTGGGAAGAAATTTAAAACGGCCAAGGCTCCAAACATAGAAAGCTTTTTTTTTGTAATAAATAAATATCTGTAATTAGTAAAATCCAAGATCCTTGCTCTTGCTTGTGTAATTATTTGATCTGCAGAGAAATGGAACTTCCTCACATTTTTCAATGGCTCTTCACGTAATAATATTTAACCAGACTTTATGACTGTATGTTCAGAGAGTCTCATGGTATTTTCCATTAATTTCTCAAGGATGTTAACATTATCTTCATCATCCTGGTTTATTACATATTATAGTCAGATCATATATGGCTTAATAGGAAACTATGCAAGTACTTTCAAAATGAGTTTATCTGGTTAACTGCAATATTTTATAGCTATTACTTGAAATGGTGGGAAAAAAGGTGAAGAAATATGTCAGAGTTGTTCTCACCTACCTGAATACCCCACCTCAATAAGCCACACTCCCCTATTATATTAGAGAAAGAAGAAGTGAGGTGTGGAGAAAGGTGAGAAAGAGAAGAACCAGATGAAGGAAGGAGGCAGAGGAAATATGAAAGAGAATGAGGGGCTGGCACGATGGCATAGCGGGTTAAAGTCCTAGCCTGAAGTGCTGGCATCCCATATGGTCACCAGTTCTAGTCCTGCCTGCTCCTCTTCCGATCCAGCTCTCTGCTATGGCCTGGGAGAGCAATGGGAGATGGCCCAAGTCTTTGGGCCCCTGCACCCATGTAGAAGACCTGGAAGAAGCTCCTGGCTCCTGGCTTCAGATGGGCTCAGCTTCAGCCATTGTGGCCATCTGGGGAATGAACCGGAGGATGGAAGACCTCTCTCTCTCTGGCTTGACCTCTCTCTGTAACTCTTTCAAATAAATAAAGGAAGGAAGGAAGGAAGGAAGGAAGGAAGGAAGGAAGGAAGGAAGGAAAGAAAGAAAGAAAGAAAGAAAGAAAGAAAGAAAGAAAGAAAGAAAGAAAGAAAGAAAGAAAGAAAGAAAGAAAGAAAATGAACAAAGGGAGCTGGGTGAGGAAGAAGGTAAGGAGAAAAAGGCAATCAGGTTCCACAAAAGATATTTTAGGCAGAGACTGCAAAGCAGCCACAAAATTTTTGGGTTTCCTTCCACTTAGCAACCTATCTGTAGCCCATTTTGAGAAGATCTTAGCCTCTTTTAGCCCATGGACAGATTGGAGAATGAGAATGTGATAACAACTAGAAATGAGATAGACTGTCTTCCCAAGAAGGACTGAGCAGATACCTGACATGTTGTCCACGTTTTTGGAGGAGTTCTGTTGCCTCCCCCACCTGCGTGCCCTGCCACAGACTCCACATGGAGGTCTCACCTCAAGGCACTCGGGTGGCCACTCCCACACCAACACTACCAAGAACAAGCGGCTCAGCCAGCTTCACGCTCTAGTGGCTCCTTCTTGCTCATGGCGTTCTCCCCACGTGAAATGCAAGGTGAAGTGGGCACTTCACCAGAAAGCTCTGCCTCCTCTCCCAGCTTTGACAACGGAGGTTGGTTATGCTCTAAGGAGCCCCAGCTGGAAGCTGCTGCCATCCATCCCTATTAGGGAAAGCGGAGGAGGAAAGGGAAGTGGATTCAACTGGCAGCTGCTGCCACAGTTTCACACAATGGTTGAAGGGGGTGCAGTTTTTTCTAGTTAGTGGTATGCCCTAATTATTTGGCTTAACTCTTCAATTCAGAATCCATACAGTATGAGTAGACAAATGTATGTGGAAGGAATAAAAGAGGAAGTGAGGGAAGGAAGAGGGAAGTGAGGGAAGAAAGAGAGAGGGAAGGAGAGGGAGGGAAGCACTGTATCCCTGATGTCCCTGTGTTTGAAGTGCCTTCTAGCCCTGGAGTTCCCATCACCAATACACTTCCAATGTAACTCTGAAAGCAAAGCATTTCAAAGCCACCTGAAGTTTGTATTCAGACAGCTGCATTCTGCACTATCTGTTCTGTTACTACTGCTAATGAATGCAATCAGCTACTTACTGAATGATAATATAGAAATGGAAAGTCTCTTGAAAATAGCTCTTACAAATGAGTCAAGGATTTGTAGTCAAAGATTTGATCACTATTACTATAATAGTGAAAATTTAGAAACTGCCTAAAATGTCTAACATCTGACAACATGTAACAGCCTCTCTAGGGGTGTAATATGAACTATACCCTTCAGCCATTAAAAATCACGTCCTCACTGGTGACTTTGAAATGCTTTTTTTTATATCCTGAACTTACATTCGTAAATGGTAAGAAAGTAAAATTGTACAACCACAATGGAAAATTGTCTGGCAGTTTCTTACAAAGTTAAAGATATACCTACTGTATGACCCAGAAATTCTGTTCCTCAAGAAATAAAAGCATATATCTACAAAATAGACAAGAATATGCATAGCAGCTTTGTTCATAATAACTCCCCTAAACAAAACTAGAAGCAACCCAAATGGCTATCAATTAGAAGAATGGATAAACACATTTTGGTATATCCATAAAAAGTAACATGCATATCAATAAAAGTTATCTACTGATAAATACAATAACACAAATTGATTTTTTAAATATACTGAGGGAGGGGCCAGCACTGTAGCATAGTGGGTAAAGCCACCACCTGCAGTGCTGGCATCCCATATGGGCACTGCTTCAAGTCCAGGCTGCTCCACTCCTGATTCAACTCTTTGCTATGGCTTAGGAAGGCAATAAAAGATGGCCCAAGTCCTTGGTCTCCTGCACCTGCGTGGAAGACCTGGAAGAAGCTCCTGGCTCCCAGCTTCAGTTGGGTGTAGCTCAGGCCATTGCAGCCATTTGGGGAGTTAACCAGCGGTGGAAGACCTCTCTCTTTCTCAGTCTCTGCCTCTGTCTCTCTATAACTCTGACTTTCAAATAAATAAATAAATCTTAAAAAAAAATACTGAGGGAAAGAATTGGGATTCAAAATGGTTGCTTTTGTATTATTCAATTTATATGAAGCTCAAGAACAGGCAAAACTAATCCACAATGATGCAAATCAGAATAGTGGGTACCACAGGTGTACATATATATAAGGGAAAACCAATTAAGCTGTAAACCTAAGATCTGTAAATTTTACTGGTTGTAAATTATCTCAGTGAATTTTTAAAATTATAATTCTGGAGAATATTTAAAAACATAGAAATTTATTGTATTATTGTATATTAGAAAGTGCAAAAGGATATAAAAAACTGCATATACATATTATCCAAAATTTATTAAAAATACATATATGTAAAGACTGGAGGCATATATGCTTGAATGTTAAGAGTAATTAAATCTGCTGCAATAATAGGGGAGTTTTCATTCTCTTCATTGAATTTTTTGTATTTTGAAATTTTTCTACAAGGAGAATTTATTATTTTTCTAGAAAAAGATTGTTTTAAAGATTTCTGTAACTGATTTCCGGCAAGATGGCGGAATAGGAAGGGAGCACAATGATAGTCTGGGGAGAGATAGTTTAATAAAAGTGGAGATACTGCAGGTTCAAGGAAGAGTAGGGGAGGAAACAGCAGAAGAAACTCTTCCGGAACGCGTGACTCACAGCGGACCTGCGTGGAGAGCGTGGGAGCCCACAGTTCGGGACATCAGCGGCAGACTCAACACACCAGCGCTGGAACGCGAGGTGAGCCGAACCTCAATAGCCCGAGACACCGGCAGGCAAGCGGAAAGAGGAGACTAGAGGGAACGACCCCCGGGGCGGGGAAGTTCACAAGGCTAACTGGAAGAGAGAGAGAGAGAGAAAAAAGGGTGACTAGTACGGACACGGGTTTCTCTCTCTCCGCTCACCTCTCAAGGGCGAGCAAGACAAAGAGCAGGCGCCATCTTGGACATACGTCATAAGCAGAGCGACCTCAGGTCTGCACCGGCCCTGAGCCTAGCAGAAAAACCTGACTCTGGGCGGGGCGAATTAACAGGAGATTAGGAGCTAGTAAATTTGTGGTGCTACTGAACTGAGACTGTGAAAAAAGAGATGGTGGGGGAGAGAACTCACGGAATTCACGTGAGCACTCTCCAGAGACGCTACAATTCCGTAACTTTGGCAACCCAGTGGGAGGCTGAAGGAGAATTTGAGCCCACTCTGAGGGCCGAACAGATTCCCTGTGGGGATCTTGGGAAAGAGCTTCCGATCTCTGGCTCCTGTGGGTATATCATTTGCCTGCTAACTACCTCCAACTTCGTTCAGCTGTGCGGAATTACTTCCCTTTTGAATCAAAAAAAAAAAAAGAGAGAGAGAGAGATTTACCACGCCTAACCTTGGAGTGTCACCTTTGGCACACCAAACAGAGCTCTCAGGCCACACCCATCTCAAGCCCTAAGGCTCCATCAAAAACAGATAGTCCACTTAATCTAGAGTCATAGTATAACAAGAAAAAGCACCACAGTGAAGAAACCAAATATCTCCAATATGCCAAATAACAAACGCAAAAACCGAGGTAATAAAAACAAGGAAGTCACTATGACGCCCTCAAATGAAAAAGACACCCCAATTCAAGATTATGAAGATGATGACATAGAAGAAATGCAAGAAGCAGATCTCAAAAAATTGATAAGAACATTAAGAAGTTCTCAAAAACAAATTCTGGAACTACACAAATCCTTAATGGACAAGATAGAAAATCTCTCTCGTGAAAATGAAATATTAAGGAGGAATCAAAATGAAACGAAACAACTAGTACAACAGGAAACTGTGATAGTGACTGAAGTGAAGAATTCAATAGATCAAATGAAAAACACAATAGAGAGCCTTAAAAACAGAATGGGTGAAGCAGAAGAGAGAATATCGGACTTAGAAGACAGAGAACAGGAAAGGATACAGTCAGACCAAAGAAAAGAAGAGGAAATTAGAAATCTAAAGCATATTGTCGGGAATCTTCAGGATACTATTAAAAAACCCAACATTCGGGTTCTAGGAGTTCCTGAAGGCATGGAGAGGGAGAAAGGATTAGAAGGCCTTTTTAGTGAGATATTAGCAGAAAATTTCCCAGGTTTGGAGAAGGACAGAGAAATCCTAGTACAGGAAGCCCACAGAACCCCTAATAAACACGACCAAAAGAGATCCTCACCACGACACGTTGTAATTAAACTCTCCACAGTGAAACATAAAGAAAAGATCCTAAAATGTGCAAGAGAGAAACGTCAGATTACTCTCAGAGGATCTCCAATCAGACTCACAGCTGACTTCTCATCAGAAACTCTAAAAGCTAGGAGGGAATGGCGAGATATAGCCCAGGTACTAAGAGAGAACAACTGCCAGCCCAGAATATTATATCCTGCAAAGCTATCATTTGTGAATGAAGGTGAAATAAAGACTTTTCATTGCAAACAGAAATTGAAAGAATTTGTTGCCACTCGTCCAGCCCTGCAAAAGATGCTTAAAGATGTGTTACACACAGAAACACAGAAACACGGTCATCAATATGAAAGAAGGTAAAGGAAGGAAACCAAGGAGGGAAACCTCACAGCAAAAGATCACAGGGAATTCAAAGCATATATTAGAACTTATCTTTGGCAAATGGCAGGGCAAAGTTACCACTTATCATTAGTCACTTTGAACGTGAATGGCCTGAACTGTCCAGTTAAAAGACACCGATTGGCTGATTGGGTTAAGGAACAAAACCCATCTATTTGCTGCTTACAAGAAACACATCTTTCCAACAAAGATCCATACAGACTGAAAGTGAAAGGCTGGAAAAAGATATACCATGCCAACAGAAATGAAAAAAGAGCAGGCGTAGCCATCTTAATATCGGACAACATAAACTTTACCACAAAAACTGTTAAGAGAGACAAAGAGGGACACTATATCATGATTAAGGGATCACTTCAACAGGAAGATATAACAATTATCAATGTATATGCACCTAACTACAGGGCACCAGTTTATCTAAAAGATTTATTAACGGACTTAAAGGGAGACTTAGACCCCAATACAGTAGTACTGGGGGACTTCAATACTCCACTCTCAGAAATAGACAGATCATCCGGTCAGAAGATCAACAAGGATACAGATTTAAACGACACTATAGCCCAAATGGATCTAACAGATATATACAGAACTTTCAATCCTACAGCTAAAGATTTTACATTCTTCTCAGCAGTACATGGAAGCTTCTCTAGGATTGACCACATACTAGGCCATAAAGCGAGTCTCAGCAAATTCAAAAGAATTAGAATCATACCATGCAGCTTCTCAGACCATAAAGGAATGAAGTTGGAAATTACCAACTCAGGAATCCCTAGAGCATACGCAAACACATGGAGATTGAACAACATGCTCCTGAATCAACAATGGGTCATAGAAGAAATCAAAAGAGAAATCAAAAACTTTCTGGAAGTAAATGAGGATAACAGCACAACATACCAAAACTTATGGGACACAGCAAAAGCAGTGTTAAGAGGAAAGTTTATATCAATAGGTGCCTACATCAAGAAATTGGAAAGACACCAAATAGATGAGCTTTCAATTCACCTCAAGGATCTAGAAAACCTACAGCAAATCAGACCCAAATCTAGTAGGAGAAGAGAAATAATTAAAATCAGAGAAGAAATCAACAGGATTGAATCAAGAAAAACATTACAAAAAATCAGCCAAACGAAGAGCTGGTTTTTTGAAAAAATAAACAAAATTGACACCCCATTGGCCCAACTAACTAAAAAAAGAAGAGAAAAGACCCAAATCAATAAAATCAGAGATGAAAAAGGAAATGTAACAACAGACACCACAGAAATAAAAAGAATCATCAGAAATTACTACAAGGACTTGTATGCCAGCAAACAGGGAAACCTATCAGAAATGGATAGATTCCTGGACACATGCAACCTGCCTAAATTGAACCAGGAAGACATCGAAAACCTAAACAGACCCATAACTGAGACAGAAATTGAAACAGTAATAAAGGCCCTCCCAACAAAGAAAAGCCCAGGACCAGATGGATTCACTGCTGAATTCTACCAGACGTTTAAAGAAGAACTAACTCCAATTCTTCTCAAACTATTCAGAACAATCGAAGAAGAGGGAGTCCTCCCAAATTCTTTCTATGAAGCCAGCATCACCTTAATTCCTAAGCCGGAAAAAGATGCAGCACTGAAAGAGAATTACAGACCAATATCCCTGATGAACATAGATGCAAAAATCCTCAATAAAATTCTCGCCAATAGAATGCAACAACACATCAGAAAGATCATCCACCCAGACCAAGTGGGATTCATCCCTGGTATGCAGGGATGGTTTAATGTGCGCAAGACAATCAATGTGATACACCACATTAATAGACTGCAGAAGAAAAACCATATGATTATCTCAATAGATGCCGAGAAAGCATTTGATAAAATACAACACCCGTTCATGATGAAAACTCTAAGCAAACTGGGTTTGGAAGGAACATTCCTCAATACAATCAAAGCAATCTATGAAAAACCCACAGCTAACATCCTATTGAATGGGGAAAAGTTGGAAGCATTTCCACTGAGATCTGGAACCAGACAGGGATGCCCACTCTCACCACTGCTATTCAATATAGTTCTGGAGGTTCTAGCCAGAGCTATTAGGCAAGAAAAAGAAATCAAAGGGATACAAATTGGGAAGGAAGAGCTCAAACTATCCCTCTTTGCAGATGACATGATTCTTTATTTAGAGGACCCAAAGAACTCTACTAAGAGACTATTGGAACTCATAGAAGAGTTTGGCAAAGTAGCAGGGTATAAAATCAATGCACAAAAATCAACAGCCTTTGTATACACAGACAATGCCATGGCTGAGGAAGAACTTCTAAGATCAATCCCATTCACAATAGCTACAAAAACAATCAAATACTTTGGAATAAACTTAACCAAAGACGTTAAAGATCTCTACGATGAAAATTACAAAACCTTAAAGAAAGAAATAGAAGAGGATACCAAGAAATGGAAAAATCTTCCATGCTCATGGATTGGAAGAATCAATATCATCAAAATGTCCATTCTCCCAAAAGCAATTTACAGATTCAATGCAATACCAATCAAGATACCGAAGACCTTCTTCTCAGATCTGGAAAAAATGATGCTGAAATTTATATGGAGGCACAAGAGACCTCGAATAGCTAAAGCAATCTTGTACAACAAAAACAAAGCCGGAGGCATCACAATACCAGATTTCAGGACATACTACAGGGCAGTTGTAATTAAAACAGCATGGTACTGGTACAGAAACAGATGGATAGACCAATGGAACAGAATTGAAACACCAGAAATCAACCCAAACATCTACAGCCAACTTATATTTGATCAAGGATCTAAAACTAATTCCTGGAGCAAGGACAGTCTATTTAATAAATGGTGCTGGGAAAATTGGATTTCCACGTGCAGAATCATGAAGCAAGACCCCTACCTTACACCTTACACAAAAATCCACTCCACATGGATTAAAGACCTAAATCTACGACCTGACACCATCAAGTTACTAGAGAACATTGGAGAAACCCTTCAAGATATTGGCACAGGCAAAGAATTTCTGGAAAAGACCCGGGAGGCACAGGCAGTCAAAGCCAAAATCAACTATTGGGATTGCATCAAATTGAGAAGTTTCTGTACTGCAAAAGAAACAGTGAGGAGAGTGAAAAGACAACCGACAGAATGGGAAAAAATATTTGCAAACTATGCAACAGACAAAGGGTTAATAACCAGAATCTACAAAGAGATCAAGAAACTCCACAAAAACAAAACCAACAACCCACTTAAGAGATGGGCCAAGGACCTCAATAGACATTTCTCAAAAGAGGAAATCCAAATGGCCAACAGGCACATGAAAAAATGTTCAAGGTCATTAGCAATCAGGGAAATGCAAATCAAAACCACAATGAGGTTTCACCTCACCCCGGTTAGAATGGCTCACATGCAGAAATCTACCAACAACAGATGCTGGAGAGGATGTGGGGAAAAAGGGACACTAACCCACTGTTGGTGGGAATGCAAACTGGTCAAGCCACTATGGAAGTCAGTCTGGAGATTCCTCAGAAACCTGAAGATAACCCTACCGTTCGACCCAGCCATCCCACTCCTTGGAATTTACCCAAAGGAATTTAAATTGGCAAACAAAAAAGAGGTCTGCACCCTAATGTTTATTGCAGCTCAATTCACAATAGCTAAGACCTGGAACCAACCTAAATGCCCATCAACGATAGACTGGATAAAGAAATTATGGGATATGTACTCTTTAGAATACTATACCGCAGTAAGAAACAACGAAATCCAGTCATTTGCAACAAAATGGAGGAATCTGGAACACATCATGCTGAGTGAAATAAGCCAGTCCCAAAGGGACAAATACCATATGTTCTCCCTGATCGGTGACGACTGACTGAACACCAAGAGGGAAACCTGTTGGAGTGAGGTGGACACTATGGGAAATGGTGGCTTGATCAGCATAGCCCTGACTGTTAATGAACAACTAAATACATTATCCCTCTTAGTAGTTTTTTTATCTGTTCTACTTAATATGACTGGTTTAGATCTGTAATTGATGCACAGTTATTCTTAAGTGTTGAAAATTAACTGAAATGTGATCCCTGTTGAACATGGTGGTGGGAATGGGAGAGGGAAGAGATGTATAATTTGGGACATGCTCAGGCTGACTTGCCCCAAGTGGTGGAGTTGGAAGCATACCAGGGGATTCCAATTCAATCCCATCGAGGTGGCATGTACCAATGCCATCTCACTGTTCCAGGTGATCAGTTTCAGTTCACAGTTGGTCATGGTGAAGGGACTGGGAGTCAAAGGGAGCACATAGACAAGTCTAGTACCTGCTAACGCTAACTGATGGAGTAAATAAAGGGGAGAGTGATCCAACATGGGAAGTGAGAATCTCAGCAGACTCATAGAATGGCAGATGTCCTAAATAGCACTCTGGCCTCAGAATCAGCCCTAAAGGCATTCGGAGCTGGCTGAAAAGCTCATGAGAGTATTTCAGGCATGGAAAGCCAAGACACTCTGGCAAAAGATCTCTGCGAGTGAGATCCCAGTGGAAAGAACAGGCCATCAAAGAAGGAGGTACCTTTCTCTGAAGGGAGGAGAGAACCTCCACTTTGACTATGAGCTTGTCTAAACAAGATAAGAATCGGAGAACTCAGAGGGCTTCCATAGCCTTGGAAACTCATGACTGGAGCATAGGGAGATTACTGATGCCATAGACAGGAGTGTCAATTGGTAAAGTCAACAACAGGAGTCACTGTGCACTTACTCCTCATGTAGGATCTCTATCCTTAATGTGCTGTACATTGAGATTTAATGCTATAACGAGTACTCAAACAATATATTTCACTTTGTGTTTCTATGGGGGTGCAAACTGTTGAAATCCTTACTTAATGCATACTAAACTGATCCTCTGTTAAAAAAAAAAAAAAAAAAAGAAATTATCAATTCCCAACTTGACTCTCACTGGGATTAAACATGACAATAGGTCTGCTCTGATTTCATCATCATTTTAAAAAATCATCTATTATTTTTCACTTTATGTTTCTGTGTGGGAGCAAACTGTTGAAATCCATACTTAATGTATACTAAGCTGATCTTCTGTATATTAAGATAATCGAAAATGAATCTTGATGTGAATGGAAGGGGAGAGGGAGTGGGAAAGGGGAGGGTTGTGGGTGGGAGGGACGGTATGGGGGGAAAGCCATTGTAATCCATAAGTCGTACTTTGGAAATTTATATGCATTAAATAAAAGTTTAAAAAAAAAAAAAAAGGCTTCCATAGCCTTGGCAACTCATGACAAGAGCCTAGGGTGATTACTGATGCCATAAACAAGAGTGTCAATTTGTAAAGTCAACAACAGGAGTCACTGTGCACTAACCCTTAATGTAGGATCTCTGTCCTTAATGTGCTGTACATTGAGATTTAATGCTATAACTAGTGCTCGAACAGTATTTTTCACTTTGTGTTTCTATGTGGGTGCAAACTGTTGAAATCTTTACTTAATATATGCTAAACTGATCTTCTGTATATAAAGAGAATTGAAAATGAATCTTGATGTGAATGGAAGGGGAGAGGGAGAGGGAAAGGGGAGGGTTGCGGGTGGGAGGGACGTTATGGGGGGGAAGCCATTGTAATCTATAAGCTGTACTTTGGAAATTTATATTCATTAAATAAAAGTTAAAAAAAAGAATAAAAAAAAAAAAAAGAACAGAAAAAAAAAAAAAAAGATTTCTGTAACTATGGCTTCTTTCCCTTTCCATTGCCCCTGAATCCTGGTCCAGGCCCTCATTTGTACATTATCATGAAGACTCCTAACTGACCTCTCAGATTTAAAAATCTCTCCATCTAGCCCCATTTTCTCCTGGGGACAATTCTTCCCTTTACCAAAGGAGAACTCTATTGTTATAGTGTATGCACTATCTCCTCTTCTAAATTAAAGTTCATTCTCTTCCCTGTGGTGCCTGGCCTCCTGCAAATACC
Organism: Oryctolagus cuniculus; assembly: GCF_964237555.1. Classification (NCBI taxonomy): domain Eukaryota; kingdom Metazoa; phylum Chordata; class Mammalia; order Lagomorpha; family Leporidae; genus Oryctolagus; species Oryctolagus cuniculus. The sequence goes on along the minus strand of NC_091442.1, from coordinate 103,324,181 downwards.
TTTCTTCCTGTTTGTGTGGGGCTCTGCCTTTTGTGATGGAAATTTTGCTGAACTGTCTGGAGATCCCTGCAATTTGTGCCTAGGTGAGAAGACACTCCCATCCCTGAGCACAGTCCATTCAGGGTTCTGTGGTTATAGTTACATTGACACTACTCCGACCAAGGTCGACAAGATCTCCCTGTTGCTGAATCCAATGGTCCACTCTCCGTCCTCGTCATATTTAAACCAGCGGAAGCTTGGACACAGGCGATCATGTCCCCTCTGTGCCATGCTGGCTGCACTTAGCCACAGGACGCCTCTCTCTCTGGGTCCCCCCACCCATCCTCCACCTCCCTCTTCCTGAGGGCCCTCAGAGAGCAGTCCTTTTCTCCACACTGAAATCTTGATGATCTCATCTGGTCTCATGGCTTTAAATACCAACTATGTGATGTGTGCATGGCTCGCAAATCGGCAACTCCAGCTGACTAAAAACCACTGCCCAGCAACACCATCACTTAGATATCAACAGGCAAGTAGAATACCCAAACAAATCCAAAATTCCTGATTCCATCCCCCACCTGCACACTTCAGCCTCTCCACGGATCTTTCTTCTTTCAAACCATGTCCAGAACCTGACCACTTTATGGGAGCTGGTGTTCTTTCAATATGACAAGCATGTCCCTACTTTGTTCTTGTTTTTTCCTCTACCTGAAATGAAACCTTCCCATATAGATATTTGCTCCCTACAACAAACCTCAGCTCTCCCAGATGCCACATACCTGGGTCACATCATTTATGACACTGAGCTTAGGAGACTATCTTAGCATGCTAAGTGAGAGTTCTTAAGACCCTACATGAAGGAGAGAGCTGGCTGGCGGGTATCATCAGTGCTTAGCTGGTGATACACAAACTCCCCTTTATTCTCTAGCCACCCTTGAGGTTTTGTTGGGGCTATGTGGTTAGTGTAGATCCAGGGCCTGAGACTACAAACAATTAAGTGAGGCAATGAAAACACAGAGACTTCCTTCTCTGTTACCCTTTCATGGTGCTGTCAGAGTTTATATATTCTAAATAGCAAACTTCAAGATAGTGAGTGGATGGCCAGCACCGCAGCTCACTAGGCTAATCCTCTGCCTTGCGGCGCTGGCACCCTCGGTTCTAGTCCCGGTTGGGGCACTGGATTCTGTCCCGGTTGCTCCTCTTCCAGTCCAGCTCTCTGCTGTGGCCCGGGAGTGCAGTGGAGGATGGCCCAAGTGCTTGGGCCCTGCACCCACATGGGAGACCAGGAGGAAGCACCTGGCTCCTGGCTTCGAATTGGTATAGCGGCCATTTGGGGGGTGGACCAATGGATGGAAGACCTTTCTCTCTGTCTCTCTCTCTCTCACTGTCTAACTCTGCCTGTCAAAAAAAAAAAAAAAAAAAAAAGATAGTGAGTGGAGAAAAATAAATCCTGACACTTGAGTGACTATCCGAAACAAGCCTGCATGCCACTTCGACCTAATCCACACTGAATTTTTAACAGAAGATGAATTAGGCAGATGTACCCTAGTAGGCCAGACCTTTGAGATGAGCCCCTGGAAAATCCAGATGCTGAATGGTTTACTGATGGCAGCAGCTATCTGAAGGAAGGAGTTAAAAAGGCAGACGATAGAAGCCCAAGCATTACCACACAATACTTTAGCCCAAAAGACAGAGCTTATTGCATTGACTAGGGCTTTACAACTGGGAAAAGGCCAGTGAGTTTATATATATATAGATAGATAGATAGATAGATAGATAGATAGATAGATATTATATGCAGATAGATAGATAGATAGATAGATAGATAGATAGATAGATAGATAGATTCCAGATATGCTTTCCTTGTGTTGCATGCACACACAGCAATCTGGAAAGAGAGGGGCTTAGTGACTGTAAAGAGTTACCCTGTTAAATATGGAAAAGAGATACTGCCTCTACTTCAGGCAGTACTGGAGCCTTTAGAAGTGGCCGTCATCCACTGCAAGGGATATCAGAAGGGAGATAATTATATTAACCAGGGAAATGCGTTAGCAGATAGAGCAGCTACACAGGAAAGTTTGGAAATGGCCCTTATACATCAATCTGTGGAAGTAGCTAAGGAATCTCACTATATGGAGCCTGAAAATGAATGGGCTCAACAGCGAGGCTATACTAAAAAGCAAATGGATAGTGGATGCTAAATCACAGAATTATGCTACCAATGGCCACTTAATGGAAAATTACACAGCACTACCCACTTGGGAAGACATGCCTTAGTACAGCTGGTCTCCCGAGCTTTTGGAGGAAAGGGACCAAATATGGTCATAAAGGAAATGACTCGCTCTTGGCCTCTATGTTTACAGAATAACCCTCACCATGTAAGGCCACCTCCCCTGTTGACTCCTGTGCAATGGAGGGGAACATAAATAGCTGAAGATTGGCAGGTTGATTTTACCAATATGCTCCCTACAAGCAATTGTAGGTACCTTCTAGTCTTTGTTACTTTTACAGGATGGATAGAGGCCTTTTTGACCCGAACGGAGAAAGCACACGAGGTGTTTAAAGCCTTGTTGAAAGACATCGTGCCACGCTTTGGACTCCCACGGTCACTCCAGAGTGACAATGGACCTTCATTTATATCTAAAAGAACCCAGTAGAACCCAGCAGCTTCTGAGAATAATGATGACCATGCAGGAGACACTGAGAATGCCGGAGACTGAAAGAGATCCAGCTCATGAAGTGAACTCATTAGATGAGATAGGCAGAGACTTCCAGACCGAGAACAGGCAGGGTCTGCGCCCGCATTCAGCAGGAAGTAGCTACAGAAGATGGTGACTCGACGCCCATCAACATCCCCTTAAGATTAAGGTCTGGAGTCTCTGAGGGGGGAATGAAGTAGGCAGGCATACAGGTTAAAATTGGTCAGATTTGTGAACTGGAAGACCACGCCCCTGTGTGACCTCATGCTCCTACCTGATGCTTTTGCCACGCCCCTGTGTGGCCTCACTCCCCTACCTGGCCACACCAGGGTGCCCACCAGCCAATCAGGTTAATTAACCACTCCCCTTTGGAGTGGGTTAAAAGCCTGGGGCACAGTGTGCTCGGGGCTTTTGCGCTGCTCTTCTTCCCTGGCCTCTTGTCAGGACAGGGCTTGCAGTAGCCCTGCCCCTCCTGAAGGCCATGTGCTCTAGGCTTCCTGGCCTAGATACTCATCCATGTGGCTGGTTCCTGGTGCTTGGTATGAACCCCTATTCACCTCTCTCCCCTAAATAAAGCTCTCACTCTCTTATGCACTTTTTTTACTAAATAAAAGCTTAAAACGTACCATGCTGCCTCGTTTATCTGTGCTGGTATTTAGAATTCTTCTCTAAATATTAGGCAAGAACCCTCTCAGGCTTACTAATATTAGGGATTTAGTAATAAGCCCGTGGTGAAATCGTAAGCCACCCCAAATTCCGGTAGCGCATGTGGCACCCCGGATAGCATTTCTAGGGAACTTTAAGGGGCCACATTTCAGGGTAAATTTTAGGGGGTCTTTTCCGATTTCAAAGAGATAACTAAACATTTGCTGTACTTAACCAAATTTATAAGGATTTGGCATTTAGGTGTTAGCACGTTATGAAATAGATAAGTTTAGGAGAAATTGTAAAGATGGAATAAAAATATTTCAGTATCCATTAAGGTAGACTAGGTAATTCAGACCAAACTTCCCACTAAGAAAGTTGAACAAGACATTTTTAAAGAAAATTCCGCTCAAAAGCATTGGAAAGCCAATATGGTAGTGAAAAATTGCAGGCTACCTGCTGACCATCCGAGAGAAGATGAAAACCTAGAGACATGAGCTTGACAACTGGGGTCACTTTTCTCCTGGGAGCATCTGTTAACCCTGACAAATTCAGTGTTTAGTGGGTGAGCAGTATGTCTTATGGCCTGGTACAGGGAAAAAATCTGTAGTAAAATCGTAGTCGTGTGGGTTGGGATCCTGAAGTGCTGCACTCTAGCAGTAAGGGGAACCTGGAAGTAAAAGGATCTTCATACAGCCTGGAGCCCAGCCTCAAGCCATCTGGTGGTCCAGAATACCCTGGCCCTGCACCTGGGCTCAGATAATCCCAGATTGCTCTTGTCCTTTGGTTCCTGGAGAGGCACACAAAAACCTCCCTGGAGAAATAAAGAAAAGAGCATTATTTTGATCCTAGAATTATTTCTAGAGACAATAAAGGAAACCTACCACAGACCCAAATAAGAGAATATGAATAAGAACCAACAAAACCAACAGAAGATAGAAATAGAATCACATGATCTACAGCTACTGGCACTGATCAAACTTTGAAACAACTAACTTACTATGTTCCAGGAAATAAAACACAGGATTGAAATGTCATGGGAGAACTGTAAATATTTTTAAGGATATAGCAGGAATAAAAAAGAACCATTAAAACATATAGAACTGGAAAAACAGTAATTGAAATTGAGAGTACAGTGGTTGGATTTCCATCATAGAAATAAATAAAAAAAGTCAGATGACAGTAACTATAATTATACATAAAATGTTAAGAGTTGAAAAATGCAAAAGACATGGTCAGAGATCTTCATACGCGAATGTATCATTCATTTAACTGGACCCCTAGAAACAGAGTAGAGAGAGAATGCAGTAAAATATCTTAGGAAGTAAGGCTGAGAATTTTTCCAAAGTTGATGTGAGTCATGGATCTACATATTTGAAACTAAATTAAATTAATTTGGCCTGGAAAAAAAAGAAGGAAATTTTAAGCCAAAGATATCCACAAGTTATAGCTTGAGCAAAAGGGTGATGTGAGTAACTGAGGTAAGAAACAGAAAGGGAAGACCAGATTTGTTGGGGTTGCAAGGAGGGAGTGTGAAATAGAAGCAGTACATTCCACTTTTAACCTCATAAATTTAACATTCATGCAGGGGCAAAAAATGAATCATTATTTCTTGAATAATAATTAATATTGTTGTCCTATTCAGGAGTCTCTCCAAAATTTTCATTGTTTACCATCAGATCTTTCTTAAGAATCCAGCATCCTCAGGCCTCTTTCCCTTCCTACCAGAAACCGTGCTTTGCCTCCAACAGTTGCTCTTCACACGGACATTTGCAGCAAAATGTACAATGACTTGTGCACTGCATCTGTCTTATGTTCAGCTGTAATTATCTGTCTAATGCAACCTATAGAGAGAACAATCCATCACAAGAAATAAATGTCTTCTAGCTCTCAGCACCATGATCCTGGGCTCTATTTGTAAAAAATACAATAAGGAAAAGTAACAGGCAAAATTTCTACAAATCATATCAACATTAAATGTGTAATAAATACAACTTTGTGTAACAAAATAAAATTACCTTAAAGATTATCATGGAGTTTTTAAATACTGTTATTTGACTTTATTAACACAACAAAAATAAAATACAGCCAGCCAACGTGAACTTCTTTTTTTTTTTTTTTACTTAGAAAACAGCACGACTTTCACAGTAAATTCTGTAGCTAATGGATGGAAAAGGCATAGCATGCTTTCTTTTAAACTGAAAAATGCCCCCAAATTGTTCAAATATATTGATTATGAGCTATTAATGAACACTTTCTACATGCCAGAAACTATTCTAAGGGACTTACATGGATTCATTCATTAAAGAGACCTAAAGATGTCTTATGATATAAATTATATGCTAAATATTGTTTCATAGTCAAGAAATTCTTTTTTCTTAAGATTATCCTTTTTATAAAATATGCCACAACTTCACTGTCACAACAGGTACCAGAAACATATAAATGGAAGAAATTAGAAAAAGCACTTTACAATGATAAAACTATAAGTTTATAATTTTTCTACAATATTTAATTTTTCTTTTAAATGTAGAAATAAAAATTTTAAAACAAATTAACAAGAAAATAACTTTATTTTCAAATAATATTTTACATGCCAACATTATATTTTGAAATATTTCTAGAGAGTATCCATATTATTGCCTTTACAAAGATGAATTTTCCAGTGCAATGGATCTAGTTGTCCCAGATATTTCCTTTCTAATATTTCTCTACAAAACTATTGCTGTATTATTGCAACTTCCCTGAATATCATCCCAAATAGAGTCATTAAGAATACCTCAGTCATAGTTTTGAATAATTTGATCATAATTTCTAGTATAATCATCAGCAGAAAGAGCAGACATGTTTTAACAGAAAACTTGAAAATTTTACCTAATGAAACACAGGAACCTACTTCTTAAATTATTAAATGTCATTGCTATGAGTAATTATGAGTAATTTGGGATGATAATTAACCTTAACATTGTTGACTAACTATAGAGAGTTGAAATTTAGTAGCTAATTCCTTGTTTACTTCTTTTCTGCCATTCTGATCATCAGATTTCAAGAAATTTGGCTATCTTGTTTCACATTTTTAAACCAATTCGAATAAGATAATGACTCTTATTATCTAAAAAAAACTATGAACTCATGAAATCATGTGACTTTTCAGATAATGCTTAAGACCCTAGAGGTCTTTGAGTCCAGCCCTCTAGACAATGTTTAAATAATAATCTTCTCCATATCAATCTCATTTTTTTCATCCTCTATACCTGACAAAAATAGAAGATTATCCACAAGACAACTCATTTCAGTTTCAATTTTCTTTATTAAAATTATCTTTCCTACTGAGCTGAAATCTTCATCTCTAAAACTACTTTTTTTCTGGGGCTACAGCATTGGCCCTGGTGCAATAACCCTAGACAAGTTAATCTCTTATTGGTTTAGTTCCCTTAGTTGTAAAATAGGGATAAGAAATAGATGTCATAGGGTAATGGAGATCAAATAATAATGTTTATAAAGCACCTGGCACAACACAGGGCCTCCAAGAGCAGCAGAGTTTTTAGGAATAGGGAGCCCCCTCTATACCTCTACAGTTACGATGGGATAGCAAATATTGTTTACTCTCCTGCAGGACAAATATTCCCACTTCCTTCAGTGTCTCTTTGATCAACATAGTATTTTCTTCCTTACTCTTTCTGAACAAGTTTTCTTCTTTGGGAGATGAATCAATTACAAGTCCAAAAAAAATGTAATCAGCTATTTTACCAACTGAACACAAGCTCCACCCCCATGAGTATCATTACAAGATGACATTCTGCTCTATTGTTGATTCGACCTCGTCCCCTCACCCTCCTACCTCCAGTGTGCCCATACTCTGGCAAGAGCAGCTAAGGGGAAGGCAATAGGCATGGATACTTTCTGGTCCTAAGGTGAGCACAAGGTGGAAGTGTCCCTCCGACATTAGGATGTATCTGAGAAGTCTCGTCCTTCGTTCTGGTAGGAGGTCAACTCTTCTTCATCAAGGGTCACTCCTCTCTGACCCCTCCATTCCTTCCTCTGAATTTCACAATTCTGGGTGGTGGCTCCATAGGATGTCTTCTTTCCAGGACTCACAAAAGTCTCGTGGTTGAGTTCTGTCTCCTCAGCTAATTCATCTTGGTCGATGATCCCACATTTCTCCTCAGAGAGATTCTCAGGGTCAGCCCACTCCTGTTTCTCCCCAGAAGCAAAGACTCCGTAGAAGATGACACCACTGTAGTGCACCAGGGCAGCTATGAGGAACACGTTCTGCCATTCCTCACGAGTCTAAACAAGAAAACAAAGTGTCAGGTAACGTTTTCACAAAAACCAGTGAATAACAATATGTTCTGGAGGCTTCCACTAGGACAAAGGCACATGCCCACCCCAAAGGTAAGGCTGGATTTAATAGGCGTGTTACCAGCCGTATTATCTCATGAACAAAATGAAAAAAAATGAGTCTCCTTTCTGTAGAATCCCTAAATCCCATCTTCCTTTTCTGTCAGAAAGTAAGAAATATTACTTAGTGCTTTCTTTCCTAAGAAGCCAGAATAATTTCTAAAGCTATATTTATAAAAGAAAATTCATCTAAGAAAATGGTTGGGGGAAAAAAATCTATGGTGTTCAAAAACTTTTATTTGCAGAAACCAACATCCTGAAATTTTGTCAGTGACAGTGATAAAGGAAGCTTGTGGCCTGTACTTGAACTCGATGGATCACGGGATCCTCCTCTTCCACCCACCCTAGTCTAAATACACAAAGGTGCAGTGAAGATTGAGCGCCACTCCCTTGTGGGTTCTTAGACAGGGTCATTAATGCTTTGCTTTCTTCTTAACAAGGAAGTATAACAGCAGTAATATTTTTATGCTAGTATATACTAAGCAATAGATGAAATAGGCTATAAAATTAATCACTTGAAATTATAAAACAATCTTTAGTAATTCATTGATCCTGAGTTGACTGCCTCAGCTTCTTCTTTGTGTCTCAACACAGAGCCTTCACCTCTCTCCCCTGAACTTTCATGTCTCAGTTGAGAAAATGTGGAACAACCAACCAATTAGCTCCGGTTCCATCAATAAGCAATGACTTAAAAAACAGAAGGAAGAGAAGAAAGGGAGGAAGAAAAAAGGAAGGGAGAGAGGGAAGAAGGGGAGGAAAATAGTTCATGTGACCTAGTCAAGGTCAAGGACACACACATTTAAGGGCTGGGGTAGGGTCTCAAGATCTCAAGTTTGTGTAATGCTTCAATCTCCTGAAAATGTACCCATAGCCACACAGGAAATCATTACCTTGTGCTTGGTCATCGCACCAACAATGAGGGGACAGACCATTCCAGACAGGGTCCCTACTCCATTTGAGATACCCATAAGAATGCTGGCATAGCGGGGGGCAATGTCCAGGTGGTTGACATTAAAACCTACAGGGAAGCCAAAACCTCAACATCAGAGCAAAGAATAGAATTTCAAACACACTTTGGAAAATATTTAGCTCTCATTAATTTATTTGGTTTCTTCTAGTATATGACTAATGGTAACTCTACCAAGATGACTGGGTTGAAGATCAATGCTTTATATCTGCACAAGTAGGAAAAGGTCTTAAGATTATCTAGCAATATCCACTATGGGTTCTTTATGGGGAGAATTATGGCACCTGTGCCTTGTAAATTTGGCACTCCAAATGATGGTGTTTGGGAATACTGAAAAGCCAAAAGCCTGGTCATATTTATTCAGAGTAAACAATCACACAAAACTGTAATCACAACCAAACCCTGCCTCATAATATCCCCCCTCCAAGCCCTCAATTCCTTAAAGAAGGGCTGTCATAAACAGACCTGCTTTGGTGGTCACACAACATGATGGAAAGGGTGTTTTAATAATGAACATTTCACAAACACTGGCAGATCCTCTATAATTTACAACCACTTTCATTCATATACCTGGTTGATTTGAAGATTATAAATTTGGACCTGAATCTCACCTCCACTAGATAGACAAGTCAATGTTTTGGTCTTTGTTGTCTCTCACTCTCTAAAGTGGGAATAATATTACTGCTTAACTCATAAATGTACTGTGATTTGAGACTCTGGGAAAATAGGTGTGTGGGATACCTTGGCAAATAGCTAAGCTCTAGTAACTACCACCACTACTAATCACTATCACTACTAACTACCACCACTCCTACCATTTATTCTACTCTTACTATCTCTTGCCACTTTCAAAAGTGGCAAATTGACAAAGACAATAAGTCACAAAGAGCTCACTGAATCCATTCATCAGGAGAAGGACATGTGGAACATGGGAGAGGAGTGAAGGTCAGGCATGGACGAGGCTGTGAAAGAGAAAGATGAAGGCCCTGGAGAGCAATTTTGCCAATGTTACCCATGGGTGCATTTTAGTGTCAGAGCGACCTCAGCTCTGGCAGCTTAATTGAGATGCAAATCTGGACTCTGATCTAAACTTTCTGAACCTCAGTTTCTTATCTATAAACTGGGGTAATTCTTGGAAAACTGTTATAAAAATCAAGTTAAATAATTGTGTGGAACATGGAGATGAAAGTCAATGTATAAACTCTTTACAGGTAGCTATCATCTTATCTTGCTTACCACTGTCTTAACCAGCAAAGTGTCTGGCATATAGTAGTTGCTCAATAGTTAAGGGGCTGGGGCTGTGGTTTAGCAGGTAAAACTGTCTCCTGCAGTGCCGGCATCCCATATGGGCGCTGGTTCAAGTCCCAGCTGCTCCACTTCCAATCCAGCTCTTTCCTATGGCCTGGGAAAGTGGTAGAGAATGCCCCGAGTCCTTGGACCCCTGCACCTGCATGGGAGACCTGGAAGAAGCTCCTGGCTCCTGGCTTCGGAACAATGCAGCTCCTGCCATTGCTGCCAATTGGAGAGTGAACCAGAGGGTGGAAGACCTCTCACTCTCTCTCTCTGCCTCTCCTTCTCTCTCTGTGTAACTCTTGATTTTCAAGTAAGTAAATAAATCTTTAAAAAATAGTTGTTTAATTATAGCACAGGGTTATAAATTCTGTTCACTCATATTATGCTTCCCTTTGTTCTATGCAAGGACATGAAAATAGGATTTAATTTTTTTTTCTAATCTGGCATACTAGATGGTTATATTTCTTACTTCCATTCAGGGAGAAAAAAAATTTTCTAATAAACATACCTTCTCTTTCAAATCAAAGTGCCAGACAATCAGAACATAAAGCAGCTGCAAGATAAATTAATTTTACTGTTGATTTGAATGAGATAAACACTTTATTAGAAAAGAACCCAGAGATAAGAAGAAATTAATATGATTGTCAAGTATTATATCCTTGTACAAAGCCTAGGCATCTGCTTCAGCTAAAGATAATGTGAGAATTGCCATTTTGTTTCTAACTTCATAATTCTGGCATTCCAGGGGTGGGGGGAATTTCAAAAAAACTGATAGATTTTTGTAACAGATGAGAAATCGTTGTACACAGACTGGGAGGGTCTGCCTTCTGTACACAGGACATTTTCCAAAGCAGACACCTCTCATCCCTTGCATCTTTCTAACCTCACCTGTGCTAAGCCTCTTATCTACAGTCAGCTTCTACCTTGCATCAGTCTTCTCTAGTATTCTTACATATTCCTGAGAATGCTGACAGACAGGAAGTCCTGAGGAATTATCACTCCCATGGCCACAGTCCCACCCATAGTGTCATTAATGGGTCAGACAGACTTTTAGTCCAATCCAATCCATTTGATTTACTTGGCCAAGTCATCTTTCTCTATTTCTACACAGTAAAACTCATATAGCAGCGCCCTTCTCCTAAGCTTCTGACAAGGAATAAATGATACCGCATCTTAAAAATGACAAGCATGGAATAAGTGCCTTTAATTAAAAAAAAAAAAAAAAAACAGCTGCTGCAATTGGGGTACTGGGCATCTCTCCCAGTGATGGTGACTCAATTGGCAATCTAGGGGAAAGGAAGACATCTGACCCTGAGCATTTCATTATCTCTGGAGGCAGGATATGAATCGCTTTTGCATCACACAGTTATCAAGGGAAAGTATCCTTCTGGAAGCAAGTCATAATTGCTCTCTCCTTGCTACTCAAAGTGTGGGTAGCCAATAAGCATCACCTCAGAGCTAAAGCAAACTGTATTCTGCAAGACTGCAGGGTGATTTCCAAGCACATTAAAGCTTGAGAGGCACTGGGCCAAAGCGCATCACAGAGCAATAATATCAGTAAATGCGTAACAACTTTGTTATGCATCTGATACTGTGCTGAAGGCTTTAAGTGCTTTATTTCCACCAGAATGTAAACTTTATCTGAATCTTTGATTTGTTCATTGTAGTAGTATCAGTCAAGAACAGTGCCTACCTCACAAGAAGTATGAGTAAAGGCATAATGATCGCAGCGTGTCCTCAACCACCCTATGAGGTTACTCTTACAGCTGTTCAATATCTGAATGAGATAACTGAGATGTGAGAATTTAAATAATTAAGCAATTTTGCTTTCATAGTAATAAAGAGCAGCCTTTAACCAGGTCTACACACCTCCAAATCCAAATTCTTATCTGTAACCTACTTTGAAAGTAGATTCTTTTTTCTAGTTTAACTATGCACCAGCACTATTTATTTTGATAGACATATCATGCCCCTACTTTAGGGTGATCTAGAAAAGAATTTCCACACTCTCTGTTCTGGGACATTACTACTCTGTTGGATATTTAAGGTAGTCTAAACCAATGGAAAGAACATAAGCTTGGAGCCAGGCTGAACTGTGCTTTGTCTTTGCTTTGCCACCAACTACTAAGTAACATCTACTACTTGCTTCGCAATGCTGTCAGATACATGTGCTTTATGTAAGCTCTTCTGTAAGTGACAATTTTGGTTTTTACAATGTTCTAGAGATAGAAGCACAACTGGATTTTTCTTTTTCATCCAGTTGTGCCCAGGGAGTCACTGGGGTCTGTGTGATATGACTTCCCTCTGTCCTCTCCCATAAAGTAGGCCAGTTCCTGCTCTGTAAAATGAGGATTTTGATAGCAGTGATACTCCCTAGGAGAGCTGTCAAGGAGACGGAGCTCAGTACACACACAGGGCTTTGAAAAGTGCCCAGCACTGAGTCTGGGCTTGGTCCATGTGGCTTACATCACTACTGTTTTTATTTCTACCTGATCTGTCCTGTTCAGAAAGGCATGGTGCCTCTCTGAACCTTCATTTTCTTGTCTGGAAAATGAGGCCGACACAGTAGACAAAATCTGAAGATTTCTACTCTGAGCAACTTCTGATCCTATGACTCTGTGTCAAATGACATGGTCATGTGAGCTAGCAGTAGCAGTTTGCTGGCAGGGGTGAGGACTGAAAAGGTCACAAGAGCCTCTGCTAGGTAGGGTGACCTGGTGCAGCCACATGCCCGGATCCCTGCTGGTGCCTCAGGGGCTCACCTGCCTTTGTGTCTTTTCCCATGACAGAGAAAGTAGGGACAACCCAATTCCAGATTGAATGGACTCCTAAACCCAGTCCTGGGTGATCCTACAAAGTTACCCTCACCAGATGGAATTCTCTGAGCAGTGGCCCTGCAGCTCAGGACTGACTGGGCTCCTGAAGAAAGGTGCCACACATCCCTGTCCTGACTTCCTTGCAAGACTCGCTCAATCAACAGACAAGACCTGGAAGCCCAAAGGCACTTTACCTGAAATAGCAAAGCCACTAAATCCTACAGCAAGCACCAGAAAGGAGATAGCCACCCCCTTGGTGTGGGAAAAGCCAACCACCAGGAGTAAGGTCGCCTCCATGCCAAAGCCTGCAAATGAAAACAGCAGGGGGAAATGTCACTTTCATGTCAGTCCAAGTTTGTGAATTTATTAAATAAGAATTAATCTGTATTCCCATGGAACTGAGTTTTTAGTATATACATTCTGACACAGGGCTTACAACATGACTTGGGTGTTTCAGTACTGTGACTATGCTAATATTATCTGGGTGTTATGTGAACGTTCTAACATTTTCCTGGTAAACCTTGAATACTAAATTGTCCGAGTAAGTTCCAATGCTTCAGGCCTAGTTGCCCCTGCCATTTCTAAATAAGAAAATTCTCCTATATACTGCCAATGGTACAGTGGCTTAAATCTCTGCTTAAAAGATTTGTATCCCATATTGGAATGCCTGGTTCAAGACTTGGCTACTCCACTTCCCATCCAGTTCCCTGCTAATAACCTGGGAGGCAGCAGATGATGGCTCATGTGCCTGGGCCCCTGCCACCCACATGGGAAACCTGATGGAATTTCTGGCTCCTAGCTGTAGCGTGCCTGAGGCTTGCATGTTGTATTTGGGGAGTAAACCAGGAAGTGGAAGATTTCTTTCTCTCCTTGTATGTGTGTGTGATTGCCTTTCAAATAAAATGGAAAAATAAGTAAATAAATGAAATTTTAAAAGAATATCTGAAACCAAATGTAAAGTCTCACTCCTTGTAAAGCATAAGGCAACATTCTTTCAGAAATTCATCAAAGCTCTCGGGCATCTTTAATAAAAATAAATAAATATTTTCATAGAAGATACTTGTCCAACAGTACAAAAGTACTTTCTGTCCCTTTCATTTACAATAAGTGAGTCTGCGGCCGGCGCCGCGGCTCACTAGGCTAATCCTCCGCCTTGCGGCGCTGGCACCCTCGGTTCTAGTCCCAGTCGGGGCACCGGATTCTGTCCCGGTTGCCCCTCTTCCAGGCCAGCTCTCTGCTGTGGCCAGGGAGTGCAGTGGAGGATGGCCCGGGTGCTTGGGCCCTGCACCCGATGGGAGACCAGGAAAAGCACCTGGCTCCTGGCTCCTGCCATCGGATCAGCACGGTGTGCCGGCCGCGGCGGCCATTGGAGGGTGAACCAACGGCAAGGGAAGAACTTTCTCTCTCTCTCTCTCTCTCACTGTCCACTCTGCCTGTCAAAAAATTAAAAATAAATAAATAAAATAAATTAGAAAAAAAAAAAAAAAGAAGAAACGAAATGTGGCACATGAGCGCAGCTCAGCAAGTGGTGGCCCCAAGTCCAGGGCACGGACCTCAGAATTGTCTCGATGGCTCTTTCTCCCTCAGCTTTCACATAAAAATTTGAGGGTTTGGCTTCAGAAATTTCATCAAATCTGACCCATGTCACCCTCCTCTGCCTGTGCCTTATTTCGGGGGCCCACCACTGCTCACCTGAACAACAGGAGGCTCCTGAGTGGTCTTCCCACCCTCCCCTGATCCACACACCACTCCGCTGCCTTTCTGAACCACGTGCCTGCTCAGCCACGCCTTTGCTTAGCAGTTCTGTAAGGCTTCCACAGCAGGGGTCTTGCATTACACAGTAAATCCCTCTTCCTGTTCCCACTTTATCTCTGGCCAGCCCTCACTTCTCTTTCCCCCATCCCCATCCCATATTCAGCCCTCTCTTTGTGCAGGACAGACGGGGAGAGGGAGGTCTTCAAAAAGTTCATGGAAAATGTATATTATGAACAAATATGCATGGATTTCAAAAAAAACTTTGCATCAAAATAAGCTTATATTTTACTGCCATTTTTCCACATGGGTTTTCAAGCTTCCTCTTACAGCTCCAGTAGTTGTTTCCTAGTCATACAACATTGTCTAGTGCCTGTGTGGATTTTCATCAAAGATATACTTCTCTCCATCTTCCCTTTTCCTAGAGAAATTGTACTTTGTCTTTTCGTCTTTTTTAAAGGTTTATTCTATTTATTTGAAAGGTAGAGTGACAGAGGGAGAAGGAAAAACAGGGAGAGAGAGGTATTCTGACTGTTGGTTCACTCCCCAAATGGCCCCTATGGGCAAAGCTGTGCCAGCCAAACCTGGAACTCCATCTGGGTTTCCCGCATGGGTGGCAGGGGCCCAAATATTTGGGCTACCTTCTGCTGCCTTCCCAGGTGCATTAGCAGGGAGCTAGATCGGAAGCAGAGCATCTGGGAATCAAACTGGCACTGATATGGGGCACCAGCATTGCAGGCGCTGGCTTAACCCACTGCACCACTATGCCAGCCTTACTTCCTTTAAATTCCAGTCAAATACAGCTCCCTCTGTGAAGTTTCCCTGCCAACTCTCCCCCACCCCCACTCAGTGATGCTGACATCTCCTTCTTATTTTATGAAGCTTTTCCGTATGGCTTTGTAATTTTTCATTTGTGCCTCTGCCTCACACACACACAAAAGATGTATCTTTGACCGAGTGTGGCTACCATGTAATGGGCATTCCACTAACTAATATTTAATGAATGAGTATCATGAAAAGAACATGTGATCAAGATTGATTGAGACTAAAATACAAACTAACGCACTACTCTAGACCTTGGTTATGTTACCACCTTTCTGAGCCCATTTCTTCAAAACTGCCACAGAGAAGAGCAAGCATTAATAGCTGTTTTAGAGGGACACCTAAAGAGGGTCATAAGACATTAAGAGAGCAACAATGGCTTCCGTGTTGTGCACAGTTGCTATATGTTTGTATTTTTTAACAACATTTTAAATCATACATAGGGCAAAACTGCTAGGTGTTTTGTGTCCTAACTACATGTGTTTTTTTTGAAGTGGCCTATCTTAAACAACAAATCATCTGGGTGAACCTCTTTCATTTTGCCACTTTCAACAAAGGTTGTGCCAGAAAGTTAACTCTTGTGAAGAATTAGAATGTGGACAATGTGTGAAGAATGAAACTTACAAATGTTACATTGGTTCACTGATAAGGAAAAAAATGTGATCTTAGCCAAATTTCCAAAAGAAGGAAAAGCAGTAAGAGGGGTTGATGCTGTGGCATAGTAGGCTAAGCCTCCGCCTGCAGCACCAGCATCCCTTATGGGCACCATTTCAAGTCCTGGCTGCTCTTCTTCTGATCCAGCCCTCTGCTTATGGCCTGGCACAGCAGTGGAAAATGGCCCAAGTGCTCATGCCCCTGCATTCACATGGGAGACATAGAAGAAGCTCCTGGCTCCTGGCTTCGGACTGGTAAAGCTCCAGCCATTGTGACCATTTGGGCAATGAACCAGTGGATGGAAGTCCTCTCTCTCTCTCTCCCCCTCTCTAGCTCTGCCTCTCAAATAAATAAAAAAATCTTAAAAAAAAAAAAAAGCATATAAGAGTCTAAATGGCTCATGCTATTGGTTAAAACACTACAGATAGGACTTTATGTTTCAGAGGCTTAAGGTTAAAATTCAAACTTCGGAAGTAATCCAGAGATCCGTGAACACGAAGCTATTCGGAATTCACAAGAGAAATGGCACTAGAACTTTAAAGCCTAAGAAAAGTTTCATTTCCTATTGAGACAGACTGAAGTTCACACAGGCAACTGAGGCAGGCTGGATTTTTTTACTTCAATCACATTTTACATGGTCTGTAGAGGGAAGTATGAGAATTTGACACTTGTCTGAGAACCTTGGAAATGTGCCAGGATTCAGAATGGCCTAGAACAGAACATTATGCCTACAGGTGATGTTTGTTTTAAATGATTGTAACATATTCCTTGTCTATGAGACAAAGAGAAAGATGTGACAGGCTGCAAGGGATATGATCCTTCTCAGTTGAAAAATGGTCTCTTATTTCTTTTTTAGGAAACATGAAAGCAGCTAAAATTTTTTAGAAGACTGTTCCAAGTGCTTCATCATAGCAAAAAAAAATCTATATTATTCAGTGATGGCACAAGCCTCTGTTTTCATGTAGTGACCTCCTGTCTTACATCTCTACACTAAGTTTTAATGTTTTTACTTTTAATGGACACATAGCAATTGTACCTAGTAAGGGGGTGGAGTGTGACACTTCAATACATGCATATAGTATGTAGTGACCAGATCAGGGTGATGGCATATCTAATACCTCAGATATTTATCATTTCTTTGAGTTAGGAACATTCAAATGCCTCTTCACTAGCTATTATGCAGTGTTCAATGAATTGTTGCCAACCATAGTAACCCTAGTGTGCTATATATCATTAGAAGTTGTTCCTCCCATCCAACTGCACCCCTGGACTTAACCATCTGCTCTCCATCCCTCCTTTCCCCACACCTTTCCCAGCCTCTGATAACCCCTCTGCTATTCTCTATGTCATCTGAGATCAACTTCTTAGCTTCTGTATATAAATGAGAACGTATGACATTTATCTTCCTGTGTCTGACTTCTTTCGCTAGTACTGCCTTCCAGTCCCATTCATGATACTGCAGATGACAGAACTGCATTATTTCATGACTCAATGGTATTCCATTGTGTATAGATATTACGTTTTTCTTTATCCATCCATTTGTCGAGGGGCACCTAGATAGATGCTGTGTCTTGGTTATTCTGAATGCATCTCTGTACCTAAGCAAAATGGGCCAACTGTGGCCTTTGTTTCTTAGTTTTCAGTGTAGAACTCACTGGTGGCACTATGTCAAAATATAAAACAGCATGAACACACACGTGAAGTGTATTTTTAAAAGATGGCAGAGGGGCCAGGAAAATTTCACACATGTATTCTAGTTGATACAGAAAAACAAAATTTTCTTCACAGTCACTTTATTAAGCACTTTAAAATCTGCGAATTCTCTTCACCACCACCCAACACTATCTCCACCAATTATAGAGAAACAACAGCAGTGGTATTGGGGCCCAAATAAATATAAATAGAACTTTCCCACAAAATATATTCAAGAATCTTTATGGCATCTGGGTTTACAAGAGATTGGGTACATTGTTCTGAAATCCAAAATTTTCTTTCAAGTTTCTAGCTTAGAAGTGTATGTTTTTGGCCAAGAGAAATACAGCACAATAGCAGATATTTGCTGGATAGCTTCTTTGGAAAACCTATTTTTCTGTTGTCATGAACACAGAAGAACATTTACTAAGGACTTGCTATAGATTGGACACTATGCTAGGTGTATTTACATATTGCTCTGAACTGAATATTATTATTCAGACTTTAAAGAAGAGGAAAATTGGCCCAGAGAATTTAGAACTCTGTCCATTGCACTCCAACTACATTGCTACCACTTCCATTCAAGCCATCAGCTCCTCTTGACAAGTCAACTGGACTTATTTCGCCTGTCCCAGCTACCTTGGAGAGGTCCCAGAATGCAATGCCCCAGTACATTCCCTCTTGCCTACATCTGCCAATCTTCAGACTCCTACTCAAAAGTTGAAGCTGAGAACAGGTTCTAATATCTTTGCCTGGGACAGCAGTCAGGCTGCTGGGAGACTGGGTGTTGATATGCCTCACTGATCAGACCTTATTCCTAAGATGCTGTAGGATCAGTTCAGGCCTGCTCCCATGTGTCTCCATATGCTCTTTGCTTTGGAATGGCCCTAACCAATCTATTCAGCAGTCAGAGCCCAGCTAGTCTCTGTTTCAATTTAATATCCCAGTTGTGACCTGTTGCCCCTAGATGCACAATCCTCTCCCTCCGACCAGCTCAAGCTGACCCCAGTTCCCTGTAGAGACAGCCCCAGAGTGACTCAGGGTATTGGCAATGGGCTCAGACCTGATATCCTGCCCAGGATCTGCCACTCAAGCAAGTCACTTTATTTTACCTCTGTTTTCTCCCAGGAAATTTCCTAGTGTCTGAAATAGAAAGAATTCCATAAATGCTCATTTAAAAATAAAATTAAAAAGGGTGAGAAAATAGAGGGTTCAAAAAGGTGAGCAACCATGAATATTGTACGGATCAAGATGACTTTCACCTACCTGTTGTGGGAAATCACCTAACTTTGTTGTCTTTGCAAAATCAAAACATAAAGCAGGGAATAAATCAACCAGGAAAGAGGATGGTGTATGTGTACCCATGTACATGTGTGTACCCATGCACACAAATACACATAAGCCAGGCATAAGGCTAAGTTGGGAGGAAAGATGATTATCCAGAGAAAATACTTCTCTCCTGTTTGTTACCAAAACATATGTACATGCAGAAAGGGAATAAAGTAGATAAGCAAAGAATAAGTGTGGAAGGATATGTGGAAAAGATAGACCTTAAACAGAAACATAAAGAGAAACCACATTGCTTTGGCACTGCAGTAGGTGAAAGCAGTGTTTCTGCAAGTTGTGTGTCCGCATTTATTGTCCATCAACTAAGACGTCCTATCTCAGGTTGCACAAGCCTGGGCTGGAGGACCACATGGTAGCAGTGGGATGAGCAACACAGGGGATGGGCTTTCATATCCATTCCAAGAACTCTACAGCCCTCTAAAATACGCTCTGACATTCTGTTTACTCCAGTTCCACAAACGCTGCTATGAAAGCTACAGTACCTCCGCAGTTCATGATTTTTCTGACAGCTGTTGTGGTCAAAATTTTTCTGCTTCTTAAATAATCAGCCAATTGTCCTCCGATAGGTACAACAATCGTCATCACCATGTGTGGGACTGCTGACAAGAGACCCACCTGGGAAGAAAAGAAAGAGTGAGCTATTTTTCACTGATGCTGAAAGATGGACCCTTAATTGCCTGCCCAGCCCCAGTGCTAGGATCCAGCCATGCTCGGATTTCTCAATAAATACACAGTGAAGGCGTAAGTGATTTTGAGTATAGACCTGTCTCTTCCACCAAACAGGACGATTCTGAAAGGTAGAGATGCCTTTTATCCCTCACCGAGACCCCAGCAGCCAGCACTGGAAAAGCGCTTGGCATGGACCGAGTGCTCACTAATGGCAGCCACCATCCGTGACTCTGCTGGTTTTTCCAGTCTCCTCTGACAACGCCTGTAGCTGTGTAGACATCTACCTCTGCTGGGCTGCTATTCTTTCCCTTGTAAGAATGAGGCTTAATTATTTTATGATGATGGCTTATGTTTCACCATACAAACCCTTCCTCCCTGAAACACAGACAACCTAATGACAGTGGCTTGAAGCCACTGAACGAAATTATTGCTAAACTATCACAAGCAGTAGTTGCTACATGGATAACCACTGTTAGGAAGAGAGGAGCCACCTGCAAAACAAGCTTTAAGGTTCTCTCTGCTGCTGAGTAGTTTATAGAAAAAAGAAACCCCGTACCCTCAAATCTTCTTATCCTTGCCTAATATGCAGTGCTTGAGAAAGCTTCAAACACACTTTGATATTGAACAGAACATAAATATTTAAAAGCAGCTTAATACAGCTCTGATCCTTACTAAGGAGAAATTAAACAGCTGTGTACACTCTGCACAGAATGTACAACTTGTCTGACCTGCAGGCTACTAGATGTTACAGATCTGTTCCAAACCATGATCGGCAAATTTAATTATTTTATCATCTAAGGATATGCTCAGTAGAATCAAGAAATTCAAAGTTCAAGAACACCTGAAGCATGTATGTGTTTACCTTACTTATTGCAAATCCAAAGACCTCTTCAAAATAAGCAGGCTGACTTATTAAAAGCAAATAAAAGGTCCAGCTTCTGCAAAAATTTGCCACAATGATTGCATAAACCGGCAATGACGTGAAAAATCTTTTCCATGGTGTATTAAATTTCTAAAGAGTAAAAATATCATGAGATTATTAGTGAAAATATTGACATCTTATTTTTTAAGAAGACAACACAATGACTAAGAGAAATACTTATATAAAAGAGGCAAATCTTCATCTGTCCATTTGTACTTACACTTAGACTAACCAAGTTGGCTCCTTCTCCTATACTTGTCTCTATATACGTCCTCTCCTCACTGGATATTGTTGGGTGAGCTGCTGGGCACTCATAGGCCTGCAGCAGCCAGAACATGTACCAAATGATCCCAAACATCCCTGCAGTCAAAACACAAAAGGCTTGAGGATATGGTCTCATTTTTTCCTGCCTCTAATTTTTTTAATTTTTAAAATCCTCCCAGATAGCAATATGTTCAACTAGGAGGAAGGACTTTGTTGATTTTCCTGTTATTGTTTACTGGTGTATAAAGAAAGCTGATGCTTTGCCTGTTTAAAAAAAAATCCACTTTACCATAGATAATCTTAGGTAGACAAGTATCCCATTTACCCAATAACTATGAATCACCCTGTGAAGTCACAAAGTCAAATCACTCACCATAAATATAAAAGACGGAGGACCATCCAATGTACTGCACTAGCACCCCTGCCAGGGGCATAGCAACCACTGCCCCTGCGTAGGAACCTGAAACAAGAAAAGATAGAGGGAGATCGACCCATTTTCATGCAAGCCTTGTCAGCCCATTGTCCATGTGGTAAAGTTGAGAATGAATCAAACAAACAGGAGTCAGACTGCCTTCCTGCAGAGACTGGCAGCCTCCCAGTATGCCTAACAACAGAGCTTTTAGGAAGGGAAGGTCATCAGCATGCCCTTTCACTATCCAGAGACCATCCAGGAATTAGACAGAGATTGCTCAGGGACCATAATTTAAAACAACATGAGAGAAGAGAATCACAAAATGGGGGAAATATAAGAGAAGTTAAATTCAACCAGACACATTACTGCATGCTAAAGAAAGCAAACAAAGGAACATATGGAATCTGCCCTTCAGAGCTCACAGTTCAAGGTGCTCACTTGAAGTCTTTAAACAGAAAACATCAGTGGCCCGGCGCTGTGGCGCAGTAGGTTAATCCTCCACCTGCAGTACCAGCATACCATGTGAGTCCCGGTTCTAGTCCCAGCTGCTCCTCTTTCCATCCAGCTCTCTGCTATGGCCTGGGAAGCCAGAAGATGGCCCAAGTCCTTGGGCCCCTGCACCCAAGTGGGAGGCCCGGAGGAGTCTCCTAGCTCCTGGCTTCAGATCAGCAAGCTCCGGCCGTTGCAGCCATTTGGGGAGTGAACCAGCAGACGGAAGACCTTTCTCTCTTTCTCTCCCTCTCACAGTCTGTAACTCTACCTCTCAAATAACTAAATAAAATAAATAAAATCTAAAAAAAAAAAAAAAAAAAAAAAAAAAACAGAAAACATCAAAGTAGGAAAAAGATCGTGCTTTTATAGTTTCAATTTTTAAAAAATCAGAATATAATTGAATTCCAGGATGGCAAAACTGCCATCTCCATCTGTCTCTCTCATGGTACGTTTTCAAGTTTATTTCTGTTAATAAAAATTACAGAAGGCCATTGTTTTGAACTAGGTGCTGCACTAGGCAACACAGACCAGACTAAAAATCAAGATGGAGTCCCCTGTGCTAACGTTCCACATAACCAAATTGAAACTAATCCACTTATCTGACCTTCCAAGAAACCGGATAATTGCAAGATAACAGCCTAATTTCCCAGAAAGTTGAGTTTCAACTGACAATAATAAGGTTCCCCCTGCCTTACCCCTTTCACAGAAAAGGCAACTGATGTTAACCAGTTAGTAATTTTTATATTTTTGTCTTCCTATCCATTTTTTAAAAGTAAAGTAACATCAAAATGTACTTTTTGTTCTTTATTTCTGCTTTCCTCAGCCCTTCTCTGTCTATAAAAACAACCTCTGCTGCTCAGCCCATCAGAACACTAATTTCATTTTGTTAATGAAGAATTGGTTGATTCTAGAATGGAAAATAAAGACAAGTGAAATTAGTAGGGCCAGAGCTGTGCTGCAGTGGTTAAAAGCCCTGGCCTACAGCACTGGCATCCCACATGGGCACTGGTTTGAGTCCAGGCTGCTCCACTTCCAATCCAGTTCCCAGCTAATACACCTGGGAAAGCAGTGGAGGATGGCCCAAGTTCTTGGCCACTGTACCCACATGGGAGACCCAGAAGAAGCTCCTGGCTCCTGGCTTCAGTTTGGCTCAGCTGCAGCCATTGCACTCCCAGCTGGGGAGTGACCAGCAGATGGAAGACTTTCTCTGTCTCTAGCTCTCTCTGTAACTCTGCCTTTCAAAAATAATAAAATAAAATAAAATAAAATAAAAAGGTCTCAATAGAGACACTGTCCCCTCCTCCCCTCCTCAGATCGGGGTGAATTCTAAAAAAAAAAAAAAAAAAAAAAAAAAAAAAGAAAGAAAGAAAAGAAAAGAAAAAATTAGTATAGGGATTCTAGAGACTGGGAGGGGTTAAGGAAGAGGGGTAGAGAGAAACTAGATAAAGGGCACCAAAACATAGTTCAAAGTAATATGTTCTAGGGTTCCATAGCACCATAGGGTGATTATAGATCACAATCATGTTTTATATCCTTTATAGAGAACTGGAATAGAGGAGCTGATAGGCTCTAAACATGGAGGAAGGGGGTAATGGGAGAGATGGGGATACTGGTTAGCTGATTTGATCAGTTTATACTGGATGCACCTGTTGACATATTGCCTTTTGTCCCATAAAGCTGGATAAATATTACATGATCTTTAAATTGTCATGATGTTGCTCTTTGACATTTCTTATTTTGTAAATACTTAATATTGCAAATACTTACTTAAGTGTGTATGTTTATCTTGTCTAGACAAGATAGCGAGGGCTAGAGGCAGTGATGGGCCTCCACTATCTCCCACAATTCCAGGATATCTGGTGAGAAAACATGAGCCTTGCAAACTCCCAATACATATTAACTGAATTGAAAAGTTACTATCTGAAATTGACCCCTGGGCTGGGAATCAAAAAAGTTACTGCAGAAAAACTAATGAACTCAAAGGGCAATCCTTTATTCCAGAAGTCAATGCTCAGGAAAAGAGAAATTGGGGAGCTTGCAGGGATACAGGTTACGACACATCTTTCCAAACTGGGTCTGACTCTCTATGAAAGGCTAAAAGACTGAACCTGGGACCTGAAGTCTGAACATCACAACACCTGCGAAAGTCTCTAGACTCATTCTCCCCCGAGATAAGATAGGAATGAAATGTCTAACTCCTGTGTCTGTTTGAGGGGCAACTACACAATGTCATTGAAGACACTTTGTAAGCTCTAAAGGATTACACAAATGCCAGCTATTATTGCTATTATCACAGAATGACAACCATTTTTATTTCTTTATACAAACTTTAAAATTTCTCAAACCAGTAAGGCAAGTTCACCAGGGCAAACATTCAAAGAAGGCTGCAGGTCTGACTCTGCCTTGGTGTGGAGAAGGTGATCTTCCCTAGGCCAAATACGTCAGGAATGCAGATGAGGGTGGGGTCTCATAGATATGATGCCTATTGAATTGCAATATGAGAATCAACTGCAAATTCTCTCCCCAAACTGTACTCTATATATTGTGTGTGGGCGTGGAGGCAAATTGTTGAATTCTATGATTAGTATAGAGATGGTCCTCTATATATAAAGTCATACTAAAAATGATCCATAAGAAGAAGGAGATGGGAGAGGGAATGGAAGGTGGGAAGGGAGCGGGGTGGGGGGCATGAGGGAAAGAACCACTGTATTCCTAAAGTTGTATCTATGTAAAAATGCATTCATTAAATTAAAAAAAATTATGCAAAGAGACATGGAGACATGGAGAGTCCAGGAATAAACAACAACAACCAAGATTCATTGTGTGTGCTTTTGTTGTGGGGATAGGGACCCTAAATTATGCTGTGGAGATCCAGAGCCCTTGCTAGGTTGGAAAGACCTCCCAGCTAGACTTAGTCCAGGTTCTTGTCTTCCTGCAAATAAATACAACCAGGAGACGTAGAGAGAGGTGAGAGAAAAAAAAAAAAAAAAAAAAAGGCGGGATTTATTGAAAGGCAAAAAAAAAAAAAAAAGCAGGATTTATTGAAAGGCAAAGGGATAGCACACACTCAAAGGTGAGTGTGGGCAACCTCAAGAGAATTAGTGGAACTCAGACTGGGGTCCTGCTTTTATAGGATACAGGGTGGGGCTGTGGCACATGTGGTGAACTCCAAGGTGTTGTGGTACATAGTGGATAGTGAGGCTCAGCTGCAGGATGAGGAGTGGGTGTGCTAAGTCTTCAAGTGTGTTGAATCAGCACAAAAGAGTGATGGGATTTGAGTGGAGCACATGACCGTCCTGCTGGCAGTCCTTAGCTCTGGGTCCTCTGACTCCCTGCCTGGCCCATGTCACTTTCTGTGTGCTAAGCATTCTATTCCTGTGATGTTATTCTACCCTCTGCAACTTAATGAAGTCAGTCTCAATATTATCTCCATTTTACAAGGAAGCAAACAGTCCTGGGGGAGGGGAAGTAAATTGCCTGAGGTCACACAGGTGTGACAGAGTTCAGAATGCAGGTTCTTGGGACCTGTATTTAATAACTCAGCTCTGCCTCCTTCACACAAAAACATCCAATAATTCTCCATAGTAAGGAGCATTCTTTATGGGGCTGGCATTGTGGTGTAACAGGTTAAGTCACTGCCTGCAATGCTGACATCCCATATGGGCACACCACTTCCGATCCAGGTTCCTGCTAAGACATCTGAGAAGGCAGCAGAAAATGGTTCAAGTCCTTGGGCCCCAGCATTCAAATGAGAGACCTGAAGAAGCTCCTGGCTCCTGGCTTCAGCTTGGCCCAGCCCTGGCTGTTGCTGCCATCTAGGGAGTGAACCAGCAGATGGAAGACCTTTTTCTCTCTCTTTCCCTCTCCTTCCTTCTTCCTCTCTCATTGTAACTCTGCCCTTCAAATAAGTTTATATATATATATATATATATATATATATATATATATATATGAAAAAACAACATTCTTTGGGAAAATGCTACGACTTGACCTCAATGGCCTTCTTCTCTATCTGAAAAAACTCTTCCTCATCCTTCCAAATGGGCTTCAATGTCATCTCCCTTCACCCACAACCTTCGGGCATATACAACAAAGTGCTCTGCCCTGGGAGAAGGCTGCCCCTCTGGCCCTCGTGTGCTCACCATGACCATGAAGGAAACACGTAGCCCTTGAGTGATCACTGGATAGCACAGGGAGGGGCAGCAGCAGAATCAGGCGTAGGAAAGAGTCCCCAGATCTGCCTTTATGAGCCATGAGAATGTAAATCCTTTTTTCCTCCCTGAACCTAAGTTTCCTCAAGTACTAGACATGGGGGTGTAACGGGATGTTTTCTAGAATCTCTTCTCACTCTGAAATCTTTTGAGATCAAGAATCAATCAACCTCCTGGTCTGGGTTTCCTTGTAAGGACATTTTCCCTTGACTGTTTATTGAAATCAAGGCCACACCTTCACTGGGGAATGTAATAGGACCTGTGACCTTGACCAGGTAACTTTCCTTGGGAGTCAAACTACCTCTTAAATCAGCCCTTTTAGGGCTGTAAAGACGCACTAAGACTGGGGGGGGAGTGGCTGCGAGTCACTCTCATTTTGCTGGCAAATCAAAATGAAAAGCCTTACAAATAAGCCATCCAAAGAAGTCAAGACCAAGGATCCAGTAAACCACAAGATGAGTTGGGCAGAAGCTTATAAGCTCAGTAGTAGGGTCAGAGGTGCTCTTGAAATGCAAATGAGAAGCCAGATATGGTTTCTAAAGACATTTCAGCTGCACACGCATATCCAAACAAGGCAGAAAACAAATACATTGGCGGATGTTTCACACCAAATTCCCAGAAATATTTGATCACTATTACTAATGTAAGAATTGTTATTTGGCAGGTAAGTGGAAAATCAAGAGAAAAAAATAAAAACATTCACAAAAATGAAAAGGAAGTTTTATTTCTCTTCTTAGCAAAGAAGTACAGGTTAGCTTATCTTAGGAAATTCAGGCTAGCTTGAAAAATCAGACCTAAATTCTAACGCTAACTCTTTGGGTCCCATCATGACTTTTGTGGTCCAAGGTACTTTTGCCTACATGGGCACCTTCCCCCATAAACAATACTTTAAAATACATTTATAACTTTGTTGCTGCAGTTTTTCTATTGTGGATTGGTATCTAAGTAAACCCTTCAGAACCCTGCATCCTTCCAGCAATACATAGAGGGACCAGTCCCAAAAGGATGCTTATGGTGAGGAGCCTTAGCAAGACTGGGGGTCCTGTACTACTTGAGGATGCCTAAATCTACTTTCTGGTGAGATGGATGGTCTCTACTTCACTTTTATCTGGAATATAATGGCAAAAATAATTGAAATGTCTCTGATAAAATACACATTTGCTATGGTTTGAATGCAGTTTAAGTGTGTCCCTCACAGGTTTTTGTATTGAAAACATTGTCCTCACTGTGGCAGTGGGAGTTGGTGGGCCTTTAAGAGATGGGGCCTAGTAAAGGTTTTCAGGTCATTGAGGGTGTGTCTCTCTTGCTTCCTGCGCAATCTGTGGCTCTTGCCTGTGTTCACTCCTTCCATCATGATGCCATTCGCCATGAGGTCCTCATCAGAGCTGAGCCATGCTAGCACCACATTGCCATCTATCTTTAGAACTGTGAGCTCAATAAACCTCTTTTCTTTATAAAGTTAATCTGTCATTACAATAAGCAAAAATGGTCTAATGCAGTGTTAGCAGTGTGTAGTACGGAAAGTTCCAGAGCAAGAATCGGGTGGTTCTGCTCTGGCTCCATGACTTTGTATATGTGTGACCTTGAGTAATGGCCGTGTGACCTTGGGCAAATCATTGGACTTCAGTTTCAATGTAAAAAGAGAAGTGGGAGGTTTGATTATCCCATTTCTTCCACATTTACCCTTGGCAAATGTCATTTGTTGGCTATCCAACAGCCACTTCCAACCCTTTCTCCCTTCTTTTTTCCTGGAGAGGCTGTAGAAGGTAGGCAACTGCTTTCCTATCCTCCCCTGAGTAAGTAAAGTGTGTGACATAGTTACAGGAGTTGGAAGTCCGGTAGGGACTTTGGGAAAGTATTTGCTTTCCCTGCATGGATTGTTGAGCAGCACAAATAACAGCAACAGTCACTCACCTTTGTGATTCTGTTAGGTAGCAAGACTCTGCTTAAGACCCTTAATGGGGCTTTCAGTTACTTAAAGCCAAAATTCTAATACACCTACCACAAAAAGAGGTTGTGGCCAACCGGCTTCTCTCCAATGGTGGTGCCCACTTACTCCACATCCCGTGGCAGGCGGGGTAGGTCACACCCTGGCAGAAGGATTGGAAATAGATTAATTTCCTGCAGTTTCTATATGTTTAAAACATGGATGCTGCTTCTTTACACCAGCTACAGTTTAAAAGGCCAATTCATAGACACTGCTAGAGACTGAATGCCTGTTTCCCCCACCAGATTCTTATGTTGAAACCTAATCCTCCATATGATGGTGTTTGGAGATGGACCTCTGGGTGACTATGTTATGAGGATGGCAACCCCAGGAAGGGCCCTTGCCCCTTCAGCCATATGAAGACCCAGAGAAGATAATGGTGTGTGAGTCAGGAAGAAGCCCACACCAGATACCAAGTCTGCTGGTACCTTGATCTCACCGTTCCCAGCCTCCAGAACTGGGAGAAATGAATTTTTGTTGCTTATTAACCACTGGTTTATGGTATTCTGTTACAGTAGCCCCAAAAGCTAAGACACCATGATTCAGATTTTTGACTCACAGCACATATGCTAAAATTCAAATAAAGTGCAAATGTGAATATGATAGGGAAAGGGGAAGGAAGTTTTTACATTTCCTGTATTGCAGAATATCAGTATAAGAAGGGAATTCCATGATCTCTCGGTCCATTCTCTCATTTCAAGATACAGGAGCTGAGTGAGGCTCAGACTCGTAAGGTGACTAGAACTTAATCTTCATGACTGCTAATATCACATTCTTCCCACCACACCAGTGTTTCCCAAAGTGTGCTAGTAGGACTAGAGTTGGATTTGAGGGGCTACAACAACTTACCCTCTTAATTATAAATGCTACATAAACATTCTAATCCATTTTAGGAAAAAATGTAATTAGCACATTACTTTGGGTTGAGTAGGATTTGTCTCTCCAAAACTCATGTAAGGGGTTTAAACTTTGATGCTGTAATGTTAATGATTGATGGATTGGAGTGGGGTGGGGGGGCTTGATCTAATTATGGCATTTGTAAAGTATGTCTGGTGGGATGTCTTTGGGTCAGTGAGGCTGTGTCCTCAGAGATTGGTTCTTACAACAGGATAGATTATTATTTGAGTTCAAGTTCTACCTAGGCTCGCTCACTCGTGTTCTCTCTCTCTCTGTTTCCTGACTCACTGTGTGATTGTTACTCCACAAATGCATGACAAGCCTCCACCAGTTATGGGCCACTAATCCTAAACCATAACCTCCAAACTGTAAGCTAACATAAACCTTTTCCATCCCAAGAAACTCCTTGAGAGTTCTAATTAAGGTCAGGAAAGCAGACTAATATATACATCAAAGCTATGATTTCAAAGATATTGTTATCTGGAACAAGGGATTTTGGGGTTTCTTTTTTATTTTAAGTGAGTTGATCTAGGTGAAAACAACAGTCAAGTAACTGTACAAGTTGTACATGGTTATAACAAAGTGAGGACAACTAGCACTGAGTGACTGAGTTTGAATAATGTTGCTGTACTTAAGAAGTTGGCAAGGTAGAGCCCAGTTTGGCCCACCACCTGTTTTTGTACAGCCCACAAGCTGATAATGATTTTTAAAAAAGAGTTATTTTATTTATTTGAAAAGCAGAGTTAGAGAAAGAGAGAGAGAGACAGACAGAAAGAGATTGTCCATCTGCTGGTTCACACCCAAAATGTCCACAACAGCCAGGACTGGGCCAGGCTGAAGTCAAGAACCAGGAGCTTCTTCTAGGTCTCATACATGGGTGGCAGGGGCCCAATCACTTGGGCCATTT
Source organism: Oryctolagus cuniculus (assembly GCF_964237555.1). Classification (NCBI taxonomy): domain Eukaryota; kingdom Metazoa; phylum Chordata; class Mammalia; order Lagomorpha; family Leporidae; genus Oryctolagus; species Oryctolagus cuniculus. The sequence continues at coordinate 103,294,353 of NC_091442.1, read as the reverse complement.
TCTGCTGCTTTCCCCAGGCCATTAGAAGGGAGCTAGATTGGAAGTGGAGCAGCTAAGACACAAACCAGTGCCCAGATGGGCTTAACCAACTATGCTGCAACACCAGCCCCTAAAAATGATTTTTATGTTTTTAAGTGGTAAGGAAAAAAATCAAAGGGAGAATTATATTTTATGGCAACCTATATGCCACATTGGCTTCACATTTTAGGGTCTAAAAAGCTTTACTGGAATACAGCCATGTCCATGTGTCTCCATATTGTCTGTGATTGTTTTTGTACTATAAGAGCAGAGTTCAGTAGTTGCAACAAAGTTGGCATGGCCATTAGAGCCCTAAATATTTACCCTTGGCACTGCATCAAGTTGCCATTTTCGTGGAGTTAAATTTTGGCATCAGACTACACCCTTGGAAACTTGCACATTATTAATACATTGACTTAAATTGCTGTGGTTGAAAGAGCCCTTGCTATGTCAGCTCTAAGTTTTAGTTTCATCTTCTATTAACATAAAGTAGTTTATTAGATTATCTCTAAAGTCATTATGGAAATCTATTAGATATAAATGTGGAATAAGACAAGCCATTTTAAGTAAAATATTTGTAATTGTAGCCATCATCAGAGAGCTGAGATAGCAGGACAAGGTAGAAAATTGGAAAACTAAGAAAAGGGGATTTTGGGCGCAGTGTTGTGGCGCAACAGGTTGAACCACAACCCACAATGCTGGTATCCCATATGAATGCCAGTTCAAGTTCCAACTGCTCCACTTCTAATCTTTGCTAGTGCACCTGGGAAAGCAGTGGAAGATGACCAAAGTACTTGGGCCGCTGCTACTCAAACAGGAGGCCCGGATGCAGTTTCTGGCTCCTGGCTCTGGCCCAGTCCAGCCCCAGTCATTGTGGCCATTTGGGAAGTAGATCATAGATGGATGATCTCTTACTTGCTCTGTAACTCTGTCTTTCAGACAAATAAGTAAGTCTTTTTTAATTTATTTTGTTTGTTTTTAATAAATCTTCAAAATGTAATGCAGCTTTAAAAAGGAAGACAGGAAGGAATGGGGATGGTTTTCTTGAGCTGAATTTTCTAAAAGATTACATTGTCTCTGGCAATATAAAAAACCATGAGGAAAGCCTTTCCTACCTCCACTAGACCTTGCAAAATTCTGACACACATGACGCATCCATAATGCACTCTGGCCGCAGAAGGAATGAACATGTTCAAAGTTGATGTTAAGAAGATGGCAGCTCCAAAGACCCTGAGGGACCAAAGCACTATGTTACTGGAAGACCAGGTGATAGTTGATGCACTTCAGTTAAACATCTAAAAAGAACCTAACAGTTTATATAAGATCCCTGTGAAAATGAAGACAAATTAATTCAGAGAAATAAGTGTATTAGGGTCTCCTGTGCCCCCAAGCTAGACTGTGGCTGCTTTGATTCCCAAGGTCCAGTCTCGACCAAATATAGACACATTTTTGGAAGCACAGGTGTCTTCTTGGATGGTGTCCTAGAAAGCTGCAGAATGAGCAGCTTGAAGGGAGCTTGCTGGAGACCCACCCATATGAGAAATACAATTGGAAAGGAACTGGAAATATTTTCTATTCTTTTTCTCGTGCATGTTATACTCTGCCCGGGGCCACCAAACTGAACCTTCTTGACTATTCCTTTCTAACGCTCCCATGTTTGAGGCTGTGTCTCCTGCTTCCCAGGGCTGTACTCTAGTTTCCCAGTTTTCTTTTGCCTTGGAACCAACCAAGCACAAGAGAGGTGGCCCTTCAATCACAACTCAGTGTCCCTGCCCTCTCCACCCTGCTCAGCTCACAAGAAAAAAAGCACCATTTTTTCTCTTCCCCCTCAGGTTAATGATGCTTCAACCTTTTTTCCCATACAATACAATCATATTATTGTGATTTCTTTATAGGACAGAGGTGTAGGCAGTAACCTAGGAAATCAAAACTGCCAATATTAGTATTTGTATCACTTTATAAGAAGAATAGATTCTCTACATTTCCACTAAACTAGGGTCTTTTTGCTTTTTACTTGATGAACTCTTTAATACTGGCATGTTAAGCACTTGATACAATGGAAATTAAAGATATGTTATCTCAAAAGAGAAGGGGAAAGGGAGAGGGAGGGAGGGGGAGAGAGAGAAAGGGAGAGAGTATGGGAGAAAGGGACTATCATTATATCCTCAGAACTGTATCTATTAACTATATTGAACCTGTTAAAGACTAAAAAAATGAAAATTAAAAAATAAAGTTAGAAAATAAGATATAAACAAGAAGATGAGTAAAAACAATCATGTTTGCACGTTTTTGGATCTCACAGTAAAGGTTTTTTTAAGTTTTACCCATAAAGAAAATATATTTTATATTACAACACCATCTATGCTCATACACACAAATGTAACTGAAATAAGTTTCAAAAACCAATCATTGTTCTTATGCGCAATGCACTTAGTATTTACTATTCTGCTTTATTCAATTTATTCTGTTTCTCTCTCATCTCTCTCAAATATTTGTTAAATTGCTATAGCAGTATCACAACCATTTAATAAGTTGTTTTAGAGTCTGAAAAACACAGCTTTATAAAATGCAATATACTTCATAAAATCCATTGATATAGTCATATGAGAAATACAATTGGAAAGGAACTGGAAATATTTTCTATTCTTTTTCTCATGCACGTTATACTCTCTATCTCCCCCAAGTGGTCATCCTCTTCTGCTTGACTACCTCTAGTGACAGAGAACTCATTGCAAATTGACATAGCTCCTTCTGTTCTGAGACACTTTTAATTGCTCAAGCACCCACTATAAAGTCTCAAGGGCATCAAAGGCACATTGTGCAGTCTAAAGGCAAGCCCTTACTACTGACATGACAAAACCTTATGAGTGCCTAGGATGGCAGAATGTCAGTGGTGAAAGAGAACTGAAATGCAATGTGGTTGAATGGTTTCACTTTACAGATGAGAAAACTGAGGCCCAGTGAGAGAGGGAAAGTAACTCAGTAGAGGTTACCAGTGAGCCATTAAGGAGCCAGGATCTATTCCTCCTGACTCATAGTTAAATGTTCTCTTTTATCACGTAATCGCTTAAACAGTTACAAGGTAAATTATATTGGTCAAAAATGTAAGTATAGGGGCCTGCGTCGTGGCGCTGTAGGTTAATCCTCTGCCTGCGGCGCTGGCATCCCATATGGGCACTGGTTCTAATCCTGGCTGTTCCATTTCCAGTCCAGCTCTCTGCTATGGCCTGGGAAAGCAGTAGAAGATAGTCTAAGTGCTTGGGCCCCTGCACCCACGTGGGAGACCAGGAAGAAATGCCTGGCCCCTGGCTTCAGATAGGCGCAGCTCTGGCTGTGTGGCCATCTGGGGAGTGAACCAGCAGTTGGAAGACCCTTCTCTCTGTCTCTCACTCTCACTGTCTGTAACTCTAACTCTCAAATAGAAATAAATAAAATCTTTAAAAAAAATCTTTACACACAAACACAATTGAAAAAAAAAAGTATGTATATAGACTCTGAAGAACAGGACTGGGGTGAGCATTTAGCCTAGCGGTTAAGACATAAATTAAAATGCCCACTTCTCACATCAAGATTTGATATTCAGCTCTAGCTCCTGACTCTGGTTCCTGCTAATGCAGACCCACAAGGCAGCAGTGATGGCTCATGTAATTACTGGGTTCCTGCTTCCCATATGGGAGACTTGGATTGAGTTCCCAACTTCCAGCTTCAGCCCGCACAGTTCTAACCTTTATGGGCATTTGGGAAATGAACCAGTGAAAGGGAGCACACATATTCTCTCTCTCTCTCCTCCCCGCATTCTTTCATTTTCTTTCTCCCATAATAATTTACTACAGAATAGACTATTTGAGATCAAGATCTGCAAATTGTATGTATGAGGATGGCTCTCATTTTTCATTTTGCACCCTCAAAATGAGCATTGACCCTGCAGATTTTACAAAGGTAGAAAGCCACTTTATAACCTGTACAGCACTGCCGTTGGATCCATTTATCTTACCTGTTAGCAGCAAACTTGTTTGAAATGAAACCGCCTGGAATTTGTGTCACAATATAGCCCCAGAAGAAAGATCCGTGGATCAGGCCCACTGTCTCTGGATCCCAGTTAAACTGTGCCGTCTGGAGATGAGGAATCAGATACAGTTAGGGTTGTAAGGAAACACTTCACCAGCATTGCATTTCTCACCAAGAATCCTGCCTAATAACACCATGAGGCTTCTCTTTCCTTCCTTTATTGAACGAGTGTTTCTGGAGGTTGCCTCGCGTCCTTGAGATACGGCAGTGAGCAAAACAAAGTCCCTCCTCTCTTGGAGCTCACCTTCAAAGGAGAAAGAGGCACATATTTAAACATCTGTATGTTGAGAAAATAGTGATGAGGGCTAGGAGTAAAAAAAGAAAACAGCTTATGAAGAAAACAACAGTGTTTAGTGTTACCAGGTTATTTACTAGTTGATTCAGATACCAGCTTAGAGCACAAAGAGAGTCCATCTTGGGTCTCTCATTTCTTAAAGAAGATAATAAGAACTATTCTAGGTGCCCATAGAAAGTGTGGGGCTAAATGGCATGACTGTTTGCAGTAGATTATGAAAGAGTCTTCCTGCATCAGATGAGGATAGTGCCTCAAGCACAGTGAAGTCTCAGTTAGCAGTCACTATTGTTACTCTAATGGGACAGAGGCCACCGCCTGCCCTCCCCCAACTCTCAGGCCACTGAGAATGTCCTTTGCCAGGGCTAGAGTCCCTCTTCTCACTTCCTTCTCCATGCTGAACAGTTCCTTGCTTTCAGACTCATGGCACGTGTCTTTTCCTCTACGGAAGCTTCCTGACCATCTCACTCCACATTGACTTGGTCTCTGCTTCCTGGGTTTGTCCCACAGAGCTGTGATCCTGCAGCCCTGGTGTTCCCTTGTGCTGCCCTCAGAGTAGCTGTGCACATGTCCATGTCCCACCCTGGGGGATGAGAAGCTCTAGGAAGGCACCCCCGTCCTGTTCAGAAGGTGCAAGGAAACATTTGCTGAGTGGGTGAATACATGAGTGGCTCTGGGAATCATTGACACAAAAATGCCAGAATGGAGTGAGGGCTCCTCATTATCAATAAACTATGTTTTGTAAACTTTCATCACAGTTTATTTTCTTCTCACAAGTTATTACACATTTATTTGATAATTTATTCAACGTTCACCTACTGTTTCCGTATACTAGGTCAGGTGCTGGACAATACAAATACAAATTCAAACAGGAACTGCCTTGGCCTTCAAACCACAGCCTAAGTGACATCATTCTGTATTTTCTCTATTATACTGAACACTGTGCCAATTAGGAAGATGAAACTCAAGAGTAAAAAGGAACTAATAACCATTCATTCGGATCAGATCACCAAATTTTCATTTGGTGCCTATTTTTGTGTCACATATCATTTTAAGCATTCGGGTTACACCAGTGAATAACAGTAATGCCTGCCTTTATAAAGAAGCAAATGTGAGCCGGCGCCGCGGCTCACTAGGCTAATCCTCCACCTAGCGGCACCGGCACATCGGGTTCTAGTCCCGGTCAGGCGGGACGCCGGATTCTGTCCGGTTGCCCCTCTTCCAGGCCAGCTCTCTGCTGTGGCCCGGGAGTGCAGTGGAGGATGGCCCAAGTCCTTGGGCCCTGCACCCCATGGGAGACCAGGATAAGTACCTGGCTCCGCCATCGGGTCAGCACGGTGTGCCGGCCGCAGCGCGCTGGCCGCGGCGGCCATTGGAGGGTGAACCAACGGCAAAGGAAGACCTTTCTCTCTGTCTCTCTCTCTCACTGTCCACTCTGCCTGTCAAAAAATAAAAAATAAATAAACTAAAAAAAATAAAGAAAGAAAGAAGCAAATGTGGATAGCAGGTAATAAACAACTATATAGTGAGTTAGATGGTAACCAACAATGAGAAGTGGAAAAAATTCAAGGAATTGGGATATGAAGTGTTGGGTGGGGTGAGAGGGACTGAACTTTTAGATACAAGGACCAGGACAGACGTCACTGAGATGATTTTTGAGTAAAGACCTAAAGGAAAGAACAGAGCCAGTCATGCTGTCATCTGAAAGGCGAGTTTCCAAGCAGAAAACAGCAAGGTGAGTGAGGGTCCCGAGGTGCAGGTCCATGTAGCTTGAGGGTCATGACGAGGAGGGGAAGAAGAGCGGGTACTGGAGTAAGAGAGGCTGAAATGGTGAAGAGCTCTTTACGGACCTTGGCCTTGACACAGAGATAAAGACCATTGCAAGATTTAAGCAGGGGAGGGATGTGATCTTGTTGAGGCACTTTCCATTATTTCCTCCTTTAATCCTTGGAACACTGAGGGGTAATTATTATTACGCATTCTTCGAAAGTGAGGAAACAGAGGCCTAATGAAATGAATTCACTTGCCCAGGGTCACACAGCTAGTTGTAGGAGAGAGGTCACAACCTCTCATCTGCCTGATCATCATCCCCGCCCCCTGGCAAAAGCTACCTTCTCTCCAGCGTTGTTTTTTGTTTGTTTGTTTGTTTGTTTGTTTGTTTTTGACAGGCAAAGTGGACAGTGAGAGAGAGAGACAGAGAGAAAGGTCTTCCTTTTGCCCTTGGTTCACCTCCAATGGCCGCCGCACAGCGCTGATCCGATGGCAGGAGCCAGGTAGTGCAGGGCCCAAGGACTTGGGCCATCCTCCACTGCACTCCCTGGCCACAGCAGAGAGCTGGCCTGGAAGAGGGGCAACCGGGACAGAATCCGGCGCCCGGACCGGGACTAGAACCCAGTTGCAGGCGCCGCAAGGCGGAGGATTAGTCTAGTGAGCCACTGCGCCGGCCCCTCTCCAGCTTTTATACAGACTTGATTTTCTCACTCTGGAGAATTGAGACTTCTTTGTCCTGAGGTGCTGAATGACCCAAAGATCCAAGGCAGAGGAATAACTGAAGCCTTTTTCAGTCTCACTTCATCCTGCTGCTAATTACCAGTCCCATCATCCTTTTGTCTTGCCTTCCTCCCTGAGGAAATGGGGTTTCTATTGTCCTCTGAAAGAAATGACACAAAACACTTAGGCCTGCTGAGAACTGACCTGCATCATCTTCTGAGCCCTAGGTAAACCATCACAGTGGACTAAGGATTTATACATTTCTCCAAGAAAGTCACAGAAATGGTCAATTGCTATAAGAAAATATAGTCAGTGTCACTAACTGTTAAAGAAATGCAAATCAACACCTCAGTGAGATATCACTTTCTTATCAAAAAATGAGAACAGAGATATAAGGATATGGAGAAATTGGAAGCATTACGTACTGTTGGTTGGAAGGTAGAACGGTAAAGCCACTTTGGAAAACAGCATGGGGGACACTCAAAAAATTAAAAGTAGAACTATTATATAATTCACCAATTCCAAATATTTAGCAAAATATTTACAGTCATTTTTGAGGGGCTTCAAAAATTTGTGGAAAATTTGAATTAAAAATTTTATTTTAGTCCAAATTTTTAAAAATCCTTGCACAGTTTTCATGATATGCATTTTCCATGAACTTTTTGAAGACCCCACATATTGTACACTTAAAATTTTATTTAAGAAGATAGCTGTTAGGTTAAGCATTCTTAACACAATGAAATATTTTAAAATAAAAAATAAAGCAGGGTAGACATTGTAGCACAGTGAGTAAAGCTGCTGCTTGCAGTGCCCACATCACTTACTGGAATGCCAGTTCAAGTCTCAGATAGTCCACTTCCAGTCCAGCTCCCAGATAATACACTTGGGAAGTAGCAGACAATGGCCCAAGTACTTGAGTCCCTGCTACTGATGTGGGAGACCCGGAGGGAATTCGTAGCTCTTGGCTTCAGCCTGGCCCAGCCCAGCTGTTGTAGTCATTTGGGAAGTGAACCAGTAGATGGAAGTTCTCTCTCTCTGTCTCTCTTTCTCTCTGTGTATGTGTGTCACTCTGCTTTTCAAACAAGTAAATTAACAAATCTTTTTGTAAAAATAAAGTGGGGGCTGGCACTGGTGGGTTAAGCCACTGCCTGTAGCATTGGCAGCCCATATGGGCAACAGTTCAATTTCCAACTGCTCCACTTTTGATCCAGCTCCCTGCTAATGTGCCTGGCTGGGAAAGCATCAGAAAATAGCCCAAGTGCTTGAGCCCCTAAACTCATATAGGGGACCCAGAAGCAGCTCTTGGCTCCTGGCTTTGGTCTGACCCCACTCCAGCCATTGTGGCCATTTGCGGAGTGAACATGCAGATGAAGGAGATCTCTCTCTCTCTCTCTCTCTCTAACTCTGCCTTTCAAATGAAAAATAAATCTTTTAAAATTAAAAATTAAATAAAGCAAAGAAAATCATAACAGCCCATGAACGAACGATTACTAATATCCCCCCAAAAGACATCCTTATCAAATCCCTGGAAACAGGTTTTTGTGGATGTGAACAAGTCACAAATCTTGAGGTGGCATATTCTAGATTATATAGCAGGGCCATAAGTACAACAGCAAGTGTCCTTGTAAGAGAAAGGCAGAGGGAGATTTGAGACACACAGAAAGCAGAAGGCCATGTGAGGAGCGGACAGAGATTGGAGCTATGTAGGCACAATCCAAGGAACTCCTGGAAGAATCAGGCAAGGATTTTCCCCGAGAGCCTTCACAGGGAGGGAGGCTCTGCTCACACCTTAATTTCAGACTTCTGGTTTCCACAACTGTTAGAGAATAAATTTCTGTTGTTTTAAGCCACCACGTTCGTGGTCATTTGTTACGGCAATCTTAGAAAAATAATATAGGTACTTCATACAAGCTATTTCGTTTGTTCTCAAAGTGCCTTTTCATTCCCATTTTACAATAATAGCAGTGAGAGTTAACAAAGAATTACCAGAGGGGCCGGTGCTGTCGTGTAGCGGGTAAAGCCGCCACCTGCAGTGCCGGCATCCCATATGGGTGCTGGTTCGAGTCCTAGCTGCTCCACTTCCCATCCAGCTCTCTGCTATGGCCTGGGAAACCAGTAGAAAACGGCTCAAGCCCTTGGGCCCCTGTACCCATGTGGGAGACCCAGAAGCAACTCCTGGCTCCTGGCTTCAGATTGGCACAGCTCTGGCCATTGCGGCCAGTTGGGGAGTGGATCAGCAGATGGAAGACCTCTTTCTGTCTCTCTCTCTGCCTCTCCTTCTCTCTGTGTAACTCTGACTTTCAAGTAAATAAGTAAATCTCAAAAAAAAAAAAAAAAAAAAAAGAAAGAAAGAAAGAAAGAATTACCAGAAATGCCAGTTCCTGTATCCCTGTTCACACTTCCTTCCAAAAGGGTCCTGCCTCTCTCTCCATGAGATTCTTTCATATTCTTGGGACACCCAGTAGAGAGGGTCAAGCTGTGGACTTGATTCAGCCAATGGCTCGCTCTCTCTCACTCTCTCTCTTTCACACACACACACACACCACACTCTCACACACACACTCTCATACACACACACAGCAACCTGAACCCAGAGATTCTAGTTAGACAACAGTGGACACTTGAAGTAAGATGTCGCCATTTAGCCAGGGTCAAGGAAATCATCCCAAGGTAGTTGTGCTTTGGAGAGCAGTGAAAGCATGGAACGGGCCTTCCATGGAAAGACCTGGGAAAATGAAGTTGACTCAGAAGCAGACAGGAGACCCTGAGGGGTGAGCAAAAGACCTTAGCAAAGTATTTTCCAGCTCCCACGAGAAAGAATTTTCCATCTCCCACCTGAAAAAGAATTACAGAAAGACTCCTTCTCCTCCATAGTGGAGCACAGCCTGGATTTCAGGCCCACCTCAGGCAGGGCCCCCTTGCCAGGGTCTAGAATACACAAACATCCACCTGCTTGGTGTATTTTACCTTTACTGGAACCCCTACAGCCCTACAATAATCCCCTTCTTAACCTGGGCTGATTTCCCTGCCCTTCTATTCTTTGCAACCAGCAACCCTGACCAGGACACAAGGAACTTGGTCAAGGTCCTAGAGGGAATACACGGAGATGCAAGTTTAAAACCAGGTCTAGCCAGTTCCAAAGCTTGTCCTTACCCTACAGGGCTTGTGATCCATGGGAAGGACTTTGAACTTCTCCTGAGGGTAATGAGAAACAATCATTAGATTTCTTAACCTTCAGTCGTTCTTTGCTACTGTGTGCCCTACAGTGTTCTAAGTGCCTCACACTTTTCAACTCATAATGATTAAAGAAAAAAATGATTATTCACACATTAGCTAAAATCACCCATTATCGCACTTACAGAATATGCCACATATTTCAAAGATCCATCTGTTCATACTGCTTACTTCCCTCCCTCTTTTGAAAATGAAGACTTACAAATATCTCAGTGCAAACACCTAGTTTTTTCCCATAAAACAACAACCAAAAAAAAAAAAAAAACCAAATCTCAGGCATTCAGAGCCCTTTGTCACATAGTTGAACATGCTCAGCTGATATACAAGTTTCCTTGGTTTGGACAAAAGAAAAATGACCTGCTACAAATTGGAGTTGTGCTAGATCTTCTAAAATACTACTAAACTGCTACTCTTGATATCAGATAAAATGTGTATTTTTTAAAAATATATTTTAAGTCTTAATCAGTTTCTCTAAGACTCCAGAGGGCAAAACCATAGAAACTAGAATGCACACACTAGAAATGTTCCTTGGGTATATCACACTGTCTTTTCCATACGCCTCAAAGCAGGCTCTATTGACCTAAGCCTGTCTTTTCAAGCAACAAATAAATGCAAAGCAACATCTCATTTTGATCTGGGGCAGAGCAGACAAGTTTTAATTAGCTGGCCATGTTCACAAAAGGCTGAGAGAATGCACGTGATACATATCTGAACCTTGCTAATAATATATATCATTCTCTATTTAAATAACGCATGATATGCCCCTCCAGGTCTATCCCACCCCTCACCTCTCAATAAAGGCAGAATGTCCTTTCAGGACACATGTAGCTGGGCCTCAGAGACAGATTTGTTGGAAGAATCTCCACAGTGTTATTTTCCTCTGGCAGAATAATCTTAGTTTAAAAAAAAAAATAACTGCCTGCAGGCCAGCTAAAGGCTTCTTTTTCATGTATTGAAATCAAATTTTCCCAAACCAGTGCTTGGCAGCAGACTGTTCCAGGTGATGCCAATGGAAGTGGCATGAAAGAGAGCAGTCGCCATCAAGTCAGTCCAGGAAATATTATGCCCCTCTCATGAAAGTCTCATAGCACACCGTACACACAGGCTCCGCACCATACACGTTCTCCACAGCACAACCTACAGAGCAATAATTTCCAAACACCATTTGGGAAACTCGATCTTCCTAAACAGGTGGGGACCAGAGAACTATCAGATACCTCTCTGCAAATGGGCAGGTTTCTGCGGGAGTCATTCCAGCGCATGTGCTCAAGTCGGTGAAATACTTATTCATTTGGCTGTCCTGGGCAGGTATTTTCATTTGTTTTCTCCTCCCATGACCTCAGTATTTCTCTGGGCCTACCACTTATCAAACAAAGCTAATTTTATGTTTTCCGTGACTCACTAAACATCCTATTTGAATCACAAAAGAGTGTGCTTCCCTAAGACAACAGTCGCTGACGGGGTCTCAGCCTCCCCTCTCATCTCACTGAAGCCAGCCTCTTCCCCTTGGGCAGTTAGCATTCTGGACTTGGTCGCCTCTCTGCTGAGAGCACACCCATGCCTCCCCTTGTGGTTTATGAGAACTGGCCTATTTACTTGGTTGTCTCCATCTCGCGATGCTCGGCCTTCTTAGTAGGGAGTTCTTAACCTGAAGGCTGTGGATCTGTGAACTTGGCTGGGTAGAAGTGAACATCTTTATTTTCACTAACTGCTGAGATTCATTTCTGCAATTACAGATAAAGACAACAAACCGCAGTGCTGTTACCAATACCCTGTGACTCTGTCACTAGAAATCCTAAACGTACCTGATCTTGTCACAGTTGCTGCCACTGTCACAAACTATCACGTATGCGTCCACTGCAAAATCCCATGAATTCATTTTGCCTTCTGATACGTTAACAAAGAAGCCCATATGTGTGGGGAGCAACTCAGACTAGACTAAGTTACTGGAATTAAGACTTATTCTATGCATCTGCTCTCCCACAATATGGCGCTGGGAGAGGAGTAAACAGCTTCTACGCAGCTGTCTCTTGCCAACTTGAGTGATGACCTGCAGGAGCTGATCCTGCTCCTGATTGGAGGAGAGCAGCGTACTCGGCGTGTGGGTAGCAGAGTTGGGATTGGTGGAAGAGGACTATAAAGGAGGAGAGAGACAACATGCACCAGGAACATCTAAGGGGAACACCTGAGCAGCCCCCGAGAGAACCGGCCGGCGGTGTGCCGCTCCCCCGCGGAAGTGGGGAAAGTGGCAGGGGGAACTGCCCTTCCACAGAGGTGGAAGGATCGGCAGCCAACCCGGGAAGAACCAGCAGCAAACCCAGGAAGGGCCGAGCAGACAAAAGAACAGCGCAGGGTCTAGTGTCATTCCTCCACGAAGAGGGGGAGCTACATAATGGTGCCGTGACTCGGATAGGAAACCTAGGCAGGGTTTAGTGTCTTTCCTCCACGAAGAGGGGGAGCGACACATATGTTCTGTCACAGATTTGATTTTTAAACATTTTGATATGTGCATTTAATTGACTTCTGGGGCCCACACTGTGGTGCAGCGGGTAAAGCTGCCACCTGCAGTGCCAGCATCCCATATGGGCGCCAGTTCTAGTCCCGGATGCTCCACTTCTGATCCAGCTCTCTGCTATGGCCTGGGAAATCAGTGGAAGATGGCCCAAGTGCTTGGGCCCCTGCACCCACATGGGAGACCCAAAGGAAGCTCCTGGCTCCTAGCTTCGGATCGGCGCAGCTCTGGCTATTGCAGCCATCTGGGGAGTGAACCAGCGGATGGAAGACCTCTCTCTCTCTCTCTCTCTCTCTGCCTCTCCTTCTCTCTCTGTGTAACTCTGACTTTCAAATAAATAAATAAATCTTTAAAATATATATAATTGACTTCTATTATAATCCTATATATTTTATTCCAAGAGTTTAGAACACTATTTTAACTAAAGGCTCCTAAGTTTTCACCAGATTGCCAAAGATTGCATGGCACGGAGGAGCCCTTGGTCCCTTTCCTCTCCCTCTCTTCTCTCTTTCACACACAAAGGGCCTTCCTCTTCAAGCAGTTTTCTTGGCTCCTTACTAAAACCTTCCTCGTCCTTCAGGGCAATCTATCACTTTCTCTGGGAATTCTTCCATAATCTCAAAGTTTGTATAGGACCTCTTATCTATGGTCCCAAGCATCTCCCACACTCCAGCATAGCCCATTACCCCAAAGTCCCATCACTCACTTGTTTCCATGTGGGCAGAGGCCCACCATTCTGTCTGCATCACCTTGCACAGTGCCCAGCTTCCATAGTCATCTTTCTCTGTTTTCGTCATTTCAATGAATGACTGCAGTGCTTTCTTTTAGGCGGCAATGTGTTTATAAGCTGCAGCCATAAAAACTCCTACCGTGGAATGATACTGACCTGAATTTCTGGTTTTCCGTTGACATATACAGTGCTGTTGTTGACCATTTCCACAATGGCTACTCCAAGATTGCACCGAATCCCAAAGGAAATGCAGAAGCCCAGCCCACTCATGATGGCAATGATGTAACGCTTGGGGATGCCACAGCAGCGGCAGTCACAGAATGGGGGACTTGGCCTGGATACCTGCACAGGCTGTCCGTCTTCATTCAGCTCAATGTTATCTTCTTCCTCATTAGTCCCATCAAGTTTTCTACATCGTAAAAAGAACAGGCAGAGGGAAGACAAAAAAAAAAAAAAAACAGTATTAGGGGCAAAGCATATGGAACAAAAAAGGAAAAATATGCCAAGAAAATTAAAAGGAAAACACAACATAAGATATAATAGGATGGGGCCGGCGCTGTGGCTCAGCGGGTTGATGCCCTGGCCTGAAGTGCCAGCATCACATATGGGCGCTGGTTCTAATCCCGGCTACTCCTCTTCTGATCCAGCTCTCTGCTATGGCCTGGTAAAGCAGTAGAGGATGGCCCAAGTCCTTGGGCCCCTGCCCCACATGGGAGACCCAGAAGAAGCTCCTGGCTCCTGGCTTCACATCAGCACAGTTCTGGCCATTGCAGCCAACAGGGGGGTGAATCATCAGATGGAAGACCTCTCTCTCTGCCTCTCCTCTTTCTCTGTAACTCTGACTTTCAAATAAATAAATCTTTAAAAAAAAAAGATACAATCTGAGGGACCAGCACTATGGCATGGCAGGTAAAGCCACCATCTGCAGTGCCGGCATCCCATATGGACGCCAGTTCAAGTCCCGGCTACTCCACTTCTGATCCAGCTCTCTGCTATGGCCTGGGAAATCAGCGGAAGATGGCCCAAGTCCTTGGGCCCCTGCCCCCATGTGGGAGACCCAGAAGAAGATCCTGCCTTCAGATCAGCTCAGCTCTGGTCATTTCGGCCATCTGGGGAGTGAACCAGCAGATGGAAGATATCTGTTTCCCTCTCCCTCTTCCTCTCCCACTTTCCCTCTCTCCCTCTCTCTCCTACTCTCTCTGACTCTCTGTAACTCTGCCTTTCAAATAAAAATAAATTCAAAAAATCTAAAAAAAAAAAAAAGACCTGGCTGCCACTTCCGATCCAGCTCCCTGCTAATGTTCCTGGGCAGGTAACAGAAGATGGCTCAAGTGCTTGGACCCCTGTACCCATGTGGGAGACCTGGCTCCTGACTTCAGCCTTGACCTGCCTGAGCCATAGTGTGTTAGTAAAATGGTACAGTCTTATCTATGGCACAATCTATACCGCAGACACCATCCTAGGCTCTAGCCCCATTGCTATGGCTGGAAGCCAGGTGATGCCATGGCCCAACCACCAGTGTCAGCTCCACCCCCACCCTAATGGGATTCACTGCTCCTACTTCCCTGCCTGCCCCCCAGCAAAGGTTTAAGAGGAACTGTTCCTGAACACGTGGCTCTCTGTCTCTCTCTCTCTTTTACGCTCTCCTTCTCTCTCTTTTCCTTCTTTGCCCCTTCCCTCCAGTCTGTCGGGTTTCCCCCAATAAACCTTTTCCCTGACTCCGGTGTTGTGTTTTGTGGCAGCCTTACCTCGTGGCCATTTGAGGAGAGAACTAACAGATGAAGATTCTCTCTCTCTAACTCTGCCTTTCAAATAAGTAAAAGACATTTTTATTTTTTTTAAAGATTAACTGCTAACCTGGATTTAATCACCAGTTCTGTCACTTATATGCTAGCTATGTGACTTTGAACAAATAACTTAGCCTTTCTGGGTCTCATGCTTGCTCCTCTGTACAATAAATATATGTATTTCACAGTAGTTAAGTTAAATGAGCCTACACTAAAGACAAAAATGTTACCCCCAATAAACGAATAGGCATTGGCTGAGCATTCAGATCTACACCATCCCTGGTGTTGCCTTAGCATTTTATACATTGCTCTGTTAGTGTTGAGTCACTGTGTGCTGATTCACACACATGAATGAATGAAGGCCTCCCTGGTCTGTTGTGAGAAAGCTAAGGGCAGAAGCTGCTTCTTAGTCATCTCTACCAAGGTGCTGAGCATGGAGCCTGGACTCAGTGATCCTTGTTCCACTGAATGGAATTGGTGAATCATTTGCAGATACCACTCCTGCCTTGAAGCACTTAGAAAAGGCAGTGGGGGGGTGGGGGGGGTTGTGTTAAGGATCTGTTCACTCTGGCCCAGAAACAAATTTTTTAAAAAGAGTGGGGGAGGGAAAAGTTCTTGATGGATAAATAAGGAAACAAACAAATACCCTGCTTTCTTAGGAAGTGGAGATTTTAATAATTTGTAATAGCCACTGAACCTGTTTGGTTTTCCTCCCGTGTTGGCTAAATTGGTCTTGTAGATCAGGGTGACATCTGTCTTTGTTGTTTCCCAAAATGGATAACTACAATCCGGGGCTGCACATCCTGGGGAAGTGTGTGCCACTGTCCACCTTCATAGCTGCCCAGGAAACTTCCAAACCCCAGGGTGCTGACTGCTTTTAAGATATGCTAAGTAGCCTTTAGGCACTTGTAGAACTATTTACTTACAGAGCAGATGTTCCCACTAATTGTGGAGAAGGCAGAAGGCGTGGCTCTGTTCTGTAGGTAACCAGGTCAACATCTGGAGCACAAAGTGGGCACAACCTGCAGCTCATTTTCTGAGTTTTTAAAATCCACTCCCTTGCATATCATGGTGAGTACGAGCATACTTCAAACAGTTTGTAGAAAATGGAATTAAAAGATAAGTTTATTTTGGTGCAAAATGTATTTGAAATTTTTGAATTATTCATATTTGTTATGGGCTCCAGAGCTGTAAAATGGGGATAAATCGTACTTCTCAAGACTGCTTTGAGGATTAAGGAAAATTATCTATGTAGCTAAAGCCCACCCCGTGGAGTGTGCAGAGTGTAGGAGGTAGTCAGTATCCTCTATTTCCTTACTCCTTCCATCAGGATAGCAAATCAATGTGTAAATTGGCTCTCAAGTTATTATGGTACCCATCACTCCCTATTGTTACCCCTACAAAATCTCAGTCACATGTAACATTACACTTACGCTGCTGTTTTTCTTATGGTTAAAACTGAACAGAAAGAAAAATGTTTTGCACTCATGTCTCTATCAAAAATGGAAAAATAAAAAGACTAAGAGCAAGCATGTAGTAGACAACCATCATTTATGGCTATCTGATGTCTTCAACTTCTCTTGATTTTTCAAGTCTCACCCGTAGAGCAGAGAAAGATACTTTTCCTTGGCTCTCTTGCAGCTACAGTGCAGTATGAGAGGTGGACTCTACTAAATCAGGGGCACCTGGGTGAGAGGTTAATGCTGCAAGAAGGGACAAGAAGAGGATGCAGTCTGCAGGGAAAAAGGCAATGCAAAAAGTAGCAGAAGTAATGGCAGAGGCAACTGGTGCCTCTGTGACTATTGGGGCAAATTTCTGAAACAAATCATAAGATTGTCAGAACACTGCAGTCATGGCAGTGGTGTTTTGTCCTAAACAGTCTAATCATATGATACAATACGTTCTCTGATGCATTTTTCAAAGATGTTGAACACCCAGACCAAACATGCTATTCTAAATTTCATTCCATTTTAGCTAAAGTGCATTTTTTTATTGTGACCAAGAATTTTGATTGTAGCATATTTCTTTGTGGAAATGGAGACTATTTCTGTGTATTAATATGTAAAGTGTGTCTACATCCAAAAATAAAATATGGACTGCTTCATCTTGTATTTATTGGGCATATGGCCCATGCCTAAGCTTTAAAGAGCACTTAGGAAATTCGGGAAGCCAGGAAAGACAGAAAATAAAAACTCAGCTATGAAAATATAAAGTATCCTTCAAATAGCTTGTAGAAAAATGGAATTTAAATATACTTTATTTTAGTGCAAAGAGTGCTTGAAATCTGTACAAATTCTTTCATAATACATATTTTCCATGAACTTTTTGAAGGTCTCCCATACACATGGATCTCAATTTTTTTTGAATCAAAATAAACTAATCTTTTAAGCCCATCTTCAATTAACCTGTTGGAATACCCCCTTGTACTTCCAGGCTAGGAAAAGGCAAGAAATGGTTAGAAGAGATCAGTTGACATTCTAAAAATCTTAGGGATCCTGAAACTCATTTCTTTGGCAGAACTCTGAGGTAGGAGAGCCATAGGAGATAGTTTTTAAAAGTAGACCCTAAAGATTAGATCCTGGTGTTTGATTACTTACTAGTTGGCTAGCAAGGAGGACCCCTTCAATGCGGGGCAGATGGAGTCTTCAGAGTGTTGAACCCTTATCAGGAGCTGCTCTCATTTTCCCTTTTGGCCATGAGATCAATAACTAGAATTGAATCTCAGCATGCATCAGGTTGGGAAAGTGCTGAGCCTGCCAGTGGAGAGTAGGGTTGTACACCAAGGGAGCAGGACCTGGATAACCTGGGAATGGATTCTGAGTGTTCTGGATTCACAGGAGGGTGGGACAATAGGGTGGGCTAAGAAGAGTTTGTCAGTATGGAATGACTTGATTTGTACCCTCCAAAAAGATAGGCTGAAGTCCCAATCCCCAACACCTATAAATGTGACCTTAATTGGAAATGGGGTCTATTTAAATGTAATCAAGTTAAAAAAAAGATCATATTGGATTGGGATGAGCCTAATCTAATGCCTTCCTTTTAGGAAGAAGGGAACATAGACTTGTAGACACAGAGATAGGGAGGACAGGGGAGAAGGCTATGTGGCAACATGCGGAGAAATTAGAGTGCATCAACAAAGAAAAGAATGCTAAGAATTACCACAACCACCACCAGAGCCAGAAGAGACAGAAGGAATCTTCCTTCAGAGACTTCTAAGAGAGCAAGACCCTGCCAACACCTTGACTTTGAACTTCTAGTTTCATTAATTGTGACTGGATACATTCCCATTGTTTTAAGCCACCAGGATGATCATGTTTCATTATAGCAATCCTGGGGAAGTAATAAAAAGGGCATTGTCTCATGACGCAGATTTTAACATCTAGCAAAGGTGTAGGGAAAGTGGTTCTAATAAGCTGCTAACTTGGCTGTTGCAAGCTTAAATAAAAGAGTTGTCAAGAAGAGCTTGATGATACCTTTTAATGTAATTGTGTATTGATTTTTAGTCATTTTTCATTGTGCTCAGAGATATGATTATAACCTTTTTAAAAAAACAAAAACTGACTTCAGCATTCACCAGATGAGAAGAAGACATCTTTCAAGCAGATCTGACTATCAGTAACATCTGCCTTTCAAATTGACCATAAATGATTTCCCTCTTTGAATAAACACCTGAAGTAGGGGCACAGTTAAGTCAGGGCATGTTGCAATAATCATATTCAACATGGTTCTAATTGCTCCTGTTCATCCCAAGAGAGAACACCCAAGGCCACAGGAACATCTTTTCTTGGTACAAGTCCATGTCCTCTCTTTTCCATTATTGTTTAGTGAACCTTATTTATAGATCTATTTCATTTTTAATGCCTAGTTTAAAGAATTCTCAATCTGATCTAAGTATAGAAATAAATTAGTAAGAATTAAATTGGATTGCTTCTATTCCTTTAACTGAAGTTTGATCTCTGTCACTAGGAATTTAAAAATTCATGATTGTTTTATCTTCAATGTTAATCATACTCTTGATCAATTAAAAGTTTTCTCTTTAATTGAGCTTTTATAAAGAGCATTGGTGGAGCCAGCGCTGTGGTGTAGTGGGCTAAGCATCCACCTGCTGCACCGGCATCCCATGTGGGCACCAGTTCATGTCCTGGCTGCTCTTCTTCTGATCCAGCTCTGTACTATGGCCTGGAAAAGCAGTGTAAGATGACCCAAGTGCCTGGGCCCCTGCACCCACATGAAAGACCCAGAAGAAGCTCTTGGCTCCTGACTTCAGCCTGACCCAGCTCCAGGTGTTGCAGCCATTTGGAGAGTGAACCAGCAAATGGAAGACATCTCTCTCTCTCTCTCTCTCTCTCTCTAACTCTGCCTCTCAAACAAATACAATCTTTTAAAAAAGAGCATTGCTAAAACAATTATAACAGATTATAGAGAAAGGGATCAGAAGGCTCAAAGGGATGGACATGCAGTAATTGATTTACTATATAAAACTAGAAAAATCCAAAAACTAACTGTATTTCTCAGGAGGCCAAGGGAATACTCCCTCTAGTAAGCCAATAAGGAAGTCAGTGATGATGGCGTCACTAGCACTGTTGAGAAACTCAGAAGCCGCAGGCTGGGTCTCACAACAGGAAGTGCTATCCCAGAACTAAGACAATTGGGATGATAGAATTATGGAATAGTAGGGACCAGAGGCAGCACTTAACCTTGATTAATTAGTTTAATGACAGTGTGTGATCTTGCTATCAGAGATGAGTGATAGAACATGGTGCCACTAGGTCAAAATAAAAAGGTACCCTAGGGGCGGTGCTGTGGCATAGTGGGTAAAGCTGCCACCTGCAGTGCCAGCATCCCAGCTGCTCCACTTCTGATCCAACTCTCTGCTATGGCCTGGGAAGGCAGTAGAAAATGGCCCCCAAGTCCTTGGGCCCCTGCACCCACGTGGGAGACCCTGAAGAAGCTCCTGACTCCTGGCTTTGTATCAGCCCAGCTCTGGCCGTCGTGGCCAACTGGGAAATGAACCAGTGGATGAAGCCCTGTCTCTCTCTCTTCCTCTCCTTCTCTCTCTGTGTAACTCTAACTTTCAAATAAATAAATAAATAAATCTTTTTTTAAAAAAAGTTATCCCAATTTAATATTACATAATATTCATAATCAGAAAAGATGAAGAATATGAGCCATAAGCTAAGTTGGCCATCCCAATAAAGAAACACATTCTCTTGCTCAGTTTCTAGACCAGAATTCAGTGACTGAAAGAGATGTTGGGTCTCCATGGCAAAGGAATCTGGAATACATGAGGGGAATGTTGTCTTGATTCCTCCAGTCCTTTTCCAAAGAAATCGACAGCCATTTATTTGAGGAAATACACACTAAATAAAGAAGAATACCCTGACATTTTGAAGACTGTTGGATAAAGGGGCAAGTTGATGTTTATATTTACAGAAGTATCATATGTTTCATGTTACAGTAGAACTTAGGATGGTTAGGCAATCATTGAAGTCTTGGCACAAGTCCATTGTATGGTGGCTTCACTTTATCCATAGATCAACTCATTGGTCATTTCCCCATGTCTAATCCCCACATGCATAGTTGGAATGGAGACATCTAGCATTTAATAAAATCATTACACTGGTTCCTTGATTTGTAGAACAAGAACTACTCTAGTAGAAAAGACCAAATAAAGGTCCTTGAAACTGCCATCCCTAAGTAAGATAATAAATCAATACCCTTGAAACTACCATTCCTGAGTAGGATGATAAATCAAAAATAGTATTACATCATACAGAATGATAGAGATTAGTTTCACCTTCAGAGATTTGAAGGATGCAGGAATGGTAATCCCCTTTATATCACCATTTAATTCAACAGCCTGGCCCCTCCCAAAAAAAAACAAAAACAAAAAAAGAATGGATAATTGTGGGTAATAGTAAACTACCACAAGATTAACCCAGGTCCCTGGTTTGCCTCTCTTGATCTGATGCATTCTTTCCATGTCCGTTAGGAAAGGTGATCAGAAGAAGTTTTCACTGACAGAAGATGAGATGGATGACAGTGTATATTCATGGTTAGGTCTTCCGGACCTTCTGCCGAACATCACATTGATCTGTTAGGACCCATAGATAACATGATGTCAACTGCAGCTCCTGAGCAAGAAGTGACAAGTATTTTGGATGTTTCAGTGAAACGCATATGCTCAAGAGTAAGAGATAATTACTAACAAATTTCATAGGCCCATATTATAGTGAATTTCATACAAATCTAGTAGTTTGAGATTACAGAAAATTCCTTATGGAGTATAGGGAGAGTAGAAAAAACTTTGTACCACTAAGAAATACAATGCTTGGTAGATCTCTTAGGATTGGAGAGAAGTATATTCCATACCTAAGAACCTGTTCTAACCCACTTATTCCATAATATAAAAAGCTGTTGGGGCCAGCATTGTGGTGCAGTAGGCTAATCCTCTGCCTGCCATGCCAGCATCCCATATGGGCGCTTGTTCTAGTCCCAGCTACTCCTCTTCTGATCCAGCTCTCTGCTATGGCCTGGGAGAGCAGCAGAAAATGGTCCAAGTGATTGGGCCTCAGCAACCATGTGGGAGACCTGGAAGAAGCTCTTGGCTCCTGACTTCAGATTGGCCCAGATTCAGCCACTGTGACCATTTGGGGAATAAACCAACAGATGGAAGACATTTCTCTGTGTGTCTCCTTCTCGCTGTCTGTAACTCTACCTCTCAAATAAATAAATAAAATCTTTTCTTAAAAAAAGTGTTGGCTTTAAAAAGATCCAAAATCTAAAAGATGTTCAGCAGCAAATCTGAGCCACAATAAGAACAATCTTGCCATTAGAGTCATGTTATCCTGCATATCCCTGGTACTAAGGGAATTTGGGTTTGGAAAATATGCCATAAGGGGTTTCTATCAAAACCCAAGGTGGGGTCGGGGGCAGTGCCATGGCGCAGTAGGTTAATTCTCCACCTGTGGCGCTGGTTCTAGTCCTGGCTGCTCCTCTTCCAATCCAGCTCTCTGCTGTGCCCCAGGAGGACAGTGGAGGATGGCCCAAGTACTTGGGCCCCTGCACCCGTATGGGAGACCGGGAAGAAGAACCTAGCTCCTGGCTGTGGATCAGCAGGGTTCCTGCTGTTGTGGCCATTTGGGGAGTGAACTAACAGAGAGAGGACCTTTCTCTCTGTCTCTCTCTCTCTCTCTCATGGTCTGTAACTCTACCTCTCAAATAAATAAATAAAATCTTTTAAAAATTTAAAAAAAAAAAACCAATGGGGAAATAAAGTTAAGACTCTCATGATTCTGGAACAATGTCTCATTTTCTATAGCAAAAAATATATATACAACATATGTTAGGCCATCACAAAACACACCAAACACTGAAGTAAGGGAAAGGGTTTATTGGGGAAACCAGCAGACCGGAGGAAAGGGGTGAGGAAGGAGAAAAGGGGGGCCGCGTGTCTGGGAAGCAGATCTAATATCCCTTTTCCAGGGGGTGGGAAGGGAAGTAGGAATAGCCAATCCCATTAGGTCGGGGGTGGAGCTTGACACCGGTGGTTGGGCCATGTGGCTACCTAGCTTTCGGCAATGGCAGCAGGGGCCAGGGCCTAGGATGTAAATCAGGGTGTAGATCACATCATAGATAAAATTGTGCCATTTTCCTAATAACATACATAAAACTACTACTAACATGTTACTCAGGGATAATGGAGAATCTGACCACGGACTATCAAGCAATCATGTATCCAAGATCCCTCCATCATGAGCTGAGTACTGTCAGACCTACCAAGTCATGATGTCCATCAGAAGATGGAAGTGGTATACCTGGGAACAAATACCAGCAGGACCAAGGGGCACAAGTAAACCCATATCAGAGATCCAGACTCCCATGTCATCTTTAACTGCTTCACCAATGCCTCACTTATGAGCAAATTATAGGAGGAAGAAAAAAACTGAGCTTTGTTCACAGGTAGTCAGTCTGGCAAGTTAGGACAAGTGAAAAATGGCCTCTTGCTGCCCAACGGCACTATCAGGGTGGCCCTGAAGAGCAGTGATGAAGAGAAATCTTCCTGATAGTGCTTTGAGCATTACCTGGTCATTCATTTTGTACATAAAGAGGAACATTGCAAGGTAAGGTGTGTGTGTGTGTGTGTGTGTGTATACACTCACAGGCAGTGAAGAATGAGTTTGTCAGAGCAATATTGGAAGATTCGGAAGAACAAAGTTTTGGGGAGAGATATTTGGATTCACTTATGAGAGTGGACACAAAGTGAGATTTTTAGTTTGCAAGGAACATATGGTGGAGAGCTTCTACTTGGAAGACATGCTAAACAGCCAATAGACAGGCTGACTTGGCCAGCTGATGTAAACCAGCTTTTGTCTTTAGCCACCCAGTGCCAGGACAGTAGATTTGTGTAGAAAGAAGCCATGGTATCAGTGATGGAGGCTATACATAGGCTCCCATTCATCAAGACTGATTTAGTGACTGCTAAGTCCTTGATATGGCATACTCCCTCAGAAGACAACCAGCAAGATGCTGGAAAGTGGTCTATCTCAGACCCCTTCCATCCCGAAAAGAGTAGCAACTCAGTGTGGTTGGGGATGACACATATTCCACATGTAAGTTTGCCTAGTTAGCCTGTAAGTCTCAGCCAGCATCATACTCTAAGGACCTGTGGAAGGTCTGGTTTGGACTCAAACCAACATGCTCGCTTGATGGCAAAAGTAATACAGAAATGGGCACAGGACAGGAGGACCGCACTTCCAGAAGCTGGAATCCTGGCAGAGCTGAGGAAGCCTCTTAAAAATGTAACTGGAGGGGGCCAGCACTGTGGCTCAATAGATTAAGCCTCTGCCTGCAGCACCAACATCCCATATGGGCACCGGTTGTGTCCCAGCTGCTACTCTTCCAATCCAGCTCTCTGCTATGGCCTGGGAAAGCAGTAGAAGATGGCCCAAGCACTTGGGCCCCTGCACCCATGTGGGAGACCCGGAAGAAACTCCTGGTTCCTGGCTTCAGACCAGCACAGCTCTGGCCATTGCAACCATTTGGGGAGTGAGCCAGCAAATGGAACATCTTTCTGTTTCTCCCTCTCTCTGTATGTAACTGTATCTCTCAAATAAATAAATAAAATCTTTTTAAAAAATGCAACTGAAGCATCAGCTTGGAGACAAAGCCCTGTAAGGTAGCTATGCTGGGGCCAGAGCTGTGGCGTAGTGGGTAAGGCCGCCGCCTGCAGTGCTGGCATCCCATATGGGTGCCAGTTCAAGTCCCGGCTGCTCCTCTTCCGATCCAGCTCTCTGCTTTGGCCTGGGAAAGCAGTGGGAAGTGGCCCAAGTCCTTGAAACCCTGCACCCACAAGGGAGACCCAGAAGACGCTCCTGGCTCCTGGCTTCAAATCAGTGCAGTTCCGCCCATTGCAGCCAATTGGGGAGTGAACCAGCAGATGGAAAAACTCTCTCTGCCTCTCCATCTCTCTCCATGTAACTCTTTCAAATAAATAAATAAATCTTAAAAAAAAGGATGCTGTGCTGCAGGATACAGTATGTTCCATAAGCCAACAATTAGCACAGATGCTGTCTTCCATGGACAGAAGGCATAGGTCTGCGAAACAAAGGGTGAAAAGAGTGCTCCCACTCAACATTATTCCCAGTTACCCACTTGACAAACGTCTCATCTCTTCATCTTCAGGCTCTGTGAGTCTAGAAGTGGTGATCCACAAGAAAAAACCTCTTCTGGTTGGAAACACAATGGAAACCTCATTAAATACGAAGAATGAGAACAGATATTTAACACAGTGGTTAAGACACTCACGAGTCCCAGCTGCTTCACTTCAACCCCGCTCCCTGCTAATGGCCTGAGAAAAACAGCAGAAGATGGCCCAAGGGTTTGTGCCCCTGCCATCATGTGGGAGACCTGGAAGAAGCTCCTGGCCCTGGCTTTGGACCAGCCCAATACTGGCCATTGAGGGCACCTGGAGAGTGAACCAGCAGATGGAAGAGCTCTCTCTGTCTCTCCCTCTCTCTCTGTAATTCTACCTCTCAATCAATAAATTTTTACATAAATTTCAAAAAGATACTCAAAACCTACATCAGAGTACCTGGATTTGATTGCTGGTTCCTGACTCCAGCTTCCTGCTTCCCCAGAGAGGCAGCAGTGTTGGCCAATCACATGGGAGACCTGGATTAAGTTCCCATCTGCCAGTTTCAGCCTACCCAAGCCCAATCCTTGCCATTGCAGGCACTTAATGAATCAGCAAGTAAGAGCATATCTCTCTTTCTTTCTCTCTCTGCCTCTCAAAATTAAGATTAAATAGATAAAGAGCACTTCAAAACGTTCATAGAACAAGTGAATTAAAAAATAAGTATGAGGTGGGCATTTAGTCCAGTAAAGCCGTCCATTTCCCATACTGGAGTGCCAGGGTTCAATATCTAGCTCTAGCTTCTAACTTTAGCTTCCTGCCAGTGTAGACCCTGGAGGTGGTACTGATGACTCAAGTAATTGAGCTCCTGCCACCCATCTGGTACACCTGGATTAGAGTTCCTGGTTCCTGGCTTCAGCCTGCTCAGTCCTAATCATTGAAGGCATTTGGGGAATGAACTTCTCTAGCTCTGGTTCTAGCTCTATCTGTTGATCGAATAAATTTCAAAAATATTTAAAGATAAGTTTATTTTGGTACAAAGATGTGAAGTCCATATTAACAAGGACTGTGACTGCTATTCAATCTCTTTGAGATTTTCATGCCAAGACTGGAGGACAACGCCAGGAGTCATCATGGGAGCTGGGAGAAATATGTTTAGGACCCAAGAGATCCACTAAAACACTTCCTTGTCTAGCTTTAACTGTAAATGCATAAATACAGCCAACGTGACCTGATAAGGGTCAGGCCCTCAGCAACAAAGGCCTGGGTCAACACAACAAGCAAACCAGCAGAAGCGAGGGGGATTGAGAAGGAGTAGAAAGCTTTTTGAGGAATTATGACCCTGAACAGAGTCCTGGAAAAGTTGTACCTGGATGGAGTGAACTGCCTATGAGGAGCAAGTGGATCCAAATGGTGTGATGGGTGGACTGAAATAGACACTGTGCACACCTGCAGATCCCTTTATCAGGCCAGCCACACACCTGGAGCTGCTGTACACTCTAACAGCTTACAACTGCTTCCTTCTCAGAACTGCACACTGCTCACTGGCCTATAGATAAATTCCCCATCCCTGCTGGGATAGCCCATGGCCAAGGACTGCCCAGTGCAGAGATACTAAAGCCTGACCCCACTTGCCTCAAAGGACCACTGTAAGTTAGTTTCACTTATATTGCAGAGCCTCCCCTATGGATATGGCCCTTGTGCCATTGTATGCTGGGCTTCTGGAAGGGTGCTTTGCTCATAAAGGATGCAAGCTCAATTCTTGCCTGATTCTTTCTCCTCTCCTATCATGCTTGAATCCCTCCAACTGTATTTTTTTCAGAAAGAGCTCTTCTTTATAAATCACATTCCAGGCTCACCCAAATCCTTCTCTCGGGTTCTGCTTTTCAGATAACCCTACCTAAAACAGAGATGCAGCAAAACAAAACTATAAAGTAAAATAAAGCAGTGAGGAGGGTCAGGGAAATGGGTGGGAGGAGGGAAGGTGAGCTTTGTCTTTAAACAAGACAGCCAAGAAACTCCTCATGGCAGGTGAACTTGGAGCAGAGACTGAAAGGAACTGAAGGAATGAGCCATCAGACTCTTCAGGAGAAAAACGTTTAGGCAAAGGGACCAGATGGTGCAAAAGCCAGGACAGGAGTGGATATGGGGGTTCCTGTGAGAGTGAGGAGGGCCCTAAGTCCTGAGGATAATGGAGCGAGAAAAGAATGTCTGAGATGTACTCAGAGACTTCTCGAAGTCCTACAGACCATAAGTGCCTTGAAGCGCCTTCAAAGGAGACTGACTTTATTTCTGGGGGAGGTGGGATACCATGGGAAGGTTCTGAGCATGGGTCTGTGCCCACGGGCCCTATAAGGTTCACAAAATCATTTGGTCTGGCAACCAGAGGTGGGATGCAAAATTCAATAAATCTATATAGTAGGTTGACTTTTAAGTTGATAATTTTGCACAGCCTGTGGATGATGTTAGAAGTATTCAAATAGCCCATAGCAGAAAAAAGGTTCTCCCCTACCCTGGAGAGATTCACCCCTTGCAGCCAAGTGGCCTGAAGACATGTAGGTAGGGCAACTGAAATCCAGGGTTGCTTGGTCTTGGAGCATGCCATAAACATGCCTGCCTTTGTCAATGGAGCAGGAAGTGCTCATCTGGTACATATGTTTAACACACAACCATTGGCACTTTCTAAAGTGCCCTCAAAGAATTAAATGAGTTTAAAGAACCTAGAACATACTAAGTGTTTGCCATTTTTTATTCCTAAGCCATTGGAGTAACACCACAGCATTTAAGATGAACAAATTGACATGTCAATTTCTGGACATTCATTTCTAAGTCTAATGTTCTCTATGTCATCTATATAGTCTAGTGCTAGACTATAAATAAATGCATCTTTATTTCTACACTTCCAAAATATTGTTGTACAGTGCTCACTTTGGCAGCACATATACTAAAATTGGAACAAAATATTGTTGTACATTTAGCTGATTAATTGCTCAGCTGCTTCTTATCAATGACTGTTTTCCAGGAAGGCTAATAATGCCTGACTGTAATCAACCCCATGTGTGAACTCTCAAATGCTTCTCTGTGCATTTGGCACTCCCTGGAGCAGGAGGAACACTGATTAAAAAGCATCTCAAGAATCCCATTTAGATGATGATCTCAGCCTCAAACATTATTAGACATCTATGATTTACACTGCCTGCTAAGTAGAAAGTAGGGGTTTCTAAGTTCCAAATGCCCTTTATAAAAAAAATGTCCTTTGAGTTTTTTTTTTTTTTACATTGGATTCTGTCAACTGATTTTATGTGAAAATCAATGGGGCAATAAGTAATTGCACATTATATGCCAAGCTCTGGGCAAGATGCTTTACATATAATTATCTTACAGACTTATGGCTAATACCAAATACATGGCAGAGCTGGACTTAATTATTCTGCAGCTCTGCTTAGACCATGGGAACTGAGGATCAACTTGGGTGTCTGGTTAACTAATGTTTATTTTTCCTTCCTCTGCCAATAGTTTATCTCTGGAGATAACTGAAAGAAGGAGTTAGAGTTTGGCTTCATTTTTCTAAGGCCATCTATAAGTAAGACAGCCATAATAATATCAAGCATTCAGTTAGAGCACTCTCTATCTCAAGTATTGTGCTAGCCATTTTTCTATTGTCCTGTGATGCCATTTTGAGGAAACTGTTCAAAGAGTCCTAGACATATGGCTCAATTTTTGGTTGAGGTTGCCCAACTTGGAAATTACTAATTTTTTAAGATTCCTAAGCAAACCAATTTTTGTAAACAAAATGATCTTAATGTGATCATCCAATCAAACATGGCAAAGCCAGCTCCTAAGGTAAGTCTTCTACTGAAAAAAAAGTAATTAAATTTCAAAAAATCAATTAAATTGAAAAAAGAATTCCAAAGTCGTTTTTCAAGTATTTTATAAACTAAGGTAAAGTTGGTGATTATAATGGTGACCATTACCCTAAGTCATGAATTTTGTTCCTAACTTTGCCAAATTCCTGTCATCACTTGAATAAGCCAATTAAGCCATTGTGCCATTTTTTTTTTGTAATTCTAATCAAATGAACACTACACAATAAGATGCTCCCTGGGGAGCGTGCAACAAAAGGATTAAACACTCTGCTTTAAATATTATTATAACCATTTCCCATATTTGGTTGGTTTATGCTGCTGTCACTGGGCTAGGTTTTCATCTAAACATGAAAATTTAGCAGAGGTCTGATTGAAGCCTTTTTTAATTTTAATTACTAAATTAATAAGGTCTCCAACCTGTTCTTTTATTACAAAAACTCATCAAGAGTGGCACAGTGGAAATTTTAACACTGATGGGAGCACATATGCTATTAAAACACAAGGAATGGGAAAAAATCCCAGAAATAGTCTCAGATTGCCTAGAAAGGGTACTTTAAATACAAAAGATTTTAAATTTAAGGGATAACATAGAGAAGTTACAAAGGCGATGCTAGGTGACATTTTCACTCACCAGGATTAAAAATAATTATTCAAACACATAAAAAGCTTATCAGGAGTATTTTCACATTTATTTATGTCAAGGAGATAAAGGAGTCCTACCTTGCACATAAGGACCACGGATTAATTCATATATCAAAACTGATATATATCAAAGGGGGCATATAAAAATTTACAAATTAAAATGTCACATAAATTCATCTATTTTTGGCACACTCTCCTTCCCATGATAATGTGTTTTACTTTAAAAAGGTTTTTTGGTTTGGACTAAAATCTCATTCAATTCAGTGATGGTACTTAATG
Organism: Oryctolagus cuniculus; assembly: GCF_964237555.1. Taxonomy (NCBI): domain Eukaryota; kingdom Metazoa; phylum Chordata; class Mammalia; order Lagomorpha; family Leporidae; genus Oryctolagus; species Oryctolagus cuniculus. Next base: position 103,264,801 of record NC_091442.1, on the reverse strand, counting down.
TTTTCCCCTTCATAATCATGTGAGATTTTGTGCTTTAAAGAATACTAATTTTTTAACTCTTCCAACTATTACGCCATTATCTGTGCTTTTGGGGAAAACTATTCAATCAGGGACCACTTTAGGTATATCATATAACAAACAAAAAATTTTCAAATATTTAATTTTCAGCTCAAAACACAACTACATTTGTCACTGAGTTAGCATGAAATATTATCTCCTCACTCTTTGCTAATTTAATGCCAAACACATCATATGCATTACCCCAAGTCCAATATGTGCTCATCCTGCTGCATAAACAGCACACTTGTCTTGATGTTTCCTTAATTAAACCCAACACTTTTTGATGCATATTTTTTCCCTCCCAACAGAGACTGTTAGTGCTGCAAGAGGCTCCAGAAACCATGTAATCTGACCCACCCCTCCTTGTTAAAATGTGTTTTATAAACATGACACAAAGTCGTTCATACATTGCCAACATGAGGCTACTCAAGAAATAAACCTCAAATTTGCCTCCCAACTTTACCTTTGTAAAATCCCCAACGAATCTCCCACGGCGTTCTTCACTCCTTCCTTCCCAGGTTTCAGAAATTTTTCCTTGAAGGTCTCAAAGGCTTTAAAAGGCATTTTGAATGAGGGGCACCTGAGAGCCGTTACCACCCAGTCTCAGCAACTGTCATCTTTTCTCCTGTCCAGCGTGGGGACCGCTCTGTTTTCCGGGAACACCTGGAAGTCAGTTCTCATAGAGGTAACTGCTTAGAATCAGAAAGGAGAGGAAACTCAGCCCAGATCTTCCAAGATGAGACCACTCTCTCCTCTCTCAAAACCCCTCCCTAACAAAAATGCCAAGAGTTGTCTGGCTGGGAATTCAGCCCCTTGAAAAAGCTACAAGTCAGCAGCAGCCGCCCGTGGCTGTTGCCTCGGACAGCCACTCTGAGACTGAGCGCTGCCTCTCTCCCTCCCTGGCTGCAGCTGGAGAAGCTAAAGTGGGTTCCAGCCCATGAGGATCCCCGAGACCTGCAGCAGCATCTGCGGCCTAGCCCAGCCCCTCCCACCTCCCCACAGGCAGCCTGTGGCTCTCCCTGAGTGCTCTTTTCCATGGAGTGCTATAGTAACCCGCAGGATACCTGCCCCTTAGCCGCTGGGGCTCAGTCATGGGCGCTGGGCCAGAGCAGGCGTCCAGAGGGAAGGTTGTGTTTATGAAACATTTACGAGTCCTCTGCTTTCTGAGGCCTGGGCCTGCTGAGCGGCTCTCAGCCACCACTTCATGCCCTTTGTGTCCCCTGTGGGAGCCATGAAGCAGTTTTTTGTTTGGATGCTAGCATGGATGTGATCCCTGGAGGAACATTTGCACTTGAGTGGGCTAAATGCAAAACCCAGGCCTTGAACATGTAGGATGGCATCTATTTGTTTCTCGTCGACAGAGCAGGTTCTCTGAAGGTATGGGATGCAGACACCATTAGGGCAATTAACTGAAGATATCTGAGCCAGTCCTAGCACCTGCTTACAATCTTCACAGGCTCCTCATTGTCTCCAAGAAAAAAATACCTTATCCTGGCGCCCAAAGTGCCTCCATGGGACCCTGAGCCCTGTTTCTTGTCCCTCTGCTTTCCATAACACTGAGGCCACTGAACTGTGGCCTCTGGAGTTCACTCAAGTCGTACCCCTGCCTGGGCAATGAACCTGACCCTTCACCGTGGTCACTTCTGGGGTCCTGAAGTCTCATCCAGACATCAGATCCACTAGAAAGCCTTGCAGATGAGGCGGAGGGTCCCTCCAAATCCTCTGTACTTAGGTGTAACCTAAGCACTAGTTCCGCTGGGGATGAAATATTGCATTGCACCTGTATTCCAGGCTGCAGGATGCTGCCTCCTGGTGGTGAAGACACAGCCTTCATCTGTGATGCTTCAGAGCTCCCTACACCCAGGGACGGCCAGGGACTGACCAATGTGCTGTGGGCGATGCTCTGATTTCCCCGGAGTCATTGTCACAGAACCAGTCATTGCCCTCTGCAGCTGTAGTCCAAACCTTTCTGAATTTGAATGAAATTAAACCAAATCAGAATTGGATCTTGGGTAGGTTAAATATTGCTAATATTTATTGAGCTTTTCCTATGGTCCAAGCTCTGTGTTAGGCACTCTATTTATATAGTATCACAATCTTCCCAACACTGCTCTGTAGTTAATAACTTATTTTCTCCAATTTTACTGATGGGAAACAGGCAAAGACAGGTTAGACTTTCCTGAGATCATTTAACTAGTTAGTAGCAGAGCCCAATTTCAGATCCAAATGGCCTGACTCTGGCCCTTGTTTCTCTCTCTCTCTCTCTCTCTCTCTCTCTCTCTCTCTCTCCCCCTCTGTTCTACCCTCCCTCTCTTAAGCTTTACATTTCATATAATTCATTCATTTCAAGTGGACAATCCAATGATTCTTAGTAAATTTGCCTAGTTGTGCAATTATCACCATAAAACAACTTGAGAATATTTCCATCATCCCAGTAATGTCCCTCGTACTCACTGATAATCCCTATCTCCCAACCCCAACCATGTTCTATTCAACCACCAGTCTACTTCCTACTGACACAGATTTATACGCCTGTTCTGGACACTTTATGTAGATAAATCATAGGGTAACTTGTGGTTGGCTTCTTTAGCTTTGTATAAATTTGAGGTCTATACAGCTCACACAGAAGCTTATTCTTCTTGTTCTTTATTAATGAACAGTATTTCATTATATAGATTTACTACATACTGCCTGTCCACTGACCTTCTAATTTCCAATTCCCAGATATTATGAATAAGACTGTTAGGAGTATTTGCATACAAGTCCCTGTGTGGACATGTATTTTTATTTTTCTTGGATAAAAACCCAGGAGTGAAATTGTTGGATCATATGGTGTGTTTTTGAGAAACTCTTCAATTATTTTCATAAGTGGATGCACTATTTTACAATTCTACCAGCATGTATGAGGGTTCCAGTTTTTTCCACATCCTTGCCAAACTGTTGTTTGCTTTTTTAGAATAAACCATTCTAGTGAGTGTAAAATGGTGTCTTATTGTGGTTTTAATTTGCATTTCCCTGATGACTAAGGACATTAACCATCTTTCCATGTGCTTATTGACATTCATATATCTTTTTTTGGTGAAATTTATTTTCAAATATTTTACATAGGTTTTTGTCTGCTTATGACTAAAGCATATGGGTATATATTTTGGGTACATGTTCTTTATCAGCTATGTGTTCTGCAAATATTTTCTTGCAGTCTGCTGTTTATTTTTCATTTTCTTCCTTCTATATTTTTAAGTCTAAAAATTTTGAATTTTGTTGAGATCTGATTTATTCACTTTTTTTTTTCTGAACTGTGTTTTTGCTGTTTAGGGTAAGAAATTTTTGCCTAACCTGAGGTCTCAAAGATTTTCTCCTCACCTGGATTGAGTTCCATTTTCCATGAGCCTTTTCAGGTGTCCTCATGTAATTCAGTTGTTGTAGAATAGCATTCAAATATCTGCTTCCCATCCCCAAATATCAAATATAGCAAAAATAGAAGAAAGTATGTATAGTGAAGAATTCCCTGAGGGCTGTGAAACAAAATGCTGGGCATATGTAGAGTGCATAAATATTAGAAAAAGTTCTAGTTTATGGCTGGTGCCGTGGCTCAACAGGCTAATCCTCTGCCTGTAGCGCTGGCACAGTGGGTTCTAGTCCCGGTCGGGGCGCCGGATTCTGTCCCGGTTGCCCCTCTTCCAGGCCAGCCCTCTGCTGTGGCCAGGGAGTGCAGTGGAGGATGGCCCAAGTCCTTGGGCCCTGCACCCCATGGGAGACCAGGAGAAGCACCTGGCTCCTGGCTCCTGCCATCAGATCAGCGCGTTGTGCCGGCTGCAGCGCGCTGGCCACGGCGGCCATTGGAGTGAACCAACGGCAAAAGGAAGCCCTTTCTCTCTGTCACTCTCTCTCACTGTCCACTATGCCTGTCAAAAAGAAAAGAAAAGAAAAGAAAAGAAAAGAAAAGAAAAGAAAAGAAAAGAAAAGGAAAGGAAAGGAAAGGAAAAGGAAAAGGAAAAGGAAAAGGAAAAGGAAAAGGAAAAGTTCTAGTTTATATTTGATGCCTTCCCATCATCTTATACCAAAAAAGTCTCCTCATAGTCAGTTAAGCCACCACATAGGACACCCACATCCCATATTGGAGTCCCTGGTTCGAGTGCTGTCTACTTCACGATTTCAATTCAGCTTTTTGCTAATGTGCCCTGGGAGGCAGCAAATGATGGCCCAAATTTTGGGGTTTCTGTAGCTCAGATAGGAGACTCAGATTGAGTTCCTGGTTCCTGGCTTCAGCCTGGGTCAGCCCTTACTGTTGCAGGCATTTGGGAAGTAACCCAAAATATGGAAGATCTCTCTCTCTCCCCCTCTCTCTCCTCCTCTCTCTTTCTCTCCCTTTTTTTTCTTTCTCCCTCCCTCCCTCTCTCTCTTTCAAATAAATAAATCTGTAAAAAAGTTAAAAAGCTCTTTCATTTAGAGAAAAAAATATTAACTAAGACATCTTTAGGGGTCCTTGCCCAGATTACAACAAATCTTCATTTTCAGGAAACTTGCCGTGTCCTGAAGCCCTCCTCTTTTATGATGACAAGCTTCCAAAAGTCCTGTGTATACTGTAACGTTCCCCATTCCTCTGGCTACTGTTGAACAGATCAGGAGTAGACATCTGCACTACGCTCAGCTGATCTGGTGCCAGATTCTCCTAATATTTTAACTTTGGAGAAGAAAGACTGTTACTGCATATTGAAGGATCCAGGAACAACAACTACATGTCCTCTATGGGGTAGAGAGGTGAAGAACACCTGACAAAGAGAGGAAATGCAGAGGGGCATGTATTCCTAATGCTCTTCCAGTCCCTGTCCATCTAGACTCAGATGCCTTTTCACCCTGGGCTTTCAAGTAATACCTGCATCCTTATGACGAATTGCCCTGTTTTGGATTAGCTAAGATGGTTTCTGTTCCTCTCAAAGAATCTTGGCTACTGTAATTATTTAAATCCCAAGCCCTGTACTATCAAGTAAGTCTCCACTGAGTACCGTGTGGGTGAGCCTGACTGTCCAGTTCAGTGACAGAAGAAGACTAATGAGCAAAAATGTAACAAGCAGGGCTCATAGGTTCATCACCAGCCAAGTCCACCCAGTCTGCCAAGACCGAAAAGGCAAACCGACTAAATCCCAAATAAACAATCCAAAGGCATTAATCTTATCAAATCCAACCAAAGAGTTGGATGGAGAATTTTAACTAGGTCAGGAATAAAGATAAAATTATTTACTTTTTTATATAAGAGATTTTACAAGGAAACAAAAGTGATGAAGAGAAGTAATGGTCTTTGGATTCCTTCTCCCCAAATTCTGTGCCAGTTTTTCCAGAAAACCCCTTACCCTTCCCCAACTCCAGATTCCTTCAACTCACCCCACAACATCCTGAGATCAACATAAAATTTCTTTTTTCCAAAACTTTTCTCATTCCTTTAATATTTGTAGGTTGTTGATAACTATCATTAGTACTAGTCAAAATGTATGAGAATAAAACTAGATTTTTTTGCACTGAACTCCTCCTATTTGACATTAGGTATTCTATAATAGTCAAATTTATTATACAAAGCACTTTCAAGTATCTCATTTGATTCTCACAACAACCCTATGAAACAAACAGATAAGGAAATCAAGACTCAAATTTCCTCAATATAACCTGACCAGCAGACTTCACATATCTGACTGGGTCCTAAAGCACATTTTCTAAGCTCGTACCACCAGGGTACACAGCACATTATGAGGCCCAAATTTTACTATGGGAGGTAAAGCATCCATGCAACATACTTCAGAAAAGATGGACTCCGAATCCTTGGGCCTTTAAACATTTTATTGAGGAGGTGAGTAATTGGCATAGCTGTTAGAACACTGCTTGAGATGCCACTCCCATAACAGAAAGCTTTGGTTTGAGTCCACGCTCCATTCCCAATCCTACCTTTCTGCTAATGCACACCTTGGGAGATAGCAGATGATGACCCAAGAACTTGGGTTCCTGCTATCCTCATGGGAGACCCAGATAGAGTTCCTGGCTTCTGTCTGTCCAGTGTAGACCTTTGCAGACATTTTAAGTGTGAATCAGTGGATGGAGTATTTCTCTCCCTCTCTGTCATTCTAAAAAAAATAAATAAATAAACCAAAATACAGAAAGGTAGGCTGTCTTAAACCAGCATGGATGGAATCCCTCCTGTTACATATTTCACACTTATCACAGAAGTCAAGCATTTACTTAGAACACGACCTTCTTTCATTTATGAAGAACCTTTCACTTCATTCTCCACTGCCTCTTTGAGCCTTATAACCACATACAGAACTCTACTTTACTGTTGAAGCCAAGGGCATGGAGAAGACATAACAAGAAATCATACCCCCGTACTCATCTGCTTGCTGCCTTTGGTTGCATGTAACAAATTATGTATCATTTCAACTTGGAGGATACAGCTGCCCACAGCCTCAACATAAGATACTCAAGTAATAATGTTTGAGTCTGTTTTCTTTTTTCTAGATCTTTATCTATTTTCATTTTATTTGAAAAAGCAGCAAGAGAGGGAGAGACAAAGAGACAGACAGAGATCTATCACTGGTTCACTCTCTACATGCCCACAACAGCCAGGGTTAGGCCAGGTTGAAACCAGGAGACTGGAACTCAATCCGGGTCTCTATGTGGGATTGAGGGACCTATGTACTTGTGCCATGTGCTGCCTTCCGGGATGTACTTTAGCAGGAAACTGGATCAGAAGCCAAGGAGTCAGGATTCGAACCAGGCACACTGATTTGGGATGGGAGTGTCCCAAGCAGCATCTTAACCACTGTGCCAAATGCCTGCCCCATGAATATTTCTTTACCATTATGTTACTACTTGTAACTTGTAACTTGATACTCCAAGTTCATGGAAATGTGTAACATGAAAAATCTTGCATGGATTTCAAAAGTATTTTGCACCCTCCCCAAATATATGTTTTAGTTTTATTTTTCCATGCACTATATATTTTATGTCCCCCTATTGGTTCCAATTTAGTCTGAAGTTCCCCTCTTAAACTATTTACTCCTTTCATCCACCCTATTGACTGTATAGAAACATTTTAGTTTTGCTTTGCATATCATGCATTGTGACTTGACAAAAAGGGGCCGGCGTTGTGGTGTAGTGGGTAAAACCACAGCCTGCAGTGCCGGCATCCCAAATGGGCTCTGCTCCACCTCCAATCCAGCTCCTCTGCTGTGGCCTGGGAAAGCAGTGGAAGATGTCTCAAGTCCCTGGGCCCCTGCACTCGTGTGGGAGACCAGGAGGAGGCTCCTGGCTCCTGGCTTTGCATCGGCGTAGCTCCAGCCATTGCAGCCAACTGGGGAGTAAACCAGGGGATGGAAGCTCTCCCTCTCTCTGTCTCTCCTTCTCTCTGTGTAACTCTTTCAAATAAATAAATAATCTTTATATATAAAAAAAGGACTCCATAATACTTAGCTTGTGTCGAAAACCAAAATATTCTAGCAAATATGGTAATTTAGTAAATGCAGTTATATCATAGTAATGCCAACTGAAACTGTAGAGGACTCCACAACAAAGAGAATACTTGGGGGGATTTTTTTAACACCATTTTTCTTGAAGGTGCAGAAGGAACCCTGAGGTATCAAGATAATTTCAACTTACAGAGCAGTGAACAGGGTTAATATTTAGTGTTGAGAATCAAGATTGGAACAAACTCACATACCTTCCACAAGTATGTCTCTTGAAGTCCTTCTTTGAAATTAAATAGCACAAGGCAGGTCATTTTATCAATATTTTCCCCAACCTATCCATGTTAAATAATGCAATGGTAAAAGGATTAATGTAATGGATGATTACTTGGAAGACAGTGACATCTTCTGGTAGTTTTTAAGTCTAAGTATGTGTATACCAGATATTCCCTTAGAAATTAATGATTGTGTCAAAAGATTTTTCTATTCTGTTTATTACTGAGCCTGGAAGTGTGAATTTTTAAAGTTTGAAAATACTAAATAACATGTAAATTATTAGTTAAAAATCACTTTATTTTGCCCTTCCCTTGTTGTCATCCATGGTACTAATAGAAAGTATTTTTTAAAAAATCAGGTAAAGCCAGAAGGTACACATTGAAAACTGTATATTAACATCCTATACCTTTATTATAGATGGGCTGAAAATTTGGCTGAACCTCATATCAGTCAACAATAGATATGTCAAATTATGATACTTTAAAAGATAAGGGAAAATCAGTTATTTTGAAGCATCTACTCATTAACTGAAACTTGAAATTTCTCCTGGGTCCTCAAGGAAGCTGTTGTATGTCAGAGCGACTTCATGTCAACCCTGGTATGAGGATAAGTTCATGACATATTCCAAAGCTAAGTGTGGTAAAGGAAACAAGGCAATGCAGGCTTCAACAGTGGGCTTCATTCAGAATTTCTAGAGAAATGAATGAGTTGCTCAATTTTTGAATGAATTGCCTCCTCCATAAACATTTCTCAAACATGAAATTTTGAATTTTGGGCAATAGAGGTAAATGTTCTCTCTGCCAAGAGCCAGCAGTACACGTATTATTGCTAAAGAAGGCAGATGCACACAATCACTGAAGCTGTGGACAGAAACGATGTCTTCTTAGGAAATTCGAGCAATCTAATGAGGATACCTGCATAGATGAAAGACCTTTCCATCTCTCCACAAAATAACCTTTAAAAAGAAAAATTTTAAAACAAGTGGGTACTTCAAAACATTCAAGGAAAAATAGAATGAAAAGGTGTTTATTTTGGTGCAAATTTTAAATAATTTTTATTTACTTATTTACTTGAAAGGTAGAGACAGAAAGCTAGAGATCTCCCATTTGCTGGTTCCCTTCCATTTTTTTGCTTTTAAATATTATTTGAAATACTTATTTACTTAAATATTTATTTATCATATAGGCAGCTCTTTCATCCATTGGCTCACTGCCCAAATGGCTCCAACAGCCAGGTCTGGGCCAGGCTAAAGCCAGGAGCCAGGAAATCCATCTTGGTCTCTCACATGGGTGGCAGGCCCCCAAGCATCTGCACTATCATCTGCTGCCTTCCCAGGCACATTAGCAGGGAGATGGATGGGAAACTGAGGAGCTGGGACTTGAACGGACACTTCAATATGGGATGCTGGCATTCCAAGAAGTGGATTAATCTGCTGCAACACAACAACAGCCCCTGGTTAGTGAACCTAAATGCCTGCAACAGCCAGGGCTGGTCTGGGCCAGGCTGAAGTCAGTAACTGGGCACTCAACCTGGGTCTTCTTACGTAAGTGGCAGGGGCCCAATTACTTGAGCCATCCTCTGTTTTCTCCCAGGGTGTGCATAAGCAGGAAGCTGGAATTGGGAGCAGAGGTGGGACTCCAACCCACCGTCTCCCACTCTGGCCCAGGCCCTCTGACAAATGTCACCACCAGCTGTTCTGTGGATACTGCTTCCCCTCCAAAGATGTCAGACTCAGCTGAGGAGGGCCGGGGGGCAAGACAGCCTCTTCTGCTCTTCCATTTCTTTATTTTTCCACCTTCCCTCAGAGGCAATAGTTCCTTTTTTTCACTTTTTCATTCTTTCAAGTTCTCTTTGACCCTGTTAAATACTTCCCTAGCTTCTAGTGGTTAACACTTGTTGTATTAAATGTTCCCCATTCAAATATCTGGTGTGGTTGTCTCATGAGTGCCTTCACTGCTGCCAGCAGCCATAAGGAATGGTGTATATCTAGCCTAGGAAGGCACTTCAAAAAGTCCACAGAAAAATACATATCATGAAAAGCAGTGCACGTGGCAGGTGTACTAAGATGTCACCGGAGGTGCCCACATCCCATAACTGGAGTGCCTGGTTTGAGTCCTGGCTGCCGTTTTGATCCAGCTACTTGGTAATATGTACCTTGGGAATGCAGGGGATGATGCCTATACTAGTTGGGTCCTTGTTACCATGTGGGAGATTTGGATTGGGTTCTGGGCTCCTGGCTTCAGCCTGGCCTAGCCCTGGCAGGTGGAGGCATCTAGGAGGTGAACCAGTGGATGGAAGATCTCTGTGTGTCATTCTGCCTTTCAAGTAGGTGAAAATACATTTTTAAAAAACACAGTGAGGGGCTGGGTCTGTGGCACAGTGGTTAAGCCTCCGCCTGCAGCACCAGCATCACATATGGGCACCGGTTTGATTCCTGGCTGCTCTACTCCCAATCCAGCTCCCTGCTAATGGCTTGGAAAAGCAGTGGAGAATGGCCCAAGTGCTTGGGCCCCTGCATCCATGTGGGAGACTTGGAGGAAGCTCCTGGCGCTGGGCTTCAGATTGGCCCAGCTCCAACTGTTGAAGCCATCTGGGGAGTGAACCAGTGAACGAAAGATCTCTCCCTTTGCTTCTCAAATAAATAAATAAATCTTTAAGCACACACACACACACACACACACACACACACAAATGGGGGCCAGCCTTGTGGTGCAGTGGGCTGTCTCTGCTTGTAAAGCCAATATCCTGTTTCAGAGTGCCAGTTCAAGTCCCAGCTGCTCTGCTTCTGATTCAGTTCCCTGCCATTATACCTGGAAAGGCAGCAGACGATGTTCAAGTGCTTGGGCCCTGCCACCCACACATGAGACCCAGGTGGAGTTCCTGGATTTGGATTTCAGCTTGGGTCCACCTGGAGAGTGGACCAGCAAGTGGAAGATCTCTCCGCTGCTTTCGCAGGTACATTAGCAGTGAGAAGGATCAGAAGTCTAACAGCCGGGAATGGGCGCCCAGGTGGCAGCCTCAACCTGCTATGCCACAGCACCAGCTCCAAATAAATCTTTTAAAAATAAAAATACAGTGAAGACCTAGTACCAAAAAAAATGTAAAATATCTCATTTTTACATCAATTCCATGAAGAAATGGAATGTTTGGTATATTAAGTTCAAATATATTAAAATCAATCTTACCTAATTTTAACAGGATTACTAGAAAATTTACGTATTTGTGGCTTGTACCCTAGTTAGCTAAATCCTCCCTGCAAGGCTGGAACAACTTGGCTGCTTTGCGTAGACAAGTTTTCTAATATCCAACAAGCTCCACTTTGGTGAAATGGCTCTTCAACTGTGCTTCCTCAAATTTATTAGCTTTTTATTTTTAAATTATTTATTTGAAAGTCAGAATTATGGAGAGGAAGGGAGAGAGAGAGAGAGACATGTTCCATCTGCTGGCTCATCCTCAAGATGGCAATAGCCAGGACTAGGCCAGGCCGAAGCCAGAATTTCCTCCAGGTCTCCCACATGGGTGGCAGGGGCTCAAAGACTTGGACCATCTTCTGCTTTTCTCTGACCATTAGCAGCAGAGCAGGGAGGACACAACCTGCACCTATGTGGGAAGCCAGCGTTGCAGGCCGCAGCTTAACCCACTAAGCCACAATGCCAGCCCAAGTTTATTAGCTATAATTCTGGTATGTATTCAGGGATTGCAAACACTGTTAATCCGCATTCCCCAACCCTCCTCAGCCACAGTGCAAGGCAGCAGCTCGGAGGCTGATTTTGGCTATATAAATTTCTCTTCTGTCATTTCCCTCACTTCCCCCTCTTTAACACATTTTTTTCTCAGTATAAATTACATTTATGAACACATACACTACATAAATCAATCTCGGAAAGTACCTCCAGAAGAATTCATAAAGTAAGGGATGCAGTACAGCAAGGAGCACTGGACTGCACATTAGGAAAAAATCCAGCTTATACTCCCAGCTCTGATCTCTTTGGGTCATCTAAGTCTCAGGCCCTTTGTTTCTACATTTGCTCAGAGAGAGGTAGGGCTGAGATCAGTTTCATTCAAACTGTCATGAAATCCTTCATGGATTAAAAATCAACTTTCTTTCTTAAATTACTAGAATGGAAAATGGAACAATACACTCATTAAATACATTTTCTAAAACTTTTGCTTCAAGTACATTATTTATATGGTGGTTGCAATGCCAAATATTTCTTACTTCAATAGTTAGTTTGAAAGCCACTGATGTAGATAATTTCCACAAAATCCTATATAGTTTGGATTCTAACAGATTCTAAAATTATTCCAATACCAGTAAATCGTAAGATATAAAATCACAACTTAATATGGAAAGTTTTAGCAAAGCTAAAATTTATTTTGGTTCAATACTCTGCTTGCTATCAGGCATTTTCACATTTACTTTTGCCTTTAAAATATAAAAGCAAACATGTGAGGTATTTTACAGTGTTTTTAAAAAATTACTTCCTTAATTTATTCGGTGAAAAGGAGGGGTATAAGTATTCCAAGAGAAAAATCAAAAACCATACTTACACTATTTCCAATTGCTTGTATACATCCTCTACATGTATCACATACTTTAGCATAAAGAGAACAGAAAACCAATTCAAATGACAGGGAACCTTTCTTGTAATTTTTGTCTACAGGTGCTCTTTAACCTATCAATTGTCCACTCTACGCACAAGGTTTAATTGCTTTCAAAATCTGAAATAATTTTAAGGTGATCTAGTACTCTGGAAATTGTCCTCACATAGGCACACTGAAGTCTACTAATAGCACAAATTTTCAGAGACAATTTCACAACAGAAAAAGGCAATGACAACAGTTCAGTTGCCCTTGAGGAAGTAGAAAAAAAGGTATAGGAACAGTTTTGTGAAAATGTAGCACCACTACCTCAATTAAGAGTTAATTTTAACATGTCAAAATTATTTCTGAATTACATGTATTTTTTCAAATAATCCGATCTCATATTTAGAAGTTCAAGTTATATAAACTGTTATATTGTTTTCCTTTTAATTAGTTCAACACTGACATCAAGTTATTTTTTTACAAAACAAAAAACATTTCTTGATAAACAGTGAATACTGACCACATTGTGAAAAAGGAAAGTATTTTTCAACATTAAGCGAATTTATTCCATATGTAAACTTTCCTCAAAAGAAATATTACAATTGTGCTAAAAACAATCTTGTCAAGTTCTGAGTGTATTTGATAAAAACATTTTGATCTTCCCAGTGTTTTTCACTTGAGTAAATTTCTTTAGCAATCCTATCAGTTCTCTAAAGCTGTGCAACAAATCTACAGAACACAGCTTACAGACACCAGATAGAAAGCACCCTTCTACCTGTATGCTAGCAATAATCATATCATCAAATTATTTTTTATAATCAAGTACTGAATTTTAAATATATATTGAGTGTATGTATGTATGTATTTTCAATGAATATTCATATTCAATGAATAAGCTTAGGACCAGCACATTGAATTTCATACGGTTTATTTAAATGATTGCTGGTTCCAGATAATTAAAAACCACAAATTATATGGCAGCAACTGTAAGACACATTTAGTTCTTTAAAAGATAGTTTTAAAGTTATCACATAATGGTGGAATATAACTTTAAAAAATACAAATGACATTTATAGCGTAAGGCTATGTGGTTGAATAATCAGCAAATTAAAGAAAAAAGCATCAGAGAAAGATTTGAAAAGCGAAGCATGTTTCCTGTTAAGAGAATGTATTCTTTCCTTTCTAAAAATAGGTAATTAAAATACATTAAAATGCCTGAACAAAATGTTCCTGAAATTCCTAGAAAAGAAAGAATTAAATTTCCATAGCAGTAATTGATTTCAGACTATCACAGCAAGCCAAAAATTAATTTGTTGGTAGCCAGAAGATGTAACTGCTCATTTTTAGAGAAATTTATTACATTTGAAACAATACAGTAGAATTCTCAAAAGTTTACTCATTAAATATAGTTTACTTCTTACAAATCTCCTTTTGAAAATGTAATTTGTATATGGCGCAACCTCAGAAGTTTGAATTCAAAATGAAATCTGAAGGCAATAGCCAGGGAAATTACATCAGAGTGCTTTGTCAAATATCTGTACAAATAAGTACATACTTCTGTGATACAGTAGGAAAAAGGTGATTCTAAATATATCCAAGTAAATGCAGAAAAATACATTACAATTTGAGGCAGATCATGCTAAAATATAATTTACAATGATTAGTTTGCATTTAAGATGGTTAATGATGCTTCTTAAACCAATGAAATCAAGGAAGCTAAGTTTTGCAGTACTTGCTCAGTCTTTCATACTTAACATTAGTTCATCTGATGAAAAGCAAATAAAATTGGAAAAAGTCAAAGACCTGATCCTTCTCTTTATGCTTATTATTTTCTTACTCGGTCATACTAAATGCAAACAAATAAGTACAGCATCAAGATTTTTCACATGTTAAAATGAAGACCAATGACTTGTGAAGGCAGACTATGTACCATGTAGTACATACATAACAGATACACTTGCAGTTACAATCAACTCAATTTTTTAAATAACATCAAGATTTACAAGCCAAAATAAACATTTGATTTAAAAATTCTGCTATTCAAGATAACTTAGTTGATCTTTTTTTCTCTTTGAGATTGGTAGGAGTTGAGTCTTTAAAAACCTGAAGAGGAACTGGTAAGAGGAAATAAATCCTCAATGCTTTAAAAAACTCAACTAGGTAGGAGTCCATACAGTTACTATGCTGGCTGGCATGGAAAAAGGTGTTCTCTGCCACAGAACCATTCACTTTCCCTCAGATGTACTTCCTTCAAGCCATCTATACAATGATGTAAATCAGCTCACCCATGATTAAAACTGAAGTAACCCTTCAAAAATAGAAGCAAGACACCTCACCCAAAAAGATCTTTTAAATCATTGCTACCTGAACTGCTATTAGTCATAGTAGTCGGTGGCTGTGCAAAGTTCTGTGGATTAAAAAAAGGATTACCCTGCACACCAAAGGCAGATTGTCCTAGCATGTTCATCTGCGTCCCCATTACTGAGCTGCCCATACCTGCAGAAACTTGAGAAGGAACAAACTGATTAAGCCACTGATTTGGTTTCTGTTGTGATAGTTGGTTCATGCTAACTTTGGGTTGCTGAGGACCAAAGAGATTATTAAGGGCAGACATATCTGTAGGTCTTTGTTGGATTTGTTGGGTCTGCTTCACACCAGCAGCAAGAGGAACACTCAAATCACTGAGGCTTGGAAAAGTGGGAGCCATCTTGGTCACGCCACATGTGCTTGGATTGCTGAAGAAGTTCTGGTTTGTATTGACCGGCATGCTGAATCCTGAAGTCTGAAAGCCCATGTTGGCATTTAGGCCATTTGTCAAATTTCTTTTTGTATTATCAATTGGTGTAGAAAACTTCATCCTTCCCGTGTAAGGAACAGAAGTGAAAGTACTTGAAGCAGACACTTTAGGGGTACCAATAGAAAGGCTGGTCAAAGATGACATATTATCCATCAAAGTATCTGTCAAGTCCTTAGTCTGAAAAATATGAGAGAATTACTTTATCTCTAAGAAATCCAAATTATTTTAAAAAACATTTGACAGATTATATTATAAAGGAAAAATTTAAAATTGAGCTAAACAGTCTACCCCAAATCAGCCATCTAGTCTACAGGGCAAATAAAGCTTGCAACCTATTTTTGTATGGCTTTTACAAATGAACATTTCCAACTAATTTCATGATAGGGAACACTAACTTCAAATTCCAGTTAAACAAAATGTTATTTCCTCCAAAACAGAATTGCTTTCTTCTCATTAGTATTTTTATTATAAAAGATGATTTTAGAATTTTATCAGAATTTTATGGGAATTTTTTTCTCTATTCTTTCATGAGGGTTCTTCAGAAAGTTCAAGGAATACATGCATTATGAATAAACTGCATGGTTTTCAAAACTTTTTGCACCAAAATAAACATCTTTCAACTCTATTTTCTCTCACTTTTTTTTTTTTTTTTTTTTTTTTGGCAGGCAGAGTTAGACAGTGAGAGAGACAGAGAGAAAGGTCTTCCTTTTTCCGTTGGTTCACCCCACAATGGCCGCTACAGCTGGCGTGTTGCAGCCGGTGCGCTGCGCTGATCCGAAGCCAGGAGCCAGGTGCTTCCTCCTGGTCTCCCATGTGGGTGCAGGGCCCAAGCACTTGGGCCATCCTCGACTGCACTCCCGGGCCACAGTAGAGAGCTGGACTGGAAGAGGAGCAACTGGGACAGGACCAGCGCCCCAACCAGCACTAGAACCCGGGGTGCAAGCCGCAGGCGGAGGATTAGCCTAGTGAGCTGCAGCGCCGGCCTCTCACAAACATTTTAAGGTTCCTTCATATTAAGTACTTATAAAATATTCTTGATTTTGCCTCTTGGCCTGCAAAGACTGCACACCCCGCACCCCCACCCAGAGGATGAGTTTATTAAATGGTAACAAAAAATAATTTAAAAATTTTAAGATAAAAATATTTCTGAAATCAATAAGAATGTAAACTTTCTGAAGGAGGGCCTTAACCTACTGTAATAACATCAGGGTCTAAACTAGGACTTGGAACACAATAGGAAATAAATTCATGTACATACACCTTCCTAAATCAAGGTCATGCATATACCCCTTCCTAAAACAAGCTACAAATCTATCTGTAATTGGAAAAACAAAAATAGAAAATTATTTCTAGATCAAAACCACTTAAGAGCATGAATATAATATTCCTTATCCCTTCTAAGTGAACAAAGTTTAATTAGTGCCCAATCTTTAAAAAAAAAAAAAGCCCTCTTATGCATCCAGCTTCCTCTTCATTGGTAACAAGCACTATTATGAAACATTATATACGTTAGGCAGGTTATGGAGGAGCTGTTAAAAAAATCCTTCATGCCCATGCTTCTTAGAAATTATAAATTATTTATTTATTTTTAAAACTGAAATGATGGCCGGAGCCGTGGCTCACTTGGTTGGTCCTCCACCTGCGGCGCCAGCATCCCATATGGGCACCAGGTTCTAGTCCCAGTTGCTCCTCTTCCAGACCAGCTCTCTGCTATGGCCTGGGAGGGCAGTGGAGGATGGCCCAAGTGCTTGGGCCCTGCACCCACATGAAAGACCAGGAGGAAGCACCTGGCTCCTGGCTTCAGATTGGCACAGCACCGGCCGTATCAGCCATTTGGGGAGTGAACCAACGGAGGGAAGACCTTTCTCTCTGTCTCTCTCTCTCACTGTCTATAACTCTACCTGTCAAATAAATTAAAAAAAAAAAAAAACTGAAATGACATTAACATTCTTTTTTTTTTTTTTTTAATTTATTTGAAAGTCAGAGTTACTCAGAGAGAGGAGAGGCAGAGAGAGAACCAGAGTGAGAGCGAGAGCGAGAGTGAGAGCGAGAGTCTTCCATCTGCTGGATCACTCCCCAATTGGCCGCAACGGACGGAGCTGCGCCGATCGGAAGCCAGGAGCCAGGAGCTTCTTCCAGGTCTCCCACGTGGGTGCAGGGACCCAAGGACTTGGACCATCTTCTACTGCTTCCCCAGGCCACAGCAGAGAGCTGGATTGGAAGTGGAGTACCCGGGTCCCGAACCGGCGCCCATATGGGATGTGGGCTCCCCAGGCCAGGGCATTAACACACTGTGCCACAGCACCAGCCCCACAAATGATTTTTTGAAATATATTTTTATGTAAACTAGTAGTAGACTAAGTTCCACACTACCTAATCGCTTAACAGTTCTATACATGAAATTATGCAAAAGAAATCAACTCTGACCTGTTTAACTGGAGCAATAGGTGTGTGCACTTGGGGTTTAAGAGGCTGCTGGCTTTTCAACTTCTGTGCTTGCTCTTGTTCTTTTGCTAATTTTTGTTTTTCTTCAAGCGTAAGTGATACCTTTAAACAAAAAAAGCAAAATAATCAATTTTATAATTCCACTGTAAAACAAAAATATGTTCTTGGGTAAAATATATCTTGATATTTTAGTGATACTACTTCAATGTAAAACAAACTATGCCTGCCATAAATCAAGTTACATCACAAATTACTATAAGGTTTAACTTAAGGTAAAAACTCACAGGAACTGTGCTAAAACATTTCCAGTATGAAAACTATTATTATTTTAAAATCATTCATTAGAATAATTTTTCCAGATAATATGATTAAGTGATTTCATTCTATTAAATTGGAAAATCTAATTCAACTTTAATTTCACTCCAAAATTATATTAAAAATTCATATACATCTAAAAATAATTAAACATTGTTTCATACCTTAATGTCTGCATCAAATTCACTATTTGTCTTTAGTTTTATCAGTTTTGCTAAACTATAAACTCACAATATATTCTCTTAGAATTCTGGAAAATATTATGTCCAGTAGTCCCTTGGCCTCATATTTCTAAATGAGTAGGAGAATGTCCTCAGCAGATGCTGAAAATTGACTTAAATACTTTTTATATTAAATGTTAACCAAGGTTAAGCCACTGCCTGCAACACAAGCATCCCATATGGGTGCTGGTTCAACTCTCGGCTACTACATTTCTGGTCCACCTCCCTGCTAGTGTGAATTGGAAAGCAGCAGAAGATGGCCCAAGTACTTGGTACCTGTATCCATGTGGGAGACCTGGATGAGGCTCTTGGGTTTGGCCTGGCCCAGCCCTGGCTGTTGTGACTATTTGGGGAGTGAACCAGGGGATAGAAGATCCCTCTCTTTCTCTCTTTCCTTTCTCCCTCTCTCTGTAACTGCCTTTCAAAAAACAAAATAAATCTTTAAATGCTAACCAAAAGTCCAACAGGAAAATATCATTGTATAGTTTATTATTCAAAATCAGAGGGAGAGCAAAATATTAACAAGAAATAAAGAAAAAAATGTGTTCAGATTTTTCATCTTCCAGTGAGATGAAATCAAATGTATTTTGAAAATCCTCTTTAAAGCATTGTTGGGTCTATCAGTAGTTAGTGATCAATATCACATATCTCACATAAACCAAGCAGGGTACATCATTAGTTCTATAGTATTCCCCCTCAAGACACAGAAACTTAATCTGATTATGTGAAAACCTCGGACAAATTCAATTTGAAGGACATGCTGCCAAATTCTTTGGAAATAGGCCGGCGCCGCGGCTCACTAGGCTAATCCTCCGCCTAGCGGCGCCGGCACACCGGGTTCTAGTCCCGGTTGGGGCGCCGGATTCTGTCCCGGCTGCCCCTCTTCCAGGCCAGCTCTCTGCTGTGGCCAGGGAGTGCAGTGGAGGATGGCCCAGGTGCTTAGGCCCTGCACCCCATGGGAGACCAGGAAAAGCACCTGGCTCCTGGCTCCTGCCATCGGATCAGCGCGGTGTGCCGGCCGCAGCGCGCTAGCCGCGGCGGCCATTGGAGGGTGAACCAACGGCAAAAGGAAGACGTTTCTCTCTGTCTCTCTCTCTCACTGTCCACTCTGCCTGTCAAAAAAAAAAAAAAAATTCTTTGGAAATAAAGAGGTTAAAATTTATGGCTGACCATAAAATTTAAAATTGCTGACCATGGAAACGAAAGGAAAGAGACATGAGGTTGTTAGTCTCAAAAACAATAGAAAAAGTTTGGAACTCAAACCATTGGGAATATAGTTGAGTAAGTAGGACAGAAATCAAAATACTGAACAGCCAGCAATAACTGGGGAGTACCCAAGGTAGATGGACTGCATAAACCTACATTGGAAACCATCCATACAGGAACTGAGGCAGAGATGGACACAGAAGAATTTTTCATGGGGTGTGACAAATACAAGAGAAAAGACGAGAGAGTCAGACAATCTAGAAGTATTATGCCATGGAAGGATACGTAATAAGGAAGCTAAAATTCTTAAAAATGCTTATTCTCAATATGAGATATGTTTCACGGATAAGAATCTCATAATTTTAGAATGTTTCTTAAGACACTAAATAGTACTTACCAACAAAAAATGTGGATTATAAGTAATCCTACAATATAAATGAAGAGTACTAAAAGAAGAATAAACAAACTCACTTTTTTATGTTTATTCTGTAGTGCATCCTCTTTATTTTCTGATTCACCACCAGTCAGAAAGTCTGCTCCAATGTTGTTAAAAACCTTGTCGATCTGCTGAAATAGAAAAAAAAATCAATTGTTTCAATAGATTTCATGAAATTGTGATTTTATTGCTTAAAATGAAAATATCTCCAAATAAAATACATTCTCACTTTCTACAAAAATTAAATATCTTACCTGATTCCCAATATTTGTAATATTTGTTACTTTTGATTCCTCAGAAGCATTCATTTGATTTCCTATGTCCAAAGATCTGCAAGAAAATTGAATTATGACAAAAATAAATGTATTTTTTTTTAATTTGTTTTAAAAATTGTTTATCTACATAGAAATTACTCGAACCCAAATAAACTGAGACCTCCTTCTTTAAGGACAGTCATCCTTTCCATTATTTTCTATTATTAATGTGCTTGCTCAAAAGATAACATTTTTAAGACCATTTTATAATTCTGTATTTGAGATTCACTGGAGAATTTTCTCAGGGTATCATAAAACCAAGCAGACATGGCTCTTGTTGTCAAATAGCTTACTATCTCACTGAGAGTGAGATTTTATATGAGGAAGCTAAGTGATTAGGTTCAGAATCTTTGATATTAACAATAAATGCTAAAATCACTGTGAAGTATGCCAGATCTGCCTTGAAAAATAGGTAGGATTTAGATAAAGCAAAAGGTAAGTTCCATTTCCCCCATCAAAATTTTGTTTCAGCCTTTAATAGACATTTAAAACTATTTTTTCTGGGCTCTTATGTTAAGACAGTCAAACTATTAAGCATCACATTCATATATACCACAGAATAACTTAGAGCATACAAAGGACTATTTCACCTGCTTCTTCAGTATGTGTTTTTATTTCCATAAAGTCTTCATGTTACCCTGGGTATAAGCATAAGCTTGTATTGAGGACTTTGCTCACGATCGATAGCAATTTACTGATTTTAGACATCTCTGGTTCAAGATTAAATGTCAGCTGGTAAACTAAATTCATGTGTCTGCTCTGGGGCAAAAACTAAAACGGAGTTCAGATTCCAATAAACTAGCACTATCCAGTGCATAATTTCTACATTTTCTGGTGTTTTGTTCTGGTGTTTTGCAAATAATTAAATTCTCCCTAAAAATAAAGAGGTGACTTCTGTGGCAGTGTATATGAAATTAATGCTCTGACAGTGTTTCTGGAGTTAGACAAAGGAAAAGGGAAAAAAAATCAAAACACAATGGGTTCATAGGTTTGAAAATATTTACAAGTGGTACTTTTGGTGTTCAGCAACTACAGTGGCAGTGGCTAAGGTTGATGAGGAATTTTTCTCAGAAATTGAATTTTCCTTAGCAGAGAAAATGTGAAGATTCTATCATATTTTACTTTTATACTCAGAAGTTAAATTAGATTTTCATTAATAATCTATTTTTACTTAAAATTATTCACATGTTTTACAGATGGAAAAATTAAAGCCCGGTGATTTTTTATTCCATTTTCTAGAAAATCAGTTATGATAGAATTTTAATCTCACTCTGACATTGTGCAACTCATTTATAATCGACTTACTTCTGCTGTTCTTGCATTATATGAAGTTGCTCCAGTTTAGTCTTATGTTCAGATTCCAATCTATTAAGCATTTCTTTTATGACAGAAATGAAAGAATTGAACTGTAGAATAAGAAATTAATATGATTATGACATTTCATGTTATCAGTAAATGTAATCAAGTAAGAGACTTCAGTGAGTTATCATAATAATCTTTACCAACAGAACAGGATTCTCTCAGAGTCAATGTCTCAAAAAAGACCGTATAAACTCAGCATATCATAGCAAGCTTTCACAATGCCTTTGTATAGTGGTGATGGAATAATTACGGTTTTTAAGTTCCAGAAAACAGGTCTCCATGAGGTTTATACCCTGAGTTGTGTAACAGTTTTATTCAGGAGTTCTATATAAGCTTACCCTCAGAAGGTACATACTGATTTTTCTAGGATAATCCAAAACTGAACACCTGAATTTATGCCCACCTAGAAACAATCCATTTAATAATGCATAAGAAATTCCTTTTTATTTGTTATAAAAATTACATGTTCAGCTAAAGTAAATCTTGTTTCCTGAAAAGTTGGTAGAAATATTAGATGTACAAAATCTATTTTTTAAATAATTAAATTTTAGAAGTATATATAACTTTACATTGCAACATAATTTAAAGTCTGGTTAAACTTTGGTTAAATGCTGATGATTCTTATAGTATTTCAGGATCATTGTAAACAATTTATTTCAATAACACCAGATAGTATAGTGAAGACTCTAGAAAACCGCTTTCCTCCTTTCCTCAAATCTTCTAACTACATCTTTATGCCACCTACCCATACACACATACTATTTTACTAATCCTTACAACTCTTCAAAGTAGGCTTATTACTTTTATTTTTCAAATGAAGAAACTTGGGCTCAGCAAGAGGCAAAGCAAGATCCTCGGGGATACTAACTAGTACAGAAGCACTAACAGCCACAGAAGTTAAGTGTGTCCCTACATCCTGTGCTCTCTTTGGCTACATTACACTGAAGCTTCTTCATCTTATCATGAGAATGACAAATGATAGAGTTCCTTAGTCATTTACCATGATCTTCTGTTAAGTAGGCTTTTAAATTTTTTTTATTAGTGTGTAACATAGTAACAGGAAAGTAAACATACAAGGGCATAGCTCAAAAAATTCACACACTGAATATACCCAATGTAACTAGCAACGAGATGGAGAAACAGAACTTTATCTGTACCCCAAAAGCTTCCTTCTGTCCCCTCATCCAGTTGTTATTTCACAGCCTCATACCCTATGGATAAACACTATTTTACTAGGCAGCATGGATTAGTTTAGACTGTTTTTGTACTTTATATAAGTAGAATCATTTAGTAGATCCTCTTCTATGCCTGGCTTCATGTGCTCAACATTTTGACTGCGAGATTCACCTATATGTTGCATGTAGTTTATACAGAAAAGTTAACATGATAGGCTTGAACTGCTAGCCTTGGAAAAAACTGCTTACCAAGGTTGGCCTTTGGCTGGTGTCTGGGAACCTGGATTTCAGGGAAGTTCCCATTATTAACTGGTAACACTAGCTCACTGTGCCTAAACTGTACAAAGAGTGCATTCTATGCTGAACACCTGCTTTCCTTCTGTGAGTCTGGAATTTGAGCACATGCCAGACAGAAAGTGCTACTTGATCAGCCTTCAATAAAAACTTCGAGTACTGAGTCTCTAATGAGTTTCTCTGGTTAGCAATACTTCACACTTACTGTCATAACTCACTGCTGGGGAAAGTAAGCACAACCTGTGTGATTCCACTGCAAGTCCTCTCCGGAAGCCTGTTTTTAGCTTCCCCTAGATTTTGTCCTATGAACCTTTTCCCTTTCCCAATTTTGTTTTTTCTAAGATTTGTCTATTTGATTTTTTAAAAAAGATTTATTTATCTGAAACAGTTACAGAAAGAGAGGGTTACACATACATGGCCAGGTCTGGGCCATGCTGAAGCCAGGAGCTGGGAACTCCATCCTGCTTTCTCATATGGATGGCAGTGGCCCAAGTCCTTGGGTCATCTTCTGCTGCATTTTCCAGGCACAGCAGCAGGAAGCTCTATGGGAAACCCAGTAGCTGGGACTCACACCAGCACTCCGATATGGGATGCACTGTAAGTGGCAGCTTAACATACTGCACCACAATGCCGGCCGCAAGATTCTTTCACCTAAGAAATCAACGCCATGGGTATGACTATATGCTGAGTCCTGTGAGTCCTTCTACAGAATCATTCTATCTGGGAGTGATCTTAGGAAGCCCACAAACACAAGTTATAGATAATTCAGTGTGATCGCTACATAGTATTGGCTAGTTTTTTAATCAAATGCTAAAATCACATTTCCCTAAGTTATTTTATCTTTTTATCTAATGCATACTATACTTAATTTATTTTAAATGAGAGCTGACAGAAGAGGAAATTCTTGAATTAGGAACTTTGACCATGAAATAAACAGGAAAGCAGAACATACCCATGCTAAACTACCGTCAAATAGAAGACAGGAATTAAAGTATTTCTGTTGACAGAAATAGGTCCTAAAAAACAAATCATAGGGGCCGGTGCTGTGGCGTACTGGGTAAAGCCACCATCTGCAAGTGCCAGCATCCCATATGGGCACCGGTTTGAGTCCTGGCTGCTCCATTTCTAATCCAGCTCTCTGTTATGGCCTGGGAAAGCAATAGAAGATGGCCCAACTCCTTGGGCCCCTGCACCCATGTGGGAGACCTGGAAGACGCTCCAGGCTCCTGGCTTCGGATTAGCGCAGCTCCAGCCATTGCAGCCATTTGGGGAGTGAACCAGCAGATGGAAGACCTCTCTCTCTCTCTGCCTCTTCTTCTCTCTCTGTGTAACTCTGACTTTCAAATAAAAAAATAAATCTTTTTAAAAAACAAATCATAAAGCTGGAGGAAAAAACCCACAAGATTGTAAGTGGCCTTATGTATCCTAAAGTATACATTTGGGAATATTAAAAAACATCTTAAATCAGAAATAGGAGAACTAAGAACAGAAATAACAAAAAGTTCAAGGGTGTTCTAGACCTATTATCCTATTCCTTTCTAATATTCACTCTCTGTCATCCCATCCTTGCCATCCAAGAAACTTTTCCAGAGACTTACCCTCCAACTTCAAATGAAATGTTGGATCTGATCAATTTTACCAATTTCTCTACCTCCAAAACTTCACTCACTTAGCACTCTCCCCAATGCCAAAAGCTCTCCTGCTAAACTTCAAGTTTGTGAACAAAAACAGCTTGCTATTAATCTGTTATTAAGCACTGCCTAAAATAGTCCCTAACAACATGGCACCTGGCGGATGTTCGGGGGGGCGTGTCTGCGGCCGCTGCAGTTAAGCCACGTGAAATCGGATCACCTGCAGGGATAGGTCCGCTTTAGTTCCAGACACGTGGACAGTGCATGATCCCTATATGCCCCCTGTGCGTGGTCCACCCATGGCTGCATGAACTTTTCGCTGATTGGCTCCTCTACTGAGCATGTCTTTTGTAAGCTTTTTTTTTTTTTTTATTTTTTTTATTTTTTGATAGGCAGAGTGGACAGTGAGAGAGAGAGACAGGTCTTCCCTTGCCGTTGGTTCACCCTCCAATGGCCGCCGCTGCAGCCGGCGCAGCACGCTGATCCGATGGCAGGAGCCAGGAGCCAGGTGCTTTTTCCTGGTCTCCCATGGGGTGCAGGGCCCAAGCACCTGGGCCATCCTCCACTGCACTCCCTGGCCATAGCAGAGAGCTGGCCTGGAAGAGGGGCAACCGGGACAGAATCCGGCGCCCCGACCGGGACTAGAACCCGGTGTGCCGGCGCCGCAAGGTGGAGGATTAGCCTATTGAGCCACGGCGCCGGCTCTTTTTTTTTTTTTTTTTTTGACAGAGTGGACAGTGAGAGAGAGAGAGACAGAGAGAAAGGTCTTCCTTTGCCGTTGGTTCACCCTCCAACGGCCACTGCGGCCGGTGCACCGCGCTGATCCGAAGGCAGGAGCCAGGTGCTTCCTCCTGGTCTCCCATGGGGTGCAGGGCCCAAGCACCTGGGCCATCCTCCACTGCACTCCCTGGCCACAGCAGAGAGCTGGCCTGGAAGAGGGGCAACCGGGACAGAATCCGGTGCCCCGATCGGGACTAGAACCCGGTGTGCCAGCGCCGCAAGGCAGAGGATTAGCCTATTGAGCCGCGGCGCCGGCCTTTTGTAAGCTTTATAAGCCTGTATACTTCCTCAATGAAGTAGTTCCTGCTTCGATAGAACTCACGGGTGCTTGCTGCGGTGTGCTTGACCCGTCGACCTTACCTCTCCCGTTTGCCTTGTCAGGGAGTGCTTGTATTGTCCCTTGCTGGACAGGGGCCAGCCTCAGGCTTAAGACCCCAACACTCTGTGACTCAAATTTTCTCTCAATTCAGTGAATATTTTTGTTTCTGGCACTGCATTAAAGACTGAAGTTATAATGAAAATAAACTATAATAACCTGCCCTTCAGAAGTTTATAACCTTCAGGACATTACGTTCATAGCTACTACAACTACAACAAAAGGGTATACAAAGAGAGAATGCTGTAACAATTATTGAACATATAAACCTTTTGCTCAAACATTTAGCGTATCTTGAAAGTTCAAATAACTAAAGCAGACAAAGCACTTAAAGTCTACCTGTTCTAGTCTCAATTTATCCTTCTCCCATTATTCCTCTATTGTGTTATATATTTATCTCCCAAACTAAATTATCCCTTGCTTATGGCAGGTAAACTTAAAATGGTCCCCAATTATTTTCTCCTTCTTCTTGTCATCCTATGAAAGATAAGAATTAACTATCTTTAAGGGTAGGTGGGACGTGTCACTTAGTTCTAACATAAGCAATAGAAAATGGCAAAGAAAATATAGTATCATTTCCTTGATTATATTACAATGTTGGCATTCAGTTAACAGACAGCTAAGAAACTAGGCCCTCAGTCCAACAGCCCAAAAAGAAGAACTAAGGCCCTGAAATCCAGTAGGCCAAAAGGAACTGAATCCTGCTGACAACTAGGTAAGTGAGCTCAGAAGCAATCATTCCTCTACTGAGCCTTCAGATGAGTCCACAGGTCCTGGTGCAGCATTGCAGGAAGACCTAAGCAGAGAATACAACTAAACTGTGTCCTGGCTTGCCTAACCTACAGATAGCACATGATAATAAACACATGTTGCTTTAAAACACTAAATTTGTGTAGTAATAAATAATGAATATACTCCCAAAACACATTCTGGAACTTTGTTGTCTGTTCCCAGCCACAAATTTAAAGTGATCCCAAATACTATACATATTTGAACCTCCTGCTCATTATTGTGTCTCCATTAGGTCTTTAATAATCTACCCTTCTACACCACACACTTTCTTCATTTAACTCTGTGGCATATATTTCTTTGTTTTAATACTCTTTATATGTAATATATTTGTATATTTAATGCCAAGAAAACAGCAAGCTAAATAAATTGAATAAATATAAAAAAATATTCTTACCTGATTAAGATTAAGATTATTCTCAATGCTTAGGGGAATCAGATGAGGCAATACTTTTCCAGCAAGCTGCTCTTTGGTGATTCCCAGCTTCTTATGAGTAAAAGTACATTTGTAAATCCCTGATAGGAAAGAATGTGACAAATTTTAAAAGTTGATAGAAATCATGAAAACAGGGTATCTATATGAAATCTGTGAATAATCAATGTAGTACAATTTTTTCTGAGTGCCTAGAATAAGGATGTTCTTATTTACAGATCAGAATGATGTCAGCGTTATAGTCTAGTTTTACATACTATGACATATATTCTATATTGGGTTTATGGTACATTAACTGATAAATACAACATTAAAAAACTTACTAGAACCAGATTCAGTTCTTAAGAGTGACAACATAAGGTTATGGAAATGTTCCTCTATCCTAAATACATCAAAATATGTATTTCAGATCTCATAGTCAAACTTGATGAATCTATTCCCAAGTGTGTAAGTACAAGTACATGGAAAGCATAGGCCCCACACCTATATTCACTTCTTCAGTATATCAAACTTGACATTGTAACTTAATTTAATATCCATCTTTTCCTAAGTCTATTTACTTGCATGTTACATATATTTCCCAAGGCCTTCATTTGCTAAATTAAGCACATTTGCTCCCATTCTCTGAATATATTTGTGTTTTGTATATATTTTTTGTATATAAGTTTTAGAACACACTAACACCTATTATTCTGATAATGTAGATAAGGATTATTTACCCAGAGAGTAACTTTATTGAGCATCTACTAAATGGCTATTTTCTGGGCATTCTGCTCAATACTTTCCCTTCATTTGTTTCACTGAATTCTCAAAATAATCTCATAATGATGTTACTTTCACCCTCATTTAATAAATTAAGAAACTTTGAAAAGTTACCCCAGGAACTGAGAGAGTCAAAAGTTGAGCCAGGGCTGTTTCTACACCAAACTTTTACTTCCCTGAGCACAAAAGAGTCATATCATACCCTAAAAGTTCTATGTCTACAGAGGTCCACAATAAGTACTTGCTAACCATTTCTACAAATATTTATGGAGAGCTTTCAATATAGGCTGTGCACTAGAGATGTCATAAATATATGGATGAGGGCCGGCACTGTGGCGCAGTGGGTTAATCTTCTGCCTACAGTGCTGGCATCCCTTATGGGTGCCAGTTCTAGTCCCAGCTGCTTCTCTTCCAATCCAGCTCTCTGCCATGGCCTGGAAAGCAGTGGAAGATGGTCTAAGTACTTGGGCCATGCACCCACATGGGAGACACAGAGGAGGCTCCTGGCTTCAGATCAGCTCAGCTCCGGCAGCTGCGGTCATTTTGAGAGTGAACCAGCAGATGGAGGACCTTTCTCTCTCTTCCTCTCACTGTCTGTGACTCTACCTCTCAAATAAATAAATAAAACAAAACAAAACAAAACAAAATAAAATAAAATAAAGAATACATGGATGAGTAATAAAGTTTCTCTTAAAAATTAACAAAGAATTTCAAATTTAATAAAAATGAACTTGCTAATGCTTTTGTAATTCTACAGATGTCTGTTTCAACACTGTGACAGAAGCCTGACATTTCTAGATCAGATTCCAATAAGATTAAGAATATAGAACAATTGCGAAGTTTTTTGACAGGGTAATTTATAATTACAGTAACAAAACAGAGTATGCCGCAAGGATATAAGCACATCACTTAGCAGTGACACATACTGGTTAAGATTTATACATATCTAAAATTAAAAACTGGCTCTTCCTATTATCAGTTGTATGATTGTAAATAACTTCTCTGACTCTCAGCTTCCTTGTTATAAACAGAAATAATAGTATCTACACCTCATTGAATTTGGAGGAGGACAAAGTAAGATACAGAAAAAATACTTTGCTTTTTATACATAGAATACCAAACCAAACCAAACCAAACCAAACCTAAAAAAAAAAAAGGGTTTACTACCAGACTAGAATCAGCATTTCAAATAGCTCTGTCTGCTTCTCTTGCTTTGTACCATTTTAGGGGGAAAACTATTGCAATATTTGTGAAACTAAGATTCCCAAATATCTATTGCTTTGGAAATGTCAAGACTCCACTGCTTTTGCTAAAACTAACACAAAGAGAAAAGCTGTATTTATAGCACTTATCCCATCAATCTTCAATTACTGAACGCTACATACATGAAAGGAGAGTACAAAGGTTCTATAGTTTGGAAAATTCATTTGCATGACTGTAAAATGATAGAGTAGCATCAAATGACATTAAGTTTTCAGCTACCTAAAATTCCCATGAGGACCGCAGGTTCCTTGGATGGAATTTGTTGTAAGAAGGGTAGAATATCATCAAGTACAAACCACTTATCCAAGTATTCCAAAATCTTTCCTAAGCACACTAATGAATTTACACGAACCTATTAAAAGAGGTAAATTGTATTAGTCATTAAGTCTTTGTAATCTAGAACAAAATATTTAAATGTAAACCTAATCTTCATATAGTTTTGAAGCTCTCATCTTTTATTAATATAGGAAATGCATTTATTTACTAACTTCCCTTACTTTTTCAGGAAGAATTTATGATTGCTTCCCCAGGACATACACAGTTAGGTAAACATAAGGAATGGCTTCAGTTTTGAAGCATTTTAGATAAAGTAATTAGAATCTGAAAAGCTTTTACTATATATGTGTGTGTTTAGTAAGAACACTTTTAGGGGAACACTTGAACAATAAAGAGGACACTATTACCCCCATCAAGTAATCAGTTTCACTGGGATTCCTATTTTACTCTAACTTGTGTTCAATTCATTCTTAAACTAAATATTTTAACAAGTAGAATACATTTATATTTGTCTTTATACAGTTTCTATTTCTAAATATATATTTAACAGTTATTGAGACCTAACATTTAGAAGCTATTATCAAAATTATTCATTCAACTGTTTTGATAAATATGTCACACCTTAGTTTTATAGATGAATTTTGCTAAAACAGAGTATCTTTAAGTCAGAATCATAACAACAATAAAACTAACTTCAGTATTCAAAAAAATAAGAAAAGCAGAAATAATTTTTTTGGTTAAAAGTGCCATCTTTCTATAGGAAGAATTTTTCCATTTCCGAAAAATAAAGTACAACTGTTTCTGAAATTCAACAGAAGTGATTTTATAAATTTTAAAAGGTATCTGAATGTCTAACTTATTCTCAGAATCAGTTATATAAAAGGAACTACTGTGTTCTACTGAAATATATAAAGGAAACTGAAAATACCAGTATCATTTTATTTTATGATACATAAAGTACTATTCATAGAAGTCATGAATAAATATAGTTCTTGGAAAATTTTACCTCTTTGTAGAATTTATTTTTCTTTATGTTCAAGGAATAGTATTAAGATGCAATTCTAACTCAGGATTCATGTTTCAGGAATTTCCTAGTTAGAATTTTTTAACCTTAGAGATATAGGTCTATAAATGTAATTCAGGAATTCACATTGGCCACTCTCAAAGTAGGTAGGAGCACAGAAACACTATAAAAAATATACCTACAAAGTGATACATAAAACACAAATTCATTCTGAGTTACTACCCTACACACTTTTAGTACAACTCCTTGTAAACATAAATTTAAGTGCCAGTTAGCATCTTAAAAAGAGACGTAAGCATCACCAGGCATTAATTCAGATCATTTGGGTATTTATGCTTCTCAACTCTACATACCCCTGCAATTAGAACATGTACTTTGAGAGAACATATGCTAAAATGTTTATGCTTCTAAAAAATAAAGTATGATTATAAGATTTTATACAGGGCATTGTGAAACCTGAATTTTCAGCTGTATGTTAACTACTACCATTTCCATCAAAAATTACACAGAATTTTAGAGAAAATGACTGCATTTCAGATCTTTTTAACAATGATGAGGACAGAGACTAGGGGAGGTACAGTGCCCAAGACCACAGCACATCTAAGTAACAAAGTCAGAGTAAGAATTCAAGGTGAGGCCAGCATTGTGGCATAGTCAGTAAGCTGCCTGCCGCCTGCGATAACGATACCACATGGGGCACCAGTTTGTGTCCCGGCTGCTCCACTTTTTTTTTTACTCATTTTCCATGAACATTTTTCTTTATTATTTATTTGAAAGGCAGAGTTACAGAGAGGCAGAGGCAGAGAGGGAATGAGAGGTCTTCCATCTGCTGGTTCACTCCCCAGATGGCTACAACAGCTGAGGCTGTATGGATCCGAAGCCAGGAGCCAGAAGCTTCTTCTAGGTCTCCCACGCGGGTGCAGGGGCCCACAGACTTGGGTATCCTCTACTGCTTTCCCAGGACATAGCAAGAGTGCTGGATAGGAAGTGGAGCTGCCAGGATTCAAACTGGTGCCCAAATAGGATGCTGGCACTGTAGGCAGCAGCTTTTCCCACCAACCATAGCGCTGGCCCTACAAGTGCTCCAGTTCTGATACAGCACCCTCTTAATGGCCTGGGAAAAGCAGCAGAAGATGGCTCAAGGGCTTAGGCCACTGCCAACCATGTGGGAGACCCGGATGGAGTTCCAGGCTCCTGACTGTAGCTGGCCCAGCCCCAGCTGTTGTGGCCATCTGGGGAGTGAACCAGCAGATGGAAGATCTCTCTCTGTCTCTCCTTCTCTCTTTGTAATTCTGACTTTGAAAAAAATTAGTAAGTCTTTAACAAAAAAGAATTCAAGGTTCTTGACTTCATTTCATGCTTCATATCATTTCAATAATACTTTTTTTCTATTTTGGAGTTATGTTTTCCATCTCAGAGTCTGTCTACCAATAAACATGAATTAAAATAGATTAGATGGCTATAAGGTAAAACTGTACCGTTTAGGTTAATTCCATTAAATTATTAATATTAATTTTTATTTAAGTTCACATTCTACCATATAAAGACAGATGGGATCTCCAAAAGAACCAAAATCATAAAATGCAACTTTAATGACAATTTTTCAAACATCAATATAAAGAACTGAATAGCAAGGGAAAACATTTCTCTCTCTTTTCTAAAGCTGCATTTGATGGGAATAGTCAATGTTACTTCTATATGTAACATTCACATGTTACTTCAATATGATATATCCTTAATGATAGAGAAAAGGCTGGTGCATAATTATTGCTCTTAATGTCAGAAAATAAAAACTATGTCATTTATATATTTTACCTTTCTTGACTAACAAGTAATTTAGTGTAAAAATCTTATATTCAAAGAAGGCAACTATCCTTTGTCTATTTTTTTTTTTTTAGTACAACTTGTATTCACATTACTTTATGTTTTACTGTATTCTTTACTTCTTTTAAGAGTGAGCAAGGAGGTAGGGGATAAGAAATTTAGAAACAGATGGCCAAAAATAATAGCAGTTTATAAAAGGAAGCCATTCCTTTTACACCATGTTAAACTCTTATAATTTTTTAAAACAACAAAATAAATTCTGAGTTAACACAAAAAGGATTAGGACAAAAAAATACTCATCTTTTCTATTAAAACAATCAAAGGATAGGAAAACTATAGCTCATTTTTATATTCAGGTTACCTACAGCCAAGACAAAATACATAAACAAACTATAAAAGGGTTATTAAATAGTAAGAACATGACTTACTGAGATGTAAAAAAGCACAAAAATCAACATGTAATTACTTACAGCAAGGGAAGATGTTTGCAGACAGGCATTTTTAATTCTTGGTATCAAAGCATTTTTCATGGACGGGTAGTCTATGAGATTTGCAAAGGTCGGAATGATGTTTAGACAGAGCTCCTATTAAGAAAATAGATCAATTATTAGAGAAAGATCATCTCATCTTTTTCCTTACATATTAAAAAACATTTCACATTTGCATGACTAATTTGTCATACAGTTTGAAATACTTTCACATATATTATTTGATCCTTTAAACAACTTGTTGAAGAAAGAATAGTTATGATTACTTTCCAATTTTATAGATGAGAAAATGGCTCAGAAGATCTTACTCAAGGTTTTACTAGGTTGTTATAACTAGCATATGGTATTCAAAACTCTGGTCACATTCCTCATTTCTTTGCCTGCTAACACAAATCCTCATTTAGTTTAAAAAATAGGAACACATAAATTCTGTTATCTTTCACATGAGAGAAAAGTTAAGTATGAAATCAAGTAAAAACAGACCTCTTAAAGAAAGGATTTCTTAGCTGGTTACTACCCATACCATGGAATACAAACTTTTTTTTTTTTTAAAGTACTTTAAAAGAGTAAAAAATGTAAAAAGTAGCATTATATAATCTCAGTTTTTAAAATGTGTGTACACATCTGTCTACATGCTTCAGAAAAAAGTCTAGGCTATATCTGGAAATGCTAACTATGGCTATCTCTGAGAAAGGTTTCTCATTTTCTCTGCATTTTTAAGTATAGTCAGTCCTCTATATCCATTTTCATATCCATGGATTCAACTAACAATACATGTACACGTTTATCTGTAATTACTCCTAGTATGTAAGAGGATATGATACACATAGAATATATACAAATACAATGCTTTTCTATAAGGCATAAGAGTTTTATTCATGCTTACATGGGGTCTTCAAAAAGTTCACAGAAAATGAGCATTACAAAATCAATGCACAGATTTCAAAAAAATTTCTGTACCAAAACAAACTTCTTTATTCTTTGAAAATTTTAAAGTTTTACTCAAAAGGCTTAGAAAGAAAGAAACAGACAGACTGAGATTCTCCCGTCTGCTGGTTCATTCCCCAAATGCCCACAACAGCCAGGACCAGGCCAGGTCAAAGCCGGAGCCAGGAACTCTATCCAGGTCTCCCACGTGGATAGCAGAGACCTGCTACAGAAGCTATCACCTCTTGCCTCTTAGGGTCCATATTAGCAGGAAGCTGGAAACAGGAGCAGAAATAGGACTTGAACCCAGGCACTCTGGTGTCCTAATTGCTAGGCCAAATACCCAGCACAAGTTAGCTTTCAATTCCATTTGTCATAAACTGTTTGAAGTACCCTCTTATAAGGGACTTGAGCATCCACAGATGTTGTTATCTATGTAGGTTCTGGAACCAATCCCTAATGGATACAGAGGGAGAATCATATTTCTACATTTTGAAATTAAAGCTAAATTAACTCATAGAAAACATGTATTTAAAACATTTTTGTTAATTAATGGTGACACACTACAAATGATTTTAACTGGGGACTCTGAATGGGAACAATATAAGGAAAGGGGGGGATGACTACAGAATGGAGAATCAAATAAGATAAAGAAAAGAAATGGCAGGGCTGGTGTTGCAGCATAGTGGGTAAAGCTGCCACCTGCAACATCAGCATCACATATGGGCTATATTCATCTGCTCTCCCAGGTGCATTAGCAGGGAGCTGGATCACATTTAAAGGACAGACTTTCCAAAGATGGGGGAGGAGAACTGGCAAGGGTTAACAGTCAGTGAGACACTGTGCTCCTGTTAACCAGAGGGTGACTATTTAAGGGAAATCAGCCTCTGAGAAGATATGGGAAGAGGAGAGAAAGGGAGGAAGAGAATTAGGCTTCCAGCAAAGTACCCTAAAACCTGTTTATTAAAAGGCAACTGGCCAGCGCTGCGGCTCAATAGGCTAATCCTCCGCCTGCGGCACCGGCACATTGGGTTCTAGTCCCGGTTGGGGCGCCGGATTCTATCCTGGTCTCTCCTCTTCCTGTCCATCTCTCTGCTGTGGCCCAGGAGTGCAGTGGAGGATGGCCCAAGTCCTTGGGCCCTGCACCCGCATGGGAGACCAGGAGAAGCACCTGGCTCCTGGCTTTGGATCAGCGTGGTGCGCCGGCCGCAGCGGTCATCGGAGGGTGAACCAATGGAAAAAAAGGAAGACCTTTCTCTCTGTCTCTACCTCTCTCACTGTCCACTCTGCCTGTCAAAAAAAAAAAAAAAAAAAAAGGCAACTGATCGTGTCTCTGTGGTGCAACTGTTTTGGTGCGTTCGGTTGTTAACTGAAAAGGCAACTGGAAAGTGCTATGCTGTATAATAAAATACGTAATGTTTTCCTATGAAAAAGGTACATATACTTTTGAAATTTTTGTTCATAATTATCCATTTAGAAAGAAGTAGAAAGAAGGTATACAGTAATCCAAACTACAGTAAATAAAGTATTTTGCCATAACAGTACATTTCTGATAAATAAAAGCAACAAATCGATTTAATAATGAAGGTATTAACTGATTCTTTAAATTAGCAGTAGATACATTTTATAACAGTATACCAATAAGGTAATTCAATAGATTTACTACAGAATTTATATAAAGTGTTTTATGATGTGAACTCAAATGTAGTTTACTTCTTTCTTCAGCCACAAGAAAAAACAATGTGTAACTCATACTCAAAATGTGCTGTACTTCTTCTGCTTTAAGAGTCAAAATCCAGCCAGTGCTGTGGTGCACTGGGTTAAACTGCTGCATGTATCGGCATCCTCTACCAGAGCACCAGTTCTACCTGCTTCCTGCTAATGCACCTGGGAAGGCAGTGGAAGATGTTCCAGTATCTGGGACCCTGCCACCCATGTGGGAGAACAGGATGAGTTCCCAGATCCCAGCTTCCACCTCTCCCAGACTTGGCTGTGTGGCTCTTTGGAGAGTGAACCAGCAGACAGAAGGTTGCTCACGCATTCTCTCTCTCTCTCTCTCTCTCTCTCTCTCTCTCTCCTCCCTCCCTCCCTCCCTCCCTCTCTTACTTCACCCCACCCCACCTCCCCACCCCACCCCGCCCATCTCTTTCTTTCTGGTACTTACCTTTCAAATAAAAAACCTTACAATAAAAAAACAATCAAAATCACCATGAAAGAAAAACAAATCAAATACAGTACCTGGATCTGAATAGAAGGAGCTTCTAGTGCTCTGTAAACCATTGGCAGGACACTGTTCTTTATCTCATCAGGAGGGGTTTTGGTCAATAGCAAGTCCATTTTTTGCAAGAAAATTAACAAAATCTGTTAGAAAAAAGAAAACAATGTATAAAAGTCTAGAATGTAAGGAGAATCAATACACATCAAAATTTAAAGTTTCTTCAAAAGTGTAAGATACGTATTTTGACACTCACCATGTTGCTAGCCTGAAGGCATGGAAGACAAAAACATACAAATCAAGTCTCTTACATTTCTGGAAGTGTATTACTACTTAATATCTGCTCTCAGTTTAAACATGTAAATAAGGACTAATTTCCTAAATCACATATATTTATGGTAATGCACCACTTACCCACAAGTACCAACTATCTGGAAAATTACTGGGTTTAAAAAAAAAATCCTGAGGGCAGTAAAGTCGTATGTCCTGAAAAGTAAATTCCCTCACTCAACTTCCATACAGTTCCAGAGAAGAAGAGCAGGTACAGAAATGAAAAGGACTAATTATCCCTGATCACTCTTTCAGCCAGCTACCTCCATATACCTAAATTATAAAGAACAAATTGCCTCTTCTATTCATGCAGAATACTTTGTTTTGCCAAGGCTCGGCTAAAAATTCCTTCTGAAAAAACTTAACTGAAAAACTAAGAATAAAATAAATGCCAAAGAACTGAGGCAAGTAAGAATTCAGACTACAAACTCCTAAGGACACTATCTTGACTGACACATAGCTTAGGGAACATGTGGCTCCACCAACTTTCTTTCCTGACAACTTGACCACTTGGAGGCACCCAACTTCAAAGCCTATAGCTCCCTCAATTGCTCTTTTCCTAGTCTACCCAACTCTTTCCTAACCACTACAGACTGTGTTCTGCTTCCTTCCTTTGAAGGGGAAGAATATCAAGGGTCATAAAACCATTCTATCAGAAAGCTGATAGTTTACTAATAAGCTGTTGCCATATATGGGGCCAGGATTATGGCACATTGGGTTAAACTGCAGTGTGCAATGCCAGCATCCCATATCAGAGTGCCAGTCTGAGTCTCAGCTGCTCCACTTCTGATCTTTAATATGCCTGGGAAAGCAGGAGAAGATGCTCCAAATACATGGGCCCCTGCCACCCACATGGCAGACACCAAGATGGTGTTCAATGCGTCTAGCTTTAGCCTGACCCGGTCCTGGCTGTTTTGGCCATTTGAGGAATGAACCAGTGGACAGAACATCTTTCTTTTTATTTTATGTTTTTATTTTTTGACAGGCAGAGTGGACAGTGAGCAAGAGAGACAGAGAGAAAGGGCTTCCTTTTGCCGTTGGTTCACCCTCCAATGGCCGCCCCGGCCGGCGCGCTGCAGCTGGCGCACCGTGCTGATCCCATGGCAGGAGCCAGGTGCTTCTCCTGGTCTCCCATGGGGTGCAGGACCCAAGCACTTGGGCCATCCTCCACTGCACTCCCTGGCCAAAGCAGAGAGCTGGCCTGGAAGAGGGGCAACTGGGACAGAAACCGGCGCCCCAACCGGGACTACAACCCAGTGTGCCGGTGCCGCAAGGCGGAGGATTAGCCTAGTGAGCCGAGGCGCCGGCCAGAACATCTTTCTTTCTCCCCCTCTCTTTCTCTGTCACTCTGTCTTTCAAATTAATAAGTAAATAAATAAAATCTTGGGGAAGTGCCATATAGAAAAAAATATAACAATATTTATGATGTATCAGAAAATTTCACTTAATCTCAACACCTTTCAATTTAGAAATGAGGAAATGAAAGCTTTAATATGAGGATGACTTATCCAAGTTATACTTCCAGCAAAAAGATAAGGAAGCTCAAATTCAAATCCAAGTGTATGAACTAATTGTTCTTAAATCCAACACTACCCTGAATCTAGCAAATAAATATTCTAAGTCTACATCAGAGACTGATAATTTTTACATGTACAATACACATATACATTATTTCCATGATGCTGTACACCACTTTCTTCTTCTAATGAGAGTATTTATTAGCAATAAAATAAAGATAAATAGTTGATATAGTCATCTAAAAATTGAAACATGTATGCACTGAATATATATAAATTATCACACTGTATATAGCCCATATAAGTACAATTAAAATAATATAAATACACAAATAATAAGCAAAAATACTTAAAAGTACAAGAAGAAAATAAATATTTCCTCTCTGAAATCTATAACTTTTAATAACGTCAATGGGAATAGTGCAACACATGCAAAATTTCACTGCAACTTATTTTCTGAGATAGCAACTTGTGGAGAGCCATAGCCATCTATCTCCCTATGAAGTTTTAATCATAATTTTAGAAGTGGTTTATTTCAAACATATATGCAAAACTGCTTTCTGAATAATGAAAAGTCTCGCACACTTACCTCATTTTTTAAAATGTCACATATTCATACCTTTTGCTTCCAGATACTAGTCATCATTAGTAACAACAGTAAATAAATGTATGAAAATATCTACGACATACCTGGATTGGCTCCTGTTGTTTAAATACAGGGCCAAGTTCAGGTAAAATTAACTTCACATATTCTTCTTTGGTACATTCCTCAGCAATTAGTAGAACATTGGGCAAAACAAAAGGTACCATGTCAGGGTTTACAAATTCTGAAGTCAAACAAGGCAAAATTCTCTGCACGATGACACGCTGAAAGGCAAAAATGTTTTTGTAAAGCTAAAGTTTAGTTCAAGCTTTTAGTATTAACACTGAAGTCTAAAACCTTCAATACCTTTAGGTAAGGTGATCATGTAACTTATGGTTGATAGTAGTATAAGCTTGAGAGTAAAACGGGATGAGACTATTGCTAGTTATGTCAGGCCCAACAGTAAACTTGGGAATTTAACAGGAAAAGGGTGACAGGAAAAGGTTACCTTTAGGAAACCTTTCCTAATTAATCTTCACTGATGTGTTTCTCCTCTTAATTTCTTCACTACTTACGAATCATGCCACACAATTTAAATACTGTCTTGAATGGTTAATTGTTTTATTATTCATGCCAATCCTATCTACACTTACTGTAATGGTCTTGAGAGTAGGAATTCTTTGTTTATGCTTCCTCTTTACTTTTCATAGCATTTAAGTAAAGTGCTAGACAGTGAGTTACTGATAAACACAGGAAATATTTTTGTGAATAAGAATTACTGGTTTTCCAACCAGTGCCTTCTTTAGTATCCATCATTACCTTACAGACTACATTACCCTCATGATTTAGTAAGTCAGAAGGGGAGAGTAAAAAGAACTGGAAAAGCCAGCATCTGTTAGTATTCCTTTAACTGCTGGTGAGTCAGTGATCCTCACAATGACACCTTATGGACTTCTCTGATAATGTCCAACTGCTGTCTTTGCAAACATTGTATCCTATTTCTTTTTGGAATACACACAAAAAGATACACTCAGGGCTGGCATTGTGGTAGAGTAGGGTAAAGCTGCAGGCTGCGACACTGGTATCCCACACCGGTGCTGGTTTGTGTACTGGCTGCTCCACTTCTGATCCAGCTCCCTGCTAATGGCTGTGGAAAAGCAGTGGTAGACAGCCCAAGCGTTTGGACCTCTGCCACCCACATGGGAGACCTGGATCGTTCCTGGCTTTAGCCTGACTCAGTCTAGGCCATTGAAGCCATCTGTGGAGTGAACAGCAGATGGAAGATCTCTTTGTCTCTCCCTTCTTCCACCTCTCTCTCTCTCTGTAACTCTTTCAAATAAATAAAGCTTAAAAAAAAAAAAAAGGTCCTCTAAACTAACTTTTGGCTTCAGTCTGCAGCTTTTCATAGTCATTTGTATACCTAAGGCAAAAGTTACATTATTGCGTTAAGAGAATTATTATGGTAAATCAAAATAAACTTTGAATTTTAAATGCTGTCTATAATAATAAAAAAACTAATAAACAAACCTTGGGAAGTTTTGGTAGAACTTTTGGCAGTCCTTTGAAAAACTGTGATTTCTGAAGATTATCTCTTTGGAATAAAGTATCAAAATATTGCAGTGTTACTGCACCAACATCATCAAAGAAAGGAATCTAAAATATGGAAATAAGTTATTCTGATAAATATTCAGAAATTTTTAGCATAATACTAAAGAATACTTTAACAAAAATTTATAAAATAATAAGAAAATAATAAATTATTTTTCTCTTCAAGTTCAAATCTGTGATTTGGAAACTGGCTGGGCAATTTCTTTTGCACAGCCTTAAAATAATGAAAGATTAAGTAAAATATCTTGAAGGCATTAATTTATTTAATAAATAACTAGTACTCTTAATGTACTAGTTATTTATTAAATTTCACACTCATATAAGTAAAACAGAGGGCATTATGAGTCCAGAATTTCTGCATACCTGACAGAAATATTTATTTGAACTTTTAATTTCCTATCACAGCACTATACATAAATTATTTAGCTGTTTAAGAATAAAAGTTGTTGAATATTTAATACAATCAAGAATACAGATGTTATATAGAGACTACGCATATGTACATCTTGCTTTAGAAGAACTTAATCTACTTCCAACTTTTTGCTGACCCTCTAAGACAGAAATCCATGTGTACTCACCTTTGTCATTTGATCTGCATCTGGTCTTACAGTTGGAGTAACATTTAACAGTAGTTTAACATGTTCACGGACTTCCTCAGGTATATTAGTAAGTGAACTAGATCCTAAACGACTCAACTATTCAAAAGAGTGATAACATCAAATATGAATAGAAAACATTAAAAAAGAAACACATTTACTTAAGTCTATTTAAGAAATCTTTTTAAAATGTCTTTGGTATA
Organism: Oryctolagus cuniculus; assembly: GCF_964237555.1. Lineage (NCBI taxonomy): Eukaryota > Metazoa > Chordata > Mammalia > Lagomorpha > Leporidae > Oryctolagus > Oryctolagus cuniculus. The sequence continues at coordinate 103,224,237 of NC_091442.1, read as the reverse complement.
TTTAAAGACTGAAAAAATTGCTAATTCTACTGCTGCAAGACAATTAAAACATTTATATTTAATATGCACATTATTTCTATTCTTAAAATGTCCAATACTATAGACCACAGTTCAATATTCACTCATGTAAACAGCATGTTAAATTTGTAGTAACAAATTTTGGTCCTCATATTTATAGAATTTTATTAAAGTGATTTTATGTAAATTTAAAATGAGACACTCATCTCATTTAGAGAATTTTCTGAACACATTTTAGACAAAAAAACAAAGAAATGTTTAATACATTTTTAATGCAAGCAAATATTTACAGGCAAATACCTGATCCAACTGCCTACTGAAGCTCTTGTAAATATCTTGCTTGTTGACTTCAAATATAGGTTTTCCTTTATTAAATACAGCATATATAACAGTTCCTAAAGAATACATATCGCTGGCTGTTTCACAGCTCACAGAAAGAATGTATTCAGGAGCCAAATATTCAGGATTTGGAAGACACAATGACGGTAAATTTGGGTCCCATTCTTTACAAGGAAACTTTGGCTGTTACAAGATATAAAAGGAATTACATACATTAAATATTTCAAATTAAAGCAAACCACTAAATTTATACTCAAGGTGGGCGTTTGGTGTAGTGGTTAAAAATGCTGCTTGGGATGACCATGTTCCACCTCAGAGTGCCTGGCATTAAATCCCTGTTCCACTCCTGACTTTAACTTCCTGCACTCCCAGGGAGGTAGCAGGTGATGGCTCAAGTAGTTGGTAGCCTGCAACCCACATGGGAGACCCACACTTTGTTGCCAGTTCCTGGCTCTGGCTCAGCCCTGCCCTAGCTGTTGCCGACATTTGGGAATGAACCAGTGGATGGGAGAATCAGTCAATCTCTCTCCCTCCCCTTCACTCCCATTGCTCTGCCTTTTAAATAAATAAGATTTAAAAAATCAATATGCAATCATGGAAGTCAAAAATTCTATCAGCATCTTTAATCCTAAAATTTCCAAAATACTGAAATCAGGAAAATGTATGCAACAAGTTAAGAGACAAAGAACTCTAATAATTTTGAGACTACTGGAGAAGACAAATTAGCACTGTAAGATGCAATATGAACATACAAAGGTCTTGCTTCTGTTTTGTGACACACAAGCTTCAAGTTTTATGCACTAAAGTAAAGACAGATGTTTAAAACTTTGCTGTTTGTGGCCGGTGCTGTGGTATAGCAGGTAAAGCTTCCACCTGCAGTGCTGGCAACCCATATGGGTGCTGGTTTGAGTTCCAGCTGCTCACTTCCGATCCAGCTCTCTGCTATGGCCTGGGAAAGCAGTAGAAGATAGCTCAAGTCCTTGGGCCTCTGCATCCACGTGGGAGACCTGGAAGAAGCTCCTGGTTCCTGGCTTTGGATCAGCCCAGCTCTAGCTGTTGCAGGCATTTGGGGAGTGAACCAGCGGATGGAAGATCCCTCTCTCTGCCTCTGCAACTCTGACTTTCAAATAAATAAATAAATCTTTTAAAAAAATTGTTGCTTAGCTAACTAGCTCTGTGATTTAGTTAATAGATTAAAAAGATTGTAATAAGAATTAAATAAATGTGGAAGCTGCACCTACCATAGTACCTGATTCATATTTGTACTCAACCAGTATTAATTCTTTCTTATTTCCTTAAAAATGACTTCTTAATTTATCAATGTATCTTGGGTCAAAACTTGATCTCTTTTGACAATATACACTAAAAACCTGAAATATAAGGTGCTGAATCTCAAAGAATCAATCAACACAAAACAGGATTGATTGCAGGCAGCATGAACAGGCCGGCATCCTAATCACTAAGAAACAGGCACTTTGGAAGCAGAAAGACTGGGTTCAAATCTTGGCTCTATTACTTACTGCCCATATAAACTTAGGCAAGGTTATGTTATTCCATGAGCTAACTTACTTGACTGTACTATCCCTATACCCATTGAGTCGTGATGAAGATTAAATACGTAAATACACGAAAAATGTTAGAAGAGCACATCAATATGTTAGCTATTATTATCACTGTTGTTACTGTTATTATGCTCCATATAGAGAATTCCATGGTCCAATAAGTCAGGGAAACATTGTTAGAGATTCACTATATTTCTTAGTGTTTTTTATATTCTAGGGGAGAAAAGACAAGGAAAATCTTATAAACCCAACAAATTCTCAAATTTATTTAACTCCAGCATCTTTTTCTCAAATAACATTACCACAGAGTTAATGAGGTGAAGAATACTCTTAGGTACAATGAACACTAGAGACTGCCTATAAAGCAGTACTGTATAGTCTATTTTTTTATTTAAAAATTTTTTTATAATTTACTTATTTCACTTGAAATGCAGGGTTGCAGAGAGAGACACAGAGAGAGAGATCATCCATCCTCTGGTTCACTCCCCAAATTCCCACAATGGTCAGAGCTGGGCCAGGCTGAGCCAGGAGCCAGGGAGCTTCTTCTGAGTCTCCCACATGGCTGGCAGGGGCCAAAGTACTTGAGCTATCTTCTGCTGCTTTCCCAGGAGCATTAGCAGGTAGCGGGAAAGTAGAGCAGCTGGGACTTGAACTAGGGTCCACACAGGATACTGACATTGCAGGTGGCGGCCTATCTTGCTACACCACAATGCTGACATCCACATAACCTATTTCTACACCCTATCAGATTTGTAAATTCCTGGTCCATTCTAGATGCAATCACACATTTCCATGGCCTTAAAAAATTATAAGACTAAAATCTTCATTACCTCTTGTTCAGAAGGATTGGTTGATGATAAACAAAAATCAAAACCCATTATTTTCCAGGCTCCACTTTTATTCAAAATTATATTTTCAGGAGTAATATTTCCATGAACCATCTTCACACTGCTATGTAAAAATGACAAACCTTCAGAAACCTGCAGACAGGAAAAAAAAAAAACAGGTATTTTTACATTAAACAAAACTTTTTTGATTAAAATAATAAAATGTCTCATAAAAATCAATATTATTGCTACTTCTTCCAAGAACTTTGTATATCAGCTAGTAAGCAAATTTAATCATAAATTCAAGAGTGTAGATCTTCTCAGTTGCTATGATAACCTAAACATTAGTGGAGAAAATTCAGTTATAAAAACCAGAGTACAATTATTAAGTTCCTCCCTATACATACATGAACAAAAGAAAAATGACAAAAGCATCCATTGCTGCCAAATTTATTTAGAGTTTGAAAAGTAAAACAATCTCTGATTCTTGAATTACACATTAGTGGAATATTCAGATTTTATATATTTACATTCTATATTAATATTCAGTTTTTCTGAACAGTATTGTGTTCAGTTTTCATATATTCAAGTGACCAATGTTCACTTAATTTCACATCAGGCTAATACTTGGTCCTTTTTTATTTGTGTTTGAGATTATAAGAAAATTTGTAAAATTAAACTGAAGGTTGGATTTTTGTTCCAAGAAACGAGCAGATTTTGGAAAACTAATACTCCCTAATTTCCAGGACACTGTTTCACTTGGCTTTTTCCCCAACTCTACTGGTCCCTACTTTCCGTCTCACTTCTGTACTCAATGTCTGGGCCTCTGCAATTTTCCATCTCCCCTCACTTTCTCAGGGTTTTCACAACTTTAGCTATAGCTACATGCTGATTATCCCAAAGTCTCCAGTCTGGGTTTCGGTTCTAAAGTCCAGACTTGATCATTTCCCTTCCTGAGTCCCCTCCCCTTGAAGGTTTTCTAAGAATCTGCAACTGAGCTTCCCTCAGAATTCAAGTCTCTTCTCCCACATCTTTCACTTCATTTGGTCCAGCTGCTTAAAACAAAATCCTTTGACTTATCCAATACTCTGTTTTTTATACAGTGAGTCTTTGATACATCTACTGTCAACATACACTCAGAATTTCATCCTATCCTACTACATGGACCGGATGACTGCAGTAGTCACCTACTTCATCTTTGTTTCTGCTCTAAATTCTCATGACAGCAGCTACAGTCATTCAGTTAAAAACAAACAAAAACAAAAAACAAATATAAACAAAGCAAAATGTAACCCAGATCAGGCTGCTTTCCTAAAACATGCCAAAGGCCTCTTTTTTTTTTCTCTTGAGTAAAATCTATTTTCTGGCTTTCAGGGCCTAACAGGATCTAGCCACCCATTACCTCTCTAGTCTTATTTCCTACTATGCTTCTTCTTGCTACTTTGAAATAGCCAAAAACAATTTTAAAGAAAAAAAAAAACTCTTTTATACATGTTGAATAAAAAAGCATACCTGAAGCAAACCATATTTGGTTTCGACATCATAAAGTTTATAATCCTTGATTTCTGGAGATATAGAGGAAGGAAGGTTTTCCCAGTTACCAAGAACATTGGCTAAACTGGCAAAAACTGGTTCTGTACAAAATGCCAAGCAATCTCTGTTTTAAAAAAGAAAGAGTTACCTTTTATTTCTTTACACATTGTCCAAATAAAATATACAGAAAATATTAACTGTCCTATTAAACTATCAACCAGAAGGAAGACCGTTTTAGATTCGTTAGTGTCAGCCTAAATATAATACCCTTAAATCAACAAGTCAGAAGGCTTTTTTTTTAATGAATTATACAAGATGGATCACTTTCTTTTAAACTGTTGCAAATTGTGATATATTCTCTAAAACTTAAACAGCACAGTATTTCAAGGGTGCTTTTTCAAATGATTGATATCCTTTAGGAAAACCAATGGGGAACAATTTAAAGTACTGTTATATTACACGTATGACACTTATTTCTAAGTCTGTAATTTTCAGAATGTACTCAAAGAAGCCTGTGGATTTCTCACAGACATGCCTAGAGCAAAAGTAAGGAAGAGGGGCAGCGCATAGCTCCAGGTGCCCCATCCCCACTCCAATCAAAGCAGCTATGCTTTTATATAGTTTAAAAATCACGTTGAAAGGTGTCAACAGTTTTTAAATTCTTAAATTTATTGCTCTCTGTTGTACAACAAGATCTACAAATTCACAAAATGTTAGGTGCTAACATTCAGTAGCCTTACAGAATAATTTTTTCTCAAGGACTACCACCCCCAACCATAGCTACTTACCAGTTATTCACTCCTGAACTTTTACTTATTTTTAATCTTATTTATTTTCACTTACTTGAAAGGCAGAGCAATAGACAGACAAATACAGTGACAGAGAGAGATCTTCCATCTACTGGTTCACTTCCTAAATGTAACAACAGCCATAGCTAGTTCACTTCCTAAATGCCCACAATCACTAGGGCCAGGCTAGACCAAAGCAAAGAGTCTAGAACACAATCTGAATCTCACAAGTAGGCAGCAAGAACCGAAGTACTTGAGCCGTTATCTGTCATCTCCCAGAGTGCACATGAGTAGGAAGCTAGAATTGGAAGTAGAGCCGGGACTGAAACCCAGGCACTCCCACATGGGATGTGCCATCTAAAGTAGCATCTTATGTCCTTACGTCCTGCACCAAATGTCCACCCCCATGTTTAAATCACCATAAAATAAGCTAACATACTGGTGATTCCCCCCTTAAGGTAATTAAGATGTAATTACTAGATATAAGACATACAAATACAAGGTAAAATAAGTATGGGTAAGATTCTCACAGGTGACACTATAGCCACTGATAAAACACTCCAAAGGAAATAGCTTAAACACAGAGTCAGCAAGACAAGTGTGGCAAATTAGTCCCCTCAGATTTAGAAAGCACAATGGGGGCAGGAATTTGGCATAGCAGTTAAGACACTGGGACGCCTAAATCCTGCATCACAGTTCCTAGGTTAGAGTCCCAGATCTGTTCCTAATTCCAGCTTCTCTGGAAGGCAGCAGATGATGGCTCAAGTACTTGGGTCTGTGTAACCCATGTAGGAGACCCAGATTCAGTTCCTGGTTCCTGGTTTTGGCCTAACCCAATCCTCATGTCCTGGCTGCTCCTCTTCCAATTCAGCTGTCTGCTATGGTTTAGGAAGGCAGTGGAAGATGGTCCAAGTGCTTGGGCCCCTGCACCCACGTGGAGAACTGGAAGAAGCTCCTGGTTCCTGGCTTCTGATTGACCCAGCTCCAGCCATTGCGGCCATTTGGAGAGTGAACCAGTGGCTGAAAGACCTCTCTCTCTGTCTCTCCCTCTGTCTGTAACTCTACCTCTCAAATAAATAAAATTAAAAAAAATTTTTTTTTTAAAAAGAGATAGCAAATATGTCTTCTGGGTTTACTTATAAAAAGAAGAAATAAAAAAAATGTTTCATGATAAAAGACATAAGAGCATAATTCTGGGTAGGCAAAGAATGGTACAGTATACGAAAAAAAAAAAAGCCCCAGGAATTGCGACGAAGAATCTCAGTTGACACACACAGCCATCCAGTTTAAGTAACATCTCTGATGCTATTCTCTTACATAATTATGAGATTTAAATAAGTTAAACAGGCTAAAGCACTTTAGCATAATTTTTGACATGGTAGATGTTTTTCCTTTTTTTTTTCTTTGAAAGAATCCCTTGCCTTTAAGAGGCTATTGGCCAAGGGGCCAAGAGACATTTGGGAGAGTAAAGAATGGTTATGAAGATTCCAAATTATTAATTTCACAGAAATTAAATTTATAAAATCTGAGGGGTCTTTAAAGAGTTCACAAGCGTGTATTATGAAAAAACTATGGATTTTAAATTTTTTGCACTAAAATATTTTTTTAAAATCCAGTCTCTCAAGAACTTTCTAAAGTACCCTCATAGATAAAACTTGGTTTGTTTTGGTTAAAGAGAGATGGGGCATAAGGAATCCTGCTATCTCTGCATGTTCCACCTGCCTGTTTCTCTCCCATCCTTAGAGTCCTAAGGACCAGAAAACACAATCAGCAAACCTCTTGATTAAGATCCTTTGAATTAACAGCTGGGAATATAATCTGCTAAAGACGAGGAAGGAAGAAATTTGGGGTCATGATGTGAAGAAAGTTTACAAAGCAAGGGTATCTAGAGAAGTCTGAGGCAAATGTGAATAAAGTGTTAATATTTCAAAAGGAGACACAAACATAGATAATTCAAATACATTTTAGGAAAATAATCCATAAGAATTCAACATTTGGCTAATAAAAATTTTTCATTAACAATATTTCAAATAGATTTCAAACAGTTATTTTGAACTATTTTTTTCAGGAAATTTTCTATATAAATTTCTTCTAAAAAAATTTACCTTGATTCCTCTAAAGGATGCTGAACAGTAAGAAGCCGAGGGTGTCGTAGCCGAGTCAACTGCTGGACTCCTCGTTTTAGAGAATCGATGATTTGATCCTTTTCAAATTTTTGGTATTTGTCAATCAGCTTTTTATCAAAGACAAAAACAGCCACTTCCTAATAAAATAATTTTAATCAAGTTAAACATATAAAAGTAATAAAATTATAGTTGAGTTTCACAACAGTCTACATAGGAATAACTAAAAACTAATGCCATGGAAATTGCAGAACCACTGTAATGTTCTTCTGAAATAAAAAAGTTGGTGTCTTAGTGATTAGTAATTCTAAATATTTTTAAAAGTATGAGATCCAGAATCCTCATCTAAAGAGAACACAACAAACTCCCACCTTTGAATTCAGGTATCAGAAGCATGTATAACTGTATGTAATGTGTTGCTCCCCCTATGTAGAAATCTCTTATTTAACCAGAACTTACACTGAAGTTCAAATGTTTAAAAATCCATAATGGTATTCACTATAGCCCTGGAGTTTATTATAAAATCTTGGAGAGTTTTTTGAAAGGAAAGTTGTAAGTCAGGAAGCGCTTACTTATAAAAATGCTAATTCACAAGCAATTTTTGACATATAAATAAACTATATTCTCGATATTGCCCTTCCCCCAATTTGTTATGGGCAGTAAAGGAATGGTTACTAGTACAAGAAGCTCTTCCCCTATCACCACTCTTTGAATTAATTCACAGCTTATTCATAATATTAATATTATGATATTAATATTAAAAGTACATACTCTGTCTACAATTTCTTTTCTTTCTCCCTCAGTTACCAAAGGAACTATATCTGACCTGCTTCCACCTTTTTAATAAATCAACCAACAAATAGCCTTGACATGAGGTGAAAAACAGCTGCTGATGGGTGACAGCCTATGAAGTAGTCTTAATATTATCTAGTATTGGGGCTAGCGGTGAGGCGCAGCGGGTTAACGCCCTGGCCTGAAGCGCCAGAATCCCATAGGGCTCTCGTTCTAGTCCCCGCTGTTCCTCTTCCGATCCAGCTCTCTGCTATGGCCTGGGATAGCAATAGAAGATGGCCCAAGTCCTTGGGCCCCTGCACCCACGTGGGAGACCTGGAAGAAGCTCCTGGCTCCTGGCATCAGATTGGCTCAGCTCCCGCCGTTGCGGCCATCTGGGGAGTGAGCCAGCAGATGGAAGACCTCTCCCTCTCTGTCTCTACTTCTCTCTGTAATTAACGCTGTCTTTCAAATAAATAAAATAAATCTTTAAGAAAATATATTATCTAGCATTATCATGTTGTTATATTTTATGTTGTTATATTATTAGGAATACTTCATAGAATTATTGGAGAATAAATGACAAAGTAATATGAAAGTTATCACAATACCTGATATATTATAAACATTCAATAAATGTTAGCTAACAGTGTTATACCACTGATTAACAACATGATCTATACTTTGTTATTTTTCTATTACTGGTAACAGCTTTCTGTGAACATAAATTGGACAAATAACACCGTTCTGAGCAATGATATGCACATTTAAGACCAACAGTCAGAAAGCATCTTTGAAAGACAAGAGACTCATCAGACTGTCAACTTCATAAAAAACATGAACACATTAGGCTAAACAAAGTCATGTAATATATACCTGATTCCACACCTATATTACACAGACACAAATAATCAGCATCACATTAGAGTATATCAGAGGTTAAAAGCCCAGTTTCCAGAGCTACATAAACCTAAATTGAAATCCCACTTCTGCCACCTATTTTTGTTGACCTTCTCTCAAACCCTGGTATTATTTTCATACCAGAGTCATAAAAGGAATAAGATAAAGAATGAATATACTATAATATACTCTATAGGTGAAGTTTCAGGTATTAGTCTACTAGAGAATTTTACAAATTTTATAAAGACATTCCAAAGTTAACTACTTACAGAAATAACAATAGCTAATATTTGTATAGTTAAATCCAAACACTGTTCTAATGTTGATCAAGGGTTGTTTCGTCATAGCAATCCTATAAACAAGTTATTATTACCTTTACAGATAAGGACACTGTTTCATTTAAGATAATGTAAATGTTTCATTTAAGGGGTAATGTTTTAATTAAGGGGTAATGTTCATTAAGGGGTAATGTTTTAATTAAGGGGTAATGTTCATTTAAGGGTAAATGTTTCATTTAAGATCTCACAATGAGTGAGATGAAAAATCAAGATTCAAAATAAGTACTTTAATTCTAGAAGTATAATCTTAGTCAATATATCATTCTATTTACCCAAAAACAGCACAAGGCAAACATGGCACACAAAAGGAAAACGTGTGCCTTCAGGGAAGGAATCATTTGAGTGACAGCTTTAAATAGCTGTCATATATAAACACATAATCATAGTTCTTTTGACCGTTACAACACCCAGGACAACTAGGAAATATGAGTTTTATGTAATATTAATTTGAATGAAAACTAATGACCTAGAAGTTCAAGTTCTCAGCTCACCAATAATGTGCACAATCCTATTTTAGTGTTTTGCTATAACACATTTTATAAATGCACCTAATTTAAACGTGTTTATTTTTTCAAGATGTTGTAAGTCTTGAGAAAAAAATATCACCTGAAATGGCTCTTGAGTTCTCAGCTTGAGTACTCTATAAAGAACACAATAGTTCAAAAAGAAAAGAAACAATATAAAACTCTTTCTTTCAAACACTCATTTATTGTTTTAGGTCAAAGATGATTGATTCCTACATAGGTTAGAACAAGTTTTCAACTCTCTTAAACATTTTTTTCTTTGTTTCAATCATGTAAAATTAATTAATTACATCAAAGTGGTATTATTAATCCCTCAGGTTTCATATTGACTTCCTTAAATAAAACTTGCACTTTTTACTTCAAAATCTTTCGTCAGAATTTAGCATCATCTTCAATTTATGTTTTTCTTTCAGTACTGTGCTACACTCCCCACTCTGCTGACACATATCACTTCTTGTAAGTCTTGTCATGTTGAAGGACTTTCAAGAAACAATGAAGAAACAGTCCCTTATGTGTCTCTGTATGTCCCACCGGATCTAGTAGTTTCTTACAGCTGGAAGACATTCAGATGTTCATCAGCTACTGACAATAAAGATAAGCAATTAATAGGGTTTTTTTTCTCATTTTATTTGAAAGGGAGGGAGGGAGGGAGAAGAGAGGAGAGAGGAGAGAGGAGAGAGGAAAGGGGAGGGGAGGGGAAGGGAGGAAGAGAGAGATTTTTCCATCCACTGGTTCACTCCCCAAGGAGAGGGGAGAGGGGAAAAGAGGGGAGAAGAGGGCAGAAAGGGGAGAAGAGGGGAGAGGAGAGGGGAGGGGAGGGGAGGGGAGGGGAGGTGGGGAAGGGAGGGAAGGGGAGGTTCACTCCCCAAATGCCCATAACAGCCAGACCAAAACCAGGAGCCCAGATTCCATCCAGGTCTCCCACATGGGTGGCAGGGATTTAAGTACTTAAACTGTCATCTGCAAGCTCCCAAAATGCATATCAGCAGGAAGTTGGATCTGAAGTAGAGGGTAGCTAGGACACCAACCAGACACTCTGAGATGTGGACATTCCAAGAGGCAGCTTACCCTGTGCACCATGCCCACTCCATTATCAGATTAAAATATTTTCAACTTTTTATTATGAAAAATTTCAAATGTATAAAAAAGATGAACTAGTACAACAGCCAGCATATCTTCTACTTAAGATTCAGTAACCTCCAACTCTAATTAAAATCTGAGATCTTTTTTTATAAACACACTATTGACAAAATATAAACAATAATTGACATTCTACTACTTACTCAAAGCATATTCCTTAAAACACATTGGTAAAGAAGGTTACCTACTAAAAAAGCATTTTTTCTTCAGCAGCCTACCTCTAAAGAAAACAGGCTCTAAAATTATTCTAAAAACTGTAGTAGTTGTCACAACAGGATGTTCCATTTGGTTTAGACTTAATTCATAATTTTAAAAAGTTTGCTTACTGCATAGCTGAAAACAAGATAGTTCAATTAATAAAATCCATTGCATAATGTAAAGTCCTCCACTAACCTAGCCACTAGAAATGCTCTCTGAAATACAGATGGTTCTGTGATTTCTACTTTATGGACCCCTACTAACTGGCCACAGGTGACTGCCAAGCATCATACTTTCCATTTTTAACCTAATTTTTGGATAATATTCTTTGTTCAAAACAATTAAATGAAACTTTATTTACATTAATTTATAAATAGGTTTATTTTTTAAGACTGAAATGTAACAATAGGTACCCCTTAACATTATTAGAGATATTCAGTGATCATTTTTTATCTAAGCCAACTTGACTGGCAGATTCAGCTCTGCACAATGTCAATGTTTAAAACTTTTAATTACTAAAATTATTTATTAAAATTTAATTGCACATTTGTCCACATAATAATAGCAAGCCTAACCGAAGAACACTGACATTGGAAAACATAATGTAGATTTTATAATAAGTAAGGGACTGTGTTGAAGCCTACATGGACTTCATGAACAATTAAATTTCTACCATACAACCATTTTTAAATCAATCAATCTTCTCTATCTTCAAAGGTGGAAACAATCATTTATTTGAAGGTGTTATAAAGTTCCTTAACAAGTCAGGAAAAAAAACCAGGCCAATAAATACAACTTTTAAGACAAATTATCACCAAAGCTTCCTATTTAAAGAAGTTTACTATAAAAGTGGATATAAAAGTCATAATAAGTAAATGTGGGACATTAGAAGACAACTAATAAATGTTAAGTCAAATCAGTTTTGAAGAGTAGTTACCTGGCAATGTTGAATTTGTGTCAAGATAAATAGAAATATTTAATAATAAATAAATGCTTAAATCACCAGAGACCAGGCAATTATATATATAAACATATACACATATACATGTTATTTTTCTTTTAATTTTTAAATGTATTCATGAGAGGAACAGCTCCCGTCTGCTAGTTCACTCCCCTCAAATGCGTGCAATGGCCAGGGTTGGGCCAGGGTCAGACCTGAATCCAAGAACCAGGAACTCAATCCAGGTCTCCCTTGTGGGTTGCAGGGATCCAACTACTTGAGCCATAACACTTGCTGCTTCCGGGGGGTCTACACAGCCAAGGAGATGCAATCAGGAGCCATACGTGGGAATGACCCAGATATTCTGATATGGGACATAGGCAACTTAACCACTAGGCCAAACACCCGCCTCTAAAACATATTTTTTTAGACTGGCTGCTCTGAAAAGCCACCTTTGCACTGTTCCTGGACTGGCTCCCCGCAGCCACCTCCGCTGCTGCACACTGTGGCAGCTTTGTCTCCAGAGTGCCTGAACTCTCGCTTTCTCTTAAGTCAGCTACATCGGATCATGGGTGCCCCACCACGTCAGACATGGCCGTGGACACTAGCTCCAAGATCACCACCAAGGGCTTGAAGGAGAAGAAGGAAGTTGTGGAGGAGGTGGAGAATGGGAGACACGCTCCTGCCAATGGCAACGCTAATGAGGAAAATGGGGGGAGCAGGAGGGGAATAGGAGGTAGATGAAGATGAGGAAGGTGGAGAGGAGGTGGAGGAAGAGGGCGATGGTGAGGAAGAGGATGGAGATGAAGATGAGGAGGCCGAGGCAACTACAGGCAAACGGGCAGCTGACCATGATGAGGAGGACGATGTTGACACCAAGAAGCAGAGGACTGAGGAAGATGACTAGACGGCAAAAAAGGAAAAGTTAGGCCGGCGCTGCGGTTCAATAGGCTACTCCTCCGCCTGCAGTGCCGGCACCCTGGGTTCTATTCCCGGTTGGGGCACTGGATTCTGTCCCGGTCGCTCTTCTTCCTGTCCAGCTCTCTGCTGTGGCCCGGGAGTGCAGTGGAAGATGGCCCAAGTCCTTGGGTCCTGCACCCGCATGGGAGACCAGGAGGAAGCACCTGGCTCCTGGCTTCGGATCAGCGCAGCACGCCAGCCGTAACGGCCATTGGAGGGTGAACCAACGGCAAAGGAAGACCTTTCTCTCTGTGTCTCTCCCTCACTGTCCACTCTGCCTATCAAAAAATAATAAAATAAAATAAAATAAAAAAGGAAACGTTAAACTTTAAAAAAAAAAATCAAGGCCGCCGTAACCTATTCACCCTGCACTTCCCTTCTCAGAATCTAAACGTGGTCACCCCCGCAGCAGCGCCACCTCGTGGCGGCAGGTGCCCTCACCACCCAATCAAATCAAGTGAATTCTAACAGGGCAGGAAAGAAACAAAACTTTCAGGCCCGGCTTTTTTTCTTAAAAGTACTTTTAAAAGGAAAAGTTGCTTGTATTTTTATTATTTGCATTTTATATTTTTGTATATATTTTTAGGGGTCAGCCATTTTTAATGATCTCGGGATGACTAACCAGCCTTCAGATGAGCGTTCTCTGTCCTACTTCTGACTCTACTTGTGCTGTGACCATGTTCATTATAATCTCAAAGGAGAAAAAAAAAAAAAAAACCTTATAAAAAAGCCAAAAAGACAACAAAAAAAATCTTATTCCAAGCATTCCAGTAACTTTTTTTGTGTATGTACTTAGCAGTACTATAAGTAGATGGTTTGTATGAGATTGTTAAAAAGGCCAAAGATAAAAGGTTTCCTTTTTTCCTTTGTTTGTCTATGAAGTTGCTATTTGTTTTTTTCTTTTCTTTTTTTGGCTTGTTTGATGTATGTGTGAAACAATGCTGTCCAACAATAAACCAGAATTTTATTTTTCTAACAATAAGTAAATAAATACATATATTTTTTAAAAACCTCCAAAAATAAATTCCTTAGCTTGCTATAGGACAGCTTAAAGAAATGTGGAATTATTTTTCTACTTGGACTTAAGTAAACAGAAACTATTTATGTAGAGAAACTGTGAGACAGAAACTGTATTTATGTAGAGTTTTTATTACAAACTATTGTAACAAATTAGCAGCCTTGATAGTCATAATATTCCTATCTAACAGGTAAGGTGACAGTACTCTAATTTTTATTTAGAAAACATATTCATAAACATCTATATGTTTATGTATGTATATACATAAACAAGCATTTCTCATTTATTAATTTGGCTAAAAAAAATCCATCCTTGATGATTTGTTTAAACAAAATATAATCTAAAAATTAGAAAAGTAGGAACTGGCAATTTGGCACAGTGGGTTAACACATGGCTTGCACACCAGCATTCCATATTGGAATGCCAGTTCAAGCCCCAGCAGCTGTGCTTCTGATAAGGCTTCCAGCTAATGCACCTGGAAAGGCAGTTGAAGACAGTACAAACACACACTTGGGCCCCTGCCACCCATGTGTGAGACCAGGATGGGGTTCGAAGCTCCTAGCTTCCGTTTGGCCCAGACTTGACTATTGCAGTCATTTGGAGAATGAACTAGTGGGCTGGAAGGAATCTCTATATCTCTCCAAGACCACCTATCTTTCCCTCTCCGTTGTTCTGCCTTTAAAATAAATAAATCTTAAAAAAAAAAAAAATCAGAAAAGCCAATGAGATTCAATCAAGGACATTTTTCTCAAATACTTTTTTTTTAAGATTTATTTATTTATTTGAAAGGCAGAGTTACACAGAGAGAGAAGGAGAGGCAGAGAGAGAGGTCTTCCATTCACTGGTTCACACCCCAATTGGCCGTCAACAGCTGGAGCTGCACCAATCCGAGGCCAGGAGCCAGGAGCCTCTTCTGGTCTCCTACGTGGGTGCAGGGGCCCAAGGACTTGGGCCATCTTCTACTTCTTTCCCAGGCCACAGTAGAGAGCTAGATTGGAAGCGGAGGAGCTGGGACTCAAACCAGTGTCCATATGGGATGCCAGCACTGCAGGCGGCAGCTTTACCCGCTACACCACAGTGTCAGCCCCGCATCAAATACTCTAGAAAGATTTGCAGGGGTTGGCATTTGATTAAGTCATTGGTTAAGAAGTCCACATTGCTCTTGTACTACGCAAATTAACAGTGAAACTACTACTCAAGCAGTACTTTACACTTTGTGTATCTGTGTGGGTGCAAACTGTTGAAATCTTAGTATATATCACATTGACCTTCTGTATGCAAAGATAATTGAAAATGAATTTTGATGAAGAATGGGATGGGAGAGGGAGCGGGAGATGGGATGGTTGTGGGTGGGAGGGAGGTTATGGGGGGAAAAGCCATTATAATCCAAAAGTTGTACATTCAAAAATAAATAAGTCCACATTGCATTATTGGAAAGCCTGAATTGGAGTCATGGCTCTACTGTGCATTCCACTTTCCTGTTAATGTGAATCTTGGGAGGCAGCAGGTGTTGGTTCAAGTAGTTGGGTTCCTGTCACTCACAGGATGAACTGGAATTGAGTTTCAAGCTTCCAGCTTTGGCTTGGTCCAGTACTAGCTACTATAGGCATTTGGGGAATGAGCCAACAGACGAGATTTTTTTTTTCTCTCTCACTCTCAAATAACAAATAATAAAAATTAAAAACAAAAAGAAAGAACAAGAGAATATGTTTGAAAGGAGTATCTATGTTCAGATAAATATTTTAAGCCTAAGCATAAAACTCTGTAGAATGGCTGTCAGTTACAAAGGTGTAACAGAAGCACAGTAGTATGAACACTATCTGCAATTAGACATTTTAAAAGTTCAGGTGGGAGGGGAGCATGGAATATTACTCTTAATTTTCATAATTTAAATAGACCTTCCACCCAGAATGCCTAAGATAAAAGACTGAGTATGTAACAAGGTTGGTAGGGATGTAGACAAACTGTAACCGCTGGTAAAAGTAGACATTGGTACAACAGCTCCAGACAAACTGTTTAGCACAAACAAATCCATTAAAATTTAGCAATCCATATCTAAATGATCTGTCATATGATACATACTCCCATAAGAATGTTCATAACAGTACTTTATATATGAATAAAAAGAAAACTTGCTGTGCTCAACCACATAGATATTAAGGAGCCAAACACAAGAGTATACATCATATAATTCCATTTCAATACAGTTCATAAACAGGCCAAATAATTTTAAAGTGTTAAAGGACCAGGATAATGGTTACCACTGAAGAGAAGGGAGGTAGGAGTCAGGAGCAGAAAAGTACATCAGTTATTATTGAGGTTTTATTTCTTGATCAGAGTGCTAGTCATATAAGTATGTTCACTGAGAACATTCATCAAGTTGTACTCATAATTGGTGCATATGCCATGTTGTACCTAAGCTCTTAAAAATAAGTTTACAATTTGAAACAATAGACAACATAACTTTTGTTCTTTGCTTATTACCTGGAAATGTGTTTAGCATCCCTTCTGAGACTAAAAGAGATAAACATCATGACTGGTCCAATGGCACATATATAAAAACAAGAATAAAATTTAAGCGGACCAGCACTGTGGCACAGCAGTTCAAGCCACTGCTTGAGGCAACCACATCCCATTCAGGAGAGCTGGCTCACATCCCAGCTACTTCACTTTTGATACTGCTCTTTGCTAATGAGCCTGGGGTACTTGAGTCCCTGCCACCTTCATGAGAAACCAGGATGGAGTTCCTGGCTCTGGGCCTTGGTCTGGCCCAGTCCTAGATGTTGAGGCCATTTGGGAAATGAATCAATGGATAGAAGATATTTCTCTCTGTCACTCTGCCTTTCAAATGAATAAATTTCAACAACAACAACAACAAAAATAGAGTAAAAGGACCAAGAAATGCTGCTGAATGATACTTATAAAGGAAACTAAACAAATCCACATGTACATTAGTGGTGTATACCATTAGTACATAAACCTAAACGGTAGCACCAAATACCAATAAGCTATAAGTATCAATTACGCATTGATAAATTATAAATACATCGATTTCAACATGTTTACAAACTTTATAGTTAATAATTTATGCAAATAAATGTTTTTAAATCTTCATAGTATATACATGTATGTAAATATACAAAACTAGCCTGACAAAATAAATGCAAAAAAAAATTACTTGTTTTGAGGAATCTCAGCAACTTTTTATTTCATTTTCATAAGTTATTCACTACAAAGAGGTTGGTATGTGGCACAGTGAGCTAAGCTGCTGCCTGTACCACTGGTGTCCTATTTGGGAGTGCCAGTTCTCCCAGCTGCTCCACTTCCAATCCAGCTCCCTGGTAATGTATGTGCCTGAGAAGACAGCAGAAGATGGTCCAAGTGCTTGGGCCCCTGTCACCCACATGCGAGACCTGGATGGGTTCTAGGTTCCTGACTTCAGCCTGGGTCGGCCCTGGCAGTTGCAGCCATTCGGGAAGTGAACCAGCAGATGGAAGTTATATCTCCTCTGTATCTCTCTGCCTTTCAAATAAACAAATAACTAACTAAACAAATAAATAAGTCTCTTTAGGGGAAGTGGGTAAAAGAGGCTGGGAGGGTAGGAAAGATGCACTGAGTCATAATGCCCGTTTATGGGGAGAAAAAAGGTGACTAAGAATAATATCATTTTTCATTATTTTTCTTTTAGTTTCTCTAGATCAGCACTGCCTAAGAGAACTTTCTGTAATGATATAAAGTTCTAAATTTGCTTTGTCTATTATGACAGTACTAGTCACATGTGGGTTAGGAACACTTAAAATGTGACTAGTGCAACTAAGGAACTGAATTATATTTAGTTTTTTTTTTTAAAGATATATTTATTTGAAAGTCAGAGTTACATAGAGAGAGGAGAGGTAGACAGAGAGAGGTCTTCCTTCCAATGGTTCATTCCCCAGGTGGCCGCAATGGCCGGAGTTGTGCCAATCCGAAGCCAGGAAACAGGAGCTTCTTCCGGGTCTCCCACGCAGGTGCAGGGGCCCAAGGACTTGAGCCATCTTCCACTGCTTTCCCAGGCCATAGCAGAGAGCTGCATTGGAAGAGGAGCAGCCAAGACTAGAACCAGCGCCCATATGGGATATCGTCGGTGCTTCAGGTCAAGGCGTTAATCCGCTGCACCACAGGACCAGCCCCTGTATTTAGTTTTAATAATGGAAACAGATATGTCTAGTAGCTATCATAATGGATAGTATAGCTTTATATTATCTGTTTATATGATTCACTGTAAATAAAAACAAGGAACTGAAAAATAATATATTTTTGATTAAGGAAGAAATTAAAACCAGACTTCAATGTCAAGTTGGTTAGAGATAGCATATTCCTTAAGGTTTTAACCAGTGATAAAGACAGGATACTCAGTTCTGACGCCTTAGTTTGAAAGAGGCAAAAAAAATAAAATTTAAATAATGTTCCTGAGAGCACTGGTGTGTTCCAAAATTGTTTTCTTGCTTCAAATTAGTAAATTTGGGGAAAAAATGGAATGGGGCAAAGTTTCCTAAGAGAACCCAGTCCTGGCAGTCAACAGTTGAGAATGGGGCTCTATCATTTGTGTTCTATGAAGAGCAGCTGAAGCTCCAACACTCTCAGGGGATTGCAGCATACAAATTAGTGACATTAGATGCACTGAGAATTCCTTAGGTAAAGCACAACACACTATTATGTTTCCACATTTTTTTTAAACTTTTATTTAATGAATATAAATTTACAAAGTACAGCTTATGGATTACAATGGCTTACCCCCCCTCATAACTTCCCTCCCACCCGCAACCCTCCCCTTTCCCTCTCCCTCCCCGCTTCCATTCACATCAAGATTCATTTTCAATTCTCTTTATATACAGAAGATCAGTTTAGCATATATTAAGTAAAGATTTCAACAGTTTACACCCACATAGAAACACAAAGTGAAAAATACTGTTTGAGTACTAGTTATAGTATTAAATCACAATGTACAGCACATTAAGGACAGAGATCCTACATGAGGAGTAAGTGCACAGTGAATCCTGTTGTTGACTTAACAATTTCACACTCTTGTTTATGGCATCAGTAATCACCCTAGGCTCTTGTCATGAGTTGCCAAGGCTATGGAAGCCTTTTGAGTTCACCAACTCTGATCATATTTAGACAAGGTCATAGTCAAAGTGGAAGTTCTCTCCTCCCTTCAGAGAAAGGTACCTCCTTCTTTGATGAGCTCTTCTTTTCACTGGGATCTCATTCGCGGAGATCTTTCATTTAGGGTTTTTTTTTTTTTTTTTTTTTTTTTTTTTTTGCCAGAGTGTCTTGGCTTTCCATGCCTGTAATACTCTCATGGGCTTTTTAGCCAGATCCGCATGCCTTAAGGACTGATTCTGAGGCCAGAGTGCTGTTTAGGACATCTGCCATTCTATGGGTCTGCTGTGTATCTCGCTTCCCATGTTGGATCGTTCTCTCCCTTTTTTATTCTATCAGCTAGTATCTGCAGACACTAGTCTTGTTTATGTGCTCCCTTTGGCTCTTAGTCCTATCATTATGATCAATTGTGAACTGAAAAGTGATCCCTGTTAGGAATTTGGAAAGCATTATGGTGAGTGAAATAAGCCAGTCCCAAAGGGACAAATACCATATATTCTCCCTGATCGGTGACAACTAACTGAGCACCAAAAAGGAAACCTGTTAAAGTGAAATGAACACTAGGAGAAACGGTGACTTGATCAGCCCTTGCCCTGACTGTTGATGAACAACTTAATATGTCATCCCTCTTAGTATTATTTTTTGTTTGTTCTACTTAATACTTTTGGGTGAATACTGTAATCAATACACAGTTATTCTCAAGTGTTGAAACTTAACTGAAAATTGATCGCTGTTAAATATAAGAGTGGGAATAAGAGAGGGAAGAGATGCAATTCGGGACATGCTCAAGCTGACTTACCTCAAACGGTAGAGTTAGAAACATACCAGGGGATTCCAATTCAATCCCATCAAGGTGGCATGTACCAATGCCATCTCACTAGTCCCGTGATCAATTTCTGTTACCACATTCTTAATAAAAATGCATGATTTTATTTATCTGGCAGCCTTGTTTTCATCTTATATAATAAATTTTTTACCATTTTAAAAATATTTCTTTATATATTTTAACATCGAAGTTACAGAAAGACGGAGAGACAGAGAGAGAAAGAAAATCTTCCATCCACTGGTTCACTCCCCAGATGGCCACAATGTCCAGGGCTGAGCCAGGCCGAAGCCAAGAGCCAGAAGCCTTATGTGGGTTCCCACATGGTGACAGGGACCCAACACTTGGGCCATCCTCCACAGCTTTTCCCAGGCCATTGGCAGCGAGCTGGATTGGAAGTGGAGAAGCTTGGACATGAACTGGCCCCCAAATGAGAAGCCAGCATCACATTTTTTTCTTTGTTATCTGCTATGCCACAATGCTGGTCCTTATGATTAATTTTTAAAAGCATTATGCACTAGTATTAGAGTTCAGCCATTTCTGTAATGCCATTACAGTTTTTTAAGGAGTGGTTTTTCAAGAAACTACTTTATAGATGGGCAAGATCTTGGTGACTTGAAACAATCAAGAAAAAAGCTTATATGAATCAGCACTTAAGGTTCAGATCATCTTATCATCTCAATAAAGAATTCCAACCAAGTGGCAATAAAAACTAGATTTAACAGTTAGGTATAAACCCTATACCAGCAATTTATCATAAAACCAAGACTCCTATTTCATAAAAGTATAACCAAAACCAATTTGATCTTCAGTATAGCTGTCTGAGAAACAAATTGTTTGGAAATATCAAAAAATATATACTCACAATCATATGACTGTGATTGGGAAGTCTGCATAATAAATTCCGTACATCTTACAATCATGTATTTCACTTGTAGGGAAGTAAAAGTAATTTTGGAAACAGTAATTTTTGAAAGAACATATTTCTAAAAGATTTTAAACCTGAACATGATTCTTTAACAATTACAAGAGAAGCTAATAGTAAAATTTAACACAAATGATCCTCCATATTTCTTAGAACCATCTGTTGGTGTCATAACCAAAGAATGAAAAAATTACAAATCATTCAAACCACTCTTTACTAAATGAAGTTAGTTTCAAAATCAGTATGAAATAAATAACCTAAAACACACTACTGATTATTTTCTGCAATATATATGTCCCAGTGTTAAAACCCATCAGGTTTAACACAAAACAGCATAATAGTCTATTTTCTAAAGGCTATAGAGAAAGGAGAGAAAAAGAATGCAGTAAATATGACATATTTATGTTAAAAAAATAACTAGTTATTTTGTCAGTAATTTACTAATGAACCTAAAAGGAAATTTAAGGATCATGACAAATTTCATAGATATACATTTTGTTAAATATTTCTATCTAATATAATAAAATATTTACATCTGACATGTCTATTTTATTAAGTAAGTAAAATCAGATCGTCAAGATGTTACACTATGTCAGAGAGTGTATCTATTACTGGGATATTCAGGATATATTTAAAAGCATTTGTCTTTGTATGATTTCAGAAGAGGAATGAGAACTAAAGAGCCATTTAAGAATCCATTTACCTGGCCAGCGCCGCGGCTCACTAGGCTAGTCCTCCGCCTGTGGCGCCGGTACCCTGGGTTCTAGTCCCAGTTGGGGCGCTGGATTCTGTTCCAGCTGCTCCTCTTCCAGTCCAGCTCTCTGCCATGGCCCACCCAGGAAGGCAGTGCAGGATGGCCCAAGTGCTTGGGCCCTGCACCCGCATGGGAGACCAGGAGGAAGCACCTGGCTCCTGGCTTTGGATCGGCGCAGCACACCGGCCGCAAGCGGCCACTTGGGGGGTGAACCAATGGAAAAAAGGAAGACCTTTCTCTCTGTCTCTCTCTGTCTAACTCTGCCTGTCAAAAAAAATTAAAAAAAAAAAAAAATTCATTTACCAAAAAAAAAAAAAAGAATCCATTTACCAACTTTTTGCATGTCTTAACATAAACATGCATTCATGCACTTCATGATACTTAGGATGTGCTTTTGCTAACTAGATTCTGAATAACTTACCTGCTTTGTTGATTTCTTTGTGCCATTAAAAATCTTCCAAGCTAGCCCATTACCACCACTGGCAATGTGACGACCAACATCAAACTCTCTAGTGACAGGATTTCCCATCACAGCGCTAGTGACATCAGCTGTGACTTTTGTAACAGTACTCTTCAATTTATTAAGCATTGACTCCATGGCTGCAATAGTAGGTGGTTCCAGCTACCTAGAAACACAGAAAAATAGGGAGAACTGATCATTTTTATTTGTATAAACATTTATTCTTAATTTAATTTAAAAAGCTTAATACCCCCAAACAATGATCAAAACAATGCTATATAGAAAAGTTGCATGTTGGTTATGTCTTCAGAGAACCCAACATACTAGAGCACAAATTTAAGTCTAGTAATCCAACTGCTCCTTTTAACCTCAGTCCTTTCAGACAAGGAAGACATATTTGCACTTGACACTGACATGAACAAAGAGAATGAATGTCATTCAACTCCGTAACATTAATCCTTAAAGGTGATTTTAGGGTTTACAACCTCTGAGTAACACTTCACATTAAAAATAACGACATAAAAATCTAAAAGGAAATAATGTTATATACTGAACAATAGATTTGTGTTTATAGAAAGTTTCATTTACTATTAAAATAATAATTATTACACTATGAAATTATTTAAGAATATTTCCTGAGAGAAAAAGATTCCTGGCAAAGGTACAATAAAAGACACACAAGCAGAAGGTCACCTATTATTTTTAATAATTTTACATGTAAATAAATCAATCTTTAATAAAAAATGTTTACATGGGCCAGCACTGTGGCATTAGGGGTTAAGCTACCATCTGCAACACCAGCATCCCATATGGATCCCGCTTAGAGTTCTGGCTGCACCACTTCTGATCCCCCTCCCTGCTAATGCACCTGAGGAAGCAATGAAAGATGGCCCAAGCGCTTGGGCCCCTACACTCACATGGGAGACCTGGATGAAGCTCTTATTTTTTAAAAAATTTTTATTTTTTTAATTTTAATTTTTTGACAGGCAGAGTGGACAGTGAGAGAGAGACAGAGAGAAAGGTCTTCCTTTGCTGTTGGTTCACCCTCCAATGGCCGCTGCGGCCGGCGCACCTTGCTGATCCGAAGGCAGGAGTCAGGTACTTATCCTGGTCTCCCATGTGGGTGCAGGGCCCAAGCATTTGGGCCATCCTCTACTGCACTCCCAGGCCACAGCAGAGAGCTGGCCTGGAAGGGGGGCAACCGGGACAGAATCTGGCGCCCCAACTGGGACTAGAACCGGTGTGCCGGTGCCGCAAGGCGGAGGATTAGCCTATTGAGCCGCGGCGCCGGCTAGATGAAGCTCTTGGCTCCAGGCTTTGGCCTAGCCCAGCCCTGGTTGTTGTGGCCCTTTGGGGAGTGAATCAGCAAATGGAAGATCTCTCTCCCTCTCTCCCTCTCTAATTCTGACTTTCAAATAAATAAAATAAATCTTAAAAATAATATATACATATTTTGTTCTTAATAGTGTTATTAACAATCATTTATTGTTAATTAGTGATTGCTTAATAAACACAATGGTCAGTAACTATTAGTAATAATTAGTAATTGTTAGGTTTGACTTATTATTTGGTGAATTAAAACAGACTCTACTTGTGATGGTATTTGTTTTTTCAAGAAAGCTTTCTTTAAACTAGAGTTTCCTATCTACTGTTATATGAAGACTTCTCAGGGAATATATAGGAGAGGACAGGACAAAGAAAAGGAATGAGGGTAGAGTGGAGAGGAGAATTTAAGTTTAAAAGCAGTGGTTTCTAATCTGGAACCACAGAAAGAACTCAAAGTGTCGCTCCCCGTCTTCGTGGAGGAACGACACAGGACCCTGCACTGTTCTTTTGTCTGCTTGGCCCTCCCCAGGTTTGCTGCTGGTTCTTCCCGGGTTGGCTACCGACCCTTCCACCTCCGTGGAAGGGCGGTTCCCCCTGCCACTTTCCCCACTTCCGCGGGGGAGCGGCACACCGCCGGCCGGCTCTCTCGGGGGCTGCACAGGTGTTCCTCTTAGATGTTCCTCTTAGATGTTCCTCGTGCATGTTGTCTCTCTCCTCCTTTATAGTCCTCTTCCACCAATCCCAACTCTGCTACCCACACGCCGAGTACGCTGCTCTCCTCCAATCAGGAGTAGGTCCTACAGTTTATTGGTTGAACTGGAGGCAGCTGTGTAGAAGCTGTTTTTCCCTTCTCAGCGCCATATTGTGGGAGAGCAGATGCATAGAATAAGTCTTAATTCCAGTAACTTAGTCTAGTCCGAGTTGCTCCTCACATCAAAGAATTAAAATTAGGCTTTTCAGGCTCCACACTAGATTTGGTTATTTAATATATTAAGCAAATATACTACTGTAACATATTGATAAAAGTATTTTTTAAATTATTTGAAAATAACTGGTTTCCTTTCAAATCATACATATTTTAATTAGGAATTCAAGAATGTTATTCTCTAAGTTTTGGCCATGATGGATGAAAAAAAGTCTGAATTATTTTTTGCCTTAGGAAAATAAAAAATTGAAGAAAATATATTAAACAAATGTTTTCACATGTTAAGTATGCAGCAAGATCCTGGGAGGCCAGCGAGAAAGAAAACTAACAGGGTAAACCCTAGGCTTGTCCTAGCTTTCTGCCTAGAGGCCCATTCTAAGCCATGAGCAAAGAGCAGAACCCAAGGAGCCATCTAGCTGAGTTGAGAGGCTGAGAACATAAACCGGAATTCAAGGATGCCGAGGTTGCCAGACACCGAAAGACAGAATTTTGAAGTGAAGGAGGCCACGCTGAAAAAGAGCCTAGGAGTATCCTTCACATTTGGTTAAGTGCTAAGATGTACATAGCAGGCATGGACCCACTAGAGAGCTATGCACTGAACAGTTTCAGACTTCAGGTCTGCAAAACCACTCACTATCTCATCAGCCAGAGTATTCACTGATCACTAAGGCATTCAGCAGAAACTCTAGAAGGAGTGTGACTTAGTAGTAAACCATCCTTAGAGTAAGCTCATCTAAACCTGCTCTAACAAGGTGAAAACAATCCTCAAATGACCTAATTTATTGTAAACTGTTAACCTGCCTCCCAGAACAAAACTCAACATTCATGAAAGGAACACATACACAGGTACACATGCACACATATTAAATACCAAGCAATGTAACATTCAATGTTCAGCATGTAATCATCAAAAATGCCAAGGAGAAAATGTGACTTACAATAAAATACAAAAATCGGTCAATAAAAACAGACTTAAAATGACAGATTACAGGAGCAGGCATTGGACACAGCAGTTAGGTACACCTCTTGGGATACCCACATCCCCGTAGGAACATCTGGTTTGAGTCCCAGCTCCTCAACTTCCAATCCAGTTTCCTGCTCAAGCACACCCTAGCAGACAGATGATGGTTCAAGTACTTCTCTCTCTGCCACCACGTGGCAGACCAGAATAGAGTTCCAGGCTCCTGGCTTCAAAGCCTGGCCCAGCCCTAGCTGATGCAGACAGAATAGCTTTCTCTGTTTCTCTGTCTCTGTATTTCAAATAAAGTTAGACACAAATTTAAAACAATAGATTACAGAATTAGCACAGAACAACATTAAAATGCTAACAAAGGCCCAAGCTTTTAGAGGAAACTATGAACACTATGAAAGAAAATGGAACACAATAAAAGATCCAAATAAAAATTTGAGAAATTAAAAATAATATATACGTAATAAACTTAGCAAATATGAACAGAATACAGTATAGGGTGACAAAAGATTCGTGAAACCTGAAGACAGAGTAAAAGGTTGAAAAGATGAACACCGACTTAGTAGTATGTGGGGCAGTATCACAAGAGTAACAATACATACAGATCCCCAGAATGAGCCCAGACCTGGTCACTGTGGCCCTTGGGGAGTGAACCAGTGGATGAAAGAAGCTTCTCTGTCTGTCTCACCCTCTCTGTAACTCTGCCTTTCAAATAAATCTTCCCCTCCCTGCAAATTTTCTTTTTTAATTTCCCGACTTCACATCAGAGACTATGTATGGCAGAGAACAAATGAATGATTTCTTTAAAGTGTTAACAGAAACTGTCAGAATTTGGTAGGTGGGGAGAAAAAAATCTTTCAAAAATCAAAGTGAAATAAAGGTTTTTTCAGAAAAACAAAATCTGAGAGAATGTGTTACCAACAGACAATCACTTCAAGAAATATTAAAGACAGTTCTTTTTTTAAAAAAAGACTTACTTATTTATTTGAAAGGCAGACTTACAAAGAGAGGAAAGACAAGAGTTCTTTCATCCACTGGTTCACTCCCCAAATGGCTGCAATGGCCACGGTTGGGCCAGGCTAAAGCCAGGAGCCTGGAACTCCAATCAGATCTCCCATAGGAGTGGCAGGGATCCAAGCACTTGGGCCATCTTCTGCTGCTTTCTCAGGGGCATTAGCATAGAGCTGGATTGGAAATGGAGCAGCCAGGACTTGAACCAGCACCCATATGGGATGCTGGCATTGCAGGCAGTGGATTAATCCACCGCACCACAACATTGGTCCCAAAGTTCTTCAAGCAGAAAGAAAAGGGTGGAAACTTGGATCTAGAAAGAAACAAAGGCTCTTGGAAAGAAAACTTACACGGATATATAAGAGGATTTCTCATAATATTTTTAAGACAGCTGGCAGGGTTGGCATTGTGGCACAGAGGGTTAACTGCCACTTGCAATGCTGGCACTTGATATCGGAGTGCCAGTTGCAGCTGATCTGCTTCCAATCCAGCTCCCTGCTAAGGTGCCAGGGAAGGCAGTGAAAGATGGCCCAAATGCTTGGGTCCCTGCACCCCAAGTGGAAGAATGGGATGGAGTTCCAGGCTCCTGGCTTCTGCTTGGCCCAGACCTGGCTGATGTAAACATATGGGGAGTGAACCAGTGGATGGAATATGTCTCTCTTCCTGTCTGGCACTCTGTGTTTTAAATAAATAAATAAACATTTTTAAATATTAAAAGATAGCTGATTGGGGCCAGCGCTGTAGCACAGCAGGTTAATGCCCTGGCCTGAAGCACCAGCATCCCACATGGGCGCTGGTTCTAGTCCCGGCTGCTCCTCTTCCGATCCAGCTCTCTGCTATGGCCTGGGATAGCAGTAGAAGATGGCCCAAGACCTTGGGCCCCTGCACCTGTGTGGGAGACCCGGAGGAAGCTCCTGGCTCCTGGCTTTGGATCGGCACAGCTCCAGCCATTGCGGCCATCTGGGTAGTGAACCAGTGGATCGAAGACCTCTCTCTCTGCCTCTGCCTCTCTGTAATTCTGCCTTTCAAATAAATAAACAAACCTTTAAAAAATAAAATATAGCTGATCATTTAAAGAAAAAGTATAGAAAAATATCTGTTTACAATACAGAAGAAACATGACAAAACAAAGGATAGTGGGAAATGGAAGTATATTTCTTAAAGATTCTGACATTATATGTGATGTAGTATAACAATAGTTGAAGGCACACTGTGGTAAGTTAAAGATACACATTGTAAACTCCAGAATAATAATTAAAATAATAAAAAGCTATCACTAATAAGCCAATAGTAGGGATAAAATAAGAATCATAAAATAAGCTAATACAAAAAGAAACAGAAACAAATAACAAATATGGTAAATAGAAAATCAATAGTAAGATGGCTGACATATCCATTCATATCAATAATTACATGATGTGTAAGCAGAGATTTTCAAACTGGATAAAAAAGCAAGACCTAACTATATGCTGCTTACAAAAAACCTCACTTAAAAAATACGAAGACACAAGTATAAGAATATGAAAATATTCCAAGATGGAATAACTGTATTAATAACAAGAAACTGTCAACCTGATAAGTGGTTTCTTCAAATATTTACATCTAATCCCACATTTAAAGATGTTGATCACTTTTCTCCCTAAATTTGGAAAAGAATATCCATTTTTACCACTTCTGTTCAATATTCCATTAGACTTCCAGGTCAAAAAATACAGCAGGAAAACAAAACAAAACATAAGTTTTAGAGATTGGGTCCAGTGTTGTGGTGCAATGGGTTAAGCCTCTGCCTGCAATGCCAGCATCCCATATGGGCACCAGTTTGAGTTCTGGTGCTGTACTTCAAATCCAGTTCCCTGCTAATGTGCCTGGGAAGGCAGCAGCAGATGGCCCAAGTGCTTGGGTCCCTGCCCAAGACACAGAAAAAGCTCCTGGTTCCTGGCTTCAGTCAGGCACAGCCCCTGCCATTGCAAGCCAGATGGGGAGTGAAAAATAGATGGAAGATCTCTCTCTTTCTCTATCTCTCCTTCTCTTTCTATAAATCTTTTTTTCCTAAATTTACTCAGATTAAGAAAGAAGTAACATCCTTTTCTCCCAATTAACATGATTTTATATATATATATATATATATAGAACATCAGAAGGAATCTACAAAAAAGTAGCAAGAGTTTAGCAAGATGGCAGAATAAAAGAGCAATTAATTTTATCTTTTAAAAGATTTTATTTTTGTATTTATTTGAAAGGCAGTTACAGGGAGGCAATGGCAGAGAGAAAGAGAAAAGGAGAGGGGGAGGAAGAGAGAGAGAGGTCTTCCATCCACTGGTTCACTCCCCAAATGGCTGCAATGGCTGGAGTTGGGCCAATCTGACTCCAGGAGTTTCTTCTGGGTATCCCACGCAGGTGCAAGGGCCCTTCTGGCTATAGCAGAAAGCTGGATTGGAAGTGAAGCAGACAGGATGCAAACTGCCACCCATATAGGATGTCAGCATTACAGGCGGCAGCTTTACCCTCTACACCACAGTGCCGGCCCAATAGCAATTTATTTCTTAAAAGACTGCATTTCTATATACTATATACATGTGCAACTGAAGATTGAAATTTTAAAAATCCTCAAGGAAACAACAGGTATCTGGCATAGTGGTTAAGCCCACATCCCATTTTGGAGTGCCTGGGCCTGAATCCCAGCTCCACTTAAAATTCCAGCTTCCTGGCCAGCGTCACAGCTCACTTGGCTAATCCTCCGCCTGCGGCACTGGTACCCTGGATTCTGTCCCAGTTGCTCCTCTTCCAGTCCAGCTCTCTGCTGTGGCCCAGAAAGGCATTGGAGGATGGCCCAAGTGCTTGGGGCCTGCACCCACATGGGAGACCAGGAGGAAGCACCTGGCTCCTGGCTTCAGATTGGCGCAGCATGCCGGCTGTAGCGGCCATTTGGGGGGTGAAACAACAGAAGGAAGACCTTTCTCTCTATCTCTCTCTCTCACTGTCTAACTCTGCCTGTCAAAAAAACAAACAAAAAAAAAACAAAAAACAAACAAACAAACAAAAAAAAACAGCTTCATGCTAAGCACTCTAGGAGGCAGAGAGTGATGGCTCAAATAGTTAGGAGACCCAGATTGAGCTCTAGAATCCTGGCTTCAGCTTGGCCCACCCTGGCTGTTGAAGGCATTTAGGAAGTCAATCTGAGACTGGAAGATCTCTCTCTCTCTTCTTTCTTTCTCTCTCTCCCTCTCAAACAAATAAAAATGAAATTTTAAAAATATATTTTTTAAAGTCCATAGACATTTTGACATGAAATGGCTATGGATAAATTTAATAAGATATGCAAGACCAATATAATGAAAAAAAATTGCTGAGAGAAAGTGAAAAAACCTAAATAGATGGAAAGAAAAACTGTGATCATAATTAGAAAACTTAGTGTTGTTAAGACATCAATTCTCCCCATCAACCTACAGATTCAATGCAATTCAATCAAATCCCATCAGGCATCTGTGGAAACTGACAAATACATTCTTACAATACTACCCTGAGAACACATCCATAGGCTTCATTAGATTGTCAAAGGGATCCTTGGCACAAAATAGGTTGAAAAACCCTTTCACACTACAAATCTTCCACTTCCATGTGTACTCTTTCCTAAAACTGATTTGCTTGAGAACAAGTCTACACTCTGAAGATTCCCCTTAATCATCTCTTCCTTCACAATTTTTCCCCAAGTGACTAAAAACAGCATTTCTTTCAGTCATCTCAGACTTCCATAGAGCATTTCCCCGAGTCTAAAAAGCCTTGCAGGGAAAAGGGCATGCAATTTGCCAACACATTAATTCTGAGAGAACATACCTTAAGAATAAAGCAAGATATTGGTAAGAAGAACAAAGGTGACTGTGCTTTATTTCTTCCAAGAAGATGTTAACAAATGTATCAGAACATGTTTATTTCAATTGATAAACACGAACTCCAAGGTTTTGATGAAGAACAATGACAATATACAACAACCTAGAAACTTGCAACAATATTTAAAAAAAAAAAAGATTTATTTATTTATTTGAGAGGCAGAGTTCCGAGAGAGAGAAGGAGAGACAGAGAGAGATGTCTTCCATCCACTGGTTCACTCCCCAAATGGCCACAAATGGCTGGGGCTGGGCCAATCTGAAGCAAGGAACCAGAAGCCTCTCCTGGATTTCCCATGTTGGTGAAGGGGCCCAAGCACATGGACCATCTTCTGCTGCTACCCCAGGCCATTAGCAGAAAGCTGGATTGGAAAAGGAGCAGCCCAAACACATACTGGCGCCCATAAGGGATGCTGGCACCGCAGGTGGAGGCTTAACCCACTACACCCCAGCACCAGCCACAATATTTAAACTCTTAACAACAACAAAAAACTTAAAGATGCCCTTAACTTGAAAACTCACAAAGGGGTACACAGTTCTTCAAAAATATTTGAAAATCACTGGACTAAGGCAGCACTTATTTGTATCCAGTTTTCTGTTAACTGTATTTATTTAAATATAATCTATTTTTTTCTATTAAAGATTTGAACTGTCTATAAACAGGAATGCTCACTTTCCCTTTTAAATTTAATGTGGCATTTTTATAAGCAGTTACAAAATGTTGCTACAGGAATTATGAAAACATTTATTTGCTATGCCAAGTTCTTCGTGAACATCTGCTGCTGATATTGATGGGAAGGTAAAGTGATATAGAATCTTCTTTGAAACTTATTTATCCATTTCTTTAACTTTGCCTGCATAGCTACATATTACATGCTTCGCACCATGTTACATCCTGGGAATGCTAAGGACTGAGTCCAGCAGCAACAGATCCAGACCTGCAGAGCTGTAACAATTAACAAGAGGCATAAATGTTCCATGCTACAGGAACATAAAAATGAGCTCAAAAATAAAGTGATTTTCAGGCAGGAACAAAAGGGAAGGAATATTCAAAAAGAGGGAATATCAAGTACCAAGATATGAGGGGAGGAAGATTATGGTAAGATCTGAAAATAAGAATACAGAATGAAAACAAAGAACTGATATTCAAACCTGAGATACCTATCCATCATGTAAACAGAGTCAACACTGGTGTACACCATGTACCTGATACCATATTGGTATAAGAAACTGAGGAGGAGGTAAAGGAAAAACTGACTATGAAGAATTTTACCAGAAATGGAGAAGAAAGAAAAGTAAAACAATCACAACAACTGCTCAATATACATGTACAGTGTTAGAACTGCAAAAAGAACAGAAGAATGTTTTCTAACAGTAACACAGTGATGTTTTTAATGGTGAGTAGGAGTGAACGAGGGAGAGAATGGGAAAACTGTAGCAGTGAAAACACAGCAGTTCAGATAAAAGCTGGAAAAAAACAAAGGATGGAAAAGGAGACTG
Source organism: Oryctolagus cuniculus (assembly GCF_964237555.1). Taxonomy (NCBI): domain Eukaryota; kingdom Metazoa; phylum Chordata; class Mammalia; order Lagomorpha; family Leporidae; genus Oryctolagus; species Oryctolagus cuniculus. The sequence goes on along the minus strand of NC_091442.1, from coordinate 103,192,538 downwards.
GAAGTATAAGAGCAAGCTAAGATAAGCCACAGAAAAGTTTTAGACTTAAGTAAGATGATCAACTATTCATTTATCAAGCAGAATGAAAGATATACTAGGGACAGAGGCAGGTATGGCAAGACTGAAGAGAACTTTAATATGTAGTCAGGGATGATATTCATAATCAGAATGTAAACACAGGAAGAAATAAAGGAAAGGGCATTTGGAAATACAGACACGGAAAACTGGGAAGAAATGATGAGAAGAGGGTGTCAAAGGTACTAGTTACAAGGCTGTTTGTTTTATATTTATATATTAAAAGTAAACCATGTCCTGCATTTTCATATTACAGTTCACATTTTAAACAAATTTTAAAAGTTGAGGAGACTGCTGGATTATGGAAATAGCAGCAAGAAAGAAAAAAAATTAAGAAACAAGTAGGAGTTAGAACTAAAAGAATGTACTGATAAATTAGATAAAAGAAAGGGACAAAATAGCAATGTCATGCCCCTACTTCCAAGTCCAATTTCAGAATCTAAGTGGAGGGTGAAACCATTTGCAAAGACAGGAGTTACAGGAGAAAGCTGTTTGTTTGTGGGAGGAACAACTCAATTTTGGAGATGCAGAAATTTTGTTGTCTGAATGATGTTCATATGGAGCTACCTATTAAGTTTTTAGATATGAAGGCCGAAAACTTAGGGAAAAAAAATAAAGTCTAGGGGCCAGCACTGTGGCATGGCGGGTAAAGCTGCCGCCTGCAGTGCTGGCATCCGATATGGGCACCAGTTTGAGTCCTGACTGCTCAACTTCCAATCCAGTTCTCTGCTATTGGCTTGGGAAAGCAGTAGAGGATGGCCCAGGTCCTTGGGCCCCTGCACCCTTGTGGGAGACCCAGAAGAAGCTCCTGGCTCCTGGCTTTGGATTGGCCCAGCTCCAACCATTGCAGCTATCTGGGGAGTGAACCAGCAGATGGAAGACCTCTCTCACTCTGCCTCTGACTCTGTAACTCTGCCTTTCAAATAAATAAATAAATCTTAAAAAAAAAAAAAAAAGTCTACATTGAAGTTAAAAATTGAGCACTATGAGCCCAAATTAAGAATGTGGCCTTGGAAAAGGTCTCCCAAGGAGATCGAAGAATATCATGAGAGTAACAGACAGCTAAGGACAGAATTATCTCAATAAGCCAATAAGACCTAAACTTAAATGAGATATTGAATTATTGGCAACTGCCAGTTGACATGTGTGAAATGTACAGTCCAAATATCTTTTCTTATAATCATAGTTCTTTCTAAATTTTCATTTTGTTAATTAGTACAGAAATAAGCCCATTTTTCAAAAGACAAAAATTATAAATGAGAAAAATATTTAGCCATTTCTCTCTGCACAGTACTTAGTGGAATTCACTTGAAATTCAGCCCTTTTCCCCTTCCAAATTGTGGGGAGCAACCCGGACTAGACTAAGTTACTGGAATTAAGACTTATTCTATGCATCTGCTCTCCCACAATATGGCGCTGGGAGAGGAGAAAACAGCTTCTACACAGCCGCCTCCAGTTCAACCAATAAACAGCAGGACCTGCTCCTGATTGGAGGAGAGCAGCGTACTCGGCGTGTGGGCAGCCGAGTTGGGATTGGTGGAAGAGGACTATAAAGGAGGAACATCTAAGGGGAACATCTATCTGAAGGAACACCTGAGCAGCCCCCGAGAGAGCCGGCGGTGTGCCGCTCCCCTGCGGAAGTGGGGAATGTGGCAGGGGGAACCGCCCTTCCACGGAGGTGGAAGGGACAGTAGTCAACCCGGGAAGAACCAGCAGCAAACCCGGGGAGGGCCGAGCAGACGAAAGAACAGCGCAGGGTCCTGTGTCGTTCCTCCACGAAGACGGGGAGCGACACCAAATCTCAGCAAAAATAAGATTCAGGGAAACTTCAGTATTATCTGAAGACTGTGTACCAACTGACTCAGTTATGACCTGGCTTTCAGCAGAGTGAGTATGCAAATTTCTTGTAACACAGATTTTATGTGCACCTGGCAGAAAGTGGGTTGAATGGTACAACACCTAATGGCAGGTAGATGAAAAGAACTGAAAATTTTTTCAGTTCCGTCTGTTCATGAATCTAGATGTAACAGGAAAATAATGGGTAAAATCAGGCTAAAGACACTTCCTCAATTTTCAAATAATACAATTACGAAGTGTCCCTTACTTCCCCAGGAACAAAATATTAAAAAGCAGAATTACCTTGTATTTTTTGTTGAAAATACTGCAACACAAATAGAAAGGTTACTGAAAAATGACATCTGACAATGAAATTATACTTTGCAACTTTGTTTCAAGGCACCTAGCGGAGGCCAGGTTGACAATAAGCACAAAATAATACATACTGACTACAAAGAACTGTAATATAAGTAATACATATGAACTGAAATATTCTCTTTAATCCCTTAAAGAGGCATAAGGGTATAAGATTTCTATCTAAATACCTAAAAATAAAAGAATATAATCATTTATTTATACAGTTAAGTATTCATAAAATTCTTTAATTCTAAATAAGAATTACATTTACATGACATTAAATACTTTCAGTAAAATGTTTCATAAAATTTGAGAAAAAACTTTGTGACCACATTCCTATATGCAGTGCTCATCTGTTTATACCTATAGACAGAAAATCGTGAGATACAGTCTTGAAAAATTTATTTCTTCTTCTTGAGGCACTCAGAGAAAGGTTAAAAAAAAGGGGGGGGGCATGGATTATTCTTTAGCCTAAACAAAAGTCATGTTTAATCTTACTCAAAACAACATAGATTGTACCAGCTGAGTATTCTCATTCTTTTAAAAAGTATCTCATTATCATCAGTTGAGCCAGAACAGATTAGTTACAAAGGTAAGCCTAATTTTTTATAGAAAACTTTTTTAAATAAATACAAATTTCAAAAGTACAACTTTTGGATTACAGCAGTTTTTCCCCTAATAACCTCCCTCCCACCCACAAACCATCCCATCTCCTACTCCCTCTCCCATCCCATTCTTCATTAAGATTCATTTTTAATTATCTTTATATACAGAAGATCAACTTAGTATATACTAAGTAAAGATTTCAACAGACTGCACCCACAAAAACACACAAAGTATAGACTACTGTCTGAAGACAAGTTTTACCATTAATTCTCATAGTACAACACATTAAGGACAGAGGTCCTATATGAGGAGCAAGTGCATAGTGACTCCTGTTGTTGATTTAACAGCTGACACTCTTATTTATGACGTCAGTAATCACCCAGGCTCTTGTCATGAACTGCCAAGGCTATGGAAGCCTCTTGAGTTCACAAACTCCGACCTTATTTAGATAAGGCCATAATCAAAGTGGAAGTTTTCTCCTCCCTTCAGAGAAAGTTACCTCCTTCTTTGATGGCTCCTTCTTTCCACTGGTCTCTCACTCACAAAAATTTTTCATTTAGGCAATTTTTTGCCATAGTGTCTTGGCTTTCCATGCTTGAAATACTCTCATGGGCTTTTTAGCCAGATCTGAATGCCTTCAGGCTCATTCGGAGGCCAGAGCGTTGTTTAGCGCATTTGCCACTCTATGAGTCTGCTGTGTATCCTGCTTCCCATGTAAGATCATTCTCTCCTTTTTAATTCTATCAATTATTATTAGCAGACACTGGTCTTATTTATGTGATCCCTTTGACACTTAATCTTATCTTTATGATCAGTTATGAACTTAAACAGATCACTTTAACTAGTAAGATGGCATTGGTACCTGCCAACTAAGCCTAATTTTAAAAGCACACATAAAAAACTGAAGACACAGGGTCGTAACTATGGCATAATAGGTTAAGCCTCTACCTGTGAATCCAGCATCCCATATGGGTGCTGGTTCCAGACCTGGCTGCTACACTTCCAATGCAGCTCCCTGTTAATGCACCTTGTTAAGCAGTGGATGATGGCCCAACTACTTGGGACTCTGAACCCACATGGGAGACCTAGAATAAGCTCCTGGCTCTTGGGTTCGGCCTGCTCCAGCCCTGGCCGTTGTGGCCATTTGGGAAGTGAACCAGCAAATGGAAGATCTCTGTCTGTCTGTACCTCTCTTTCTAACTCTGCCTTTTGAATAAATAAGAAATAAATTTTAAAAAACCTGAAGAGACTTTTAGCAATGTACAGGGAAATACATATCGATTCAATTATTACTGGGCACCTATTAGGTGAAAAGTACCATGCAAAGTGCAATGGTAGAACTAAGAAGTAAAGCATTCAGTCTCCAGCATTAGTTACAAACCTAAGACCACTGTGCAATAAGATTCAAAAAGCAACATATGCTTACATAGCAAATTAGTAACTTAATAAAATCTGAGAAAAGATTACATTCAAGTAAGTTATTTTGAAGAAAATTAGGGTAGTTTTTACCATGTTACTCAGATTTTTGAAATTATTTTTAGAAAGAAGTAGTAGTAGTAGGGCTACAACTTCTCATTATTCAGCTCCTCCAACTTAAGAGGAGGGAAAAGGAAAAACTGGGTAAGAATTTAGACTAAATGATCACTAGGGTCACTTCTATAGCTGTATACTTCTCTTTTTTAGATTGTTTTATTTGCTGAAAAAGGAATATATATAGAGAGAGACAGAAATATCACCCATTTACTAGTTCACTCCCCAAATGCCTGCACAGTCAGGGCTCGGGCCAGGCAGAAGCTGGAAGCTGTGAATTCAATTTGGTTCTCACATGTGGGTGGTAAGAACACAATTACTTGAGCCATCAACTGCTACTTCTCAGGGTACACATTAGCAAGAGGTTGGAACCCGGAGAAGAGCCAGGACTTGAACTCAGGCACCCTGATATAGGATGTGAGTGTCACAGCAGCATCATAACTGCAAGCCAAATGCCCAGTCCCTACAGTTTTTCTTATGGAAAGAATGAAATCTGTAATACAATGTGTGAAAACAAGCTCATAAAATACCAAATTACTGTCGAAGACAATGATTTTCAGACTCTCATGAACATCTAACTAAACTTGCTAATTTGTTAAACTGTACAGATTCCTGTACACTATGTCAAACATTTGGAATCAGAATTTTTGAAGGTGTAGTTAGGGCATTTGCACATTGAGTAAACACCTACAGGTGACTTTGATGCAGAGCCAAGTGTGAGAAGTGTTAGAGGGTTAAGCACATAATCTTCAGTGGCAAGGAAACCAAATTTCAAATGTCAATTCTGATACTTAATAGGGCTGGGACCAACAATGAGGCTCCCTAACACTATTTTCTAATTTATAAAAAGGGAGAAAAGCCACCTATACCTCAAGTAATTGTTGTGAGGATTGACAATGATGATGCATGTAAAATGCTTAGTACAATTCCTGGCATATTTAGTAAGTGTTCAGTGAATTCATTCATTGAATATTCAGTAATCACTTAGATGGTATAGACGAGGAACATCTTATTAATTTATTAAGAATTAATAAATATTACAACTCTGCAATGGTGTCATGAGAATCAAGGGAACCTATTCTAATCAGGAAAGTCTCCCCTGAGATGCACTGAATGATGAATTGGTATTGGATAAAAAAGGAAAGGAAGAGGATTTCCATGCTCTTGGAGATATTCAGGAAGTATCATAACCAAAAGAAATCATACACCTGAAGCTGAGAACACAAAAGAGGACAGGGCAGCAAGAGAAAGGAAGTGTAAGGAATCACCTCGGCCCAGAGGTTAGAAAGGCAATCAGGAGCCAACCTTACAGGAGCCACCTTGTAAGGCACATTAAGGATTTAGGTTTGTCGTAAAAAGAAGCCACTGAAGGATTTTAAACACAAAAACGACGTGTTTAGATTTGCATTGTGAAAAGGCTACTCAGCCTGGTGTGGAACAAACACTGTAGAAACCACAGAAGATGCAGTAGACTATCATCAGGAGGCTACTAGAGGAGTACACATGAGACACAGTGGTAACTGGAACTAGAGAACCAGTGCTGAAGAAGAGTACACAGACCTAACAGGCAAAATCAACAGGACCTCATGAGAGACTGAGAATGACCATGAGAAAGGAACTACCAAACTCCAACTCCTAGAGAGATGGGGATGCTACTCAATGAGTAACAACACAATAAAAGGGCCTGTTTCTTCCCATGGTGTGGAGGATGTTAGATCATGAATTTCAAATACATTAGTATGAGTAGTTATTCACAATTATAGGATTAATTTGTCCAGAAAAATTCCATTGTACGGAAGCACACTGTGCCTGTATTTATTTTGCTGTGGTGTTTACGGATGTTAGAGACAAAACAATAGGTTTTTGCATTTGGGTAAAGAAGGTCTTAACAGAATGAAGGTGCTTATCTTCCATTAGGTTCCTTTCCTTTACAAAGTCCCCCAAAAGCATCTCTAGGGTACTATAATGTTGACTCAAGAAATAATTTTTATATAAGCCATTACATTTTTGAAAAATATTTATACGAAAAAATGACAGGAAGCCAAACCAAAAAGCAAACAATGCCTGCAAGGCCCCTCACTAGACAGGCTCACGTTTTACAATGGCAGACTGGTTTATAGCATTTTCATTTCAAACCATTGGCTTCCCAGAACTAACACATGCTACTTAGAAAACTTCTTACTCATGGAATCCATTTTTTTTTTAAAGCATCACCGTACAAATAATTCCTGAATTTGACCTACATAATACTAGTTGGCAACTTACAATTAAATCACTACTTGGCATAACACTTTTAAGTCGCTTGAGTCTGGAGTCTCACCAAGTCTGTTACAGGGGTAGCACTGACAATATTGGTCTCCCTGATCACTGACCACAGGTATACGTTCAGCTGGATCCCCAGAAGTTCTTCCAAGCTCCTACGCTCTAAACCTTCCTCCATCCGTTCTCTCTCGCTTAGCAAACACAGGAGTGCAGGAGCCACCGACGGGGTTTCCAGTCTTAGCAAAACATCTGCCCCACCCACCTCACACACAATAACCTTCCCTTCCAGAACTACAGCTGCTGTCAGGGAAGGAGGCTGGAGGGAGGGCCCGGCTGGAGACCCAGGTTACCGGAGCCAGATCTCAGAACTGAGGGGAGCTGTCTCACCCAGCCCCAGGGCAGTGTCCAGTTTCCCAAAAGGGTACCGAGATCTCCACTACGGAAACCCGAGCTCCGGAACCCGCGTCGGGGATTCTCCCTCGGACAGACGACTCCAGTCCCAGGTCTCCCTACTCCTCCAGGCCTCTTTCAGGGGCACTCGGTCCTCTCGGATCCGCTCCCCTAGGATCGCCGTTTCCCCCGCCCGGCTTCGCGCGGCCCGCCCGGCCCGCAGCCTGCACACCGTCACCAGGCAACAGTGGCCAGCCCGGGCGGCCCCCGGAGGCCTACGCCAGGCGCGGGTCCTTCCCCGTTCCCTCCTCGCCAGTGTTGAGAGCCAGGGGAGAGCGCGGCCTCGAGACAGACCGCTCGGAGCTAGTGGCCACTCACCTCTTTCCTCTCTCCTGGGAGGGGCGGTGCTGGGGCTCGGTCCCCCCGCCCCCCTAAAAGCCACCTGCCTGTCCCCGCTCAGCCTCCGCGACTGGCCGCTGTCGCCGGCTTACTCCATAGCCTCTGCTACCCCCGCGGCCGCAAAGGCTGGAGCTGGAGGAGGAAAGGGGGAGGGGAGGGGAGGGACTGGGGAGGAAGAGTAAGGGAGGGGGAAGAAGACAGAAAGACCTGCCGGCCAGGGCATGACGTCACTTCCGGCTGTTTCGGAAGGGGCGGGACCCGAGCTTTTCTCCGCCCCTTTAGTCAGGTGGAGGCGGGACTAGGGGCTTGGACAGCCTCCGGCGCCTACGCTTAATGGCGGTTCTTTTGACTCCTCGGTTCCGCCACCTTGGCAGCCAGAATGAGCTTGCGGGTACAGGCCGGAGCGGTCGGAGTTCCGTTGTCCCTAGAGGTGGCTCCTGCCGGAAAAGGAAGACAGGTAGCCTAGATCCTAGCCCAGTGGACAGTGAAGGCCCGGGGGGGAGGGGGGCGGCTGAGGGGAGCGGGCGGTGTGGACTCTGCTCCGCGCTCCGGGACCACGCCCCTTTCCTGCCCGTGCCACCTGCCCGCCCGGGCTCCGGACATCGGACGCTGGGCTCCGGGTTTTCGGGGGTTACTCTCGTGATGAAGTGCCCTTGGAAAGTCCGGGCTAGCGTGCTTTTCAAACGAACTTGCATGCGAAGCACCTGGGGACCTTATTAAAAATGCAGGTTCTGATTCAGGAGGAGTGTTTGCCTTTCTGCGTTTCTAGATGACGTCCATGCCGTTGTTCCCCAGGCTACGCTTAGCGACAAGGGCATCTAGCTTCCTTGTTTGATGTAAGTGGCGAGGGAGTTTGTTCGCAGAACATACATACCTGTCTCCACCTCTCAGCCTCCCGCCCCCATCGAAATCTCCCCACTTCTGCTGCACTCCCACCACCCAACCCACCCCTCTGTGTCCTCACTGTCCGCTGTGTCTGGGGCTAAGATTTCTAAGATGGACAGTTTCAGTTACAAAAGGATTTTTTGAGGTTGATAGACTTTTATTTCTGTCACTTTGTTATAAATAGCAGGCTATTATGTAAAATCACGCATCGAAGTTATGTCCAGTTATCCATTGCCAAGGGAGGGGAAAACTTAAATTCTTTGATTATATGGACCAAAATATTTAGAAGCAACATTCTAGATAATTCAGTTTTTCCCCTTGTAATTCCTAAAAATTAAAAATTTACTGGGATGAGGGAATGGGAGTGACTGCTAATTTAGGGGGGCTTTCTGAAGTGGAATGTTCTAGAATTACATAACAATAATTGCACAACTTTGTGAATGTACTAAAAATACTGAATTTAATGGTGAAGTTTATGGTGCGTGAATTATAGCTCAATGAAAACGCTTTACTGTCTGCAATTAAATTTTTAAAAAGAGAACATTCGTATATGCACATTATACAGGTCCAAAATCATGGAATAAAGAGTGAGCATCCTCTTTTACCATCACCATTGCAAACCTACTTCAGAAAAGTTACTGAAGTTTATCCTCCCAGATCTCTCTATTTATTTATATATAGGTTGCCAATTAATTTCTATCTAAATAGGATTATAGTATTGAATTGTTATTTTCAGCATGTTGGTTGTTTTAATTTTTATTTTTCAGAAGTTCTTTTCCCTTCTCAATGTGAGTCTTCCATGCTATAAGCATCACTTGATTTCATTCATTTTAATACCATAGTAAGACTATACCATTATTTATTTAACTATTCCATATGGAATAGGCATTTTGATTGTTTCTATTTTTCCTTATTTTTCATTAAAGTTTTTGTCTTATCAAGAACAGCTGACATGTGATTGGTTTTATTCAGTGTGTACCCAGATCTCTTTGATCAGGCAGGCAAAAAGAAAACAGAAAAAGAGCGCATTGAAGCCACAGCTCTGTAGTGATCAATTGAAATGTATTTGTGTTCCTTTTAAACGTGTTCTGAATACTCTTCAAAATTAAGTATAGCTAGTAGTTAATCATGTAATGTTACAGGTATATATATTCACATACTAATATATTTTGCATCAATTAAGCAAGTTCCTAGAAATATATGCAAATTTTATAAACATAATGAATTACATAAATTGGGAAATAAAACTTAAGAAATATGTTAGCAGCAGATATACCATCAAAAAAGCATAAGGTTGTCTAATCTGAAAAGTTTACATAGCTTTGTGTAATCTAAATTTGTTAGAAGCATATATTTATTACATATATTTTTTCAGGTTGCTCTGGTCCTTTTCAAGCTACTCAGCTGTGGGATGGTATTGTTCACTCCCTTCAGACCCAAGTGGAAATAAAAAGGAGGAGACATCATTTACGAACATACAAAGACTGTTTTACTGGTTCTGATGCTGTTGATGTAGTATTAAGTCATCTTATGCAAAATGTGTGCCGAAGTAGCAATGACCTCTCTCGTCTTAAAGGAGTTCATCTTTGCCAACTTCTAATGAATCATAAAGTGTTTGAACCGGTAGGAATGAAGCTATTCAAAACTGAAAAGGAACTGGAATTTGAAGATTCCAACAATAGTCTCTACAGGTTTCTAGGCAATAAATCATCTAATGTTTTTTGCAAAAGAAAAAAGGATGCTGAGAATGAGCTGATTGGTGAAATAAAAGCAAAAAATCCTTTAAGGTTAGTATTAATGAAAATGTTGTAATATATTGTGTTTAGACTGTGGAAAAACTATATTCATTGAACCAAATGTGAATATTATTCTACCAGTTTTTTCAAAGTCAGCTTTTTAAAAGCTGTGTATAAATTAATCCACTTTTTCATTTGCTCTAAATCTGTTACAGAGAACATTGTCACAAAATTTTTCAAAATTTATACCAGGAAAAACTTTATATCCTCTGAAGAATTGATAGGCTTTCAAATTTTGAAAGTTGACTTAGCCAGTATAGTAAAAGGCCCGTGTCATGGCACAGTGGGTTAAGTTGCAGCCTACAATACTGGCATCCCTCGTCAGAATGCTGGTTCAAGTTCTGGCTTCTCTACTTCCCATCTAGCTCCCTGCATTATAATATGCCTGGGAAAGTAGCAAAAAATGGCACAAGTACCTGGGCTCCTGCTACTTACTTGGGAGACCTGGATGGAGTTCCTGGCTTCTGGCTACAGGCTAGCCCAGACCTGGCTATTGCAGCCATTTTGGGAGTGAAGCAAATGATAGAAGATCTCTTTCTCTGCATCTTACCTCTCTCTTTGTCACTCTGCCTTTCAAATAAATGAAATACACCTTTTTTTTTTTTTTTTTTTGACAGGCAGAGTGGACAGTGAGAGAGAGACAGAGAGAAAGGTCTTCCTTTTGCTGTTGGTTCACCTTCCAATGGCCGCCACAGCCGGCGCATCGTGCTGCTCCGAAGCCAGGAGCCAGGTGCTTCTCCTGGCCTCCCATGCGGGTGCAGGGCCCAAGCACTTGGGCCATCCTCTAATGCACTCCCTGGCCACAGCAGAGAGCTGGCCTGGAAGAGGGGCAACCGGGACAGAATCCGGCGCCCGACCGGGACTAGAACCCGGTGTGCCAGTGCTGCAAGGTGGAGGATTAGCCTAGTGAGCCGCGGCGCCGGCCCAATACACCTTTTTAAAAAGGTAAAGGAATCTGTGGAAACTCAGAGGAAAATTTTTCTACTGGATCACAGTAATTATGTTAACCTTAGAATTAGCATGTATTTAGAATCCTAGTTTATCCTCTTTCGGTTATAGTCTATTCATTTGTTACTTATATCTCCTATTGTAAGGTGTCAGAAATCCTTTTTGGAGAGAAGAAATGTATGAATAAATTTTAGGCCGGCGCCGCGGCTCACTAGGCTAATCCTCCGCCTAGCGGCGCCGGCACACCGGGTTCTAGTCCCGGTCGGGGCGCCGGATTCTGTCCCGGTTGCCCCTCTTCCAGGCCAGCCCTCTGCTGTGGCCAGGGAGTGCAGTGGAGGATGGCCCAGGTGCTTGGGCCCTGCACCCCATGGGAGACCAGGAAAAGCACCTGGCTCCTGGCTCCTGCCATCGGATCAGCGTGGTGCGCCGGCCGCAGCGCGCCGGCCGCGGCGGCCATTGGAGGGTGAACCAACGGCAAAGGAAGACCTTTCTCTCTGTCTCTCTCTCTCACTGTCCACTCTGCCTGTCAAAAAAAAAAAAAAAAAAAAAAAAAAAAATTTTAATGGATTTGTTATAATGCATATTTGAAATTTTGGACTTGTGCATAATGAAAAAGCTTACATATTATTTTTTAGCAGATCAGAAGATGAAATGATTTCTAATCCTCTAGCACATGGGCTCTGTGGAGAAAGAACTGAGGAACTTATTCATACAATGAGTGGGAATCTGCATTTACCTCCAAATATCATTATTAATGAACCCATTCTCCAGCTTTCGAAAGAAGGTAATCTCAGTTCGCATTATTATTTTGAGAACTTTGTAATGAAGAGCTGACTTTTTTTTTTTTTAAAGTAAACATGTTCAGAGCAATTTCAGGTTCATAGCAAAATGTAGCAGAAAGTAGAGTTCTCATACCCCTGCCCACTAGTACAAAGCCTCTCTAATTATCAACATCATGCACCAGAGTGATATCTACAAGGGCACTTCAAAAAGTTTGTAGAAAATGAAATTAAATGATAAGTTTGTTTTGGTACAAAAAAGTTTGAAATCCATGCATATGAGGTATCTTCAAGAATTCTGTTCAGGAGAAATACATATGAAAACACTATGGATGGACTGCATATTTTTTGCACCAAAGTAAACTTGTCTTTTAATTCTGTTGTTTCCAAACTTTTTGAAGTACTTCCTTCTGTTAATTAATTAATGAACCTACACTGACACATCCTTAGTAACCAAAGCCCATAGTTTGCACTAGGACCCACTTTTCGTGTTGTATATTCTGAGTTTGGAAAAATGCATGATGACATGTATCTTACAGAATACTTTCGCAGCCCTAAAAATCCTTTAAACTTCATCCATTCATTCCTCCCTTCCTTCTACCTTGGCAACCACTAATATTTTTACTGGTTGCAAGAACTGTTTAGCTGTGATAAACACATGTGTATGTTGTGTTGACTCTCAGCTTCTCGTCCCTGTGAGAGCTTCCTTCTAGATAGCGGTTACACCAGTCAAGACAGGTGAAGCAACATAGATCCAATAATAGTTGTAATGACCATGACCAAATTAATTGGAGGTGTTATAATCTATACTGTCAGAGAAAACACGCAGACTCAGTGCCAGTCTCTATAATTTGTAATCCAAGAAATCTTATGAATATCTCTTGTCAGTTGTATAAATTCATCCCAAACATCTCCCTGCTCTTTCTCTTTCTCAAACATATTAGCTAGACTACCTATTGTTTCACTCCTCTTTATTGTTCAATTCGTCTACTTGATGACAGTCCCATAGTCAGTTCTATTAGGATGCATATACATACAGTTCATCAGTGGTTCCATGGTTTACTGCCATTGGTTAATGTTTTGCACACTGGAGGGTCATGGTTTATCAGCAATAGTTAAGATAGGTGTGAGAGGGGAAATAAAAGTTAGCCAAAGAAAGGGTGTAGAATGAGAAGGGAACTAGAAGACAACTCTGAGGAAAACTAGAATTTGGAGCACAAGCAGAAAATGAGCCAACAAAAGTATGTTATTCATCTATTACAAGGAAAAAATAACTTTTCCCATTATTTCTCCTTGGAAACACAGAAATTCCTAAGTATAGATGAATGCAATTCATCAGAAATGTACTAATGAGAATAATTTTCACTTATTGGCTTTTCTCTATGTTAAACAATTTGTTAGGCATTTTATATTTGTTATCTATAATCTCACAGTGGGCCTATAAAGTGAGGGATTAAACTCATATTTTGCAGTTGGAGAAACTGAGAATTAGAAGGCTCACATTTTAAAAGAATAAAAAGATACAGGATGGAAAGAATGTTGGCACTTTTATGTAATTTTTTGGTTTTTAACTTATTTGTGAGACAGGGTGAGGGAGAAAGCGAGCTCCCATTCATTGGTTAATTCTCCAAATGTCTAGAACAGCTAAGGCTGAGTTGGAGCCATATCCAGAAGCCAAGAATATAATCCAGATCTCTCCCACATGGGTGGCAGGTAGCAGTAACCTAACTACTTGAGCATCACTGTTGCCGCCTCCCACAGTCTGTATTGCTATGAATCTATTGTCAGGAGCCAGAGGCAGGCTATCATCTTCTTCTTCTTTTTTTTTTTTTTTTTTTTTTTTTTTTTTTTTTTTTTTTTTTTAAGATTGATTTGTTAGGCAGAGTGACACAGGGAGGGAGAGACAGAGAGAAAGAGGAGAGAGATCAGTCTCCCAATCCTGGTTGGCCACAATGGCTGGGGCTGAGCCAGGTGGAAACCAGGGACCAGGAGCTGCATCTCGGTCTCCCACAAGGGCTGCAGGGTCCTTACCACTCGGGCCATTAGCACGGAGCTGGATCAGAAGTGGAGCAGCTGGGCCAGGAACAAGTGACCATATGAGATGCTGGCATCACAAGCGGCTTAACCCATCGCACAACGATGCCAGCACCAAGGGATGTGGGTATCTTAACTTCTGTAAAACCTTCAAATAGCTCCGTAAGTTTTGTTTTAAAAAAGAATGGCAGCTCCCTACTCTTGTCCTCTCACCCATTTCCTCTTCCTCAGAGATAGCCATTTACAACTCACATCTCGAAATAGCATGTTTACATTACTACTTCATGATTTTGCAATTTTAGGCACATCTACTTTCCACAAATGAAGATGGGGTTTGAGCTTCTTTCCTTCCTTTTTTCGATCTCAGAAACACTTTTCCATCCCCTTCATTTTCCAAGTATAATTAGAAGATTAATGAGAGGAATAAGCTATGTTTATGCAATTTTGGCCAAAAATTATATTCAAAGATAATATATGTGTGAACACTATATACTGACAATTTCAACATAAAATTGTTAAATAGAATTACTGCAATTGATGTTTTAAAGTGCTGTGTGACTATAGTAAATGCAAAATGAGTTAAAGATGATTAAAAATGATGATTATGTGAATGCCCAGTTGAAAATTTTTTTTAAAGATTTATTTTATTTATTTGAAAGGCAGTTGCAGAGAGAGAGAGAGAGAGAGAGAGACAGAGAAAGAGAGAAAGAGAAAGTCTTCCATCTACTGGTTCACTCCCCAAATGGCCACAACAGCTGGAGCAGGGCTGGTCCAAAGCTAGAAACCGGGAGCTTCTTCTAGGTCTCCCACATGGGTGCAGGGGCCCAAACACTTGGGCCATCCTCTGCTGTATTCCCAGGCACATTAGCAAGAAGCTGGATTGGAAGTGAAGCAGGCAGGACTTGAACTGGCGCCCATGTGGGATGCCAGTGATGCAGGCAGCGGCTTAACTTGTTATGCCACAACAGCAGCCCCTAAAATTATTTTTTAACTTGGTTAAAATTTCTTTTTTTTTTAAGATCTATTTATTTGAAATTCAGAGTTACACAGAAAGAGAAGCAGAGGCAAAGAGAGAGAGAGGTCTTCCATCCGCTGGTTCACTCCCTAGTTGGCCACAAGGGCTGGAGCTGCACCATTCCAAAGCCAGGAGCCAGGAGCTTCTTCTGGGTCTCCCATGCAGGTGCAGGGGCCCAAGGACTTGGGCCATCCTGTACTGCTTTCCCAGGCCACAGCAGAGAGCTGGATCGGAAGTGGAGCAGTTTGGACTTGAACTGGTGCCCACATGGGATGCTGGCACTGCAGGTGGCAGCTTTACCTGCTACATCATGGGAGATAATTTTTTTGTTTATGTCTCTAAAAATTTTTTTATGCTAGCCTCTTATTTTATTGACAGTTGGAATCCTAGGTTGCAAATTTCCCAAGAATTTTTAAGGTATTTCACGACTGTCTTTTGGCTTCTCGTGTTGATGTTTCTAAAGCCATCTCTCTTTTTTAAAAGATTTGTTTATTTGAAAGACAGAGTTACATATAGAGGGAGAGAGACAGAGATACAGATCTTCTATCTACTGGTTCACTTCCCAAATAGCTGCAATGACCAGGGTTTGTTCAGGCTGAAGTCAGGAGCTCTATTCGGATTTCCCATATGGGTGGCAGAGGCCCAAGCACTTGGGCCATCTTTCACTGCTTTCCTGGGGAACGCTAGCAGGAAACAGGATTGGAAGTAGAGCAGTTAATATGTACAGGCAGTGCTTAACTTGCTGCCTTGAAAGCCATTCTGATTAATCATTCTTCATATCCGATTGTTCCATCTCTACCCCTGACATTTACAGGATTTTTTTTTTCTCCCAAGCTTTCAGAAATTCTAAACTACTGTACTTGAAGTGAATTTGTTTTCATTCACTGGGCTTATTTCAATCTAGAAATTTTCTTGGATTATTTCCTTGATAATCTTACTGATTTCCTTCCAACTTTATTTTCTTCTTTCTAATTTTAATCTCTTATTCGGATACTGTACCTTCTTAACTAGTCTCTAATTTTCATATATTTTTTCTCTTATTATCCATCCTTTTGTTACTTTGGTTTTACTACAAGGAGGTTTCTTCAAATTTATCCTCCAGCCTTCCTATTAATAACTAAAAGCTCATTTTATGTTCTTAGAATTTCCTTTTTCATGGCATTCTGTTCTTGTTTCATGGTTGCTGTTTTGGTTACCTCTATAACCCTGGTACCTAGACCAGTGACCAACACAAAATAATCCTCAAAAAATATTTATCAAATGAATGAATGAATATTCTGTCTTGGTGCTCTTGCAGATGAGTGTTTTCCCCCCTGCTTTTTGATTAACTCATATCTATTTATATTAATTGGTAACTTGATAAAATTTTTCTTCAGTATTTTCATAAGTGGCTATCCTTGCCTTCTTAGTGTGTAACTGCTTGTGGCTCACTATTTGTTGTGTTGTTTTTGTAGTACCTAGTTCAATGCCCTTCCCAAAGAAGGGTATAGAACAAATGTAGGCCATTTGTTTGACTAGAGACTATTTGTGATCTTAAGTCTTTACCAAAATATGTTAATTCTTTAGGAAGCAGGCAGATCAGAAAGTCATTAAGTATTCAATTATCAGACACAGAGGAAAAAACTATATATAATGAAATTTTTTCTTGAAATATGTTGCCCATTGAGGTTTTATTTTTCTTTTATCACTTAACATAGAAATATAAGTGGGAAGTCAATTTTTACTGTAGCAAAAACAACAGGACAATTGCAGCTGACACTAAGTTTCACTGTATGCAATAGAGTTGGTAGTGATGGGGTTTATGGTGAACTGTAACTGACTTGCCAATATAGAGGGAGTTGCCTTAATTTTACTTCAGCTGATTTGGGCCAGGTATTAATTTAGGCCCAGTGCTGAGAGATTTTATGATTTTTAATAGACAATTGAAACCCAGAATTTTATGTGAAATCTCCAATTTTTAGTTTTTTTTTAAAAAGATGTTTTATTTATTTGAAAGTCGGAGTTACACACAGAGAGAAGGAGAGGTAGAGGCAGAGAGAGAGAGAGGTCTTCCATCTGCTGGTTCACTCCCCAATTGGCCACAACAGCTGTGCTGATCCAAAACCAGGAGCCAGGAACCAGGAGTTTCTTCCGGGTCTCCCACACAGGTACAGGGACCCAAGGAATTGGGCCATCTTTTACTGCTTTCCCAGACCACAACAGAGAGCGGGATTGGAAGTGGAGTAGCCAGGACTTGAACCCGTGCTCATATGCGATGCCAGCACTGCAGGCAGTGGCTTTACCTGCTACGTCACAGTGCTGGCCCCACAAGTTAGTTTTTTAAAAGTACTTTATAACTGGGGTGGGTGTTTGGCTTTATGGTTAAAATACCAGTTGCATTGTCACATCCCATATCAAAGGGCCTGGTTTAAGCCCTGGCTCCTCTGCTTCTTGCTAATGCATATCCTAGGAGGTAGCAGATGATAGCTCAAGTATTTGTGTCCCTGCCACCCCCACATGGGAGACCTGGATTGAGTTCTGGGCTCCTGGATTCAGTCTGACCCAGTCATAGCTGTTATGGGCATTTGGAGAATTAATTAACAGATGAAATATGTCTCTGTTTCTCTCCCTTTCAAATAATAAGTAAAGATAAATAAACAAAAACAATCCAAGTACTTTATAACCAAACAAATTCTGACAATGGATCAAGTTTAGTCCATAGGGCACTTATTTGAGAGCTCTGCAATAGATTTACCATAGCTTTTGCTTTTGTAATTTTTTGAATTAAAAGAGAAAATAACTTAGTATATACTAAATTGATCTTCTGTATATAAAGATAATTGAAAATGAATCGATGTGAATGGAATGGGAGAGGGAGTGGGAGATGGGATGGTTGTGGGTGGGAGGGAGGTTATGGAGGGGAAAAACCGCTATAATCCAAAAGTTGTACTTTGGAAATTTATATTTATTAAATAAAAGTTTTAAAAAAGAGAAAGTAAAACATTGACCATGATCTGATTGTTAGTGTGATTCAGAATTTAATTAATAACAGAAATGATCAGAAAACCAAGTTAAAATTAACTTAATACTATATTTTAATTTTAAAACAATACTAGTTATCTGCATTTTCTTAAATAGAAAGTAATTAGTATTTTCTTACTCTCTCAGCTATGTAAAATAACTTGTGTGACTAGTAGTATTTTGTATTTGGAAATAACCTAAGGGTAGCTTTAAAGTCTAGATGATAACACTATTTAATCAAGATACCCAAAAAATAAAGTCAATATTGCTCATGGAGTTAACTGTAAAACTAGTTCTCAAACAGTTTTTTTGTATGTGTGTGCAAATTGTTAAAATTTTTAAACAAGATAAGAGTCGGAGAACTCAGAGGGCTTCCATAGCCTTGGAAACTCATGACTGGAGCATAGGGAGATTACTGATGCCATAGACAGGAGTGTCAATTGGTAAAGTCAACAACAGGAGTCACTGTGCACTTACTCCTCATGTAGGATCTCTATCCTTAATGTGCTGTACATTGAGATTTAATGCTATAACGAGTACTCAAACAATATATTTCACTTTGTGTTTCTATGGGGGTGCAAACTGTTGAAATCCTTACTTAATGCATACTAAACTGATCCTCTGTAAAAAAAAAAAAAAAGAAAAAAAAGAAAAAAAAAAAAAAAGAAATTATCAATTCCCAACTTGACTCTCACTGGGATTAAACATGACAATAGGTCTGCTCTGATTTCATCATCATCTAAAAAAATCATCTATTATTTTTCACTTTATGTTTCTGTGTGGGAGCAAACTGTTGAAATCCATACTTAATGTATACTAAGCTGATCTTCTGTATATTAAGATAATCGAAAATGAATCATGATGTGAAGGGAAGGGGAGAGGGAGTGGGAAAGGGGAGGGTTGTGGGTGGGAGGGACGGTATGGGGGGGAAGCCATTGTAATCCATAAGTCGTACTTTGGAAAATTATATGCATTAAATAAAAGTTTAAAAAAAAATTTTTTATTTAGTATAGAGTTGGCCTTCTGTGTACAAAATTAATTGAAAATGAATCTTAATGGAGACTGGGACTGGCAAAGGGAGAGGGAGGAGGAGGAGGGGTGGGAGTGTGGGTGGAAGGGCTGATATGCTGGGAAGAGTAACTATATTCCTAATAATACAAACTATACAAAATACAAAAAAAAATATAGTTACAAAAGTAACTATATTCCTAATAATACAAACTTAATTACTTAAAAAATAAATAATAAAGTTAATTGCAGACAAAAAAAAAGGTTTTAAAAATATTGCTCATAACCCTGAAAAATTGCAATAGAGAAAATTTAAATTATCTTATCATTAAATTAATCTATTATATTACTATTAAATAGGTTTAGTTTTGTGTTTAGAAATGGAAAAATTTTGGAGCCGGCGCAGTGGCGCACTAGGTTAATCCTCCGCCTGCGGCACCGGCATCCCATATGGGCGCCGGGTTCTAGTCCCAGTTGCTCCTCTTCCAGTCCAGCTCTCTGCTGTGGCCCAGGAAGGCAGGGGAGGATGGCCCAGGTGCTTGGGCCCCTGCACCCACATGGGAGACCAGGAAGAAGCACCTGGCTCCTGGGTTCGGATGGGCATAGTTCTGGCCGTGGTGGCCATTTGGGGGGTGAACCAACGGAAGGAAGACCTTTCTCTCTGCCTCTCTCCCTCACTGTCTAACTCTCTCTGTCAAATAAATAAAAAAAATAAAAATAAAAGAAATGGAAAAATTGTATAATATTGTTGAATATGTATATGTGTTATCAATCTTGACTGTTTTTCTTTCTAAGCTGTGGAAGATATTTGGAAACAACAAACATTGTTATGTATTCTCCAACTGATTCATCTTCCATTCTTGGAAAATATTTTAGAACCTCCAATTAAAGCACAAAATCTTCAATTAAGTAAGGAGGAAGATCTGGTTATCTCTAACACTTGCCTGGACAGAGAGCTTATTCCAAGCTTATGTCTAACTGAGTAAGTGACCATTTTAATTGTCAAATAATTTATAACTAAAGAAGTCTTTCATTTTTTTGTCCTGGATATGAGAACATGAGAACATGCTCATATTATAAGCTGACACCATCTCTGTTTTACAGATTAATCACTGTGAATTTGATCTAACAAAGAAACTCATTGGTTATAGTCTACAAGAAGATCATTGGAAATTAGAGTGATTTTATTTATGTGAATTCATTTATATGTCAATTGTCCTTTTCCTGTATGATACAATTATATCATTTCCATTTTATGACTGTAAAATAATATAACAATTACAGTTTCTACATGTTTATTTATTCCTGCTATAAAAGAATCCATTGTCTAGTAAGGGAGACATACATGAGAGAAACCCTCTCATAAAAACAGCCTCATTTGTGGATGGGAGATTCAAGGAATCCCTGATCTATGACTTGAATGAGCTTTCCTTTGCTTTGAATCCAAATGCGAAGGTATTTGTCATCTTGAACAAAGCAGCTGCTTGGAAGTATAGGCATAAGACTGAGTAGTGTTATGTTCCAGCAGAGAGAACTGGTATAATGCTTTCAACCCATTTGGACCAAAAAAGAGAAGAACGTCAGACTCCAAGGCTGAGGACCAAAAAGCTTCAGATCCTGAAAGAGTTGAGTGATCAGTGAGACCTCTGGACCCACTTAGATTGTCCAGTGTGGTCCTGTTTGCACAGGGCAGGTTCCCCTTATTCACATTTGGCCCAAAAAGCTCAAAGGTCTGAGTTTTCCCTGCACTTGAGTCAGAGCTATTATTGGGACCTCAGAAAAGGAACAGGATTTTTTTCAGGCGCTGCTAAACTGACAGCAGCCAGTCTGCCTTTATAAGCCTCCAGGCAGAAAGGGCGGATTGGGAGAGAAAAGCAGTCTGTCATGTGTCTCTTCACTATCGTACCAGGATCTAGAAGATATGAATCACACGTGTTAGCCAAAAATATACTGTTCATCTGTCTCAGGAAAAAATAGAAGGAAGGGAAGAAGGGAAGGAAAGAAATAGGGAGAAAGGGAGGGAGGGAAAAATTTGAGGATTAAAAGGAAGGGAAGGAGGAAGGGAATTTGAGGATTAAAGGGAGAGGAGGGAGGGAGGGAGGAAGAAAGGAAATTTAGGATTAAATGAAAGAAGAGGGAGAGAGTAAGAGAGGGAGGGAGGAAAGGGGATATCAGAAAAGGAAACGAAGCATGGTGGGGTAAATAGAGCATCTGGGTTGGGCAAATATTTGTATCTGTTTTCAAGTATTTAGTATCTTATTTTGCATCTCATTACTGGAGCAGGGAAAGTGAAGAGTTTTTGATGGTTATTAATGGAATGGAACCATTCAAATGAACTTCTTAGAACAAAGACTAGCAAAGTTATAAATAAATTACAAGGTAGCCAAAAGTGTTCTAACTCCTTGCAAGTAAAGGACATAAGAATGTGATGGTGTTTGGCAAGGGAGTCATTCCTTTTTATTTCCTTCATTCGTCCAGCAAACTGTGTTGATGTTATCTCTCCAAAAATAATTTCTTCTTTAAATTTGGTTAAAGATAAGCCACATATTATTACACAGAATGCTTTAGATAAATGGAAGTATTAACTATGATTTATTTTATTTTGTATTTTCCTCCCAGGATTGATAACTGGCTTAATGCAGCAGTTGAATGCTTGGAATATTTCCCTGACCAGTTAATAGTTAGAGTTAGTCAGCAGTTAGTACAAAACCAAAGTGAAGCGACAAAATTGGATATTCAGAAGAAATTACTCTTCGATGTCATAGTAAAATATTATAATCAAGAGAGATCTTGCCTGTTAACTGATGACTATTTTGATATTCATTCAGGAATTATTGAACTTTTAGGTAAGAAAACATTATTGAACTTTTTAATATTCAGAAATTAGTAAACTTTTAAGTCCAAACTTTTTGCATGATGAAACATTTTAAAACACACAACTTGAAGTAGAAAATTATCTATTCTCTGAGTATTACATTTGAATATTTTTCTTCTATGTATAAGGTACTGAATTCATGAAATCTTTTTTTCACTTCTTTATTATGCTGCTGCCATGTAAATTGTACTAACAAATGTAACTAACATGAAGGTACTTCAAATGGTTTGAGGAAAAATGAAATTAAAAAGTAAGTATTTTAGTGCATAAAGTTTTTGAAATCCATATATAGTTTGTTCATAATATACATTTTCCATAAATTTTTTGAAGACTCCTCATATAGTATAGGATATAAATCTAAGATACAACATATCACAGGACATTCTGAGAAATACATATTGGTATGGTACAATGCCAGTTTCTGATATATTAATTTGGTCATCTTTTAGCAAAATAAAAATTGAGCAACATAATATCATGTCATTTTTTCAGCATATAACTGGCCATATATTTTATGTTATTTTCATGACACTATTTGATAATGTGGATATGATCACAAATAATATTATATAGACATATAATTTCCTATGTATTTGATGTGTTTCCTATTAAAAATTATAAGTACAAAAAATTGCAAATCAAATGCAGCAGTCTAGCATTTTAACTATTAGGTAGTACACTCTCTGTTGTCTCTTATCTTCTTTGCAATTCCTATACAGAAAAAGAGAGAAGAGTAGAAGCTCTTGAAGCAATACAGCTCTATCTAAGATTGTTGTTGCCCCATGTGAGAGAAGAGTTACGACGGCTGCTTACTTTTATGGCTATTGCATCAGAGCCTAATGCCTACAGGTTGCAAAAACAGGTGAAAAATTTATAAGCACAGTTTTTGAATTTTTTGACATTTTTTCTGTTAGAAATCATTCATGTTTATAAATCTTTCTGTTTTCAGTATGATAACAAAACAGTGGTCATGAAAACTCTTGCCAAAGCAGTCCTGCAAACCAAATCTTTATTAAAAATACAGGCAGAACAACTGGTCTGGTTTCTACTGGAGTATCACTCTGAGCTCTTCAAGGTAACTGGCATTTTGCCTGGGTACATTTATTACTAAGCTATTTGTGTCAAGCAAAAAGGCAAATCATTCATTTAATAAATAATTTACTGAGTATAATGAGCAAAGTTTAAAGGAATGTTGTCTCCCTATACCCACTACAGAGAAGGAAATAGACTTTAAAATTTTTTGGTATTTACAATCCATTGATTTATTCAACTTGTTTCTTCTGCATTACTATGTGCCAGGGCCTGTTCTAGGTGCTTAGATTGTATCAGTGAACAGAGCACAAAGACCCAGGCCCTGAGGAGCTTATTTCCAAGTAAGGGAAGACAAACAATAAAAAGACAGCATATCTTCAAGTCATATAACAGAGTGAAGGTAATAAATGCTATAGGAAAAAAAGATTAGGTTACAGGGATTTATGGGTACTAGAATCAGGTGGTCAGGAACTTACAGTATTAGAGTGGCCCCAGTTGAGGTCACTGAGAAAGTAAGAACTTAGCAAAGACTGGAAGTGGAGAGAGTGAACCAAGTTGTGGGGAGCAACCGGACTAGACTGAGTTACTGGAATTAAGACTTATTCTATGCATCTGCTCTCCCACAATATGGCGCTGGGAGAGAAGTAAACAGCTTCCGCACAGCTGCCTCCAGTTCAACCAATTAACTGTAGGACTTGCTCCTGATTGGAGAGCAGCGTACTCGGCGTGTGGGCAGCCGAGTTGGGATTGGCGGAGGAGGACTATAAAGGAGGAGAGAGATGGCATGCACCAGGAACATCTATGGGGAACATCTAAGGGAACCCGTGCAGCCCCCGAGAGAACCGGCTGGCGGTGTGCCGCTCCCCTGCGGAAGTGGGGAATGCGGCCAGGGGGAACTGCCCTTCCACGGAGGTGGAAGGGATAGTAGCCAACCCGGGAAGAACCAGCAGCAAACCCGGGGAGGGCCGAGCAGACGAAAGAACAGCGCAGGGTCCTGTGTCGTTCCTCCACGAAGAGGGGGAGCGACATAATGGTGCCGTGACTCGGATAGGAAACCTAGCTCGGATAGGAAACTTAGGACGGATATGAAACTTAGGAGGGAAGAAACGGGAAGAGCTGGGAAAATACCAGAGAGAGAGACTAGCAAACAGCCTAGGGAAAAGCCGGACGAAAAAGGAGCCGGAAGAAGCTATTGAAAGCCTAGGCATAGATTCGGATACGGACTACGGGGGGAAGCTGGGAGAAATCTCTAAGGTCGAAAGCGAAAGTGAAAGCTAGAACAAACAGACTCGGATGCGGACTGTGGGGAGAGGCCAGGTGAAATGAGGGAGGAGTATTGTTGGAGGAAAGCTTGGGGAAACATACCGGGTAGAGAAAAATGTTAGGGAAATTGAAGCCGTGGGGGGCAGGCCAAGGCGGACACGAAAGCCACTTTGGGATTCTCAAGTTAGCCCGGGAATAGGGGGCGAAAAGTTGAAACCAGAAGCTGAAACATAAGCCAGATTGGGATCCGTCTGATTAGCCCGGGGAGCAAAGGACGGGAAGCCAAATCATGGGGCGGAGACGTATGCTGGGTTGAATTCGCCAGGCTAGCCCGGGGAACTTAGATTGAATGCTAGTGGCGGACACGTAAGCTACGCTGTGTTACTCGCGGAAGCCGCCGCGTGCAGAGAGAGCACGGGGCGTGAATAGATAGGGAACGGGGCTGGCGCGAGGCCGTGGTGCACACGCGAAGGGCGTGGAGACCGCGGAGTGCGCGAAGCCAAGCCGCGCAAAGCCGGGAAGCAGCGCAGATGAGAGAGGCGCGGGCTGAAGCGGCTCAGAGCCGGCAAGGCGCCGAGAAGCAGCCTCAGGGCGGAGCTGCCGGCAGGGCGAGGCGCCGGGAAGCTGCAGGGATAAGAGAAATAGAAGTTTAGAAATAAGAGAAATAAGAATGCTGGGAGATAGAAGTAAAATGGGAGAAATAGGAATGCCCGGAGATAGAGAAATAGAGAAATAGAAAGGCCTCCCCTCAACATGGCAACGAGAAAGTTTGGATTCGGTCTGCCTGATTAAGTGAGGCGATGAGCACGATGAGCACCTGCGGGCAGCTAGCAGCTTATGCGCCGCAGGTCACCGAAGACAGGCACGAATTAACATCAGTAAGGCTTCCCCACAATACAACAATGAGAAAGCTTGGATTCGGTCTGCCTAATTAAGGCGGTAAGCGCCAGCAAGCAGCTCGACCAGAGTATGAGCTGCAGGTCACCGAAGATAGGCACGAACCAACACTAATAAGTCTCCCCCACAATACGGCAATGAGAAGGCTTGGATTCTGTTTGCCTGATAGGGCTTGTAAGCCCCCTGCAGGCAGAGCAGAGCATGCGCTGCAGGGCACCAAACACAGGCACGCATCAGCGCCTAAAAACCTCCTCACAACATGGCGAAGAGAGGACCCGGATTCGGTTTGCCTGATTGATAGGACTTGTAAGAGCCTGTGGCAACTCTAGCAAGTAGAGCAGAGTGTGTGCCGCGGGACACCGAAGACAGGCGCGTATCAACGCCAAAAAATAAAAAGAAAGGGGGATCTGTGGGGAGCAACCGGACTAGACTGAGTTACTGGAATTAAGACTTATTCTATGCATCTGCTCTCCCACAATATGGCGCTGGGAGAGAAGTAA
Source organism: Oryctolagus cuniculus (assembly GCF_964237555.1). Lineage (NCBI taxonomy): Eukaryota > Metazoa > Chordata > Mammalia > Lagomorpha > Leporidae > Oryctolagus > Oryctolagus cuniculus. The sequence goes on along the minus strand of NC_091442.1, from coordinate 103,167,051 downwards.
ACAGCTTCCGCACAGCTGCCTCCAGTTCAACCAATTAACTGTAGGACTTGCTCCTGATTGGAGAGCAGCGTACTCGGCGTGTGGGCAGCCGAGTTGGGATTGGCGGAGGAGGACTATAAAGGAGGAGAGAGATGGCATGCACCAGGAACATCTATGGGGAACATCTAAGGGAACCCGTGCAGCCCCCGAGAGAACCGGCCGGCGGTGTGCCGCTCCCCTGCGGAAGTGGGGAATGCGGCCAGGGGGAACTGCCCTTCCACGGAGGTGGAAGGGATAGTAGCCAACCCGGGAAGAACCAGCAGCAAACCCGGGGAGGGCCGAGCAGACGAAAGAACAGCGCAGGGTCCTGTGTCGTTCCTCCACGAAGAGGGGGAGCGACACAAGTGTCCGGGGAAGGTGGGTAGTGGGTTTGGTTGGTGGTAGTGGTTCCCAGAGCTGAGGTTTTGCAGGCGATGCATGTCTAGATGTTGAGGAACGGAAAAGAAGTAGTGAACAGAAGGGAACAGTTGTGTGATATGAAATCAGTGTGGTGTGGCACACAAATCACAGTAAAGCCTTCATAGGCCAGTCAAGGTTGTTTCTCCTTGGAATAATTGCCGGGGTTGAGCATTGCACTGGGATGAGCTGAATGACATTTATAAAGATACCTCTCGCTTTGTGTTGAGTATAAATTATAAAGTGGCAAGTGTAGAAGCTAGAACATCTTCTCAGGCTGTCGTAATAATCTAGGCAAGAGAATAGAGGGGTAGCACTAGAGTTAATAAAACATGGTCAGATTGTTAATAAATTTTGAAACATTTTAGAAAAAATATTTTTAGTGTCTGATGTTTTTAGTACCAGACAGTACCTTTGGTGTTGTTATTTCTCTAACACCCCTGTAAAAAATTATTCCTTTGTAAAATTTTCATCTCATGTTATAAAGAAACATATTGTTTTACATTTGGTAGACATTCTGTCAAGCTTAGCTGAAGCTTTTCCTCAATTATTGAATTTTTTAGAAGATTTATTTGTTTGTTTGTTTGAAAGGCAAAATGTCAGGGAGAGAAGGAGAAAGAGAAAGACTTCTTCCATCCACTGGTTTACTTTCCCAAAGGCCACAACAGCAAGGTCTGAGTCAGGCCTAAGCCAGGAGCCAGGAGCTCTATCCTGGTCTTCTACACGGGTATCAGGGGCTCAACTACTTGAGCCATCCTCCTCTGCCTTCCCAGGAACATTAGCAGAGCTGTATTGGAAACAGAGCAGCCAGTACTCATAGGTGCTCCAGTATGGTGTGCTACTGTGGCAAGCTGTGGCTTAACTCACTGTGCCACATGCCAGCTCTCTCTCAGTTATTTAAGAGAATAAAATTGGGGGCCAATGCTGCAGTATAGTAGATAAAGCCTCTACCTGCGGCTCTGGCTTCTCAAGTGGGCATCATTCAAGTCCCAGCTGCTCCACTTCTGATCCAGCTCCCTGCTAATGTGCCTGGGAGAGCAGTGGAAGATGGCCCAAGTCCTTGGGCCCCTGTACCCATGTGGAAGACCAGGAGTAGGCTCCTGGCTCCTGACTTTGGATAGCACAGCTCCAGCTGTTACAGCCATTTGGGGAATGAACCTTCAGGTAGAAGATCTCTCTCTGTCTTTCTGCCTCTCTCTGTCTCTCTGTGTAACTCTGCCTTTCAAATAAATAAATACTTTTTAAAAAAGAAAAGAAAAATTGGTACTAAGTATATATAAAAGAGGTAGTCCCCCATTTATAAATTTTGAGTAAAACATATTTTCAAAGCTCACTTGTAAGTTAATCATTACATACTCTCCAACCTGGTCTTTCATCAAAAGAATAAGTGGAAGTTAGGGCATAGGTTACTTAAACGTTAAGTTCTACAGTCATTGAACCAAAATTCTCATATATAGTTTACCTACAAAAATATATCCAGGAGTTGGCACTGTGGAGTGATAGGTTAAGCCTCTGCCGGTGGCACTGGCATCCCACTTGGGCACTGGTTTGAGTCCTGGCTGCTCTACTTCCTATACAGCTCACTGCTAATGCACCTTGTTAAGCAGTGGAAGGTGGCCCAAGTGCTTGGGCCCCTGCATCCACATGAGAGGCCTGGAAGAAGCTCCTGGCTCCTGCCTTCGGATCAGCCCAGCTCTGGCTGTTATGGCTATTTTGGGGGTGAATCAGCAGATAGAAGGCCTCTCTCTCTGTCTGTAACTCTGCCTTTCAAATAAATCTTTTAAAAAATATATACCCAGATTCCAACCAGGACTTTATGAAAAACATTTACTCTCCTTTACTCTTCTTCACCACTAAACTCTGTCTGTTTTTTTCTTTCATACTCTTTATCATCTTCTGGGTAAATGATTTGCCTTTTTCCTACATGTGGTACAGAAATTAGATTTTTAAATTATTTTTCTATTTTCCCATTTATGGTATTGCAACTGGTAGTATCATAAAGAATCGTGTTGGTTAAAATTTTGTGGCAGGCCACCAAGGGTGAGGTAGGGTTCAGGAAGAAGGAGGAAGGGCCCTGTTCGGGATGTTTTTCTCCAAAATCTTCCTATGGCTCACTCCTTCACAGCTATTCAGACCTCTGTTCAAAATGCTACTCTCAGGGCCGCTGTCATGGCGCAGTGGGTTAAGCTCCTGCCTGTGATGCTGGCATCCCATGTGGGTACCTTTTTCAGTCCCAGCTGCTTCACTTCCAAGACAGCTCCCTGGGAAAGCAGCAGCAGATGGCCTAAGTCCTTGGCCCCTGCACTTATGTGAGGGACCCGGATGGAGTTCCAGGCTCCTGGCTTTGGTCTGGCAGAGCCCTAGCTGTTATAGCCATCTGGGGAGTGAACCAGCAGATGGGAGATCTCTTTCTCTCTGTCTCTGTAATTCTGCCTTTCAAATAAATAAATCTTTAAATTGCTACCTGATTATGTATTTGCTGATGTTTTTTAAAATTGGTTTTCTGTGAGAATATAGCTTCCTTGAATTAAGAAAACTTGACCTATTTTTTCATTACTTGTCCTAGAACATTACCTGACACATAGCAGTCCCTCCTTAAATTTTTATTGGATGACAGAATGAAGTAGTGGGGACAACTTCATGGCAGAATTGTGGCAGGACAAGTGGTAGCCTAGGAGCCAGGTTGAAGGAGCTGTCTGGACATGAGCTTCATCACTGGACAGACCAGGGAACATCCTCTGTACAATTTTAGACAATGAATTGTCTCTCCAGATATTTGGGGAGTCTTTAAGAAGTTCATGGAAAATGCATATTACAAAAAAACTAAGCATGAATTTCAATTTTTTATGAAAGTAAACTAATTTTTTAATTCCATTTTTTCATGAACTTTTTGAAGTGCCCTTGTATGTTGTAGTCTGAGAATCCCTACGATATAATCAAAATTGGAAGAGGAACATTTACCCATTTTAAGAGAACATGCTTTAGTGAATGAGAGGGCTCCAAAAAGTTCCTGGAAAAATAAAATTAAAACATAATGCATATTTTCCACAAAATTTTTGAAGTACCTTCATATTTTAGAACTTCTATTTACATATGAACCATGTAATTACAATATACTGTTATTTATGAGTACTACTATAAAACTTCAAATATGTTTTACTATTATAGGAGAACATTTTGGTAATGTTAACCTAATCTCAAATGTAGTACATACAATAGTACTTCAAAAAGTTTATGGAAATGGAATTAAAAGATTGGGGAGCATCTGTTTATCCTAACAGTTAAGACACCAGCATCCTATATTGGAGTTCGTAGGTTTGATTCCTGGCTCATCTTCTGACTCCAGCTTCTTGCCATTGCAGATCCTAGGAGGCAGTGGTAATGACCCAAGTAGTTGGGTTTGTGCCTCCTACATGGGAGACTCAGTCACATTGCAGGCTCCTGGCTGCAGCCCCTGTACAACACTGGCCATTGTGGGCATGAGGAGTGAACAGCAGATGGGATCTCTATCTCTCCCTCTCTCTCTTTCTCTCTGTATCTCAAATATTTTTTAAAAAAACAGATAAGTTGGTACAAAATAATTTTGAAACTCACATGTAGTTTTCTCATAATATGCATTTTCCATGAGCTTTTTGAAATACACTGATATATGAAAATAGAAAATTAGATTTTAATAATGCTAAAAGAATTTCAGGTGTTCATAACTTTTATAATTCACAGGCTTTTAGCCATCACAGCCCCTATCCCCTCATTTATAGTCCTTCTAGCTCATTGGTCAAAAATAGTCAGTTTTTTTTTTTTCTTGTGTTGAATTCCTAGCTAGAAAAAAAATCATATGAAGTATTTGAAACCACTTGTTTTTATGTAGACACCCGTTACTTTACTGGATCTCGTCAGTAAGAAACTTAAGAAGCTTCTGCATGGAGAAGATCCAGATGCCATCTCAGGTATTGATTCAGATTTTTTCCTCCTGTATCATTGACTGTTGTGGCAAAGGGAGTTGAAAAGGCACCAAAAATGAATATGCAATAAATATATAATGTTATAAAAGTGGCAACATTTAGGTTATCTTTTGCTGTTTCCAGAACAAATCCTTCTCTTGTTCTTTTTGAAAACCCTTTGTTGGATTCCTCTTGTACAAGGAAGGTGGAAACCCAGTTTCTCATTTTTGCTGCCAGTTCTCACCTCCCCTTCTATTATTAACTGGTTGCCTGTTTCTATGCTCCTTGGTTCTCTGTTATTTCTTTTTTTGACTCTATTAAATTCCCTTTCTTGTTTTGCATTCTCTCTGCTCTGCCCTCTACTTTTGTAGGAGAAGGATCAAATTTTATGGAGAAAGATATCAAGTTCCCAGTTGTTAGGCTCCATCAGATCTTGTCACTCAATATCTTGTGGCAATTGAGCTGATTCCATAATTTAGAATTTTTAAAACTATATAATATTTTTAATACAAATCTTCTGAGATTGTCATTTTGGAGACTAAGAAGCATCAAAGATGTAACTGTGAATGCCAAGGCCAAATGTCTGGGTAAATCATTAACTCCTTTGTGCTTCAGTTTCCTCATCTATAAAACAAGCATGATAATATCAATGTGTTTCATAGTATAGTTGTTAAACATTTAATGTTTATATAACATGTTTATATAACATTAAATGTTATATTGATAGGTAATATCAATTATAATTAACATACTTGAGTTTATTTCATATTTAATTTTAACTGACACTGAGTCACTTTCAGACACCACTGAACATTAATGTAGATTTCTGAAATTATTTAATATTCACAATAATCTACTGTACAAACATTATTATCCCACTTATATTTATCCCATTATTATTTTTCCCATTATTATCAGGTAACTGAAGTTAGAGAGGTTATGTGACATGGCCAACAGGAAAAGTAGGTAACAGGGCAGGCACTGAGCCTAACAGGTAAGATGCTGTGTCCCTTGGAGTACCTGGATTCGATTCCTAGCTCCAGTTCCTGGCTCCACTTCCTGCTAATGCAAACCCTGGGAGGGTAATGATGGTTCAAATAATTGAATTCTTGCCACTCATGTGGCAGACTTGGATAGCATTCCTGGCTACCAGCTTTAGCCCCACCCCAGCCCAGCTCCAGCTACTGTGGACACTGGGGCGTGAACAAGCAGTTGGGAGTTCATGCTCACTATCTGTCTCTGTTTTACTGTCTCTCTGCCTCTCAAATAAAAAAAAACTTTTAAAGGGGAAAAAGGTAGGTAACTTTTTTTTGAAAAAATAATAAAAATTCAAAGACATTACTAATCTTAAAAAAAATTCGGAGGGGACATAATTTATTTGCTTGAATTAGAATTTCTCAGCTAATAGGTGCTATTTTCTCTCATTTCCTTCTTTGAATATGGGGTACATGGCACAAGTATATTGTCACATACATCCTATTTGATGAATCAAACAGTGATACTAATGAAGTATTCTACAACTAATATCTTTTGGTATTAATTCTAGTGTATTTTACTAATTTCAAAACAAATTTCAGTTGACTGCTATTAACTGCACTAGCTTTTCACATTTTTTCCCCATAACTTTAGGTTTTAGAGGAACATGGGGAGATTGTAAGCATTTTAACATTTCCATTCAACAATATGCTTTGAATACGAGGCACTTCAAACAGTTCACAGATAAATGGCATTAAAAGTTAAGTTTGTTTTGTTACAAAAATTTTTGAAATCCATGAATAATTGTTTTGTTTTAAAGATTTATTTATTTATTTGAAAGGCAGAGTTTACAGAGAAAGAGAAAGTGAGTGAGAAAGAGAGAAATCTTCCATCTGCTGGTTCACTACCCAAATGGCTGCAGTGGCCACAGTGGGGCCTGTCCTAAGTCAAGAACCTGGAACTTCTTCCCAGTCTCCCACATGGTGCAGGGGCCTAAAGACTTGGGCCATCTTCTGCTGCTTTCCCAGACACACTTGCAGGGAGCTTGATCAGAAGTAGAACAGCAGGGACTCAAACCAGTGCCCATATGGGATGCTGTTGTTGCAGGCAGCAGCCTTACCGGCTAGACCACAATAGTGGCCCCAATATTTTTTTATGATGTTCATTTTCCATGAACTTTTTGAAGTCCCCTCATATAAATGCTTTATGCAGTGCTGTGAACTATAAACATTTGGAAAGTGAAGCTATCTTATTTCATTTTTTCTAGAAGTTTATCTTTTAGTGAAATAATATTTAATATTCAGATTAAATCAACATATTAATTTAATTTTTAAAAGATTTATTTATTTTTTTGAAAAGCAGAATTACAGAGAAATAGAGAGGGAAAGACAGAAAGAGAGAGAGATCTTCCATCTGCTGGTTAACCGCACAAATGGCTGCAACATCTGGAGCTGAGCTGGTCCAAAGCCAGGAGCCAGGAGCTTCTTCTGGGTCTCCTAAGCACTTGGGCCATTCTCTGCTGCTTTCCCAGGCACATTAGCAGGGAGCTGGATGGGAAGTGGAGCAGCTGGGACGTGAACTGGTGCCAATACGGGATGCCGGTGCTGCAGATGGCAGCTTAAACTGCTGCACCAGAGTGCCAGCTCCTTAATTGAATTTTTTAATTCTTTATGTTGTATATTGTATATTGTATGTGCTTTCTGTTGTATGTTCCTTTTCCTATACTTGAAATGATTCCTTAAAATGCATGAGAGTTGATTTAAAATGCTCCTGAGATGGGGCCGGCGCTATGGCATAGCGCAGGTAAAGCTGCCACCTGCAGTGCTGGCATCCCATATGCCATATGGGCATCCGTTCGAGTCCTGGCCGTTCTGCTTCCAATACAGCTCTCTGCTATGACCTGGGAGAGCAGTGGAGGATGGCCCAGGTCTTTGGGCCCATGTACCTGCATGGGAGACCCGGAGGAAGCTCCTGGCTCTTGGCTTCAGATCAGCGCACCTCCGGCCCTTGCGGCCAATTGGGGAGTGATCCAGAGGATGGAAGATTTCTCTCTCTCTGCCTTCCTTCTCTCTCTGTGTAACTCTGACTTTCAAATAACTAAATAAATAAATCTTTAAAAAAATGCTCCTGAGAGCTGGAATTCATCCATCCATTCAACTATTCACTAGATTTTTTTTGAACATTTACTATGTGCAAGACTTTGTATAAGCATCACAAATATAAAGATATATAAGATAATGCCCTTGCTTACAATAAACTCATGCTTTACTATTCAAAGGGACTAGCACATTTTATATTTTAATAAATATTTATTGGATAAATTCAGAGAAAGAATTGATGATGGAGAAATAGCCATGGAAACCAGTCATAAAATATTAGAGGTTTTCTAAAAGTTAGTGGAAAATGTGAATTTTGTAAAAATTATGCAGGGATTTCAAATCATTTTTGTACCAAAATTTTTTTTTTTTTTACTAAATTTTTCCATGAACTTTTTGAAGTTCCTCACATGATCGGTGTGTGTCCTGCCAGAGTAGGTTATGAAAGTCTGAAAAAAGGGGCCGGCGCCGTGGCTCACTTGGTTAATCCTCCACCTAAGGTGCCAGCATCCCATATGGGTGCTGGGTTCTGGTCCCGGTTGCTCCTCTTCCTGTCTAGCTCTCTGCTGTGGCCCAGGAATGCAGTGGAGGATGCCCCAGGTGCTTGGACCCCTGCACCCACATGGGAGACCAGGAGGAAGCACCTGGCTCCTGGCTCCGGAATGGCGCAGTGCCGGCCATAGTGGCCATTTGGGGCGTGAACCAACAGAAGAAAGACCTTTCTCTCTGTCTATCTCTCTGACTATAACTCTACCTGTCAAAAAAAAAAAAAGAAAAAAGAAAAGTCTGGATAAGGATTACCTGACCTAGTTTGAGGGTATCAGACTTGATGTGAAGAGATAATTCCCAGCAGGAATCTTAAAAATGAGTGAGGAGGGTTAAAACCAAGGAGTAGAGGTGAATATATTTAGATAGAGGATAGTGTGAGTGAAAGAGGTAAGCCCTAGAGATATGGATAGGTATCAGCTCATGCAGGGCCTCCTTTAGCAGTCAGCAAACTCACCAGGCAGTTGTGGAAGCATTAAAAGTTATTTTTATGAAAGTGGTAAAGCCAGATAGGATTCTAGGAGCAGCATGCTAGCAGCAGTGCAGAGAACATGTTGGCTGGGGGAGCTGCAGGCAGTCTTATTTAGGAGACTGCTAATAACAGAGTGTAAGTGAGAAATGCTGTAGCCCGTACTGTGGCAGAGGCGAGGGCAATGAAGAGGAGGGGACAGGTTGGAGAAATTTCTAAGAGATAAAATTGGTAACATTTGATTTCATCTGGGGTTTAGGGAGAAATGCAACTTTAAAAAAAATGACCCAAGCTTCCAGGTGAGGTGACTGCTACCAGTTTAGATAGAAAAACAGATAAAGAGGAACAGGTTTAGGGAAATGATGGAGTCTGGGGATTTTAAGTTCTGTATGGGCCATCTGATCAAGATTTTCAGCAAGTCAACTGGATATGCAGTTTTGAACCTTAGAGGAGAGAGAGGAGCTAAAAATAAGTATGTGGGTTCATCAGCGTGTGGTAGAAATTGAAGTCATTCGTGGTGTGTTAAGTAAAAGAAGAGACCCAAGGATAAAACTGTAAGGGATGCCAATAATCAGGAGTAGGTAAAGAGAAGCCCATGAATGAGACATAGAAGAGGATTTAGGAACAAGATGATCTGAAGCTGTGTCCATAAAGTCAAAGAAAAGTAACCTATTAGGCAGGAGGGTTCCATGTGGCAGAAGATCAGCACTGCTGCTAACTATCTGGACGGAGTTGGTGGGAACTGTTTTTGTGCTTGAGAAGCAAAAGCCAGGTTGCAGTGGCATTAAGAAGAGTGAACAGGTAAAGAAATGCAGAGCCGTGAGACAGAGAAGAGGGGAACTGGGCAATACCCATCAACTTTAGCAACCTGGTCTGCTGAGAGGAAGGCTTCAGAAGGAAGGGGATATTGAAGGAACAAAGATGGCTGATGAAGTCAGGCAAGGAGGAAATTAGTTCAAGGGCATAGGATCAAGGGTTTTCCTGGAACGGGAGAAAGGATATTGGAGCAAAGGTGACAGTATTTGTGGATGTAAATAAATCTGTAGGTGTTAAGAGTAGGCAGTTTATGGAGATTGTTAATTGATGAATCTTTCCCTTGGCAAAGTAGTAGGGGGAGACTGTATTGTCTGAGGATGACATGAGAAGGGAATAGTTTGAAACACATGGTTAGGGGAATGAGAAAAGAGATTAAGAAAGGACAAGTACATGGACTGATGAGTCAGATGAAGCAGGAGATTACATATCTTAGTGGTGCCAGTTGGACAGTTTGTTTCTTAGGAGCACCTGTGCACTTGAATTCTGGATGAGAGCATTGATTTAAGAGCTGGAGCTTTGTCAGCTATTGCAGAAGGATAGAAGTGCAAGAGGATTTAGGACACACACTGATGAGACAGTGGTTAAAACGTATGTATATGTGTCTGATCCAACATGGGAAAGAAGAGACAGTGGGATGGAGGCTGATAAAGAAAATGTCACATCAAGGTTTTATGTTCAAAGATTGAAGGGAGTTGACAAAGATAAAAACAGTATTATATAGTGGTAGAGACCAGGCCCTGGGAGGGGAAAACCCTGTATGCAGATCCTAGCTTGACCACTTGCTAGCCATGTGTTTCAAGCTTTTATTTCTTTATCAATAAGGAATCACTGATAAAAATACCTACAAACCTAAACCTTAGAATACTGCAGATTTAGGCCGGTGCCACGGCTCAATAGACTGATCCTCCACCTGTGGCGCCGGCAACCCGGGTTCTAGTCCCAGTTGGGGCGCTGGATTCTGTCCCCGTTGCTCCTTTTCCAGGCCAGCTCTCTGCTGTGGCCCGGGAGTGCAGTGGAGGATGGCCCAAGTGCTTGGGCCCTGCACCTGCATGGGAGACCAGGAGAAGCACCTGGCTCCTGGCTTCGGATCAGCACGGTGCGCCGGCCATAGCACGCTGGCCACAGCAGCCATTGTGGGGTGAACCAATGGTAAAGGAAGACCTTTCTCTCTGTCTCTCTCACTGTCCACTCTACCTGTTAAAAAAAAAAAAAAAAAAAAAGGAATACTGCAGATTTAATGAGAAAAAGCACCAAAAGCTTGGCACATGGTAAGCACTAAGTGTAAGGTGTTATTTGAAGCTACCAATTCTGAGTAAAGAGTACAGGAGTTTAAGTTTTTAGAAGCAGTATAATTGGAGGGCATCACCACAGGTGTATTTAATTGAAGCCTATTTTAGTGAAGATAAAGGGAAAAAATACCCAACATTTATGGGCTTCAGGAATTCAAATGTTAACTCTGGTTGTGAATTGATGTAGTGTTTGTGGAGGCAAGGTGTGAGCTAAGGTGTCTTCATCCTCCAATGAGCATGGGGAAACAGCTGACTACATGCCAAGTCAGTTCATGCAGTGGTAGGCAGTCCTGCCATAGCATCCCAAGTCCTTTGTTCCTGTTTTGAACATGCCTCTAATTTATTAGCCATGCCAACTAATTCTTTGTGTATTCCTCTTGAACTGGGATAGTAGTTCCTTGCTTTTCTTCCTTCTTGGAATTAGAGATTAAATAAAATAATACATGTAAAATAAAATAATGTATGTTTTGCTAAAGTATAAAGCACTTTTTAAGGAAACAGGATTGGGGCCAGCGCTGTGGCATAGCAGGTGGAGCCGCCACCTGCAGTGCCAGCATCCCATATGGGCGCTGGTTTGAGTCCTGGCTGTTCCACTTCCAATACAGCTCTCTGCCATAGCCTGGGAGGGCAGTGGAGAACAGCACAAGTCTTTGGCCCCCTGCACCCACATGGGAGACCTGGAATAGGCCCCAGGCTCCTAGTTTTGGATTGGTGCAGCTCCGGGAATCTGGCCATCTGGGGAGTGAACTAGCGAATGGAAGATCTCTCTCTTTCTTTCTCTGCCTCTGCCTCTCTGTAACTCTGCCTTCCAAACAAATAAATAAATAAATAAAATAAAAGAAGAAACAGAATTATTACTTTGGAAAAAGGAAAATATGGGCATACGTAACATTATTTACCATGTTTGGAAAAATAATAAGCCCAACATAAGGCAAGTCTGTATAAGTACATTTTAGTTATTTTTTTAACTCACTTTAATAATTTGTTTTTGTTTTGTTTGTTTTTTTTTTAGGCTTCACATTTTGCCAACCCTTGACACATAAGGAGTTTGAAAAACAAAAGGGAAGGACAATTGAATGTCTTCACCAGTTGGCTCTTGAGATTAATAGTGACCCCAACATTTCTTTGAAACAAAAAAAGAAATTAATTAAGGAATTTCAAAAATACCATCCAGAAGCTTTCAATTGACATTTCTGGTGCAAGTAACTACAGTTTGTGAATATGTACAGTTCTCTGGTGGTTTTCTCCAGCTGCCATACTTACACTGCAAAGAAAAGCATTTTAAGTATAATCATGTTTGAAATATGGTAAAGATGATTTTAAAAAGGTATACAAGTCAATCTTCATGTATGCTGATTCACTTAATTATTATGCTACTAAAATCACTTACTAAATGCACTGCTATTATTAGTAACTAATATTAAGTTAATTTCCTTAGAATTTCTTACCCACAGGAAGGGCCTATTTCATACATGAGCTCTCTGAAGAAAGTACACACTTCCTTAGTATAATATAATTTTTAAGTTATTCCCTTAGACTGCTGTAATTTAAAAGACTGTGAATTATCAAAATGGGAAAAGATGTATAAAGAAGAAGAGTTAAAATGCTACAAATTTAAAATTCATAAATGCAAAGCTAAAACTATGATTTTCCTTCTCTAACTCTTCTTTAGTCAATAGAGTATTTGTGCTTTTTCCTTGCTGCTCATCCTTTCCTTTTTGTCCCCCTTCCTGTCTCTATCTTGCCCTCAGTCTTTTGTTTCTTTCTGTTAGTTTATGCTATGGCATCATTCTCTTACTGTGACTTAGGCTACAGATTCAAACATTCCTATTGAAAGTAACACAAAAAAAAGTTGTCATTTTAGTTTATGTCACTGATCTTAGGGAAACAAAAGCATAAATCATAGGTACCTAAAAATAAAATCTATTGAACTGATGTAATCAGTTTTATCTTTTTATATAAAAACTGTATCAGTTGTCTTGAACTTGACTACCTAGAATCAGAATTCTTTGAAAAGGTTAACAAAGGGTCTATGAAAAGGTTTCAGAGAGCAAAAGTACACTGTGCTTTCTGAAATTATGACAGGATTTTGTATATTTGGGTTTATGGCATTTTTCTAGGAATAGGTTCCATAGCTGTCACCAGATTTTCAAAGGGGATTGTGACCAAGAACGTTAAGAACACAGTGTTGATTTTCTCTTCACAAAATGTACTAAAGGCCTCTATGGATGTAAATTTATAAATTTTTCCAAATTTTGCTTTTATTTTGTTAACAAACTATTAGTTTAAGTATTCAGATATTAAAATAAGAGCATTAAACTAGATGACTTCTAAGCTTCTTCCCATTTTAAAAAAATAAACAAAAAACAAAGCACAATTCTATGACACAAGAAGATATAACTGCTCTAACCTGTGGATGGCTGTTTTTAGAGTTGGGGAGGAAATTAATAGAAGACCTGAGAAGGTGGCCCCAGAGAGACTAGGAAAGTATTGGAAACCTGCAGCCAAACCCTCTTCAATGGAAGAGGGAAAAGTCTCCTTCTTAGGAAAGGCACTACTAATGTTTAGCCTGACTTAGGTGGGGAATTGCTAGTCATCAGTCACTATATATGACACATACCCTGGCAAATGCTTTAAAGATATTACCATGTCCTTTTATCTGCTTCTCAGCTTATAACCTTAGGCAAATGTCTTCCCTTTGTGTTTCCATTTTTTGAAAAATTTCTAAACTAAAAATATATAAGCATAGATTTATAAGATTGGATCAGATGATATTGAAGGTACCTTCTTTGATGCATAGACATTTTACCTTCCCATGAACAGTGTATTAAATAAGGGAGAGTGTATATGGTATATTAACAAGAGTATAACCTCTGGAGTCAGAAACCTGGATTTATGACTTGATCTGTTTGGGTTTAAAGGGAAATATTAGCAAGTGAGCACCCTGGATTCAGGTTAAATACAGTTTAGTTTACTAGATTATTGGAAGATACTGTTGTTCCACATGCTTTTAATGTTTTATTATTTAAATTGAATGATATGTCATAATGTAGCTTATTTTGATCAATAATTATATATGCTACTATTCAATTTAACTTTTTCTTTTAAAGAAAAATTGACCTGTACTGAATGGTTTTTGAAGGCTCCAAATCATTAATTTCTAAAGAGAAATTTCAAACCTAGCAGTGCCACGCCACCTAATGACAGCTCCATAAATTACAGTTAATAGGCTTAAAAAATTAAATTTCTCAAGGTATAGTCTCAACTTTAAGCCAAACATTTTGGAGAGACTTTATATGCAAAGCATTTTTCCCCCTTGTAAATAAATAAAATCCAGTTCCAATGCCTGAAAAGCATATGTGCTGTTAGAATATTCATGAAAAGTTGTCATGAGAATTAAGACTGATTCATGATATGTGAGATATTGTTTATACTTCTTAGATTATTCACAGTCTCAAATATTACAAAGATTCTTTGCTGGACCAAACTTCAGTGAGGCTCTTGAACTTTTCTTGGGCCCATCTATGCATTTCCTTGTAAAATATAATTTTAGCAAGAACCTCAACCTCAATTCCTGATCATCCTCTACATTTGTTCAAGTTTCTCATCCTTGTCCATTTCCTAGGTGATGTCTGATTACCTGGGCTTTTTTTCTGTTGGTAATTTTCCATAAATTGTCCCTATGCTGCTATAGCAGAATACTTGAGACTTGGTAATTTGATAAAAAAAAAAAAATAGATTTGTTTTTTGCAGTTCTAGAAGCTAGGAGGTCCAAGATCAAGGAGCCAGCATTTGGCAAAGAACTTTGCATCATCTGATGACGGAAGATAGAAGAGAAGAGAGCACAAAGGGTAGAGCAAAGGAGCTAAATTTATTCTTTTTTTTTTTTTTTTTTTTTTTGACAGGCAGAGTTAGACAGTGAGAGAGAGAGACAGAGAGAAAGGTCTTCCTTCTGTTGGTTCACCCCCCAAATGGCAGCTATGGCCGGCATGCTGCGCCGATCCAATCTGAAGCCAGGAGCCAGCTGTTTCCTCCTGGTCTCCCATGCGGGTGCAGGGGCCCAAGCACCTGGGGCATCCTCCACTGCCTTCCCAGCAGAGAGCTGGACTGGAAGAGGAGCAACGGGGACAGAATATGGCACTCCAACCGGGACTAGAACCCAGGATATCAGCGCCACAGGTGGAGGATTAGCCAAGTGAGCCATGCCACCGGCCCTTAATTTATTCTTTTATCAGGCACCCAATCATTGTATAAGTAACTCACTCCTGTGATAATGGCATTCCTCACCAGGAAGGTGAGGATTAAGTTTTTAACACATGAAATTTCGGGAAACATCCAAACCATCGCAGACTCTCATCCCACTTCCCAATTCTTGGCTATCAATTCCCACTTGCTCATGCTGTACTTGAAGTTGAGCCTGATATCTGAGAGAAGCAGAAAAGAGAGATTTTCCACCTGCTGATGGCAACTTTATCCACTGTGCCACAACGCTGGTCCAGGTCTTTTCCTTTCATTTCCCCAAATGGTCACAACAGCCAAGACTGGGCCAGGCTTAAGTGAGGAGCCAGTAACTCCATCTGAGTCTTCTACATGGGTAGAAGGAATTCAAGTACTTGAGTCATCATCTGCTGCTTCCCAGATGCATTAGCAGGAAGCTGGATTGGAAGCAGAGCAGCTGGGACTTGAACCGACACTCTGTTATGGAATGTGGGCATCAACACCTGCCAACAGAGAGGAATTTTTGAGAGCATTCCTAGAAATGGAACTGGGATGCAGGAAGAGATGGGTTTGATAAAAGGCACTTTATACATATTCATCTCAGGATGTGTGTTTATGCATACATGAAAAGTTGTATATTGCAATGTGTGGGTATATATTTATTATTGTTCTATATGACAGTCAGTATCCCTGATTAGTAAGGGTACGTGTGCTGGAGTGTAGTTTGACATGTGTGTAGAAAGGTAGAACCTGGAGTGATAATAAATCTAAGAAAGAAGGATAAGTATTCAAAAAACAGTAGGCAATAAAAAAACAAGGAAAACTTAAATTTAAATAATTATAGAAGCATTAAGTAGTAACCAAAATGCTGAACTATAGAATTTTATAAATTGTCCATCTCAATATTTTTCAAGTTGTGTTCATTCACATTTTCAATATATGTAAATAGATATTTATTCAATTTTTATAAACAGAATTACTAGTTACACAGATACTTTGTTCCAAAATATTAGTCCTAAACTAAATTTAAAATGATTTCTAGTGACAATCTTAATAGTTCTTATTTTGGAAATAAAGCACAACAAATAAAAGAATAGCTATATAAAATCTTTCTAGATGTATCAATTTTAGTGATTCGCTAATGGTGAGTTTTTAGCATCCTTGGCCTATTTAAAAAAACAAACAAACAAACATTTATTTGAAAGGCAGAGAGAGAGAGATCTCCTATCAATTGGTTCACTATCCAAATGCCCCCAACATCCAGGGTTTGGCCAGGAGCCCAGAATTCAGTTGAGGTCTCCCACGTGAGTGGCAGGAACCCAAGTATTTGAACATCACCTTCTGACTCCCAGTGCATGCATTAGCAAGAAGTTTGAAAAGAAGGACCTGGTCCAGCGTTGTGGCACAGTGGATTCAGCTGCCATCTACGACTCAGGAATCCCATATTGGAGCACTGATTTGAGTCTTGGCTGCTCTGCTTCCAATCCAACTTCCTGTTAATGTGACTGAGGAGGCAGCAGAAGATGGCCCAAGTACTTAGGCAGTTCTTTTAGAAAGGTTTTTAGGGTGCTGCTGTGATCTGTTTTCTTACCAAGTTTTTATTTTGTCCCCAGTCGTAAAATACTGACTTGACTAGATACTGTGGTTACTGTTGCTTAAGATCTATTCTAATTTCCTTGTAATGTCTCTTCCTAAACTTTCAGAGACTAGGAAGCCAAAAATCCTCATTTTCCACCTTATAGCCTGGGTTCTGGATGTGATTTACCTAAAACTGCTCATATGCATTTGTATAAAACTTAAAATTGGGGACTGGCACCATGGCATACAAGGTTAAGCCACTGCTTGCAGTGCCAGCATCCCATATGTGTGCTGGTTCAAGACTCAGCTGCTCTACTTCCAGTCCAGCTCCCTGCAAGTGCACCTGGGAAAGCAGCAGAATATGTTCCAAATGCTTGGGCCCCTGCATTTGTGTGAGACCTGGAAGAAACTCCTGGCTCCTAGCTTCAGTCTGGCCCAGCCCATTTGGGAAGAGAACCAGCAGATGGAAGCTCACTCGCTCGCTCACTCGCTCTCATCTCTTTTCAATTCAATAAATGAGTATTTAAAAAGAAAGAAAAAGAACAGAAAACAAACTTGGAGGTGAATTAAGTGGAGAGACAGGTACAAGACATCCATTATACAGATGTGAATTATAGTGGTAGCATCTTGCTTTATTCAGTGGCTACATGGTAGCAGCAGCTTGGTGTTTTGTTCAGTGACTCTTATTAGCAGAGGTAGATTAGTTCTGAAGCTAACAGTTACACAAGTAGCTTCCAAATTCACCACGCACCAGAGAGGGCCTAGAGTTTAGATGATCAATTGTCCTTGCCTAGAATGAAGTCTTCTGAAGGCCAAATATATAACTGGCAAAAGGGAAAAATTCAAAAAGACTATATAGTAACCAGTGTGCAAGATCGTCCCCAGGGATCTTGGCCTCCTAGTATTTAAATCCTTTTGTAATCATTTCTCCTCCCCACCCTCGTGCTTGTGCCAATTTTCTTTTGGAACCAACAGAGCTGGCCCCCCAATTCATCCTTTTTAATGGTTCTCCCGTGACCTTCTATATCATGGGAATATTCTTTCATATGATGTACTTTATTTGTGTACTTGAAAAGTAGAGTTACAGTGAGGTGGGGCACAGAGAGACAGAATCTCTTTAAAAAATTTTTTTATTTTATTTATTTGAAAGACAGAGTTAGAGAGTTAGAGCCAGAGAGGTCTTCCATTCCACTGTTTCGCTCCCCAAATGACTGCAATGGTCAGAGCTGAGCTGATCCAAAGCCAGGAGCCAAGAGCTTCCTCTGGGTCTCCCATGCGGGAGCAGGGGCCTAAGGACTAGGGCCATTTTCCACTGTTTTCCCACGCCATAGCAAAGAGCTGGATCGGAAGATGGAAGCCGAGACTCGAACTGGTGCCCATGTGGGATGCCAGCACTGCAAACTGGGGCTTTCATCTGCTGTGCCACAGTGCCAGCCCCCAGAATCTCCAGTCTGCCCAAATGGCTGCAATGACTGGGGATGGGCCAGACCAAAGCCAGGAACCAGCAGCTTTACCCAGATTTCCCACATGTGTGCAGGGGCCCAAGCATTTGAGCCATCTTTTGCTGTTTTCCCAGGCAATTAGCAGGGAGCTGGATCAGAAGGGGAGCAGCCAGGACTCAAACCGCATGTAGATTGAGTAGGTAGAACACCAGCCAAGGAATTTTCTTAATTTACTCTGATTGGGCTGTTTCTTCTTCTTGTTTCTCTAACAATTTCATTTTTTTCCCTACCTTTTAGAAATTTCCATTTGTTCCATGATCAGCACCCTTTTTGTTTCCTAGAATCACTTAATTTTCTAACAAAATATTAACTACTTTGTGCACACAATACAGAATTTGATGGAATGAACATCCGTGTAATCATAACCCAACTTAAGAAATAATACAAATACTTCAAAAAGTTCATAGAAAAATAGAATTAAAATATTTATTTTGGTGCAAAAATCTTTAAAACCCATGCATATTAAGGGTCTCTCAACTGTTTATGGAAAATGCATACTATGAAATTATGAATTTTGATATTTTTGTACCAAAATACATTATCTATTTCCATGAACTTTTTAAAATTCCCTTGCAACACTGAAGTGCTCCCTGTGTATTCCTTCCTCATCTCATTTTAGCTCCCACCCCTCCCCATGGGTAGAGTTCAACGCAACATGGGACAGGTAGAGGAGGGAGGAAGATCTGTTGAGCCAATAACCACTGAATTCAAACACTGTTAAGATATTTTCCCAAAATAATAGAGATCTTCAGTGTATCTCCTCAGATATTGTTAAATGTTCTCTTTGAAATAAAGTATACTAAAACAATCTCAATTGTTAGCAATAGTTTTCAAATTTAGGTAGGTGTTGAAGTGGACGGAAGCTTTAATACCAGTGATAACATTTTAGAGTTTATGTTCAATAACTTTAGAAATGATTTTAGGGGTCTCAAAAAATCAGGACTACAATATATAAACTGTCCAGAAACTAGTTTACTGTAGTAAACACTACCATTCTCTGTGGTACAGAACAGGAGACATTATATTGGATCAAGTTTAGGGAATGCAGCTTTGAGGGATGATCCAGTTCCTCACAGGAAAAACACCTACGTGGAAGTGACAGCATTCTGCCTGTTAAGAATGAAATCAAGGAAAGTCTCTTAAATAAGCACTTCCCTTCTTACCTCCATCCACATCATCTTGAAGTTCTAGCACACCTACACTATTTAGCTGCCAAAACTTTTTAGGCCACCAGCTGCTTCTGCTACACTGCCTATAGATTAGGTAATCAGTTTGACAAGCAGACTAGGTCTAGAAATGACTGACCAGATCCTAAACCAACATAATCCAACTTTGATTGGAATGGACAGCTCTTTCACCCTGCCCAACCTTCATCTGTTCTATTTTCATTTGGGAAATTCCCTTCTTTCACTCTAGGCCATGTCAGTTAAGACTGACCCATCAAAGCCCCTCAATCCATGGGGGTGGTCTGTGACCCTAGCAAGGATAAACAGACTGCTAGGAATTTGGTCCCGAGCACAATGACATAAAATGTAAAATATAGGCGCTATTTTGAGGGCAAAACTCTAGAAGGAGCCTCAGTTCCTATAACCAAGATTCCTGCATTTTCCTGGCTTGTATCCTTCATAAAGCTGTTAGGTTAGCTTTTCCTTAGATTTTATTTTTTCTGTCCTGATGATGCCTTTTATTTTGAGGAAAATAGTCAAATGAGTATCTACTCCACTAATGTCACTGTCAGGTGTTTCCTTACATCACAAAGCTGTTCTTTAATAACTTAAAAATTTGTTTACCTAAGAGTTTGTAAAATAATTGCTAACATTTGTATTGAATTTTTGAACTGAGTTACTTCAAATAAAGCAGTATAGTACTTTTATGAGTGAAATAATACATTTCTGCCAACATAGCAGTGATCAAAAAGTCTTTAGTAGTGGGGCTGCTGTTGTGGCGTGGCAGATAAACCTGTTGCCTGTGATGCTGGTTCGTGTCCTGGCTGCTCCAGTTCTAATCCAGCTCCCTAATAATGGCTTGGGATAAGCAGTGGAAGATGGCCCAAGTGTTTGGGCCCCTGCCACTCACATGAGACCCAGATGAAGCTCCTGGCTGTAGCCTGGCTCAGCCTTGGCAATTGCAGCCATCTAGGGAATAAACCAGTAGATGGAAGCTCGCTCTCTCTCTCTCTCTCTCTCTCTCTCTATATATATATATATATATATATATATCAGTCTTCTTCTCTTTCTGTAACTCTGACCTTCAAATAAATAAATAAAAAATTTTTAAAAGTCTTTAGTAAATAGGCTTTGGTCTCCACTCATTCATTCTAAGTGAAAAATAAACATTACACATAGTCTTTCCAACTTTATTATGTATAAATACAAATAATGATTTTTAAATAAAATACTTGGATCTATGAGAGAGAAATCATATTATCCCGTAAACACTTTGGCCAACTCCTAGTAAAGTAATGAAAAATTACCTACTAAGTAAAACAGACCAATGAAAAAGTTTAGTGTATGCTCCTGGCAATGAAGAATTAGACTTAAAAAACATGCCCTCTTTCATATAACATATTCTCATAAGTATTGCATGGCAGTCCAATTTCTAAATAAAATTATGAACTAAGTTACAGATTATTGTAATAATGTAGCTAAGAAGACTGTGAAAATTAGCCATGGGTCAAAGGATTTAGTTAAGACTTTATCTTAGGGTGAAAGATAACACAGGTCCTTAACCAATTCTAAAGGAAAGTTGATAGTAAACCTTTCAGTCACAACTAGTCACGATTTTCATTCAGAAATGTTTGTTATATATCAAATTTCTCTTCACAGATACTATGTCCATTTTCTTCATAGTCTTCTCTTGTTACCACCATATCTTCAAAATCATCGTTCTCTGATATCAATTTTCCACCTTCCCAGGCATAAGTAATAGGACTGAAAGTAAACATAAAATAAATGAATCCAGATGATCTTATAGAAATCAACTGATGATTTATAGAAATTAACAAGTAAAATGATTGAAACATTAGTAATTAAAATGTGGCAAGCTCTACCCAACTTCACGGAAAATCATTTAAGGTTTAGAAATAAGTGTAAGTTTCACATGAGCAGAGAAAACTCAAAAAGAAAGATCTTGTTCACTACCACAAAATACTGTTGTTTTCCCCCTTCTGGGCCCTCTACTTCTATTACAAGAACAGGAAACAAGCAAATTATCTGAAGGTGCCTAAAAGGAAAAAGAATATTGTAACTGATACTAAAGTCTGTTTGTGGCAGAGAAACATCATCTTAATTCTCACAGTAACCCATGAAACATCTATCAGAATTCCCATTTTAGAAATTTGGAAAATGAGGTTCAGACCAGAACTGATTCGGTATGGACCAAGGGTTTAATCCAGAATTGTTTTCCAGGCTGTGCTTCTGCTGATACACTTTGTTGCTTCTAATAAGTCAAACATTTGGAAAATACAGTAAATAATAAACATTTTTTGTTGACAGGCAGAGTGGACAGAGAGAAAGGTCTTCCTTTGCCATTGGTTCACCCTCCAATGGCCGCCGCGCTGCAACCGGTACACCGCGCTGATCTGAAGGCAGGAGCCAGGTGCTTCTCCTGGTCTCCCATGGGGTGCAGGGCCCAAGCACTTGGGCCATCCTCCACTGCACTCCCGGACCATAGCAGAGAGCTGGCCTGGAAGAGGGGCAACCAGGACAGAATCCGGTGCCCCAACCGGGACTAGAACCCGGTGTGCTGGCGCCGCTAGGCGGAGGATTAGCCTATTGAGCCGTGGCGCCGGCCAATAATAAACATTTATATTGTAGGAGAAACAATAAAAAAATTAGAGTGGATAAAATATTTAGTTTGATTTTGCTATCTACAATCAAGGTTATACTTTGTATTCCTACGTATTTTTTTTTTTTTTATTTGACAGATAGTTAGACAGTGAGAGAGAAGAGACAGAGAGAAAGGTCTCTCTTGCATTGGTTCACCCCCGAAACGGCTGCTACGGCCGGAGCTACGCCAATCCGAAGCCAGGAGCCAGGGGCTTCCTCCTGGTCTCCCACGCAGGTGCAGGCGCCCAAGCACTTGGGCCATCCTCCACTACCTTCCCGGACCACAGAAGAGAGCTGGACTGGAAGAGGAGCAACTGGGACCAGAACCCGGCACCCATATGGGGTGCCGGCGCCTCAGGCAGAAGATTAACCAAGTGAGCCATGGCACCAACCCCTATACTTTGTATTTCTATGTTTCTACCATTATACTCCCCCAATTCAGAGCTTCAAATATGAAAAAGGTACAGAAAAAAAGTTAATCCACACATATTCCTTATCATGAGTAGTGCATTTCCTCATCTTTTATAAAAATACATTTATTTATATGAGGGGGCTTTATAAAATTCCTGAAAAAAAGAACTAAAAGTTAATATGCATTTTCCATGAACTGTCTGTAGACCTCTCATACATAAATATATATATTTAAAAAATATATAAGCAGTTGCACAATAAGGATTTACCGAGTGAAAGAATAAAATCTAGTTCTGTGGGTCCCTTGGCTGTAATATATGCCTGTAGAATAAACATCCAATATGCTTCTTACTCTAATTATGAGAGCTGGCATTGTGGTACAGTGATTTCAGCCACCACTTACAATGCCGGCATCCCATGAGTGCCAGTTCAAGTCCTGGCTGCTCAACTTCTGATCCAGCTCCCTGCTAATGTGCCTAGGAAAGCAGCAGAAGATGGACAAAGTATTTAGGTTCCTGCCACAATGTGAGAGACCCTTATGGAGTTCCAGGCTCCTGGCTTCAGCCTGACCTAACTGGCCATTGTGGCCATTTGGGGAGTGAACCAATGGATAGAAGACCTGCCTCTTCCCTCTCTCTCTCTGTAAGTCTGCCTTTCAAATAAATAAAATACATCTACTAAAAAAAAAAAAAAAGTACATGAACATTAATGCTGATAAAAATCATTCTAAAAATCTAACAACTTTTTATTTCTTTATCTGATAGCAGTAAAAGTGATACAGATAGGACCTTCTATTAACTGCTGTTGATTTGGGGAAATTCTACTTTAATTTTAAAACAAAACTCTACATTAATTCCAGTCAAGTATGTAGGGTGTTGTTTGCAAACTCTGCCTCTAAAATTAGGGATGGGTTACTTAAACACATATTTTGGTAAGCACTCCGAATTAAACTAAGAGAACTGGAGCCAGCATTGTGGCATAGCAGGTTAAGCTAACATGCCTGGGAAAGCAGCAGAGGATGGCTCAGGTGCTTGGGCCCCTATACCCATATGGGAGATTTGGAAGAAGCATCTGGCTCCTTGCTTTGGCCTGCAGCCATTTAGGGAATGAACCAGTGGATGGAAGACCTCTCTCTCCTCTTTCCCTCTCTCTGCAGCTTGGCCTTTCAAAAAAATAAAGTAAGTGAACTGAGTTTTTTTTTTTTTTTTAATATTTATTTATTTGAAAGTCAGAGTTACAGAGAGACATAGGCAGAGAGAGAGAGAGAGAGGTCTTCCATCCACTGGTTCATTCCCCAAGTGAACACACAGCCAGAGATGAGCCGATTGGAAGCCAGGAGCCAGGAGCTTCCTCTAAGTCTCCCACGTGGGTGCAGGGGCCCAGGGACTTGAACCATCTTCTACTCTTTCCCAGGCCATAGCAGAGAGCTGGATTGGAAGTGGAGCAGCCAGGACTTGCACTGGCACCCATATGGGATGTCAGCACTGCAGGAGCCAGCTTTGCTTGCCACACCACAGCACCGGCCAATGAACTAAGTTTTAATTTGATCACTGCTCATAACTCAATGTTAAGGCACTTGCCAAGTCATGAGCCCATGTTTCTTTATTTACAAATATATTTACCAATAAAGAAATAAGGACTGAATAGGATGATCTACAAGCACTTCTTCCAGCTCTAAAGTACCACCTTAATTTTTTTTATAGCTTAAGTAAAAGTGATGCTGCTTTCGCTCATAAATAAGGTAGGTGGTAGACATAAAAAGTTTTGACCAGGGGCCAGCAGTGTGGCATATACATAACGCCACTTCCTGCTGTGCTGGCACCCCTATATGGGCACCAGTTTGAGTCCTGGCTGCTCCTCTTCCAATCCAGCTCTCTGCAATGGTCTGGGAAAGCAGAAGATGCCCCAAGTCCTTGGGCCCCTGCACCGGTGTGGGAGACCCAGAAAAAACTCCTGGCTCCTGGCTTCAGATCAGTGCAGTTCCAGCCATTGCGACCACTTGGGTAGTGAACCAGCAAATGGAAGACCTCTCTCTCTCTCTCTCTCTCTCTCTCTATTTCTCTCTCTCCCCCCCCCCCTTTGTCTCTGTAACTCCTTCAAATAAATAATTTAAAAAAATTTTGACCTATAAGTTAAAATGTCAGATGAATATATTCATTTAAAACATTTAAAATTTTTTTAGAAATCCAAAATAACTTACGAATTGAAGTAATTCATCTCTATTTACTTTTTCATTCAGGAGACAGACAAATAGGCAAAGAGAGCTCTTGTCCACTAGGTTCATCCCCTAAATGTGTGCAATGGCTGGGCTGGACTGGGGTGGAAGTAGGAGCTAGGCACTAGCAGGTCTCCACCACAATGGAAGGAGCCCCATTACTTAAGCCAACACCACTGCTTCCCAGGGTCTGAATTGAAACTGGAGACAGGAAACAAACTCAAGTACCCCAATACAGGACAAAGTCATCTCAAAAACCAGGCCAAACACCTACCCTGACATACTTATCTTGATGGCTCAATTCTTAAATTTCTATTCTTAATAGAAGCTTTCAACAAATGATACATCTCTGATAAATCAAACAGATAATAATCTTATTTTCTGTCTATAAAAATAAGGACTTGTTTACTATATATAAGTGATCTTACATTAACTGAGCACTCATTCTATAGCAAATGTTATGGTTGACACTCTATACTTAATCCTATCTAATTCACTGAAATATTAAGTTTATAATTCTGATGAGACAAATAAAATGATGATCTAATAGATGAAATAAACTTGCTAACGTGATAGGACCAGGCTTTCAACTGAAGTCTGCCTGTAGACCACTTAGTTACAAGATTTCCTGTTCTGTTTCTATGTAAATGAACACTTACTTTTCAGGTAGCACAACAGAAACATCATAATCAGTTGGAGTGAGACATCGAACTTCTGAGTAAACCCGATCCCTAAATCCAGGGAAAAGGGAATTTCCTCCTGTCAAAACAATGTTCCTAAAAAAATGCGGCTGCATTTCTTTAAAAAAGAAAAAGGGGTAGGGGTGGAGAAAGGGAAGACAAAAAGCATTAGACAATCTGTTTATTTATCTTTCTGGAAAGATCTGGATGAGGGATTAGGTAAAAAGCAATTAGGGATTACAGTTACCAGTTGAGAGACCATATAATCTTTGAGGTCCATTTTAAGATTTGTAATGCAGTTGCTTTATTCAGAGACATTAAATGCAGTGAAATATGACCCCATGGACTTCAAAAGGAAAAGCTAAGGGACTTGAACTGCAGCTTCCTATCATGTATGTGCAAGCTATGCATAAATGAGTACTTGTGAGCCCACATTTCCATGTTATCTCACTAAGACAGTGGTTTATTTTGCAATACCTACCTTTGACAGTGAAAAACACTCCTAATCTGTAATAATATTTAAAGAAAGGATCTAAGTATGAACAACTTAATATATTACATGATGGTAAACATTAGGTGCCATAAAGTTAGCCAGTATTAAAAGCCTAGAAAACACTATGTGGAAATGCACCAGGAACTGATAAGTGCCAGCCATCCCACCTAATACTAAGGTGAGGACAAGGTTCCCCTGAATTGAGTCTCATGATATAACATTAAAGCACGGTAGCACAAAATGTTGTAAACATCGTAGTTGCAACTTTATATCAAATGTGAAATTAAGATAAAAATACTTGTGAAATAATTATGTTAAGGTAATAGCATAATTTTTTTAATGAGAGGAAAACACACTGTATGTGTTAAATTTTCTGATACCTGCTGTTCCCTATGAACTAAGAAGATAAAATATAAAAGTACTCTGAAACTTGAATAAATCAGTCCCATCAATAGCTGAAAACCATTAAACTGTTATGAATTTTTATTCAGTGCAGATCCGTGTTAAATTGAAACTTTTCTGAAATAGATGAGGCAATTTAACACTTCTTGGGGAAATACATTTCTTCAAGTTTAAATACACTATAACAACTTCTCCTATATCAAGTTTATAATATAGGACAGTCAAGCAGGAATTATTAAAGCGCAATATGGGATCTGGAAATCTCCACAAATAAAACAGATTTGCTACTTTCTTGAAGTTACTCAAATGAAAGAGTTCATTGAATTTATGATTGTCAGAAATACCCTTATTCTTCAATAATTCACTATACTAGTTATGTACCTTCAGGTAAGTTCTGAATTGAATAGACAATAGCTTCTGGAATTCCCATTTCTTGAATGCCTATATCGGAAGGATTAAAAAGTATTTCTGGAACAGCAAATCTCTCATTGGCCAAACGAAGAATTTGTTCTCCAGATTTATATTTTCCACTCAATACCATCTCTTCCCTTGGCTAAAAGAAAAAATAAAATAAAATGTTAAAGCTACATTACCAACTCACATAACTAATGATTAGTAATATGTAACAATAATATATTAATCATGTTCTTAGAAGTTTCAGCTTTCTCAAAAATTAGAAAAATGTGGCCTTCCTTCCTGTTGCTAAATTGAAACAAATAATTCTGGACTTCTATTGATTATTTCCCTGAAAATAATCTGGCATCTTTATTCTATACATTTTAAAACAGAAAGAAGGAAAACAGAGGAGAACTTCATAATCCATCTATCATGATATGCTGATTTCAGTTTGCAAAGAATATACTCTGGTAGAGAACGTTTACCGTGTCTTGAATCCTACCCCTATCTACTTTCACTCCCCAACTTCACATGCTTATTAGACACTGTGCCTCAGTTCTGTTACAAGTTCCCTTTTCCCCTACAAAAAAGCTACATCTTTAAATTTTGTTGGCAAGAGGTTGGAGGAAGAAAGGTAGGAGCATGGGTAGGAGGGAGGTAGTGGGGGAAGAAGCACCATGTTCCCAAATCCGTATATATTAAATGCATTGAGTTGTATTTCTTCAACAAAATAGATAAATAAGACCAAATAAAGCCCCAACTAATAGTCAAATGAAAAAAAAATTTTTGTTACTACAAATTTTTCAAAAATCAGTTTCCATATCTTTGAAATTACCTTATGACACTAATTTTATATGAGGCTTATGCACAACAAACACAAACTTTAAACAACCATGACTCAATTTTCTCCCAACCTACCTATTCTGTGAGCTTTGTCCTAAAGTGACCAGAAAAAAATAATCTCCTTCCACAGCAATTTACATCATGAAAATAATTGTCCCTTCTCAATTTTAGAAAGAATCATAGTAACTCTCCTTGATTCAGTTTTAGACATGCATTTAATTTAATTTATATATGTGCAGATTTCTTCTCATAACAGAGTATATCCCAACCCTTTATACAGATATAAAAGTACTCAAATATATGAAAAGAAAGATTAATAATTTATTAAGAGTAATATAGGGGCTGCTGTTGTGGTACAGCAGGTTAAGCCACCTCTTGAGACAATGGCATTCCATATTAGAGTGCCAATTGAGTCCCACCTGCTCTGCTTCTGATCTACTTCCCTGCTAATGCACCTGGGAAAGCAACAGATGATCGTCTAAGTACCAGAGCCCCTACTACGCATGTGGGAGACCTGGCTCCTAGCTTCAGCATGGTCCAGCCCCAACCATGACAGCCATTTAGGGAGTTTACCTGCAGATTGAAGATCTCTCTCTTGTTTCTCTCTCTCCCTCTTTCACTCTGTCTTTCAAATAAATTATTATTTAAAAGAGTAATATGTGTGTGTGTATATATATATATATAACAACTTGGTACATGGCAAGTATTCAATACATTTTTGGATAATGCATGTAAGCCAACAACATGTCATTCATTGTACTGGATATTTTACATATCTCACTGAACTATCACATAACCCTGTAGACATATTGTCCTTTTATTAATGATACAGTGAGCTCAGCAAAGTTATGTAATATACTCAAGGACATTCATATAGTCACCCAAAACACAACAAAATACTCTTTCTACTTCAATGCCACTGATAACCTGGATGTGAATGATTCATATTTCTATCATTTGGGAATTCCAGGCTCAAAACATTCTTTTGGAATAAAATATCTTGAAAATCACACAATATTCACAATACTCTAGGGAGAACAAAGAAAACTAGAAATCCTCTTTAAACTAATTAAATTATTGCTATGATAACAAAAAAGATTATTCCTTGCCCAAGAAATATTCTTTCTTACATGGAATGGAAAACATTTCCTACGAATTTACAAAATAATTTAAAACTGGTACTGCCTTTAGTTAAAGGGTGTAACTCATACTGCCAACATTCAAAATAACTTGGGACAGATGCAGACAGGCAAATTTCAGTTGACAAAACATGAGAGGCTATCTAGTTTATTTATAGCACTGATTTGCAGAACAGCACTACATGACTTACCAGGATCAAAGAGATAATCAGCAGAAACCCAGAACCAGATATTCTTGTTAAATGTTAGCACCAAAGTCATTAATCATTGATATGTACTCTGGTACTCTGGGTAGGTTTTATTTTTAAGGGTACAATTCCAAAGGATTTTTGTTTTAGACACAGAAAAATGAAGGAACTTAGAAGGGCGCCTGGGAGTTGCTCTTTTATTCAATGTAGCCCATGATTACTACACACCCCTCACAGTTTTAGTCCTGGTACCATTAAAGAAATGATCAGTTCATGTTACAATAAACAGCTCTGCACAAAGTGGTAATCATTAACAACAAGGGCAGTTTTCTCAATTTACATAAGCCAAGTAAACACCTTACACTGCACTGTGCATCCTCCTTCTGATCAGAGCTAAAACTGAAATTCTTCATTTGTAATCAGTAATGATATTGTAAACTTTATTTTTATTACTATTACTAGCAGTAGAAAATCAAGGCTGCCCCTTCCCCCTAAGCATTTTAAAATATTGGCTAATAAACTAACAAAATATCTGAGTTTAACAGTATAAAAGTTCTAAGTATAAAAGTTTTCAACTACAGCGGCCAGCACTATGGTGTAATGCAGGTACAACGCCACCTGCATTGCCGGCGTCCCATATAGGCACCAGTTACAGTTGCAGCTGTTCTACTTCTCATCCAGCTCTCTGCTGCGTCTCTCTGTGTAACTCTGCCTTCAAATAGATAAAATGAAGCTTTAAAAAAAAGTTCTCAAATATATTTCTTAATTTTACATAGTATTGCTTTTCAAATTTCATAAATATTTATTAGTCCTTATCAAAGCTGTTCTGGGCCGGCGCTGTGGCGCAGCGGGTTAACACCCTGGCCTGAAGCGCCAGCATCCCGTAGGAGCGCCAGTTCTAGTCCCAGCTGCTCCACTTCCCATCCAGCTCTCTGCTATGGCCTGGGATAGCAGCAGAAGATGCCCCAAGTCCTTGGGCCCCTGCACCTGCAGGGGAGACCGGGAAGAAGCTCCTGGCTCCTGGCTTCAGATCGGCACAGCCCCAGCTATTATGGCCATCTAGGGAGTTAACCAGCAGATGGAAGACCTCTCTCTCTGTCTCTACCTCTCTCTGTAACTCTTTCAAATAAATAAAAATAAATCTTTAAAAAAACAAAGCTGTTCCACATCAGCCAACAATGAAAAAAGTATTAAAGAAAGTCAATAAAACTTAGGGTTAACCCTAATATAGAAATTATTCATAAAATATATGTGATTCTAATCCAAATACTAATGACATTCTTCTCAGATCTAGAACAAATGATGCTAAAATGAATACATTTTTAAAAAGAAGAGAATATTCCATAAACTAATGCATTATCATTGGTAAGGCAGATAAGAAATTTTTAAAAGAGGAAATATTTCCTAGTTGACTGTCCTATCATCTGGAAGAGATTTTCTTTTCTTTTTAAGATGTACACACTAAACATTTCTTGGAAAAGGAACTGAGAACATGGTTAAAGATTTTAAGTACCCCCTTGTGATTCCAATGATGTTAGGTTTGGGGAGATTGGAAATCTGTCCCAATCCCTCTACTGAAGTAGTCTTAAGTCTGATTTGTATTTCACCCCAATAATCTGTCATATATATATATATATATATATATATTATATTTTAATTTCAGACATCCTAACTATTACATAAAATCCATGCATCTACCAATCAGCTTAATCCAACCTTACAAATAAGTTAACACACCCCCTTCCAATTTAACTTTTATATATATATTTAAGTATTCCTAAATAGCATAATTATTCTGCATACACTGAAAGTGTACCTCGAGTTCTAAATTGTGCTTTCTATTCAACATCATGCTTTCAAGATTTACCTATGCTGATCATGTAGTTCTACTTCATTTTATTACTGCATATTTTATAGTATGAATACATGAAAATTTATTTATTCTTATTCCACTGGTAGATATTTAGGCTGTTCTCAATTTTTCACTATTTTAAAATGTACTACAATGAATATTATAACTGTCTCTTTGTGCAATTGTGCTTACATTTTTAACCACAGATTTCTAACTTCCCAGTCATCGCCATCAAGCCTGTAACTGGAAGGGCAAATTTCACATTTAGCCAAACACAGAACTGTCTTAACTGAGCTGATCAAAGGTAAGAAGAAATTAGTTTATTTTTCCATCAAAAATAAACTGCTTCTTAACACTTTCAAAATGCACTGGATTTTGCCCTTCTCAACTAAAATCGAATTCTATCAGATCAAACATAAGTAAATTCCAGCACTAGGTTAGCTATGTCAATATGTTAACAAGAAAATAACCAATTTCTAAGTGGATTTAAATTAATTCTTAAGGAAGCAGTAAAGGGTTACAAAACTGTAATACAAGTAAGGAAACTGTTTATCTCCAGATTTGTCCCATGTTCTATTATTAGGTTCAAAGTACTTTTTCTAAAAAAATATTATGAGAAATTTGTTAGTCAAATTTACAGACTGCGCTTGGAGAAATGCCCACCAGGAAAATCAACAGCTCCCTATGACCCTGCCACTCCTCACTGGAGATGAACTGCTTTTCAAATCTGGCCGAGGTGATCATTAGAATAAATACTGAGGATTTCAAAAAGTACCTTACAAAAGCCCTTTTTAATTGTACTGAAGTCAGGCAAAACATAATCGATCATTACTGTATTTTCTTCTCCTTTCAATCTAGAAAACAAAATAGAGATTTATGAAATGTTTTCATTATGGGTAACATCACTCAGGAACCAACTTTCCAATTTTCAGATGATCAGTATACATACTTTGCAATGTCCATGTCTTTGTAAAAATCCTGAGAGACATAGCATACATCTTCTTTCACTTGGTTAATCACATGTGTTTCATCCATAACATGAAGCTGCCTAACAAAATATAAAATTGAAAAAATGTAAATATTACCCATATTTATCATTTCAAATATTTTCTCTGGAATTAAATTTTCAAGTAACTGATTTTTCAACATATTCAGCTCTTGAATGTATAAAATATATTTAACTTGATGAAATACTATTTCTCCAAGAACAGATTATTAGTCCAGTTTTTAGGTAGGAAAATTGAAAACATGTGTTAATGTGCCAAGGTTTGACTAACCAGCAAACTTCCCCCTACCCCAAACACCCTGAACAGAATCTTGCTACAATGCTTAACTCTAAACTTTCTTTTCTGATTACAAAAGCATTGTGAGTCAGCACACAGTACCAAGCACATAGAAGATGTTGAATAAATATTTGATGAGTGATTTCAATAAAACGCAGGCTCAATTTAAACAGAAAAAAAAAGTGAGTTTATTTCCGTCAAAAAAATTTTTTTAAGATTTATTTGTTTCAAAGGCAGAGTTAGAGACAGAGATCTTCCATCCACTGTTAACTTCCCAAATGGTCACAAGGACCCTGGGCCAGGTGGAAGTCAGAAGCTTGGAACTATATCTGGGTATGCTAAGTGGGTGCAGGGGCCCAAGCACTTGGGACATCTTTTGCTGTTTTCCCAGGTGCATTAGCAGGGAGCTGGATCAAAAGCAGAGCACCCACGACTCTAATCTGTAACCATATAGCATCCCAGCATTGCAGGTGGCAGTTTAACCTACTATGCCACAATGCCAGCCCCTCAAGTATTTTTTCTGTGGAGACATTTTTATACTACAGGTTTACATTTTGTTTTCAATTAAATATCATCTAATTATCTTAGGCTATTATATTATTTTTTAAAAGATTTATTTATTTATTTGAGAGGCAGAGTTACAGAGAGAGACAGAGACAGAGATCTTCCAACCGCTGGTTCACTCCCAAAATGGCCAAAATGGCCAGAGCTGGGCCAATTCAAACCCAGAAGCCAAGAGATTCTTCCAGGTCTCCCACATGGGTGCAGGGGCCCAAGCTCTTGGGCCATCTTCCACTGCTTTCCTAGGCCATCATCAGGGAGCTGGACTGGAAGTGGAGGAACCAGGACTTGAACTGGCACCCACATGGGATGTCAGTGTTGCAGACAGAGGCTTAACCCACTATGCCACAGTGCCAGCCCCCTGCTATTATATTCTTTAAAAATATTTTTTACTGGTTTACAATAGTCAGTCAAAATTTATTTATCCATGTTTCAATGGTGGAACTTTAGGTCAGGAAGAGAAGATATTTGTGTGTTTATTGGCACAGACTCTGCGTTACAGACATAGGTTTGAGTCACAACTTAGCAGATAAGATACTTTGTCTGTTTGGGACTCAATTGCTTCAACTCTACAAGGGCAGTAAGAAGACCAGCATTGTGGAGTAGTGGAAAAAGCCGCTGCCTTCAACACTGGCATTCCACATGGGTGCCAGTTCTAATCCAGCTCCATGCTAATGGCCTGGGAAAAGTAGTGGAAGTTGAAAGAAGCTCCTGTTCTTGGCTTTGGCCTATCCAAACCCTGGCTGATGTGGCCATTTGGGGAGGGAAACAGCAGGTGAAGATCTCTCTCTCTCTCTCTCTGTCTCTCCCTCTCTCTTTCCAACTCTTTCAAATAAATAAATAAATATTTTTAAAATTTTAAAATAAAAAGAGGCCAGTAAGAGCTCCTATTTAACAGAGTTGTAAAAAGTAATTCTCCTAGCCGGCGCCGTGGCTCACTAGGCTAATCCTCCGCCTTGCGGCGCCGGCACACCGGGTTCTAGTCCCGGTCGGGGCTCCGGATTCTGTCCCGGTTGCCCCTCTTCCAGGCCAGCTCTCTGCTGTGACCAGGGAGTGCAGTGGAGGATGGCCCAAGTGCTTGGGCCCTGCACACCATGGGAGACCAGGATAAGTACCTGGCTCCTGCCATCGGATCAGCATGGTGTGCCGGCTGCAGCGTGCCGGCCGCGGCGGCCATTGCAGGGTGAACCAACAGCAAAGGAAGACCTTTCTCTCTGTCTCTCTCTCACTGTCCACTCTGCCTGTCAAAAAATAAAAAATAAAACAAAAAAATAAATAAAGTAATTCCCCTAATGCTTATCATGTGTGTAGCTCAGTCCTTATACTCAATAAAGTAAAACACTGATTGTATGTTTTTTCTGTATCATTACATATCATATTATATCTTCTGTAAGATGTACCACTGTACCAATCAGAAGAAAAAATGCTCATTAAACTGTAACAATTCTAAGGTATTAAAGATTGCAAAATTCACAACAATTTCAGAGTAAAATGTGAACAAAATACAACTCAAAATAAATGAAATGGGGGCCAGTGCTACGGCATAGTGGGCTAAGCCTCCACCTGCAGCACCAGCATCCATATGGGCGCCAGTTCTAGTCCCAGCTGCTCCTCTTCTGATCCAGCTCTCTGCAGTGGCCTGGGAAAGCAGTAGAAGATGGCCCAACTCCTTGAGCCCCTGCACCCCCATAGGAGACCCGGAGGAAGTTCCTGGCTTTGGCCCTCTGGCCGTTGCAATGATTTGGGGAGTGAACAAGCAGGTGGAAGACCTCTCTGCCTTTCAAATAAATAAATAAAATCTCTAAAAAAAATCAATGAAATATATTTTAATCTGTATCTCTGACTACCTCATTACTTATTCATACTCTGGAGGCAGAATATCAAGTAATGTTAGTTTTTTTGGTATATTGCCAAATTGTTTATCAGAACAATTCAAGTTATGCTCTGATCAGCAGTCAACAAGACTGTCAAACAAATATGCAACATCATCTTCTGAAAATAATTCTCTTAATTTGAATTGAAATATTGGGATTTTAAGAAATTTATTTATTTATTTAAGAGAGAGGGATAGAAAGCACTAAGAGCTCCCATCATTCCCCAAATGCCTGCAAAAGTAGAGTGGGCCAGGATTGAAGTTAGCAGCTAGGATCACAATCCAGATCTCTCATGTGAGTCACAGGAACCCAATTATCTGAGCCATTACTGCCGCATCAAGGGTCTACAGTAACAGGAAACAAATCTCGGTCTCTTTCTCTGCCTTTAAAATAAATAAAAACAAATAAAATTTAAAATTTAACATATCAATGGATATTATGGCACAGTGGGTTAAACTGTTGCTTTGGATGCCCACAACCCATATTGGAGTGCTAGTTTAAGTTCTGGCTATTCCGTTTCTGATCCTGCAACTAGCAAGTGTTTGGCGTCGTCACCCATGTGGGACATGCAGATGGAGCTCCTACTTCCAGGTTTTGGCCTGACTCAGCTGTGGTTGAACCAGTGGATAGAATATCCTCTCTGTCTCTCCACATCTCTCTGTTATACTGCCTTCCAAATAATTTCTTTTAAAAAAAAAAAAAAGTTTGATTCAGGATTAACCGTTCAGTCTCTCTCTCTTTCTCCTTTTAAACCCACTGAAACATTTTATTCTCATATAGTATTCCACCTCTAGAAGTAGCATCCTAGGCCTTTCCTTCCTGTGTGTTTTCATCTTACTTCACCATCATTACAGCAGCTGAGTTTGTCAGTACAATGAAACCAAACTGACAGGATGGAAGCAAATCATTCCATTTTCCTGGATCTTTGAGCTGCCCATCAAATCTGGGGATGAGCATGCCACGCTTGTTTAGTTTGCCTGTTCACAATGATTTTTTTCATCAATGATTTCATCAGTGATCATCAATGACTTCAAATTTGCTAATATAACCATGCTTCATCCTCACTGCCGAACCCAGATGATGACTTTGGAACGCTGCCTAGTGAGAACCTGGCATCCTACTCTCTTCTCAGTATTGCCGATGCCCTGCAAGCATCAGCCAGGACAATCATTAGAACCATCACAGAAAGATGGTAGCGAACTGTTAGTATCACTTTATTTAATTATTACAGTTTTGGTACTGGCACGGTGGTACAGCGAGTTAGTTGCCTGCAGCTTCAGCATCTCATATGGGTGCCAGTGTGAGTCCCAGCTGGCAACTAACTAACAGAAATATTATTATTAAGGCTTATCAAGGTTAAAAATTTAAAAATAGGTACAATGCAAATATACTTCGTGTGGAGTAATCTGACAGAGAGATGGAGATAAGAGATCTCAGATTTATTTTCCTTTTTTGATCCTTTTTCTTTTTCTTTCTTTTTTTTTAAATATTTATTTATCTATTTGAAAGTCAGTTACACACAGAGAGAAGGAGAGGCAGAGAGAGAGCGGTATTCCATCGGCTGGTTCATTCCCAAATTGGCCACAACGGCTGGAGCTGCACCAATCCGAAGCCAGGAGCTTCTTCTGGGTCTCCCACATGGGTACAGGGGCCCAAGGAGTTGGGCCATCTTCTACCGCTTTCCCAGGCCATAGCAGAGAGCTGGATCGGAAGTGGAGCAGCCGGGACTGAACCAGCACCCATATGGGATGCTGGCGCTTCAGGCCAGGGCGTTAACCCGCTGTGCAACAGCGCCAGCCCTTGATCCTTTTTCTTTATATGCATTTTTTTGTTTTACCATGTTCATGTACAACATTTTAATTTACCATGTTAAATTTAACATTTAATTTTACCATGTTCATGTATAACAATTTTAAATTATTAAACATTAAAATTTCGCAAAATGTGGAAATATCTTCTAGGTAGACACAACTATTGTATATACTGGAAACCTTCCTGATATGAATATCATTAGTATTTACATACATGATTCAATTTTTTAAGCAATAATATAGAACACCTTTCTATACATAAAATTAAGGTAAGGATTAATCTTAACTAACTTCAAAAAGTCCATCCCTAGAAACTTATCCTTTCAAACAACCGAAGCTAAGTCATACCTGTAAGATATGATCTCCTTTAGATGATTGGTTAAGAGTTTTCCTCCCACATTTATCCTAAAAAGGGAGAATTCAAATTTGGCTCAGTTATCACACATTTCATCCTAAGAAATAATATGAAATAAGAAATAATGAAAAATTAAATGCACTCACCGAATAATTGCTTCTTTTTTCTTTTTACTTCTACAATAAGGAACTATGTGAGTAAAGGAGTATCCACTATCTACAATGATGCAGCATAATTCAGAAGGATTGTCTCGGAAATACCTGTGTGCACTGAGAGCCCCAGCTATTCACAAAAAGATTGAAAAAAGAAAAAGAACTCATTAAACAAAAGGGAAACAGAAATTTAAAGCAATAGATGGAACAAACTAAAAATGTTAATTTATGGTATTCATAATTGATACATGGTATTTCTAATGCTGAAACTTCAAAACATCACAGATAATGCATGGAATACAAAAAGAAACACTGGTTGGTCATGTTTTAAGAGTAAATATTCATATCTTTTTAAAAATTTTTATTTATTTGAAAGATATACAAAGAAAGGTAGAGACGGTGGGGGGGAGGGTGGAGAAGGAGAGAGAGAGGCAGCAATGGCTGAAGCTGAGCCGATCCAAACAGGAGCCACGAACTTCTTCCAAATCTCCCATGTTGGGTACAGGGGCCCAAGGACTTGGGCCATCCTCTGCTGCTTTCCCAGGTGCATTAGCAGGGAGCTGGATCAGAAGTAGAGTAGCCAGGACTCAAACTGGCACCCATATGGGATATATGGGATGCCGGCACTACAGGCTGGGGCTTTAACCTACTGTGCCATAGCACCGGCCCCTCATTTCTAAACTTATGATAATTATTACAAAAAAAGCTATTTTTTAATTAGCAATTTATATCTCAGGCTCTATTCTAAACTCTACATAACTTGTTTCTTCTAATACTCACGAAAAGTCCTGTTTACAGACGAAGAGGAACCCAAGGCACAGAGAAGTTCAGTAATATGCCCAAAATCATGTCATGGGAAAGTAGCAGAGCCAAGATTCAGACCTAGGCAGTATGGCTTTCCAGCAGGTTTTCCCAACCTCAGAACCATTGACAGTTTGAATCAGATCGTTAACCCTTTGTTGTTGGGGACTGTCCTGGTGTATTATAGGACATTTAGCAGCATCTGTGACCTTTACTAGAAGCTTACAGCACAATTACAGCTGTGACAACCAAAAATGTCTCCAGACATTGCCAAACGTCCCCTGGAAACAAAATCATCCTTGCTTCAGAACATTTCTTGAGGTTATGCTCTTAACTAGCACAAGTCACTTTTGTAAACAGCATAGAGAACTTGAAATACTTAAAAATCTGTAAGCTAAATATCAGGCAGTTTTTTTTCTGTAACATACATTTTTTCACTAACTCTTTGAAGACCCTTCATATGCATGGTCTTTTAAAAGTTTTGTACCAAAAGAGCCTTATCTTTTAATTCCATTTTCCAGGATCACTTTGAAGTCTCCTTGTATTGGAATGTTTTAACTGTATACAATCATGTAATTCTGTAATAAAACTTGCTATTAAATGACATTTACAGATTGTTTTCCCTCATATTGGCAGACTGAGCTCTTAAAATTATTTTAACCAATAATAATAACAAGCACATCAATGATAAAAAGGATAACTACCTCAGAAAAGTCTTTCAGAAATTAGAAACATGGCCAGTAATTTCACTGGAGAGAAATATCATGAGAGCACTTTAAAAAGTTCATGGAAAATGGAATTAAAAGGTAAGTTTATTTTGGTACACACACACACAAAAAAAAGAAATCCATGTGTAGTTTTTCCATAGAAGGCATTCTCCATGTAATTAGAGAGAGAGATCTTCTATCTGCTGGTTCACTCCCCAAATGGCCACAATGGTCGGAGTTAGGCCAATTTGAAGCCAGGAGCCACGATCTTCCTCCAGGTCTCCCACATGGGTGCAGGGACCCAAGCTCTTGGGCCATCTTCTACTGCTATCCCAGGCCATAGCAGAGAGCTGGATTGGAAGAGGAATAGCAGGACTAGAACCAGTGCCCATATGGGATGCTGGTGCCACAGGTAGAGGATTAATCTACTACACCACAGCACTGGCCCCATGAGTACATCAAGTTTTAAAATTCTGTTTTATTGCCTTTGTATTATGGGATTTTAAGAGTTTCTTTACGCTATTCATACTCATATCCATGTTAATTCAATTTCAATGTAAACTTTAACTCACCATTTACTCTCAATACTGCTTGAAACTGGTATTCTTCAAATAGAATTTCATTCATTGATTCTTGAATTGAAGTGAAGTTAAAATATGGTTCTGTGATAATAATGTTAGTATCTAAAAAATCAACCTATGAGACAGAAAAATAAAAAAACTTTTATAATTTCTAGTGATTATCATCAACACTTGCTTCATAGAAATAAAATTACTTAGGCCTAACAATAACCCTAATGTCTTATTACTATGACAGTTTTATTAAGTGGGCATACATTTATAATTTATATATATACATTATTTATTCAAATAAATATATTTATTAAATTAAACAACCCAAGACACAGAAAAGCCACCAAAGTTCATGTAGCTACTTAGTGATCTTAGCTTAAAGAATCTATGTAGTTAATGAGTATTATGCAACTTTACCTTTCTTATTAGTAGCAATAATTAAATGGTAGTGTCAAACTGTTTAAAGATACATATATAAAAGTAATTAATACCGCTGCAAGTATTGAGGCTGTAATTTTGTTTAAAAAGAAAAAGGCAAGATTCAATATATTTAAAGTTTACATAATTCTCTCCCATATATTCTTGAAGAATTTAAACATGAACATTCTTAGTATAGCTATAATCACACTATTGACTCTAAAAGTAAGAAGTTGTCTTATAATATTTACCCACTCAATGTAAGCAAAAACATTTGCTTGATAAAATGAAAATTACGTAGTGAGATTATCTAATGAAATGTCAAGTAAAATTTAACCTTGAGTTTCATATGGACTATCTCCACTCAACCTCCATCCACTTCAAAATAAATTCTATTAATTTGCATGTATTAAATGTTTAGAAAATCAAAGCTGGGCAAAGCTATATTTAAGTAACTCAAATATGTACTGAAAATGTATTTGCAAGTTTATAAATATTAAAATAAATGCTCTAACTTTTCATTCAAGTAACACATGAAAATAGAATTTGAATACATACTCTAATTTGTTACCTGATACATTTCTTTCCCAAAAAGGTAATCCCAAACTTGTCTTTGAACATCCCAATTCACCAAGTAGCCCTAAAAAATGTTTTAATCAAGTTGATTATTTAAGAATATTTGAACAATTTTTTAAAGTCAGATTAATAGCTCCAAGTCACTGATTCCTATCTATTTATAGTAACCATTTCCAGCCTAATGCTGTATGAATTCTAAACCAATTACTTGGCAAATTTTTCTCCCTTTAGAAGTCAAAAAAATTACAAAATAACATTAACTAAAATATCAAGAATTCAAAAGACACCCTAATACATAGAGATGCTTCTCTTTACTTTTTAAAAATTCATGTGTCGGGGAAAGAAGGGAAGTATGGTTGTCTTCTTGGAACTGAACCTGTGAAATATATAAAATCTGTTCTCTATATTAATAAACATAAAAAAATTAAAAGAAAGGTTAAACAGGTCCAACTTGATAATAAAGCCATACTCTTAACTTCTAATTTCTTTTTTCTTTAATTTCTTAATTTCTTTAAGATTTATTTATTTATTTGAAAGTCAAGAGTACAGAGAGAAAGGGAGAGAGAGACAGAGAGAGAGAGAGATCTTCCATCCACTGGTTCACTCCCCAGATGGCTGCAATGGTCAGAGCTGGGCCAAGTTAAAGCCAGGAGACAGGAGCTTTATCCACTCTCCCATGTGGGTAGCAAGGGTCCAAACATTTGGGCCATCTTCTGCTACTTTTCCCAGGATATTAGCAGGCTGAGAATCAAACCCGAGCCCATATGGGATGCTGACATCACAGGCAGAGGCTTTACCTGGTATGCCACAAGGCTGGCTCCACTCTAATTTATCAAAAAAGAGGTGTAGGGTTTTGGTCCAATAAAAGGTACTAAAATTATCCTTAAAAATGCATGTATGTATACCATTTAGATCTAACATAAAATTCAGTACACACAATCAATCACTAAATCAGGGTTATTTATTTTTATCAAGATAACTTAATTTCAATTCTTGGTTTCAGTTACATCTTGGTTAAAATTTGTCACCTTTTTTCAGAGTTCTAAAAGTATTTTCACACACACATACACACACACATACATACCGAGTCTTATACAATTAAAAATTATCTTTAAACTTACGTCTGTAATGCTAGAGAAGGCATGCTGAGATTACCTTTTGAAAAGGAAGGATGTAAAACAGTCCAGAAGGGTCCTTTATTTCATCTATCTGGTTCGCAGTAAAAGTTTTTAGACGTGCTGTTTTTGACCTGAACTGACAGTTAGGAATAACTCTAAAAATAAAAGAAACAAATAACATAATTACTTCCTAAATATTTAGTTCCTAAAAATTCCCTTACTTAGCTACCACTCTCAAAAGCAAAAGATTAGTTTATCTGAACTGTTTTCTCATTCTTTTTAAAGATTTGTTTATTTATTTCAAAGGTAGAGTGGCAGACAGGGAGAGACAGGGATCTACCATTCCCCAAATGCCAACAATGGCCAGGGCTGAGCCAGGCTGCAGTAAGGAGCCAGGAACTCCATCAGGGTCTCCTA
The DNA here is from genome assembly GCF_964237555.1 of Oryctolagus cuniculus. Classification (NCBI taxonomy): domain Eukaryota; kingdom Metazoa; phylum Chordata; class Mammalia; order Lagomorpha; family Leporidae; genus Oryctolagus; species Oryctolagus cuniculus. The sequence continues at coordinate 103,126,096 of NC_091442.1, read as the reverse complement.
AGTACTTGAGCCACCATCGGCTGCCTCCAACGCACATTAACAGGTAGCTAAATGGAAAGGCAGGCAAGTCTCAATCTGAGGCACTCTGATACAGGATGTGGTCATTCCAAGCAGTGCCTTAATCAGCTATGCCACAACTCTGGCCCCAAAATAATTTCTAAAATGCCTTTTTTTAAGTCCTAGTTTGTAACATATTCTATACTGGATCCTTTATTTTTCTCAGTCTTCAAGAAATCCATGTGGGTGGGCATTTGTTCTGCCACTGCAGAGACGAGAGCCAAAGCTTTGGTAAAAGTCCCAGTCTTCTGACTCCAATATGGAAATTATTAATACTACTCAGTTAAAAGTATTCATAAGTTCAAAATTTTGTCAATAAAACTAAGTTCCCAGGCAGCCAAAGTTTTTCAATCAGCAAGATGTTAAGAAAGTAAGAACTAGTTTTAAATTTGGTTTATGTCTACCAGGAACTTACAATCTGTTTAGGAAGATAAATCAGATCCATTATCAATCATACAAATTATACACACACACACACACACATATATACATATAATCATGACACTGGGACAATCCCGTAAAATATAATGTGTACCTGCTTATTTACTTACCATATTATCAGCATTTTGTCTACATGTTAAAATATTCTTTGAGGACATGATTTTTAAAAGATGCATTGTTGTCAATCTCATGGTTATAAAGTACACAAGTGTTATATTGACCCAACTTGCTATTCATGGTTATTTAGCTTGCTTCTCATTTCCTCATACCATAAACAGTATAAATGGATAAAACAGAGAATCTTTGTTCTTAAGTTATCAAGTACCTCTAATTAATTCCTCAGGTACGTGGTAATAGAATTGCTGTGTTACAGGATATTAACAACGATACACGTGCCAAAAGGCTTTCTTTTCCAGGAAGACTAACAATTTACAGTCCTACTCTAGTAGACGTGGTTTGTGTTCCCTTTTTAAAAAGAAAAGGAGACAAGGGGAAAGGAAAATAAAATTCTGTGGATTTGACAGAAGAAAAACCATGTCTTAGGTCTGCTTATTTATCCAATCATACATTTTACGAGTATGTATTTTATGAATGCCACGGTAATACCTGTTTAATTCAGCTAATCTACCAGGTCAGCCAGTGAGCCAAAAAAACAGTCCAAGTCTCTAGACCCTAAGACAATGGCTTTGGGGCTTTTGCTTCACGGAGCCTAGAGAGGTTCCGACGAAACCTAAAATCTCCTCCCCCAGGGAAATGCACACACACCCCCGCCACAAACACTGAAGATTCGCTCATGAACTGCATCCACAGACCTCTCTGTAGGCAACGCACCTCAGAAAACCTATTTCCCCGGGCTACTTCCTGTTACAAAACGAAACATCCATCCTACTTCCGGTGCCGCGCATCCCTAAACCCAAACCCCAATCAACTCCAGTTCCAAGCATCACAGCCACCCACCCGCCTCCCACCGAAGCATCACTCTGGCTCCGGGGCGAGCCGCGGTTCCCTCAAGTCCAGAGAGGGGGCGGAGCCTGCGAAACTCCCAGGCGTACACGCTCACCCTTTACTTACGAGACATTTTCATGGCTGTAACCGATTTTGGCGTTGTAAGCTCCGTTGTCAAGCACTAACGTGGTCATTTTAGCTCGAGCCACACCAGTACCTCCGTGCTTTCCCTGGGCGAGTCTTCCGCTCAGGCTTTTTCCGGAACTCTACGGTTTGGTGGGCGGGGCGTCAAGGCACGCTTCCGGTCACCTTAGCAACGGAGGACGCCGGAAGTCAGCCAGCTGAGCCGGCAGGCCAGTCAGCTGGCGTCCACTGTTTCCAAACCTGATCCGTTTTACCTGGTGGCGAGATTCAACGACGAGAAACTGCCATGTGTTCTTTATTTCCCAGACTGACTCACGCCTGCAGGTGTGTGTGTGTGTGTGTGTGTGTGTGTGCGTGTGTCTTCGAATAGTTCATATAGTGAGATTTCTTGGCGAGCGTGGAACTGGAAATGAGGTCTCTCGGACATCACGCCCTGACACTCCTCATTTAGCTATAGACACTGGGCTGGGTGGGTAATTTTTCTTAACCACTTTGTTTGCTTTTGTTTTTTAAACTCACGTTCATACTCTCCTCTTCTGCCTACTTATTCTTCGGGACCAAGTTTGCCTGTCTTCCTCATCTAAAAAAAAAAAAGGCTTTCAGGCATCTGACATACTCCCTGTCCATCCCACTTCTCTGTCCATTCTCCTTCTTAGAATTAGATACCCCTCCTATATGTTGCTGGAATATCTCAGGCCCACATTCCCTAATCATTAATTGAGTAAATTTTGTATTGGAACCCAGATTATCCCACAAAATGGTTGTGTGGTCTTGGATGCAGAAGACAATAAACCTTACTAGCTACACAATACTTAGTGCACCTGAATAAGCTATTCCAAGGGTTTTACATAATCATGTATTGCCTGCTTCAGTGTTCTCAACTGTATGAGGCAGCTACTTTATTATTGAAATAAAAAAATGGTTAAGAGTGCAGCCTCTGAATTCAAACTGCTGGGTCAAAGCCTGGCTTTGCTACTAGACAACTCAGACAAGTTAGTTAATCACTCAATGCCTTATTTACCTCATCTAGAATAATATTAATCATTATAATAATTATATAATATATTAATAATTATATATTATAATGATAATGTTAACAATCCCTTGCAGAACTGTTTTATGAAGAGTAAATGATAAGACAAGTCCTCAACAGTAGTTATTATTTTTAATGTTTATTTTGATCTACTTGAAAGGCAGAGTGACAGAGTGGGGAGAAAATCTTCCATTTGTTGGTTCACTCCCCAAATACCCACAAGAGCCAGTGGGAAGCGTAGATCCCAGAATTCCATCTTGGACAACCACGTGGTAGCAGGGGCCCATATATTTGAGTCATCATGCCCTGCTCACCAGGGTGCATTAGCAGGAAGCTGGATTGAAGCGAGTAACTAGGACTCAAATTCTCATTCCTAAATGGGATACAGTTGTCCTGGGTGGCAGCTTAACTCACTAGGCCAGAGAAGCAGACCTGGCAGTAGTTATTATAATCACCATCCCCTTTTATCATATTATCATCCTCGGTTAACTTACCTAGATGGCAAACTCTTTGAAGTTGGGCACTCTCTGTATCCCTTTGTAGTAAGTCATTCTGTTTTCTCTAACTTCTTCTTTAAACAAATTATTTATTTGAAAAGCAGAGCCAGAGAGGAGAGAGAGAGAGAGAGAGAGAGAGAGAGAGAGAGAAATCTTCCATTCGTTAGTTCACTCTCCAAATGGTAGCAACAGCCAGGGTTTGGCCAACAGAAGCCTGGAACTTGGAACTTCATCCCAATACAACACTGAATCGTATCTCTAAAATTGCTTCTTCTACCTGGAATATTTATCTCAATTAGTGGTATATCCTAAGATCCACCCAGTGCTCCAAGTTAGATACCTCAATTAAGTAACTTCAACTCCTTTCCTTGACTTAATCTCTAGAATCTGTTTTTGACCTTCCTCCATCTCTACTTATACTGCCTTATCTCTCACCTAACATAACTTTTCCAATGCCCTCCCTGCCTTCTTTCTCAATTCTCTATTCTTACAGCATAATTACCAGTATATGTTATTCTAAGTCACTAATCTGATTGTTCTAGGGCCAGCATTGTGGTGCAATGATCCAGCTTCCTGCTGTTGTTCCTGGGAAGGCAGCAGAATATGGCCCAAATAACTAGACCCCTGCTGCCACCCACATAGGAGAGCAGGATGGAGTTCCTGGCTCCTGGCTCCTGGCTCTGGCCTGATCCAGACCTGGTTGTTGTGGTCTAATATTTCAGGAGTGAACCACCAGATGGAAGCTCGCTCTCTCTCTCTCTCTCTCTCTCTCGCTGTCGCCTATGAAATAAGGCTCATATATTTACATTTATAATCTCATCCCCCTCCAGGCCACTTTTCAAAGGTGTGCTGGTAAATGTGTAGCAAACAGGTATCTTGGTGTGTGTTGGGAGAGAGCTGGCATGTTGTGTTGATCAGTTTTGTGGTGTAAATATTATCATCATGGCTGATTTCAAACTACTTCGCTATTACCAAACACTAAACCCAGAGTTGGAAAGAGATACAAACCAATGGTTCTCAGATGTCGGTGTCAAACAGCTCTGGCACAAACTATTCTCTCTTTACTTTCACACCATGTACTCTTCTCTCCCATATTTTAGCACAAATAATCTCAAGCATGTAACTACTACTTTTCATATGTGATGTATATTTTGGCTATGTATGATTTTATAAAAGTTAAGAACAATCCTCATATAGATGCATAATGTACACATGTAAAAGATTTATTTGAATCAAATTGAGTTACCTAGCTCAATATCTTGTTGATTTCTGCATTAATGAGTTAATAAGTCTTTAAGTAGGTTCATTACATATTTCTATGTTCCTGTTTTTAATTTTTTTTAAGAATTTTACCTTGATAATTAAATAGCCATTAATAAACATGTAAGCTAATTTAAAAGCACCACTGAGTTTACTCTGATTTTGTCATTTTATGTATTCTCTCAATCCAGGAAGAATAAAAATAAAATATTAGTTTATTTTCACAAGGGAAAGATATTATAATTACAATTGCTCATCTATTTTATTTTGAAATAAAATTCACATGTTTTTCTAGCCACAACATTAGGCCATGAACTTCTCACACTTCTTTTTTAATAATTGTGTTCCACTGGCTTAAAACATCTCTCTCTGCCTAATGAATTAAGAATAACTATTATTCCATTGGTCAGGTACTCTTCTATTTTAGCTTTCTTAACCTAGTTAATCTTTGTAACAATCACATGAAGGCATAGTTCCACAGGCTTCAGAAAATTTTAAAACTATGTGTATGATCACACAGTTAAAGCATCCACACACTTGGGTTTCAAATCCAAGCCTTTGATTTCAGGGTCAGTTATTTTAACAAATTAAACTGACAGTCTCATCGTTGAAATAATACCTCTGGTGTAAGTCCATTTCTGAATGAATCATTTCCTCTTTTGTGTTCTCATATCACTTTTCTTCTGTTTTAGATATTTATAGTATCTAGCATTTATTCAGAGTTTTGCTATATGCTGGTCACTTTCTTAAACACTTTATATGCATAATATCATTCCATTCTCACAAAATTCTGTGAAGTAAATATTACTAATATATCTAATAGATGAGATGACTGAGGTTGCAAGAGATTAAACAAGTTGCCCAAATTTATACAGCTACAAAATGGTTTAGCTAGCATTTGAACCACAGTCTAAAAACAGAGGTCAAGATCTTATCTTTAAGTCTAGACTGTTAACTCTTTGATGGCAAGAACAGATTTGTTTTTTATTTCTTTAGGCAAAACTAGATACTTGAATAGTGGCTGGTTCATAGTACATGACAAATATCAAGTGAATGAAGAGTCAACCTGCACATCTATCCTTTCCGTTCTTCAAAAGGAGTCAGGATAATGGATTATGCACAAACTCCCCTCTCCCTCCCAGGGTTTAGTGTAATGCTTTTTATTTTATACATAACTCTGGTCATTTGCATCTCTGAAAAATGTTGTTTTGAGGCTGGGTAGGGTGAAGAAGCATAACTGTAAAAGTTTTCTGTATTTCAACAATTTCTTTCCCTGTTACAGAAAATTTCAAGTGACATTTACACACCTATTTCTCTAGCTACAAATACCTAGTGAAGTAAAACTGATACAATTAACATATTGTAGGTGATTCAAGGGAGGTCAAAAGTTGAGAAATTCTTTTCTCCAGGTTAAAACAGCTAAAAATAAAATAAGATAAAATAAATGCCAGAGCCAGTAGTTTAATTTAGGCCTTCTAATTTCTGGGTCCTAGGCGCTATTGAGACACGTGGTCAACTTTCAGATCTTTTAGGATTGGCGTAATTTGGAGGAAACATTAAACCACAGCACTTAGCTAAGGGAAAACAGATGATCTTAGAAGCCGAGCAAAGCATACGAAGAAAGCTGAATATGTCAAGCAGAACAGTTTGTGGGGCACTTAAATTCTGAGGAAATGAAAAAGAGAAGTAGATGTGATAGAGCAACTCCGTGATCAAACCGAGAACAAGACCACAGGGAGGTGAGCGAGGATGAAAGCTACAGAGGGTCCGGTGATTGGCAGTTGAAGGACCCCGAATCCCCTATGCAGAAGACCCTGGAGCTAAGGCCCCGCGGAGGGAAGCGGAGCTGACAGCTTCCAGCCCCGCCCCGAGCCCGCCCCGGCCCCGCCCCGAGCCCGCGCCGGCCCCGCCCCTCCCCAGCCAGCTCCGCCCCCGCGCTCCCGCTGGTCTCTTAGGTGATGCTGCAGCCAAGATGGCGCCGGCGGCGGCCGCGGTGGCCTGAACGTCATGCTCCGGGTCCTCGGCTGCAGCGGCGGCGGCTGTGGCCTCGGCCGGGGCCTCGAGTCTCTCCCTGCCGTGAGCGCCCAGGCATCTCTACTCCTGCCGGGCCTCCCGGGACAGAGAGGAGACGGCCACGAAGAGAGGAGGCAGTGAGCAACAGCGAGAGCGCGGCGCCACCCGCCCCGGCACCATGGCTGGGATCATCAAGAAACAGATCCTGAAGCACCTCTCCAGGTCAGTAAGCGCCTGAGGCGTGGGAGCCAGCCCGCCTCCCCCCTCGCCTGCGGGAGGCAGCCTGTGGCCTCGCGGGTGACAGGGTCTGGCAGTCCTGTGGCAGGCGACCCTTGGGCTTCCCGTCTCCTGCCGAGGGCAGAGGTCGCGGTCCCGTCCGTCCCTTGGCTTGCGGCGCCCGGGACTGGCCTCACGAGGCAGCGCCCGCCTGAGTTCTCGCCTCGGTCCGGGGGCCGGGGAGCGCAAGGCGGCGGGCTGCGATCGCTCAGGACGCCGCGTCCGGGGAGCGTCCTGGGACCGGCTCGAAATCGTCTTGCTCCGAGGCTGGATTTGACCTGGCGTCGCCGCGCCCATGCCCGGTGGCTGTGTGGGCTCGAAACCGAGCCCGGTATTCCCCCGGCTCGGAGAGGAGCAGTTCCGTTACCTGAGGGCTACGGCCCGGTGTGGATTCTTAGGGCCGAGCCTGTGTGCTCAGTGAAACGTTAACCTTGTGATTGTTCTGAATTCCCCCCGCCTCGACGTTCCCGCTCTGATGCGTGCGGGTGTGCCTGTTTACACAGTTAGGGATTGTTTTAGGTAAATAACCAACGGTGCCAGCTCTGCCCAGTTCTTTCTGGAGTCGTTGTAGACCCGCGTCTTTCTTACTAAGCAGCTTTTTGCTCTTCTTGATCTGTGACCCTTAAATCCAAGGAGTTAACATCTGTGCTGATTCAACCCAAGACATGTCATTCTTTCCATTTCATAACATGGTTTTAGTCAGAAACATGACTCAGGAAAGCTGGCAGTTTGTTAACTGCTCTTGGCTTCTCCATATTTGTCTCAAGACACAGGCTAAATGCAGGGTCTTGTTCCAAGTTCACAGCAAATACAGAGTGCTTGGTTGGTTTCTCTGTTATTTGTCAGGTAATGATTACTTTTAACTGATTGTAGGAAGAGACTGGGGTATAATGATAGACTTGTCTAGTAAACATAATCTTTGATTCCCTAGATTGTTTTATACTAAAGGTTATATATTGGAAGCAAAATCAATACGTCTGTGATTCAGCAAATATTTTCCTCACTTATAACATGGAATAAGATAAAGTTTTTTAAAAAATATGTAGTATAAAATTATAGCATAATTTCTGAATACAAATGTCTTAATATATCAAGTTGGATAGCTTCTTTTCAAATTGTACATATGGTCCAATACTGAACTGTTTTTTATTTTGGCAGAAGGTTTTATCTCTATTTTTTTGTTATTGTTTAGAAAAAGTCTGAATTAAGTCAGTTGCCTTCCACCTTACCCTTACCCAATCCATGAGAAAATTCAGACCTACAGAAAGAAGAGTTGGATGCCTTTTCTGTTGCTCTCTCAAGGATACTGGGATCTACCTAGTAACATTCTACATGCCTATGGGAAAAGTTAATTAATTCAATCAGTACATGCCTTAGGGCATTAAAATTTAATTTTCTGGTAGAATTCCAGTTGAGAATGACTTTTAAAAATTAAGAACAAGATGTAATGGCTTACTTCATAAAATAGACAACACCTACATATTCAGAATTGAACAGTTAAGATCGCTTTTTAATTTGTCCTGTTTCTTATAGTTGTGTGGTAAATGATGAGGATATGCTAGAGATAAATCTAAAGGCTGTTTGTAATAGACAAAGCATGTGTTGTGATAAGTTGCATTACTTAATGAGTGATAAACTTGAAATTATGTGGATCAAATTTAATTTTATTGATTACACATTATAATGAGAATCTCAATATATTGATCTAGTGGTCTGGAATAAGGACTGTTCAATGGGAAATACATGGAACTTAATACTTTTTAATGATGCACATCTCATATGGCCTGTGGGTGCAACTCATGGCACCTTCTCAAAGAATGTTTTCCCTGACCATACAGTTTATTTATTTATTTGAGAGGCATGGTTACAGAGAGAGATCTGCTGGTTCACTCCCCAAATGGCTGCAATGGCTGGAGCTGGGCCAGGCTGAAGCCAGGAGCCAGGAGCTTCTTCCAGTCTCCCATATGGGTGCAGGGTCCATTAGCAGGGAGCTGGATTGGAAGCATTGGCAGCTGGGTCTTGAACCAGTGCCCATGTGGGATGCCAGCACTTCAGGTGGAGGCCTAACCTGCTATGCCACAGTGCTGTCCCCCCGATCATAGTTTAAAACCGTGAGCTCCCATTCCTCCTATCCCTCTTATTTATTTTTCTCTTTTGCATTCATCCTCATCTGTCAATATGCATCCATATTTATTTACTGTTTGTCTCTCTTCATTTGAATGGAAACTCCATGACAGTCTGGATTTTTGTTTTGAGGCTGGCATAAAGTGGGCACTCCGCAACTGTTTATTGAATGAGTAGGATGAACGAGCTGACCCCTTCCTTACATTACTATACTTTTTAACTCAGGCAAGACAATATGCTCCTAATATTATTGCAGATTTGGCCAGGGGTGGGGATGGTGTAGTTTCTTTGTGCTTTTAGAAGCAGTAGTTATTTGAATCATCGTATAAATGTGGTAGCATTGATGTCCTGGAAAGGAAGAACTAGGAAAATGACCTAGTTTTTATAGGGTCTTATATAGGGGATTCTTCAGTAAGGAAATGACCTAGTTCTTACATAGGGGTCTTCCAGTAAGGAAGAAGACCAACAGGAGAAAAGAGAATGCTCCCCTCCAGGCCTTGACAGTGAAGCTGCAAGATTGACACAAGTGTTGCCAGAATGTAGGGATTTGAGAATCTAGTATACTGGAAAACTATGAAGAGGAATCATTCTTAAAAATGCTTTATGTAAGCCGGCGCCGTGGCTCAATAGGCTAATCCTCCACCTTGCGGCGCCGGCACACCGGGTTCTAGTCCCGGTCGGGGCACCGGATTCTGTCCCGGTTGCCCCTCTTCCAGGCCAGCTCTCTGCTATGGCCAGGGAGTGCAGTGGAGGATGGCCCAGGTGCTTGGGCCCTGCACCCCATGGGAGACCAGGAAAAGCACCTGGATCCTGGCTCCTGCCATCGGATCAGCGCGGTGCGCCGGCTGCAGCGGCGGTCATTGGAGGGTGAACCAACGGCAAAGGAAGACCTTTCTCTCTGTCTCTCTCTCTCACTGTCCACTCTGCCTATCAAAAATAAAAAAAAAAATAAATAAATAAATAAAAAATAAAAAAAAATGCTTTATGTAAATGGTGAACTGTTTGAGAAATGCAAATCTACATACTTATTTTCTGATGTTTAGTTTGTATTCCAGGTTTCTCTTGTTGTGCCAATAAAAAGTTCATGCACTTGATTAATCTGAATGTATGGCAGAGAGTATGTTTGCTGGGAAGGGTAGTTTAGTCAAGTTACTTTTTTTCTTTTTTAAAGATTCATTCATTATTTGAGAGTCAGAATTACAGAGAGAGGAAAAGACAGAGGACTAGAGAGATCTTCCATCCACTCCTCAAATGCCAAAACAGCCAGAGCTGGGCCAATCCAAAGCCAAGAGCTTTCTCCGGGTCTCCCACGTGGGTGCAGGAACCCAAGCACTTGGGCCATCCTTCTCTGCTTTCCCAGGTGTCTAGCTGAGAACTGGATTGGAAGTGGAGCAGCTGGGACTCGAATTGGTGCCCATATGGGATGCTCAATGAGAAGAAACTCTGGAAGGAGAAATTCCTGTGATCCTTCAAACTAGAACAGCACAATACATGTTTTGGGGACTTTTCTAGGAGAGTCTTTTTTCACAAGGGAATGGAATGCTCTAAAGTTGTAACAAATGTGAGACAGGAAATAAGAGCAGGAGCTGCCTTTCAGCCCAAGACTTGTTATTCTGTGAGTGTATGTGTGCATATTAAGCCAGACCTCTAACGGAATGGGAAAAGATTCAGATATAAATGCTGTGTACCTTCTTAGTGCCTTAGTTGGAGGGCATACTTGCTAGGTGCCAGGTTACTGGGGAGATAGAGTTGGCTGGGCCTACCATGTAACTCTAAGCTGAGTGGAGTTTTTGTATAGTTTAAAGCAGTGTTTGTCCACCACAGGGGCATTTTTGCTCTTTGGGAAATTTGGTAATGTTCAGAAACATTTTTGACTGCACAATTTTGGGAAGGGGTGCAACTGGATTCTTTTTTTAAAATTTTTTTAAGATTTATTTATTAGGCTGGTGCCGCGGCTCACTAGGCTAATCCTCCGCCTTGCGGTGCCAGTACACCAGGTTCTAGTCCCGGTCGGAGGATGGCCCAGGTCCTTGGGCCCTGCACTCCATGGGAGACCAGGAGAAGCACCTGGCTCCTGCCATCGGATCAGCGCAGTGCACCGGCCGCAGTGCACCGGCCGCAGCGGCCATTGGAGGGTGAACCAACGGCAAAGGAAGACCTTTCTCTCTGTCTCTCTCTCTCACTGTCCACTCTGCCTGTCAAAGAAAAAAAAAAGATTTATTTATTTATTTGAGAGTGAGAACTACAGAGGGAGAAAGAGACAGAGAGAGAGATCGAGAGAGACTTTACATTTGCTGGTTCACCCGCAGGTAGCTGCAATGTCTGGAGCTGGACCATGCCAAAGCCACGAGTCAGGAGCTTCTTCCAGGTCTCTGACATGGGTGGCAGGGGTCCGAGGACTTGGGCCATCTTCTACTATGTTTTCCAGGGCACCAGCAGGGAGCTGGATTGGAAGTGGAGCAGCCAGGACAGGAAGCAGAACCTATATAGGATGTAGCACCTCAGGTAGCAGCTTCACCCACCACATCAAAACGCCAGCCCACAACTGGCTTCTAAGGAGTAAAGGCCAGGGATACTATTAAACATCCTCAGACCACAGTCATACCAACAAAGAATTGCTTGGCCAAAATGTCGGTAGTTTTGAGACTGAGACAGATATTGTCAGATGATTGAGCTGGAGCAGCATGCCAGTTAAGGTTATTTTATCTGCAAACAACAAAAAACTGCCCTAAGTAAAAAGGGAAAAGTAATGGAAAGTTAATTGGAGTGGTTCACAGAATCAGAGAAAGATAGGGACAACCAAACCAAGGGAAGAGCGGAAACTACCCGGCTCCTAGAACTTCACTGGAAGTCTTTGGACCTTCCTTATAGAGAAGGGAGGTCAGCATGACTGACATTTTGCACTAAATTCTTTGTTTTGAGAGAGCTGTTCTTTTCCCTGTAGAATGTTCAGTGTCTCCAGATGTTGCCATTTGTCACCTGGATGCAAAATTGCTCTTTATTAAGAACCATACATTCAAAGTGCTGCCCAATCTCTGATCTTTCCAGTCAAGTTTTAGATTCCCAGGATCAAATTTTAGATTCCCAGGATCAAGAATCCCAGTTCTGTCTATTCACAAATAAATTAGCAACAGCAAAGGGGTATACAGAAAAGGAATAATTTGGGAAGAATTCTTTTTGAGTCAAGCTTACTGCTTCATTCATTTTCTGTATTAAGCAAAAATAAGTTAGATTCCAGTGCTTCCTTTGAGTTAAGAAAATTGAACATCATCTCAGGAATGGGAAGTCACAGCCAATAGAGAATTCTAGATAAAAGAGACATGATCATTCAGAAATGGGTTTTTGGAGTGTATGGCTGAGGTACATCTGGGGTAGGAAGATAGTCTACAAGTGGGCTCTTAGTAACTCAAGTAGAAAACCAACGTATTAGAAAGATATTGACGTCTTATAGAATTTATGGGAAGGATAGAGAACCAAACTTGGAAATGGACTGGATCCACTCCAGCTCCAAAGATATAAGTAGGAGAAAGTTACCTACTTGGCTATCTAAACTTGACTTGCTCATTAAACTAAGGAGAAGAAACAATTAAAAAGGGAGAGTAGCCCAATTTGTTATGTTTGTTATGATTTGTTATGGAGATTAGGAACCTCTGTTGCTTGCAGGATTTTGTGGCTGAATGGCAGAGTGAACACAGAGGTTAGAGTGTGTCACAATGTGTTGGTGGGATGGTTCTCTAGGATTAGGCAATAGAAGGAAGGAACTAGGAGAGCAGCAGCTGATAACCTGGGGGTGGGGGAAAGAACCATCAAAGAATTGGGAAAGCTGTCTGGTCGGAAGAGCAGTGGAGTAAAGGAATGAGGCAGTTGAGAGGACTGGAAGCTGCGTCTCAGAGTGTCACTGAAGATTTTAGAGGTGAGGTAGGCCCTGTTGAGGGTAAGCGATCAGGGCCATGGGTGTGAGTTGCTGAAAAGAAGCTGAAGTGCATGTAATTAGAGATGAATACTGTGAGATCTATAATCTTTCCCATATTGGACATACCTAAAAGGAAATATAGCATAGATTATTTAGTCTGTCAGATATTATTTTCTCAAATGATAACTTCATATCATTATTGATAGGCAAATTATTTGCATCCTTCACTTTTATGGTAAAGTTCAATAAATAATTTTAAAAAATTATTTGAAAGGAAGAATTAGAGAGAAGGAGAGACAGACAAACACACAGAGAGAGATCTTCCTTCCTCTGGTTTACTCCTCAAATGGCTATAACAGCCAGGACTGGGCCAGGCTGAAGCTAGAAGCCAGGAGCTTCTTCTAGGTCTCCAACATGGCTGCAGGGGCCTAAGCATTTGGGCCATCCTTCGCTTCTTCCCAGGTGCAGTAGCAGGGAGCTAGATTGGAAGTGGAGCAGCTAGGACTTGAACTGGTGCCCATATGGAATGCCAGCGCTTCAGGCCATGGCTTTAACTTGCTGAGCCACAGTGCTGGCTCCAATAAATAATTTTTGAGAATTTATATATATGAGGCTTTCGAGCACTTGTGTATGTCCTACATTGGGCATTAAAGATACAGTTTTATGTTCTCAGCTCTGGGTAATCTTCAGTGATTCCTATTCTGGTATAAGAAACATGAGTCAGACCACTAACCTATTTGTAAACTATACTGCTATGTGAAATTTGTTAGATTTGGTTTGCTTGGATTAGGCAACCGGGAAAAAACTGAGTTAAATAACTGTGTTTTGGGTTATTAAAAATATATATGTTTGGAGTTTTAAAAATAAATTTGTTGCTTAAATTGACACTTCAGTTTTAAAATTTCTTTAAAATTTATATTTATTTGAAAGGCAGGGTTACACACACATACAAACACACACACACACAGAAAGAAAGAGAGAGAGAGAGATTGAGATCTTTCATCCAGTGGTTCACTCCCCAGATGGGTTCAACAGCTGGGGCTGGGCCTGTCTGAAGCCAGGAGCCAGGAACTACATCTTGATTTCCCACATGGGTGGCAGGAGCCCAAAACTTGGGTCATCTTCCACTGCTTTTTCCAGAGAACCAGGGAGCTGGATTGGAAGCAGAGCAGTTGGAACTTGAACTGACATTCAAATGGGTGATGACATCACAAGTGGTGGCTTAGTACATTGCGTTACAACAGCTGACTCGACACTATTCATTTTTTTTAATATTATTTATTTATTTATTTTTTGTCAGGCAGAGTGGACAGTGAGAGAGAGAGACAGAGAGAAAGGTCTTCCTTTGCCGTTGGTTCACCCTCCAATGGCCGCCGCAGTGGTGATCCGATGGCAGGAGCCAGGTGCTTCTCCTGGTCTCCCATGGGGTGCAGGGCCCAAGCACTTGGGCCATCCTCCACTGCACTCCCTGGCCACAGCAGAGAGCTGGCCTGGAAGAGGGGCAACCGGGACAGAATCCGGCACCCCGACCGGGACTAGAACCCGGTGTGCCGGCGCCGCAAGGCGGAGGATTAGCCTAGTGAGCCGCGGCGCTGGCCTAACTGCTATATTTTCAAAGTGTTGCTGAGATAGTTAAGCTCTTTATGTATTTTGAAAATAGAACAGGGTTGACTATGAGATGATGTGGAATGAGAGTAGTAATGGATGACTCCAAATTTTTGGCATAGCAACTAACAGGAGAAGTGACTAACTTGGAGAAGACTATAGGAGGAGCAAGCTTGTGGGAGAAGACCAAGGATTTAGGTTTGGATGAACATTGAATATCTCAATGGAGTTCCTCCCCCACCCACCTTTTTTTACAATAAAGATTTATTTATTTGAAAGGCAGAGTTACAAAGAGAGAAAGAGGGAGAGACACAGAGAGAGATATTCCATCCACTGGTTCCTTTCCCAAATTGGCCACAATGGCCAGAGCTGGGCTGGTCTGAAGCCAGGAGCCAGGAGCTTCTTCCAGGTCTCCCACCTGGGTGCAGGGTCTCAAGTACTTGGGTCACCCTCTGCTGCTTTCCCAGGGACATTGGCAGGGAGCGGGATTGGAAGTGGAGCAGCCAGGACTCGAACCAGTGCCCATATAGGATGCCAGCATTGCAGGCTGAGGCTTTACCTGCTATGCCACAGTGCTAGCCACAAAATTGCTCTCTCTTTTTATTGTGATCTAATTTAGATGACACGTTTTAGTGTGGCAACAACAGTGGAAACATTTTTGTGTGATTATCCTTTGGTTTATGCAATAGGTGGTCACCACAAAATTGATTTGGGTGGGAGAAGGATTTCTGTGACTCTAGAGAAGTATCTGAAATAGAGCAAGTATCTCTTATTACATTAACTTCAATTCAAATCAGACATTGATTTATGAAAAAGTTACGTTCAGGAGATTGAAGACTTCAAGTGAAAGGGGGATGGATGCTTGGTTTAGGAGATGTAATGTACCATCTAGAATTCTAAAATCAAAAGGAGCCTGTTTTTTTTTCCCAGAAAAAGAAATCATTAAAATGTTGAGATCTGTGATTTGCCTGAGACTGCAATAGTGTTGAGTGGTAAAGTCACAGATCTACTTTCATTTGCATTTGATTTACTAGATTGCCTGTTCAGGTGATTATTCCCTCCTAACAGTTTGCTTTTCTTTTACTCAGTTTTCAGCGCTTCCCTTATTACTCTTTTATGGTGTTTCACCATCCTGCTGCAGTAATCTCCGAAGATTGTTTTATTACTTGAGAATGTTTTAACTCTGCAGTCCTTTAAAGTTGGCAGATCATAAGTCTTTTGACTCAGCAGTTCTTTGAAGTTGGGAAACATAATTTCTCCATTCACTTCTTTTACTTACATAATTTTACTTTTTGCAATATTACACTTTGCCTTAGTATTGCAGTTTCCAGTCTATAAACACTTCTTTGTTAAGTTGACTTCTAATTAATTATGTGTATTTTAAATTCTGTATATTATATGGCTTAGGATGAGTAATTTATTTATTATATATTGGTATTTAACAGTAGTGACTGGAGCTCAGTTTGCAAATAAGGTTCCTTGACTGAAAGATGAGTTATGATTATCAAGACCAAATTATTAAAACAAAGTAAGGAACTGAAGCCAGTATGATTTATTTATTGGTTTTTCAAGCTTTAAATTTACTAATAATTTGTGTGATAACTTACTGATTTATTTTGAGATGTCTCTCAGCCAAGATAAGTGTTACATATAAATTTTGGGCTTCTATATTTATTTGTCCTTTAAGACTTAGTTTGCTTTTTATATGTATATACTCTTTCTCTACCCAAAAATATCATTAAAAAAGGGATCTCTGACTTTAGTTGCCTTTGCTAGTATAGCATGAAATGTTGTTTTGTACTATTGTCTGTAAAGTTTTTATATATGATTTATTATTAGCAATATTTAGAAATAAACTGAATACCATAAAATCCACACATTTTAAAATTTCATAAAGCAGTATTTTTAGATGTTAAACTGAATTTTTCCCAAATTTTTCACTTCTGCTATGATGTAACTTTATGTACAGCCAAGGTGTACTTTGAAAATTGACATCTGTAAAATGTAAGATTTTTCTTTTAAGAGTGATTACCTGATTAGCCTCATGAATAGCTCCTTAATTGTTTTAGCAATACTTGAAAAAGATTCTTTAACATATACAAGTAACATTAAGATATGGGAATGTATTTTGGAAATAGTCTGGTAGATGGGTGAATAAACAGATTTCAAGATAGACTATGTCTTTTTTTTTTAAAAAGATCTATTTATTTGAAAAGCAGAATTTTAGAGAGGAAGAGGTAGAGAGAGAGAGAGAGAGAGAGAGAGAGTGTCTTCCATCTGTAGTTTCACTCTCCAAGTAGCTGCAATGTCCAAAGCAGGGCTGATCTGAAGCCAGGAGCCAAGAGCTTCTTCTGGGTCTCCCACGTGGGTGCAGGGGCTCAAGGACTTGGACCATCCTCCACTGCTTTCCCAGGAGCCATTAGCAGAGAGCTGGATTGGAAGTGGAGCTGCCAGGACTCTATCCTGTGCCCATAGAGGATACTGGCACTGCAGGTGTCAGCTTTACCGGCTACGCCACAGCGCCACCCCCAGAATATAAGTCTTATGAGAGAGTCATAAGAAAAATGCTACTTTAACAGAAGGAGAAACAATGAGAGAGATACTTGTGACCAAATAATAAAATAAAAGCACATATGGGACCTTCAGGTCATAAAGTGAATAGTAATTAAATCTGTTTTCTTTGACTAGGGCATGAGGCAAATAAAAACATTTAAGACAAATATGTGGAGAAACTAAGGGGAATTTTTTTTAGGTCATCCAATTTGGCTGAAATTTTATTTTCCAACACTAACACTTTTCTCCTTTGTTTTTTTCTACTCATCTTTTGTTTTCTATTTCCTGCTGCCAGATTGTCTGCATCCCTTCGTGACAGGCCATCTTCTCTCAGGCTTCCTCTTATTAGTACATTTTCCATCGAAAGCTTTAATTTATCTTCACTATCTCCAGTTTTGAACTACTTTTGGTCTTAAAATATATTCTGCTTGTTTTATTGAGGCAGGCTTCATTTGTGTTTTGCGGATTGTCATCTTTTCAGGACAAAATTGCCCTGATAGGCTTTGGTTTATAAGAGTAGTGACCACGCGTGTCGTGTTCACCACTGTGTCTTCAGCATCTGTCACAATACCATGGTATGTAGTAGTTGTTCAGAAACATGTTTAAGTAACTGAAGAAATTTATACTAGGACATATATTGATTTTCCAGAATATGTTTTTGGTAGATTTAAAAAGTTGACTCATCCAGGGAATTAGCTGAAACATCTTTTTCTTGGTAAATGCTATAGTTCAGTTTGCATTTAAGCAAATATGAGGGTTCTTTCAAAAGTTCATGGAAATTATGTATTATGAAAACACTATGCATGGATTTCAATGCACCAATATATCTTTTAATGAAATATTTTCATGACATTTGTGAAGTACCATGAATATTGTCTGTTGCTGGTTCTGTCTTTGGTTTGTATATTATTTTTCATAGGTAACTTTATGCCTCAGTATTCTTTGTGAGATGAGGATTACAGATTTACTGGGGCTTTTGGTGGTTAAACTAATTTGATAATTTGTAATGTAGGTTGCTTGTTTTATAGAGTTTTAAACTGTTTTTTATTTAACGTTAAATTACGCCGTTTCACCTTTGTATAATTTTTGTACAACATAACTATCTTATTTTTATTAATTTACATTTTAATGTAAAAAGTTTTTTAGAAAAACACATGAATCTAGTAGAGTAGTAATAATACCGCTGGTGGAGAGAAGGAAGAAAATCCTAGAAGCATAATTCATCTGAAAATTTAAGGAGTGTTTGCCTTTGGTTAATCCAGTGTGAAATACAACTGTATTTTTTTAAAGTGCATCACAGCTAAATATTTTTATCATATCATTCCTTTCCTCCTCCTTCCCTTAAATTTGCCCCTTCTATGTCCCCTTTGTACCCATTCCCTGCAGCGTTCCCTGCTGGCTGTGGTGGAGATTGGTGTGCTGTGAATTGCATAATCACCCAAATGAGTACCAGAAGAGTCTAAGAAACCCTGGCAACTGACTACTTGCTTTCACCAGGAATAGGTACCTTTTGTCTGAATATCCTGCCCTCAGGTAATACTTCTATTCCCCAACTTTTTTTTTCCTTACTGTGAATGCAAGCACTTATTATGCCCCTATTATAAATATACTTTGAGAATATTTTCTAATTCTTAAAATGTTCTAGTTAGTTACCAAGTTCATTTTCTTTACTATGTAACTTTAAGATTATGTAATTCATCTCTTAGAATGTCTTTTCTAACAAATAAGTTTTTATAGTGCACTTAAAGTTATCACCAGCTCTTGCTGATGTTACAGGAGAACATTTTATAACTTAAAACCAGCTATTTGGAAATAATAATTAGCATTCGATCTATTTTTTCATGGAAATAGCTTCATAGTTGTAATGAAGCCAGTGAGCTATGAAGGCTCTTTTTTTTTTTTTTAAATTTTTTGGCATGATAAAGTTTATTTATGAAGTAAGAATACAAAGGCACATGAGGGCTTTATTCAGGGAGCATAGGCTAGGAAAGGTAAAGAGAGACTTTCATACTCTGCTCGCTTTGGGTCCACGAGGAGAGAGCTTTCACTTTACTGGCTTCTTATGATCTTAAAGAATGGAAGTGTTTACATGGTACCACCCCCCAGGTCCTAGATAAGGGGAAGGGGCCGTCTGATTGCCAGGTAGGTAGATATGATAATATGGAGTAGGGGGAGGTGTGGCTTCCAATTTATGAACTTAATCTGTCTCCCTGACTTGTCGAATATCATGCCTTCCTCAGAGATTTCTGACCTTTAATCTTAAGGGGATGCTGAAGGATGCAGATTCATCATATCTTCTGTATCTATTTCCTGCAGATCATGGGCATAGGCCTTGCCTGTCTTGTGTCAGGAAATCTCTTTCTGTTTCATCTAATGAATCTGTTTCATGAGCTGGAAAATTTTCAGTCACCACACATGGTCATCATTACTTTTAGATGTTGAATTCTCAAACACGCAAGTTTATCAATTAATGTGAGCAAAGCTGGAAGAAAAAAAATTGCTTGTAGAGTGCCCTTTAAGATGAGAAGGATATATTTTATTGTTTCCCAGAGAGTGGATGGTGATAGGCTGTCCTTGTGCGGATTGTAAAACCATTTAGCCTAAGGCTGGCGCCGCGGCTCAATAGGCTAATCCTCCACCTGCGGTGCCGGTACTCCGGGTTCTAGTCCCAGTTGGGGTGCCGGATTCTGTCCCGGTTGCCCCTCTTCCAGTCCAGCTCTCTGCTGTGGCCCGGGAGTGCAGTGGAGGGTGACCCAAGTCCTTGGGCCCTGTACCCGCATGGGAGACCAGGAGAAGCACCTAGCTCCTGGCTTCAGATCAGCGTGGTGTGCCGGCTGCAGCACGCTGGCTGCGGCGGCCATTGGAGGGTGAACCAATGGCAAAAGGAAGACCTTTCTCTCTGTCTCTCTCTCTCACTGTCCACTCTGCCTGTCAAAAAAAAAAAATTTAGTCTGAGTATAGAGATTTTTAATGTCTCTTTCAGTACACATACTACTGTTAGAGGTGACAGATCCCACTAATCACTGAACATGCTCCTCCTTGTGTGTATATATATATATATATATATATATCAGTATATATTCCAAGGCCTGTCAGTTGTCCGCAGCTACCTTAGACAGAGTGTCCACAGATTTAAGTACTTGTTGTAAAAGTTGGCCTGAAGTATAGGACAGATTGCCTAAAGCAATGGTCAGGTTTTTAAAGTCAGGTTCATGTGACATATCAGGATCTTCCAGCATTGTAATAGATGAACCCACTAGGGAGTTTTCCTGCCAATAACAGTTCACAGAAAAATCAAAAGAAGAGATAAGTACATGTCTGCCTTGAAGTGCAGCAGTCTTGATGTAACAAAAGCAAAAGCTTTACTTATGTTTTTGCCTTTTGAAGAGGTATTTGAGATCTCTGGTTCACAGAAGTAGGCAGACTTATCTTTCAAGTGCACCTGCAAAGACTCCAGAGGTAGAAGTTTAATCCTTAGCAAATGTACCCAGTTTGGGATGCTCTGTAATTCTACTGAGGTGGGAGTGCTCAGGATCACCTGATAGGGTCCCTTCCATTTAGGCTGCAGCTGGTCTGAAGGGGAAGGAAGGCTCTTTTGATGAAGAGTTTTTGATCAGTTCTTTCATTTAGCATTGAAGGATTTAAGAGCTTATTTTGTGTACTTAGTGTTACTAATAATCTTCATCGAAGAGTGAAATAATACTCGTTTAGAAAAAACGATGCAGATCTTGAAGACTATGATGATTTTCCCCATTTTGCACTTTTCCCCTCCTCTGCTCCTTTTAAAAATACGATTGTCAGGGAAAGAAAATATGTTATAAAACTAGATTCAGGGAAATGATGCTGAATTTTTCAACTTAGGAACCTAGAAACTGATATTGAGCACTTCTCACCCTTGAAAATGTATCTATATAAATACTTTAAGCCTATTTGGAAAGCCTGGCTGAAAAAAAAAAAAACAAAACTTGTCAATTAAATACTAACCATGAAGGGGCCGGCACTGTAGCATAGTGGGTAAAACTGCCACCTGTAGTGCTGGCATCCCATGTGGGTTCTGGTTCAAGTCCCAGCTGCTCCACTTCCAGTCCAGCTCTCTGCTATGGCCTGGGAAAGCAGTAGAGGATGGCCCAGGCGCTTGGGTGCCTGCACCCACATGGAAGATCCAGAAGAAGCTCCTGGCTTCAGATCAGCCCAGCTCTGGCAGTTGTGGCCATTTGAGGAGTGAACCAGCGGATGGAAGACTTTCCCCTCTCTTTCTCTCTGCCTCTGCCTCTCTGTAACTCTGCCTTTCAAATAAATAAATAAACCTTTAAAAAAAAAAAAAACTAACCATGAGTAGAATTTTGTGACTCATTACATACTTACCCTAGGAGTCATGAACAGTTGATAAACTGGCCATATGCTTGTTAGCAACTATATAGGTATGACTTAAGTATTGTTATATGTTGTTTTCTATTTTTGTCTGCCTTGGTTCCATGCTATCATTTGGGAATCTGGGTCTCACCCAGAATTGACGAGGGGGAAGATGCTGACACTTTAGCCTCAGGTAGACAACTTTGAGTTTCACTTCAGTGTATTGGTAGTTAAGGTCTTCTGTTGTTTATAATGACATTCAAAGGGTTGTTCTGATTTTTTATATACATATAGGAAATCCTCTGAAGCACTTGCTTTATTTTTTTAAGATTTATTTATTTATTTGAAAGGCAGAGTTACAGAGAGACAGAGGCAGAGAGAGAGAGGTCTTCCACTTGCTGGTTCACTCCCCAGATGGCTACAAAGTTGGAGCTGTGCTGATCCTAAGCCAGGATCAGCTTCTTCCGGATCTCCCATGTGGTGCAGGGGCCCAAGGAACTGGACCATCTTTACTGCTTTTCCAGGCCACAGTGGAGAGCTGGATTGGAGGGGAATAGCTGGGACTCACACCAGCACCCATATGGGATGCTGGCCCTGTAGGAGGTGGCTTTACCTGCTGTGCCACAGTGCCAACCCCACAACCATAATTCTTTGCTTTTTCTAGATTATAACTCCTTGGCATATTTTTTTGGCCTGATGTGTGCTCAGTTCATTAAAAATGAGTTATAATGATCATATTCTAAGTGTAAAGCACAACTGTACATACATTTATTCAAGTTACTTCCCAATTTTAATTTCTTTCACTTTTTTTTAACCATTCCATTTTCATCAGCCTGTCAGGATTCCTTTATATTTAAATAATTCTTGAATTTATCCTGTTGTCATGAACCTAGGACATAGCAGCCTGCTTGGCACAAATTTGAAAATCTGCTTATACTACCCAGATTTAATTCATCATTTCTTACGTCAGTTGTTGCAACTAAATATTCACATTTCCTTCTGTTCTCATATTTTTCTTCCATCTTTGGCACTGTTACCAGAGAGATGTTTCCAAGTTGCTAATCTTATCATTTAATTTCTTGCTAAAAATCTTCTAGGGTTCCTGTTCAAGCTTTAAAAAAAACTTTGTTTATAACAGAATTTTTTTGCCAGAGGAATTTAAGATAGAACTTCACAACATAAAATAGAAAAGGAGCTCCTCTAGTTGAATTGTTTCCAAAAGCTGGGTCCCTGTCCCCAGGGCCAAATCAAAATAACAAGGACAAGGTTTTGATAGAAGAGAACGTTTAAACTGTCGACACATAAGAGGGTAGCAGGTCTCAAGAACTACTACTTTGCTGGATGAGGGTGTTTTGGGGCTTATAGAGGGGCACACTGAAAGGAATGGTATTGTGAAACTGAAAGAGCTGCAGGTCTCTGGTGTCAGGTACCAAGGCTTGTTTTGCATGGTGGTCCTTGAGGTTCACAAGCTTTAAGAGTAGACCAAGGCTGACCAAGTCCTCCTGCTCTGCAAAAGAAGTTGAAATAAGGAACAAGGGCAGTTTGTGCCTCAGGACATGCGTAAGCTTACAGCTAGTAGTCTGACTCTTGAGTCATCCTCTTCCTGGCTTTACAGTTAAGTAGTAAAAATTGATTGCTTATGTTATTTTGTACCTGGCTACAGAATTGGTATTTAGGAAGAGATCATCCGGCATAACCTTTCCCTTTTTATGTCTTGTGCTGTTTGGGTTGAATCCTGAGCAACCTGTGTAGGGACACTGTGGGAACAACACTAATACACAGGATAAAACCAGTATTCCTTGTTATGGAAAACAAAGAGACCTTCATGATCTGACTTTTGTTAACTTCTTGGCAAACTATTTCTAAAGTACCTGATGCCCTCCACTGTAACCGTGTTTACTTTATGTGACCCTTTAACCTTGAACATGCTGCAGCCTTTGTTCTTGTCTCTGCCTTATTCATCTGGCAAAAATGTATTCTTAAAAACAGCTCAAGTGCTTCCTCCTCTGTGAAGTCTCCTCAAATCAGTCTTCTTTATGTTTACAGAATTGGTCACTTTTGCCTTATGCCTCCTGCTTATCCTGTTCTCATTTTTATTGAAATACCCATCACGCAGTATGTGGTACATAGTAATATTGTAATGTACTGCAATGATTGTTCATGTACTTGCCCCTAATCATAAACTCTAATCATAAACTCAGAATAGTTATCCTCAGTTTCCCAAGAGCCTAATGTTTTTACCATAAAGGCTATATGTCTAGTTTCATCATTTCTTCCATTACTGCAACAAAGTCTGGATACCCATATTTTAATGTAAATTCTGCCCATTTTAAATGTTAGAACGCAGGCGGAACAAAACATACCTGTGGGCAGAACCTGCCACTTTACAATCTCATTCTTTAAATGCTTATGTGGAAAAACTGGTTATGCAAGATTGACTTTCTTTACATGCATTTACAAAAATAACCAAGCCAAGCAAACTTTATTTAAATCAAGAATATTAAAACATCAGGAAAAAAAAAAAAAGGCCGGCGCTTCAGCTCACTTGGCTAATCCTCCGCCTGTGGTGCCGGCATACCGGGTTGTAGTCCCGGTTGGGGCGCCGGATTCTGTCCCCGTTGCTCCTCTTCCAGGCCAGCTCTCTGCTGTGGCTCTGGAGGGCAGTGGAGGATGGCCCAGGTCCTTGGGCCCTGAACCCACATGGGAGACCTGGGGGAGGCACCTGGCTTTGGACTTCGGATTGGCGCAGCGCGCCAGCTGCAGCAGCCACTTGGAGGGTGAACCAACGAGAAAGGAAGACCTTTTTCTCTGCCTCTTTCTCTATCTGCCCACTCTGCCTGTCCAAAAAAAAAAAAAAATCAGATAATTTAAGTTACTGTGAGCACAACTTGACTCTTACTCCATTAACATTTTAGTTTTTATTTATTTTTTTAAGTGAGTGTTAATGCCTTGAGTATATATGCCTCAGAAGTTGACATTGAGAGCTCCTTGAGTGCGGGAATTGGCACATTTTCCTATAGTGCCTGATAAATGTTCAGTAAATATCATTTAATAGAAAATTTATCTGTATGATAATTGGTCCTAAAATACCTTTGAAATTAGATTTTGTTTGGAAATAGTCTTAGATCTGTTTTGATGTGACCTTGAGTAGCTGACATAATTTCTGGCCATCACATTCTCTACTGTAAAATGAGGAGATTGGGTTAGAGGAATGCTTCCAGTACTAAAATTGTAAATTCATTAGTGTTTGCTAGTGTGAGAGGTGTCTATGATTCTATGCTTTTATAAACGTAGTTTAAATTTGCTTCTAATGCCTTTTTTAGTTGACAAATGCAGTGTAGTTTTCCTGTTTAAAGATTTATTTATTCATTTGAAAGAGTTACAGAGAGACAGAGGCAGAGGCGGCAGAGGTAGAGAGAATCTTCCATCCGCTGGTTTCACTTCTGAAATGGCTGCAACAGCTGAAGCTGGGCCGATCTGAAGCCAGGAGCCAGGAGCTTCTTCTGGGTCTCCTACGTGGATGCAGGGGCCCAAGTACTTGAGCCATTCTCTGCTGCTTTCCCAGGTGTATTAGCAGGGAGCTGGACTGGAAGTGGAGCATCTGGGACTTGGCACCCATGTGGGATGCCGGCACTGCAGGTGGTGGCTTTACCCACTGTGCCACAGTGCCGGTTCCAGTGGAACAGTTTTCAAATAGTCTGAATACCTTAAAATCCTTACACCCTTGTATTTTATTACATTAGCAAGCCTATTTATTAAGATGTGTATATATGCACTTACATGTATGTATATTTAGTATATAATATAAACAGCTTTATTAAAATAAAACTAATATATTTGCAGTGAACTGTAAGGTATACAGTTTCATGAAATTTTAGCATATATATGTGCTCATGAAACCATCACCATAATTTTAAAAAGAACGTATCAACCAGCCCCGTGTCTCACTTGGCTGATCCTCCGCCTGCAGCGCCGGCACCGCAGGTTCTAGTCCCGGCTGGGGTGCCGGGTACTAGTCCCGGTTGCTCCTCTTCCAGTCCAGCTCTCTGCTGTGGCCTGGGAGGGCAGTGGAGCATGGCCCAAGTGCTTGGGTCCCTGCACCCGCATGGGGGACCGGGAGGAAGTACCCGGCTCCTGGCTTCGGATTGGCACAGCGCCAGCCGTAACAGACATTAGGGGAGTGAACCAACGGAAGGAAGATCTTTCTCTCTCTGTCTCTCTCTCTCACTGTCTGACTTTGCCTGGCAAAAAAAAAAAAAAAAAAAAAAATCTACATCCTTAAAAGTTTCTTAATGCACCTACTGCCTCATTCCTGAGCAACCACAGGTGTACTTTATTTTACCTAGATTAGTATGCATTTTAGAATATTAATTTGAATTTTATTAAATGAATCATGTAGCATACTTTTTTCCTAGTGTCTTTTTTTTTTTTTTTTTGACAGGCAGAGTGGACAGTGAGAGAGAGAGAGAGACAGAGAGAAAGGTGTTCCTTCCCTTGGTTCACCCCCCAATGGCCACTGTGGCCTGTGCGCTGTGGCTGGCGCACCACGCTGATCTGAAGCCAGGAGCCAGGTACTTCTCCTGGTCTCCCATGGGGTGCAGGGCCCAAGGACTTGGGCCGTCCTCCACTGCATTCCCGGGCCACAGCTGAGAGCTGGACTGGAAGAGGAGCAACCGGGACAGAATCCAGCGCCCTTACCGGGACTAGAACCTGGAGTGCCGTGCTCCGCAGGCCAGTGTCTTTTACAGAAGGTGTTTTTTTTTTTGTTTTTTTTTTGTTTTTTTTTAAGATTTTTGTATTTATTTGGAAGGCATAGTTACAGGGAGAAAAGGAGAGACACAGAGAGAGAGATCTTCCATCTGTTGATTCACTTCCCAGATGGTCACAACATCCAGGCCTGTGCTAGATTAGAGTCAGGATCCAGGAACTTTTTCTGGGTTTCCCACATAGTTAGCAGGGTTCAAACACTTGGGCCATCCTCCACTACCTTCCCAGGCACATTAGCAGGAAGCTGGATTGGAAGTGGAGCAGGTGGGTTATGAACCAGTGCCTACATGGGATACCAGCATTACAGAGGGCAGCTTTGGCCCCTATGTCACAACACTGGGTCCAGCATAATTATTTTGCAATTATTTAGCTATATGCATACCTTCTTATTGCTGAGTAGTATTCCATTGTGGATATACCACAATTTGTTTACCCATTTGTTTGTTAAGGGCTATTTGGATTGTTTCTGTTTGTTGGATATCATACATGAAGCTGCTACAAACATTCAGGTATAAAACTTTGTGAAGACATAGGCTTTTCCTTTCTTTTTAGTAAACAGCTAGCAGTGAGATGAATACGTTGTATTTTAGGTACATATATAATGTTTTAAGAAACTGACAGTTTTCCTTTTCCAAAATGATTCCAAAGTGTACATTTTGCATTCTTATATGCAAGTATGTGAGGCTTCCAGTTGTTCCTTATCTTCACGAATACTCAGAATAGTTATCCTTTTAATTTTTTCTAAATATTGATTTCATTTATTTGAAAGAGTTACAGAGAGAGGTAGAGACAGAGAGAGAGGCCTTCCATCCACCTCTATCCACTGGTTCACTCCCCAGATGGCCGCAACAGCCGAGCTGCGCTGATCTAAAGCCAGGAGCCTTCTCTGGGTCTCCCACATGGGTGCAGGGGCCCAAGGAGTTGGGCCATCCTCCACTGCTTTCCCAGGCCATAGTAAAGAGCTGGATTGGAGGAGCAGCCGGGACTAGAACCGGTGCCCATATGGGATGCCGTCACTTCAGGCCAGGGCTTTAACCCACTGCACCACAGTGCTAGTCTCTATCCTTTTAATTTTAGCAAGCATATTATGGTGTCTTATTGTGTGTGTGTGTATATGTTTGTGTGTTTAAATATTTATTTTATTTATTTGAAAGGCAGACTGACAGAGAAGAGAGGGAGAGAGAGAAAGATCTTCCATCCACTGGTTCACTCTCCCAATTGGTTGTACTGACTGAAGCTGGGCCAGGCAGAAGCTAGGAGCCTGGAACTCCATCATGGTCTCTTATGTAGGTGTCAGGATCCCAGGTTACATGAGCCAGCACCTGTTGCTTTCCTAGGCACATTAGCAGGGAATTGGACCAGTTGCCTGGAACTCGAACCAGTGCTCTAATACAGGATGCCAGCATCTCAAGCAGTGGCTTAACACGCTGTACCCACAACACCTGCCCCATTATTGTCGTTTTCACTTTGCTGATCCCTAATGATTATTGGTTGGCATGTGTCTTTTTGTTTGCTTATCTGACATCTGCATATCTTGGTTTTGAGAGTCTAATTAGGGGCCAGCGGTGGCTCACTTGATTAATCCTCCGCTTATGGTGCTGGCATCCCATATGGGCACCAGGTTCTAGTCCCGGTTGCTCCTCTTCCAGTCCAGCTCTCTGCTGTGGCCTGGGAGGGCAGTGGAGGATGGCCCAAGTGCTTGGGCCCTGCACCCCATGGGAGACCAGGAGAAGCACCTGGCTCCTGGCTTCAAATCAGTGTAGCTCCAGCCATAGTGCCCATTTTGGGGGGTGAGCCAACAGAAGGAAGACCTTTCTCTCTTTCTCTCTCTCTGTAACTCTACCTGTCAAATAATAAAAAAAAAAAAGAGTCTAATTAAATCTTTCTGCCTGTTTTAATATTGGATTGTCTCATTTTCAAGTTTTAAAATTTCTTTATATTTTGTAGACAGGGGCTCTTTTTCAAATACAGATTTTTTTTAAACTTTTATTTAGTAAATATAAATTTCCAAAGTACAGTTTATGGATTACAATGGCTTTTTCCCCCCCATAACTTCCCTCCCACCCGCACCCCTCCCATCTCCCACTCCCTCTTCCATTATATTCACATCTATTCATTTTCAATTATCTTTATATACAGAAGATCGATTTAGTATATATTAAGTAAAGATTTCATCAGTTTTCACCCACTCAGAACATAATAAAGTGTAAAGTACTGTTTGAGTACTAGTTATAGCATTAATTCACATTGAACAACACATTAAGGACAGAGATCCTACATGAGGAGTAAGTGCACAGTGACTCCTGTTGTTGACTTAACAATTTCACACTCTTGTTTATGGCATCAGTAATCTCCCTAGGCTCTAGTCATGAGTTGCCAAGGCTATGGAAGCCTTTTGAGTTCGCCGACTTCGATCTTATTTAGACAAGGTCATAGTCAAAGTGGAAGTTCTCTCCTCCCTTCAGAGAAAGGTTCTTCCTTCTTTGATGACCTGTTCTTTCCACTGGGATCTCACTTGCAGAGATCTTTCATTTAGGCCTTTTTATTTATTTATTTATTTATTTATTTGTTTGTTTTTGCTAGAGTGTCTTGGCTTTCCATGACTGCAATACTCTCATGGGCTCTTCAGCCAGATCCGAATGCCTTAAGGGCTGATTCTGAGGCCAGAGTGCTGTTTAGGACATCTGCCATTCTATGAGTCTGCTGTGTATCCTGCTTCCCATGTTGGATTGTTCTCTCCCTTTTTGATTCTATCAATTAGTATTAACAGACACTAGTTTTGTTTGTGTGATCCCTTTGACACTTAGACCTATCAGTGTCATCAATTGTGAACTGAAATTGATCACTTGGACTAGTGAGATTTTTTTTTAAAAAGATTTACTTATTTACTTGAACATTTAGAGAAGAAGATCATCCATCCACTGTTCACTCCCCAAATGGCTGCAACTGCTGGAGCTAGGCCAGTTTGAATCCAGGAACAAGGAGCTTCCTCCAGGTCCCTTATGTGGGTACAGGAGCCCAACCACTTGGGCCATCTTCTACTGCTTTCCCAGGCCATTAGCAGAGATCTGGACTGGAAGATGAACAGCTGGGACATGAACTGGCAGCCATAAAGGATGCCATCACCACAGTTGGCGGCTTTACCCGGTATGCCTCAGGACCAGACTCTCAAATATAGATTTTTGTAAATATTTTCTCACAGGCTGTGGGTTGTCCTTCAGTAACAGTATCTTTTGAAGTTCAGAGAAAAGTTTTATTTATTTATTTGAAGGGTAGAGCCACAGAGAGAGAGAGAGAGAGACAGACAGACAGATTTTCTATCCACTGGTTCACTCTCCAAATACCTTCAACAGATAGGACCAGGCCAGGCTGGAGCCATCACCTGCTGCCTCCCAGAGTGCTCACTTGTGCTAAAGAAATTTTTGCTAAACTCAATGTCAGTGAGATTTTCTTCTGTATTTTCTTATAGAAGTTTATTTCTTAGTTTTCTAACTTATTTGAAAAAAAGAGAGGGAGAGAGATCTTCCATGTGTCGGTTCACTCCTCAGTAGCTAACAACCAAGACTGGGCGAGCCTGAAACTAGGAGCCAGGAAGTCAGTCCCGGTCTCCCACATGGGTGGCAGAGACCCATGTACTTGAGCTGTCTCTTGCTGTCTCCCAGGTGTACATTAGCTGGAAGCTAGAATTGGAAGCAGAATTGAGACTCAGGCTCAGGCATTCCCATATGGGATGTGTGTATCCCAAGCAGCATCTTAACAACTGTGCCAAATACCCATCCCCTTTATAAGTTTCCTGATTTGGGTTGAGATTCATTTGAGGTTAATTTTTGTTTACAGTGTGAGTAAGTGTGAATACCATTTGTTGAAAATTTAATCTTTTTCTCATTGAGGCAGTTTTGTATATTTGTTGCAAATAGGTTGACTCTAAGTTTACGTCTGTTTATGGACTCTTATTTTGTTCTATTAAGTGTTGCTTTTTAATAAGTATTGGAATTGGTAGTATGATACCTCCAACTTTGCTCCTCTTTTTCAAAGTTATTTTGGGTATTCTAGATCTTCATTTTCATAAACATTTTAGAATCAGCATGTCATTTCTACCAAAAAACCCCTGTGATTTTGCTTGGGGTTGCTTTGATTCTATAAATACATTTGGGGACAATTGACATCTTAACAATATTGTAAATTCTGATCTGCTAATATGCTTTATTTTTCCATTTATTTAGATCTTCTTTCATTATTCTCAGCAACATTTTTTCATTTTCAGTTTGTAGGTTTTATATGCCTTTTAGACTTAACTAGCAATTTTATATTTTATATACTAATGTTAATGATATTTACAGACTTTGTTTCTGATTTTTGTTGTCGGCATATAGAAATACAGTTTAGTACTTTTTTAAATTTCTGGTTTAAGAGATTCAATATAATTTGTAGATACAGTTTTAGTAAAATATTTTCTTCCTCCCTCCCTCCCTCCCCCTATGATTTATTTTTTAAGTAAATTTTTATTGAATGAAATTTGCAATAAAATAGATAAACCTATTAACCACTGATTTTAAAAGATAAGTTTCTTTTGTCTTAGAATAGTTTTAGGTTTACAGACAAGTTGTGAAGATAATACAGAGTTCTTATGCACCCCAGATAGAGTCTACCCTATTATTAACGTGGTACTTTTGTCACAATTAAGTAAACAATGTGATACATTATTATGAATTATAATCTGTGCTCTCTTCAGATTTTCTTAAGGTTTCTTTTTTTTAACTGCTTATCTGAGAGGCAGAGTGGCAGAGAGAGGCAGAGACAGAGAGAGAGAGAGAAAGAGATCTATCCTCTGGTACATTCCTTCACAACAGCCAGGTTGGACCAGGCCAAAACCAGGAGCCAGGAACTCTATCCTGATCTCTTACATGGTTTATTTACACTATCTTTGGCTGCCTCCCAGATAAATTACCAGGATGCTGGATTGAAAGTAGGAATAGCTCCAGTGTGGGATGCTGGCATCCCAAGCTACAACTTACCCACTGCCCCAAAATACTATCCCATTTTTAATTTTTTAAAATATTTATTTATTTATTTGAAAGTCAGAGTTATACAGAGAGAGGAGAAGCAGAAGGAGAGAGGTCTTCCATCCGATGGTTCACTTCCCAATTGGCCGCAACGGCCCAGAGGTGGTCCAATCCGAAGCCAGGAGCCAGGAGCCTCTTCCGTGTCTCCCACATGGGTGCAGGGGCCCATGGACTGGGCCATCTTCTACTACTTTCCCAGGCCACAGCAGAGAGCTGGATCGGAAGAGGAGCAGCCGGGACTAGAACCGGCACCCATATGGGATGCTGGTGCCGCAGGCTAGGGCTTTAATCTGCTGTGTCACAGTGCAGGCTCCTATTTGTTTTTGCCTTATTTTGTTGGCTAGGACCTTCATTGCACTATCAGATGGAAGTGGTGAGAGCAGACATCTTTGCTTTGGCCCTTACTTAAGAGAAAAGTATTTTAGTCTTTCATAATTTAGTATGATGCTAACTGTAGGTTTTTTGTTTCATTCCTTTGTGGTTTGGGGGAAGTTTTCTTCCTTCCCTAGTTTTGGCCTGTTTTACCTGAAAGAATGTTGACTTTTGTCAGATGCCTTTTTATTCCTCAGCTGAGATCATTGTGTGATTTTACTTCTAAAATGGTGAATTACATTAGTTAAACAGCTTTCATTCCTGGAATGCACTCTTGGTCATAAAATATTCTCATATATAGTTGGCCTTCCGTATCCTCAAGCTCCACATATGTGTATTCAACCAACCTCAGATCAAAAATGTTGGAGAAAAATTGTGTCTGTACTGAACATTTTTTCTTGTTATTATTCCCTAAACAGTTCTGTATAATAATTGTTTACATATCACTGATACTGTATTGGATATTTTAAGTAATCCAGAAACATGATTTGAAGTATACTGGTATATGTGTGGAAGCATATATATATAGGTTATATGTAAATACTACACCATTGTATTTTTGTGGGGGGTTTTGAAGCTTATTTGGGTACTGATTTAGATACCCAGGAATGATTGTTATTTTAAACTGTGGATCATAGTTTGGCTTGTGAAATGAATTTAGGGGGTTATGATCACTGTTTTAGAAGAATAAAATAGTCTACTTTTCTAATACCAATCTGATACAAATATAATGAAGAAATAGTCTCTTGTTTTCTATTTTAAAAAGGAACATAATCATATTAGTAAGCAATTATGAGTCATTTATACAAACCTGAAATATATAATTAATGCCTAATATATAATGAGAAAATTTCATATATACCCTGTCTATCCAGTAGATGAAATATTTTAAAGATGAGTAACCATATATTTTCACGATTAGTTTCACAGCTTGATCCTTTTAAATTATCTATTTGTATGAGTTTGAACTTTTAATGTTACTGCAATACAAACTATAATAAATATATTCATAATTTATTTTTTTTAATTTGAGAGTGATCTCCTATCTGCTGTTTTACTCCTCTGTTTTTCTCCTTTAACCTTTCCTCCAATTGCACTCTTTCCACTTTTTTTTAAACTATTCTTCCCTAGAATAACTCTTTTTTCTTACCCAAAGATAAAATATTATCTACATTCTTTTGATTGGTATAAGAGCATTAAAATTATTCTCAGATATTATAAAAATTAATATTATCAAAAATGTGGGCTACTATGTAATATGAATAGACAAAATAAAGCATATTTAATTACCAGGAAATTGAACTAACACATTTAATTTTTGTAGATTTTTATTTCTTTGTCTCTGGTCTTTCTTTGCCCCTCTTTTCCCCAACCCTACCACACCCCATTTTTACAGAAATAGACAAGTAAGCATAATTTGGCAGATGAAAATTAAAGCTGAAGTAAAATTTCTAAAACAGTATATTGCTGTGTAGGCAGTAAATATTTAACTTAATTCTCTGTGTTTACAGACTGTATTGAAGTTGCTAGTAATGAAATTGAAAAATTACAATCTTCTGAGTGCCTTTTGAATAATAAAAGAAAATTATGAACAATTTTGTATTAATTATGCTTTATTCTAATGAAATAAATTTTCTCTTCGAAAATTTGTGACCCAGGGCTGGTGTTGTGGCATAGTAGGTAAAGCCACTGCCTACAGTGCCAGCATCCCATATGGGTGTTGGTTCGAGTCCTGGCTGCTCCACTTGTAATCCAGCTCCTTGCTAATAATGTGCCCAGGAAAGCAACAGAAAATCACCCAAGTGCTTGGACCCTTGCCACTCATGTGGGAGACCTGAAGGAAGCTCTGGGTACCTGACTTTGAACTGGCCCGGCCCTGGCCATTGCGGCCATTTGGAGAGTCAACCAGTGGATATAAGATCTCTCTGTTTTTCTGTGTAACTCTGACTTACAAATAACCAGAACCTCCCTGTTTCTAAATAGTATATGATTATCTTCAAGGAGTCAGTTACAAAAACTTATTTTTGGATGTAAAGTGTGAAGTAGGTCTTTTTTTTTAAACTTTTATTTAACAAATATAAATTTCCAAAGTACAGCTTATGGATTACAATGGCTTTCCCCCCCATAACTTCCCTCCCACCCGCAATCCTCCCATCTTCCGCTCCTTCTCCCATTCCATTCACATCAAGATTCATTTTCAGTTCTCTTTATATACAGAAGATCAGTTTAGCATATATTAAATAAAGCTTTCAACAGTTTGCACCCACACTGAAACACAAAGTGTAAAGTACTGTTTGAGTATTAGTTATAGCATTAATTCACTTCGTACAACACATTAAGGACAGAGATCCTACATGTGGAGTAAGTACACAGTGACTCCTGTTGTTGACTTAACAAATTGACACTCTTGTTTATGGCATCAGTAATCTCCCTCGGCTCTTGTCATGAGTTGCCAAGGCTATGGAAGCCTTTTGAGTTCGCCGACTCTGATCTTATTCAGACAAGGCCATACTCAAAGTGGAAGTTCTCTCCTCCGTGAAGTAGGTCTTAAAACTTAGAAGAGATGTAGTAAGGTAAACAATTTCTGATACAAGGCATATTTATTTACTCATTTATTTATTTATTTTAAGATTTATTTATTTTATTTGAAAGTCAGAGTTAAACAGAGATAGAAGGAGAGGCAGAGAGAGAGAGAGAGAGAGAGAGTCTTCCATCAGCTGGTTCAATCCCTAATTGGCTGCAGTAGTCAAAGCTGCGCCCATCTGAAGCCAGGAGCCAGGAACTTTTTCTGGGTCTCCCATGTGGGTGTAGAGGTCCAAGGACTTGGGCCATCTTTCACAGCTTTCCCAGGCTATAGAAGAGAGCTAGATTGGAAATAGAGCAGCTGGGACTCGAACCAGCACCCATATGGGATGCTGTCACCACAGGTGGCAGCTTTACCCCCTATGACAAGGCATGTTTAAAGGATTAAAAAGGACTTCTTGAAACACCATTTGAGCTTGATTGACAAAGGACATGGTTAGAATAAAGAAATCTGGCCGGCGCCGCAGCTCACTAGGCTAATCCTCCGCCTAGCGGCGCCGGCACACCGGGTTCTAGTCCCGGTTGGGGCGCCGGATTCTGTCCCGGTTGCCCCTCTTCCAGGCCAGCTCTCTGCTGTGGCCCAGGAGTGCAGTGGAGGATGGCCCAGGTGCTTGGGCCCTGCACCCCATGGGAGACCAGGAAAAGCACCTGGCTCCTGGCTCCTGCCATTGGATCAGCGCGGTGCGCCGGCTGCAGCGCGCTGGCCGCGGCGGCCATTGGAGGGTGATCCAACGGCAAAGGAAGACCATTCTCTCTGTCTCTCTCTCTCACTGTCCACTCTGCGCGTCAAAAAAAAAAAAAAAAAAAAAAAAAAAAAAGAATAAAGAAATCTGAATATACCTGCAAACCCATAGCAATACTTAAACATGCAGGAAATTTCTCCTACTTCTAAAATGCCATGGACTATTGATAATAAACTGAGACCTAAGTCATAGGAAATTAAGCAACCAATTTGATTTCATAGGATGGGAATTTCCTTGTCCTGATACTGTATAATATGTTATAGGACGATTGCTAGAAGAGTGGTGAACTTTTTATTTGTATCCTGGAAATGTTTATTCACAAGGTATAAGGGGAAACATTTTTGTGTCCCAAAGTACAAAAGTCATTTCAGGTGCTGAGAAAGTGTCTTTCCCTTTATCCTCTTCCTTCCTTCCTTCCTTCCTTCCTTCCTTCCTTCCTTCCCTCCTTCCTTCCTTCCTTCCTTCCTTCCCTCCCTCCCTCCCTCCCTCCTTCCTTCCTTCCTCTTTTTCTTACTTGAAAGGCAGAGTTTGACGAGGAAGAAATAGAGATCGTCTGTCCATTGTTACTCCCCAAATGGTGGTGATGATCACGGCTGGGCCAGGCCAAAGCCAGGAACCAGTGACACCATCTAGTTCTTCCACAATGGTGGCAGGGATTCAAGTACTTGGGCCGTCCTCCATTGCCTTTCCAGGTACATCAGCAGGGAGCTGGATCAGAAGTGGAGCAACTGGCACTCAAACTGGTACTTCAGGATTGAATACAAGTGGCTTAACTCACTGAGCCACCACAGTGCCAGCATTCTGTGTCTTTCTGTCTTTAGAATGGAGGACACTTCAAAGAAGGAGGTACCTTTCTCTGAAGGGAGGAGAGAACTTCCACTTTGACTATGACCTTGTCTAAATAAGATCGAAGTCGGCGAACTCAAAAGGCTTCCATAGCCTTGGCAACTCATGACAAGAGCCGAGGGAGATTACTGATGCCATAAACAAGAGTGTCAATTTGTTAAGTCAACAACAGGAGTCACTGTGTACTTACTCCTCATGTGGGATCTGTCCTTAATGTGTTGTCCAATGTGAAGTAATGCTATAGCTAGTACTGAAACAGTATTTTACACTCTGTGTTTCTGTGTGCAAACTGATGAAATCTTTACTTAGTATATACTGAATCGATCTTCTGTATACAAAGAGAATTGAAAATGAATCTTGATGTGAATGGAATGGGAGAGGGAGCGGGAGATGGGAGGGGTGCGAGTGGGAGGGAAGTTATGTGGGGGAAAGCCATTGTAATCTATAAACTGTACTTTGGAAATTTATATTTACTAAATAAAAGTGAAAATGTGACCCTTAAAAAAAAAAAAAAAGAATGGAGAACACTATAGACTTTGTGTTAGCAGCTTTACTTAAAGAACTGGTACTTCCTGGATCCAACATTTAAACACAACCCAAGAAACAAATCTGTAAGAACTCTAACCTTTTGACTTTTGGACTAAAAACCGTGGTGTCATCCTTGACTTTTAAGTCTGTGCAATAAAATCTTTTTGGTTATTACTTCAGGGTATATCTAGATTGTTCCTGTCTCATCTCTTCTTTTTAATTTTGGACCAAGACAGCATCTTCTCTCATCTTAGTGCAGTAGTCTATTCCCTTAGCTCCTTTCTTCTATCCTTGTATTCTTTTCATATATTCTCAATAGAGTGATCCTTTAAAAATGAAGTTACCTGATTGATAGTAGTCAAAGTCATGTTCAGACACTTTCATTCTCAGCTAGAGGTAGAAACCAGAATCTTTATGTAAGTGGCTTAAAAGGTCCTGCATGATCTGTCCCCTGTTAGATCTCTAAACTCATCCCCTTCTATTCTTGGCTTTTCTCATTTTCTCTAGCCACACTGGCCTTCTTGCTATGGTGCAATTCTCAAGTTTTTGCCTTTGCTATTACACTGCTTAGAGTATGCTTCCTCGAGATAAATGTGTAACAAGCTCCTTCATTTCCTGTAGACCATAACCCAAATATCATTTTTCCTGTGAGGTTTGTCCCATCCATATCCTGTCTTACTGTTGTGCCTTTTAACCCCTCCTTATTTATCAGAAACTGACTTACTATATATTTAATTTACTGTTTTAATTCTTTGCCTTCCCCCATTAAACTCCATGAAGGCAGAGATTTTTATCTATTTTGTTCATTTTCAAATCCTCAGTGCCTGTTAAATTACAGGTATCAATAGGTAACATTTATTGAATGAATGAATGAAATGTTCAAAGTGCTAAATAATCTGCTCATTCTCCTTCCCCTTGTTTTTCCAGATTTATCTTCTAATCATCTTTTTGCTACATTCATTTCTGTTTTGTACCTTGTTCTCTCCTGTTGCAGAATCTTTACACATTTTATCTCCTCTCCTTGGAATATTCTTTCTTTCCTTGCCAACCTTCTTCCCCACCTCTTTCTTTGCTTGGTAACCTCTACTCATCCTTTAGATATCAGTTTAACAAAGAAGCTCCACACTAAGACCTCTATTAAATTCTCTCTCAATTGTGCTATTATGATCTTTTTTTTTTTTTTTTCACACCGGTTTCACTGAAAACTCTACAATGGGTAGGGACCTTGAATGTACTGCTTGCTAGTGTATCTGTCTGAATAGTAAATCCTCAGTAAGTTCTTATGAATACTTCCTTTAAATCTAATTTTCTGTCTCAAGGAATTGACAGGGTATCTATGCTTAGGAATGTCATCCTGTTGAAAACATCATGGTATTGAATCTCATTAGTGGTAAAAATAATATTACCCAGCATTTTTGCTCTATTATGGGTTTTATTAGGAACTTTTTATTTCTTTGTTGGAATTTGTGAAAAGATACAAATCTAGATAGTATTTAGCTCAAGAAATTCTATTTTGGACTCAGTGGAAAACCATGTGTGTACTGATAGATATTATTGCTATATAAGATGCTGTTGCTATATGTAAGGCATATTAATGACCTAGTATATTTACTTACTTTAATATTTAACTTCAAAAAGGTAAAAGATTGATAAACTCTTTTGTCAGTCAGTAGTTTTTTAGTAATTTCACTTTTGAAAAAGTACCTGATGGGAGAAGGGGACGGAGCCAAGATGGCGGAATAGTGAGGGCGCATACCGGTAGTCCGGGAAAAGATAGTTTAATAAAAGTGGAGTTACTGTAGCCTCAGGAAAAGGCTCAGGAAAAAATTGCAGAGGAAACTCTTCCAGATCTAGTGGATGTGACACAGAGGACCTCCGGGGAGAGCAAGGTTGCCCACCACATGGAAGCCCAGCCGCAGAGTCTGCGTGCCAGTGCTCGAAGGGGAGGTGAGACAAAAACCTCAGTAACTCGAGACATTGGCGGGGAAAGGCAGAAAGAGCCTAGAGGGAATGAGGCCTGAAGCCTCCCTGGGGAAAGATCATCAGGCTGACTGGAGGAGAGAACAAAACAAATAAATAAGGGGAACCAGCATGGACACTAGCCTCTCTCTCCATTCACCTTAAAAAGCCGAGCAAGACAGAGCAGGCGCCATTTTATGTATGTAAAGCGGCACCCGCCATTAGCCAAGCAGAAAAACCTGACTGTGGTGGGGAGAAATAACAGGAGGTTAGTACCTAGTGAAAGTGTGGAGCTAACGAACTGAGACTGAAAATCTGAGGTGGGGCGAGAGAACTCACTGAGTACACAAACTCGGTAACCTTGGCAACCCGGTGAGAGACTGTGGAGAAATTTGAGACCACACTGAGGGCTGCATAAACTCTTTGTGTGGTCCCAGGGGTAGAGCAGACGAATACCCACAGGGGCCTGATTTCATACATCAACTACCCTCAATTCCACTCAGCTGTGCAGAATTACTTCCCAACTGAGTCAAAAAAAAAAAAAAGAGAGAGAGAGAGAGAGCGACTGAGCGAGAGAACAATCTGGGTGAGTCACCTTTGGCACACCCTTAACCCTGAAGAACCAAACAGAGCTCTCTGGCCACATCCATCATAGCCTCTAAGGATCCATCAAAAGCAGACAGTCCACTTAATCTAGAGTCACAGTATAATGAGAAAAAGCACCACAGCGAAGAAACCAAAGAATATCTCCAATATGCCAAACAAACGCAGAAACCGAGGTAACAAGAACAAGGAAGATACTATGATGCCGCCAAATGAAAAAGACACCCCAATTCAAGATTATGAAGATGATGACATAGAAGAAATGCAAGAAGTGGATATCAAAAAAATGATAAGAACATTAAGAAGTTCTCAAAAACAAATTCTTGAACTACAGAAATCCTTAATGGACAAGATAGAAAATCTCTCTTGCGAAAATGAAATATTAAGGAGGAATCAAAATGAAATGAAACAACTAATAGAACATGAAACTGTGATAGTGAAGAGAAATCATAATGAAATGAAGAATTCAATAGATCAAATGACAAACACATTAGAGAGCCTAAAAAACAGAATGGGTGAAGCAGAGGAGAGAATATCGGACTTAGAAGACAGCACAGGAAAGTATACAGTCAAACCAAAGAAAAGAGGAAATTAGAAATCTAAAAAATATTGTTGGGAATCTACAGGATACTATTAAAAAACCCAACATTCGGGTTCTAGGAGTTCCTGAAGGCATGGAGAGGGAGAAAGGATTAGAAGGCCTTTTTAGTGAGATACTAGCAGAAAATTTCCCAGGTTTGGAGAAGGACAAAGACATCCAAGTACAGGAAGCTCATAGAACCCCTAATAAACATGACCAAAAGAGATCCTCACCACGACACGCTGTAATTAAACTCACTGCAGTGAAACATAAAGAAAAGATCCTAAAATGTGGAAGAGAGAAACGTCAGATTACTCTCAGAGGATCTCCAATCAGACTCACAGCTGACTTCTCATCAGAAACCCTACAAGCTAGGAGGGAATGGCAAGATATAGCCCAGGTACTAAGAGAGAAAAACTGCCAGCCCAGAATATTATATCCTGCAAAGCTATCATTTGTGAATGAAGGTGAAATAAAGATCTTTCACAGCAAACAGAAATTGAAAGAATTTGTCACCACTCGTCCAGCCCTGCAAAGATGCTTAAAGATTGTGTTACAGACAGAAACAAAGAAACAGGGTCATCAATATGAAAGAAGGTAAAGGAAGGAAACCTCACAGCAAAATATCATAGGAAGTTCAAAACATATATTAGAAAATATCTTTGGCAAATGGCAGGGCAAAGTTACTACTTATCAGTAGTCACATTGAACGTTAATGGCCTGAACTGTCCAGTTAAAAGATTGGCTGATTGGATTAAGAAACAAAACCCATCTATTTGCTGCTTACAAGAAACACATCTTTCCAACAAAGATCCACACAGACTGAAAGTGAAAGGCTGGAAAAAGATATACCATGCCAACAGAAATGAAAAAAGAGCAGGCGTAGCCATCTTAATATTGGACAACATAAAGTTTAACACAAAACTGTTAAGAGAGACAAAGAGGGTCACTATATAATGATTAAGGGATCAATTCAACAGGAAGATATAATGATTATCAATCTATATGCCCTAATTACAGGGCATCAGTTTATTTAAAAGATTTGTTAAGTGACTTAAAGGGAGACTTAGACCCCAATACAATAGTACTGGGAGACTTCAATACTCCACTCTCAGAAATAGACAGATCAACAGGACAGAAGATCAACAAGGAGACAGTAGATTTAAACGACACTATAGCCCAAATGGATCTAACAGATATATACAGAACTTTTCATCCCACACAAAAAACATTTACATTCTTCTCAGCAGTACATGGAACCTTCTCTAGGATTGACCACATACTAGGTCATAAAGCAAGTCTCAGCAAATGCAAAAGAATTAGAATCATACGATGCAGCTTCTCAGACCATAGGGGAATGAAGCTGGAAACTAGCAACTCAGGAATCCCTGGAGCATATGCAAACACATGGAGATTGAACAACATGCTCCTGAATGAAGAAATTTAAAGAGAAATCAAAAATTTTCTCGAAGTAAATGAGGATAACAGCCCAACTTACCAAAACTTATGGGATACAGCAAAAGCAGTGTTAAGAGGAAAGTTTATATCAATAGGTGCCTACATCAAGAAATTGG
This sequence comes from Oryctolagus cuniculus, assembly GCF_964237555.1. Lineage (NCBI taxonomy): Eukaryota > Metazoa > Chordata > Mammalia > Lagomorpha > Leporidae > Oryctolagus > Oryctolagus cuniculus. The sequence goes on along the minus strand of NC_091442.1, from coordinate 103,085,264 downwards.
AAAGGCACCAAATAGATGAGCTTTCAATGCATCTCAAGGATCTAGAAAATCTGCAGCAAACCAGACCCACATCTAGTAGGAGAAGAGAAATAATTAAAATCAGAGAAGAAATCAATAGGATTGAATCCAAAAAAAATTACAAAAAAAATCAGCCAAACGAGGAGCTGGTTTTTTGAAAAAATAAACAAAATTGACACCCCATTGGCCCAACTAACTAAAAAAAGAAGAGAAAAGACCCAAATCAATAAAATCAGAGATGAAAAAGGAAACGTAACAGCAGACACCACAGCAATAAAAAAGAATCATCAGAAATTACTACAAGGACTTGTATGCCAGCAAACAGGGAAATCTATCAGAAATGGATAGATTCCTAGACACATGCAACCTAACTAAATTGAACCAGGAAGACAAAGAAAACCTAAACAGACCCATAACTGAGACAGAAATTGATACACTAATAAAGGCCCTCCCAACAAAGAAAAGCCCAGGACCAGATGGATTCACTGCTAAATTCTACCAGACATTTAAAGAAGAACTAACTCCAATTCTTCTCAAACTATTCAGAACAATCGAAGAAGAGGGAATCCTCCCAAATTCTTTCTGTGAAGCCAGCATCACCAAAATCCCTAAGCCGGAAAAAGATGCAGCATTGAAAGAGAATTACAGACCAATATCCCTGATGAACATAGATGCAAGGCCAGCACCGCAGCTCACTAGGCTAATCCTCCGCCTTGCGGCACCGGCACACCGAGTTCTAGTCCCAGTCAGGGCACCGGATTCTGTCCCGGTTGCCCCTCTTCCAGGCTAGCTCTCTGCTGTGGCCAGGGAATGCAGTGGAGGATGGCCCAAGTACTTGGGCCCTGCATCCCATGGGAGACCAGGACAAGTGCCTCGCTACTGCCATTGGATCAGCGCAGTGCGCTGGCCGCAGCGCGCTGGCCGCGGTGGCCATTGGAGAGTGAACCAACAGCAAAAAGGAAGACCTTTCCCTATGTCTCTCTCTCTCACTCCACTCTGCCTGTTAAAAAAAAAATATATATGCAAATATCCTCAATAAAATTCTGGCCAATAGAATGCAACAACACATCAGAAAGATCATCCACCCAGACCAAGTGGGATTTATCCCTGGTATGCAGGGATGGTTCAATGTTTGTAAAACAATCAATGTGATACACCACATTAACAGACTGCAGAAGAAAAACCATATGATTATCTCAATAGACGCCGAGAAAGTATTTGATAAAATACAATACCCTTTCATGATGAAAACTCTAAGCAAACTGGGTATGGAAGGAACATTCCTCAATACAATCAAAGCAATTTATGAAAAACCTATGGCCAACATCCTATTGAATGGGGAAAAGTTGGAAGCATTTCCACTGAGATCTGGTACCAGACAGGGATGCCCACTCTCACCACTGCTATTCAATATAGTTCTGGAAGTTTTAGCCAGAGCCATAAGGCAAGAAAAAGAAATTAAAGGGATACAAATTGGGAAGGAAGAACTCAAACTATCCCTCTTTGTAGATGATATTATTCTTTATTTAGGGGACCCAAAGAACTCTACTAAGAGACTATTGGAACTCATAGAAGAGTTTGGCAAAGTAGCAGGGTATAAAATCAATGCACAAAAATCAACAGCACTTGTATACACAGGCAATGCCACTGCTGAGGAAGAACTTCTAAGATCAATCCCATTCACAATAGCTACAAAAACAATCAAATACCTTGGAATAAACTTAACCAAAGACGTTAAGGATCTCTATGATGAAAATTACAAAACCTTAAAGAAAGAAATAGAAGAGGATACCAAAAAATGGAAAATTCTTCCATCTCATGGATTGGAAGAATCAATATCATCAAAATGTCCATTCTCCCAAAGCAATTTATAGATTCAATGCAATACCAATCAAGATACCGAAGACCACCTCAGATCTTGTCGCTCCCTTGCCCGCAAAGGAACGACACTGCTCCCAGCTGATCGGTCTTCAGTAGACTTTTATTTAAACAGGATAGAAAAAGAAACCCTTGAGCAAGGGGAGCTCCGAAAGAAAGGGGAAGCACCCGTTACTATTTCACAAATGGCTTATATAGTATATCCTTGCAGAAGCATGTAATGCAAGCTTAGTCCATGCTACATCCATGCGGCGGTGCTCCAGTCCGGTGCCTGATCACGCACAGTCCATGCGCTCCTTGTCCAACCATAAAGGTGATCACGCGCCTTTATCCAATCAAGCTCCTGGTCACGTAGCAGGCAACTCGGGTGCTAACAACAAGCTTCCACCTGGTGTTTTCTCAGTCTTGGTCAGTGGGAAAAGAAGTATGGGAAGCCCCAAGGCCATAGTTGTTTTGACTCTAGCCTGGGGTTATGGAAATGTCCCGATATCGCAGCTCAACAGAAACCATAAACATGCACACAGCAGTAACTAATGCCAATGATCAGCAAGCCAAGCCTTAGCATGTGGGCCCATGGCCGGCTCATGGGTCCCCACAGATCTGGAAAAAATGATGCTGAAATTCATATGGAGACACAGGAGACCTCGAATAGCTAAAGCAATCTTGTACAACAAAAACAAAGCCGGAGGCATCACAATACCAGATTTCAGGACATACTACAGGGCAGTTGTTATCAAAACAGCATGGTACTGGTGCAGAAACAGATGGATAGACCAATGGAACAGAATAGAAACACCAGAAATCAATCCAAACATCTACAGCCAACTTATATTTGATCAAGGATCTAAAACCAATTCCTGGAGTAAGAACAGTGTATTCAATAAATGGTGCTGGGAAAACTGGATTTCCACGTGCAGAATCACGAAGCAAGACCCCTACCTTTCACCTTACACAAAAATCCACTCAACATAGATTAAAGACTTAAATCTATGACCCGACACCATCAAATTATTACAGAGCATTGGAGAAATCCTGCAAGATATAGGTACTGGCAAAGACTTCTTGGAAAAGACCCCGGAGGCACAGGCAGTCAAAACCAAAATTAACTATTGGGATTGCATCAAATTGAGAAGTTTCTGTACTGCAAAAGAAACAGTCAGGAGAGTGAAGAGGCAACCGACAGAATTGGAAAAAGTATTTGCAAACTACACAACAGATAAAGGGTTGATAACCAAATCTACAATGAAATCAAGAAACTCCACAACATCAAAACAAACAACCCACTTAAGAGATGGGCCAAGGACCTCAATAGACATTTTTCAAAAGAGGAAATCCAAATGTCAAACAGATACATGAAAAAATGTTCAGGATCACTAACCATTAGGGAAATGCAAATAAAAACCACAATGGAAGTCAGTCTGGAGATTCCTCAGAAACCTGAATATAACCCTACCATTCAACCCAGCCATCCCACTCCTTGGAATTTACCCAAAGGAAATTAAATTGGCAAACAAAAAAGAAGTCTGCACATTAATGTTTATTGCAGCTCAATTCACAATAGCTAAGATCTGGAACCAACCCAAATGCCCATCAACAGTAGACTGGATAAAGAAATTATGGGACATGTACTCTATAGAATACTATACAGCAGTCAAAAACATTGAAAACCGGTCATTTGCAACAAGATGGAGGAATTTGGAAAACATCATGCTGAGTGAATTAAGCCAGTCCCAAAGGGACAAATATCATATGTTCTCCCTAATCGACGACAACTAACTGAGCACCAAAGAGGAAACTTGTTGAAGTGAAATGGACACTATGAGAAACAGTGACTTGATCAGCTCTTGTCCTGACGGTTGATGTACAATGTAATACTTTATCCATTTTAGTATTTTTTTTTGTTCTAGTACCGTTGGTTGAACTCTGTAATTAACACACAGTTATTCTTAGGTGTTTAAATTTAACTGAAAAGTGATCCCTGTTAAATATAAGAGTGGGAATAAGAGAGAGAGGAGATGTACAATTTGGGACATGCTCAATCGGACTTGCCCCAGATGGTGGAGTTGGAAACGTGCCAGAGGATTCCAATACAATCCCATCAATGTGGCATGTATGAATGCCATCGTACTAGTCCAAGTGATCAACTTCAGTTCACAGTTGATCACACTGATAGGTCTAAGAGTCAAAGGGATCACACAAACAAGACTAGTGTCTGCTAATACTAAATGATAGAATCAAAAAGGGAGAGAACGATCCAACATGCGAAGCGGGATACACAGCAGACTCAAAGAATGGCAGATGTCCTAAATAGCACTCTGGCCTCAGAATCAGCCCTTAAGGCTGAACCCGAAAGACTTCCATAGCCTTGGCAACTCATGACTAGAGCCTAGGGAGATTTCTGACGCCAGAAACAAGAGTGTCAAATTGTTAAGTCAATAACAGGAGGCCGGCGTCATGGCTCACTAGGCTAATCCTCCGCCTTGCGGTGCTGGCACACCGGATTCTAGTCCTGGTCAGGGTGCCGGATTCTGTCCCGGTTGCCCCACTTCCAGGCCAGCTCTCTGTTGTGGCCCGGGAGTGCAGTGGAGGACGGCCCAAGTGCTTGGGTCCTGCACCCTCATGGGAGGCCAGGAGAAGCACCTGGCTCCTGGCTTCAGATCAGTGCGATGCACTGGCCGCAGTGGCCATTGGAGGGTGAACCAACGGCAAAGGAAGACCTTTCTCTCTGTTCTCTCTGTCTCTCTCTCTCACACTATCCACTCTGCCTGTCAAAACAAAACAAAACAGGACTCACTGCGTATGTGTTGTCCAATGTGAAGTAATGCTATAACTAGTACTGAAACAGTATTTTTACACTTTGTGTTTCTGTGTGGGTGCAAACTGATGAAATCTTTAGTTAGTATATACTGAATCGATCTTCTGTATATAAAGAGAATTGAAAATGAATCTTGTGAATGGAATGGGAGATGGGAGGGGCTTGAGTGGGAAGGAAATTATGGGGGGGAAGCCAATGTAATCCATAAACTGTACTTTGGAAATTTATATTTAGTAAATAACAACAACAAAAAAAAAGAATGGAAAATGACCTCAAGGAAAAAAAAAAGTACCTGATGGGTAAAGTTAATATTTTTTAATTTTTAGGGTTGTTTTGAGAATTAAATAATATATGAAAGTATTTTAAATTAAACCTTCCATTTATTATTATCATTTGCTAGATATTTTGTCTGTTGATGTAAAGAGAACTGATTTCATAAATATGATTCTAGCAATATAACAATACTTTCATCCTTCCTTCCCTCATACCTTCCTTCCTTCTTCATTCTTTTTTCTTTTAACTTTTTACAGTAATGTTCTTTCAATTTACTTTATAATTACAGGCTTAATGTTCATCTAAATAAAGAAGTCTGCAAGTAAAAAGTAGAAAGACCACTGTTTCACAGAAATATAGACAAGGGTAGTAAAAAATAATCAGATATCACAAGATGTCAATTTTGCTCATATATATAAGGATTTTTTAGAGTGTAATATATACTTAGGTACTACAAATCAAAGAAAACATATATTTGTCTTCCTGGGTTTGGCTTATTTCACTAAGCATAATTGTCTCTAGTTGCATCCCTTTTGTTGCAAAACAGGGGATTCCATCTCAATTGAGGCTGAGTAGTATTCCATAATGTGTATATACCACATTTTCTTTTTCTAGTCATCAGTTGATAGACATCTGGGTTGATTCAGTATCTTAGCTGTTGTGTTTTGCACTACTATAAACATGCCGGAACAGGTGTCTCTTTCATATGTAGATTCCATTTCCTTTGGGTATATTCCCAGCAGTGGAATGGCTGGGTCATATGGGAGATGAATTTTCTGGTGAATTTCTGAGGAATCTCCATACTGTCTTCCATAATGGTTGTACTAGTTTACATTCCTAGCAACAGTGTAATAGGGTACTGTTTTTTTTTTTTTTTTTTTTTACATTTCTACTAGCATTAGTTATTTTTTGATTTTTGGATGATAGCCATTCTGACAGGAGTAAGGTGAAATGTCATTGTGGTTTTTATTTGCATTTCCATGATGGCTAGTGATCCTGAGCATCTTTTTATGAGTCTATTGGTCATTTGTATTTCATCCTTGAGCCAGGTGCTTCCTCCTGGTCTCCCATTCGGTTGCAGGGCCCAAGCACTTGGGCCATCCTCCACTGCCTTCCCGGGCCACAGCAGAGAGCTGGACTGGAAGAGGAGCAACTGGGACAGAATCAGGCGCCCTAACCAGGACTAGAACTCGGGGTGCTGGCGCCACAGGTGGAGGATTAGCCAAGTGAGCTGCGGCGCCGGCTGGAGTTAGTTCTTTAAATGTCTGGTAGAATTCAGCAGTGAAGCCATCCAGTTCTGGGCTCTAATTCCCGAAGAGATTCTTCTGCAGTTTTTTCCTTAAGACTGTTCCTGAGACTATACTATCTCCACTTTTAGTAAACTTATCTTTTCCTGGACTATCAGTGATCTCCCTCCCTATTCCACCATCTTGGAACCTCCCCTCAAGGTGACTGTTAAGTAATGACTTTGCCCTGCCATTTTTCCAAACACATTGCTGTTTTTTACTTTGAATTTCCTTTGAACTTAAATCGGGAGATTTTCTTCCTTTACTTTCTTTCATTGTGATGACCATGTTTCTATGTTTCTGTGTGCAACACATCCTTAAGCATCTTTTGTAGGGCTGGATGGGTGGTGACAAATTCTTTCAATTTCTGTTTGTTATGGAATTTCTTTATTTCACTTTCATTCATAAATGAGATCTTCGCAGGCTACAGTATTCTGGGTTGACAGTTTTTTTTTCTCTTAAGATTTGGACTATATCTCGCCATTCTCCTAGGCTGTAGGGTTGTTTTTGTTTGTTTGTTTTTTTATTTGACAGAGTTAGTGTGAGAGACAGAGAGAAAGGTCTTCCTTCCATTGGTTCACCCCCCAAATGGCCACTACAGCCAGAACTATGCCGATCCGAAGCCAGGATCCAGATGCTTCCTCCTGGTCTCCCATGTGGCTGCAGGGCCCAAGCACTTGGGCCATCCTCTGCTGCCCTCCCAGGCCACAGCAGAGAGCTGGACTGGAAGAGGAGCAACCAGGACTAGAACCCAGTGCCCATATGGGATGCCGGTGTTGCAGGTGGAGGATTAACCAAGTGAGCCATGGTACCTGCCTGGCTGTAGGGTTTCTGATGAGATGGCATTGTGAGTCTAATTGGAGATCATCTGAAAGTAATCTGGCATTTCTCTTATGCACATTTTAGAATCTTCTCTTTCTGTTTTACCATTGTGAGTTTGACTACAGTGCGTCTTGGCAAAGATCTTTTCTGGTCATGTCTATTAGGAGTTCTATGTGCTTCCTGTACCTGGATATCCCTTTTTTTCTCCAAATTAGGAAAATTTTCTGTTATTATTTCACTATAATGCCTTCTAATCCTCCCTCTCTCTCCACACCTTCATGGACTCCTAGAATCCATATGTTGGGTCTTTTCTTTTTTAGTATCCTGTAGTTTCCCAACAGTGTTTTTTAGTTTTCTAATTTCCTCTTCTTGTCTTTGTTTTGACTGTATAATTTCCTGTGCTTTGTCTTCTAAGTTGGATATTCTTTCTTCTTCACCGATTCTGTTGTTAAGGCTCTCCATCGCATTTTTTATTTATTTTTTATTGAGTTCTTCATTTCATTTTGACTTCTCTTTAAGATTCCAATTTCATGGGAGAAATTTTCTTTCATGTCCTGTATGAATTTTAGTATTTCTTGTATTTGCTTTGTTATTACATCTGTGGAATCTTATAATCAATATTTTGAATTCCATTTTTGCATGTCTTCCATCTCATCATGGTCACAATTTCGTATTGAAATGTTGTGTTCTTTTTGGGGCATCATGTTGTCTTCCTTAATCTTGTTTCTTGAATTGGTGTGTTTGTTGTTTGGTTATGGAGATCCTTGTCGGTTTCTCTTCCTCCTCCTCCTCCTCCTCCTCCTCCTCCTCTTCCTCTTCCTCCTCCTCCCTCCTCCCTCCTCCCTCTTCCCTCTTCCCTCTTCTTCTTCTTCCTCTTTTTTTTTTTTTTTTGCTGTGGCAGATTTTATCTTTGTACTATGACTCTGTAGATAAGTGGAATATCTGCTTTCAGTGAATAGTTAGAGGCTTCTGGCTGTGGCCAGGGAGCTCTGTTCATTTCTTCAGGGTGAAGGTTGTGCCTAAGGTGACACACCCAGGTTTGACGTGGTAAACCTCTCTCTCTTTTTTTAATCAGGAGGGAAATTTATTCTGCTCAGTTGTGGTCTTCTCCTCAAAGGAGACCAGTGCTGGAGCACTAGCCCCAGTGGGTATAATATTCGTCTGCCCTTTCCCAAGGACCAAAGGATCTGTTCAGTCCTCAGTGTAAGTTCAAATCCCCCAGCAATGTCTCTTACCAGGTAACTAGGAAGCCCTGAGCTTATGGAGTCTCCCACTGTGACTGCCCAAAGCCCAGCCACACTGTGAGTCCTCCTACACACCCTTAGTTTTTTTTTTCACAGTCCAGTTCAAAAGCCTCACACACTCACAAGCTCTTAGCCCTCTGTTAGTTCTCCCCATCAGCGTGAGGAGTCTCTACTCGGCTGGTTGCTGGGCACAGACAAGAGCCGGTCCAGCTGTTATGTATGTCCATAATAGCCCCTGCTCTGTCGGCTTGTTACCTGATGTCGTTGTAAAATAATGGGAGAGAAAGAAATGTGTCCATCCCATCCTTTTTTATGTTTTTTTCTCCTCTAGTTTGGCAGTTCCATTATCCCCCACGGGGCTCCAAGCCGAGTTCCCTCTAGGCTCTTCCTGTATCTTTATCACCAGTGGCTTGGGCTACTGTGGTCTGGTCTTACCTTACTTTCCAATGCTGTTACTTAAGCTCTTGGCTGCTGGAGTCCAGAGTTGTGGGTGTCCACGCCCTCCACCTAGGTCTTTTGTGTCCCTCTAATTTCGAAAGAGTTTTCTCCCTAACTCTTCCATGAGACTACACTCTCTACAATTTTTTAAATCTATCTTCTCCTGGGCTAGAGCCGTAAGTTCCCTTCCTACTCTGCCGTCTTGGAACCGCCTCATTGGACTTTTGTTTTAAACCATTATAGAGAACTTGAATTCTTTAGCTAGGATTCATGGTGCAGTTTCCTTTTAACTGTTGACATTTTCTTTAAGCACCTAACTCCTAGAGAAGGAATAAGAGATACATACCACTAATTCAATATCCTAAATAATTGTTGTTTTTAAAAGTCCCACATAAAACACAAAAATCAGCTGCTAAATATAATTGTATAATCCCCTTCCTCAGAGACCTTTTAAGAACTGAGATTATGTTCCATAATTTATGCCTGGAGTGATTAGGGTCCATTTTTAATACCAGGAATCAGTGGGTGATTTTAAAAAGAATATGAATATCCATTGATCATCTTCTTTCTTAAGATGATGAATGACATCTGCTGCTGCTGCTGCTGCTGCTGCTGCTGCTGCTGGTGCTGCTAAAAGGGTTTCTCTCATCCTCTTCTCTGTAGGTTGCCTAATAGTGTAGGACTATCCACTTCTGTGATGTGATCTCTAGTGAAATGAGTAAGATGTAATAGAATATAACTCAAGCCATCTTCCCTCTTGCATAGTGCCTTGAAGATAGTGGATGCCCACTAAACAGGCAGTTCGAAGGCAGTAAGAACCATTGCTTCATTATATATGGGAATATGATTTTCAAATATAAGCCCTGAAAATTGTAGGCTTTGCATGAAGTTATAGATATGAGATATCAAAACAATGAAAAAAAAAAACATTGGATGTAGATTAAAATAGAGCCAGGATGGCATTGTAGCATAGTGGGTTACGTTGCTGCTTGATATTCCTGCATGATGTATCAGAGTACCTGGTTCAAGCCCAGCTCCTTCACTTCTAATCCAGTTTCCTGATAATGAATCCTAGGAGGCAGATGATGAGTTAAGTGCATAGGTCTCTGCCACTCATGTGGGATGGCATTTTGTACTCCTACTTTCAGCCTGTTCCAGCCCTGACTATTCCAGGCATTTGGGATGTGAGGCAGTAAATGTACTACCTACATCTTTGTCTCTGTTCCTTTGACTTTGAAGTAGATGAAAATAAACATTTTTTTAAGTGTAACTTATCACTGTGGTTCTGTGGTTCTTAGTTCTGCTATTAAATTTTTAATGCTCTGTATATTTATGACTATGAATTACAGTAACTGACACTAAAATAAATATCAACATATCTTCTCTTTTAGGTTTACCAAAAATTTATCTCCTGACAAGATAAATCTAAGTACTCTTAAAGGAGAAGGTGAACTGAAGAATTTGGAGTTGGATGAAGAGGTGCTCCAGAATATGTTGGATTTGCCCACGTGGCTTGCTATCAACAAAGTTTGTTGTAATAAGGCATCCATTAGGGTGAGACTGATATTTATGTTTCCTTTCTCTATTTCATCTCTGTCTTTCAAAATGAATATTTCATTTTAAATAATTCTTTCAAGGAACAGTTAACATAATTTAGAGAAAAGAATACCTTTATGTAAGTAGTTGTATGACTGTTTTTTGAATGTAGTTGAAGTCATACAAGGGTACTTCACAAATTTGTAGAAAATGAGCATTATTATTAAATTTTACTACTTCACAAACTTTTTGAAATACTCTTAATGTTATTAGTTTATATACTTTAATTTTTAAAGATTACTAATAATTTTCTAATCATTTAAATTTGGCACATATTCAAAGATAGTTTATCAGTGAGTTTTATTGTTATGAGGCATTTTGAATTTGTAGTGAATAAATATTTCAAGACAAAAAACTGATAAGTTATTTTATTATACTGCACACTTTACTCTCATTTGGAATTTCATCCCCTTTCTTCATTTGCTTCTTCACTTCGAAAGTCTTAGTTTATTTATTTACTAATATTATTGTGCTGCAGATTCTTACTGTTTTACCTCTTTTTGACTATCATGTCAACTTTTATCACTTCTTTAAGATCAATCATAATTTGAGAGTCTGCTCAGTAGAAATACTGTGTGCTACTTTGTTTCATAAAGTTAAAATATAGGCTAAGAAATGATTATGGAAAATTTTCCTGTATCCTTTGGTGTTTATTTTAAGTTTTTGTTCTTCATAAACATAAATAACTACAAAGACAGGACATTTTTAATGCAGGTATATTTGAATGCTATTTATTGATATTTTGCCTACATTTTACATTAATGGTCTCATTTTTTATTTGTGTATCTGCAAAACTATTGATCAGAATTCTAGAATCGAATAAATTTTAAATGATAAGAATTTTGATTATACTTTGCTGGAAACTCTTCATTTAAATTATGAAATTAAAATGTTTTAAGGACTAAGAAACAATAATTAAAAGAACTTGAAGTTCCTATTTTAAAGGCTAACTAAGTAATAAAGCTCTTTATATTTCTTACATAAAATGGACACATCTGATTTTAAAATTGTAGATGAGTCACTCAGTTTATGATTTGCAATTTAAGAAAAATGTCAGGTGATGTGATTTGGTGTTTATCATTGTATTGAGAGAACATCTGTGTTGATTACTGTTTTTCTTTTTTGAAAAAAATTATGTTTTAAAGAAAAATGTTTTTAATTGTAGATCCCATGGACAAAATTGAAAACACACCCCATCTGTTTGGTGAGTTCTGAAACTGCCTCAGAAGTAAACATATGTGCATGTTATCTACTACTCTGTTAATCTTCTGTTTCAAGAAAATAATTTCTTGGATTTATCATTAATTATCTTTCACTTTGATGGGACATAGTTTTCTTAGCCCTTAAATGAAAAGTTTACAATGAGAGGGTATTTAAATTTTTCAGGTCTAGCATATTAGGTTCTAAGTAGATACATTTTATTTTATGGTTGAACAGTGTATTGATTATGGGGTTTTTATTTTATATATATATTAAGATTTATTTTTATTTATTTTAAAGAGTTACGAGAGAGAGAGAGAGAGAGAAGGTGAAGAGATCTTCCATCTATTGGTTCATTTCCCAAATAGGCACAATGGCCAGGGGTGGGCCAGGTGGAAGCCAGGAGCCTGGAGCTTCTTCCAGGTCTCCCCGTGGGTAGAGAGGCCCAAGCAATTGGGATATCTTCCTCTGCTTTCCCAGGTGCATTAGGAGGGAGCTGGATTGGAGGTGGAGCAGCTGAGTCTTAAACTTTGTTCATATGGGATGCTGGTGTTGCAGGTGGCTGCTTAACGCCCTATACCACAATGCCGACCCCAAGGACATTTTTCTTTTTATTATTATTATTATTTATTCTTTATTTTTTTGACAGGCAGAGTGGACAGTGAGAGAGACAGACAGAGAGAAAGGTCTTCCTTTGCCGTTGGTTCACCCTCCAATGGCCGCCGCGGCTGGCGCGCTGCAGCCGGAGCACCGCGCTGATCCGATGGCAGGAGCCAGGAGCCAGGTGCTTCTCCTGGTCTCCCATGGGGTGCAGGGCCCAAGCACTCGGGCCATCCTCCACTGCACTCCCTGGCCACAGCAGAGAGCTGGCCTGGAAGAGGGGCAACCGGGATAGAACCCGGCGCCCCGACCGGGACTAGAGCCCAGTGTGCCGGCGCCGCAAGGCGGAGGATTAGCCTAGTGAGCCACGGCGCTGGCCTCTCTGCTTTTTAATTCTATCAGTTATTATTAGCAGACACTAGTCTTGTTTATGTGATCCCTTTGACACTTTATCCTGTCATCATGATCAATTATGAACTTAAACCGATCACTTTGACTAGTGAGATGGCATTGGTACATGCCACCTTGATGCGATTCAATTGGAATCCCTGGCACATTTCCAGCTCTACCATTAAGGGTAAGTCTGAGTGAGCATGTGCTGAACTATACATCTACTATTCCCACTCTTATATTTAACAAAGATCACTTTTCAGTTACATTTAAATGCCTAAGAATAATTATGGTTTTGATTTGCATTTCCCTGATGGTTTAGCTCCTTTCTTAAAGATACGTTGGTTGTAGATGTGTGGGTTGATTTCTGGCATTTCTATTTCATTCCATTGGTCTATCCATCTGTTTCTGTACCAGTACCAGGCTGTTGTGATTGTAACTGCCTGTAGTGTCTTGAAATCAGGTATTGTGATGCCTCCAGCTTTGTTTTTGTTGTATAAGTGTTCACTATTCTGGGTCTCCTGTGTTTCCAAGTGAATTTCAGCATCATTTTTTTCTATATCTGAGAAGAATATCCATGGTATTTTGATTGGTATCACTTTGAATCTGTAAATTGCTTTTGGTAGTGTGGACATTTTAATAATATTGATTCTTCCAATCCATGAATATGGAGATTTTTCCATTTCTTTGTATCTTCTTCTATTTCTTTCTGTAATGTTTTATAATTCTCATCATAGAGCTCTTTGACATTCTGGTTAAAATTATTCCAAGGTATTTGATTGTTTTGGTAACTATTGTGAATGGGAGTGATCTTAGAAGTTCTCTCTCAGCTGTGGCATAGTCTGTGTATAGATAGGATGGTGATTTTTGTGTGTTGATTTCATACCCTGGCACTTTACCAAATTCTTCTATGAGTTCAATAGTCTCTTAGTGGAGTCTTTTGGATCCCCTATGTATAGAATCATGTCATCTGCAAATGGGGATAGTTTGACTCCCTCCTTCCCAGTTTGTATCCCTTTGATTTCTTTTTCTTGCCTAATGGCTCTAAAACTTCCAGGACTATATTAAATAGCAGGGTGAGAGTAGATATTTTTGTCTGGTTCCTGATCTTTGGGGACACACTTCCAGCTTTTCCTCATTCAGTACTCTCTTGGCCAAGAGTTTGTCTTAAATTGCATTGATTGTTTTGAGGAATGTCCCTTCTATATCCAATTTGCATAAAGTTTTCATCATGAAAGGATATTCTATTTATCAAATGCTTTCTCTGCATCTATTGAGATAATTGTATGGTTTTTGTCCTTCAGTTTGTTAATGCGCTGTATCACATTGATTGCAAATGTTGAACCTGCATATGTGAGATCCACTTGTTTTGAGTGAATTATATGTCTGATGTGTTGGATTCAATTGGCTAGTATTTTGTTGATGATTTCTGTATCTGTGTTCATCAGGGCAATTGGTCTTTAGTTCTCTTTCTCTGTTGTGTCTTTTCCAGGTTTAACAATTCAGGTGTTGCTGGCTTTAGAGAAGGATTTTGGGAGTATTTCCTCATTTTTAGTTGTTTTGAATAACTTGAGAAGAATTGGAGTTATTTCTTCTTTAAATGTCTTGTAGAATTCAGCATTGAAGCCATCCCATCCTGGGCTTTTCTTTGTTGAGAGGGTATTTATTAGTGATTCAATTTCTGTCTTTGTTGTTGGTCTGCTTAGGTTTTCTATGTCTTCATGGCTCAGTTTAGGTAGGTTGTATGTGTCCAGGAATCTATCCATTTCTTCCAGTTTCCCAATTTGTTCTCATACAGCTCTTTGTAGTAATTCCTGATTTTTTTTATATCTGTGTTGTCTCTTGTTACATTTGCTTTTTCATCTCTAATTGTATTTATTTGGATCTTCATTTTTTTTTTAAGTTGGCTCAGTGGTGTGTCTATTTTGTTTATTTTTTCAAAAAGCCAGCTCTTTATTTTGCTAATCTTTTGTTGTTGTTTTTTATTTGTTTGTTTTCAATTTTGTTTATTCTCTGATTTTAATTATTTTCTCCTACTCATTTTGGGTTTGGTTTGCTGTTGTTTTTCTAGTTCTTCGAGTGGTGTTGATAGCTCTTCTATTTGGTACCTTTCAAATTTTTTTGATGTAGGCACCAATTGCTATAAACTTCCCTTAAACACTGCTTTTGTTTTATTCCATAAGTTCTGATATGTTCTATTGTAATCTTCATTTGTTTTGAAAAATTTTTTGATTTCTCTTTTTATTTCTTCTATGACCCACTTCATTCAGCAGCATGTTGTTCACTCTTTGTGTGACTGTATATTTTCTAGAGATTCTTGAGTTGTTGATTTCCAGCTTCATTCCATTGTGGTAAGAGAAGATGGGTGGTATGATTTTGATTTTTTTTTTTAATTTGCTGAGGATTGTTTTATGGCTTAGCGTGTCATCTATCCTAGATAAAATTCCATGCACTGGTGAGAAGAATGTGTATTCTGCAGCTCTGAGGTGAAAAGTTTTGTAGATATCCGTTAGGTCCTTTTGTTCTGTAGTGTAGATTAACGCTGTTGTTCCTTGTTATTTTCTGTGTGGTTGACCTGTAATTGGGTGTGTATACATTTGTTATAGTCACATCTTCCTGTTAAATTGATTAGATAGTGCCCTTCTTTGTCTCTTTTAACAGTTGTCATGTTAGTCTATTAGGATAGCAACACCAGCTCTTTTTTGGTTTCTGTTAGCATGGTGTATCTTTTCCATCCTTTAACTTTCAGTCTGCATGCAACCTTGTTGGTGAGATGTGTTTTTTGTAGGCAGCAAATAGATAGGTCTTGTTTTTTATTCTACTCAGCCAGTCTATATCTTTAAACTGGATTGTTGAGGCCATTTATATTCAAGGTGACTATTGATAAATAAGAACTTGACTGTGGGGAGCAACTGGGAGCAACTTGGACTAGACTAAGTTACTGGAATTAAGACTTATTTTATGCATCTGCTCTCCCACAATATGGCATTGAGAAGGGAGTAACAGCTTCTACACAGCTGCCTCCAGTTCAACCAATAAACAGCAGGACCTGCTCCTGATTGGAGGAGAGCAGCGTACTCGGCGTGTGGGTAGCAGAGTTGGGATTGGTGGAAGAGGACTATAAAGGAGGAGAGAGACAACATGCACGGAGGAACATCTATCTGAAGGAACACCTGTGCAGCCCCCGAGAGAGCCGGCCGGCGGTGTGCCACTCCCCCGTGGAAGTGGGGAAAGTGGCTAGGGGGAACCGCCCTTCCACGGAGGTGGAAGGGACGGTAGCAAACCCGGGGAGGGCCGAGCAGACAAAAGAACAGCGCAGGGTCCTGTGTCGTTCCTCCACTAAGACGGGGAGCGATACTTGACCCTACCATTTTTCTGGGAAAACTCCCATTTTTTATTTTGTATTTCCTTTGTAATTTTACTGGGAGATTTTCTGCATTCACCTTTTTTCATGGTGATGACTCTCTGTGTTTTTTTTTGTTTGTTTGTTTTTTGGTTTTTTGTGTGTGTGTGTGTGTGTGTGTGTGTAGCTCTTCCTTAAGCATCTCTGTAATGCTGGACAAATGATGACAAATTCTTTAAGTTTCTATTTGTTATTGAAGGAAGGTCTTTATTTTACCTTCATACAGAAATTAGAGTTTGCGTGGCACAGTATTCTGGGTTGACAGGTTTTTTTCTCTTAAGATTTGGACTGTGCATCTCCATTCTCTTCTATCCTGTAGGGTTTCTGATGAGAAGTCAGCTGTGAATCTAATTGGAGATCCTCTGAAAATAATCTGGCATTTCTCCTGTGCACATTTTAGAATCTTTATGTTTTACTGTGTTGAGTATGACTACAATGCATTGTGGTAAGGATATTTCTGGTCATGTCTATTAGGAGTTCTATGTGCTTCCTGTACTTGGATATCTCTTTCTTTCTCCAAATTAGGAAAGTTTTCTAAATTATTTTACTAAAAAGGCTTTCTAATCCATTTTCACTTTCCATGCCTTTATGAACTCCCATGACCATATGTTGGGTTGGTTGATAGTATCCTATAAATCTCCAACACTGTTTTTTAGTTTTCTAATTTCTTCTTCTTTTCTTTTGTCTGACTTTAAGGTTTCCAGAGATTTGTCTTCTAACTCGGATAATCTTTATTCTGCCTCACTGAGTCTGTTGTTAAGGCTTTCTACCACAGTTTTTATTTGTACTACTGAATTCTTCACTTTCAATGTTTCATTTTGCTATCTCTTTAAAATCTCAGTTTCGCAGGAAAACTTTTCATTTATGTCATGTATGGATTTTTGTTCATGTATTTACCTCTGATTACTTCTCAATAATCCCATGATCCATTTTGTGAATTCCTTTTCTGGTATTTCTTCAGTCTCTTTATCTTCACATTTCTAGTATTGAAGTGTTGTGTTCTTTTCAGGGAGTTATGTTGTCTAATTTATTCTTGTTTCTTGAATTGCTGTGTTTGTATTTGAAATTTGTGGAGATACTAGTTTTTTTTTTTTCTAATTTCTTTTTTTCCCTGTGATTACTTTTATCTTTGGACTACAACTCTGTGGTTTAGTGGAGTATCTACTCTTTTACTGAATACCCAGATGTGTGTACCTGATGTGGTCAGGGAGCTCTGTTCAGTGCCCCAGGTTGAGGGGAGAGTCCAAGATGACACTGAAGTTGGGCATGGTCAAATTTTTTTTTTTTTTTTATCAGAGAGGAGGGTTTTTCTGCTCTTTTGGTGTTTTCTCTTGCTAACCTCTTCTCCAAGGAGACCAATGCCTGGCCATTAGCCCCATGGGTAAAGTATTTGTGCAGGCTGCCACAATAACTACATAAAGGATCTGTGTAGTTCTTGATGTAAGCACAGGACCTGAGCTGTGACCCTCAACAGGGAATCAGAGATTCTCCCAGTGTGTGGAGCTGCCAAAAGTGACTATCCAATGACCCAGCCACACCCTGTGCCCTCCCACATAGCCATAGTGTTTTTGTTTGTTTGTTTGTTTGTTTTTAAGATTTTACTTATTTATTTGGGAGGTGAAGTCAAAGATAGGGAGAGACGCAGAGAACGATCTTCCATCTGCTGGTTCACTCCCCAGAAGGCCTCAACAGCTAGAGCTAAGCCACCGATCAGGAGCCAGGAGCTTTTTCCACATCTCCCATGCAGATGCAAAGTCCCAATCACTTGGATCATCTTCTACAGCCTTCTCAGGCCACAACAGAGAGCTGGATTGGAAGAGGAGCAGCTGGGACACGAACCAGTTGCCCATATGGGATGCCAGCTCTGCAGATGGCGGCCTTATTTGCTACTCCACAGTGCTGGCCTTAGCCCCAGTGTTTTCACAGTCCCAGCACACAAGGCTCTCACAGTTATGAGCACCCAGCCCCTTGTCAATTCTCCCAGCCAAACCCATGGATGTCCTCTTGGCTGGTTGCTGGGCATGTGGACACAAGCTAGTGCAGCTGTTACCTACATCCAAAATGGCACCACCGTCTCTTGTATTACAGGACTCCTATGCCAACTGGTTGGTTCCAGCCTTTTTTTCCCTTTAGGTTGTCAGGTACACTGTCCCCCATAGGGCTCCAAGCTATACTCACGACAGACTCTTCTTGCAGCTTTATCACCAGTGGCTAGGGCTGCTGCATTCTGGTCTCATTCTCCATAGGTGGTTCTGAGGCTCTTGGCTGCTGGCATCCTGAGTCATGCACGTCCATACCCTCCACGTAGGCCCACAGTTCCCTCTAAATTGCGTGGAGTTTCCTCTGTAGTTTGCACCTAACTCTTCCCTAAGATTGCACTCTCTCCACATTTTAAATTTCATTTAGGTGTTGTTGTTGTTGTGTTTTTTTTTTTTTTTTTTTTTTTTTTTTTTTTTTTTTTTTTTTTTTGGCAGAGT
The DNA here is from genome assembly GCF_964237555.1 of Oryctolagus cuniculus. Taxonomy (NCBI): domain Eukaryota; kingdom Metazoa; phylum Chordata; class Mammalia; order Lagomorpha; family Leporidae; genus Oryctolagus; species Oryctolagus cuniculus. The sequence goes on along the minus strand of NC_091442.1, from coordinate 103,066,824 downwards.
GTCTTGGCTTTCTATGCTTAAAATATTCTCATGGGCTCTTCAGCCAGATCTGAATGCCTTAAGGGCTCATTCTGAGGCCAGAGTGCTTCCCTTCTATGAGTCTGCTGTGTATCCCACTTCCCATGTTGGATCGTTGTCTCCCTTTTTGATTCTATCAATTAGTATTTGCAGACACTAGTCTTGTTTATGTGATCCCTTTGACTCTTAGTCCTATCATTATGATCAATTGTGAACAGAAATTGCTCATTTGGACTAGTGAGATGGCATTGGTACATGCCACCTTAATGGGATTGAATTGGAATCCCTTGGCATGTTTCTAACTCTACCATTTGGGGTAAGTCCGATTGAGCATGTCCCAAATTGTACATCTCTTCCTTCTTTTATTCCCACCCTTATATTTAACAGGGATTACTTTTCAGTTAAGTTTCAACACTTAAGAATAATTGTGTATTAATTACAGAATTCAACCAATAGTATTGAATAGAACAAAAAAATAATAAAAGGGATAACGTATTAAGTTGTTCATCAACAGGGCAAGGGCTGATCAAGTCACCATTTCTCATAGTGTTCATTTCACTTGATAGGTTTTCTTTGTGGATAGTTGTCACTGATCGGGGAGAACATATGATATGTGTCCCTTTGGGACTGGCTTAATTCACTCAGCATGATGTTTTCCAAATTCCTCCATCTTGTTGCAAATTACCATATTTTTTTTGTTTGTTTACTGCCATATAGTATTCTATAGAGTACATATCCCATAATTTCTTTATCCAGTCTACCGTTGATGGGCATTTAGGTTGGTTCCAGGTCTTAGCTATTGTGAATTGAGCTGCAATAAACATTAGGGTGCAGACCACTTTTTTGTTTGCCAATTTAATTTCCTTTGGGTAAATTCCAAGGAGTGGTATGGTTGGGTTGTATGGTAGGGTTATATTCAGGTTTCTGAGGAATCTCCAAACTGACTTCCATAGTGGCTTTACCAGTTTGCATTCGCACCAACAGTGGGTTAGTGTCCCTTTTTCCCCACATCCTCGCCAGCATCTGTTGTTGGTAGATTTCTGTATGTGAGTCATTCTAACCGGGGTGAGGTGAAATCTCATTGTGGTTTTGATTTGCATTTCCCTGATTGCTAGTGATCTTGAACATTTTTTCATGTGTCTGTTGGCCATTTGGATTTCCTCTTTTGAAAAATGTCTTTTGAGGTCCTAGGCCCATCTCTTAAGTGGGTTGTTTGTTTTGTTGTTGTGGAGTTTCTTGATCTCTTTGTAGATTCTGGTTATTAATCCTTTATCTGTAGCATAGTTTGCAAATATATTTTCCCATTCTGTCGGTTGCCTCTTCACTCTCCTGACTGTTTCTTTTGCAGTACAGAAACTTCTCAATTTGATGCAATCCCTGTGCCTCCGGGGTCTTTTCCAAGAAGTCTTTGCCGGTGCCAGTATCTTGCAGGCTTTCTAATATTCTCTAATAATTTGATGGTGTCGGGTCGTAGATTTAGGTCTTTAATCCATGTTGAGTGGATTTTTGTGTAAGGTGTAAGGTAGGGGTCTTGCTTCATGCTTCTGCACATGGAAATCCAATTTTCCCAGCACTATTTGTTGAATAGACTGTCCTTACTCCAGGAATTGGTTTTAGATCCTTGATCAAATATAAGTTGGCTGTAGATGTTTGGATTGATTTCTGGTGTTTCTATTCTGTTCCATTGGTCTATCCATCTGTTTCTGTACCAGTACCATGCTGTTTTGATAACAACTGCCCTGTAGTATGTCCTGAAATCTGGTATTGTGATGCCTCCGGCTTTGTTTTTGTTGTACAAGATTGCTTTAGCTATTCGAGGTCTCCTGTGTCTCCATATGAATTTCAGCATCATTTTTTCCAGATCTGAGAAGAATGTCTTTGGTATCTTGATTGGTATTGCATTGAATGTATAAATGGCTTTTGGGAGAATGGACATTTTGATAATATTGATTCTTCCAATCCATGAGCATGGAAGATTTTTCCATTTTTTGGTATCCTCTTCTATTTCTTTCCTTAAGATTTTATAATTCTCATCATAGAGATCTTTAACGTCCTTGGTTAAGTTTATTCCAAGGTATATGATTGTTGTTGTGGCTATTGTGAATGGGATTGATCTTAGCAGTTCTTTCTCAGCAGTGGCATTGCCTGTGTGTACAAATGCTGTTGATTTTTGTGCATTGATTTTATATCCTGCTACTTTGCCAAACTCTTCTATGAGTTCCAATAGTCTCTTAGTAGAGTTCTTTGGATCCCCTAAATAAAAGCCCAGGACCAGATGGATTCACTGCTGAATTCTACCAGACATTTAAAGAAGAACTAACTACAATTCTTCTCAAACTATTCAGAACAATTGAAAAAGAGGGAATCTTCCCAAATTCTTTCTATGAAGCCAGCATCACCTTAATCCCTAAGCCGGAGAAAGATGCAGCATTGAAAGAGAATTACAGACCAATAACCCTGATGAACATAGATGCAAAAATCCTCAATAAAATTCTCGCCAATAGAATGCAACAACACATCAGAAAGATCATCCACCCAGACCAGGTGGGATTTATCCCTGGTATGCATGGATGGTTCTATGTGTGTAAATTAATCAATGTGATACACCACATTTACAGACTGCAGAAGAAAAAACATATGATTATCTCAATAGATGCAGAGAAAGCATTCAATAAAATTCAACACCCTTTCATGATGAAAACTCTAAGCAAACTAGGTATAGAATCAATACAATCAAAGCAATTTATGAAAAACCCACAGCCAGCATCCTATTGAGTGGGGAAAAGTTGGAAGCATTTCCACTGAGATCTGGTACCAGACAGGGATGCCCACTCTCACCACTGCTATTCAATATAGTTCTGGAAGTTTTAGCCAGAGCCATAAGGCAAGAAAAAGAAATTAAAGGGATACAAATTGGGAAGGAAAAAGTCAAATAATATTTTGATTATTTATGTAAAGTAAAATATCCAACTAATTGTTTACCTTTTTTAATATTTTTTTAGTCCCTGGATAAAGTAATAATGGAAATGAGTACATGTGAAGAACCACGAGCTCCTAATGGCCCATCCCCAATTGCAACTGCGTCAGGACAAAGGTAAACTATTTCTGTGAATCTGTGTCACTCTTGTAGTATGTTTTTTCTATAGTCAACTCAGTTATCTGCAGTAATGGGATAGAAAATACAATCCCTTATCCTTATACAGCTTCTATTTCAGTTACTTCTCCCATCAAACATTTTATAGTGTTAGTTATATATACTGTGAAAATTTTGGCTTCTTATATTTGTCTTCCTTTCCTTGCTGTTAAATAAAGGTAATTAACCAAGGGTAGAGCAGTAGCAGAAAATGGAAACAAAATGCTTAGGCATTCTATAAGTCAGACAGTCTGTGAATATATAGTCCCCTCATTTTCCATGATTTTGCTTACTGCAGTTTAAGTTACCTGTGGTCTAATACAATCAGACAAAGCTTAACAATTCCTAAGTTTCAATTTAAACTCCTGTTCTGAGCAGTATGATGAAATTTTATGCTGTGCTGTTCCACTTTTGAGAGGTGTGTCATCCATTTTTTCCACCATATCTATGCTTGTATATACTATCTGCCCATTAGTAGCTTTTTCGAATATTTGTTAAATTTTAGCACAATTTTATCATAATGTACTTATTTCTTAAACTCTGAATCAACTCTCTTGTTGTAATTACATTCTTTTTTTAATTAATTTTTTAAACCTCCTTTCTCTGAAATTTTATTTCAGTAGGTCTGGAATGTATATCAAGAATATGAATGCAGAGTAGGCATTTGGTCTAGCAGTTAAGCTGCTGATGAGGATGCCTCTGTTCTACATTGGAGTGCTTGGATTTAATTCCTGGCTCTGCCTATTAATTCCAGCTTCCTGCTCATGCAGCCTCTGAGAAGCAGTGATGGTAGTTCAAGTAATTGGGTTATTGCCACTCATATGGGAAACTGGGATTGAGTTTCATCAGCCCCGGTGTTTCATCTTGGCCTAGTCCCAGTCATGAGCATCTAGGAAATGAAACAGTAGATGTAAGATCTTTCTGTCTCTCTTGCTGTCTCTCCCATACAGGTGCCAGGGGCACAATTACTTGATCTGTCATCCCCTGCCTCCTGGGATGCATTAGCATAAAGCTGGTTCAGAATATGAGTAGCCAGGACTTGAACCAGTGCTCTAATATGGGGTGTTGGCTTTACAAGTGACAGCTTAAGTCACTGGACCACAGAGCCAGCCCTGTGGTAAACTTCGTAAATTCATTTTGTCACTTCACTTGTGGAGATAAACTCCTATGTAAAGATTATCAAACTCAGAAGAAACTCAGTAAACTGTACCTTCATCTTTTTAGCTAATTATAGACAATATAATCTCAAAGATGTAGACTTTAGTCATTGGTTCAGAATTCACCCTTCTGATGGTAGATCCTGCAATATGTATTGTAATATTTTACTTCTAAATTTTTTTTAAGATTTATTTTTTTGTTTGAAAGGCAGAATGAGAGGGGGAGAGGTTCTGTCTACTGGTTCACTTTTCAAATGGCTACAGTGACTGGAGTTGGGCCAGGCTGAAAGTCAAGAGCCAAAAACTCCATTCTGGTCTCCCATGTTCGTGACAGGGACCTAAGCACTGGGGCCATATCCCACTGCCTTCCCAGGCACATCAGCAGGCAGCTGGATGGGAAGCAGGGTAGCCGAAACTAACTAGCACTGCAATATGGGTTGCTGGCATTGCAAGGGGGAGCCTAACCTACTGCACCACAACACTGGTCCTGGATTGTAACATTTTAAAAATGTGTATAAAATTAGAACAGGTAGAGTTAGATACTCCAAAGGGTATTCCCAGATAACTATGATGGAAATATTCTTTCCAACTCTAGAAATATTTCTATATTGAATGACCAGTATTTGCTGTTAGGATCAAAGTAGCTCTTCTCTAGGATGATGATGAATTCATGCCCTTCAGTTCTCAGTTTTCTAAACTCAGTAGCTGACCGCCTCACTTTATACCAGAATTACCTAAAGCAAGCCAAGGAGTTTTTAAGTTTCTATACCTACATCAATTCACTTACAGAGCACAGCAACCTTTTCAGACAAACGTAATTTGCTTTTCCAAAGGGAGAAACTGAGACTTTCAGGAGGTTATTTATATGAATGCTACTATTAATAATTATAAATGATGCTTATATTTTACAAAGTATTTACCTTGAATTAAGACTTGGCTTATTTAGTTCATGTGCTTATTTCATGCAGTATACATATAATTTATGAGGTATTGCCTAATTTAAAAGATGAGTTGTCTGGGGCTGGTGCTGTGGCGCAGCAGGTGAAGCTGCCACCTGCAGTGCTGGCATCCCATATGGGCATCAGTTTGAGTCCCAGCTGCTCCGCTTCCCATCCAGCTCTCTGCTTGGGCCCCTGTACTCACGTGGGAAAGCTTGGAGGAAGCACCTGGCTTCTGGCTTCAGATTGGCGCTGCTCCAGCCATTGCAGCCAGCTGGGGGGTGAACCAGCGGATTGAAGACCTCTGTCTGCCTCTCCTTCTCTCTCTCTGTAATTCTGACTTTCAAATAAATGAATAAATCTTTAAAAAAAAAAAAAGGATGAGTTATCTGAGACTTAGAAAGTTGAAGTAATTTACTCATTAAGATAGTATGTGAAAAAAGAGCAGCAGCAAGTATAGAGGAGGGATGTGGGTGATGGATAGAGATGATGGGTTCATTTTAGACATAATGAATTTGAAATACATGAAAGGCAGCCTGGGTAGAGATATCTGGTGGGCATTTTAATTTGTAGTCTAAAGGCCCACTAAGAGAACTGTTTAGAGATATTTAGAAATAATGGGCATATTGATGATTATTGGAATAATCTGACATTTGGGCAAATTCTACCACCCTTGCTGCCAAAATACATTGGCAATCTGTATTTCAGTCATCCTATACTACTCATTCTCAAGATGTGACCTCTATTTTCCAATCTCTGTGCCTTTACCCACACCTTTCCCTATTTAAGATTTCCCTTCCTTCCCTTCTTTCTGTGGAACCTTCATCCTTCCTTCCTGGACTTATTTCTCCCCAGTTATAAGCAGTTTCTCCTACCAAGATGTATACTGTTGATTCCTTTTTTAAAAGCACTTAACTATAGACTGCCTAATGTTACACTTACTAGGGTATGTTTTCTCCTTCTCAAGCAATTTGTGAGTCTAATGCTCCAGTGAAGTTTTTGTTTTCTTTAGGCCCCAGCTTATTCACGTGGATCAATAAATACTTGTTGAATTGAATTAAGAGTGTGGATTTTTTTTTCTTTTGATTTATTCCCAAATATTTGGTTTGATTCCAATTAGACTTTCTAACCTTCTTTGTGTAAGGTAATTAGCCCTGTGTTACTTTATACAAGCTAGTTGTCCAGATTAATGCTTTTTGTAAGTAAACAGCTATGGGCATTGATTTTAATAAAGTAATCCAGAGAGTAACTTCCAATTTTAAAAATCCTTTACATATTTACAAGAGAATTTTTGTTTCAAGATTTATTTATTTATTTGGAAGGCAGAGTTACAGAGAGAGGAGGAGAGACTCAGAGATCCATCTTTAATCTGAAGCCAGGAGCCTGCAACTCAGTCCAGATCTCCTTTGTGGGTGACAGGGGCCCAACTACTTTTGTATCATCTACTGCTTTCCCAGGTGCATTGGCAGGAAACTGGAGAGGAAGTGGAGCAAATGGGACTCAAACCAGTGTTATTACGGGATGTCAGTGTTGCAAACAGCAGCTTAACAATCTGGGTCACATGGACCCCTGGGAAAGCATTCTTATAACTTACACATAACCAGACTACATTATTATTTTTAGGAAAAAAAAACAAATTAGTTCTTTAATTATTTTGTAACAAAATTGAAAAATATAACATTATGACAGTCTGTATATTTGTTGAGAATATTAACAGATAACTTACACTTTTCTGATTTTTATTTTTTGCCTTTAGTGCGTTATTTTCTGTTTGACTTTTTTTCCAGTGAATATGGCTTTGCAGAAAAAGTAGTTGAGGGAATTACTGTTTCTGTGAATTCCATTGTTATCAGAATTAGAGCAAAAGCCTTCAATGCATCCTTTGAACTTTCTCAGCTGCGTATCTATAGCGTAAATGCTAACTGGGAACATGGAGATTTAAGGTTTACTCGTATTCAAGATCAACAGAGAGGAGAGGTAACTATTTTTTAAATTTTTTTTTTATTTTCAGTTGACATACAGTATTGATACATATTTTTGGGATACAGCATGACACTTCAATTTGTTTATACAATGCATGATGATCATATTGGAGTAATTGGCATATCCTTCACCTCAGATATTTATTGTTTCTTTTTATTTTTTTAAAAAAATCTCCATGAAAATTTTTAAAGACATTTAAAATAATCATCTTATTGTTGTCCAGATGCATATATTACTAGATTTACTTTCCTTGCCTTTTAACTGTACTTTTCTTTGTATTACTCTTAACCATTTAATTATAAAATGCACATCTTTTAAAAATTATTACTTTAATAAATCTTTAGTTAATGGAATTATAAAGCCATATTTTAATGTCTCAGCATCTCAGAATTGAATTTTAAACTTATAAGACAAAAACATGTTGTTTAGCTGCTTTTTGGTCCATTGGTTTATATTTCACATTAAATTCCTTAGAATAAAAATATTAACAACTTTACAAGTGATTGATACAATGATAAAGATATGTTGCTGAATTTTAAGTATGTAATTTTGAAAATTGAAAGCATGATAAATATATCTAGAATGTTATGAAAAGTAGTTTATTTATTTTTTTTTTTCAAATATACATTTTTATCATGTGGCATGAGTAACTGAAGCTAATCTCTGTATTCCCATTAGGTTTTAACATTTAAAGAAATAAATTGGCAGATGATTCGAATAGAAGCAGATGCTACCCAAAGTTCACATCTTGAAATTATGTGTGCTCCTGTTCGATTAATAACCAATCAATCAAAAATCAGAGTCACACTTAAAAGAAGAGTAAGTGAACCAGATTACTTTTTTTTTCTTTTTTTGCCAGAAACTTTATTTAAGGTATACAAACTTCATGTTTTTATAAATACAACTTTAGGAGCACAGTGATTTTTCCCACCCCATCCTCCCACTCCAAACATTCCACCTCCCTCTCCCATTCCCATTCATATTTTTTACTGCAGTTAACTTTATACACATAAGATTAACTCTATACAAAGTAAAGAGTTCAATAAATACTATGAAAACATAAACCTGTTCCTCAACAGTCCAGACAAAGGCTGTTCAAAATCATCACATGTCAAAGAATCTATTTCATTTCTATAGATTACCTTTTAAGTACAGATCACGGAGAACATATGGCATTTGTACTTTTGGGACTGGCTTATTTTATTAAATATAATGTTTTCTAGTTGCTTACATTTCGTTGCAAATAACAGGATTTTTTTTTTACCACTATATACTAAAACTTCCAGGAATATATTGAATAGCAATGGTGAGAGAGAGCATCCTTGTCTGATTCCCTATTTCAGTGGAATGCTTCCAACTTTTCGGCATTCAGTAGGACGCTGGCTGGCCCTGGGTTTGTCCTAAATTGCCTTGACTGTGTTGAGGAATGTTCCTTTTGTATCCAATTTGCTTAAAGTTTTCCTCATGAAAGAGGAAAGCATTTTATCAAATGCTTTCTCTGCATCTCTTGAGATCACCATATGGTTTTTGTTTTTCAATTTTTTAACATGATATATCACAGTGATTTATTTATAAGCAAATGTTGAACCATCCCTGTATACCTAATATTAATCCCTCTTGGTCTGGGTGAAGGATCATCCTGATGTGTTGTTGGAATTGATTGGCTAGTATTTTGCTGAGGATTTTTACATCTATGCTCATCAGGGAAATGGGTTTGTAGTTCTCTTTCTCTGTTGTGTCTTTTTCAGGTTTAGGAATTAAGGTGATGCTGGCTTCTTAGAATTTGGGAAGATTCCTCCCTTTCAAATTTTTTGAATAACCTGAGAAGAATTGGAGTTAGTTCTTTAAATGTCTGGTAGAATTCATCAGTGAAGCCATCCAGTCCTGGGCTTTTCTTTGCTTAGTCTTTATTACCAATTCAATTTACATCTTGGTTATTGGTCTGTTTAGGTTTTCTATGTCTTTATAGCTCAATTTTCATAGGTGTCTGTGTCCAGGAATCTATCCATATCTTCTAGGTTTCCCAGTTCACTGTCATACAGCTGTTTGTAGTAATTTCTGATGATTCTTTTTATTTTTGTGGTGTCATTATGTTTCATTTTCCATGTCAACTTTTATTTATTTGGATATTCTTCTTCCTTCTTTTTCTGGTTAGTTGGGCCAGTGGTATGTCAGTTTTGTATATTTTGTCAAAAAAACAGCTATTGTTTTACTAATCCTTTGTATAGTTCTTTTGTTTTAACTTTTGTTTATTTCTTATCTAATTTTAATTATTTCTTTTCTCTTACTAGTTTTGGGTTTGGTTTGCTGTTGTTTTTCTAGGTCTGTAAGATGCACTGATAGCTTATTTGGTGCCTTTCCAGTTTCTTGATGTAGGCACCAGTTGCTAAAACTCTCCTCTTAATGCTGCTTTTGCTGTATCTTACAAGTTTTGATATGTTGTATTGTCATCTTTATCTGTTTCCAGAAAATTTTTGATTTCTTCCATGACCTACTGTTTATTCAGGAGCATGTTGTTCAGTCTTCATTTGTTTTTCATATATTCTAGAGATTCCTGAGTTGTTGATTTCCAGCTTCATTACATTGTCATCAGGGAAGATGCATGGCATGATTCTGATTACTGTGAAATTGCTGAGACTTGCTTTATGGCCTAGCATGTGGCCAATCCTAGATAAAGTTCCATGCACTAGTGAGAAGAATGTATATTCTTAGACTGTAGGATGAAAAATTCTGTAGATACCTGTTAGGTCCATTTGGTCGATTAGCCCTGTTGTTTCATTTCTGATTTTCTATCTGTTTAATCTGTTCATTACTGAAAGTGGGGTATTGAAATCTCCCATAACTATTTTATTAGAGGCTATGTTTCCCTTTAGATCCCTTAACATTTGTTTTAAATAGCCAGGTGCCCTGTAATTAGGTGCATATATGTTTATAATAGTTACATCCTCCTGTTGATTTGATCCCTTAATCATTACGTAGTGTTTTTCTTTGTCTCATTTAAAAGGTTTTATATCAGCCAGCGCGGCGGCTCAATAGGCTAATCCTCCACCTTGTGGCGCCGGCACACCGGGTTCTAGTCCCAGTTCGGGCACCGGATTCTGTCCCGGTTGCCCCTCTTCTAGGCCAGCTCTCTGCTATGGCCCGGGAATGCAGTGGAGGATGTCCCAAGTACTTGGGCCCTGCAGCCACATGGGAGACCAGGAGAAGCACCTGGCTCCTGGATTCAGATCAGCATGGTGCGCCAGCCACGGCAGCCATTGGAGGGTGAACCAATGGCAAAAGGAAGACCTTTCTCTCTGTCTCTCTCTCTCACTGTCCACTCTGCCTGTCAATAAAAAAAAAAAAAAAAGGTTTTATATTAAAGTCTAATTTGTCTGATATTAGGATAGCTACGCCAGCTTTTTTTGGTTTCTTTTATCATGGAATATCTTTTTCCATCCTTTTACTTTCAGTCTGTATGTATCTTTGTTGGTCAGATGTGTTTCTTGTAGGCAGCAAATAGATGGGTTTTGTCTTTTAGTCCATTCAGCCAATGTGTGTCTTTTAACTGGAGAGTTGAGACTATTTACATTCAAGGTGACTATTGATAAGTAACAACTTTGCCCTGCCATTTTTCCATAAATATTCTTATTTTTAACTCTGGATTTCCTTTGTACATTTCTTGGGAGATTTCCTTCCTTTGCCTTCTTCTGTACTGATGACCATCTTTCTGTGTTTCTGTGTGCATCATATCCCTAAGCATCTTCTGCAGGCTTGGACAGATGGTAACAAATTCTTTCAATTTCTGTTTGTCAAGGAAGGTCTTTATTTCACCTTCATTCATAAATGAGAGCTTTGCATGGTATAGTTTCTGGGTTTAAGGTTCTTTTCTCTTAAGACTTGGAATATATATTACCATTCTCTCCTAGCCTATAGGGTTTCTGATGAGAATTCCACTGTGAGTTTAATTGGAAATCCTCTGAAAGTAATGTGGTGTTTCTCTTGTGCATATTTTAGAATATTTTCTTTATGTTTTACTGTGGAGAGTTTGATTACGATGTGTTGTGGTGAAGATCTTTTCTGATCATATCTATGAGGAGTTCTATGTGCTTTCTGTACTTGACTGTCCTTTTTTTTTTTTCGAATTAGGTAAGTTTTCTGTAATTAATTTACTAAAAAAGGTCTTCTAATCCATTCTCTCTTTTCTTGCCTTCAGGAACTCCTAAGACCCATATGCTGGGTCATTTGATAGTATCCTATAAATCTCCAATTCTATTTTCTAATTTATTCTTTTTTTTCTTGGTCTGTTAAATTTCCACAGATTGGTCTTCTAATCTTTTGCCTTACCTAGTCTGTTAAGGCTTTCCACTGCATTTTTTATTTGTTTTATTGAATTCTTCATTTCTAATATTTTATTTTGATTTCTCTTTAAAATCACAATTTCATGGAAAAATATTATGTATAGATTTCTTTGATTTGTGGATTTGCTTCAGATTACTCCTAAGTAATCCTACGATCCTTTTTGAATTCCATTTCTGACATTTCTTGAATCTTTTCATTTTCACATTCTAGTATTGAAGTGTTGTATTCCTTTAGGAGTGTCATTTTGTCTTCCTTATTCTTGTTTCTTGAATTTCTGCATTTATGGAGATGCTTGTTGGTTTTGTTTTTTTCTTTTTCCCCTGTGATGGCTTTTATCTTTGGACTATTCCTCTGTGGCTCAGTGGAGTATCAGCTCTTTCAGTGAATACTCAGAGGTGTGTGGTAGGTGTAGCCAGGGAGATCTGTTCAGTGCTTCAAGATGAGAGGGTATCCAAGGTGACAACCAAATTGGGTGTGGTAAATCTCTCTCTCCCTTTTTTTTTAGTCAGAGGGTTCACTCCCCTCTGATAAAAAGAAGCTTTGTTGTGGTCACCTCACGCTTTCCTCCTCTCCTTCTAGGAGACTAGTGCCTGGGTGCTAGCCATCATCTGCACTGCCACAAGAACCAAAGGATCTGTGCAGTTCTCAGTATGAGCACTGATTTAGCATCAGTGACATTCAGGCATCAGTGACAATCAGGCAATTAGGGAGCCCTGAGCATGTGGAACTGCCCACCGTGACTGCCCTGAGATCCAGCACATCCTTGGCCCTCCCACACAGCCACAGTGTTTTTACAGTCCCAGCACACAAGGCTCCCACAGTCGTGAGTGCCCAGCCTCCTGTCAATTCTCCCAGCTAGACTTGGGCATCTCCTCTCAGCTCTTTGCTTGGACACACGGACACAAGCTGGTGCAGCTGTTATGTATCTCCAAAATGGCTCCCTCCCTCTTACTTTACAGAATGACTGTGCCAGGTGGTCAGGGAGAGAGAAATGTGCTCCCAACCTTTTTTTTTTCCCTCTAGGTTGACAGTTACAGTATCTCCCACAGTGATGCATGCAGATTCATGCCAGGCTCTTACAGTGGCTTGGGCTGCTGCAATCTAGTCTCACCTCACCCTCCAAAGCTGATGCTGAGGCTCTGGGCTGCTGGGGTCCTGAGTTGTGCATGTGTACACCCTCTATGTAGATCCACAGTGTCCTTCTAATTGGCTTGGAGTTTCCTCTGTAGTTTTCTCCCTAACAATTCCCTGAGATTGCACTCTCCACTTTTTTTTTAAAACTCTCTATCTTCTAGACTAGAGTAGTAAGCTCACTCCCTATTTTGCCATCTTGGAAATCTCCGGCGTATGTCCACATTGCCTTTTTGATTCATGTATTATCTTTTGGAATTGATGGAAAGTTTTAAGTAATTTTTTTCTCTAAAATATTGCATTCTACTATATATATGTACATATATACATATATGCATGTACATAAATATATATATAAGAAATGTAAAATAAAATGTGATATATTTGTAGCAATATTTGTAGAAAGTGTAACTAAAACATTCCTCAATCTTTCATATGTAATATTTAAGTTTTCAAGGATTTAGTTTTGACAAATTGAATAATTTTTCAGTTGCCAAATATGTATTGAATATTTACTGTCTTAGAATTTCATTTCTCTTTTTGAATTTTGCTTATGAACGGATAAACAGCAAAATCTTCATTGTTAGTATCCAAAATTATTATCTCTAATAGCTAATTATGTTATGACTGGCAATTTAGATGAATGGAGAAAGTAGTTACTTTTGGATAACAGATTAAGAATCTGCTATGGTTTGTGATAAAAGCTAGTGAAGAACTCATGACTTTTTTAAGTTATAGCTCAAATAAAGTCTCACAATATGCTTTGTATTATCAACACAAATAACTGCCAAGTTTAATTGGAAATTTTTTTCAGATTTATAGTAGTTTACACAGATATTGTGAAGTGTGATTAAACTGGCATTTTCGTTTTAATTAATTTTAATGCCCCCTTTACTACCAGAATGAGTAGAATTAATACAGGTAATTATATTATTTGTCAGCTCTAAATGCAAAATTTAATTATGTGTGTTTTGTATAATCTGTACTTGTTAAAAAGTACAGGAATTTGCTTCTGTTTTATTTCCAGTATGAGGAGATTTGTTGAATGAATATTTAAGTCCAGGGCTGGCGCCGGGGCTCACTAGGCTAATCCTCCGCCTCGCGGCGCCGGCACACCGGGTTCTAGTTCCGGTCGGGGCGCTAGATTCTGTCCCGGTTGCCCCTCTTCCAGGCCAGCTCTCTGCTGTGGCCAGGGAGTGCAGTGGAGGATGGCCCAAGTACTTGGGCCCTGCACCCCATGGGAGACCAGGATAAGTACCTGGCTCCTGCCTTCGGATCAGTGCAGTGCGCCAGCTGTAGCGCGCCAGCCGCGGCGGCCATTGGAGGGTGAACCAACAGCAAAGGAAGACCTTTCTCTCTGTCTCTCTCACTGTCCACTCTGCCTCTCAAAAAAAAAAAATATATATATATATATATATTTAAGTCCATTCAAAAACCTTGAACTCGTTTAGTATAACAAATACATTTGATAAAGTTTCTTGGCTTAATTTTCTATATCTTTTTTTTTCTGACAGTTAAAGGATTGCAATGTCATAGCAACAAAGTTAGTTCTAATACTTGATGACTTATTGTGGGTTTTAACGGATTCCCAGTTGAAGGCTATGGTACAATACGCAAAATCTCTTAGTGAAGCAATAGAAAAATCAACAGAACAAAGGAAGAGTATGGCTCCTGAACCTACACAGGTATGCTATAAAATTAACAGGAAAAGATTTTCTTTACATGTCAATATGAAGGATTTTTTTAAATTTCATGGAAAATATTTACGATGAAAAAACTACACATGGATTTCAAAGATTTTTTGCACCAAAATAAGCCTAGCTTTTAATTTCATTTCTCACAGAGTTTCAATAGTACCCTCATAGTTTAAAAATCATAATGGTTAGTTGGTATTTTCTTTATGTGAAATAGATTATAAGGCTTTGAGTCTAATAATCTTCTCTATCTAAATCTCTTATTGACTGAATAATTTTACATGCTATCTAAATGAAAACAGTAAATGTAGTAGTATTTGTCTATATAGTGTTTATTTTATTTGGAAATCTGTAGTAGATACTAGATATTGACAAAAATATTTGATATTAAGGGCAGGCTTTTGGCCTACTGGTTAAGACGCTTGCATCCTCTATTGGAATGCCTGAGTTTGATTCTTAGCTCTGACTGTACTCTAGCTTCCTCCCATTGCAGACCCTGGGAGGCAGTAGATGATGGCTCAGTTATTGGGTTTTGACTATCCATGCAGACACCCATCTTGAGTCCCAGATCCTTTCTTCAGCATGGCTCAGACATGACCATTATAGGCATTTGGAGAGTGAAACAATGGATACGTTTTTTGTGCTAGTGTGCATGCTCTCTCCCCAGTCCTCCCCCCCCCCCCGTTTTTCTGCATCTTGAATTTATTTTAAAAAAGGATTTGATGTTATAATTCCTTTTTCCATCCAGTTAAAATACAATTTTCAACCTGCTAAAGTAAGGGCAAATAGAATTAAAATCTGGATAATAGTACTTAAGAGATGTATGAGAATTAGTAGTGCAGAGAGCTAAAGCTGTGGAGAATTGCTAATGTTGAATACAGAACTTCTGTTACAGGTCTCTGATGGTTAGGGCACAAAGGTGGTGGCACATAATGAGCTATTAGATTATCACTTTTTAATTTAAAAGCATTACTGGTTTGAAGAGACGAAAGGTTTTTGGTCCTCCCCAATACTAAATTCTGAGTGCTAATGCAAGATCATTTTTAATTTTTGTTTCATTTGAAAGACAGAGTTACAGAGAGAAGAGAGAGGGAGAGAAAGGGATCTTCTGTCAGTTCATTCTCCAAATAGCTGCATTGCCTGGGCTGGGCCAGACCAAAACCAGGAGCCTGGAACTCCATCTGGTTTTCCCATGTGGGTGCAGGAGCGCAAGCACTTATTAGGCCATCTTCTGTTGCTTTCCAGGGTGCATTAGCAAGGAGATGGATGGGAAGCAGATGCAGCCGGGATTAGAACTGGCACCCATATGGGATGCCAGTTTTGCAGCCAGCAGCTTAACCTACTGTACCACAAGGCTGACCTCTGCAAGATCTTTGTTAGAAGTTCAGGGACAACTGCAATGAGTAATATCTGAGAATTTTATAGAAAATGCAAATTTTTATATCTATGCCTAATAAAAAGTTAGGAGATGTTATAAAACTATACTTCTATGAAGCTGCTTTATTTGAAACAGTAATACATCTCAGATATACAGGTTTTTGATTGGTAGTCATGCGTGGTACCTGAAAATGGCATGAATTCTAGTCTTTCAGTGACTATCAAATTGGCATTATTTTCTTCTTGCTGCTGTGTTGTAAGATGCATGATGTTAAAAATAAATGTTGTCTAATTCTATCCTCAAGGATCTTAAGAATATAGTAGGAGGCCGGTGCCGCGGCTTACTAGGCTAATCCTCCGCCTTGCGGCGCCGGCACACCGGGTTCTAGTCCCGGTTGGGGCGCCGGATTCTGTCCCGGTTGCCCCTCTTCCAGGCCAGCTCTCTGCTGTGGCCAGGGAGTGCAGTGGAGGATGGCCCAAATGCTTGGGCCCTGCACCCCATGGGAGACCAGGAGAAGTACCTGGTTCCTGCCTTCGGATCAGCACAGTGCACCAGCCGCAGCTCGCTGGCCGCGGCGGCCATTGGAGGGTGAACCAACAGCAAAGGAAGACCTTTCTCTCTGTCTCTCTCTCTCACTGTCCACTCTGCCTGTCAAAAAAAAAAAAAAAGTGTAATAGGGAGTCAATTATAAAATATTGCAGTTCGACATAAATATCAGTGTGAAAAAGGAAAAGGTATAAGAACTGAAGAAGCAGGACCAGCTCTGTGGCGTAACTGGGTAAAGCCACCACCTGCAGTATCGGCATCCCATATGGTTGCCGGTTTGAGACCCAGCTCTCTTCCATGCCCTGGGAAAGCAGTGGAAGATGGCCAAAGTCCTTGGGCCCTTGCATCTGCCTGGGAGACCTGGAAGAAGCTCTGGGCTCCTAACTTCGGATTGGCTCAGCTCCAGCCATTGCAGCCATTTGGGGAGTGAACCAGCAGATGAAAGATCGTGCTCTCTGTCTCTGCCTCTGCTTTTCAAATAAATAAATAAATAAATCTTTAAAAAAAAAAAAAAAACTATGGAAGCACAGAAACATTTAATTAATTGCTTGCAGAGTTTGGAAATGTTTCACCAAGAAAATAATGAACTTAAGTTCATAGGCAGATTGGGAGAAAGGAATTTCAGAAGAGAAAATAGAATCTGAGAAAGTATGGTGGTTGTAGAGAACATGGTATTTTCTGATTAAAAATGAGCTTGGTTTTACTAGAGCAATATATTTAGTAGGAGTGAGATAAATTATGTCTCTGAAGATACAGTACAGCTTTTCACATTTTGTGTTTTAAAGGAGATTAAATTCCATATTGTCCACTTTATTTATTTATTTTTTGACAGGCAGCGTGGATAGTGAGAGAGAGAGAGACAGAAAGAAAGGTCTTCCTTTTTGCTGTTGGTTCACCTTCCAATGGCCGCCGTGGCCAGCGCGCTGTTGCCGGCGCACCGCGCTGATCCGAAGGTAGGAGCCAGGTACTTATCCTGGTCTCCCATGGGGTGCAGGGCCCAAGCACTTGGGCCATCCTCCACTGCACTCCCTGGCCACAGCAGAGAGCTGGCCTGGAATAGGGGCAACCAGGACAGAATCCGGCGCCCCGAACGGGACTAGAACCCGGTGTGCCAGCGGAGGATTAGCCTAGTGAGCCGCGGCGCCGGTCTCGTATTGTCCACTTTAATGTATGCTCTTTCTTAAACTTGATCCGCCTGAGACTATGTTGATGTCAAGATGTCAGACTGGACTATGTTGATGTCAAGATGTCAGACTGGCTCTCCATTTCCATAATTATTTTTATCCTACCTATAAATGAATGGTATTCTTCTTACTGTGCGCTGTCTATGATGGATTTTTCAGGAGAGGTGGGAAAAAAAAAAAAAAAAGAAACGAAAAAAAGAAAGAAAACCCTCCAGGAAATGAGAGAGGCAATTTGAACTATGGCTGTGGCATAACAGGTAAAGCGGCTGCCTGCAGTGCCAGCATCTCATATGGGCGCCGGTTCAAGACCCGGCTGCTCCACTTTCAATCCAGTTCTCTTCTATGGCCTGGGAAAGCAGTAGAAGGTGGCTCAAGTCCTTGGGCCCCTGCACCCAAGTGGGAAGACCCAGAAGAAGTTCCTGGCTCCTGGCTTTTGATCAGCACAACTCTGGCTGTTGCAGCCAGTTGGAGAGTGAACTAGTGAATGGAAGATCTCTCTCTCTCTCTCTCTAACTCTCCTTCTTTCTCTGTGTAACTCTGACTTTCAAATAAATGAATGTTAAAAAAAAAAAAAAGAAATATGGCTATACTTGTCAGATATTAATGACTCTACTAACCAAGTACCATGTCAAGTAATTTCCATTTCTTTCCTTTCAACACAGTTGAGGGAGAATCTGATTATTGTCAGCTGTTTAGATCATTAGAACTATATATTTTCTGTTTACAAAGATTTGTTTTTATATTTATTTGAAAGGTAGAGTTAGAGAGAGTGCACAGGCATGTGAGAGAGATTCCATCTGCTCTTTCATTCTGCAAATAGCCACAGCGGCTGGAGCTGAGCCAGGAGAAAGCCAAGAGCTTGAAAGTCCATCCAGGTCTCCCGTGTAGGTGGTAGGGGCCCAAGTACTCAAGCCACCTTCTGCTGACTTTCCAGGCACTTTAGCTGGAGCTGGGTGAGAAGTGGAACAAGCAGGACTTGATCTGTCACTTATACAGGATGCCTGCTTTACAAATGGTAGCTTAAGCCACTGCGCCACAACAGAGGATTAATGTTTTATATTAGATCACTTTGTGAATTCTAGCTTGTAACTTCAATGAATCCAAAGAATTGCTCTGCTGAATCAAACTCTTGATTCCAGTATTTATTCATGTGAACAGTTTTCCAGTACTTAAATTTTTAAAAGCAAATTAAGAATTGATGGTGGAACTTGTATAATTCTACCAATAAATAGCAATGAGATATCTTCAGAATCCTTAAAGAGATCTGATTTTTAAATTTGGGCAAAGAATAGTTTCACTGAACAGGTGGCCTGTTTTAGCCATGAAAAGTGTTATATGTTGAGGATTTGAACATTTTCAATAGGTCTCTGAGAGCCAATGGAAGTAGAGAATGACAGGTTGTTTTTTTTTTTTAAGATTTTATTTATTTATTTGAAAGGCAGAGTTACAGATGGAAAGAGAGTCTTCCGTCTGCTGGTTCATTCTCCAGTTGGCCACAACGGCCAGAGCTGGGCCTATCTGAAGCCAGGAGCCAGGATTTTCTTCTGAGTCTCCCACATGGGTGCAGGGGTCCAAGCACTTGGGCTGTTCGCTGCTTTCCTAAGCCATAAGCAGAGAGCTGGATTGGATGAGGAGCAGCTAGGACATGAACACACAAGCGTGCACCCATATGGGATGCAGGCACCCATTTAGGATGTCAGTAGCATAAGCTTAGATCTCCAACAGGAGGACAATCTTAAATTCTCCCTCACAAATAAGGATTACTGTAGTACCATCGTAAATACTAGTCTGTTGAAGCTTTGAGCATAGATGGAAAAAAACGTGAGAAAAAGTCACTTTTCTGATGGAAGTCAATTTAACAATAAAATTTAATAGTTTTGCTTGAGCCCTTGGAATTTAAAAGTTTTAACTGTATTTCATATTTTTTAAAAGTTTTTAAAATTCATTTATTTGAAAGGCAGAGTGACAGAGAGCTGGCTTACTACCCAAATGGCCACAATAGCAGGGGCTGGCCCAGGCTGAAGCCAGGAGCCAGTGACGCTATCTTGGCCTCCCATGTGTATGGCTATGACCCAAGTGGTTAGGCCATCATACTTTGCTTCCCAGGTGCATTGGTAGGGAGCTGGATCAGAAACAGAGTAGCTAGGACTGGAACTGGCACTCTGATGTGGGATGTGAACTTCCCAAGATACAACTTAACTGTAACACGATGCCTACTTCCAGTAGTTACTGTGTACCCCAATAATTTTCCTTGAGAGATTCTTGTTTACTAAGTATACTTTGCAGTTCATTTACAATGTGATTATTGTGTGTATATATGTATATATATATGTATATATTTAAAAGAGTAACTGAAAGAGAGGGAGTCATAGGATGGAGAGAGAGAGAGAGAGAGAGAGAGACCGACCGACCTTCCATCCACTGGTTCACTCCCCAAATCAGAGTCCTAAGCACTTGAGCTGTCTTCTCCTGTTTTTCCAGGTACATTATCAGGAAGCTGAATTGGAAGTGGAGCAGCCAAAACTTAAAACTGGTGCTCTAATATAGGATGCTGGTTAAGCAGCAGTTACCACTGTGCCAAAATGCAAGCCATTGATTGTAGTTCTTAATAGATAATCCACACTGTATACCTATACTTTGATTTTCCATGAATACCTGTATTTTATTAAATTTTCTAACTCTGAAAGTTGGTAATTTTAACTAGAAAATTTGGTATTGATTTTAATAATTATTACCAAATTTTCATGTATAGTTCTGTGTTTCATATTTCATATCATTTCACAGTATACCTGTGGATACATTCATTTTAGTCTGTAAGAGGTTCAAGAGTGTCTTTACTATTCAGTGGAGTGTTCTATGCTTTTTCTCTTTAAAATACTTGAATTCACAGCCTGTTTATTCCTTCTGCTTTCTGGTTTCTTCAGATATATATGTTCAAAGGTCATATCCCATTTCTTATGACAGAGAAATACCAAAGCACTTACTTTTCTAAGTAATGTCACCCAGGGCTTTTATGAAAAAGCAAATTATTTTTCTTTTTTTAAAAAATGATTTATGTATTTATTTATTTATTTGAAAGAGTTAGAGGAAGAGACAGAGAGAGATCCATCCACTGGTTCACTCCCCAAATGGGAGCAATGACTGGGGCTGGGCCAGGCCGAAGTCAGGAATCAGGAGCTTCTACTGGATCTCCCACGTGGGTGCTGGGCCCCAAGCACTTGGGCTATCTTCTTGCTGCTTTCCCAAGCACATTAGCAGGGAGCTGGATTAGAAGTGGAGAAGCCAAGACTCAAACCAGTGCCCATATGGGATGCCCGCATTGCTTTACCTGCTACATTACAGCACCAACCCTGAAACGAATTATTTCTGCAGATTTTATAACAGTGAATGCAGGGCCTACATTTGCTTTCCTTTTAATATCTATAACTAATAGCATTCAAATAAGTTGCCCTTTATAGTTAATAACTATATTTTCTAAAATAAGAACCATAAATATAACTATTCATATATTTACTAAAACATTGGATTCATATGCCAATTGCGTATCATTCTCCAGTTTAAAAATTTTTCATTTTATTCTCATATAATGCAGAAAAATAACTTAGGAAAGTAAATTATTGACATGAAAGGAAATGTATTATACTTATTTTTCTGACTTCACTACAGAAAATATTTATATAAAATATAAAATATATAATTTCATAATGATAATACAATTTTAAATTCTTTTAGAGCTCTACAGTAACCCCATCTACCCAGCAAGTGAAGACACCACAGGCTTCAAATGCTCCTGATCTAAACGATGCAATTGTGAAGCTGTTCAATGACTTTGATGTTAAAGAAACCTCCCATCATTTAGTGATTTCTCACTTGGATCTACATATCTGTGATGACATTCATGCTAAAGAAAAAGGTAATAAGGCCTGCTTATTTCAAATTATTTTGTTTTTTCTAGAATTGACTACAAATTGGATTATTTATATATTATGTAGTATGTAGTATAAGATAATTTGTCATAATTCTATCATTTATGAGAATGTGTAAATGATAGGTACAATTTTATTGATTGATTTCAGAGACAGAAAGATAGCTAGAGAAGGAGAGCTCTCATCTGCTGGCTCACTCCCCAGTGCTCACTGTGGCCCAGATTGGGCTGGGACTGAAGCCATGAGCTGAAAATGAAATATAGGTGTCCCAGATAATTGACAGGAACCCAATTACTGGGGCCATCCCTCCTGTCTCTCCAAATCTGCCTTAGCAGGAAGCTAGACTCAGGAGTCAGAGCAGGGAATGGAATGCAGATACTCTGTGGGACATAGATATCTTTTTTTTTTTTAAGATTTATTTATTTATTTATTTGAGAGGCAGAGTTACAGACAGAGGTAGAGACAGAGAGACAAGTCTTCCATTCATTGGTTCACTTCCCAAATGCCACCAGAGCTGGGATGATCTGAAGCCTGTAGCCAGGAGCTTCTTTTGGGTCTCCTATGTGGGTACAGGAACCCAAGGACTTGGGCTGTGTTTCAGGGCTCTCCCAGGCCATACCAGAGAACTGGATGGGAAGTGGAGCAGCCAGGATGGAACCAGTGCTCTTGTGGGATGCCAGTGCTGCAGGCAGAGGCTTAACCTACTATGCCACAGTGCCGACTCCCACATGGGTGTCTTAACTGCCATTCTAAATGCCTATTACTTGAAAAATATAATTTGAAGCATTATATATTGGTATAAAATTTTACTCTGCTTTAGAAACGAGTACTTAAGCTTACTTAATTATTTGCTATCGATCCTAACAGTAAAATTATGTTAAAAAATAATTAAAGATTGAATAAATATACTTGGATGAAATCCTGGATTTGCCTTTCAATTAATGTTGAATTATTCATAAATTAAATTTTAGCCTAATATTACTTATAAATATGTTTTCAACATTTTAGTTTATCTGTATATTTCTGGGCCTGTGTGCATTTAAGCACAACTATGACTATTTAACATTTTGTATTCCCCTCTCTTCTCCTCTCAAAATTTGATTAGGAAGCTAAATTCCACTAGAAATTTTTTTTTTCTTTCTTTTAGGTTTTTTTTTCTCTTATTTTTCCTTATTAGTAGACACAGGCAACAGATGCAACAACAGCTTCTTGGTCACTTTGTAAATGTGTGGTTCTTTAATCTAGGTGCTCAGCATTTCTGTTTCTCTATTGGTGAGTGTCTCTGGCCCACAGGTGTTGAGGGTGGTAGGGGTTATATACAGCTGTTGGGCCTACATCAAAAATAATGGTTCTTAAACTTTGGTCAGCATTAGAATCAAGTTGGGGATCTTTGTAAAATGGAGATATTTGACCTGTGTACTTCAGACCTGAATCAGAATCTATGAAAAATGTTGCTAACTCCCCGAATACCCACAGCAGCCAGAGTTGGGCAGGAACTGAAGCCAGGAGCTTCATGTAATACAGCTTGATTTTTAAAGCTGTAAAAATGAATATTGAGAACTGGGATACTGAACTGTAGAAGTTGCCATATGTTCATCAGACAGGGCAGCTAGATATCAGCTACTACATAAAAGTGGAGGGATAATGCTGAAGATTTGGGATTTGCAGAGGGATTTGTTTTCTTTCCCTTTGTTCACTTTTGTGTCATTTGGCTTATGGTTGGCATCTTCTGCTATAATGATTTGAAAAAATCCAAAAAAACAACTGAAGTAACAAAATGAGGTTAAGTAACAAAATGATCATGGTTAAATGACAAGCATTTTTTCATTTTTATTTAGGTATTTTCTAAACTCTTTAATATCCCTCACTCTAATAAAGAGTGATTAAATAACAAATGCTCGCATAGAATAAGCTGAATGATTTCATTGAAGCAGAAAAAGCTAGCACTAAAACATCTCTCTTATGGTACAGTCTTTATTGCTTCTTTGCTGTTCTGAAACTCAAAAGACTCTAAAATCTTTCTTTGCAAGTTTCTGAGAAATCATTTACAATAAAATCTGACTTGAAACCAGTACATTGTTATTTATTATCTTTATTTTAACCACTTAGTGTAAATGTACATCCGTTTTGCCACGGAATTACTATCTTTCACTATTAAGTGATACCTCAGAAACTACTGAGAGTATTGCCTGATATACTCTATATCTTTACACTATTAATAAAATCTAAAATACTCTGAAACATTTGGCTCCAAAGATGTTAGGTTAACAAATTGTATATTTGTACTAGAAATTGTACAAAGGAAGATAAATTGGAGTATACAGATTAATAGTGGGAATGTATACCTATGCATATATTTGTTTATATTTTCTTTTGATCTTATTATAGCAAGGTGACTTTGAACAATTTACCTAACCTCATAGACTCAATTTCCTCATAGGCAAGATGTTACACTGAAATGGTTAAAATTTCCTGGGTTCAAATACTAGCTCTGCACTTAACTAGCTATGTGATCTTTGCCTGTTAACCTAGTTTCATTGTTCCTCAGTTTCCTTATCTAGAAAATAAGGAGAATCATAATACCTCTCTAATGAGATTGTTACAAAAATCAAATAAGTACCTAAAGTATGTAAAAGAATTCCTGGTACATGGGTAGACCTTAAGTACAAAAGTTCTGCTATTACTGTCTATAAGCGCTAAGAGGACATAGATCCTACTGTTCTTGTGTCCTTACCTTTTATTTAGCCCAGTACCTTGGAATAACAGGAGCTCACTAAAAACATATTGATTTGCATTTCCTGAAATTCTTACTGTATCATATGTGATAAAAGAGAGATGGTAAATCACTTCTTGGAGTCTAAGTATGAAGAAGACTTTTAGTAATAAGTGTTTTCAAATATTTACTTAATATTTTTTCTCTTTTATTCTCTCAATTTCATCTGTTTTTTCTCCAGACTCAAACAGACGTATCACTGGGGGTGCTATGCAACTCTCTTTTACACAGCTAACCATAGATTATTATCCTTACCATAAAGCAGGTGTGTATAAAAATTTCTTTAAAATATTTAATTGTTAATTTAATATTACTTAGCCAGTTAATTTTTTGTTTTCTTTTGTTTTAATTTGTCAAGAAGAAATGAGACCAAGACATTTTTATTATTTTTCCTCTGACAGTTTTATTTTGCTAAAAAAATTGTCACAGAAGTTAATTCACGTATTTTATATCAAGGTTCATGTAGATTACTAGAAAATATAATTGTTAGAAATTGAAGGCTTTCTAAATAACTAGTTTAAAGCTTTAAAAAATCAGCAGACATGCATTTGCACTATTTTGTTGCAGTAAAAATGTACTAATGTGTTTTGAATTTTAAATGATATATTTAAAAGTCATGAAAGAGTATAAAGCAAAGGAGAATTAAGGGATTCCAGCAATTTTTTGTTTTTATATTCTCTAAATTTTATCAATAAAATTTAATAGGCTCTTTAGAAATCAAGTATTGATAGGTTCTTTTATCCCACATACCAAAGCAAAAAATGGTTTGACCTTTCACCCATCTACTTTTTGCTGGTATGTCTGGTTTTGTTTTGTAATTTACAGAGATAAGAAAACAAGAGATGATGTGAAGTGGTAAAATTTTTATATTCATGCATTTCCACCTACCAGTGTTTATCCTTTCTTTATCAGTACCTGACAGAATTTAAAGGTTATGCATTTCTTCTGATTTTCTTTCCAAGGACTTTGTCTTTTTTCTTATCTTCCTGATTAGTAAGTTATTTACATAAGCTTAAAATTTTTAAATTATGCAAATAGTTCATATTTGGGGAGATAATATTTTCATAGAATAGATTTTATTTTCTTAATCAATTAATAAACCTAGTACTTTTTCTTAGTTACAGCAAAATCCATAGTATTTATTTATTTATTCATTGATTGATTCATTCATTCAGACAGACAGAAAACTCTCATCTGCTGATTCTCTCCCCAAAAGCCCAAGACAACTAAGGCTGGACCAGGGCCACCAGGTTTCCCATTTGAATGACAGAGATCCAACTACTTGAGCTATTACGTGTTGTCTCCTGGAGTACACAGACAGCTGGAATCAGGAGTGTAGCCAGGACTCAAATCCATTTACTCCTGAATAGAATGTGGACATCCCAAGTGGTGTCTTAGTCACTGTACCAAATGTCTGCCCCACAAAGATGGGTTCATGATAAAAACCATTCCAGACCATTTGCTTTTAATACTTTTTCCCTATGCTGTAAATGTATTACTCATGTTTTAGAGTAGTAATGTCTTGCCAGCGCCGCGGCTCACTAGGCTAATCCTCCACCTGCGGCGCCGGCACACTGGGTTCTAGTCCCGGTCAGGGCGCCAGATTCTGTCCCGGTTGCCCCTCTTCCAGGCCAGCTCTCTGCTGTGGCCAGGGAGTGCAGTGGAGGATGGCCCAAGTGCTTGGGCCCTGCACACCATGGGAGACCAGGATAAGTACCTGGCTCCTGCCATCGGATCAGCGCGGTGCGCCGGCCGCAGCGTGCCGGCCGTGGCAGCCATTGGAGGGTGAACCAACAGCAAAGGAAGACCTTTCTCTCTGTCTCTCTCTCTCACTGTCCACTCTACCTGTCAAAAAAAAAAAAAAAAAAAAATTAAAAAAAAAGAGTAGTAACGTCTTTCTTGAGAAAAATCACTAAATTTTATTAGAAGCATTGCTATAATAGAATAAATGAAAATTGTGCACTTTTCACTGAAATATCTGTTATTTGTTTTATAGGAGATAGTTGTAATCATTGGATGTATTTTAGTGATGCAACCAAAACAAAAAATGGATGGGCCAATGAGTTGTTACATGAATTTGAGTGTAATGTTGAAATGCTTAAACAGGCTGTGAAGGATCATAATGTAGGTTCACCTCCTAAATCCCCAACACATGCCTCTCCCCAGCACACACAAACAGGTATTTGACTTATAACAATATTATGGCATTCCCTTAGTATTATGTGTGTGTGTGTGTGTGTGTGTGTGTCTGTGTTTGAGAGAGAGGGTGAGAGAGATCATAATTTCCTGTTAATAAGTAGTATTTTTGGAAAATGTTTCTTTTTCCTTCTACTTGATGAGATATTGATTGATTGATTTCCATTTGCTAGTTCACTCCCCAAATGCCCACAACAGCCAGGGCTGGGCCACACCAAAGCCAGTAGCTTGGAAATTCATCCAAGTCTACCATGTGGGTGGCAGGGCCCAGCACTTGAGACAACATCTGCTGCTTCCTAGGATGCAGTAGCAGGAAATTGGATTGGAAGCAAGGCAGCCAGGATACTAATCAGCTGTCCAGGATGGGCTCAGGATATCCTAACCTGTGGCTTTACCTGCCATGCCACAACTCTTACCCCAATAAGTATTATTTTTAGTTAATATCTAGAAATTTTGCATCCTTCATTCAGACTAACATAGACTATGGGTCAAAATACTTTTAAGAGAAATATAACCCATAAGAATATTTGAGGTTTCTTGTGTTTCCATATGAATTTCAGTATTTTTTCCTGATCTGAGAAGAATGTCATTGCTATTTTAATTGGGATTGCATTGAATCTGTAAATTGTTTTTGGTAATATGTACATTTTGATGATATGTTGCAATTCATGAACATGGAAGATTTTTCCATTTTTTAAATGTCTTCTATTTCTTTCTTAGTATTTTGTAATTTTCTTTGTAGAGATCTTTGACATCCTTGGTTAAATTTATTCCAAGGTATTTAATTATTTTTGTAGCTATTGTGAATGGGATTGATCTTAAAAGTTCCTTATCAGCCATGACGTTGTCTGTGTATAAAAAGGCTATTGATTTTTTGCATTGATTTTATATCCTGCCACTTTACTAAACTCTTTTATGAATTCCAATAGTCTTTCAGTAGAGTCTTTTGGATCCCCTGTATATAGAATCATGTAATCTGCAAATAGGGATAGTTTGACTTCCTCCTTTCCAATTTGTATCCCTTTGATTTGTTTTTCTTGCCTAATTTCTCTGACTAAAACTTCCAGGACTATATTAAATAGCAGTGGTGAGAGTGGACATCCTTGTCTAGTTCCAGATCTTAGGGGGCATGCTTCCAGCTTTTCCCCATTCGGTACTATGAATTAAATTAAATTGCCTTGATTGTGTTGAGGAATGTCCCTTCTCTACCTAATGTGTTGAGGAATGTCCCTTCTCTACCTAATTTGCTTAAGGTTTTCATCATGAGAGAATATTGTATTTTATCAGAAGCTTTCTCTGCATCTATTGAAATAACTATGTGATTTTTATTCTTCAATTTATTAATGTAATGTATCACATTGATTAATTCATGAATGTTGAATCATCCCTGCATACAAGGAATAATCCCACTCTGTCTGTGTGAATGGTCTTTCTGATGTATTCTTTGATTTGATTAGCTACTATTTTGCTGAGGATTTTTGCATCTGTGTTCATCAGGGATATTGGTCTACAGTTCTCTTTCTCTGTTGTATCTTTTTCTGATTTAGGAATTATGGTATAAGAATAGAATACTCAGGTAGATATTGCTTATTTTACCAAAATTTCAGCTGAAAGTTACTGGAAGAAAGTAACTAAATTGTAATATATTCCTTTTAAGGAAGAATAATAATTATAAAAAGTTTAATTCCTATGTCACTTTATACTTTATAAATTATTTCCACATACATTATCTTATTTTGAGTAGTCTTCATTTATATTTATACTAGCTGTCTTAATAGTAAGAATGATTGTTGAAAATTAATTTTTAATTTTTATCGAATTAAAAGGAGCTTTTGTTTCCCACAGAGAAAGATCCTACTCTGAAAGGGACTTCCAGAACACCTTCAGCATTATCTCAGCAATCAAAAGCTAAATTAATGTCTAGTTCCGTTGTGGTTAGACTTGCAGATTTCAATATATATCAGGTATGTTTTAATTTCTAAATTAAATCTTCTCATAATCACTTTCAATATCTCACACAGGTAACTCTAACTAGCACTACCCTTTTATTGAAAAACACATTGACCAATTTTGTGAAATGACTAAATCAGGTAGGATAGAAAATACCAGTTCAGACAAAAACAGCTGTATTCAGAGTATGATTATTTTAACATTTAATGTATATGAGTGAAGTTGACATCTTTTCATTTAATTATTGTTCATATCCCTTGTATATAGTTCTAGTGAATTATGGTCTTTTTACTTATTGAACTCTTTATTTAGCAGAGCATTAAGCCTTTAACTATAATGTAAGTTAAAAATTTGTTCTCATAAAAAAAAAAAAGAAAAATAATGGTTGATAAACTTTTCAGGTATGGGGAACCTTTTTTCTGCCAAGGGCCATTTGGACCATGCAAAATTTTCGACTTAAAAATTAGCCTGCAATAGATTGAATTTTGCATCCCATTTGTTGCCTTGGCATGTCCAGATCAAATGATTTTGCAGGCTTTATACAGCCCATGGACTGGACATTCCCAACCTTGGTGTATACAATTTACTCCTAAAACTGTAAAGCCAAGGGCATAGTCCTTCAGACTGCCTGTACTGCCCAAGACTTCTGATACCTAGTGCAAGTTCAGAGGTTTTCTTGAGCTACCCTTAGGTCAGTACTGCACCACAAAGACTCAGAACTCACTGTTACCTGTTATAGTCACTTTTATTATAGGACAAGGATCATTAGATCCACCCACAGGAAGGGATGCATAGGGCAGAGACTAGAAGAATTCCAAATGCAAAACATATTTGTCTGCATGGCATGTTAGCGTCCTGATGTGAATGTGTAACAGTATGCAGGAAGTATTGCCATGAGGTTGAACTCTCTAGACCAATGATCATAGATAACCCAAAGCCTCACTCTTACATGCAGCTAAGACTCTTAAATTTGGCCTGTCCTATCCTGAGTGATCTTTTAGTGTTAAACTATCAGTTGTGGTCCCAGGGCCCACTGTGAAAAAGGAATTCAAGTTCTTAGTTACTTCCCAGAAGCGGGAAGACCAGATTCCTTAATTCATAAAGGTCTCTGTGAAATAAACTGAAATGCCTGTTTTGCTTTGTTGAAGTACTAAGAGTTTGCTATACCGTGAACAAAGTCGTATGCTGAGAACTCTGTCCCACTTATGGTAACAGTCTTATTCAGGCTATAATCATACAACATGATCTGACATCATAATCCTTGATACCAAAAAAAAAAAAAAAAAAGAACATATTTATATAATCTACTTTTAGATGTAAAATAAAGGACTTCAGATTGTATTGTCATTTATAAATTGTTCTGGTTTATTTTGATGTTTATGGCTTAGAGATTTAGTTTTATTGGAAAAGTTTTTATTTAACTTAATTGTTCTCAACTGGAGCCAATACTGTTTCCTGGGAAAATTTGGCAATGTCCAAAGCAATTTTGGTTGTCACAAATGGAAAGAGGAGTGCTGCCAACATCTGATGGTCAAGTGGTGCTGTTAAACATCCTACAATGTGCTGAACAACTCTCAAAATGCATTATCTAGCTCAAAACATCAATACTATTTTGAGAAACCCTGATTTAACAGTTCTTTTCTCATTGTGTGTTTGCTTCTTTCTTTACATTCTCTTTATGTAATACAGCTTATTTAAAAGGATACTTTCAATTTTATGATTTAAATAAATCCATGTGGAAATAAGGGAGGGAAATCACCCATAATTCCAAGTGGTTGAAAGTAAAATACAGTAAAGAAACCTCACATACACAAACATACCAGAAATAAAATAAACAAAAGTAAGTAGAAGGAAATAAAATATTATGTTTATCCCAATTTGAATAATGTTTTCAGTGTTAAAGGGAAAATGAGCTAAATTGTTCATTAAAATAA
This sequence comes from Oryctolagus cuniculus, assembly GCF_964237555.1. NCBI lineage: Eukaryota > Metazoa > Chordata > Mammalia > Lagomorpha > Leporidae > Oryctolagus > Oryctolagus cuniculus. The sequence goes on along the minus strand of NC_091442.1, from coordinate 103,036,542 downwards.
AAAAAGTTTTTTCTGTATATGCAGAGAAATGCTTTTTAACTAGATAATGTAAGTAACTGACAATTTTTAAAGACTATAAAATAATGAAAAAATTTTTGTGCAGGCAATTTACACAAAAGGAAACCAAAGTAAACCTTTTAAAAATGTATTCCATTTCACATGAGAAATATGCAAATTTTTTTACTAGATTAAAAACATTAAAATACTTTGGGATACATCCTTTGGCCTACTAAATGGTTGAATTTGGGAAAATTAGGTTTTGGGGGAGAGTGAAAATATGTAAGTAGAACTTTAAAATGAACAGTTCTTTTGATAAAATAACTGAAGAGATAAAACTATTTGACCAAACTGATTATATTTATATTAATTTTAATGATTTTTATTGTGATAAAATATAACATTGTAATTATTTTCAAATGTATAGTTCTTTGCATTAAATACATTCACATTGTTATATAACCAATACTAGTATCCATTTTCAGAATTTGTCCATCATCCCAAACTAAAACTCTCTATGTAGCTGTGTTATTTTTCATAACAATGGGAGAAATTATGTTAAAGCTTTATTACAAAGAACATACTGGGAAACTGGCCTTGAGAATTTGGATCTGTGTTCTGACTCCAACATTGCTTGTCTATACTGTCTGTGAGAATTTCATGAGCATTATTTTCCTATCTGTTAATGTTTTCAAGGATTATTGTATAAAAGTTGATTTTGTAATTGATAAGGACCTAGAAAGTTTGAGTTTTCTGAATAGTTGATAGATATTGTTTTAAAATAACTTAATGTGAAGTAAAATATATAATAAAGTGTGTTAGCCACTAACAAATTATTGGAAGTAATTTTAAAAGAATTTGAAGTTATGTTCGATTTCCATAAATTCTTTGGGAAGATCTTTTATGCAGTGTAACTTCAATAAACATATTTATTTTCCAGGTCTCTACAGCAGAACAATGTCGCTCTTCCCCTAAAAGTATGGTTTCCTGCAATAAAAAATCACTGTACCTTCCACAAGAAATGTCAGCTGTCTATATAGAATTCACAGAATATTACTATCCAGATGGAAAAGATTTTCCCAGTAAGAGAGTTTCCTGTTTTATTATACTTGTCCAATATTTGGGAAGGTTTTTTTTTTTTTTTTTTTTTTGCGAAATTTTTGAGCTTTATAAATGTGAAAAAAGAAGCAAAAGTCTATTGGTCTATACTCTTTTTATTTTTTAAGATTTATTTATTGATTTGAGAGGCAGCGTTACAGACAGGGAGAAGAGAGACAGAGAGAGAAGTCTTCTATCTGCTGGTTCACTCCCCACATGGCCGCAACAACTGAAGCTGGGCCAATACAAAGCCAGGAGCTTCTTCTGGGTTTCCCACATGGGTGCAGGGCCCAAGCACTTGGGCCATCTTCCACTGCTTTCCCAGGCCATTAGCAGAGAGCTGGATCTGAAGAGAAGCAGCCTGGTCACTAACTGGTGCCCATATGGGATGCCAGTGCTGCAGGTAGAGGCTTAACCCACTGCATCACCAAGTAGGCCCCTATTGTTCTTCACTCTAACTCTAAGTAGTATTTTTCCCTTCTGTTATTTGTTCAGATCTCCTTTTCCTCCCTTATTTATAGATCCTTGATGGCAAAAATCTCGTGATATTCACAACTAATTTTATTCTTGTGATTTGACTTTTTACATATACTTAATAGGATTTTTATATTGCTTTTTATTTGTTATTTTCTCCACTAACTTTTCTATTAAAATCACAGTTGAAAAAGCATGTTTATGGGAAATAGTTATGTTATCAGAGGAAAAAGTTTATATCCTTTTTTTAAACTTTTATTTAGTAAATATAAATTTCCAAAGTACAGTTTATGGATTACAATGGCTTTTCCCACTCCCCATATCTTCCCTCCCACTCCCACCCCTCCCATCTCCCACTCCCTCTCCCATTCCATTCACATCAAGATTCATTTTCAATTATCTTTATATACAGAAGATCGATTTAGTATATATTAAGTAAAGATTTCATCATTTTGCACCACACAGAACATAAAGTGTAAGATACTGTTTCAGTACTAGTTATAGCATTAATTCACATTGGACAACACATTAAGGACCGGGGTATATCCTTCTTTTACATTTTTTTTTTTTTTTGACAGGCAGAGTTAGATAGAAAGACAGAGAGAAGGGTCTTTCTTCCATTGGTTCACCCACCAAATGGCTGCTACAGCCGGAGATGCACTGATCCGAAGCCAGGAACCAGGTGCTTTCTCCTGGTCTCCCATGTGGGTGCAGGGACCCAAGCACTTGGGCCATCCTCCACTGCCTTCCTGGGTCACAGCAGAGAGCTGGACTGGAAGAGGAGCAACCGGGACTAGTACCCGGTGCCCCAACTGGGACTAGAACCCGGGGTGCCGACGCCACAGGTGGAGGATTAGCCAAGTGAGCCACAGCGCCGGCCTATATCCTTTTTTTAAAGTAGAACTCTGGGGCCAGCGCTGTGGCACAGCTGGTTAACGCCCTGGCCTGAAGCGCCAGCATCCTGTATGGGCACCAGTTTTAGTCCTGGCTGCTCCATTTCTGATCCAGCTCTCTGCTATGGCCTGGGAAAGCAGTAGAAGATGGCCCAAGTCCTTGGGCCCCTGCACCCGAATGGGAGACCTGGAAGAAGCTCCTGGCTCCTGGCTTCAGATTGGTGCAGTTCTGGCCGTTGCGGCCAGTTGGCTAATTGGGGAGTGAACCATCAGATGGAAGACCTCTCTCTCTCTCTCTCTCTCTCTTTCTCTCTTTCTCTTTCTTTCTCTGCCTCTCTTCTCTCCGTGTAACTCTGACTTGCAAATAAATAAATAAATCTTTAAAAAAAAAAGTAGAACTCCAAAGCGTGTAGACCTAGTTTGCCCATTTGTCTGATGTTGGCTTCTTAATGAAAGTTTTTAGTTTTAAAAGGAATGTCTGAGTCTGGCACTGTGGTTCATGGGTTAAAGCTGCGGCATGCAGAGCAAGCATCTCATATGGGTGCCAGTTCAAATCCAGCTCCCTGCTAATTTATGCTCCTAAGAAAGCAGGAGAAAATGGCTCAAGTCCTTGGGCCCCTGAACACATGTGGGAGACCCAGAAGAAGCTCCTGGCTCCTGGCTTTAGCCTGGCCCAGTCCCATTCATTGCAGCCATTTAGGGAGTGAACCAGTAGATGGAATATTCACTCTGTCACTCCTTCACTCTGTAACTCTGCTTCTCAAATAAAATAATAAATCTTTTAAAAAAAAAGGAATTTCTGTTTTTATTGCATGTTTGTTTCTTTTACATATTCCTGCCTCTTTCTGTTTACTGATATGAGTATATTTGAGGTTTCTACAAGCTCATTTTAAGTATCTTTCATAGCTATATCATAATATATTTCATAAGTAGACCCCTGTTGGAAACTAGGGTCTTTTTAGTTTGTTGGATTCCCTTTGAAGTCCCAGATCTGCTCCCACAGTTTTCTGTCTGTGCTTTAGCCTTGGGGACTTCATTTGCTCTCTGGTGATCTCTTGTTGCTACAGTCATCACTCAGTCGATTCATTAAGATTCCTTTACCTTCCTCCCTCCCAGAGTATGATGCCATCTCTCACAGCCTACTCCCTTTACATTCCCAAAGACAAACACCTGCGCATCTGACTGACTGTCTCTGGTACACTTGAATTATAACTTCTTGTTTTCCTATCTGTCCCATGTAATAAACTATGAATATTTTAAAGGAATGGGACCATGCCGCTTTTGATATTCTCTGTGATTAGCACTATACTGTTTGTCATTGATATTGAAAGAATCTTTGCCAAAGAAAAGTGAATGAGTCAATGAATGAGATAAGTGAAGAAATTATATTCAGGACATTCTTAAAGTATTTTTTTCTACTGGTATCCCATCCTTTAATTTATTTTCCTTAAATTATGTTAGCCTAGAAGTTCTAAATATGCATACTTTTATCTATGCTAGAAGTAAATGTCTGAATATTTATTTAGAATAAAAAATTTTTACCAAGGTGTTCTAAAACTGAAATGGCTTTAATGATAGAAATATGGGTGTTTTCCAAGAAATTATGTGCCCTCTAATTGTAAATATTAGTTTATTTTGGAAGAGCTATGGAAAAGGGTATATAAGAGGTGCTTAAGTTTTGCTTTGCCTCAGGCACTATTCTAGGCTTTGATTCAAGTGGAGAATAAAACTATGCATCGTCCTTCCTCCTAAGGAGATCTTCCCATCATGCCACTCCCACCATAAAATGGTCATTAGGCTTAGTTTTCTCTTTTTAGAGGATGCAGACTAAAATTCCAGTACTAAAGTCCTTACAAAAATATGTAATTGAGGATCACAACTTTGATGTGATATTTCATCAAAAAGATTATGTGTTTGGTTTACTTCTTTTTTTTTTAAACATTTATTTATTTGAATTTTTTATTTTTATTTTTGACAGGCAGAGGGGACAGTGTGAGAGAGAAACAGAGAGAAAGGTCTTCCTTTGCCGTTGGTTCACCCTCCAATGGCCGCCGCGGCCCACGCGCTGCGGCCGGCGCACCACGCTGATCCGATGGCAGGAGCCAGGAGCCAGGTGCTTTTCCTGGTCTCCCATGGGGTGCAAGGCCCAAGCACCTGGGCCATCCTCCACTGCACTCCCTGGCCACAGCAGAGGGCTGGCCTGGAAGAGGGGCAACCGGGACAGAATCCGGCGCTCTGACCGGGACTAGAACCCGGTGTGCCGGCGCCCCTAGGCAGAGGATTAGCCTATTAAGCCATGGCGCCAGCCTGGTTTACTTCTTGATGAATATAACCTCATGATGAATATAACCTCAAGAAAAGAATCCTAAACAGTACTTGATATTTGCATAGTTATTTTTAGTTTGAAGTATATAGTTTTCTGTAATGAATCATGGAAAAATGTTTTGTTGATCTAAATCTGTTGTATATCATTCATATGTATCACTCAAATTGTGCATATAAAAATATCAAAATATTTTAAGAAAGACTGTAACTTGTTGAAAATATTTTTTATTCTCATAAGATTTAGTTCTGTTCATTGAAAATTTTTTTAAACATTTTTGTCTCTACAGTTCCATCTCCCAACCTGTATAGTCAGCTGAATGCACTGCAGTTTACTGTGGATGAAAGAAGCATTCTGTGGTTAAATCAGTTTCTTTTGGATTTGAAGCAAAGTCTTAATCAATTTATGGCTGTGTACAAATTGAATGACAATTCAAAATCTGATGAGCATGTAGATATTCGAGTTGATGGCTTAATGCTAAAGGTACCATACAAGTTAGTGACTGTGTTACAAAAAAAAGTTGACAATGTTATAATTGCCAAGATGTAATATCATTGTTCAAATATAAATCAGCTTCACTGTAATCTTAATTTTGATTTTAAAAGTTCAGATTTAATTTTAAGGGACTGATGTTTTGTGCAGTGGCTAAGATACCACTTGGTATGCTGCCATGCTTGTTGGAGTGCCTGGAGTGAAGTCCCAGGTCTGCTCCCAAATCCAGATTCCTGCTAATGTGCTCCTTGAGAGGTAGCATGTGATGGCTGAAGTGGTTGGGTCCCTGTAGGAGACCCAGTAAGTTCGTGGCCCCCAAGTTCAGCGTGGCCCAGTCCTGGCTATTGTGAGCATTTGGAAAATGAACCAACAAATGAGATCTCTCTCTCTCCCTCTCTGTCTCTCTCTGCCTTTCAAATAAATGAACACAAAACAATTGAAAATTAATGAAAATATGGCTGGTGCCGTGGCTCAATAGGCTAAATCCTCCGCCTGCGGCACCAGCACCCCAGGTTCTAGTCCTGGTTGGGGCGCTAGATCCTGTCCCGGTTGCCCCTCTTCCAGTCCAGCTCTCTGCTGTGGCCAGGGAGTGCAGTGGAGGATGGCCCAAAGTGCTTGGGCCCTGCACCCGCATGGGAGACCAGGAGAAGCACCTGGCTCCTGGCTTCGGATCATCACAGCATGCCGGCCGCAGCGGCCATTGGAGGGTGAACCAACGGCAAAGGAAGACCTTTCTCCCTGTCTCTCGTTCTCACTGTCCACTCTGCCTGTCCCCCCCTCCCCCAAAAAAAAGAAAGAAAGAAAATTAATGAAAATAAAAACCTTTTTTCAGATTTCATTTGATTTTCAATTATACCATCTTTAAGAGACTGATCTTCCTCTTCATATGTGTATTTCTTATGGCCTCCCCCCCCCCCTTTTTTTAAGATTCATTTACTTGTTTTGAAAGAGCTACAGAGAAAGAGATCTTCTGTCTACTGGTTCATTCCCCAGATGATCGCAACAGCAAGTGCTAGGCCAGGAGCTTCATCTGGGTCTCCCACATGGTAGGAGTTTGGTAGGGGTCCAAACACTTGGGCCATCCTTGCTGCTTTTCCCAGCCGCTTGGGAGCAGCCACTCATATGGGGTGCCAGTCTCACAGGCAGCAACTTTACCTGCTATGCCACAACACTGGCCCCAGCATTTTCTCTCTGCTTTCTCTGATTTTCATTCATTTGGTGATGAGCTATAGAAGTAAAATTTAAATTGATGATTTTTTAACATTTTATTTTTGAATTTATTTTCTTTTTTTAGTTGACATAGTAATTATGCATATTTGTGGAATATAATGTGATATTTCAGTACATGCATACAATGTGTGAACAGATCGGAGTAATGGCATGTATATTATTTTAGACATTTATGATTTCTTTGTGATAGGAACATTCAAAATTGCCTACTAGCTATCTTGAAATATTCAGTTAGTTGTTGTCAACCATAGTTACCTTACCGAGCTATAGAACATTAGAAGTTATTCCTCCTGACTACGCATATCCTGGTACCTATTAACCATCTTCTGTCAATCGCACTCTCCTCTCAGACACATACACACACCATTCCATGTGCTTGCAGCCACTATTTTATTCTCTTTCTATGCGATCAAATTTTTAGCTTCCAAATATAAGTGAAGACGTGACATATTTTATCTTTCTCTGCCTGAATCAGTTCTTTTTTTCTACATCTATCATGCCACCCATATTGGAGACCTAGATGGAGTTCTGGGATGCTGGCTTTAGCCTGGTCCAGCCCTGGCAGTTATGGGCCTTTGGGGAGTGATCCAGTAGATTAAAGATCTCTTTTTCTCTTTCTGTCATTCTGATTTTTCAAAGAAATAAGTAAACATTAAGAAATGAGTTTTTAAAAGAAAATTGAGGTTAATAATACTCAACAGTTTCACTTTAGAAATATTTTAAATATGTTCTCAACAACCTTATAAAATTCACTATAAAAGAACATGTTCTATGACCTTTACAATTATTGTTTGATACAATTATGTAATTTTTACATCTTCTAAATTTGAACAGTATTTAAACTGGTTACTTTGAACTCTTTGATGTGAATGTTTTGAGGACTGGATTTAGTTATGCCTGGAAAAAGGATCTTAGTAAATAATATGACCTCTCCTCTTAAGTTTATTTTTAAAATAGCATTCTTTCAGAAAAGTGATTATAATGGCATCTATCTGTTCATTCCATTCACTCTTCTAGTTAGTTTCCAAATCACTAATAAAATAAATCCCTTTCTAGATTTGGCAGTTTCTTATATATTCAGGCCATAGTTAACAATTGGTAGTAATTACTTTATTTTATGATTTGTTGTGTGTTAAAATACCTATTTTGTACGTTATTAACGCCTGTGTTTTTAAAAGGTTGTTCCCTTTTTAGTTGTCAATTACTTGGATTCCTTTTACTCAATTTAACAAGATTGGAGTGGAGAGAGTTAGTTTTATGTCTTGATAGAACAGTAGTATTTGGGAGAGAAATATGTTAAGAAAAAGATTTCTTGGACTAAGTCATGTTCTTGGTTGTTTTTTCTTCTCTATGTATAGATTTGTGAGACTAGATTTTTTTCTCTTCTAGTTTGTCATTCCTTCTGAAATGAAATCTGAGTGTCATCAAGATCAACCACATGCAATTTCTATTCAGAGTTCTGAAATGATTGCCACAAATACAAGACACTGTCCAAACTGTAGACATTCTGATCTAGAAGCTTTGTTTCAAAACTTCAAAGATTGTGATTTTTTTAGTAAAGCATATACCAGCTTCCCCAAATCTTGTGATAATTTCAATCTTCTACATCCAATCTTTCAGAGACATGCTCATGAACAAGATACCAAAATGCATGAAGTCTATAAAGGAAATATTACTCCCAAATTGAATAAACACACCCTTAAAACTTCTGCTGCCACAGATGTTTGGGCTGTATACTTTTCTCAGTTTTGGATAGATTATGAAGGCATGAAAAGTGGAAAAGGACGACCAATAAGTTTTGTAGACTCTTTCCCTTTATCCATCTGGATTTGTCAACCGACGAGATATGCTGAGTCGCAAAAAGAAGAGCAGACTTGTAATCAGGTGTCTCTCAATACATCACAGAGTGAATCTAGCAATCTGGCTGGCCGATTAAAACGGAAAAAGCTTTTGAAGGAGTATTATAGTACAGAGTCTGAGCCCTTGACAAATGGTGGTCAGAAACATTCCTCATCAGATACTTTTTTAAGATTTTCTTCATCATCATCAGATGCAGATATTCATATCCTGGTTCATGTTCATAAACATGTCAGTATGCAGATCAATCACTACCAGTATGTTTTCCTGCTTTTCCTCCATGAGTCACTTATTCTGCTTTCAGAGAACTTAAGGAATGATGTCGAAGCTGTGACTGGCACTCCTGCCAGTCAGACATCCATTTGCATTGGACTTTTAGTTAGAAGTGCAGAACTGGCTCTTCTGTTACATCCAGTGGATCCAGCAAATACTCCTAAGTCTCCTGTTTGTGAAAGTTTGAGCCCAGTGGTTCCTGATTATTTGACTACAGAAAATGGAGAATTTTTGTCTTCAAAAAGAAAACAAAATATTAATAGTATAAATCAAATTAGAAGTGTAACTGTTAATCATATGTCAGACAGTAGATCTCTGAGTGTTGACCTTAGCCATGTCCCTTTAACGAATCCTTTACTTTTTAAATCAGCTAGTGATACAAATCTGCAAAAAGGTACTTCTTTTTTGGACTGTTTATCAGATAAACATTTAGGAAAAATTAGTGAAGATGAAAGTAGTGGACTTGTTTACAAAAGCAGCTCAGGGGAAATTGGATCAGAAATAAGTAACAGGAAGAATTCGTCTTGCACAGATTCAAATAGTGTCTTAAACTATAGAGAAGATTCAAATGTGCTGCCATTTGATAATAGTGGTAATCAAAACATGCTTTCAGAAAGTTTAACTAGTAAAGGAAATGAAACCATAGAATCAATCTTTAAAGCTGAGGATTTGCATACAGAAGCAACTTCACTGGCCGAGAACACGGAAATCAGCAAAGAAGAGGCATGCACAGTTAGAACACTTAAATCACAAACATCTCTAAGGTAACAACTGTTATTGGAATTGTTTTGCTGAGTGTGTACATGTGAGTGTGTTTTGTTTGGGGGCAGAAAATGACAAAATTAGGCATTATTAGAGTTAACACATGAAAGGGTAGATTTTTCAAAATATGAGAACACTTTGAACATCTGTATTTAAATATAATTTGGAAACTTGTAGACCAAATTTTTCTCTTAGATATAATACATTTCTTCACATGTAATAGTGTTCTAATAATTTTGTTTCTAAACAGTGGAAAGCATAAGGAACGCTGTAGCCCCAACCTGGCTCCACTCTATGTTTCTCAAAAGAACATGAAAAGAAGTTCCTCACAAGTCTCACTGGATACAATTTCTCTTGACAGTATGATCTTGGAAGAACAGTTGTTAGAAAGTGATGGAAGTGATAGCCATATATTTTTGGAAAAAGGTAAAGCAGTATAGTTTATAAATTTGTATTATATATAAACATGTATTGTAAGAAAATTTTTTAAAAAATTTTATCTACATTCAATAGTAATAATAATAAAAAATAATAATAATACATTTTCTCACCCCAAAAGACTTATTTACACATACACACAGTATATAAGAGTACCCAACTTTCTAATGGTCCATTGCTTCTTGTAAGTAGCTACTCTTCATGCCCTTTTATGGTTGACATAGAACAATTTGTATACAGTTATTTAAGTAATAAGCAGCCAACTTTAAGGCTAACAGCCTCTATTACAGAAACTTCTATATCTGAAAATTTGGTTGGATGGGCTTAGTTTGCAAGTGGATTCCCAATTATTTTTCCCTATAATTTTTCCAGACTGGAGCTCATGATTTATAAAATCAAGATTCTTTCACATATATAATGTGGATGATGGAACTACGTGATCTCCCCATTCATTCAGAAGCAACCAGTGCCCCATTAAAAAGCATTAAGAGGGTTTTTAAAAACCATTAAAGGGCTGGCATCATGGTGGTAGCGGGTTAAGCGCTGGCATCCCCTATGAGTGCCAGTTTGAGTCCCAGTTGCTCCACTTCCAGTCTAGTTTCCTGCTAATAGAAGCAGTAGAAGATGGCCCAAGTGCTCAGGCCCTTGCACCCAGTGAGAGACCCAAAAGAAGTTTCTGGCTCATGGCTTCAGCCTGGCCCAGCCCTAGCTGTTGCGGCTATTTGGGGAGTAAAACAGTGGATAGAAGACTTCTCTCTCTCTCTGTAATTTTGCCTTTCAAATAAATAAAATAAATCTTAAAAAAAACTAAGAAAGTTTTAAAAATTATTAGATGCATTCCCATCAATAAGGCACCAGGAACTTTGTGAACAGGAATAAAATTATGAGCTGTAATCAGAGAATGGTTGCCACAGACATAGAAACATGGGAGACCAAAGGCAAACAAAAATTATTTTCTCTTTGAAGGCAACTAAGTCTATTAGTATGGTCGAAATAGCTTTGACGAGACAGAAATATAAAAATAGAAGTATATAGTAGGGAATAGTTTAGAAAGTAGTTACTAATATACTTATTGTAGTCATGGATACCATTTATTGTCAGACACTGTCTTAGTCCATTTTCTGTTGCTATTACAGAATGCCACAGACTGGGTAATTTATAAAAAATAGAAATTTATTTTTATAGTTCTGGAGGCTGGGAAATTCAAGATCAAGATGCTGGCAGGTTCAGTTGGCATCTTCCAGAGGGGATGAATACTGTGTTCTCAGGTAAAGGATGACAAAAGCTCCAGAGACACTGAGTGAAGTCTCTTTTATAAGGGCCTTAGTCCCATTAATGAGAGCGGAGTTCCTCATGGTCCAAAGGCCCCATCACCTGGCAACATCTGGATGGGACACATTTAAGCCAGAGAAAGTGCTTTAGATAGTTTACCCTATTTAATTTGAGCTACAACCCTGTAAGAGTAACTTAACATTTACTTAACATATTCACTATGTGTTGGTACTGTTCTGTGTGATATTTATGTTAGGGCATTTAACCCCACAGCAATTCTGTCAGCAATGTACTGTTATCTTCACAGAGGTTTTGTAACCCAGGGTACCACAGCTAGTAAGCAATTTAAATCTGGGTATTCTGGCACTAGAGCCTGTACTCTTATCTTGCTTCAGCAATATGATGTATAAATGTTTGCTCTTACCCTCATTTTACAGGTATGGAAACCAAGGCTCCTAAAAGTTAAGTAATTTACCTATAGTCACATTATTGTTGGTAGAGCAGGGTTGTCTTGTTTGTTTGTTTGTCCTAAGCTAACATTTACTAGTTACTTACAAGACCAATTACTATTGTGAACTTTTTACATTTTATTTATTCTTCAATTAAATTTAGGTAGTAACTATTATTATCTCTACATTAAGGGTGGGGAAAAAATCTAGGGAGGTTAAGCAGCTTGCCCAACTTAAACAGCTATATGAGGTAGTTATTATTGATTCCTTTTGTTATAAATTGAGAAACTGAAGTATAGAGAAATTGGGTGAAGTATCTAACCCTATGCTATATAGCGAAGATATGATAAATGAAAATTTGTCATCCAGTCTGATTCAAGAGTACAAATTGTGTGTGTGTGTGTGTGTGTGTGTGTGTGTGTCTTATTTGAAAGGCATAGAAGATCTTTCACTGGTCCATTCCCCAAATGCCCACAACAGTCAAGATTCAGCTAGGCCAAAGTCAGGGGTCTAGAAATCATTCCAGACCTTTCATAAGGATAGCAGGAACCCAAATACTTGAGCCATCATCTGCTGCCTCCCAGAGTACACTAACACATTAGGTAGTTTGAAAACTGAGCCAGGATTGAACCCAGGGACTGTAATATGGTGTTTGAGCCTCTAAAGTGGCATTTTAACTACTGCACAAATGCACACTCCAGGAGTTCAAGTTTGTAACCAATCTAATGCACCACAAGGCCAGCACCCCCTTATCTAATTTTTTATGATATTTAAGGCATACAAATTTCATGTATTTCATATATACAGATTTAGGAACATAGTGATACTTCCCACCCTACCCTCCCTCCTGCCCTCTTCCTCCTCCCTCTCCTATTCTGACTCTTAATTTTTACAAAGATCTATTTTCTCATTACATTATACTCATAAGATTACCCCTACACTAAATGAAGAGTTCAACAAATAGTATGAATAACAAAAAAAAAAAAAATGCTGTTCCTGAACAGTATAGACAAGGACTGCAAAACCATCAAATCTCAAAATTCAATTTCACTCCAAAACATTACATTTCAGGTATTCTATTAGTTACCACAGATGAGGGAAAATATATGGTGTCTATATTTTGGGGGCTGGCTCATTTCACTAAGTATAATGGTTTCCATTTTGTTGCAAAGGATAAGATTTCTTTCTTTCTTTCTTTCTTTCTTTCTTTCTTTCTTTCTTTCCTTCTTTCCTTCTTTCCTTCTTTCCTTCTTTCCTTCTTTCCTTCTTTCCTTCTGTCTGTCTGTCTGCTGAGTAGTATTCCATGGTGTATACATACTGTAATTTCTTTATCCAGTCATCAGTTGATGGACAAATGGATTGTTTCAGTCTTAGCTGTTGTGAACTGAGCTACAATGAACATGGGGGTACAGATACTTCTTTTATATGCTGATTTCATGTTGTTTGGGTAAATTCACAGGATTGGGATTGCCATATGGTGTGTCATATGGTTAGAGTGTCATATGGTAGATCTACTTAAATTTCTGAGATATCTCCACACTGTCTTCCACAATGGCTACACCAGTTTTCATTCTCACCAACAGTGGATTAGGGTGTCTTTTTCCCCACTTCTTGCCAGCATTTATGGTTTGTTGATTTCTGTGTGAGAGCCATTCTAACTGGGGTAAGGTGGAACCTTATTGTGGTTTTGATACACATTTCCCTGCTGGCTAGTGATCCTGAGCATTTTTCATGTGTCTGTTGACCATTTGAATTTCCTCTTTTGAAAAATGCTTGTTCAAGTCCTTTGCCCATTTCTCTCTCTCTTTTTTTTAAAGATTTATTTATTTATGTGAAAGAGTTACAGAGAGAGGAGAGGCAGAGAGAGATAGAGGCCTTCTATCTGCTTGTTCACTTCCCAATTGGCTGCAACAACTAGAGCTGTGCCGATTTGAAGCCAGGAGCCAGGAGCTTCCTCCAGATCTTCCCACAAGAGCCCAAGTACTTGGTAGTTGGTACAAGAGCCCAAGGACTTGGCCCATCTTCTGCTTTCCCAGGCAACAGCAGAGAGCTGGATCAGAAGTTGAGTAGCCGGGACTTGAACCGACGCTCATATGGGATGCTGGCACTGCAGGCAGTGGCTTTACCTGCTATGCCACAGCACCGGTTCCTGCCCATTTCTTAACTGGATTGTTTTGTTGTTGTTGAGTTTCTTGGGCACTTTAAAGATTCTGGATATTGATCTTTTATCAATTTCATAGTTTGCAGATATTTTCTCCCATTCTGTCAGTTGCCTGTTCATTTCGCTAAGTGTTTCTTTGGCAATGCAGAGCTTCTCAGCTTGGTGTAATTCCATTTGTCAATTTAGGCTTAGATAGTATTATAATTAGGCTTTTTGCATCTGTGTTTATCAGGGATGCTGCTCTATTGTTCTCTTCCTTGTTTCTTTTTTTGATTTAGGAATTAAGGCGATGCTGGCTTCATAGAAGGAGTTTGAGAGGATTCCCTCCCTTTCAGTTGTTCTGAATAGCTTGAGAAGAATTAGAATTAGTTTTCTTTTAAAAAGTCTGTAGATGTGAATCCATCCGGTCCTAGGTTTTTCTTTGTTGGGAGGATCTTTTACTGATTCAATCTCCAGTAGCCAAAAGCCAGAGAATGCGCCAACTTTGGAGAGTGAGGTGAGATCACTGCAGGAGCCCATGTCACTGATGATATAGCTAGAGTGAGATCTTGGCTTGAGTCTGGCCTGAAGCCCTAAGGGGGATAGGGTACCCATTAAGCCAGTGGAAAAAATAAAAAAGTTTCTCTCTCCCCATCCCCTACACAATGGTGCTGGGCAAGCAGCTGAGGGCAGGTGCCATTTTGGTCATAAGTAGCCGCTGCAGAAGCTCTTGTGTGCATGTGCAACAGCTGGCTGGGACAAGACACCATCTTGTCAGTAGTAGCAGTGGCAACAGCTCTGGTACATGCACCTGGCAACCAGTGGGAAAACAGCAAAGTTGTGTCTGTGTTAGTGCTGTGTGTCTGCACCTTCCATGCAGATCCATGGCATCCCTCTTCTTTTACTACAGTTTCCTCTCTAACTCTCTGAGAATATACTTCCTCCACATTTTTTGCTTGTTTGTTTGTTTTTTTTTTTTATTTACCCCTAGCCTAGAATGGCATGCCCTTTCCCTATTCCACCATCTTGCAATCCTGCTTACCTAATCTTAATCGCTTTCTTGAGGTCCCTCTTCAATCACCATGGTTGGATTAAGTTTCCACTTTCATAATACTTCAATCTTGGAAATTAAATTTCACGTATAAAGCCTTGGGACATGCTCAAATAATCTGTTTTGGTTATATAAATGTAACTTTGAGGCAGGTGTTGTGGCACAGGGATTAAGCTACTTCCTGGAATGCCCACATCCTATATCTAAGTACCTGGTTTGAATCCTGGCTGCAGCACTTCCCATTCATCTTCTTTGGAGGCAGCAGTGATGGCTCAAGTACTTGGTCCCTGCCACTCATGTGGAAAGTTTGGATAAAGTTCCTGGCTCCTGGCTTCAGTCTAGCTTCGCACCGGCTGTTGGGGCACTTGGGGAGCAAGCCAAGGATGGAAGATTCCTCTCTCTCTCTCTCTCTCTCTCTCACTCTCTTTTTCTCTCTCTTCCCTCTGTCATCTGCCTTTCAAATAATATTTACAACATCAGAAATATATATATATATATATATTTATACACACACACACATACGTACATACACACACACAGTTTTGGATAACATTTAAAACTGATTTTAATTTATTAGTTTACTTTTGTGTTATTCCAGGAATTAAAAAAAACTCCACTCCAGATTACCAGAGCCCAGCAGAGAGTGTAAACACCAGTGCAAATCTACAGAATTATGGTGAAACCTCTCCAGATGCCATCAGTACAAATTCAGAGGGTGCTCAAGAAAATCATGATGACTTGGTAATCATTTCTGAGGGATTCTGTGAAGAGAAATGCCACCAGCTTTTTTCATATTTGCTATGTACTCATCCTAAGACATATATAAAATGTATTCTTAGATTCCTTGATAGGTGATTTAATATGCTCCTTCTCCTCTTGAAAATCCTTTCTTACCACTTAATCAGTTGTTTTTTTCCTCATTTTACTTTCCTAAATTTGTTTTATTCATATTCAGGTAGGAAAATCCTCTTTTTTTGCTCTTCTATCTTTTGGTTTTTAAGTTCCTTTTAAATACACTGGGAAAAACTTTTATGGCCAGGATAGTCATGTGAGGGGCTTTCTACAATGTGAAATATGTTAATGGTTTCTTTTAAGCTTTCCTGACCCAGTGAAATATTCTTATAGAAGACAAAAATCACGTCCAGCTCTTAATGAAAATCACTTACATGGAAATGTCATATAATTAATCTTTGTGATCTAAAATATTTTCAATTGATTGAATGAAAAGTCTGGAGTTTGTCACTACAGATTGAATATCCTTTATCCAAATAGCTTGTGTCCAGAGGTATTTGAGATTTCAGATTTATTCCAGATTTTGGAATCTTTTAATATATATTATATATTACCTTGGGGATGGGACCCAAGTCTAAGCATAACATTTTTGAGGTTTTATATACAAATTATCCTAATAGCCTGATGTGATTTCATACATTTTAAATAATGTTGTGTGTGAAACTAAATGTCATGGTATATAATTTCCACTTTTGGCATGTCATTGCTGAAAAGGTTTCAGATTTTGGAGCATTTTTCATTTTTACAGTAGAGATGTTCAACCTGCATAATGTAACAGCTATGTGTCATAGGTCACAAGTGTGTTTTTGGTTTGGTAAGTCACAATTGTATTTTTCAAGGCTAATGGTAGTTTCCTATATTCCTTAAATTTAATTTAGAATTACTTGGTATACTAACATTATTTATGCAATCATTAATAGATGTCAGTTGTGGTATTTAAAATTACTGGTGTTAATGGGGAAATTGATATCCGAGGAGAAGATACGGAAATTTGTCTTCAAGTGAACCAGGTGATACCGGATCAATTAGGCAATGTCAGTCTTCGGCATTACCTTTGTAATCGTCCAATTGGTAAGTTTTTTTTTTTAACTACTTTTCATGCAGAATACTTCAATATGATTTAAACTTGTGGAAGTTCTCTCCTCCCTTCAGAGAAAAGTACCTCCTTCTTTGATGGCCACTTCTTTCCACTGATGTCTCACCCACCAAGGTTCTTCATGTAGGACGTTTTTTGCCACAGTGTCTTGGCTTTCCATGCCTGAATGGCTCTCGTGGGCTTTTCAGCCAGACAAGAATGCCTTAAGGGCTGATTCTGACGTCAGAGTGCTATTTAAATTGATTCTTATTCTATGAGTCTTCCATGTGGACTGCTTCCCATGATGGAGCGTTCCACTTTGCTTATGGCCTTGTGTAAATACTGATGCAATTTGTGGATTCAAAAGGTTTCCATAGCCTAGGCAGATCATGTCAAGTGACTTGGGTGATCACTGAAATCATACATAATTATTAATTGTTAAAATAACAACAAGAATCACTGTATACTAACTTCCCATGCAGGACCTCTGTCCTAAAGAGTTGTATTATAATTATGCATAAGTGCTCCCAAAAGATGTATCATTCTTGAGTGCTTCTTTAAAGTTAAGTTTCTAAAAAAAAAAAGTGAAATAAACTTCAAGATGCAATGAAAAAAAATGATTTAAACTTATTTTTTTATTTTATATGTAACTCATTGGCATTCATATCTTTAATATAATTGAATTCAAGAAAAATTATATTTTATTTATTATTATAATAATTGAAGATATATTATCTTTTAGGTTACCTTATTTCCATAAAGTATTTTGATTATTAGAAATATTTGTTCAAAATGTAACCTCTGATTCTTTTTGTTTATGCTGGTGATAAATTCCTCCTCTTATTTTTATTTTTTGTCTTACCTGAGATTATAAGTCTGAGAAAACTGAGCTCTTTTCTGTTTGTAAAGAGTGTTTAATTTTCCTAAAGGGTCAAATTTAGTTCCACTCTGGAATAAATATAAGTTTTTGTTTTCCATTATCTTGCTTAGAAACAAACATTTCCTGAGTCTGGCAT
The DNA here is from genome assembly GCF_964237555.1 of Oryctolagus cuniculus. Classification (NCBI taxonomy): domain Eukaryota; kingdom Metazoa; phylum Chordata; class Mammalia; order Lagomorpha; family Leporidae; genus Oryctolagus; species Oryctolagus cuniculus. Next base: position 103,018,910 of record NC_091442.1, on the reverse strand, counting down.
GGGATTTGATAATGTGGAAAAAATATGTATGCTATTTTTATAGTTCTTCATTCTGAGATAAATACATTTGCTTGGACATAGAGGGAGATAAGCAACAAAACACACAGTGTATAAACAAGAAATCATGTTAAGCTGTCCCCTTTTCAGAGTAAACATGGAGGGGCAGGCATTTAGCCTAGCAATGAAGATGCCAGTCTCCCTTATTGGAAAACATGAGTACAATACCCAGCTCTAACTTATGCTAATACAGACCTTGGAAAGCAATGGTGATCTTCCAAGTCCCAGCTCCCAGCTTCAGCCCATTCCCAGATATTGTAGACATTTTGGGGAATGAACCAGCGAATTGAAATGCTGTCAAACTCTGTCTCTGTCTCAAATACACAAATGATTCAAGTTTATATGGTGGCAGTTTCACTTACCGTCATCAATCCTTTGAAGTTTATTGGAATAGTTGTAATAAGAATTTAAAGTGAGGCTTTTTCATGAGAACCCATAGGATAAATTACTTTCATGCTTTAGAAAGCAGAAATGGCTTTTTCTTTCCAAAACAACTGGTTAGTTTTTATCTCATGAGAATTGTGAAAGTGATCATATTTTTCTCTGTTCCTTTGAAAGTCATTTTTGGTCCACCTTTGGCTCAGAAATTTAAATATTGTATTTTGGGTTATTATCCTTCATCACTCACCTTTTCTTTCCCATCCTTTTTCTTTACCCATTTTTTAATCTGATTATACCATATGCATGTTGCCTCAAATTGTGGAACAAGGTAACATATAGTAATTAAACAAAATAATTACCATGAGTGTCAGTTTAATAAGAAATTTGTTTCAGTGATTCCACTAGTAACTTTTAATTTTTTTTTAAGATTTATTTATCTCTGAAAAAGTGGCAGAGACAGAGAAAAATGGTTCATCTACTGATTCACTCCCCAGATGGCTCTGCAGCAGCCAGTGTTGGGCCAGGTCAAAGCCAGGGGCCAGAAAGTCCATCCATGTCTTGCACATGTGTGGCAGGGGCCCAAGTGCATGGGCCATAATTTGTTTCCTCCCAGACCACTAGCAGGAAGCTGTATTGTAAGTGGAACAGCTAGATCTCTAACTGGGACTCAATATGGGATGCTGATGCCACAAAATGGTGGCTTAATTCTGCTGCACCTTGGTGGTAGCCCCTATTTTTTTTTTTTAAGATTTACTTATTTATTTCAAAGGCAGAGTTACAGAGAGAAAGGGAGACCGAGAGAAGTCTTCCATTCACCTTTTCACTCCCCAAATGGGCACAACAGCCAGGGCTAAGCCGGCTGAATTCAGGAACCTAGAATGCCATCCTGTTCTCTCACGGTGAAGGGACTCAAAGACTTGGCCCACCTTCTGCCACTTTCCCAGGCACATTAGAAGGGAGCTAGATCAGAAGTGGAGCAGCTGAATCCATATGGGACTCCAGAATCCATATGGGATACCATATTTGCAGGTGGTGGCTTAACCTGCTAGCTATGCCACCATACTGACCCCTAAAATTGTTTTTTTAAACTTGAATATTTGTATCTTTATATGCCATGTCAAATTCTTTTTTGGAACATAGCAAAAGCATAAACAAATGTAATTTATATGTACATACACACATATATAATTTTAATTTCAATTAGGTGTGCCTTCTAATAGAATTACTTTAATAAGGTCTTTACTATTTACTTTTCCATTGTTTAAGAATGCAGTATAATATGGAAGGTGCAAAACAGCTTTATTGCTTCTTCAGAAATGGCTCAAGAGCCACTTTAAATGCCATGACTTTGTTGCTTTGTTACAGTTGTCCATTATATTACAGATGTATAGATGAGCAGACACTCAGGCATACTCTTAGTTCATCTGAGGTACATATCATAATCAGAGTTAATCTTGACTTTTTTCCTGATACCATAAAATGTAAGATACAGAAAAGTGAACATTATTGTAGTAGAATGTTACCTAAAAAATTAGGATATATTTAGTATATTTGATATGTATTATAGAATTTGTTAGGAGCAAACTATAATATTATAAAATATTAGTATATTTTATATATATTGTAGAATTTAAATTGGAAAATATTAAAGCTATTTCATCTATTCTTTTAATATACAAAGTGATGATAGCTTCTTAATGATAATAGTGATAGTTTTGAGTAACATTACATAGTTGTGATTTTTATATGTTTATTCTCCTTAGGTTCAGATCATAAAGCTGTAATTCATTCTAAATCCTCTCCTGAAATTTCTCTGAAGTTTGAAAGTGGGCCTGGTGCAGTAATACACTCTGTACTTGCAGAAAAAAATGGATTTCTGCAATGCCATATAGAAAACTTTAGTACTGAGTTTCTTACATCTTCTCTTATGAATATTCAACATTTTTTGGAAGATGAAACTGTTGCAACTATAATGCCAATGAAGATACAGGTTTCAAACACCAAAATTAATTTAAAAGTATGTTAATAATTTTATGCTCACTTTTCCTATCAGGACTTTGATTCATGTCTAAGAATATACATCTATTCTCAGCATTTGTTAAAATGAATTCATTTGTCTTTGTAGTAAATGATACAGAGATCCTTTTCAGAAATTAGATAATGTCACAATAGAACAGTTTTCTTACTGTGTCAACTAACTTATCAGAAATATAATTGACTAAAATAATGCTCATTACAAATAATATATTTTTTCATTTACTTTAATAAGAACATGCCAATATTATTTTTTCTCCTGTAGGATGACAGTCCTCGAAATAGTTCAGTATCCTTGGAACCAGCTCCTGTAATTTTACATATTGATCATCTTGTGGTAGAGAGAAATGATGATGGCTCTTTTCATATCAGAGGTACACTGAAAAACAAATTTAAATGAATACCTATTCAAATTTTGAAGTCAAATTTTTCATGTGCTAATTGCTTATTTTTACTCATTATTTATTGTATTTATATAGGCATATACAATAGTAGATAATTGAAGGACTTTGTGAGTACCTGGTGACAAAATATCTGTGTGTGGATTTCTAACCTGGAAATAACTCATCTAGTGTCAGCTTAATGCTTTACCTACAAATGTGTTCTGAATAAAGAGAAAGAGACTTTCATGATCTATACCTGAGTCTTGATTCTGTATCTCCTACTTGATGTCTTTCATAGTTTTATTTCCCAATGTTACTTCATATATACTCAAGCAACCTGATATTCTCCCTGGAATAGAGCTTACCCTGCACTTTTCCATTGCATCTTCATGTTTGCTTTGTTATTCCTCATTAGAAACACTTACGCTTTGTGTAAGCTTTTTCCATCCTTCCAAGACTATGTCACACTTCTCCTTTTTAATGAAGCCTTCTTTATTCTCTGAAGTGAGTTATTTTATGGTAATTTTCTATTTGTTTTTATAGTTTATTGCTATATATTTATTCTCCCTTAATATTTGTTTCCACAAGGTTTTTAAGGTCTCTCATGAAAGCACTATATCTTACAGGGTAGTGTGGAATAGTGGAAAGAGCATGAATAGGTACACTTAGATGTTCCAATTTGCACTATTTTAGTAGGTAGTTGATGGTGAAAAACGAGAGACTAATCTATTGCATCTCTTATCAGAAACCTCATGAAATGTCAGGAAATATGTAGAAAGAAAGATAAAGTAGATTATGCTGCAAAAGAATGATAAAATCCTTAGGGAGTCAGAAATCCTTTCTCTTTGATCTATTTATTTTATTTATTTGAAAAGCAGAAAGAGAGTGAGGGAGTAGGGAGTGAGGGAGTGAGTAAGAGAAATAGAGATCCAGAAGTAGACAGGTCTTCCATCCATTAGTTCACTCACCAGGGGCTGGGCCAGGTAGAAGTCAGGAGCTAGAAACTCATTGTGGGTATCCCACGCTGGTAGCACCAGCTCAACTACTTGAGCCATCATCTGCTGCCTTCCAGGATGTGTATTAGCAGGAAGCTGGGATTGGGAGCAAAACTAGAACTCAAATCCAGGCACTCTGATTTGGGATGCCACTGCCTTAACCAGTATATGAAACGCTCATACCCAACATTTATTTTTATTTTTATTTATGTATTTTCATTATATTTGAAGGCAAAGAAAAAGAGTGAGTCAGAGTTGACATCTGCTGGTCCACTCCCCAAATGCCCACAGTAGTCAGGGGAAAGCTAGAAGCCTGGAACTCAATCCAAGTCTCCCGTGGAGGGGCAGAGACCCAAGTACCTGAGTCATCTCAGGTGTAATTAGCAGGAAGATTGCAAGCAAAGGCAGAACTTGAACCCAAGCACTCTAATATAGGATGTGGGCATCCCAAGCAGCATCTTAACCATTACACTAATGACCCACCTCCATAAATTCTTAAAAGAGTCAACCAGAATGTAAGTTAGAGAGGCAAAACCATAGAAATCAGTCCCCATAAACTTGTGAAAGAGAGAACTTTGGCTAAGGTAGGAGCAGTTTGTGGAGAAGGAATAGCAGCCTACCAACAAAGATCAAATTGTCACCTTCCTTTATAATAAAAGCTCCAGTGGAAAGATAGTTTAGTTCTATGAGAAGATAGGCTTGGTGCATAGCTCTTTCTCCCACATGTTTTAGCTTTGAAAGCTATAAATCTGTCTTGTGAAGAAAGCAGAACAGAACGCATCCTTTTTGCAGGCAAGTCATATGTCAAAGCAAGAGGAGACTGAGACATACATACCTAGTTCCTTTTTCTAAACTCATGAATGAAATAAATTATACCGTTTTTCCCTGGGCATGGATAAGTGGGAGGTGGGGTGTAGGGGGTAGGGAGGGTGGGGATGTGAAAGTTCAGGGGAACTACACTAGGGAAATTCTTCCCAAAAAACATTAGAAATCTCCCCCAGGAGGATACCCAGATTAGAACGGGTCTCTGAGTCAGTAGTATGAATAATTTAGTCCCTATTCTGAGAACCTACACTGCGCGTCTGACTAGTATCAGACTTGGTAAGCATTGCATATAGAGTAAGACGTTGAAGGTAAATTTTGCAACTACTTAGCTTCCGGATGAGGGTGATTTCATACCCAGTTGATGAACTTGGTGTATCTCACCCAGTATCACAACCCCTTCTCTCCCACAACCACTTGGGAGTGGCTATGGCAAATAGAAATGACATCCAGGAACTAGAAAATGGGATAAACATACATATACAAATTTTGAAAGATTTGAAGAAAACAATAAGCCTTCATCATTGTAATCAAAGAATTCTGTATCTGATAGAGCAGAAAAAGAGCCTATTAAAAGATTATGAAATGGGAACTGGCATTATGGTATGGAAGGTTAAGCTTCTGCCTGTGATGCTGGCATCCTATTTGGGCACCAGTTCATGTCCAGGCTGCTCTACTTCCATTCCAGCTGCCTGCCAATCGCTTGGGAAAAGCAGTGGAAGATGGTGTAAGTGTTTAGGCCTTTTGCCACCCACATGGGAGACCTGGATGAAGCCTCTAGATCTTAGCTTCAGCCCAATTCTGACCTGGCTATTGTGGTCATCTGGAGAGTGAACCAGGAAATGGAAGATATCTCTCTCTCTCTTTCTCTCTCTCTCCCTCTCCCTCTCTCTCTCTCTCTGTGTGTGTGTGTGTGTGTGTGTGTCTGTGTGTGTCTCCCTCTCTAATTCTAGCAAATCAATAGTTTTTTTTTTTTTAAATTGTTGGAATGGAATAGAATAGTCCAGAAATAAACTCTTATTTTTATGGTTAATTGATTTTTGGCAAGGTTGCCTAAACAATTCAGTGGGGAAAAGAATAGCCTTTTCCAAAATTGATGCTGGTAGCACTAGATATCGACATGTGTGATGCTGAACCCCTTACTTCTATTGTCAACAAAATTTATTCTAAATGAATCAGAAACCCGAATATTAGGGCTAAAACTATAAAATTCTTAAAATGTAAGAGTACGTCTTTGTGACCTTGGGTTAGGCAAAGCTTTCTTTAATTCTTACCAGAAGTACAAGCGTAAAAAAAAAAAAAAGTAATTTGTACTTCATCAAAATTTAACTCTTTGGTAGCCCAAATGATGCTATCAAGAAAGTGAAAAGACAATCCATAGGTTAGGAAAAAATAGTTGCCATTGTATAGCTGATAAGGGACTGGTATCCAGATATAAGAAGAACAAGCTTATTATTTAATAGTAAATAGGTAATTTAATTTAAAAGGAACTGAATAGACATATATCCAAAGAAGATATACAAATGACCAATAAGCACATGAACAGATATGCTTGACACTTATTAGCCATCAGGGAAATATAAATCAAACCACTGTGAGATACCACTTAATGCCTATGATGATGACTATAATCAGAAAGGCAGGTGAAAGTGTTGGCTAAGATGTGGAGAAATTGGAGCCCTCATACATTGCTGGGATTATTTCCAGTACAAATGGTTTGGAAACAGTTTGGTAGCTCCTCAGAAAGTTAGCCAGCATTACATGTAACTCAGCAGTTCTACTCCTAGGTATATGCATAACAGAAGTGAAGACATGGCCATACAAAAACTTATATGTGAATGTTTAACAATATTCATAATAACCAAAAATGAAAACAACTCATGTCATCATATGATGAATGGATTTTAAAAAGTGGCATATCTATACAATGGAGTATTCAGCAATAAAAAGAACAGTACACTGATGTGTTCAACAGCATGGATAACTCTAAAAACATTGTGCTAAATGAAAGATGTCAGTCACAAAAGATAACATAGTGTATGATTCTGTTTAAAGGAAGTATCCATAGAGACAAAAAGTAAATTAGTGGTTGCCTAGATCTGAGGGAGGTGAAATTCAAAAGGAATATTGACTAAGAGGTTAATAGGGGACTTTACGAGAGTGATGGAAACATCGAATGATTTCACCATCATTAAACATATTGAAAACATTGAATTGTATACTTTAAATGGGTGATGGGTATGAAATGTGAATTTTTCAATAAAGCTGTATACTAAGAAGTATATTTTTAGGACTATGGGAGATCTGGAATACCAGGTTCAAGGATTACTATATAACCCTTGCCCTAAATCACAGTACAGTGTAATCTGATTTGATGCAGAAAACTTCTACCCAACAATGGAGAGCATTACTACTGCCATTACTGTTTCAGAAATTCAACTTCATTGTAACGTCAAACACTATTTCTACTTCTATACTAAGAATTTGACTTTGTAGCTACTGTCAGTGCTGCTGTTTCCAGAGAAAGAATTTACTTCTTTCCTTTATTTTGCCACTGGTATTTGAGGGCAATCTAACTGGCAATATCTGGATAACACTCTTGGAAAGAAGTCTGGGAAATTGAGTATCAACATTTATTGCAGGGACAATTAATTTAACATTGAAAGAAGCAATTTTTTTTATTCCATACAAAACTCAAATAAGAAATTCTTCAGATATCAAAACCGATGATGCATAACCAAATGACAAAATATCTACTACAAAACCATTACAATTAGACACAAGAAATAATTGAATACACCTGATGCCAAATAAAAGTAGGAACTTTTAAAGAAACATGTATCTTCTGACAGATGAGATTATGAACCCATGGAACTGTAAGAACAAGCTTTTTTGGAATATATCCAGATAAAGATCCTTAAAAATGGGAAGCATGATCTTTGAAGTAAAAAATAATAGCCCACGTTAAATGCTTCAACCCTACCTTCAGAGGATACCTGGAATCTGGCTTCTTCCCACCATCAATGATGCTAGCATTTTGGTCATATGCTTGAATTATTACAATCACTTCCTAACTATGTCTCTTCTTTGCCTTTGCTCCCCTGTACTCTATTGTCAACCCAGCAGCTGGAGGGATGTTTTGAAAATGTAATTCATATTATATAACATTTCAGCTCCAGACCTCCATTGACTTCCTTTCTTATTCAAAGTAAAAGCCAATGTCTTTGCTCTGGCCTGAAGATTCCAACATGATCTTGCTGTTTGTTTTTCTCTGACCTTATCTCCTGCTATTCTCCCCCTTTACTTCATTTACTCCTGTCCTGGCATCCTTGCTATCCTCAAACATAGCGTGCATACTTCTGTCTCAGTACCTTTTTACTTGCTGGCCTCTCTTCTGGTTCTCTGTGGAATGCTGTTCCCTCAGATAGCCACGTGCTGCACTTCAGTACTTACCAGAAGTCTCTGCGCACTTTTCCTCATCCATTTTTCCCCATCCCTACCAGTTCTCTTTTTCTTCAACTCTGAGTGATATTCTCTGTAGATTCTCAGCACCTTTTGATATACTGTATTCTTTCTTATTTATTTGTTAACTAGAATGTAAGTTGCATGAAAGCAGGAACTTCACTTGATATGTTACTATTCTCTCCTAAAACAGTGTCTATTACTAAGTGCTTAAAAAAAACAACTTGGAGAGACTGTATGCTTAAAGACAGAGTGGACACAGCTGAAGGGTGAATAAGTGATCTTGAACAAGGTTCAATTAAACTTTCTGCTCTCATGGAAATGCAACTGAGGAACTGATTTTTTAGGCACATGGGGTTGTGGCTACTGAACTGGACAGGACTGGTGTGGATGAGCATACTCAGTACTCCCAGTGGAAGCTAAGGGGAAGCTGGGGGATTCCCAGGGCCTTCCTCTGTGCTGCCATCCACAGTACAGAACTGTCTGGTGGGGCTTCTTTTTTATCCACCCAGTGCCTTAGCTAAGTACACTAAGCTCAGCTAAGGACCTTGCCTCCTCACTCTTGAACCAGGCAGATAACTGCTGCCTTATTTTTTTTTTCTTACAGGGTATTTTTTTCCCCATATCCCTCTCTCCCCCCAAAAGTGCTTTTAATTTATGTTAAAAACATTAAGACATGAAAAATAGATCCAGGAGTTCCAATATCTGTCTGAAGAGAGCTTCTGAGGAGAAAAGAATGAAAGGAAAAATAAAAAAGTAAAAAAAGTTCCCAAATTAGAGGCAGAAGAATCAGTCAAGTGCAGAGCAAAGTGGATGAAAAAACAATCCTTACAGGTAAAATTTCAGAATTCCCAGGTCAAAGAAAAAAAGTTCTGAATTTTCTAGAGTTTTAAAAAGTGAAAAGGTGAAAGTCATATTTGCATCAGACTTTTGATGAGCAACATGGGATGCTAAATGATAAGTAACATCTCTGGGACAACAAAGCCAAATTTAAAGTCAAAATGCTGAGATCTCCTGTGAGATCCTGGGGGCCAAGGAGGAAGACATGTTCCAAATGCTGGAGAACAAAGGTTTCTCCTCTTGCAACCCCTTACAGTGAGCACAGTTGTCATTCCAGTCTCTGCTCACAGGTTCCCCTGAGCTGTCACAATAGGATTTCCTGGGAATGATCATGGCTGGCATTCATTTATCTTTTCTCTTTCTCCCCTATCTTTTCTTCTCCACCCCCATCCTTCACTATTCTCTCTCACTCTGTCAATCTGTCTTTCCTTTCATCCTCTCCTTTCTCTTCCCTTTACTCTCTTTCCTTCACTCCATTCCCCTCTCCCTCCTGCTCCCCCAATCTTCTTTTTGTAGTTGAACCAGTAGAATTTGAACCTCCCTGGATGAGTTTGGATTTTTTTCTCTAAAATAATAACCATTTTTGTATGGTGCTTGCTTCTGCTACTGGGCCATTTACAAAATGCAAACTAGTTATGCCAGTCTTGCCTCCGCAGCCTTAAGTCTATACTCCAAGTGGAAACTAAGGGGAAGATGAGGGAATCCCAGGGCCTCCCTCTGTGCTGCCATCTACAGTACAGAACTGTCTGGTGGGGCTTTTTTTCCCCCACCCAGTGCCTTAGCTAAGTACACTAAACTCAGCTAAGGACCTTGCCTCCTCACTCTTGAACCAGGCAGATAATTGCTGCCTTATTTTTTTCTTACAGTGAAGGTTTGAAACATTGCTTTTGTAACATTTAAAATTTTTGTTAAATTTATTTTATTTATTTAAAAGGCACAGTTAAGAAGAGGGAGAGACAGAGAAATCTTCCATCCCCTGGTTGACTCCCCAGATGGCCACAGCAGCCAGGGATAGGCTAGACTGAAGCCAGGAATCAGGAGCTTCTTCCAAGTCTCTCACGTGGGTGGCAGGGCCACAAGGACTTGGACCATCTTTGGCTGCCTTTCTCAGGTGCATTACTAGGAAGCTGGATCAGAAGTGGAGTAGCCAGGAATCAAACTGGCACTCATGAGATGCTGGCATTGAAGGTGGCAGCTTTACCTGCTATGCCACAATGCTGGCCCCTAAAATTATTTTTTTATTTTTTGAGATGCAGAGAGAAGACATTGGGAGGGAAGAAGAGAGAAAGAAATAGATCTTTCAAACACTGGCTTGCACTCCAACTGCCTACAACAGCTTGGGCCATGGCTGAAGCCAGTAGCCCAAAACTCAGTCTGGGTCTCTCCCATGTGTACAGGTGGCAAGGACCTAACTCTTTGAGCCATCACTTCTACTTCCCAGGGTCTGCATCAGCAGGAAGCTGGAGCTGGGAATTGAATGCAGGCACTCCAATATGGGATGTTCATAGCCACTAGGATAAATGCCCATTTCCTGATACTTGCTTTGAAAGAAAACTGCAGCCTTATTCCAAACAAGTATCCTTCCATCTGAGGTGTCACCTACTCCTTTCGTGTCTGTGGGTAGACACTATCTGTCATCTGCTGTGTGTCCAAGCAGCCTTATGCTTATCTCTGTGTCTGAAAGTTGTAGCCACAGCTTTACAAAAATCTATCCTGAGAAGCAGGTTAAGACTAATTTGCTATTTGGGAAAGCAGTCCTGTGATTATCATCACAACATCTGTAAATATTTTTAAAAGATAAGTAATATCTTCAGAATTCTATGGGACATTAAATTGAACTTAAATTTTTATTTTAAAGGCAAAATAAAGATAAATTTTAAATGAAAATAATTCTTTAGTCAAGATGAAAAATAAAGAATAACAGTAAACTAAGGAACTAATAATACTTGGAGTTAAGTCTAAATAATTTGTAATATCTAAAAGTATCTTTAACAAATTCTAGAGTTTGCAGTAGAGGAAAAAGAAGAAGAGTAGAGAAATACAATTGTACTAAAGTTCTTGTCTTTTGAGGGGCATAATAACACCAGACTTTGATAGAACATTGTTAAGCTTCAATAATATCTATTAACGTTGTATGCTTAAACATAGATAAACAAAAAGAATGACTAACTTTTAAACCATGAGAGCAGGAGGAAAATTGAACCAAAAATATCCGGTCAGTCCAACAAAAGATAAGACATTTAAGAAGATAAGCAATAAAAAGAAAGGATGATACATAGAAAACATAAAATTGGAGCACAGGAATTAAATTGGAATAAATATACACACAGAGGCACTAAAAGAGTTGAATAAAGATTCTAAGTATATGCTGCAAGGAAGATAGTTACCCAAAACAAAATAATGCAGATACACTGAGAATAAGATGATAATTGGGAGGGAGGATTATAGAGAATTTTAATAACATCATTTAATATTTTTTTATTTGAATGACAACATTAAAGAGGGAGACTGAGATCTTCCATCTGCTAGTTCACTCTCCAAATGGCACAAGGGTCAAGGATATGCCAGGCTAAAGCCAGGAGTCTGGAGCTTCTCCCAGATCTCCCAGTTGTGTGCAGGGAACCAAGTGCTCAGGCCATCCTCTGCTGCTTTCCCATTATTCTTGTGGTTTGCTTTGTATGTCCTTTGTGTCGCTACTAAGAGATTTTCTGCCTTCACAATCTTTAATGATGCTAGATATCTTTTTCTGTTTCTATGTGTAGCACATCCTGAAGTATCATTTGTAAGGCTGGACTAATGGTGACAAATTCTTTCCATTTCTATTTGATGTGGAAGGCATTTATTTCACCTTCATTTATGAATGAGATCTTTTCTTGGTATAGTATTCTGGGTTGAGAGATTTTTCTTTTAGGCATTGGCCTATGTATCTGTATTCTTTCCTAGCTTGTAGAGTTTCTGTGAGGAATCATCAGTCAATCTAATTCTAGATCATTTGAAGATAGTAATGGTGTTTCTATAATGAAGATTTTAGGATCCTTTCTTTATATACTTTTGAAAGTTTGTGTTATAAAGATCTTTTCTGATCATGTCTGTTAAGAGTTCTGTGTGTTTCCTATACTTGGATGTCCCTTTCTTTCTCCAAATTAGGGACATTTTCTGCTATTATTTTACTGAATAGGTCTTTCTTTTTTTTTAACTTTTATTTAATAAATATAAATTTCCAAAAGTACAACTTTTGGATTATAGCTGCTCTCCCCCCCACCCCCGAAACTCCCACCCACCCACTACCATCCCATCTCCCACTCCCTCTCCCATTCCATTCTTCATCAAGATTCATTTTTGGGGCCAGCACTGTGGCTCACTTGGTTAATCCTCCGCCTGCAGCACCAGCATCCCATATGGGCGCCAGATTCTAGTCCCAGTTGCTCCTCTTCCAGTCCAGCTCTCAGATGTGGCCCGGGAGGATGGCACAAGTGCTTGGGCCCCTGCACCTACATGGGAGACCAGGAGGAAGTACATGACTCCTGGCTTTGGATCGGCACAGCACCAGCTGTAGCGGCCATTTGCGGAGTGAACCAACGGAAGGGAGACCATTCTGTCTCTCTCTCACTGTCTGTGACTCTACCCATCAAATTTAAAAAAAAAAAAAAAAAGATTAATTTTCAATTATCTTTATATGCAGAAGATCAACTTAGGATATACTAAGATTTCAACAGGCTGCACCCACACAGACACACAGAGTATAGAGTACTGTTTGAATAGTAGTTTTACCATTAATTTGCATAGTATAACACATTAAGGACAGAAATCCTACATGGGGAGTAGGTGCACAGTGACTCCAGTTGTTGATTTAACACTTGACACTCTTATTTATGACATCAGTAATCGTCTGAGGCTTTTGTCACGAGCTGCCAAGGCTATAGAAGCCTCTTAAGTTAACAAACTCTGATCTTATTTAGACAAGGCTGTAGTCAAAGTGGAAGTTCTCTCCTCCCTTCACAGAAAGGTACCTCCTTCTTTGATGGCCCATTCTTTCTGCTGGGATCTCACTCACAGAGATCTTTCATTTAGGTCATTTTTCTTACCATAGTTTCTTGGCTTTCCATGCCTGCAAAACTCTCATGGGCTTTTAGCCAGATCCGAATGCCTTAAGGGCTGATTCTGAGGCCATTGTGCTGTTTAGGAATCTGCCATTCTATGAGTCTGCTGTGTATCCTGCTTCCCATGTTGGATTGTTCTCTCCTTTTTATGAATAGATCTTTCTTAAAAATTTTATTTAAGTTATACAAGTTTCATATACTTCATATATACAGATTTAGGAACATAGTTGGATTTCCTCTCACCATCCTTCTCACCCACATTCCAAACCTTCCTCCCCCTCCCTCTTGGATTCCTGTTCTTAATTTTTAAAATGATTTATTTTCAATATACTTAATGATTATATAGTTAACCCTACTCTACATATAAGAGTTCAGTAATTAGCATGAAGAGAGAGAAAGCAATACAAAATAAAAGATTGTTCCTCAATGAAAGAGACAATGCTATAAACAATCAATTGTTCTCAAAATATCTGTTTCACTCAATATATTATATTCCAGATACTCTATTAGTTGTATTGGGTCAGATCTCTGTTTTTTGGGGTCTGGCTTATTTCACTAAGTATAATGGTTTCCCATTGTGACTATCTTGTTGCAAAAGAGAGGATTTCATCTTTTTTTTTTTTTTTTTTTTTTTTTTTTACAGCTAGGTAGTACTCCATGGTGTACGTATCCCATAATTTCTTTATCCAGTCAACAGTTGATGGATATGTGGGTTGATTCCATATATTAGCTATCTTAGCTATTGTGAATTCTGCTTCAGTGAATATGGGTACAGATAACTCTTTCATATGCTAATTTCATTTACTTTTGGTAAATTCCCAGGAGTGGGATGGCTGGGTCATATGATAGATCTGTATTCATACTTCTGAGGAATCTCCATACTGTCTTCCAACAGTGATTGCAACAGTTTAAATTCCCACTAACAGTGTATCAAGGTACCTTTTGCCCCACATCCTTGCCAGCATTTGTCATTTGTTGATTTCTGTATGATAGCTATTCTAACTGGAATGAAGTGAAACTTCGATGTAGCTTTGATTTGCATTTCCCTGATGGCTAGTAATCCTGAGCATTTTGTCAAGTGTCTGTTGGCCATTTAATTTCCTCTCTTGAAAAAATCCTGGTTAGGTCCTTTGCCCATTTCTTCACTAGATTCTTTGTTTTGTTGTTGTTGAATTTCTTGAGCTCTAAATATTCTGCATGTTAACCCTTTATCAGCTGCAGAGTTTGCAAATAATTTTTCCCATTCTGTCAGTTGTCTCTTCATTCTGCTAAGTGTTTCTTTTGCAGTACAGAAGCTTCTCAACTTGATGTAATCCCATTTGTCAATTTTGGCTTTGATTGCCTGTGCTTCTGGGGTCTTTTCCTAGAAGTCTTTGCCTATGCCAGTGTCTTGCAAGAGTTTCCTCCGTGTTCTCTAATGATTTGATGATATCAAGTTATAGATTTAGGTCTTTGATCCATTTTGAGTGAATTTTTGTGTAAGGTGTAAGGTAGAGGTCTGGTTTCATATTCTGCACATGAAAATCCAGTTTTCCCAGCACCATTTGTTAAAGATACTGTCTTTGCTCCACAGACTGCTTTTAACTCCTTTATCAAAGATAAGTTGGCTGTAGGTACATGGGTTGATTTCTCAGTTTCTATTCTGTTCCATTGGTCTATAAGTCTGCTTTCTGTGCCAGTCAGGCTGCTTTGATTATAACTGCACTGTAGTATTCTTGAAATCAGGTATTGTGATGCCTCTGGCTTTGTTTTTGTTGTAAAAGATTGCTTTAGCTATTCAGGGTCTCTTGTATTTACATATACATTTCAGCATACTTTTCTCTAGATCTGTGAAGAATGTCTTTGGTATTTTGATTGAGATCTCATTACATTTTTCCATTTTTTAGTGTCTTCTATTTCTTTCTTTAGTGTTTGGTAATTATCATTATTGAGATCTTTGACATCCTTGGTTAAATTTATTCCAAGGTATTTGATTCTTTTTGGAGCTATTATGAATGGAACTAATCTTAAAAGTTATTTCTCATCCATGAAATTGTTTGTGTATACAAAGGCTACTATCGATTTTTCTGTATTGATATTATATCCTGCCACTTTACCAAACTCTTCTATGAGTTCCAATAGTCTCTCCATGGAGTCTTTTAGATTTCCCCTATATAGGATCCTGTCATCTGCAAATAAGGATAGTTTGACTTCTGCTTTTCCAATCTGTATCTGTTTGATTTCTTTTTCTTGCTTAATGGCTCTTGCTAAAATTTCTAGGACTATATTAAATTGCAGTGGTGAGGCTGGCATCCTTGTCTGTTTCCAGATCTCAGGGGGAATGCTTCCAGGTTTTCCCCATTCAATAGGATGCTGGCCATGGGTTTGTAATACACCTTGATTGTGTTGAGGAATATTCCTTCTATACCCAATTTGTTTAAGGTTTTCATCATGAAAGGATGTTATATTTTATCAAATGCTTTCTCTGCATATATTAGATAGTCATATGGTTTTGGTTCTTCAGTTTGTTAATGTGAAATATCATATTGTTTGATTTGTGAATGTTGAACTATCCCAGGATACCAGGAATAAATTCCACTTGTTCTGGGTGAATGATCTTTCTGATGTGTTGTTTGATTCAGTTAGCTAATCTTTTGTTGAATATTTTTACCTCTATGTTCATCAGTGATATTGGTCTATAATTCTCTTTCTCTGTTGCATCTTTTTCAGGTTTAGGTTTTAAGGTGATACAGGCCTCATAGAAGGAGTTTGGGAGGGTTTCATCCTTTTCAATTGTTTTGAATAGCTTGAGGAAAATTGGGGTTAGTTCTTCATTAAATGTCTGATAAAATTCAGCAGTGAAGCCATCTGGTCCTAGGGTTTTCTTTGTTGGGAGGATCTCCAATACTGATTCAATCTCTGTATTCATTATTGTTTTTTTAGGTTTTCTATGTCTTCCTGACTCAATTCTGGTAGATTGTATATTTCTAGGAATTTTTTCCATTTCTTCTGTGTTCTGTGTGTAGCACATCCTTACGCATCTTTTGTAAAGCTGGACAAGTGTTGACAAATTCTTTGAATTTCTATTTTTATGGAAGGTCTTTATTTCACCTTCATTCATAAATCTGAGCTTTGTGGGGTATAGTATTTTGAGTTGACAGTTTTTTTCTTTTAAGACTTAGAGTATATCTCACTATTCCCTTCTAGTCTGTAGGGTTTCTGATGGTAATTCTGTGTCTAATTCGAGATCTCTGAAAGTAATCTGGCGTTTTTCTCTGGTGCATGGTTTAGAAACTTTTCTTTGTTTTACTACGGAGAGTTTTTCTACAATGTGCCATGGTGAGCAAATAAAATATCACTGATTAATAATTTGTTTAATTATATTAGAGAAAAAGACAAAATGTGGTTTTGTGGGGTGTGTGTGTGTGTGTTTGTCTGTGTACAATGCCATCTATTGTTAGTGAATTTTAACAGCAGTACTTTGACTTTAAACATTTTTTTCACCTAATATGTCTGGAATAGAAAATCTTTATGGCATTGATTCTCAAACAGAAGAGTTTTGAGAGAAGAATATTGTGTGTATATGTATTTTGAAGTTTCCATTTTTTTAAATTTTTGAGATAATATATCAAATTTACATTATAGTCAAGGGCTTAATCCTTCACCAGATAAGAAGTTTAAGAAGCAAAACACGAAAGGCCATAGTTTAGTGGGAATATAGGCAAGGGCTATAAATAATAATCCAGTGGAAAGATGTCTATTTCATCCATGTACAGTAAAACTTAAGTAGTATAACATTCTTTTTTTTTTAAGATTTTTTTAAATTATTATTTGAAAGGCATTTTTACAGAGAGAGAGGGAAAGACAGAGAAAAAGATCTTTCATCTCCTGATTCACTGCCCAAATGGCCATGATGGTTGGGGCTAGGCTAGGCTGAAGCCAGGAGTCAGGAGTTGCATCCAGATGCGTTAGCAGAGAGCTAGATGGGAACAGGAACATCCAGGACTTGAATTGGTGCCCATGTGGGATGCTGGTGTTGTAGGGGATGGCTTTACCCACTATACAATGCTGACCTAGTAGTATAACATTCTTAACCATTGGTTTGACAGGGGTTGTAAAACAAAGATTAACAAAATTATATTTGCAGCAATACTGATACACATGGGCATTTCTTTCGTTCTTTCTTTCTTTTTTTTTTTTTTTTTTTAATTTTAGTTCCCACATATAAGGGAGGACATGGCGAGTCTATTCTAGTTTTTAAAAGAAATTTCCATACGGTTTTCCACAGTGGCTGCACTAATTTACATTCCCATCAGCATTGTGTAAAAGTTCCTCTTTCTCCATATCTTCACCATCACTTGTTACTTTCTGTCTTTTGGATAGTAGCCATTCTTATGCAGTGAGGTGATACCTTATTCTGATTTTGATTTTGCTTTTCCCTGATGGTTAGTGTTGTTGAACATTTTTCATATATTTGTTGACCATTTGTATTTCTTCATTTGAGAACTGTCTATTGAGATCCTCCACCCATTTCTTAACTGGATTGGTTGCTTTTTCTCTTGTTGAATTTTGGGGGTTGCTGATAGATATTCTGGTTATTAATCCTTTGACGGATAAATAGCTGGCAGATATTTTTTCCCATTCTGTTGGATTTCTCCTCATTCTATTGTTTCCTTTCTTGTGCAAAAGCTTCTGAGTTTGATATAACCTATCTGTCTAGTTTTGTTTTTATTGCTCGTGCTTTGGAGGTCTTATCCAAGAAGTCATTCCCAGCGTCTTAAAATGTTTCTCTACATTTTCTTCCAGCAACTTCATTGTCTCAGGTCTTAAATTTAGGTCTTTGACCAACTTGATTTTTGTATATGGTAAGAAGTGTGGATCAAATTTCATTGATCTGCATGTATACATTTGCCAGTATTATTTATTGAAGAGATCATCTTTTTGTCAATGTATGGTCTGAGCACTTGTATCAAAAATCAGTTTGCTATATGGATATAGATTAATTTCTGGGCTTTCTGTTCTCTTCCACTGATATATGTGTTGGTTTTTATGTCAGTAACATGCTGTTTTAATTAATATAGCTTTGTTAGTATGCCTTGAAATCAGGTATTGTGATGCCTCCAAGTTGATTTTCTTTGTTCAGGATCCATTTGGCTATTCTTAGTCTTTTGTGATTCCATATGAATTTTAGGATGTTTTTTCTAAATCTGTAAAGAATGTCATTGATGTTTTCCTGGGGATTGCACTGAATCTGTAGATTGCTCTAAGTAGTATAGAAATGTTAGCAATAATAATTCTTCTAATCCATGGGCAAGGAATATCCTTCCTTTGTGTCCTTGATGATTTCTTTCATCGATGTTTTGTGATTTTTTTGTAGAGATTTTTCACTTCTTGAGTTTAATTTACTCTTAAATATTTGATGTTTTGTCTGGCTTTTTTAAAAAAGATTAATTTTATTTATTTGGAAAAGCAGAGTTAGAGAGAGAGAGAGAGAGAGAGAGAGAGAGAGAGATCTTCCATCTGCTGGTTCATTCCCCAGATGGCCACAACAACCAGAGATGAGTGAATCCAAAGCCAGAAGCCAGGAGCTTCGAGCTTATTCCAGGTCTCCTATGTCGATGGCAGGGACCCAAGAATTTGGGCATTCTTCCACTGCTTTCCAGCCACATTAACAGGGAGCTGGATCAGAAGTAAAGCAGCGGAACTCCAGCTGTTACCCATATGAGATGCTGTTGTCACAGGTGGCGGCTTTACCCACTAGGCCACAGCGCTGGCCCCTTTTGTGACTGTTTTGAGTGAGATTTCTTTTTTAATTTCTCCTTTGGCAAGTTCATTAGCATATAAAAAAGCTACTGGTTTTTATATGTTTATTTTGTGATTTGCAGTTTTACTGAATTGGTTATCATTTCTAACAGCTTTTTGGCGGAGTGGTTAGGTTTTTCCATGTGGAACATCATGTCATTTGTAAACATGTGTATTTAAATTTAAATACATATACTTATGATATATTTAACATTGTATAGCAAGCAGCTTTGTCCCATATACACTCATTAAATCATTGCCAAATGCTTCCTAACTGGGAATATGGGAACTTTTTTTTATTATTATTCACCAAACTTAAATATAAAAACCTAAACTCAGGAGCAGACATTTGGCCTAGGGGTTAAGATGTCCACATCCCATGAGTATCTTGGATTCCAGTCCCAGTTCTACTCCCAATTCCAGCTTCCTGGTAATGTATACCCTAGAATAGCTGTAGCAGTTGGGTCTCTACCATTTTCCTGGGAAACGTAGATTGAGTTCCTGGTTCCTGGCCCCACTACAGCCTTTGTGGGCATTTAGGAAGTGAACCAGTAGATGGGAGCTGTGTGTGTGTGTGTGCGTGTGTGTGTGTGTGTGTGTATCTGTCTGTGTATCTCAACTCTAAACTCCAAAAAGTGTCTGTCTGTGTGACAAGAGAAGAAAAACAAATAGAATTCTTTTATTTGAATAAACAGTAACTCCTAAACTTTGTTGTGAAATATCTGTTGAGCGTCTACTGTGGTACTAAAGAATTAATATTTTAGGAACAAGCTTGGCAGTGGTTAAAACACTGCTTGGAATGCCATGTCTCATGTCAGAGTGCCTGGTTCAAGTCCTGACTGTACTCCAATCCAGCTTCCTGATAATGCTCACCCTGGGAGGCAGCATCAGTTACCCAAGTATTTGAGTCCCTGACACCCATATGGGTGAACTGTATTGAGTTCTGGGCTGTTGGCTTTGGCCTGGTGTCTTCGTTACTGTTGTGGGTGTTTGGAAAGTGAACTAGCAGACAGAAGAATCTCTCTCTCTCTCTGTGTGTCTTTCTCTCTCCTTCTGCCTTTCAAATAAATAAAAATAAATAAATTAAAATAATTCTAGAGAATTAATATTTGAATAATGACTTCTGGTTTGTAGAGTACTTTTACATTAAAGTTTATTTAATTCTTACCGTAACCCTTTGAGGAAGACAAGGCAAGTATTCTTGCCACCTCCATTTTGGAAATGAATTTCAAGTTTAGACAGGTTGAGTGACTTGTTCGCAATCAAAGAGCTAGAAAGTAAGTGGCAGAGCCTGCCCTAGAGAAAAAAGAATATGCCACTGTAAAGATTCTGCACATTTTATCCATGAGGGACATAGATTTGTTTATCAAAGTTTATAACTGCAGAACTAATAGTGCCCCTGATAAGACATTGTTTTAAAACAAACAAAGGAAATCTATCTTTCTTACAGTAGGCTCTTATCACCCTTGTTTTTCACAAGTTCTGTTCCTTAGTATCTCTTGCTAGCTTTTCCTGTCTTTTAACTTCTTCCTCCTGCCTTTTACTGCCCATACCCTCCCTCTTACCCCTTTCTCTTCCTATCTCCTCTTCCCTACTTTTCCCATATCTCTTCTTTATCTCTTGTTACATACACTTTCCTCTTACTCTTTTTCATCCTCTTCTCCACTCTCTGTCTCCTCTTTTTCTTTTTCCTCATTTCCTCTTCCTTTTTTCTTGTCTTCCCCACTCTCTTATTTCCCTTTCTCGCCTCACTGTATCTCCAAGAAGTTAGAATACAACAAGTTTCAAAAGTGTTTAGTTAGCAGGCTCTTTTTTCCTAGGAGTCAGTGGGTTGGAAAGGACCCTGTATCCTCAGTTATCTTCCTACAACCAACATAATCAGCTTTTATCTGTAGTTCATATTGGCCTCCTTGTTTAATTTCATTTAATTTGAACTTTTAAAAATTCTGAAAACCAAAGTGTATTAGAAATTATTAAACAAATAGTGTTTTAGTGATATTATTAATCTTTTTGAGGTTGAGAGAGTGAAGAACTTGGCTTTCCCATGCCAGTGAAATCCGTTTTCTCTTATACTCATTACCAAGCTGAGTGATACGCTAGTCTGAGCAATGCAATTTTTGTAAAAATATTAATTGGTATGAAAGAATATTATAATAAGTAGTTTTTGAGTTGGGACTACTATCTTAAATTAAAGCAAGAGCAGTCCAAAACTCAATTTGATATCAATTATCCAAATAGATATAACTATTCCATTTTTATCTATAGAATGGGGGCAAAATTGATATAACCATCATGAAGAACAAGTTTGGAATATGAACAAAAGCTATAAAAGTTCTTTTATTCCTTGACTTAGCTATCCTCTTCTGGAAATCTTTTTAAAGGGGAAAAACACGTTGAGTGTGGGGAGCAACCCGGACTAGACTAAGTTACTGGAATTAAGACTTATTCTATGCATCTGCTCTCCCACAATATGGCGCTGGGAGAGGAGGAAACAGCTTCTACGCAGCTGCCTCCAGTTCAACCAATAAACTGTAGGACCTGCTCCTGATTGGAGGAGAGCAGCGTACTCGGCGTGTGGGCAGCCGAGTTGGGATTGGCGGAGAGGACTATAAAGGAAGAGAGAGACAACATGCACCAGGAACATCTAAGGGGAACGTCTGAAGGAACACCTGTGCAGCCCCCGAGAGAGCCGGCCGGCGGTGTGCCGCTCCCCCGCGGAAGTGGGGAATGTGGCAGGGGGAACCGCCCTTCCACGGAGGTGGAAGGGACGGTAGCCAACCCGGGAAGAACCAGCAGCAAACCCGGGGAGGGCCGAGCAGACAAAAGAACAGCGCAGGGTCCTGTGTCGTTCCTCCACAAAGACGGGGAGCGACATAATGGTGCCGTGACTCGGATATGAAGCCTAGGCAGGGTTCAGTGTCGTTCCTCCATGAAGAGGGGGAGCGACATAATGGTGCCGTGACTCGGGTAGGAAACTTAGGAGGGAAGAAACGGGAAGAAGTGGAAAATACCGGAGAGAGACTAGCAAAGAGCCTAGGGAAAAGCCGGACAGAAAAGGTGCCGGAAGAAGCTATCGAAAGCCTAGGCATAGACTCAGATACGGACTGTGGGAAAGAAGTTAGGATTTAAAGTGAAAGCAAGAAGAAACTTAGACCCAGATACGGACTGCAGGTTGAAAGTGAAAGTGAAACCTATAAGAAACTTAGACTTGGATACGGACTGTGGAGAGAGGCCAGGAGAAATGAGGGAGGAATATTGTTGGAAGAAAACTTAGGGAAACATACCGGGTAGAGAAAAATGTTAGGGAGGATGAAGCCGCGAGTGCAGGCCGAGGCGGAGACGTAAGCCAGCTTGGAATTCTTCAAGTCAGCCCGGGGAGCAAAAGGCGAAAATCTGGAACCAGAGGCAGAGACGTGGGCCACCAGGTTGGAATTCGCCCGGTTAGTCCGGGGAACTTGGACTGAATGCCGGCGGCGGAAACGTGAGCTACGCTGTGTGATTCGCGGAAGCTGCCGCGTGCAGAGAGAGCACGGGGCGTGAATAGATAGGGAACGCGGGGCTGGTGCGAGGCTGTGGTGCGGGCGTGAAGGGCGTGGAGACTGCGGAGTGTGCGCGCGAAGCCGAGCCGCGCAGAGCCGGGAGCCCGCCGCAGGGCGGGCGCCGGGATGCCGCACAGATGAGAGAAGCGCGGGCTGAAGCAGCTCAGAGCCGGGAAGCCGCGGAGAAGCAGCCTCGGGGCGGGCGCCGGGAAGCCGCAGGGATAAGAGAAACAGAAGTTTAGAAGTAAAATGAGAGAAATAGGAATGCTGGCAGAAAGAAGTAAAATAGGAGAAATAGGAATGCCCGGAGATAGAGAAATAGAGAAAAATAAGGCCTCCCCTCAACATGGCAATGAGAGAGCTTGGATTTGGTCTGCCTGATTAGGGAGGTGGTGAGCACCTGTGGGCGGCTAGCAGCTTATGCGCCGCAGGTCACCGAAGACAGGCACGAATTAACATCAATAAGTCTCCCCACAATACCGCAATGAGAAGGCTTGGATTCAGTCTGCCTGATTAGGCGATAAGCACCAGCAGGCAGCTCGACCAGAGTATGAGCTGCAGGTCACCGAAGATAGGCACGAACCAACACTAATAAGTCTCCCCACAATACGGCAACGAGAGGGCTTGGATTCGGTTTGCCTGATTGCTAGGGCTTGTAAGCACCTGCAGGCAGTTCTA
The DNA here is from genome assembly GCF_964237555.1 of Oryctolagus cuniculus. Taxonomy (NCBI): domain Eukaryota; kingdom Metazoa; phylum Chordata; class Mammalia; order Lagomorpha; family Leporidae; genus Oryctolagus; species Oryctolagus cuniculus. The sequence goes on along the minus strand of NC_091442.1, from coordinate 102,995,838 downwards.
GCAGAGCAGAGCATGCGCTGCAGGGCACCGAACTCAGGCACGCATCAGCGCCTAAAAACCTCCTCACAACATGGCGAAGAGAGGACCCGGATTCGGTTTGCCTGATTGATAGGGCTTGTAAGCACCTGTGGGCAACTCTAGCAAGCAGAGCAGAGTGTGTGCCGCAGGGCACCGAAGACAGGCGCGTATCAACGCCAAAAATAAAAAGAAAGGGGGATCTGTGGGGAGCAACCTGGACTAGACTAAGTTACTGGAATTAAGACTTATTCTATGCATCTGCTCTCCCACAATATGGCGCTGGGAGAGGAGAAAACAGCTTCTACGCAGCTGCCTCCAGTTCAACCAATAAACTGTAGGACCTGCTCCTGATTGGAGGAGAGCAGCGTACTCGGCGTGTGGGCAGCCGAGTTGGGATTGGCGGAGAGGACTATAAAGGAGGAGAGAGACAACATGCACCAGGAACATCTAAGGGGAACGTCTGAAGGAACACCTGTGCAGCCCCCGAGAGAGCCGGCCGGCGGTGTGCCGCTCCCCCGCGGAAGTGGGGAATGTGGCAGGGGGAACCGCCCTTCCATGGAGGTGGAAGGGACGGTAGCCAACCCGGGAAGAACCAGCAGCAAACCCGGGGAGGGCCGAGCAGACAAAAGAACAGCGCAGGGTCCTGTGTCGTTCCTCCACGAAGACGGGGAGCGACATAATGGTGCCGTGACTCGGATATGAAGCCTAGGCAGCATTCAGTGTTGTTCCTCCATGAAGAGGGGGAGCGACAGTTGAGTTGATTCTATTTTTTATCTACTAAGAAGAGTTTGATATGGCAAGTTTCCCTTCCCTCAGTCCATGTGATTTTGACAGTCTGGCAAACATATGACTCATTCATAGAGTGAGAATAGGACCCAGCAGAGCCAATGAAGAGATTTCAGTTCTTGGGACTCAGTGAGTGGTCCATGAGTTGAATGTGGTAAAAAAATTGTTTGTGTTCATGAATTTGAGGGCACTGAAGGAAGAAGGGTCACAGGATGTAAAATAATTTGCCCAGGATCATCAATGGCAACCTTGGCTGTCATATGCCTAAACAAGCACAGAGGTAAAGGAAAGTGGACCTGAGAAGTGGGGAGAGTTACATCCTGAAATCATGCCCCTAAAGAATATCATATGAATCCCAGTGTCCAGCAGTTCCTGAAGCTAGCACTTCACTTAGACTTCCTGTAATAAAAAAAAATACAGTTTTCCTTTTAAAAAGAAGTTTGATTTGAGCTTCTGTTAACTTGCTACCTAAAGTATGTGATCCAAAAAGTAAAAATAATACTGATGTGTGAACATATTTCCTACATGGCTTTTTATAATTATTTTTAATATCATCCTTTTTGAGATACAATTCAACACTATCTCAGCACTCACCCATTTAAAGTACACAATTAGTAGTTTTAGTATGCTCACAAACAGTGCAACCATCACAACTATCACAACTCTACTTCTCCCTCAGTCCATGTAACTATTAATTTATTTTGTATATGTTCTTCCGTTTTGGACACTTCATATAAATTTAGTGATATAATATATGGTCTTTTGTGACTGACTGCTTTTTACTCAGCGTAATATTTTCAGAGTTCATCCATATTGTTGTACATACCAGTACTTCATTCCTTTTTATGACCAAGTAAAGTTCTGTGGTAGGACATGTCACATTTTGTTTATCCATTTATTACTTAAGAGACATTGAGGTTATTTTTACTTTTTGGCTATCATGAATAAAACTGCTATAAGCATTTATGTCTGAGTTTTTGTGAGGAGGCATACTATCATTCCTCTCGAGTAGGTACTTGGGCATGGAATTGCTGGGTTATAAGGTAACTCTGTCAATCATTTGAAGAACTGCCAGACTTTTCCAGAATAGCTGTAATATTTTACCTGTTTATCATTAGCACTAAATAAGAGTTTCAACTTCTCCATCTTTTTTTTAAAGATTTATTTATTTACTTGAAAGTCAGAGTTACACACAGAGAGAAGGAGAGGCAGGGAGAGACAGAGACAGAGAGGGGGGGGGTCTTTCATCTGGTTTACTCCCAGATGGCTGCAATGGCTAGAGCTGTGGCAATCCGAAGCCAGGAATCAGGATCCTCTTCCAGGTCTCCCACATGGGTTCAGAGCCCCAAAGACTTGGGCCGTCTTCTACTGCTTTCCCAGGCCATAGCAGAGAGCTGGATTGAAAGTGGAGCAGCCGGGACTCAAACCTGCGCCCATAAGGGCTGCCGGCACTGCAAAAGGCGGCTTCACCCACTAAGCCACAACGCCGGCCCCATCCACCTTTCTAAAATTTATTATGATGTGACTTTTTAATTATAGCTATCCTAGTTGGACTGAGATAGTTTATCATTGTGGTTTTGATTTATATTCCCTGTTAGCTAGTGATGTCAAGTGTCTTTTCATGTATTTATTAGCCATTGTGTATCTCTGTTGAAGAAATATCTATTTACATGATTTGCACATTTTTCTACTTTGGTTTTATATTTATTAATGAACTGTAAGAGTTCTTGGTATATTCTAGGCACAAGTCCCTTTATTAAATATATGAGTTGCAGATACTTTCTCCATTCTGTGAGCTGTCTTTTGACTGATAGTGTCCTTGGAAGACAAAAGTTTTTTTTTTTTTTTTTTTTAATGAAGTTCAATTTATCTGCTTTTTCTTTTGTTTCTTGTATGTTGACTGTCCTAAGAATTTATTGCCAAATCTGAGGTTATAAGAAATTTACACATATGTTAAGAGTTTTAAAGATTTAGTTCTTAAATTTAGCTGTTTGGCCGGCGCCGCAGCTCACTAGGCTAATCCTCTGCCTGTGGCGCCAGCACCCCGGGTTCTAGTCCCAGTTGGGGCACCGGGTTCTGTCCCAGTTGCTCCTCTTCCAGGCCAGCTCTCTGCTGTGGCCAGGGAGTGCAGTGGAGGATGGCCCAAGTGCTTGGTCCCTGCACCCGCATGGGAGACCAGGAGGAAGCACCTGGTTCCTGGCTTCAGACTGCCGCAGCGCACCGGCCATAGCGGCCATTTGTGGGGTGAATCAACAGTAGGAAGACCTTTCTCTCTGTCTCTCTCTCTCTCACTGTCTAACTGCCTGTCCAAAAAAAAAAAAAAAAAAATAGCTGTTTAACTCAAATTATCAATTTAAGTTAATTTTTGTATTTGGTATGTCAGCAAAAACCATAGACACAGGGTTTACTTCTGTACTAACAGTTCTATTCCACTTACTTCATTGTTTGTTCTTATGACAGTATCAAACTGTAATTTAATAAAAAATTATTTGAGGAGAAGAGAGAGAGCATTCCTATCCTGTTGTTCACTTTCCAAATGCCTGCAACAACTGGGCTGGAGCAGGCCAAAGCCAGAGGCAGGAAATTGAATCTGTGTTTACCATGTGGGTAGCTGAAATCCAGTCATTTGGGTCCTTACTGCTGCCTGCCAGGGACTGCATTAGCAGAGGGCTGGAATCAGGGCCAGGAGCTGGAAATCAAACCCAGATACCTGGTAGTGGATACAGGTGTCTCTTAACTCCAGGCTAAATGTACCCATGCTGCCTTGATTACCAACTTGCTTTGGACTAAGTTTTGAAACGGGGTTATGTGAGTCTCTTCAACCCTGCAATTTTTTCAGGATTCTTTGGGTTCTTCTGGTTCCCTTGTGTTTCCATATGAATTTTAGAATCAGCTTGATAATTTCTACAAAAAAGCTAGCTCAGATTTTAATAGAGATGACATTAAAACTGCGGATCAATTTGAGAGTATTGCCATCTTAACACTATTGTATCTTAATTTACGGACTTGAGATTTTTTACATTTACTTATATCATCTTTAATTTCTTTGAAGAGTGTTTTTTTTTAATTTTTAGAGCAATGTAAATTTTGCATTTAATTATTAAATTCTTTCCTAAGTATTTAATCCTCTTTGATGATTTTTAAAAAAATGATTGATTGATTTGGAAGTCAAAGTGACAGAGAGAGAGCTTCCATCCACTATTTCACTCTCCATATGACTGCCAACAGCCAGGTCTAGGCCAAAGCTAAGAGCCAGGAACTCCATCTGGATCTTCCATGTGCGTGGCAGGGACCCAAATACCAGGGCCGTTTTCCTCTGCTTTCTCAGGCTCATTAGTAGGGAGCGGGTTTAGAAGCAGAGAAGCCAGGACTTGAACTGGTGCTCTGGTACAGGATGCCAGTGTTGCAGGTGGTGACTTAACGTGCTGGGCCACAATGCCAGCCCCAATAATATTTTTAGTATAGTTATTAATTTCATGTTCAAAGTCTTCATTACAAGTATATAGCAATACAATTTATTTACCTATGTTTATTTTGTTTATTTCCTACAAAGTTACTGAACTCATTCAGTAATTCTAATAGTTTTTTAGTTGATTCCTTAGGTTTTTCTTTTTTCCCCCATATACAAGATAGTATCATCTATGAGTAGAGAGATTTTTGTTTTTCTTTTCCAAATAGGTAGATTTTCTTTTTTTCTTGACCAGTTGCTATGGCTAGAACCTCTAGGACAGTGTTGAATTGATGAGAACCATCATTGTCTACATTTGAGGAAAGAAAAGTGTGCAGTTGTTCACTGTTTGCATATTAGCTGTGGGGTATTTATAGATACCCTTTATCAGATTGAGGAAGTTCCACTTCTCCTGGTTTACGTCATTTTTACCATGGAATGGTGTAGGATTTTTTCAAATGTTTTTTCTGTATCTGTTGTGATCATGTGGCTTTTGTTTTTTATTCTATTAACATAATATATTTTTTAACTTTTATTTAATATAAATTTCCAAAGTACAGCTTATGGATTACAATGGCTTCCCCCCATATATTAACATAATGTATTAAGTTAATTGATTTTTTTTTTTTTTTGACAGGCAGAGTGGACAGTGAGAGAGAGAGACAGAGAGAAAGGTCTTCCTTTTGCCGTTGGTTCACCCTCCAATGGCCGCCGCGGCCGGCGCGCTGCGGCCGGCGCACCGCGCTGATCCGATGGCAGGAGCCAGGAGCCAGGTGCTTTTCCTGGTCTCCCATGGGGCGCAGGGCCCAAGCACCTGGGCCATCCTCCACTGCACTTCCTGGCCACAGCAGAGGGCTGGCCTGGAAGAGGGGCAACCGGGACAGAATCCGGCGCCCCAACCGGGACTAGAACCCGGTGCGCCGGCGCCGCTAGGCGGAGGATTAGCCTAGTGAGCCGCGGCGCCGGCCTAGTTAATTGATTTTTATGCTAAACCAACCATGCCTTCCTGGAATAAATTCCACTTGGCCATGATGTATAATTTATTTTTATATGTTGTTGGTGTCACTTTGCTGATATTTTGTTAAGGATTTTGTGTCCATATTCCCAAATATAGTGATCTTTGTTTCCTTTTCTTGTGATTTCCTCATCGGATTTTGGTAGCAGACTTCATAGACAGAATTTTGAAGGGCTCTCTCTGTTCTGTTTTTTGGGAGAGTTCATAAAGATTTGGTATCCTTTAAGTATTTGAAAACAATTTACAAATGAAGCCTTTTGGCCTGAGCTTGTCTTTGTGGGTAGTTTGTTGATTACTGATTTGATCTTTATACCCTATAGTTCTGCTAAAATTAGCATCTTAAGTACATTTGAGTAGTTTGTATTGACTTAGGAATTTGTCTATTTCTTCGAATTTATCTATTTATTGACATATAGTTTTTACTTTATATTCATTTTATGTCTGTAAAGTTAGTGGTAATGATTCCTATTTTGCTTCTGATCCTAGTAATTTCTCATTTTCTTAGTTAATCTAACTATAGGAATGTAAATATTGTATCTTTTCAAGAAATGAACTTTCCATTTTACTGATTCTTTTTTATTTCATAAATCTGTCTTTATACTAATATAGATATATTCATTTTTAAGTTAGTTTTTCATAATAGAATTTTAAAAGGTTTATCAAGTATTTGGAAATGTTATCTGAGCATTTTATTTATTTGGTCAGATTCTCATATGCTTAACACTGGAAGTGACTTGAAAGAAAATGTCAAAAGTGATTCAGCGCTGCTGACCATTGGAAAGTCTGATCTGAAGAAGCAACATAGTGTCACTCAAGCCACTCAGACAAGTCCTCAGCCAGTTAATGTTCCTGAGTTCTCTTTTGACTTTACTAAGGAACAGGTAACAGGAAACTTAATTCAAATTCAGTTTCAACAATTAAAAAATAGATGTTAAGATACAAATATTTAAAATGTTGTTTTCTTACTGAAATAATTGGTATTGTGCTTAGGCACTGTGCTAAATGCTCTGGTTACAGTGTAATTCCCTTCAACCTCTCTGCAGTTCTTTCCATATTTTCGTGGTTTTCACCTCTAAAGTTCTATTCTGTTACTTTTAAAGCAAAGTTCAAGTGCATATAAAACATAGTTGTACTTAATATTGCTTAACAAACTTTTTTTCATATTGCTACATTTACTTTGTACTTATTTTGTACATTTACTTTGGACATCCTGTCCCTGTCTATTGAAGAGCTTGGCATCTAGTGGCAAAGACAAGTGTGCAGTCAGTGATCACAAAATACCATGTCAAGTGCTATACTACAGGTTGGTGGAAGTATAGGGAATTAACCTAACTTGAACTGTAAGGCAGAAATTCTTCAACAAAGGCTAAAAGAAGTCCGAGAATTCTTTGCAGTTAAAAGCGTATACTTTAATGTGTCTGGGTAAATGCAGAAACTCCTTGATTTTATCATACCTTCATACTTAGGGTGTATGGAGTGGATCCAAGAAGATAAAAAACTTGAACTAAGTCTTAAAGAAGGGAGGGGAAACTTCTTGGCCATATAGATGGAAAAGTCCAGTGGTGTGTTCAGAATATCCTGTCTGGAGCTCAGGAGAGGTTTGTTATGGTTGGAGTCACAGGATTAGATGAGATGATCCAAAAGAGTGATTTACATGACAAGAGAAGACCAGCTCTGAGATCTAATAGATTGTAAAAATGTAAAGGTTTTTTATTTTTAAAATAGAAGAAAATATAAAAAGAGCATAGGTTGAGAGGGATAAACCTCAAAGAGTTGAGTCATGAAAGCCACAAAAGAGTGAGAGACGTATGAAAGAGCAGATCAGCAGGCTCTAAAGTCTCAGAAAGATCTAGAGAAACGAAATCACTGTTAGATTTGGAAATTGGGAGGTAATTTGTGTGCTAAATTCCTGGGCCAAAATTAGGAACGTTTTTAAGTATATAATGTTTCCAGATAACTTCTCAACGCAGTTTTCAGCTCAAATGGACCCTCACTATCAATGAGTATGTCTACTGTCTTAAGTATTATACCTTTGTATGCTGTCTAAATAGTTTATACTTTCTAAAAATGATTAAATTCTTTTTTTTTTTCAAATTTATCATTTCAGCTCATGGAAGAAAATGAATCTCTTAAACAGGAACTGGCTAAAGCTAAAATGGCTCTTGCAGAGGCTCACTTGGAAAAAGATGCTCTTCTTCATCACCTAAAAAAGATGCCAGTTGAATAGCAAAAATGGCAGTTAAAACTCACATTACAGCTTTGAAGAAGGAAGGTTATATTTATTATGTGGATGTTACCAGTTATTGGAAAACTTGATTTTCCATAAAAAGACAATAAAATGAAATGGAATGTGGTAAAGTGATGACTATTCTATAGGTAGTATAGGTATGGATATAGGTACGGGTGTTGAATTTTTTGATTATTTTTTATTTTGGGGTTTAACACTCTTTTAAGCTGGTACGATGATCTAGGGAAGTCAATGCATATTGTAAAATAATTTCATGCCTAATGAAAAGAAGATGTCATTTCCTAATTTTGATATCTCACTACAGACATTTTTTGAAAAGAAAATTGAAAACTTATTGTGTTCACATAATTGCTAAAGTTATTTCTCACAATTTGTTAATAATTTATTATTATTTACAAGGATTCAAATGCTCATAGGGCTAATATAAAATAAAAGGAAGGTGGTATACATTTTAAATGTTATTAAAATTATGTGCTTAAATCTGTGATTATTTAATTACTATAAAAAGCCCAATCAAATTAACTAATTATATAATTAAAGGGTTTGCAAACTCTGGAAAATCATTACCCTACTGAACTTACTAAGTAACTTAAAAATGTTTAAAAAAATAAAAAATAAGAACTTTAAATGATGGGTAAACCGTATAAGTGGAAACTATAATTTTCAAAGAAAAGATGGTACAGATGTAAAAATAAAAAGCACAAAGTGTAAAAAAATCAAATTAATAGAGTTTATGGCCAAGTGATTTAAAAAGCATTACTTGTACATTCCTTTAAACATTTATTGCTAGAAGTAAAAGAGTAATTTAATCTGCTAAATTTGGCAGCATTTGTAACTGTAAAACTTTTAATTAATACTGTTTATATTATTTCTTTATCATTCCTCTTTAAGGAAAATGTTTTTGGAGAATTTGCTTTACATGCACATAAAACAATTTCATAGCATTCTTATAGTATAGTATCATATTAAGTGTTTGCACATACTGAATTTATAAAGCTAGTTTTGATTAAAGTTCTATGTTATATATATATATATATATATATACAGTCTTATATTATGAGAGTCATTGGTACATTTTGAATTCTATTTTCTAGGGATTAAGGTTGAAATCAACATGAGAGATAATTTCAGTCTTGCATTATGAAATAAAAGTACATGAGTGTTTAAGAAACAGAGGCTTTTAAAGATTTTAAATATATTTCTGATAGAATTAAACTAAGTGGTATCTATTTTAAAATTCACATTCTTAAATATACCCAAGATAAGACATCAAACAGCTGGACTATTCTTTCTTTAAGATACTTGAAAATTCTAGACCTCGTTGTAACATTTTATGGTGCTTTGCTTCTTTGGCATGACTTCTGTAGCCATCCCTATATCTGAATGCTTGGGAGAATACATATTTCATTCACACTAAGTGTTGCAGTGATTTAAATTTTATTGAAAACAGTATTTCATTTCTTTTTCTTCTGTGTCACCCATTTTCATTGACATAACTTAAAAATACTTACTGTTTTGGTAACAAAATATAGACAAGAACAAATTAAATTGTTAATATTTGAACTCAAGATATGTTTAAAATCCTGTTAATGTAAAACTATATAATATTCTTAGATTAAATACAAAGGTCTAATGAAAAGATTTAAAATGTATAGCTTATGTCCTGATGGAAAACCCTTCATTGGTAGGTATGTATTCAGCAAAAGCAGTCTCTGTTGTGGAAAAGGACTGGTGGACCTTAACTTTGGAGTTTACAGTGTTTTTCAGGACTGAGGTGTTCCATATACAATTAAATTTTTTCTGATTATTTAGTATCATACAAGCCAGATGTTTTCCTTATTCTTAACTGTATTTGGCTTTCCCAAGAAAATCATACAAATAGTAGAAAGGATAATATACTGAATATTATGTATGCTTTGTTTTTTTTCCAATAGAGGTTGGAAATTCACAAAACACTTCCAAAAACATCATATTATGTAATTCCCAAAGCTAACCCTGTGAGATAGATCTATATAATCCAATTATTAGAAGTTTAAAAAAAGTACCCTAAGACTCAGAAAGGTCAAGTGACTTGACTAAAATCACAATTAGTACCCTGGTCTTACATGCTTTAATTTTAGCTTGACCATTGATTGATGATGTTGCCTGGGCAGGGATAAAGGGGGGAGGAAGGAGGAAGCATTGTCTTAGCCCTGTTTTCCTTTCAGAGTTGACCCTAATACTTTTAATTGTGTGTGTGCGTGCACGCTCATGTGCAATGTATGTTACCTTGTGTGTATCATTGAAACTACTTAGAAGATAATGGAACAATTTTTGTTTCATTATGGAAACCCCAAGCTATTTAGCAGTGCAAAAAATAAAGGAATAATTTTTTAATAAACTACTAGTGTTTTTTAAAAAAAAACTGAGCATCAATTAGAAATAAAGTTGTCATACCTTGAATTGTTTTTTGTTCAATCTCTAGTAGGGAGATGTTAATGACTGGGGAAGATAGTGTAATTTGCTTTATATTTATTTTTGTTTATCTTTGTTTTAGGCTTTTTTCCTTTATTTTTCATTGGCAAGTTAAAATTGAATTAATTTACAATGTACACTATGATATTTTGATTTATGTTACATTGTAGAATGGCTGCATCAAGCTGTTTAATTTATGTATTATATCACGTACTTTTTTATAATGAAAACACTTAAAATTTCTCTTAGCCACTTTAAATATAGAATCTATTGGGTTTTTAAAATATTTATTATATTTATTTGAAAGAGTTACAGAGACAGTACGAGACAGAGAGAGAGAGGTCTTCCTATCTGCTGGTTCACTCCCCCAAATGGCTGCAATGGTTGGAGCTAAGCCAATCTGAAGCCAGGAGCCAGGAGCTTCTACCAGGTCTGCCACCTGCGTGCAGGGGCCCAAACACTTAGGCCATCTTCCACTACTTCCCTACGCACATTAGCAGTGTAGAGCAGCCGGAACATGAACCAGTGCCCATATGGGATGCTCGCACTGCAGGTGGCGGCTTAGCCTACTACACCACAATGCCAGCCCCTAGAATCTATCATTATTAAACATAGTCATATTGATATATAGTATACATCTTGAACTTATTCCTCCTAACTGAAATTTTGTGTTCTTTGACATATATCTTTCTACTTCTCCCATCCCTACCCCAGCATTTGGTAAGCACTATTTTACCCTCTGTGCCTATGAGTTCAGTTTTTGCATTCTGCAATAAGTGGTAAGATCATCCACTAATTTAGCTTTCTGTGCCTAACATTTCATTTAACATAGTGATTTACACGTGTATCCATGTTGTTGGAAATAGCTGAATTTCCTTCTTTTTAAAAGCTGAATGGCATCCCACTTTGTTTGTATTCCACATTTTCTTTATCCATTTATCTAATGATAGACACTTAGGTTGATTCCATATCTTGGCTATTGTGAATAATGCTACAATAGAGATGGGATGTGTAGTTATTGCTGTTTTTTTTTAAAGATTTATTTATCTATTTATTTGAAAGGCAGAATTACAAAGAGGCAGAGGCAAAGAGAGAGGGGGCCAGCACTGTGGCATAGCAGGTAAAGCTGCCCCCTCAGTGCTGGCATCCCATATGGGCACTGGTTCAAGACTCAGCTGCTCTACTTCCGATCCAGCTCTTTGCTATGGCCAGGGAAAACATTAGAAGATGACCCAAGTCCTTGGGCCACTGAAGCTACGTTGGAGACCTGGAAGAAGCTCCTGGCTTATTCTTTCTCTCTCTGCCTCTCCTTCTCTGTGTAACTCTGACTTCCAAGTAAAAATAAGTAAACCTTAAAAAAGAAAAGAGAGAGAGAGAAAGTCTTCCATCTACTGTTTGACTCCCCAAATGGCCACAACAGCCGGACTGGGCTGATATGAAGCCAGGAGCCTGGAGCTTCATCCAGGTCTCCCACATGGGTACAGGGGCCTAAGCCATCTTCTACTGCTTTCCTAGTGGAGCAGCTGGGACTCAAATGTAGCTATCTCTTAACATACTGGCTTCATATCCATAGGATGTATGCCCACTAGTGGTATTTCTGAATTATATAGTAGTTCTATTTTTAAGATTTTGAGGAACCTCTGTACTGTTTTCTGTAATGGCTATGCTAATTAACATGCCCACCAACAGTGGATGTTTCATCTTTTTGATAATGGCCATCCTGTTGTGAAGTGATATCTTATTGTGATTTTAATTTGCATTTTCCTAATGATTAATGGTGTTGAACATTTTTCATATACCTGTTGGCTATTTGTCTTCTTTTAAGAAACATTTGTTTAGCTCCTTTGTCCATTTTTAATTTGGTTTTTGTTTTCTTGCCAATTTCTTTGAGTTTCTTAAAAATTCTGGATAGTAACCTGGCTCAGATGGAGAGGGTTTACAGATTATCGTCCCGTTCTGTAGGTTGCCTTTTTATTTGCGGATTATTTCTTTTGCCTTGCAGAACTTTTAGTAATCTCATTTTCCCATTTTACTACCTGTGCTTTTGAGGTCATATCCAAAAATTCTTTGCTTAGATCCATATTTTGGAGCTTTTTCTTTTTCTTTTTTTTTTTTTCAAGATTTATTTATTTATTTGAACAGCAGAGTTACAGAGAGAGGGGCAGAGAGATCTTTCATCGCTGGTTCACTCCCCAAATGACTGCAACAGTCAGAGCTGTGCCAATCCAAAACCAGGAGCCAGGAGCTTCTTCCAGGTCTTCCACATGGGTGCAGGGACCCAAGGACTTGTGCCAAGTTCTGCTGCTTTCCCAGGCACGTCAGCAGGGAGCTGGATCAGAAGTGGAGCAGCTAGAACACGAACTAGCACCCATATGGGATGCTGGTGCCACAGCTGAGCTGCTATGCCACAGCTCCAGCCCCAGAGCCTTTTCTTTTAGTATTCTTAGTTTCTCGTCTTACATTTAAGTCTTTAATCCATTTTGAGTTGAGTTTTGTATACGGTGTGAAATGAGGGTCTAAGTTCAGTCCTCTGCATGTGGATATTCAGTTTTCCCAGCACCATTTATTGAAGACTGTCCTTGCCCTATTACATGTTCTTGGGCTCTTCATTGAAGATCAGTTGTAAAGGGATTATTTTTGGGCTCTCTGTTTTATTTGGTGTTTGTGTCTGTTTTTATGGCAGACATACCATTTTGATTACTATAGCTTTTTTGTAGCTTTTCAAGTGCTTTAGTTTTTAATTTTACATATCTGAAAACTTTTTTAGAATCTCATTTTTTTGTCTTTTCTCATCCTAGAATTTCAAAATATCACTATGATACTAGTGACAAAGCATTATTTTTAGTTAAGCCATGTAAAATTATCAATAACTATGTATGATCCCAGAAAAATATATATGGGGAAAGTAAATTTTAAAACACCAGTTTTTATTGTCATTCAATATGTATCAGTATGGGAGTTATTCTTCCTCTTTAATAAGTTTGTGCTTATCTGTGGTCTAATCAAGTCATCTTTCTGTCTCAGTGAATTGCACCACCATTCATCCTGGTCCTGACTGGTATCTAAAATTCACCCTTACATACTCTTCCCCATCATCAACTCCTCCTGTCATTTTACCTTGTTAACATCTCTCAAATTTATCTACTTAGTACCGCTCTGTAATTTAAGTTAGGATCAGTGCCAGTGTTTACTGCACTTGTCTCCTAACGGGTGTTCCTGAAGTTGCTCTGGCTGTGTTCAGGTTCATTCTCCATACAACAGACAGAATCCTCTTTTTGTCAAAGTTCACTTTTAACCAAGTGAATTTTAACCAGATCCACCAACCCTGTCCTCAACAGTAACCTAAAACATTTCAGTGGCTTCTTCATTGCTCCTATGTTGAAAACAACAGTATTTTATGTGACCTTTATGTACCTACCACTCTCTATATGGCACTTTTGAGCATCAGGTAAGTTAATGTCTCAAAGGACTAAGTGACTGGCACCTCACCTTTACAATTGAGGTTACCTGTCATCAGTAGCCTCATTGTGTATCATATTTTACTTTGTGTTCTACATTCATTGCCCTTCTTTAAGTGTCTGGGGTGAGAATTAACAGTGCTTCATGCACCATAGGGCCCATACTCATGCAGTTCCTTTGACTTGAAATAGGTATAACTCCTCATTGTCTAGTTAATTCATATCTTTCTTTCATATCAGGTCATTCGTCACTTCCCCCAGGGAATCATTCCATGATTTCTGTGAATGTAAGACCTGCTGTGACACATTCTCACAAGATCACATACCTCTACTTGGCATTTAACAGCTTTGTAATTTTATATTGTTTAATGTCAAACCCACTAGATATTGTAAATTCTGTGAAGACAGGAATTGTGTTTTTGTTGGGGTTGTTTTTCAATTTTGTATTCCTTAAGCCTCATAGAGTGCCTGAGAAAATAAGAAATTTATTGAAAGCGTGAAATGAATGGATGAGGTATCAAGGATATTTTTCAGGCATTAATTTTTTCCTCTCTGTTGTATTGAAAGGAGACATGGTAAAAATGGGAGAATAATTTCTTCTACTTATTAAAAGGGGGAAAATTCCTTGAGTAGAAAGGGGAAATAAAGGTAGGAAGATGGGATGGGACCATTTGCTATATGTGTTCTTCAGAATTTGGAATATCTAAAGTTCTAGTTGATTTATCACCAAACGGAAAATTAGCTCATCACTTCATGGTACTGCTGCAGTGCCAGAATGTCATCTGGCTTTGATTATTACATATGGTGTTGTGGCTGTTGAGTTCTGCCAGTTCTGTTTGCCAAACAGAGTGAAAAGAGGGCCAAAATAGTAGTGGCTGAAATAGTTTCTCTTTGGGAACTTGACTAATACTCAGAATTAATTTCAGTTGTTCCTAATCCCTTAAAATACAATCTCATTTAACCTTGCACCTACAAGTGCTAAGAAAAGTAAGTTTTGGGCTGTGTTTCAATCTTTCTTTTAGAATACAGAAAATACCAAAAGTTAGAATCACACAATATAATGAAACATTAAGGTACTGTTTTAAAATACTCATTTCATTAAATTATCAAATTATCATTTGGTAATCATTTGATTTATTTTTATTGTTTTTGGTTTCTGAGGAATCTTTGAAAGGTGCAAAAAATTAAGGTAATAAGAATTAAATGTAAGCATGTTGTTTTCTAATGACTTATTGTAAAATGGAGGGAAATGCATGTTAATGTTAAAATACTGAAATTAAACATATATGAAGATGCTTCAAAAAGTTTGTGGAAAATGGCAATAAAAGATAAGTTTATTTTGCTGTGAAAAATTTTGAAATCCATGTGAAATTTTTCCCAATGCACATTTTCCATGAAGTTTTTTTAAAATTATTTATTGGTTTGAAAGGCAGAGTGACAGAGAGAGAGATCAATCTTCCATCTTCTGAGTCTCCCCAAATGCCTGCAGCAAATGAGACTAGTCTAGGCCAAAACCAAGAGACACAATTGCCATCCAGTTCTCCCAGGTGCAAAAGTTGGAGACTAGATTGGAAGCATGGAATAGCTGGGACTGAAACCGGGCATTCCAATACAGTATGCAGGTATCTCAGGGTGGGGGCTCAACCCACTTTAGCACAATGCCTGCCCCTCCATGAAATTTTTGAAAACCTCTCATATGTTGCCAACAATATGTGGTATTAGCAGCTTTGAGAATTTGAAACTTTTTTGAAAAGAACATGAAATTAAGAAATATAAAATATATTATTTGTATATATTTATAAAATTTTTGATTCTGGAAAAAAATCACTAATGACCAAGATGAATAACCTGGGCTTTTAAAAATTCTAAAACCATTTAAACAAAAATTCAGTGCTCTGTAACTTATCAGTTAGTTTCTAGGTTCAATACTGTTTGTGTCTTCAATCAAAAGCCAATTGATGGGGCTGGTGTGGATTAGTTGGTAAAGCCACAGCCTTATGGCATCGCATATGGGCACTGGTCTGAGTCCCAGTTGCTCCACTTCTGATCCAGCTCCCTGCTAATGTACCTGGGAAAGCAGCAGAAGATGGCCCAAATGTTTGGGGCCTGCACCCATGTGGGAGACCTGGAAGAAGCTCCTGGCTCCTGGCTTCAGATCAGCCCAGCTGTAGCTGTTGTGGCCATTTGGGGAGTGAACCAGTGGATGGAAGATCTCTCTGTGTCACTTCCTCTCACTCTCTCTCTGTAACTCTGCCTTTCAAATAAATAAATAAATAGCCTCATACTATCAATTGGTTCTTTACAAATTACACTCAATTTTTCAAATGTTAAGTGAAATTTATCATATCCTTGGCTTAATTTCTTCCCTGTTTATGTTTAGAAGTACTTGAACAGTCTGGAAGCAAGGTGAGTTCAGTGAAGTGATAAACCTTTTTCACAGCCATTTAGTAGAAACATTTTGATTCATGTGACAAAAAAGGAACTCAAATAGTGAATCACAGAAATGGAGAACAAATGAGATTAAAAAAAATAGACATATGAATAAAGATTTAAGGAAGAAAAGGAGAGTAGAAGTATCCCTGAAGGATATGGATGAAATAAATATATAGAGGTATGATGAAAGCCTATCCTTTCTAATATGTAAGTCATTCCAACTAAAATAGGTATGTAGATCTTTTCAAAGTAATAATGAACAAATCCAGTATAAGGAAATGCATTGAACCAATTTCCAATAATTAAACACTTAAGGAAAATCTATCAAAAAGTTCACTTGCATTGTTTATCATTTGAATTAAAACCTAGAACAGAAATATTGGCATATAAGGAAATTCTTCAAATTAATGTGAAAAAAATTAGCACATGCAATTATTCAATTTGCCCATAAGGTTATATCTTTAGTATCTGTTATGATTCCAGTTTTGACATGAAAAGTGAGTCAACCTTCTCTGCTGTGGGAGAAATTATCATTGAACCAATAATGTTGGAACAATTTATCATTTGTTTGAATTCAATATATTTCTGCTATAATTCTTATTAGCACAATTGTATGTGTATGATAATCATATTTGGTGCTTTCTTCATTCTTATGTTTACTCTCTCCATTCCTTGCAGTTGAACAAGAGATTTTCAATACAAAGCATTAGAACTATGAAAGCAAAAGAGTTCTGAAGAAGAACATAGAATGAGCAAGTTAACTAGTTCTTTGTATCCTATTTCTGTGAATGTCTAGAATTTAAGGTATTCTCATATTATAAGGTCAATCTAAAAGCATACCAAGTACAAGTATATCGTTATTAAAAGCATTAGCTTTTCCCTGTATTCATAGAGATATTTAAGAATTAATAGATTCATTTATGTACACCTTTCTTATAAGTCTTATTGGGGACCCAGTTCAGACTTAACAGTTTTCTCGTGTATTATTTATAATCCCTGTTCCCCACTTTATTGCTTTTGGGAAGAATTCAGTTTTTTACTGAGTAGCTTTAAACTTTGATTTTGTTTTGGTTCACTTTTTGGGTAGTTTACTTAGTATGTCCACAGGCCATTATAGTGTGACCAATTTTTGAGGTTGAAACATGAAAATACGTACTGGTGATTTTATATTTACGTTGCCTCTCTCATATTGCACTGTGTATCACAAAGTCAAAGAATAAAATCATGGCACCTTGGAGTTGAATGAAAATTACAAGTCCTTTAGCTCAGCCTCCCACCAAAGCAAATCCAGAATACTCCTAACAAGGAGTCCCCACGTTACAGCTGAAAATCTTGGCAGTGAGAAAACCCATATACCACAGATCTTTGTCTTTTTTAAGACTTCTAATTTAACCTTTGTTGTTTATTTTCTATTAGTAATTAAAATAAATTCCCATTACCACATGTTGGTCCTAGACTTTTCACATTACAAAAGAGCTGTTTTATCTCCTTGCGGAAGTCTTCTTTTTTTCTAGACTTAATATCCCTAATCCTTTATTCTTCGAAAGACAGTGTTTCAAAGCTTTCACCATCATCATTTAGATATAACCCAATTTACCAAAGTCCCTGTGAGATTATGACATATTTTTTGTTTTCATCCGCAGTTCCTGGTTTATAACTCCATCCCCAAGGCAGACCATAGAACCCTTGAAAGTAGATTATAAGATCCCCATTGGTGAAGAGACTCTTCCCTATTACCCCTAAAGGAGGATCCTGTGTTTCCCCATCCATTCTGTTAGCAATCCTGTCTACTTATTTAAAAACCCAAAAGCTTCCAGGCAGCTAAACACTGGGAGGGTGCTAGAGGGTAGTGTGCCCTGAGAGTAGGACAGCTTGCTCCCTGCTTGCACCATCCCAGGGTATGATGCGCCTTTCCCTGTATCTCACCCATCTCATCTCTTCATTTGTATTTTTTGTAAGATCCTTCATAATAAGCCAATAAATATAAGTATGTGTTTCACTAGATTCTGTGAGCCACTCAATCCAGTTATCAAACCCAAGGAGGGGTTGCAAGATCCCTAATTTCTAACTGGTTGGTCAGAGGCATGGGTAAACCAACCCGAGGCTTTCAACTGACAACTAAAGTGGGAGCCTAGGAGAATGGAGTAGCCTTGGAGTCTGAACCCTCAGCCTAGGGAATCAGACACTATCTCTAAGGGAGGTAGTGTCAGAATTGTATTAGAGGACACCCAGATGGTTGCTGCTGCAGAATTCATTACTTGGTGTTTAAAGAAAAATGCCTTCATATCTGGTGTCAGAAGTGATCTGTATCAAAGCAGGCATTTAAACCTGGTGGTTGAGATGACTTTGAGTACTTCAGTTTGATACTCAGCACTGACTCCTGACTCCAGCTTCCTGCTAATGGAAACCTTGGTAGGCTATGATGATATCTCAAGTAATTGGGTTTTTGCTACCATTATGGGAGATCTGGACTGCATTCACTGATTCAGCCCTGCAGCTATTGCAACCAGTGGATGGGAGCTTGGTCTCTGTCTCTGTCTCTTTCTGCCTCTTAAATAAAGAGATTTAAAAGTTTAGAAGCAATCTGAGTTGAGAAATCTTGAGTTGAGAAATCAAGTCTGAATTGGAATTTGTTTTTCCTTAGCATGCTTATGTATAACAAATAAAAGAAGTTCAAATGAAAGTGTTATCCTAAAAGTCCTATAAGTAGTTTATTATTTAACAAAACAGTACATCTGGAGATAGAGTAGTTGCAGATACTAATTGATGTTATCTAAGACCCAGATTATGTCATCCCTGCCATCCTTAATCGAGAGGATTGCATCTTCATACTTAATTCTCATGGTTGCAAGCAGCTCCTAGCAAAACCTCTTTAAACATAGCCACAGCCAAAGGCAGAAGAAAAGGAGATTTTTTTTCCTCACATGCGTCTTTTTCAGTACAACTCCTTCCCAGTAAAATTCCTTTCCCAGCAATTCCTCAACAGACTAAACATTTCATCTCTCTGTACTTAAATGAATCACATTTTTGTCTAAACCATCTTTAGGATGAATGAGGGCTGTAGCCCTGATTCTTCCCTGAGGACATGACCATACAGAGGAGAGAACCCAATTAAAATGGGCTGTGCATACCAGATCAGGGAAGGGGATAGGTTTGAGTAGGGAATTAACAGTCTGCTAATTACAAAAACTCAGTACTCGGAACATGCAGCCTGACTGATGAGGAATATAATGGGACTATGGTATTGACATTTGTTCATTCAGCCCAATAAACATTAAAATTATACAGCAGGCAGTGGACCTGGTGGTGGAATACTCATACCTATCCCTGCCCCCATGGATTCTATCTAGTGGGGGATGTAGACAAATGAAGCAAGTTCAGTGTGATCCATTAAATGCCATGATAAGGTAAGTTTGTGCAACACAGCCTTAGGGAAGCCTTTTAAGGAGAGAGAACGCCTAAGTTAAATTTAAAAGGTAAGTGTCAACCCCGTTAGAAGGTGCTAGACAGAGAAGAGTTTGAAGACAACAGGGGGAATATTGGATCATGGTTGGTTCCAAGAGAACTGCACTGCTGCTCTAGATACTATTTTAGGCTATGATTTCTTGGTTTTTAAGCACTTTGTCCTCCCATTTATAATTCATGCTGATTTGTGACCATCATAACTTTCTGAGTTTCAGTTGAGTACATTCCTGTGGAGTCAGATCTGTCCTATATATTTGTAGTTGATTTTTTTTACCTTAATATAAATCATTGTGTTTATTTTATTT
The DNA here is from genome assembly GCF_964237555.1 of Oryctolagus cuniculus. Classification (NCBI taxonomy): domain Eukaryota; kingdom Metazoa; phylum Chordata; class Mammalia; order Lagomorpha; family Leporidae; genus Oryctolagus; species Oryctolagus cuniculus. The sequence goes on along the minus strand of NC_091442.1, from coordinate 102,976,208 downwards.
TGTTTAGGCTTAGTATTTATTAGGCTAGGAGCTAGCGGAAAAAATCCTTTCTCTGCAAAGAGCAAGATAAGTATTTTGTGGATATATGGTTTCTACAGCAGCTACATCATTTTTCTCCTATAGGGTGAAGTCAGCCATAGACAATATGTTAATGAGTGGACATGGCTATGATCTATAATACTTTATTTACAAAAATAGGCAATGGGCCATCATCTGCCAACTCCTGATATGCCTAGACTGCCTGAGTTATTACACTCCCAGTGTAACTTATACTCAACACCAGGAGAGTGAGCTTCCATCTCCCCAGCCCATCTCCAGAGATGCTGAGCTGGGAAAGAAGTGACTGATATAGACCTGTAATTAAGTGATTTTGTCAACCACATTGACTTAATCAAAGCCAGCAGACAGAGCAACCCTCCAAAAATGCCTAAGTCCCAGGTTGGTTCAGCCTTTATATATTAATCACCAATTCCTTCTTAGTTAACTCTCTTAATTCCACACAGATTTGTAAGCAGACCTTAGGCAGCCATACAATTTCTTCATTTAATTATAGTATCATATGACAAAGGATGGTGCTTTGACAATATCATTTTGTCCTTCCCAGACCTTCCTTAGTAATAATCATAATAATATTAAGTTTTTTTTCCAGAATAAGCATACTATGGGGGAGTCTGAAAACTGGATATTTCCTGTGACAGTCTTCTGAAGGCATTTGTTGTTACACTCACCTACATTTCAACCTTTATATTTTCTGTTGCTGCTCTAAGAGACTACCACAGATTTGTTACTTCACAGCACAGAAGTCCTGATAGATTATGGCTTTGCTGTGTCCCCTTCTTAAGTCATACATACAAGGCTGAAGTCACCTGCAGGGCTGTGGCCCTTTCTGCAGGTTCTGGAATGGATCTGCTTCCAAGCTCATTCAGGATGGTGGCCAACATCCTCGGCAGTTTTAGGACTGAGGTCCCATTTCTTTTCTGGTTGTGGGGGGAGCCAATTTCAGCTTCCAGAGCTCACTCTCATTCCATAGCTCTTGGCCCCCTTCCTCCATCTTCAGAATCAGCAACAGTGGATCAGATCCTTCTCCTATTTCATACCCTTCAGATCTCTTCTACTCCTTGTAGAAAGTCTTGTTTTCCATTTAGAATGTACAGTCTTAGAAAATTAGAAAATTTCTGTGCTAATTGTTGCCCAATATTCTTTCTTCTGTAATAATGGGTTCCCCAATTTTAGGTGGCTTCCTGAAGAAAAAATATGAATAATTTAATTCCAAGCATATTTGTAGCCATGGATGGCCTTGTGACCAAGCAGAGAAGTCCTGCCTTTCCTTCCTTCCTAGCAACCAGCTGGAATGAATGTTTCCTCCTGAGTGACAGGAAGGAATTCAGAAAGTGTGGCACCCGGAAAACCAAGTGAAGAAATTACTTAAGAAGGAATAATTGGCTGGTTCAATCCTGCCCAAAAAGATGAGGAATGAGAATCAACAATTGGATTTGACAATGTAGACATAGTTGATGACTTTAAAAATAGCAGTGGATCAGGGGGACAAGGCCTGTTTGTAGTGGGACTCAAGAGAGAATAAATGGCAAGAATTTGGAGAGGTTAACCATAGATTGTTGTTCATGAGGTTTTACATTACAGTGGAAGCTAACCACATACTTTACAATTCAAACACATTTGAAAAGGGCATCATTAATAATTAAGCCAAGGTTTAATTAATAATCAAGTATAAATGAAGTGTTATGACAAACTGGAATAAATGTCACCTTGTGAAGACAAGGGAAAAGAAGGCTGTGATTGGAAGGGAAGTGGGGTAAAAAGAGTGTTGGTTTGTTGGTTTATATATATATATATATGTATATATACATATATATATAAAAGGAAGATTTACATATATATATATAAAAAGAAGAAGTAATTGCTAAAACAAATAATCTGGTAGTAAGGGAAATTTTTATGATGGAGGAGAAAAGGGACATTTTGAACAATGTCCTTGAGTAGATGAGGGGACAGAATATAGGGCTGATTTTTGCTTGGAACATAGAAGGCACAGAATTGGAACAAATTCAGATACATTCATTAATAGAAGTTTGTGGAAAATTTTAATGAAGTTTTGTATTCTATCATTGAAACAGGTAGTGCAGTTGTTATCTTAAGAGTGAGAATCAGGTAAGAGGTATTGGGAATTTTAAGAGAAAAAACATATGAAGTAGTTTTATTTGAGGAGAGAATCATAAATGGAATAGAGAAATAGAATATGATTGCCAGGCAGCACTAATTGTAGCTAATAATCATATGTTTTAAGTGAGAGCAATCAACATAGTTGTTTTCTTTCCAGTCCGGATTCACTGTGCATGTGTGGTCATGCAGAGGGCTGAAAATTGGATTTAATGGGGTTTTATTGCTTATGCAAGTACAATAAAGAGGAAGGCAAGAGAATTTACAGTATAAGCTATGGGGTGATTGTGTCATTTGACCATGTATAATTTAACTGAGTGTATTAGCTTCCTATGACTGCTGTTACAAAACTCCATAAATTGGGTGACTTAAAACAACAGAAACTGCTGCTTCTCATCTGAAGCTAAAGGTCTGCAGGCAGGATGTTGGCAGGGTCATGTTCCCTGTAAAGCTTCGAGGAAAGGATCCTTTCTTGCCTTTTCCAGCTTCTAGTAGTGTAAAGTCTTGTGGTGACATAATTCTGATCTCCCCCTCTATCTTCACCTGGCTTTCTTCAGTGTGTGTTTCCAGATTTCCCCTTTATAGCGATGCCAGTCATACTGGATTAGGGTCCATTCTAATGACCTTGTATTAACTTGGTTATATCTACAAAATCCCTATATTTAAATAAAGGTACATTCACAGGCACCAGGAATAAGGATTCAGGCATATCTTTAGGGGGGCACATTTCAACTCATGTCTTATTCTGTGGTACTCTAACAAAATGCCTGAGGCTAGGAGACTTATAAAATAAAGGGGTATATTTGGCTCATGATTCTGTGGCAGGAGGACTCCCTTAGCTGAATCTCAACATGGCAGAAAAGCAGACATGGAAACAGTTGTGTGTAAAAGAGACTAAACACATTTTGTAACAACCTCTCCCAAGATAGCATCAATCCGTTCTTGAAGTGCAATCCCCATGACCTAATTATCTCCCACTAAATTTAACCTCATACGACCCTCCCCCACCCCCCCACCCCGCACCTCAACACTGTTAAATTGGGGACCAATCTTCCAGCACATGAACCTTTGGGAGACAAACCACATCCAAACCATAGCAACCCAACAACATAAATAGGGATCCTGGGTATGATGATATTTGTTCTTTTGTTTGCAGAGATGAAGGTGGTGAGACTGTGAGTTTGGAGGTAGGAAAAGTAGATTTTTGCCAAGGTCACGTATTAGAATGCTCACATTTGATTTTTGTTGATGGCTAGCACAGAGGCCTGCAGAAGATGGTCTTACCCCAAGCTCATGGACTTCTTTATGGCAATTACCAGTATTCAGAATGATCTTGTGTTACTGTTTAGTTGTTTATATGTTGTGTTGCATTCTAGAATATCCAATTTTTGGGCCCAGGTTTATTGGCTGTTTGCTCTTAGAGCACTGATGGCTTAAACTGAGCTTGGCATATAGCCCTCAATAAATATTTTGAATGATAAATACATAGAAATTCCATTTTTTCATACCTACTATGGGTTTTAAATCTTCTGAAGCCATTTATTCCTTCAGTTAAATTCCATTTCATTCCTATATTAAGCTTCTGTTGATCATGTTTTAGAATTCAGCATTTGAATATATACTATTGTCTCCCATTTTTAAACACTTCTTTAGACTTCATTTCTGTCCAAGTACTGCTAAAATCCTCAAAGGCAAACTTCTCACAATAATTATCTAAAATATTCAGTCTCTACTCCACATTTTCTTTATTCTCAATTCAACTCCAACCTAAAGTTTTCACTCCTACCACCACCCCCAACTGCCTTTGCTTTCATCAGTCTCCATGCTGTAAATCTAATGAAAACGTGCATTTTGTCATAATATTTTTAGAATTTTTGTAATTTTTAATACTCCTTGCTTTTGGCTTCCATGACTCTTAATATTATTGGTTTTCATCTTGCTTTGTTCTCTTTCTTTTCCATCTCAAATCTTTTCCTCTTTCTAGTCTGTGGGGAGCAACTAGGACTAGACTAAGTTACTGGAATTAAGACTTATTCTATGCATCTGCTCTCCTACAATATGGCGCTGGGAGAGGAGTAAACAGCTTCTACGCAGCTGCCTCTCGCCAACTTGAGTGATGACCTGCAGGAGCTGATCCTGCTCCTGATTGGAGGAGAGCAGCGTACTCGGCGTGTGGGTAGCAGAGTTGGGATTGGTGGAAGAGGACTATAAAGGAGGAGAGAGACAACATGCACCAGGAACACCTGAGGAACATCTGAGCAGCCCCGGAGAGAACCGGCCGGCGGTGTGCCACTCCCCCGCGGAAGTGGGGAAAGTGGCAGGGGGGCCCGCCCCTCCACGGAGGTGGAGGGACGGCAGCCAACCCGGGAAGAACCAGCAGCAAACCCGGGGAGGGCCGAGCAGACAAAAGAACAGCGCAGGGTCCTGTGTCGCTCCTCCATGAAGAGGGGGAGCGACACTAGTCAACTTTTAAATGATGGAATTTATTTCCTTTTCTTTCCTTAGGTAATGTGCCATTTCCTAAAGTTTTAAGTATCATTTATATTCTCAGCCTCCCAAAATATATGTGCAGCTCAAACTGTTATTCTGATAGTCTTCTTGCATCTTCTCTTGGATGTCTCACAAGCATCTTATACTCACCGTGTTCAAAATACAGCTCTTGGTTCCCTTCTCCTCCATCCCTTCCCCAGCTACAACCTGTCACTGTTGGTCTTTACCCTTTTAGTTAAGGACACTACCACCAGCCCAACCAAAAATCTGATTCTTGATCCTACAGGTTCCCCCGGCTCAGCCTCATACACATGCCATCCCTTCAGCTTGTCCTATTAAGTCTCTACATATGTATTTCTGTCATTAGTTTCTCTCCATTTTCAAACTCATGGATAGTCCAAGCAACATGTCTTAAACTTTAATAGCATCCTAGCCTCCAGCCTTTTCCCTTCCCCAAACTTTTTTTTGAAAGAGGAACCAATGTGATCTTAGGATTCAGGTATTGTACTCCTTTATTTAAAATACACTGTTGATTTTCAGTATACTGTCCTTAAAGCTCCACATCTCTAACATGGCACACGAGGTTCAGTGTGATCTGATACCTGTCTAACCTAGCTTGTTCTTATCTCTATTCCAGCCTTAAGGAAATGCACATCCGTTACTCCTTCTGTCTGGAAGGCTCTTCTCTTTGTCTATCTAAATGATTCTTGGTTTTCAGATCACAGATTAAATGACATTTAAGTGTTTCATTTTTATTGTAATTTATAGATAATACTCATTAAAACAGTTAGATGAAACTTTGTTTTATTTGATTCATTTATAACTACCAATTCTTTCATAACATAATTTTCCCTTTTTCAGTTGTTTTGACTCATTCCTCAGTTATCTGTGATATTTCCAAGAAAATTTTCAGGAAGAATATACAGATAGTCTATTTTCTAAGTATGTTTGAGACCTTGCCATCATGAAAAGTGATAGTTTAGCTGAATATTTTAGTTATCAGGTTACAATATTTTCTTCCCCCTCTTGAAGGAGATGCTTTGGCTGCCTACTTAACAGCCATTCCCCCTCTTTCTTATTAAGAAAACTCTGATTTTATTTGGTCAGCTCAATCTTCTCTATTCAGCCAAGCACTTTACCAAGCCACTTGTAGTCCCCTTAAAAGTGACTGGCGTAGGAAAAGGCATATGACACAATTCTAATCAGAGATATCTTTCTTTCTACCTGGTGTCATCATGTTTATGTGTACTGCCTGGAACTATAAGACTATCTCATAGAAAAGTGAATGGATGAGGAACTCAGGGTTTAGATGTTTCTGGGTTTCCCATGTGGATTCAGGGGCCCTAGCACTTGGACCATTCTCTGCTGCTTTCCCAGTCACATTAGCAAGGAGCTTGATTGGAGGTAGAGCAGCCAGGACTTGAACTGGCATCCATGTGGGATGCTGGCATTGCAGGCAGCAGCTTTACCCACTATACCGCAACATCAGCCCTCCAAATACTTAAACTTTTAAAAATTTCTCTGTAGCACATCCAGCCTCTACCACTCTTAGCATTTTCCCCTTAATTTACTGATTCAAGTCTCTCTAAATGTTTTTTTTTTCAAATATTTTAGTAATTCTTGCTTATTCTTCTGATATTTCTTCTGGTGACCTTGATTTAAACTTATTACCAATAAACACTATTAAGTAAATCATTGGGGTTGCTTAGTAATCCCTATATTAATTCTTATACTCTGCAAGCGAACAGTTTCGTGCCTTTTCTTCTTGCTATAATTGTAGCTCATTTATATCTGTCTTCAAGAAAAGACTGGTTGCTCATTTGCAAGAAGTGTGCTTGGCTGATAGCTTCCACCTATTAATGTCTTCAGCATTCAAGCTAACACTGTGGGCTTCTTTAGTGTCCTCCAACCGATGACTTACCAAATTTGTATGCATCCTATTTCCATCCAAAGTGTGACTCCGCTAATGGTCTGGACTTAACTCTCATGCTGGGCTGGCAGAGATTATCAGTATGTGATTGTAGAAGTCTACATCATGGTCTGATGGCTACCCTGACACATATCTTTTCCTTTTACAGTCATCCCTCAGTGGAATTATTAAGCTCCTTACAATGTCTTTGTGTCTGCTTATTGGAAAAGCTAACTTTCAACTCCTCCCCAATCTCATGGTCCAACAACATCTGTGCCTAATAGACATGGTCTCATGCAAATGGATTGTATAAGCTCTGCCATCTCATACCCAGTCCTGCTGGAATACCTCTCCTCCAAATCACTTAAGGATTTTTTTTTCCCGAACCTGTCCCTTCTGTTTCCTACATTGCCAACTTTTCTTTCTATAAGATTATTTTCCCTAGCATATAAACATTGTAAAATCGTAAAAACAAGTGAATGAAAAACTACCCTTGACCTTCTATTCCTTTTCAACTTCTGCTACATTTGCAGTCTCTCTTTTATCCCTTCCATTTGATCTTTTTATTTTATTTATTTATTTGACAGAGTTAGACAGTGAGAGAGACAGAGAAAAAGGTCTTCTTTCCTTTGGTTCACCCCCAAATAGCCACTGTGGCCGGAGCTACACTGATCCAAAGCCAGGAGCCAGGTGCTTCCTCCTGGTCTCCTATGCGGGTGCAGGCGGCCAAGCACTTGGGCCATCCTTCAGTGCCCTCCTGGGCCACAGCAGAGAGCTGGACTGGAAGAGGAGCAACCGGGACTAGAACCCGGCACCCATATAGGATGTTGGCGCAGCAGGCGAAGGATTAACCAAGTTTGCCACGGCACTGGCCCCTCCTTTTGATCTGAAAGCCCAACTGGATTTTTTTCCCTAACTGAAAAAGGCCTAATTGAAACTGCTCTTGTTCAAACTCTACTTTGCTTAAATACTCAGTCTCCATCTTACCTGGCCTCTTAGCCAGCAGTTGACAACAGCTGATCTTTTCTTCCTTTTGGTATGCTTACTTCATTGAATGTCAGAACCTATCTTTTGTATCTTTCTCCTACGAGCCTAATTGCCTCTCCTTATGCTCGTTTAAGGAATCTTCCATATATTCCTGTTCCTGGACTCAGTCTCTGGACTGAGTCTCTGTCCATATACTTAGACTGCCTCTTCTGGTTTCATGGATTTAAATACCATGATGCATTGATTGTTTCCAAATTCATATTTCTAGTCCTTAATTCTTTCATGAACTCTAAATACATATATTGAAATTCTACCTAGGCATTTCCCAGTTTATTCATCGTATCACTAGGCTTACCACACAGAATGGAGGGACATTGATTTTGATAATTAGATATGAGTATATTTCATCCATATTTTCTATTTTTAAGTGTAGAATTATGCATAATATTTGAAAAGTAATTTTGTGTAGTTTTTTCTATTTTTTTTTGAAAGATTTGCTTGAAAGGCAGAGTGAGAGAGGGAGAGACAGAGAGAGAAACATATCTTCCAGCCACTGATTCACTCTCCAAATGCCTGCAACAACCATGGCTAGGCTAGGCCAAAGCAGGAGCCAGGAACTCTATCAGGTAGTTTGTAGCAACTGCCAGGTAGATTGTAGGAACCCAAGTAATTGGACCGTTATCCACTACCTTCGCAGGCACATTAGCAGAAGCTGCATCAAAAGTACAGAGCAGCCAGGGCTTGAACCAAGCACTCCAATATGGGATGCAAGTGTCCCAAGCAGCAGCTTAACCAAGTACATACACCACAATGCCTGACCCAGTTTCCTCTATTTTTATTTAATTACCTTTCTTTTTCTTGTTTGATTTGCCCAAGAAAGGTTTGAGTTCAGTTTTTCCAAAAGATATTTGTCAGGAGTAGACCTTTAGTGAAGCAGTTCAGACAACAGTTGTGACATCTGCATCCTATATTGGGGTGCTTAGGTTTGAGTCCTGACTCTGCTCCTGGATTCTAGCTTCCTGCTAATGTGCACCCTGGAAGACAGCAGATGATAGCTCAAATACTTGGGTTTGTGCCACCCACATGGAGAGTTCCTGGATCCTGGGTTTATAGAGGCTTAGTCCTGGGCATTTAGTGAGAGAAACAGCAGGTGGGAATTCTTTCTCTCTCTCCCCCCCCCCCCCCCCACCGTGTATGTGTGTGGGTCTACCTTTCAAAGGAATAATAAAAATGTTTTTAAAAATAATTTGTCAAACACTTGAAATAATTCAGGATCTAGATTAGCTATTTTCAGATATGTAATTTAAGTAATTTAGTTTGGTGAAGAAACTTGAAAAGATGTTGATAAACTCTATGTGTCATCTGTTCTATAATTTTGCCAGCTTTCACTATGGTGCTTATTAGCATTTAGTTTCTGGAATCCATTTTTAAATGTTTGAAATGGAAACATCTGTGCATCTTCAGTATTCTGGCAACTCTTGTGTTCTCCATTTCTCAAACTTACTGACTGATGTCACCTGATTTTAATGTTTTATATGCACGGATATAATTCATTGGTGACCGAGAACATGAACCAGTTTGAAGGAACTGGGTATGTAATTTCTATGTTTCAGTTTTTTCACAATAGTTTTTATTTAACACACTTAGATTTGAGAACTATTATTAATGAATACAGCAATGTAGTAAGTAGTTATTAACAGTAATTTATTCCCTCAAGCAACAGGCCTTTCCATTCTGTTTCTAGATCCAGCCAAAAAAAATCCAAAATGATTAAATAATCATTTTTGTTTTAAACTCTATGGTATGACAATATTTTTTAGAAATATTGGTTACCCAAGTTTGGATTAATTTAATGGAAGATATTAAGCATGTTTACTTTTCTTTAAATATTATCCTGTTCTCCATGGTTAAAAATGAAAGCAATTATAAAGATAGACACTCCGATCAATAGAACAGAATTGAGAATCCAGAGATGAATTCACACTTACATGGTCAATTGATTTTCAGTAAAAATGCTAAAGAAATTCAATGGGAAAAGAATAGACTGTTCATAAATGATTTTGGGGGCCAGCGCCATGGCTCAATAGGCTAATCCTCTGCCTGCGGCGCCGGCACACCAGATTCTAGTCCCGGTGGGGGGGCTGGATTCTGTCCTGGTTGCCCCTCTTCCAGGCCAGCTTTCTGCTATGGCCCGGGAGTGCAGTGGAGGATGGCCCAAGTGCTTGGGCCCTGCACCCCATGGGAGACCAGGAGAAGCACCTGGCTCTTGGCTATGTATCGTTGCAGTGCGCCGGCTGCGGTGGCCATTGGAGGGTGAACCAAAGACAAAAGAAGACTTTTCTTTCTGTCTCTCACTGTCCACTCTGCCTATCAAAAAAAAAAAAAAAAGTTTTGAAATAACTGGATATCCACATGGAAATGAAATACAATCTCTTTCTCCACTTAATTCACCAAAATTAATTCAAAATGGATCTCACAGACCTAAATGTAAAGGCAAACACACACACACACATACATTCTCGAACAAAGCAGAGGAAGAAAATCTTTGTGACCTTGAGGTAAGACACAAAAAGTATCAACTATGAATGAAAAAATTAAAAATATACTTCAGAAAACTGAAGATCTTTTGGTTGTTAGAACCATTAAGAACACAAAAAGTCAAGTTACATTTTGGGAGACGATTCATGCCAAACATTTGTCTGACAAAGCACCTATATCTGGTTAAGAATTTTTCTAAGTCAATAATATAGATAATTCCATTTCAGAAACAGGCAAAAGATGATCAGCTCTATCAGTTATTAGGAAAATGCAAATTAAAACCACAATGAGATACTACTTCAAACCTGTTAGAATATCTTAAAAACACTGACACAACCATTGTTGATAATGTGAATTTGGGATGCTTGTATACTGCTGGTATGAATATAAAGTGGTACAGCCAATGGAAAACAGTTCAACAGTATCTTAAAAATGGAAGCACACCTATGTAACCCAGAAATTCCACTCCTAGATGATTACCTAAGAAAAATGAAAATAATGTATGTCTACACAAAGACTTGCACACTAATGTCCTTAGCAACACTATTCAAAATAACCAAACAGTAGGGACAACTCAAATAGACATCAATTGATGAATGTGAAAGCAAAATGTAACAAACATTTAGCATAATGTAACTCAGCAAATAGAATAAACTGATACTCAGAACAACATGGCTGAATGTCAAAATTTATGAGAAGGGAATGAAAGCAGACACAAAAGACACAGGAAATATGGATATGAAATTTCTGGAAAAGGCAAAAATAGAACAGCAGATCAATGCTTGTCTTGCAACTAGAGATGAGGGATTGCTTAACTTCAGAGAGAAAAAGAATTTTGGAGGGTGATTGGGTTCTAAAAGTTATTTCTGGTGATTGTACAAGTTTATATGTTTATTAAGACTCATACATCTTTACACAAAGTGGATGGGTTATACAGGATATAAATTATGCTTCAATAATAGTTTAAAGATGTATACATTAAAATTCAATGTGGTCCCTCACAAAAAGGATTGCTACTCAAGAAATAATTGTTTCTTATGGACATCGGTTTAAAATACCTAGCAATCTATTTTCTGTGAAACCTTATCTTTGTTCAGTACAGTTATACTATTTAAGAATGCATAATCCTTTTTTATAAGGATTTTATTTTAATTTATTTGCGAGGTAGATTTACAGACAGTGAGAGGGAGAAACAAAGAAAAGGTCTTCTGTCCGTTGGTTCACTCCTGATGGCCACCAGTGGTCGGAGCTGCACCGATCCGAAGCCAGGATCCAGGAGCTTCTTCCCAGTCTCCCATGTGGGTGCAGGGGTCCAAGGACTTGGGCCATTTTCTACTGCTTTCCCAGGCCACAGCAGAGAGCTGGATTGAAAGAGGAGCAGCCGGGACTAGAACCGGCCCCCATATTGGATGCCAGCACCACAGGTGGAGGATTAACCTGCACCATGGCACCGACCCCAAGAATGAATAATCTTATTGTAAATAATTTGATAACCATAATTCGCATAATAGACTATGAATATATGTGATTATTCATTTAATGTGATACCAAAGTTTCCAGCAAAATTCCATTAATTTGAAGTTTATTTATCCCTTAATTGCATATCTGTAAGAAATTCAGCAATATAAAAGCAATCCAAAATATATTTATGAGGCTGATTTTTATGATTACAATGTCTATACATTACATTTATAAGCATATCTTTGAGATAAGTGTTAACTCACTGTGACTAAATAGCACATCATTTGCCAAAATGATTAATTCATACAGGAGATGAAAGTGTGTAATAGAAACAACTGTATGCCAAACTGCTTATTAGTTTTCATCATGCTTGCCACCACTATCATTATTATCATCAACAACTAAAGGAAGAATGGAAGAATAAGGGTTTTATTTCTGATTCTGGATCAAAAGTTCTAATCACATGGCTTTAAGAGAAGTACAAAAGGATGACATTTCTGTTAGAAACAAGCACCTAGCCAACAATCAATAATGCATTTCACAAATGGTTTTCTGGAATAACATTTTATCATGAATGACTGTTGTTATTTAAGAAGAAATGTCACAGTCATTTAAGATTCAAATAATTTCCAGGATATTTTTCCATTAATATTGTCTTGAAAGAAGTCATGTGCCTCTTGGATCAAAATACAAAGCAAGGGGCTGACATTGTGACAGGGTTAAGCTGCCCCTTGCAATGCTGGCATCCTGTATCAAAGCACCTGTTGGAATTCTCCTGGCTGCTCTGTTTCCAATCCAGCTCCCTGCTACTGTTCTGGGAAAGCAGTGGATAATGGTTCAAGGACCTGGGTCCCTGACGCCCATGTGGGAAACCTGGATGGAGTTTTGGACTCCTGGCTTAGACCTGGCCTAGTCCCCAGTCATTGCAGTCACTTTGGGAGTGAACCAGCAGTTGAAAGATCTCTTTCTCTCTGTCATTCTGCCTTTCAAATAAATAAATCTTTTTTTCAATGTAAAGCAACATTAAAGAGGAAAACAGCAATAAATTTCTTTGGTCCTTTAATGATACTTTTGCTATGTGTTTATCCCAAAGTATTGGTGCTATGGACTGAGTTGTGTCGTTCCCCCTAAACTCTCAAGTTGAGTTGAAACTGTAATGCCCAGTGTGACAGTATATAGAAATAGGGCCTGAGGGGCCGGTGCCGTGGCTCACTTGGTTAATCCTCCAACTGTGGCACCGGCATCCCATATGGGCACTGGGTTCTAGTCCTGGTTGCTCCTCTTCCAGTCCAGCTCTCTGCTCTGGCCTGGGAAGGCAGTGGAGGATGGCTCAGGTGCTTGGACACCTGCCTGCACATGGGAGACCAGGAGGAAGCACCTGGCTCCTGGGTTCAGATCAGCGTAGCTTCGGCCATAGCGGCCATTTGGGGGGTGAACCAATGGAAGGAAGACCTTTCTCTCTGTCTCTCTCTCACTGTCTAACTCTGTCAAATAAAAAAAAAATTAATTTCGAAAAAAAAAGAGACAGGACCTGAACGGAGGTACTTAGAATTAACAGGTGGTAAGCTTGGAGCCCTGATCTGATTGGATTAGTGTCCTCATAAGAAGAAACACCAGAGGCCGGCACCGTGGCTCAATAGGCTAATCCTCCACCTAGCGGCGCTGGCACACTGGGTTCTAGTCCCGGTCTGGGCACCGGATTCTGTCCCGGTTGCCCCTCTTCCAGGCCAGCTCTCTGCTGTGGCCCAGGAATGCATTGGAGGATGTCCCAAGTGCTTGGGCCCTGCACCCCATGGGAGACCAGGAGAAGCACCTGGCTCCTGGCTCCTGCCTTCGGATAGGCACTGTGCACCGGCCGCAGCGCGGCTGCCATGGTGGACATTGGAGGGTGAACGAACGGCAAAAGGAAGACCTCTCTCTCTCTCTCTCTCACTGTCCACTCTGCCTGTTAAAAAAAAAAAAAAAGAAGTAGAAGAAGAAACACCAGAGAGCTTTCTCTTTTGCTGTCTCCTGCGCATATTAAGAAAGATCCACACAGCAACAGAGCAGCTGCCTACAAGCCAGAAGGAAGATCTTCACCAGGAACAAAATAGTTAGCACCTGCATCTTAGGACTTCGATCCTCCAAAACCGTAAGAAAATAAATTTCTGTTGTTTAAGCAATAGAGTATATGGTATTCTGGCCTCAACTAATATGTAATAAATAGAGCTCAGTAAATAGAATTTAATGAACTAAAATGTACTATACATTTAACCCTTAAGAATATATTAATTATATATAATCATAACATATGTGATTATGTTTGTATTTAGTAAACTTTTTTCATTGAAAACACTACTTAGTTGAAAACCATGATCGTTAGCAGGTCAAAATTTCTGCTCCCAAAGAAAGTATATGAAAGCAGGTGATTTTTAAATCATTTTATTTATTGGAGAGAGTTACAGAGACAGGTAGAGATGAGAGAGAGAGAGAGAGAGAGAGAGAGGTAGTCCATCCACTTGTTTACTCCCTAAATGGCTACAACTGCCAGAGCTGAGCCGATCTGAAGCCAGAAGCTTCATCTGGGTCTCCCATGTGGGTGCAGGGGCCCAAGGAGTTGGGCCATCCTCTGCTACTTTCCCAGGTGCATTAGCAGGGAGCTGGATCAGAAGTGGAGCCATCGGGACTCAAAGCGGCACCCATATGGGATGCCAGCGTTGCAGGCCTGGGCTTTAACATGTGCCACAATGCCAGCCCCTGAAAATTACAATTTCTATGACATGAAATGATTTTTTCACAGTGATTTTAAGGTGCAAGTATGCATGTCAGCATTCAGGTATGAAAAACATGTAACTTCTTTTTTCTCTGTCTAGTGCTTAGCTCAATTTCTACTTCAAGATTTCATTCTGCCAGAGAAGCAGATATTTAGATCACTGAATCAGGGCTTCTAAACCCTCTCTGCACTTGATGGACAAGCACCTTGTTGGCTTGTGGCCAAATGCTAGGATACAAGACGGCCGGGCCATCTGACCCCTAATATTTTCTGTTTCCTTCGACATTTGTATTATAGGCATCAGCCCTGTTAGTCACTGGTTGTTTATTGAGAAATTCCTATTTGAATGCCCATCCTTACTTTGTGTAGCACTATGGGGCAAGATAGTTATTTGATGCACCCACATGAGTATGATGGGGAGAGGTATGATGGGGAGAGGGACAAGTAATTTTATGAGGGGTCTAAAACTCCACTTCCCTAACCTTAGACAAAAGATATAATCATTCCTTCTCTAGGGTCTTACTCTCTCCTTAAGATAAGGCAACAGGTCTGATCTGCTCCTGGGGGTCCACAGACCTGAGAATTTTTCCTTTAGCTTGATCTAAGTAATCAGATGCTCATCTTTGATATAAGCACTTTTAAAATGTGGTTCATGCCTCATTAACTTAACACCCATCATCAACATTTTTTAAAAATTGATACAGAATAGAGCAGGAACAGTACATTGCTTATAGAAAGGATACGTGCTGTTTCTTGGCTTCTTCAAGTTTTGTTTTACTTATGTACAAATAGACACATACATAAGCACTGAAGGGTTATTAGAGTGAAATATAAAAATATATGTAGCACTTAGTTTATTTATTTATTAGAGAGATGGAGTTCCCATCCTCTGATTTTCTTCATAAGTGCCTTCAGTAGCTAAGACTGGGCTGGAACCAAAGCTGGGAGCCAGGAACTCAAGCCAGTCCTCTCACTTCGTTGACAGGAATATGATTACTTCAGCTATCCCTGCTGCCTCCCAGAGTCTGAATTGACAGGAAACTGCAGTCAAGAACCAGAACTGGGAATTGAACGCAGATATTCCAGTGTGGAATGTGGGCAACTTAATTGCTAAGCTAAATGCATTTACCTAAAATGTTCTTAATTGTGGGTCACAGTCACAAGTTAGAAAGCCATTACTGGCCGGTGCCGCGGCTCACTAGGCTAATCTTCCACCTTGCGGCACCAGCACACCGGGTTCTAGTCCTGGTCGGGGCGCCGGATTCTGTCCCGGTTGCCCCTCTTCCAGGCCAGCTCTCTGCTGTGGCCCGGGAATGCAGTGGAGGATGTCCCAAGTGCTTGGGCCCTGCACCCCATGGGAGACCAGGAGAAGCACCTGGCTCCTGCCATCAGATCAGCGCGGTGCACCGGCCGCAGCATGCCGGCCGTGGCGGCCATTGGAGGGTGAACCAACGGCAAAGGAAGACCTTTCTCTCTGTCTCTCTCTCTCTTACTGTCCACTCTGCCTGTCAAAAAAAAAAAAAAAAAAAAAAAAAAAAGGAAAGCCATAACTATATATTGCAGATTTCCATCTCCCAAAAAGGGGTAAAGCAACCAAAACTAAACTTGCTGAGCATTTTCATGAAGGGAAAAACCCCACGTTTCCTAGCATCTTAGAAGGAGAAGGTCAGAGATGTATAATTGGAGCCCAAGTTTCAGTAGTTTACAGTGTGGATCTGATGAGAACTGGCCAATATTCAATAGAATAGATCAAGAATGGTGGAAACAATTAAATCAGATTCTTGAAGTAAATCTTAATAAACAGCTATTTGATAAGTTAGCTGTTTGCTTAGCTAAGAAATCTATTGTCTTGCTAAAGAATAATTTTTTAAAAGGGAAAACCATGATTCTCCAGCATTTATAAAATGAACACTTGTGTTTTTTTTTTTTTTTTTTTTAACAGGCAGAGTGGACAGTGAGAGAGAGAGACAGAGAGAAAGGTCTTCCTTTGCCGTTGGTTCACCCTCCAATGGCCCCCGCGGCCGGCACGCTGCGGCCGGCACACCGCGCTGATCCGATGGCAGGAGCCAGGAGCCAGGTGCTTTTCCTGGTCTCCCATGGGGTGCAGGGCCCAAGCACCTGGGCCATCCTCCACTGCACTCCCTGGACACAGCAGAGAGCTGGCCTGGAAGAGGGGCAACCAGGACAGAATCTGGCGCCCCGACCGGGACTAGAACCCGGTGTGCCGGCGCCGCAAGGCGGAGGATTAGCCTAGTGAGCCGCGGCGCCGGCCTAAAATGAACACTTGTAAAGATGTTATTTATCCCATTATTAATGAGGAGCTCAGAAAGATGTTGAATGGTTCAAAGGAAATCCAAAGCAAAAAGTTATGGATAAGAATTTTTGAAATGAATGTGCAGATGGAGGCTATAACTGGCTCTTTTCATGGTGAAAAAGTGAAGTCAATTAAACCTTCACTGAGCATTTGATTTGCACAAACATACGCATGAATTATTTCTCATTGCTGTGAGTCATTTACAATTTACAGAATTATTCAATAGCTAAGAGGCAAGGAATGGCACAAAACTTCTGCACAATTGGTCAGATATCCCAGAAGGCTGTGCTCTAAGCAAGGCATAGTTTACTATTAAAGCACATTTGATTCTCCCCTGCAGTCCTGAGAAGGGAATGTTTCCCAGATGAGGAAACTATTTGTCTAGATAAATTTATTTTAAGGAAGTTGCTGAAGGATATAGCGAAATAATTTAGTAATTCATAGACATCTTCCTGGCAAAGAATTTCCTGGAGTAAATGTGAAGGTCATGTTGACACTGATGAGCTCGTTCTCAGCCTGATAGTTAAGGTAGAAGGGTACAAGTACTCTCAATGCTCATGCATTTATTTTCCTGTAACTTTTCTTTTTCTGTCTACCCAACCCAGAAATGTTTTTCTAACCCAGGGATGGGTGGAAGTAAAGAATTCTAGTGTCTTCAATCCCCTACCCCTCCATTTTTGAAATACTTTGTTCTTCTCCCAAAGACCTAGGATTTTCGAAGCCAGAAGCCAGTAAGAGTTTTCCTGGTTAGTTACAAAATACCTTCTTTGAGCAGGGGATACCTGATTTTGGGGGAGGGGAGAAAGGAGATTGCTGATGATGAGGACTGATAGTGAGGATTGATGCTGGTGGTTGGGAATGGGAGAAGATGCTTCTTCTTCTTCTTTTTTTTTTTTTTTTTTTTTTTTTTTTTTTTTTTTTTACAGGCAGAGTGGACAGTGAGAGAGAGAGAGACAGAAAGGTCTTCCTTTTGCCATTGGTTCACCCTCCAATGGCCACTGTGGCCAGCGCACCGCGCTGATCCGATGGCAGGAGCCAGGTACTTCTCCTGGTCTCCCATGGGGTGCAGGGCCCAAGCACTTGGGCCATCATCCACTGCACTCCCTGGCCACAGCAGAGAGCTGGCCTGGAAGAGGGGCAACCGGGACAGAATCCAGCGCCCCAACCGGGACTAGAACCCGGTGTGCCGGCGCCGCTAGGCGGAGGATTAGCCTAGTGAGCCATGGCGCCGGCCTTGAAGATGCTTTTTCAAATAGTTTTACCTTGCCACATTTTTACAAACACAATATATCTAGAGAAGAAAGTTACCTGGTAGAGTGATTGCTTTATGTGGAAGGTGTTTTTAATGTGCTGGTCTACTTCATATTGTTAAATGCAGCTCAGCAAATCCCTACATGCTCTAGCAGTTTGGATCTTTCAGGATTATCTTTCCTTATCCTTCTTTCACTCCCAGCAGTCACTGGGATTAATTATTTACAAGATTATACTTGTGTATCTCTATAGGAAGTGCAGTTCTTATTTAAAGTTTACAATTAATATCAAGTTACCTATGATTCTGGAGTAGAGATATGGATAACATTAGAAAAAAATGATACTTCAAAAACTACTTGTTTGGATTTATCAAGTATTTAAGAAACATCTTCTAAGAACATTATCTTCTTTAGTCTCATTCAGTCTGGCTCGAAACATCAAACTTAGATTGGAACATGTCCCTCAAAATGCATGTTGTGGTTCCCATGAATTTAACTTTTGGAGATAGGGTATTTTAAAAAAAAAACACTGAAACCTTTTATTTAAGGTATACAAACTTCATGCATTTCATAAATACAAATTTAGGAATATAGTGATTGTTCCTACCTTATCCAACCCAATTGCATTCCCACTGTTCTTCTTCCTCTCTCTCCTTTCCCCATTCTTATTTTTACTAAGATCTATTTTCAATTGACTATATACCATAAGATTAACCCTATACTAAGTAGAGTTCAACAAATACTATTTAAAAAAAAAAAAACCTTTTTCAACAATCAAGACAAGGGCTGTTCAAAGTCAATGCATCTTAAAGTGTCAATTTCACTTCTATAGGTTACTGTTTAGGTACTCTAGCAGTTACCACAGATCAGGGAGGACATATGGTTTTTGTCCTTTTGGAACTGGCTTTTTTCACTAAGTATAATGTTTTCCAGTTGCATTCATTGTTGCAAATGACTGGATTTCTTTTTGTTTTTTACTACTGTGTAGTATTCCATGGTGTACATATCCCATAATTTCTTTATCCAGTCCAGTTGATGGATATTTGGGTTGATTCCATATCTTAGCTATTGTGAATTGAGCCTCAATAACATGGGGGTACAGATACTTCTTTAATATGCTAATTTCATTTCCTTTGGGTAAATTCCAAAGCATGGGAGGGCTATGTCATCTGGTAGGACTATATTCAGATTTCTGAGGTATCTCCATGCTATCTTCCAGCAAAGTGACTGAACCAGTTTACATCCCCACCATCAGTGGATTAGGGTACTTTTTTCTTCACAGCCTCACCAGCATTTGTATTTGCTGATTTCTGCATGCAGGTCATTCTAATGGGTGTGAGGTGAAACCTTATTATGGTTTTGATTTGCATTTCCCTGATGGCTAGTGATCCTGAGCATTTTTTCCTGTGTCTGTTGGCCATTTGAACTTCCTGAATTGAAAAATGTCTGTTTAAGTCCTTTGACCATTATTTAACTAGGTTGTTTTGTTGTAATTGAGTTTCTTTAGCTCTTTGTATATTCTGGATATTAACCTTTATCAGTTGCAGTTTGTAAATCATTTCTCCCATTCTGTTGGTTGCCTCTTCACTTTGCTGAGAGTTTCTTTTGCAGTGCAGATGCTTCTCACCTTGATGTAAACACATCTGTCAATTTTGGCTTTGATTGCCTGTGCCTCTGGGGTCTTTTCCAAGAACTCTGCACCTATACGAATGTCTTGCAAGGTTTCTCTGATGTTTTCTAATATTCTGATGGTATCAGGTCATAGATTTAGGTCCTTGATCCCTTTGAGTGGATTTTTGTTTAAGGTGTTTGGTAGGGGTTTTGCTTCATACTTCCGCCTGTGAGGATCCAGTTTTCCCAGCACCATTTACTGAAGAGACTATCCTTGCTCTAAGGATTGATTTTAGCTCCTTTGTCAAAGATAAGTTGGTTGCAGATGTGTGTATTGAATTCTGGAGTTTCTATTTTGTTTCATTGGTATATCCATCTGTTTTTGTGACAATACTAGGCTCTTTTAAATGTAACTTCCCTTATAGTATATCTTGAAATCTGGTTTTGTAATGCCTCCAGGTTTTTTTTTTTTTTTAGTTGTATAAGATTTCTTTATCTATTTGGGGTTGCTTGTACTTCCATATGAATTTCAGCATCATTTTTTTATATCTGAGAAGACTGTCCATGGTATTTTGATTGGTATTACATTGAATCTGTAAATTGCGTGAGGTAGTATGGACATATTGATGATGTTGATTCTTCCAACCCATGAACATGGAAGAATTTTCCAATTTTTGGTGTCTTATATTTCTTTCTTTAGTGTTTTATAATTCTCATCATAGAGATCTTTGAGGTACCTGGTTAAATTTATTTCAGTATTTAATTTTTTGTAGCTGGTGGTGTGAATGGCGTTGATCTTAGAAGTTCTTTTTCAGCCATGGCATTGTCTGTTTATACAAAGGCTATTGATTTTTGTGTATTAATTTTATATCCTGCCACTTTACCAAACTCTTTGATGAGTTCCAGTAGTCTCTTAGTGGAATCTTTTGGATCACCTATATATAGAATCATGTCATCTGAAAATAGGGGTGGTTTGTGGGGAGCAACTCGGACTAGACTAAGTTACAGGAATTAAGACTTATTCTATGCATCTGCTCTCCCACAATATGGCGCTGGGAGAGGAGGAAACAACTTCTACACAGCTGCCTCTCACCAATTTGATTGAGCTGCAGGAGCTGATCCTGCTCCTGACTGGAGGAGAGCAGCGTGCTCGGCGTGTGGGCAGCAGAGTTGGGATTGGTGGAAGAGGACTATGAAGGAGGAGAGAGACAACATGCACCAGGAACACCTGAGGAACATCTGAGCAGCCCCAGAGAGAACCGGCCGGCGGTGTGCCGCTCCCCCGCGGAAGTGGGGAAAGTGGCAGGGGGGCCCGCCCCTCCACGGAGGTGGAGGGACGGCAGCCAACCCGGGAAGAACCAGCAGCAAACCCTGGGAGGGCCGAGCAAACAAAAGAACAGCGCAGGGTCCTGTGTCGGGCGCTGGGAAACCGCGGGGATAAGAGAAACAGAAGTATAGAAGTAAAATGAGAGAAATAGGAATGCTGGCAGATAGAAGTAAAATAAGAGAAATAGGAATGCCCGGAGATAGAGAAATAGAGAAAAATAAGGCCTCCTCACAACATGGCAATGAGAGAGCTTGGATTCGGTCTGCCTGATTAGTAAGATGATAAGCACCTGCGGGCGGCTAGCAGCTTACCCGCTGCAGGTCACCGAAGACAGGCATGTTATCAACACCAATAAGTCTCCCCACAAGACGGCAATGAGAGAGCTCGGATTCGGTCTGCCTGATTAGTAAGGCGATAAGCACTTGCAGGCAGCTCAAGCAGAGCATGCACTGCAGGGCACCGAACACAGGCATGCATCAGCGCCTAAAAACCTCCTCACAACATGGCGAAGAGAGGACCCGGATTCAGTTTGCCTGATTGGTAGGGCTTGTAAGCACCTGTGGGCAACTCTAGCAAGCAGAGCAGAGTGTGTGCCATGGGGCACTGAAGACAGGCACCTATCAATGCCAAAAAATAAAAAGAAAGGGAGAACTGTGGGGAGCAACTCGGACTAGACTAAGTTACAGGAATTAAGACTTATTCTATGCATCTGCTCTCCCACAATATGGCGCTGGGAGAGGAGTAAACAACTTCTACACAGCTGCCTCTCGCCAATTTGATTGAGCTGCAGGAGCTGATCCTGCTCCTGATTGGAGGAGAGCAGCGTGCTCGGCGTGTGGACAGCAGAGTTGGGATTGGTGGAAGAGGACTATGAAGGAGGAGAGAGACAACATGCACCAGGAACATCCGGATAACATCTGAGCAGCCCCCGAGAGAGCCGGCTGGTGGTGTGCCACTCCCCTGCGGAAGTGGGAAAGTGGCAGGGGGAGCCGCCCCTCCACAGAGGTGGAGGGATCGGCAGCCAACCCAGGAAGGACCAGCAGCAAACCCGGGAAGGGCCGAGCAGACAAAAGAACAGCGCAGGGTCTAGTGTTGTTCCTCCTTGAATGGGGGAGCAACAGTCGTTTGACTTCCTCCTTCCCAGTTTATATCCCTTTATTTTTCTTGCCTAAAATCTGGTTAAAACTTCCAGGACTATATTGAAAAGCAGTGGTGAGAGTGGGCATCCTTGTCTGGTTCCAGATCTTAGTGGGAATGCTTCCAAGATTTCCCCATTCAATAGGATGCTGGCTGTGGACTTGTCATAAATTACCTTGATTGTGTTGAGGAATGTTCTTTCTATGCCCAGTTTGCTTAACGTTTTCATCATGAAAGGATGTTGTATTTCATCAAATGTTTTTTCTGCATCTATTGAGATAATCATTTAGTCTTTGTTCTTCTGTTTGTTAATGTGCTCTATCACACTGATAGATTTATGAATGTTGAGCCATCCCTGCATACCAGGGTAAATCCACTTGGTCTGGATGAAGGATATTCCTGAAGTGTTGTTGGATTTGGTTGGCTGTAATTTTGTTGAGTTTTGTGTCTGTGTTCATCAGGGAATTTGGTCTGTAGTTCTCTTTCTGTGTTTTTTTTTTTTTCCTAGTTGGAAATTAAGGGGATGCTGTCTTCATAGAAGGATTTTGAGAGGATACTCTACCTTCCAGTTGTTTTGAATAACTTGAGAAGAATTGGAGTTAGTTCTTCTTTAAATGTCTGGTAGAATTCAGTGGTGAAACCATCTGGCCCTGGGCTTTCCTTTGTTTGGAGGATCTTTATTACTGACTCAATTTTGACCTTAGTTATTGGTCTGTATGAGTATTCTATATCTTCTTGGCTCAATTTAGGTAGGTTGTATGTGTCCAGGAATCTATCCATTTCTTCAAGATTTCCCGATTTGTTGGCATATGTATCTTAATAGTAATTTCTGATAATTCTTTTTATTTCTGTGGTATCTGTTGTTATATTTCCTTTTTCATCTCTAATTTTATTGATTTGGGCTTTCTTTTCACCCTTTTTTGTTAGTTGGGTCAAAAAGAAATGGTGTGTCAATTTTGTTTATTTTTCAAAAAATCTCTTTGTTTTGCTGATATTTTGTATTATTTTTGTTTCATTTCAATTTTGTTTATTTCTTCTCTAATTTTAATTATTTATTTCCTCCTACCGATTTTGGGTTTGGCTTGCTGTTGTTTTTCTAGGTCCATGAGATTCCTGATAGCTCTTTTATTTGGTGCCTTTCCAATATAGGCACCAAATGCTATACACTTTTTATGTTGCTTTTGCTGTATCCCCTAAGTTTTTTTTTTAAGATTTATTTATTTATTTGAAAGGCAGAGGTACAGAGATGGAGGCAAAGAGATAGATGAAGAGTGTCTTCCATTCACTGGTTCACTCCCCAAATGGTTACAATGGGTGGAGTTAGGCCAGGCCAAAGCCAGGAGACAGGAGTTTCATCTGGGTCTCCCACATAGGTGTAGGGGCACAAGCTCTTGGGCCATGTTCTACTGCTTTCCCAGACCGTAACAAAGAACTGGATCAGAAGTGGAGCAGCCAGAATTCAAACCATTGCCCATATGGGATGCCAACACTGCAGTTGATGGCGCTATCTGCTACACCTCAGGGCTGGCCCCCTGATAAGTTTTCAAATGTTGTATTGTCATCATCATTTGTTTCCAGAAATTTTTATGTTTCTCTTTTGATTTCTTCTATGACCCACTGTTCTTTCAGGAGTGTGTTGTTCAGTCTCCATGTGTTTTCACATGTTCTAGAGATCCTAGAGTTGTTGATTTCTAGCTTCATTCCATTGTTGTCAGATAAGATGCATGGTATGATTTTGATTTTTGTGAATTTGCTGAGACTTGCTTTATAGCCTAGCATGTGGTCTATGCTAGATAAACTTCCATTCACAGGTGAAAAAAATGTGTATTCTGCAATTCTAAGATGAAAAGTTCTGTAGGATCTGTTGGGTCCTTTAGTTCTATAGGGTCGATTAACTCTTGTTTCCTTGCTGATTTTCTGTGTGGTTGATCTGTCCATTGCTGAAAGTGGGGTATTGAAGTCCCTATTACTATTGTGTTTGTGTATCTCCTTTTAGATCCATTAACATTTCTCTTAAATAGTCACATGCCCTGTAATTGGGTATATAAATGTTTATTATAGTCATATCTTTCTGTTGAATTGATCTCTTAATCATTACCTAGTGCCCTTCTTTGCCTTTTTTAACAGTTTTTGTGTTAAAGTCTATTTTGTCTGATATTAGGATGGATATACCAGCTCTTTTTTGGTTTCTGCTAGCATGGAATATCTTTTTCCATCCTTTCACTTTCATTCTGCATGTATCCTTGTTGGTGAGATGTGTTTTTTATAGGCAGCAAACAGATAAGTTTTACTTTTTTATCCATTCAGTCAATCTGTATCTTTTAACATGAGAGTTGAGGCCATTTACATTCAAGATGACTATTGATAAGTAACAACTTGGACCTGCCATTTTCCATAAAATATTTCTATTGTTTTCTTGGAATTTCCTTTGTAGGCTTACTGGGAGATTTTCTGCCTTTACCTTCTTTCATAGTGATGACCATATATTTGTGTTTCTCTGTGTAGCACATCTTTAAGCATCGTTTGTAAGTCTGGATGAGTGATGACAAATTCTTTAAATTTCTGTTTCTTATGGAAGGAGAACTGTGCAGGGTACAATATTCTGGGTTGACAGTTTTTTTTTTTCTCTTAAGACTTGGGCTATATATCTGGCCATTCACTCCTAGTCTGTAGGGTTTCTGATGAGAAGTCAGCTGTGAGTCTAACTGGAGATCCTCTGAAAGTAATCTGTCATTTCTCTCAGGCACATTTTAGCATCTTTTCTTTGTTTTACTAATCAGAGATCCTCTGAAGGTAATCTGGCATTTCTCTAATGCACATTTTAGCATCTTTGTTTTACTGTGGAAAATTTGACAAAGATTGTTGATGTGAAGATCTTTTCTGGTCATGTCTATTTGGAGTTCTAAGTGATTCCTGTACTTGGACATTCCTTTCTTTCTGCAAATTGGGGAAGTTTTCTGCAATTGTTTCACTAAGAAGGCCTTCTAAACCATTCTCTCTTTCCATGCCTTCAAGAACTCCTAAGACCCATATGTTGGGTCATATGATAGTATCTCTTAAATCCCCAACACTCTTTTTTAAGTTTCCTAATTTTTTTTGGTCTGACTAAAATTTCCAGAGATTTGTTCTAACTGGCATATTCTTTCTTTTGCTTTACTGAGTCTCTTATTAAGGCTTTCCACTGCATTTTTAATTGATCTATTGAGTTATTCATTTCTAATATTTCATTTATTTATCTTTAAATTTTCAATTTTTGGGAAAAATTTTCATTCTTGTCATATACAGATTTCTTTAATTGTGGATTTGCTTCTGATTAGTTCTAAGTAGTCCTATGATCCATTTTTTGAATTCAATTTTTGGCATTTGTTTAATCTCTTCATCTTCACATTCTGATATTGAAGTATTGTTGTGTTCCTTTGGAGGTGTCAAGTTGTCTTCCTTATTTGTTCTTGAGTTGCTGTGTTTATTTTTGGGCATTTGTGGAATACTTGTTGTTTTTTTCCTCCTTTGTTGGCTTTTATCTTTGGACTATTCCTCTGTGGCTTAGTGGTGTGTCTGCTCTTTCAGTGAATACCCAGATGGGTGTGCTGGGTGTAGCCAGGGAGCTCTGTACAGTGCTCCAGGGTGAAGGGTGTGTTCAAGGTGACACCCAAGTTGGGCGTGGTAAATCTCTCTTTCTCTCTCTTTTTTTTTTTTAATCAGAGGAGATTATTTGATCAACTCTTGTCAGTGTAGTCTCAAGCTCACCTCCTCTCCTCCAGGCATTTATCTACCCCCATTGTGCTGCCACAAGAACCACACAAAGGATCTATGCAGTCATTGTAAGCACTAATCCTGCAGCAATGACCCTCAACATGCAATCAGGGAGTCCTGAGTGTGTGGAGCTGCCCACAGTGACTGCCCAGAGATCCAGCCACACCCTTTGCCCTCTCACACAGTCACAGTGTTTTCACAGTAATGTGCACCCAGCTCCCTGTCAGTTCTCCCAGCTAGACTCAGGCGTCCCTTTGGCTGGTTGCTGGGTGTGGATACAAGCTGGCACAGCTGTTATGTATGTTCAAAATGGGGCTTGCCCTCTCTCAGCTTGCTGGGTGGTTGGAGAAAAATAAATGTGCCCCCCCTTTCCTCTAGGTTGGCAGGTACACTGTGCCCTATAGGGCTCCAATCTGGACTCACGCCAGGCTCTTCCCTCAGCTTTATTGCCAGTGGTTTGGGCTGCTGCAGACTGATCTCACCTCCAAAGCTGGTGCTGGAGGCTCTTGGCTGCTGGGTTTTTGTTTTGTGTACATGTTAGTGCTGCACATCCATACGCTCCACATAAATCCACAGTGTCCCTCTAAGTTTGTGTAGTTTCCTCCTCAGTTTTCTCCCTAACTCTTCCCTGATTTTGCACACGCTCCACTTTTTTTTTTTTTTTTTTTTTTTTTTTTTTACTATCTTCACCTAAACTAGAGCAGTAAGCTCCCTCCCTATTCTACCATCTTGGAACCCTCTAACACCATCAAGATGTGGTCTTTAAAGAGGAAAGTAATCCAAAATGACTAGTATTCTTATAAAAAGAGAGATCAGGACAAAGATATATACCTGGAGAGAAGATCATATGAAGGCATGGTGGAATTGATCATCCATAAGCCAATAAACCATGAAAAGCTGAAGAACCACCAACCCTGTCAATGCCTTTATCTTGGACTTTTGGCCTCCACAACTCAGGAATAAACCATATGGTTTGTGGTACTTTGTTATGGCATTCCTACAGAACTGATATACATGGGAATAGATGTGTTACATTCCTCCTGTAGGGACTTAAGGCTCTACAAGTTTGACAAGAAGAGGTCACACCAGGATTGGAACCCAGATGTTCTGATTCAAGCACAGAACTTCTGGCCATGATTTTATTCCTTTTACTGTTACAAAACCATAATCTGCTGTGTAATTGAAAGAGTGCATTGGAAAGCAGTTAGGTACCAATGCAGAAGACACATTCAGTCAGATGTTAGTTGCTGAGTCCAGAAAAATCTCACAATGACTCCCCTTCTGTTCTTGGCTGCAAATCAAGTCCAGCTTGGGCCCCATATTGGCAGGCTTGGGTCTCAGCTGGGTAACAGGACGAAGCCAGCCCATGAATATGGTAGGTGGGAGTACTTTGGATTGTGGCAAATAAATAGAGAATTAGTTGCACATGTTTCTTTGTTAGGGTAAGAGAATTAAAAAGCATATGCTAGACAATTATAGTTAGAATTAACTATTCAATTTTTCATATTTAGCTTAGCTTTGTTTTCAGACAAATTGTTTCATGAAACTGTTCCTATTCATTGAATCATAAACTATACATAGACATTTAAAAATGAAAGCTGAATTTTCTTAATTTGGTTTTCTTCAGATGAAGAATGAAGGAAGCTTCTTTCACATGGACAAATATCATCACTTAAGTAAAATAGGAATCAGAAACCATACACAAGTGAGAAAGCAACTTTATAATACTTCATATAATTTTTAATTTAAGAAGACTCAATAAAAACAATAAACAAATCCAATAAACAATTTAAACATGATTGTGAGAAGTGAGACAAGTGGAAGCATGGGTAAAGAAAGAAAACAAGAGAGCAACATGAAGATTTAGTTCTGAGTATAATTCCCATTTGTTCTCTATAGAGCATGGTATAGTGTTTCCCAAACAACTCTCTGCATAGAACACTTTCTCTACCTCCTGGCTCCCTTTGCCCACTTCTCTCTCAGCTCCAGTTTAAATGTCTCATATGGAGATAGGTTTCTGCTTACTTCTCAGACTGTTTTATGCCTGTATTATTCACACATGTAGCACGAGTGGCATCTCCTCCATAACATTCATTACATTGGTTAGCACATGCTCCATGTCTTTTCCTGAGTAGAATGTGAGCTACATAATGGTTGTGATCATATTTGCCTTGTTCATTGCTGCATCTCCAGAACCTAGCAAACTTCTTGGCACATGGCAGGAGTGAATGAAAAAAATGAGAAATTCATATTCTCTTTGTCTTCTTAAGGCAAAAGTAAGATTTTTTTTTAATTTTTTGACAGGCAGAGTGGACAGTGAGAGAGAGAGACAGAGAGAAAGGTCTTCCTTTGCCGTTGGTTCACCCTCCAATGGCCGCTGTGGCCAGCGCGCTGCGGCCGGCGTACCGCGCTGATCCAATGGCAGGAGCCAGGTACTTATCCTGGTCTCCCAAGGGGCGCAGGGCCCAAGCACTTGGGACATCCTCCACTGCACTCCCTGGCCACAGCAGAGGGCTGGCCTGGAAGAGGGGCAACTGGGACAGAATCCGGTGCCCCGACCGGGACTAGAACCCAGTGTGAAAGTAGTGGTTCAGAGAGAAACTGAGCTCCAAGATATTTTCTGTACCTGCTTTGAGATGAAAAGAAATGAGAGAGTGAATAGTACTTTTTCTTGATTCCTAGTGCTTAAATCACTTTTGAGGGCAGAGACTATGTCGAATATTTTCTTCATTACATTATCTAGGTCAGTACCTGGCATACATCAAGTTCAATGGTACACAGGCACATATATATCTGGTAGCAAAGACATATCTGGGCAGCCTTGTGGCATAGAAGTGAAACCGCTGCCTGCAACATCAGCATTTCCTGAGGGACGGTTTGAGTTCCGGCTTCTCTACTTCCTTTCCAGTTTCCTGCCAGTGGCCTGGGAAGGCATGGGATGATGGCCCTGTTACCTGGGCTTCTGCTACCCACGTGGGAGACCCAGAAGAAGCTCCTGGCTCTTGGCTTTGGCCAGGCCCTGCACTGGCCATTGCAGCCATCTGAGGAGTGAACCAGCAGATAGATAGATAGATCTCTCTCTCTCTCTCTCTCTCTTTCTCTTTCTCTCTGACTTGCTTTCTCTGTAATTCTGACATTCAACATAGATAAAATCTTTCAAAGAAAAACATTAAGACAAATCTATCAAAGTACTGGTAAATGCCAATTTAAAAAACAAGGTAAAATATAAAAATGAGAATGCAAAAGGTCTCAAATATGTCAAACCTTAAATTTGGCTGTTTCTTGATAGCTAAAGGGAAAGAGGAATAATCAATTACTTAGTTATTATTAACAGAAAAAAAGGAATACCTTATAGGTAGCAAAACTTTTCTAGTATTATTTCGTTTGTAAATGTGGAAGTTAATATAGAATTCACAAAGTAGCAAAACTATGTTTCTACTAACATCCCTGTATCTCATGATAACAGATATTATGGCTCCTGGTAAAAGAAAGGATGTGACATTATGATGCACTTAAATGAAAACTATTCTGCAAGGGGCAGAACTGGTCAAATGTGTAGGGTGAACCAGAGGTAGAACACTAAGGCAATGTTCTTAATGGTAGATGCTCTGTTGATTTTAGATGCATGTACTTTAAGAGCTTGTGAAGATTAAGTAAAATAATCCATGTTAAATATCTGACACATACACAGCTTTCAAATAAGCTTTGGCTGTTATTTATTCTCATGGACTGTGGGGAGCAACTCGGACTAGACTAAGTTACTGGAATTAAGACTTATTCTATGCATCTGCTCTCCCACAATATGGCGCTGATAAGGGAGAAACAGCTTCTACACAGCTGCCTCCAGTTCAACCAATAAACTGTAGGACCTGCTCCTGATTGGAGGAGAGCAGCGTACTCGGCGTGTGGGTAGCAGAGTTGGGATTGGTGGAAGGACTATAAAGGAGGAGAGAGACAACATGCACCAGGAACATCTAAGAGGAACATCTGAGGGAACACCTGTGCAGCCCCCGAGAGAGCCGGCCGGCGGTGTGCCGCTCCCCCGCGGAAGTGGGGAATGTGGCAGGGGGAACCGCCCTTCCACGGAGGTGGAAGGGATGGTAACCAACCCGGGAAGAACCAGCAGCAAACCCGGGGACGGCCGAGCAGACGAAAGAACAGTGCAGGGTCCTGTGTCGTTCCTCCACGAAGACGGGGAGCGACAATGGACTGATCAACTATAGAGGGTTTCTCTTGTCAGAACTTTGAACAGCATTGCCCTATAGTTCCTCTGCACCCAATCAATAACAACACTCAACCCAGAAACAATACCATAATCTATTTTTTCTGATTTAATATCCTGTTACTAGAAAAGGATGACTGATATTACAAGTTCACATGCTCCAAAATTATCTGGGATCTTAATATCCGTTGATAATTTACTTACTTATTCATGTTTTGTTTCTGCAATGAATATCAGGAACTTTGTTACTTTCCCCAAACTCTTTTCCTAAACATCACTTTCCACAGGCAATTTTGCCTGCATGTCATGAAGAAAATGGAAGCCATGTTAAATGGAACTCAATAATGTTGTAAGTGGCTGTATTAGTTAGCCTTTCCAGCATTATAAAAGTCTCCAAAACTTAATGACTTAAACAACAATCATTCTTTAGCTACTTGTTTTGTGACTCATCATTGGGCTGGGCTCAGCTAGGAAATCTTACTGATCTTGCCTGGGCTCATTCATGTAGCCATAGTCTGTTGTTGGCTTAAGTAGGTTTGGATGGTCTGGGATGGATTCTTTTACCTGGTAGTTGACTTGCTGATGGCTGAAGCACCTTAGATCTCTTCCACAAGATGTTTCCAATAGACTAATGGGTATCAGGGATTTTCCAGCAACAAGAGAGGTCAAGTATACAAATACTTGAAAAATACTTGATATCCCATTTGATTGGGGAAATCATATAGACAAGCCTACAATACAAGAATGGAGAAATGGGAGGAGCAATAAAATAACACACAGAAGTGTGTGCATACAGGGATGGGAAGAATTTATGATCATATTAGAAGCTGCCACATCTTTCTGAGAATAAATTACTTGCATTATATGAATATAAGTATGATATATGACATATACATATACTGCACAATTATGTACACAAATTTTTTTGAAAATGCAATGAAGCACTAACACAAAATTAGGAAATATATGAAATCCTAAAATAGAATGAAATGTGGAACTCTAGCAAGCATAAGGGTGCCAAAGCAAGCCTTCATTTGGCCAATCCTGGATAACTTGAAATTCCACCACTTCTTCTGCACAGCAAATAAAGTCTGACCCTAACTTAAGATGTGAGATCTAACTAAAAACACTTCTACAATGCCAGGATCTAGATGTGTTTTATCCACAGTTAAGTATGAATGAAAAGCAAAAATAAATAAATGAAAATAAAGCAAACTAATTCTGCTTTGTAGAAAAGGTGAAATAAGAAAGTTTCTTTACCCTGGTTCTTGTTTATGATAATGCTATTTTGAATTGAGATCTGAAAATTTTATGTATGCCAATAAAAACCTAAATGACACATATAATATCTAGAAAAATACAACTTATTAAACTGAAATTATGAAATTTAAAGAGCTTGGAAATCATCACTCCCATACTTACAACAAGAAAAAGACTGAAGTAATTGGAAACTGATGACTTTTCTCAAACTCTCCAGGGAACTTAGGTTGCAGGGCAAACTTCCATTCTTTTACATCTACAGAAATAGGTGAATACAGGGAAACAGTAAAGATCAGCTTAACTGCAACAGAGGCCAAAGGAGTCATAAACTGATAGCAACACTTAATCATAATTTTGATGAATTACTGAAGCTGAGTGTGCACTCCTGTGAGAATTAGTATTGCACAGGGGTAGCAGCTTAAGGGGACCTCCACACTTTTATGAATCGTAACTCTAGGAATCCCATCAAGTTTGCATATTGAAGATATGAGACTAAGCTCCTCTTGTCTCTGGCACGGGGAAAGAAAGCAGCCATTTTGAAGTAAGGCCAGAGCATTCTCTACGTAATAAAAGCATATAGTCTGTAAGACAAAACTTTATCAGAAATCTTCCCACTTTGGGGGATAGGTATTTTCCAACTCCAACCCTCTTAAGCTTTTCTGTCTCACATAAGTAGGGTAGTAAGGGAAGAAGCAAATAAACACTAGTGAAGAGCCCAGGGACACAGCTCCCTAAAAGACTGGGTTCAAAGGCTTGGGTTCTGCTACTCACGGGGAAGACCAGAATGGAGTTCCTGGCTCCTGGCTTCAGTGTGTCCCCAGTTCTGGCTGGGGAATGAAGCAGATGGAAGATCTCTGTCTCTCCTTTTTTTCTTCTCTCTCCCTTCGTCAGTCTGATTTTTTATTTTTTCAAATCAGTAAATCAATCTCAAAAACAAATAAACAAACAAGAAAATAACTAGAGGCTGGGTAAAATAACTTTACAGCTTTTCCAGAAATCAAAGATCTACAGCAACCAGTTGAATCTCCAATAAAAAAAACACATTCAAAATGGTATGGAATTTCATGTTATTTTTCTTGTCTTGCCTTTGTCCTCAAAATCATGACATAGCCTCATAGCTCAATCTAGAGCCCAGTTCCCTTCTGCGAACTGGATGTACTATGGTGGACCTTGTTTGCAATGTTCTCACTTGTCTGGGGTCTGTCTAATTGATCTCTGTGTTACCTAACTTAGAGCTCATATGGCTAAAAGTTGTACAGCTTGGAATTTATGCTAAGAAGCCACATGAAGCAGCAAGAAGGGCTCATGAAAACTGCAAGGGAATATAGAATTTCTGATATATAGGGCAAGAGATGACTGATTGAGGAATATAATAGAACAGCCAAGGCACAGAGAAGATACAGAGGTGAGACAGTAGGGAAAAATAAGACCTCCACTTCATTTTTAAATATAATGCACATTTCCTATGAGAACTTTTAAAAATTATGTAATTTTATTGGAAAGGCAGAGCGATATGGGAGGTGGAGGTGAGGAGAGAAAGTTATTAATCTACCCAGTGGTTTGCTCCCCAAATGCTAACAGCAGCTGGGGCTGGCCGGGTTTAAGCCAAGAGCCAGAAACTCCATTCAGGGTTCCTATGTGAATGACAGCAACCCAAGTATCCAAGAGCTGGGCCAGAAGCAGAGGAGACACCTGGTCAGGGATGGGGGCATCCGAAGTGGCAGTTTGACTTTCTGTGCCACAGTGCCTACCTCAGAAATTAAGACATTTAAAAGCAGCTACATACAAGCCCAGGGAGTATGCATGCCGTGCCCAAAAAGACATGGGCAGATATTCATCCTTCATGTTGAGATTAGTGAAGTTCCCCTCCTTTTTCAGAGCCAGTCCACAAATGTAGGGAGAGGCAGCTACATTTTTTAAAATGTCCAGTATTTGATAAAGTCACAGGGCATACAAAGGAACAGCAAAACATGGTACAAAGAAATAAGTCTACACAAGCTGACCCTGAAGAAACACAGCCATCAAAACTTAACTAGACAACGATCTTAAAACAACTGTCTTAAATGTACTCAAAGAGGGGTGGGTGTTTGGTGTGGTAGTTAAAGAGACCGCTTAGGATGCCCACATCCCTTAGCACGTGTGTGCGTTTGAGTTCTAGTTCTCCTCCTGGTTCCAGCTTCCTGCTAATGTGAATCCTAGGAGTCACCAGTGATGGACTAAGTGGTTGGATCCCTGCTCCCCCATGGAAGATATACAGACTGAGTTTCTGGTGTCTGCCTTTGGCCTGATGCAACCCTGGCTGTTGCAGACATTTGGGTGGTGAACCAACAAATAGGAGATCTCTCTGTGTTTCTTCTCCTTTCAATTAAATGAACAATTTTTTAATAAAATAATTTTTAAAATGCGCTTATAGAGATAAAGGCAAATATTGACAAAGAAGTAAAGGAAATCAGGAAAATAATATTTGAATAAAATGGGTGTATCAACAAAGAGATATAAAATAGAATCAAATAGAAACTCTACTGCCAAAAAATACAGGAATGAATTTAAACATTCACTCAAAGAGTTCAAAAGAAAACCTGAGGTGTTGGCATTGTGTACAGCAGGTTAAGTCACCGCCTACAGTGCCAGTATGCCATATGGGCACTGGTTCGTGTCCTGGCTGCTCCGCTTCTGATGAAGCTCCCTGTTAATGCACCTGGAAAAGTAGCAAAGATGACCCAGATGCTTAGATCCCTGCCATCTGTGTGGGATGTGGGAGACCTGGAGTGAGTTCCAGGCTCCTAGCTTCAGGTTGGCCCAAGCCCCAGCCAATGCAGTTATTTGGGGAACAAACCATTAGATGGAAGATCTCTCTCCCTCATTCACCCTTTGTTTCTGTAACTCTGCCCTTTGAATAAATAAATCTTAAAACAAGAAAAAAGAAAACCTGAACAGGGAGAAGAAGGAATCAGATGAACATAAAAACAGACTGCAGGGGGTCGGCACTGTGGCTTAGCAGGTAAAGCCGCTGCCTTCAGTGCCGGCATCCCATATGGATGCCAGTTCAAGTCCTGGCTGCTCCACTTCTGATCCAGCTCTCTGCTATGGCCTGGGAAGGCAGTAGAAAATGGCCCAAGTCCTTGGTCTCCTGCACCCGCATGGGAGACCTGGAAGAAGTTCCTGGCTCCTGGTTTCAAATTGGTGCAGCTCTGACCATTGCAGCCAATTGGGGAGTGAACCAGAAGATGGAAGACCTCTCTCTGTGCCTCTCCTTTTCTTTCTGTGTAACTCTGACTTTCAAATAAATAAATATGTTTTTAAAAACCCAGATTTCTTGAAATTATCATATCTGACAAGAAAAAATAAAATATAATGAAGACGTATATAGGAACTTATGGAATACCATGAAGTGAACAAGTTATGCATGACAAGATTCTTAGAAGGAAAAGAGAAAAAGAAGCAAAGAGACTATTTGAAGATTTAATGGTCTAAATTTTCTCAAATTTTAGGGCAAACAGAGATCCATACCAATCCAGAGTATAATCAAATCATAAAAGCTGAAGTCAGAAGAGGAAAGTGATTGGTCACATTCAAGCGACCATTTGTAAACTAATATGTGGATTTCCCTGCAGAAATCTTGCAATCCAGGAAATAGTGGGATGATATTTAAAGTGCTGAAAGGAAAAATTGTCAATGAAGACCTCTAAATCTGACAAAACTGTCCTTCAAAGTTATAGGAGAAATCAGCCGGCGCTGCGGCTCACTAGGCTAATCTTCTGCCTTGCAGCGCCGGCACACCGGGTTCTAGTCCTGGTCGGGGCGCCGGATTCTGTCCTGGTTGCCCCTCTTCCAGGCCAGCTCTCTGCTGTGGCCAGGGAGTGCAGTGGAGGATGGCCCAGGTGCTTGGGCCCTGCACCCCATGGGAGACCAGGATAAGTACCTGGCTCCTGCCATCGGATCAGCGTGGTGCGCCGGCCACTGCGTGCCGGCCGGGGCGGCCATTGGAGGGTGAACCAATGGCAAAAGGAAGACCTTTCTCTCTGTCTCTTTCTCACTGTCCACTCTGCCTGTCAAAAAAAAAAAAAAAAAGTTATAGGAGAAATCAAGACATTCACAGAAAAACAAAAGCTGAGGGAGTTCATTACCATTAGAACATCCCTTCAAGAAATGCTAAAGGGACTCATTCAATTGAAGTGAAAGGATCACAAATAGTAACTTGAAGCCACAGAAAAATATAAACATTTCCACTGAAGGTAAATACATGGACATATACAAACAACAGTATTGTAATTTATTTTTGTACCTCCACTTTTTCTTCTTCTATAGGATTTAAAGAGCAGAAGCATAAACATCATTATAAATGGATTTACATACATATCCATTATATAAAGATGTAATTTGTGACATCAATAAGGTGAGGGTAGAAGTGGAACTATAAAGAGAGAATGAAACAGAGAAAATACTTGAAATAATAATGGCCCAGAACATGCCTAAATTAGCGAAAAATAAATCACAGATCCAGAAAGCTCAGAGAACACCAGTCAGAATAAATATCTAGAATTACACATCTAGGGATCAGAAAGGAAAACTTTAAAAGAATCCAAAAAGGTGGGTTTATGGTGGTAAAACCCCACGCAATACTCTGAATGCTTTTTCCATCTGAAATCCTTATGTTGAAGTCCTAATCCCCAAGATGAATGTATAGGAGAAGGGGCCTTTGGGAGTTGATTAGGTCATGAGGGTAGAGCCTTCATGGATGGGATTACTGCATTTATAACTGAAATACCAGAGTGTGAGCTCGTCCCTTCTACCATGTGAGAATGCAGCTGGAAGTCTCCATCTGTGAACCAGAAAGCATGCCCCCATCAGACACTGAAACTGCTGGCACCTTAATCTTGGACTTCCCAGCCTCCAGAAGTGTGAGAAATGAATTTCTGTTGTTTGTAAGCTATCCAGTTTATGGTATGCTTTTTAGAGCAGTCTAAACAGACCTAGACACTTTATGAACACTACCTCAACCAGATCATCAAGGTCAGCATTAATACTGATAAATCATGCTCATTTATGAGTCCTCAGTGTGATACGATGTAAGTGGTGCTTTACTTCTGACCTTTCTCCCCAAGCCTATAATGTCAGTCTAATCATGAGAAAAATATTGGACAAATCCAATTAGAGGGCTTCTTACAAAATACCTGACTAGTGCTCCTTGAAAATGTCAAAGCATAAAAACTAATAATGTGGTATCTTGGAAGGAATTCTGGCACACACAAAAAAAGTAAATTAGTTAAAAGTAAGGAAATCCAAATAAGTTATGGATTTAATTAAGTTTAATTAATGATAATGTATTATTATTTGTTCTATAGTTGTAACAAATATAGCATACTAATGCAATTGTTCATAATAGAGAGATCCAGGTACAGAGAAATGGCAACTCCATATTTTCTGAATCCAAAATTGTTCCAAAAATACTCTACTTAAATAATGTCTCAAGAAGAAATAGAAATAGTCTTATGATTATTAACAGCATTGAATCTTACCACTTAAAAATTCTTCCATCAAATATTGAGCAATAGGTATTCCAGTCTTCCATAAACTCTTGCAATGAATAGAAAAAGAAGAAACATTTCTACCTTATTGTACAGTGAAATAAGGGCATTTACAAAAGGAAAATGGGACAGGCATTGTGATGCAACAAATTATGCTCCCTCTTAGAATGCCTGTATTCCATATTGGGGTGTCTGGGTTCAAGTCCAGGGTGTACTTCTAATTCAACTTCCTGCTAATGTGAACCCTGGGAGGCAGCAGATGATGGCTCAAGTATTTGAATCTCTGATGTCCACATGGGGGATCCAGATGTTGTTCCCAGCTCCTGAGTTTGACCTGGCCCAGCCCAGTCCTGTTGTGAGCATCTAGGGAATGAACCAATGATTGGAAGCTCACTCTCTATGTCTTCCAAATAAAAGTAAATAAACTAAAAAAAGTCTGTTTAAAAGAAGTAAAATTATGAGCAATCTTATTTACAAGTACAGTGCAAAAATCTTAATATATTAGCTAATGTATGCCATCAAAGTATAAATATATATATATATATATATATATTTATGGCATGATCGATTACAGGAGCTGGTGATGAAGCCTTTGGGAGGCTAATTCCTTATCTGCTCCTGATCCTATGGTTGCTTTGTAGGTCAACAGGTCTGGCAGTCAGGAAGAAAAGCTGGATCTAAAGTGAGAGAGAACAAGGCAAACTGGAAACCAGTGGAACAAACTAAAACCTGTAGCCTCTGTTCTCCCTGCTCAAACCTTGACAACATGAATGACCTGCAGTAGTAACTGGTTTCCTATGTCATGAATTGTACATGCTTTTGGCCAAGAAGTCAGAGAAGCTAAAGGAAGAGATAATACCAGAGAAAAAGCAGCCACAAACTTGGATACTATACCACACCCACAAGTAGAACTACCAGTACAGCATCGTGAATTAGCTGCTAAACACCTGATTGCCCTTCAACTGTTTTCAGATGGTAATGGCTTCTGCTTCACTTTCACTTTGTAAATCTTGTGCATATGTTTTATGTTGCTAACCTTAACTTGGAACCATATAAGGAGTGGAATTTTGAGAAGCCATATATTGTATTAGCTAACTTCATACTATCCAAAGTCGTAACTCTCTATCTACCCTTTGTCAAATTGGCACCCATAAACACCTATTTTAACCTGACTTAATTTTGAGTAAAGAACATAACAAAATAATGCTTTACCTAAGATAAAGCAATGATCACACAGTTATTTACTTACTTACTTATTTATTTATATTTTTACACAGTCTTAAATGACTAAAAACATGTCAATTCTTCCCCAAAAACAAAGTCTTTTATCTGTCTTTGATTGATATTCATTCTTCTTCTTCTTTTTTTTTTTTTAAACAGGCAGAGTTAGTGAGAGAGAGAGAGACAGAGAGAAAGGTCTTCTTTCCATTGGTTCATCCCCCAAATGGCTGCTATGACCGGAGCTACACTGATCCGAAGCCAGGAGCCAGGTGCTTCCTCCTGGTCTCCCATGCGGGTGCAGGCGGCCAGACACTTGGGCCATCCTTCACTGCCCTCCTGGGCCACAGCAGAGAGCTGGACTGGAAGAGGAGCAACCAGGACAGAATCCGGCGCCCCAGCTGGGACTAGAACCTGGAGTGCTGGCGCTGCAGGCAGAAGATTAGCCTAGTGAGCCGGGTCGCAGGCCAATATTCATTCTTCTTTAGTTGAGTCAAACTTCTTCGATTTGTTATAATATTTATATGTAAGGTTGAGTATTAATCATCAGACCTTATGCTAGATGGGATGAGAAGAAAAAAGAATAGCTTGATATATACACAAAACATACTCATATCAAAATAAAGAAGAATTTTTCATTGCTATTGCAATCTTCATTCCTATAACTGGTCATGTAGTCATAGCCGGCATTTTAAATTTATTTTCCCTTTGATTTTAGTAGATACCTTTGTTGGACCTGGTTGCTGGGCCCGTGGGGTGACCCAAACCTTAATTTCTAAGGATTCTGGGCCATTCGCAGTCTTTCCTGAAGTGGGATTTCTATCCATTTCATTTCTATACATTCTTTTGTATTCTATATTAGCTGCCATATATCACAGAAAAAATATATTTGTCTTTTTGAGACTGGCTTATTTTATTAAACATAATCATTTCAAGTTGCATCCATTTTGCTGCAAAAGACAGGATTTCTTTCTTTTTTATGACTGAGTAGTATTCCATAGTGTATATATACCACATTCTCTTTGTCCAGTCATCAGTTGATGGACAACTGGGTTGATTTCATATTTCAGCTATTGTGAATTGAGCTGAAATAAACATGAGGCTTCAGATAACTCTTCCATAAGCTGATTTCATTCCCTTTGGATAAAATTCCCAGCATTGGAATGTCTGGGTCATATGGTAGATTTATTAACTGTTTTCCATAATTGTTGTACTAGTTTACATTCTTACTAACATTGTATTAGGGTACCCTTTTCCCCATATCCTTTCCAGTATTATTTATTTTTTGATTTTTGGATGATAGCCATTCTAACTGGGGTGAGGTGAAACTTCATTGTGGTTTTGATTTGCATCTCTGATGGCTGGTGATCCTCAGTGTTCTTTATGCACCAGTTGGCCATTTGAGTTTGATCCATTGTAAAATACTTGTTCATATCCTTTGCAATTTCTTAACTGGACTGCTTGTTTTTATGTTGTTTAGTTTCTTGAGCTCTTCAAAGATCCTGGATATTAAACCTTTATCAGTTGCATAGCTTGCAAATATTTTCTCCCATTCTGCCAGTTGCCTCTTCACTTCATTAAGTATTTCCTTTGCAGAACAGAAGCTTTTAGCTTGTTGAAATCCCATTTATCTATTATTGCTTATTATTGATTCTTCCAATCCATGAACATGCAAGATTTTTCCATTTTTTGTGTCTTTTTATTTCTTTAATGTTTTGTAATTCTCATCATGGAGATCTTTGATGTCTTGGTTAAATTTATTCCAAGGTATTTAATCTTTTGTAGCTATTGTGAATGAGATTGATCTTAGAAGTTCTTTCTCAGCCATGGTATTGTCTGTTTATACAAAGGCTGTTGATTTTTGTATGTTGATTTAATATCCTGCCATTTTACCAACTTTTATGAGTTCCAATAGTCTCTTAATGGAGTCCTTTGGATTTCCTAAATATAGAATCATATCATCTGCAAATAGGGATAGTTTGACTTCCTCCTTCCAAATTTGTATCCCTTTGATTTCTTTTTCTTGCCTAATGGGTCTGATTAAAACTTCCAGTACTATATTGAATAGCAGTGGTGAGAGTGAGAATCCTTGTCTGGTTCCAGATCTTAGTGGGAATGCTTCTAAGTTTTGCCCATTCATTAGGATGCAAGCTGTAGGCTTGTCATAAATTACCTTGATTGTGTTGAGGAATTTCCCTTCTATACCCAATTTGCTTAAAATTTTCATCATGACAGGATGTTGTATTTTATCAAATGCTTTCTTTGCACCTATTGAAATAATCATATGGTTTTTGTGCTTCATTTTGTTAATGTGATATATTGTGCTGATTGATTTATGAATTGAACCATCCTTGCATAACAGGGAGAAATTCCACTTGGTCTGGGTGAGAAGCTTCCTGATGTGTTGTTGGATTTGATTGGCTAGTATTTGCTGAGGATATTTGTGCTTATGTTCATCAGGGAAATTGGTTTATAGTTCTCTTTCTGTGTTCTTTCTCCTTCTGGTTTAGGAATGAAGGTAATGTTGGCTTCATAGAAGGAGTTTGGGAGAATTCCCTCCCTTTCAGTTGTTTCAAATAGCTTGAGAAGAATTGGAATTAGTTTTTTTTTTGTTTTTAAATGTATGGTAGAATTCAGCAGTGAAGCCATCCAGTCCTGGCCTTTTCTTTGTTGGGAGAGTCTTTATTATTGATTCAGTTTCTGCCTTGGTTATTGGTTTGCTTAGGTTTTCTATGTCTTATTGGCTCAATTTAGGTAGCGTGTGTGTGTCTAGGAATCTATTTTCTTGGTTTCCTAATTTGTTGCCATACATATCATAGCAGTAATTTCTGAAGATTCTTTTTATTTCTGTGGTATCTGTGTTATATTTTCTATTTCATCTCTAATATTATTGATTTGGGCCTTCTTCCTGTTTTTTTTTTTTTTTGGTTAGTTAGGTCAATAGTTTGTCAATTTTGTTTATTTTTATAAAAAGCCAGCTCTTCTTTTTGCCTATCTTTTGTAATTTTTGTTTGAATTTTGTTTATTTCTTCTCTAATTTTAATTATTTCTTTTCTCCTACTTATTTTTGGGTTTGGCTTGCTGTTGTTTTTCTAGGTTTTTATGATGTATTGATAGCTCATTAATTTGGTGCCTTTCCACTTTCTTGATGTGGGCACTGTTTGCCATAAACTTTCCTGTTAACATTGCTTTTGCTGTATCTCATAAGTTTTGATATGTTGAATTGTTGCCTTCATTCATTTCTAGAAACTTTGTTTTCTCTTTTGATTTCTTCTATGATCCATTGTTTATTCAGGAGTAGGTTGTTCAGTCTCCACGTGTTTGCATATATTTTATATATTTTTGATTTGTTGATTTCCAGATTCATTCCACTGTGGTCAGTGAATATGTGTGGTATGGTTTCTATTTTTGTGACTTTGTTGATACTTTATAGCCTACCATGTGGTCTATCCTAGAGTAAGTTCCATGCACTGGTGAGAAGAATGTGTAAACTGCAAGTTAGGATGAATAGTTCTGTAGATATCTATTAGGTTCATTTGGTCTAAAGTGTCAATTAATTATTGTCTCCTTGCTGATTTTCTCTCTGGTTGACCTGTCCATTGCTGTAAGTAGGGCACTGAAGTCACCCATCACTATTGTATTGGAGTCCATATCTACCTTTAGATCCATTAATATTTCTTTTAAATAGCCATGTGCCCTGTAATTAGATGCATATATGTTTAATATGTCACATATTCTGTTGAATTGATCCCATATCATTACATAGCGCCTTTCTTTCTATCTTTTAACAGTTTTTGTGTTAAAGTCTATTTTATCTGATATTAGGATGGCTTTATCAGCTCTTTTTGGTTTCTGTTGGCATGGAATATATTTTTCATCCTTTCACTTTCAGTCTGCATGTATCTTTGTTGGTGAGATATGGTTTTTTTGGTTGTTGTTTTCCTTTTTTTCTTTTAGACAGCAAATAGATGGGTCTTGTTTTTCAATCCATTCAGCCAATCTGTATCTTTTAACTGGAGTATTGAGATCATTTACATTGAGGTGACTTTTGATATGTATTGCCTTGGCTCTCTCATTTTTCCATAAATATTCCTATTGTTTACTTTGGATTTCCTTTGTAGTTTTACTGGGAGATTTTGTCTCCATTTTCTTTCATAGTGATGACCATGTTTCTGTGTTTCTATATATAGCACATCTTTAAGCATCTTTTGTAAGGCTGGGTAAGTGTTGACAAATTCTTTAAATTTCTGTTTGTTATGGAATGTCTTTATCTTCATTCATAAATGAGAGCTTTTCAGAGTACAGTATTTTTGGTTGACAGTTTTTTTTTCTGTTAAGTCTTAGACTATATCTAGCCATTATCTCCTAGCCTATAGGGTTTCTGATGACAAGTCAGTGGTAGGTCTAATTGGAGATCCTATGAATGTAATCTGGCATTTCTCTCAAGCATATTTCAGCATTTTTTCTTTAT
Organism: Oryctolagus cuniculus; assembly: GCF_964237555.1. Classification (NCBI taxonomy): domain Eukaryota; kingdom Metazoa; phylum Chordata; class Mammalia; order Lagomorpha; family Leporidae; genus Oryctolagus; species Oryctolagus cuniculus. Next base: position 102,933,802 of record NC_091442.1, on the reverse strand, counting down.
GTTTTACTGTGGAAAGTTTGACTACAATGTCTCATGTTGAAGATCTCTTCTGGTTGTATTTATTAGGAGTTCTATGTGGTTCCAGCACTTGGATGTCCCTTTCCTTTTCCAAATTGGGGAAATTTTCTGTAATTATTTCACTACAGAGGCCTTCTAATTCATTCTCTGTTCCCATTTCTTCAGATGATCCTAAGACTTGTATGTTGAGTTGTTTGATGGTATCCCATAAATCTCCAACACTGTTTTTAAGTTTTCTAATTTTTTCACCTTTTTTTTTTTTTGGTCTGACTGTAAAATTTCCAAAGATTTGTCTTCAAAGTGGATATTCTTTCTTCTCCCTGAGTCTGTTGTTAAGGCTTTCCACTGCATTTTTTTGACCCATTGAGTTCTTCATTTCTAATATTTCATTTTGACTTTTCTTTAAAATCTCAATTTCATAGGAAATATTTTCATTTTTGTAATATATGGATCTTTAATTCATGGATTTGCTTCTGATTACTTCTAAGTAATCCTGTGATCGATTTTTTTTTGAATTCAGTTTCTGGCATTTCATCAATCTCTTCATCTTCACATTCTAGTATTGAAGTGTTGTTTTGTTCCTTTTGTGTGTCATGCCATCTTCCTTATTTTTTCTTGAATTTCTGCATTTATTTTTAGGCATTTTTGGAGATACTTGTTAGATTTTTTCCACCTGTGATGGATTTTATCTTTGGATTAAGCCTCTTTGGCTTAGTGGAGTGTCTGTTTTTTTCAGTGAATACCCAGAGGCGTGTGCTGGGTGTGTCCCAGGAGCACTGTTCAATGCTCCATGATTGGGAAAGTGTCCAAAGTGACACCTACGTTGGGCATGGTAAATCTATCTCTCTCTCTTTTAATCAGAATGGAGGATTTGATCAGATCTGTCAGTGTAGTCTCAAGCTCACCTCCTCTCCTCCAAGGAGACCAGTGCCAAGACACTAGCCCCATTGATTGCAATATTCATCCATGCTGCCACAAGAACACAAAGGACCCATGCAGTCCTCAGTGTGAGCACGGATCCCATAGCAATGACTATCACCAGGCAATCAGGAAGTCCTGAGCTTGTGGAGCCCCCTACAGTGACTGCTTTAAGACGCAGCCACACCCTGCACTGTCCCATGCAGCCACAGTGTTTTCACAGTCTGTCCCAGCTCAAAAATTTCCTACAATCATGAGTGTCCAGCCCACTGCCAGTTCTTCCAGCCAGACTCAGGCATCTCCTCTCAGCTGGTTGCTGGATGCGTGAACACAAGATTGCACAGCTGTTACATAAGTACAAAATGATGCCTGCCCTCTCTCAGCTAGTTACAGGACACGGGTGCTGGGTGGTTGAGGAGAGAGAAAAACGTGTCCCCCCCTTTTTGTTTGTAGGTTGGCAAGTACACTGTCCCCCTGGGCTCCAAGCTAGACTCAATGCCAGGTTCTTTCTGCAGCTTTATTGCCAGTGGGTTGGGCTTCTACAGTCTGGTCTCACCTCACTCTCCAAAGCTGGTACTGAGACTCTCAGCTTCTGGGGTCCGGAGTTGTGCACAGCCACACCCTCCACATAGATCTACAGTGTCTTTCTAATTTGTGTGGAGCTTCCTCTGCAATTTTCTCCCTAACTCTTCCCTGAGATTACACTCTCCACTTTTTTTTTTTTTTTAAAGATTTATTAGGGGCCAGCGCCATGGCTCACTTGGTTAATCCTCCGCCTGTGGCACCGGCATCCCATATAGGAACCAGGTTCTAGTCCCGGCTGCTCCTCTTCCAGTCCAGCTCTCTGCTGTGGCCAGGGAGAGCAGTGGAGGATGACCCAAGTGCTTGGGCCCCTGCACCCGCTTGGGAGACCAGGAAGAAACACCTGGCTCCTGGCTTCGGATCGGCGCAGTGCTGGCCGTAGCAGCCATTTGGGGAGTGAACAAATGGAAGGAAGACCTTTCTCTCTGTCTCTCTCTCTCACTGTCTATAACTCTACCTGTCAAGTAAAAAATAAAAGAGGCAGAGAGAGAGAGAGGTCTTCCATCACTTCCCAGATGGTTGCAACGGCTGGAGCTGCACTGAACTGAAGCCAGGAGATTTCTCCAGGTTTGCCATGTGGGTGCAGGGGCCCAAGGATTTGGGCCATCTTCTGCTTTCCCAGGCCACAGCAGAGAGCTGGATCAGAAGTAGTGCAGTCGGGACTTGAACTGTTGCCCATACATGATGCTGGCATTGCAGGTGGCAGTTTTACCTCCTAAGCCACGGCGCTGGTCCCTCTCCACCTTTTTTTTTTTAAACTATCTTCTCCTAGACTAGAGCAGTAACCTCACTTCCTATTCTGCCATCTTGGGATCTTCCTAGACTATCTAAAGTAATCTTAAACAATAGAAATAAAGCTGGAGGCATCACAATACTGTATCTCAAGACTTACTACAGGGCAGTTATAATGAAAACAATCTGGTACTGGCACAAAAATAAGTTGTAGACCAATGGAACAGAATAGAAACTTCAGAAATCAATCCATGCTTCAACAACCAACTTGTCTTTTTTACAAAAGAGTTAAAATCAATTCCTGGGGCAAGGACAGTCTTTTCAACAAATGGTGCTGGGAAAACTGGATCTCCACATTCAGAAATATGAAATAAGACCCCTACCTTACATCTTACACACACAAAAAATGGTTACATTTTTAAATGGTTGAAAAAAAGTCAAAAGAAGAATATTTTGTGACACATGATACAGAATTCAAATTTTGGTATTCACAAATAGAATTTTGTTAGATTATGGGAACACTCATTTGTTCAAATCTCATCTATGTCAACTTCTGGGCTATAGTAGCAGAATTGGGTGGTATAAAAGAGACTGTATGGCCCACAAAGTTATATGGAGATATTTACTATCTGAAAAAGTTTTATTACCTTTGCTGTAGTAGATGCAAAGAAGAAGAGGATGGAGTAAGAATATAAAACAGATTGGGATTAGCCCTTGAGGGGGATGTGCAAAGATGTAAAAAGTGGATCTTGCATCTACTTAGCAGTCCCTCTGAAGATTGTGTAATAGATTTATCAGGATGGTATGTATCTTCCTCAGTAAAAAAATAAAAGGAAATGGAGAAAATTTTCTTTTCTGAATTTTTGGAGCTCCTCTCAGTAAGAAAAATAAAAATGGCCACAAGGTTACATGTTTCAAAAGGGGCATGGTCATGGTCATAGGCTTTGAAAATAACTCATAAGTAAGATGTCTTGGAAAGAGGAAGAAGTTAATCATAGTATGAGCAGGATAGTGGTGGAATGTTGTGTGGTGTGATGATCTGGAGGGAACCTTACTCCTCAATGACTATCCTTAGAGGAGAGGAAATATCTGCTCCTCTTCCCGAGAGGGATCTGTATGACACTGAACAGTTCTTTCTTTCCCTACTTGTATCTGCTGCAGTCACTTTATTGGTGGAAAGGGTTACACTGCTTTCACAACAAAGTAGAGGTTGAACTCTGGCTTTCTTTCTCCCTTGCCTTGTTTATGGATCACTAAGAAAGGCAGTGAGCTTTCTTCTACTTCCCACCCCAAGAACATACTTGGATTAAGCATACTTGGATTAGAACTTACGTCTGCATGCTTTCCAAAGGCAGCCCTGGAAACCTGTGGGCTTTAGTTTTCCTTCATATTATTAAGTCAGATTTGCATATCTAGCTTGCTCCACAGGCAGGTCCCAAGGTGCACATTTGTAGGGAGTAGGTCCTAGTCTCATGCCCAGCCTCATTTTAGCAAGGATCACTGAATTTTGTGGAGTATTAGACACTTAACTGCCTTTTTATCAGCTCTAAGTTGGTTAGAACGTGGAGAAGATTGGTTGCCCATGGCATTCCACACTTATAACTATAAGGCTTTAGAAAAATTGCCAACATTGTACAGAGCTTGGTTTTTGGGTTCCCTCAAGAAGATGATGAGGGACATGCTTGGTGCCAGGTGGACATGGGGAGAACTTAAGTGGAAAGTATAAAGGAGAAACCTGGTCTACTATCCAGAGGTCAAGTATCTTCATATTCCGTAACCTGGACGTATTCTACCCCATGGACTATTAGAGCCCCATGATACAGGATAACTTTAGGACATCAGTAACTCCACTCAAATTACAGTTATCCTATCCTACCTTGGTTGATAATGTCGTACCACATGACATTCTCTTTTCCTTTTGGGGATTGCAAACAGACATTGGTATATAGTACGATCATTGATCTGGATTCATGGTCCAATTTCTCTTCTGTTTCCAAGGATGTTTATTTTCCCAATACTTCCATAGTTATTTTGTGTTTTTTGACCTCCTATGGTTTGTCTCAACTTTTAGTCTTTTCTTTCATTAGTCTACTCCAAGAGGAGTGACTTGCATTGTACATGTTGCAACAATAACTCTAGGTTGTCAAAAACCATACACAATTAGATTTGTGTATATCAGATTTTAAAATAAAGTACTCAAATTCTGGAGGAATATTATCTATTTCATCCTGTTGTTTTCAGGTTTAAATAAAGTGAGACAAAGTAAAGAATCTACTTTATAAATGACATGTTCACATGATGCATAACTATCACACAGTTCCTTAAAATTAAAAAATTAATCATTTTGAAAGGTAAAGAGGGGGCCGGTGCTGTGGCGTAGTGGATAAAGCTGCCATCTGCAGTGCCGGCATCCCATGTGGACGCTGGTTCGAGTCCTAGCTGCTCCACTTCCAATCCAGCTCTCTGCTATGGCCTGGGAAAGCAGTAGAAGATGGCCCAAGTCCTTGGGTCCCTGCACCATTGTGGGAGACCTGGAAGAAGCTCCAGGCTCTTGGCTTCAGATCAGTCCAGCTCTGGCTGTTGCAGCCATATGGGGAGTGAATCAGTGGATGGAAGCTCTTGCTCTCTCTCTCTGCCTCTCTGTAACTCTGCCTTTCAAATAAATAAATCTTTAAATGAAAAAAAGAAAGGTAGAGAGACAGACAGATGTCCCATCTGTGGTTCAAAGTTTACTTCTCAAAGGCCTAAATATCTGCGGCTAGGTAGGCTGAAGCCAGGGGCTGGGAACTCAATCTTTGTCTCTCATATGAGTGGGGGGGGGGGGGGACCAAACTACTTGAGCCATCTATCACTTGCTGCTTTCCAGGGTATGCATTAGCAGGAAGTTGGAACTGGGAGCTGAGCTGGGAGTCCAACCCAACACTCTATCTATAGTATGAGATGCAGACATCCCAAGTGGTGTCTTAAGTACTGTACTTAATGCCTGCCTCAATAGTACATATTTCCTCAGGAACACAATATTAGGACTGGAAAGTTTATTGGAGACTGGACATAATTTCCTCACAGGCAACACAGGCATCCCATATTGGAGCGCTGGCTACTCACATTCTGATCAGCTCCCTTCTGGAGCATCCAGGAAAGCAGCAGCAGACGGTCCAAGTACTTGGGCCCCTGCCACCCATGTGTGATAACAGGATGGAATTCCTGCCCCAGACTTGGCTGTTGTGGCCATATGAGGAGTGAAACCATGGATAGAAGGTCTCTCTCAGTTTGCCTTTCAAATAAATAATATATAAATCTTTAAAAAATATATTTATTTGGCCTCTTTGGATTTTTGGAAGAATGTTTTAATTTTTAATTCTCATGATAGTTCCCACAAAGCCAGTCTTTATCATTTTCAAGAAGTATGAAGTAACTAAAAATAAATAGTTTAGACTTAGAAAAATTGGCTTTGAGTATCATATGTTAGTAGAGTGCCTGGGACTGTGGAACTGACTTTTAAAAAAGATTTATTTATTTACTTAAAAGTCAGAGTTACACAGAGAGAGAAGGACAGGCAGAGAGAGAAGAGAGAGAGAGAGAGAGAGAGAGAGAGAGAGAGAGAGAGAGAGAGGTCTTTCATCTGATGGTTCACTCCCCAGATGGCCGCAATGGCTGGAGTTGTGCTGATCAGAAGCCAGGAGCCAGGAGCTTCTTCCAGGTCTCCCACATGTGCAGGGGCCCAAGGACTTGGGTCATCTTCTACTGCTTTCCCAGGCCATAACAGAGAGCTGGATTGGAAGTGGAGCAGTCGGGACACGAACCGGCACCCATATGAGATGCTGGCACAGCAGGCAGCGGCTTTACCAGCTACGCCACAGCGCCAGCCCTAGAACTGATTTTTAAATATTACTGATGGTTTTCTTATTGGGATTGCAGAGTTTTGATAATGATGACTCAGAGGATTCTACTCACCAACTCATTCATGACTAAATGGTGCTTGTGAAAACTGATTTTTTTTTTTTTTTACTTCTGTACAACTGAATATTTACAGTATATTCTGGGAAAGGTAGGTTTTGCTGAGTGGCAACAGGCAAGAGGAAGGAGGATTTCCCTATGCCACCTTCAAAACGACATAATACTCCTCACCTCCTGTGTTTTTTAACTGGTTTGGCAGTCCCAGTCAGGGGTAGTATTATTATTGCCACATATAATATCCCCTTATCATCAAAACAGATTCTACAACCCAAACCAAGGTCAAACCAGGAGTGAGAATTCAATATTAGTATTAATATTCCTCATTGGCATCCCTGGGTTCCCAGCGCCACTCCTGACTTACCTCTGTGCCAATGTAGTCCCTAGGAGGCAGTAGTGATGGCTTAAGTAATTTGGTACCTGCCATCCATGTGGGAGACCTGGATTGCATTCCTGGCTCTTGGCTTTGCCCTAGTCCAGCCTCAGCCTTGGTGGGTACTTGTGGAGTAAACCAGCAGATGGAAGTGTTCTCTCTTTCTCTCTCTCTCAAAAACAAACGAAAAACAAGACAAAACCAAAAAAACTACATCTTTCAGGAAACCTGAGTAGCTATCATTTGATTTGCTTTTGAAATGTTCAAATAAAATCTCAAAACATATAGAAATTTTTAAAATGCATTTTGTTGCTACCTCTGAATGTCATTTGAGTTTACCCAGTTTTGTACTTGAAAATTTTGCCTGTAGCAAGCAGGCAGTGCCAGATTTGAGCCTTGGCTCCGTTCCTTTGCAGCTGCTCATCAGTTTCCTCATCTGGTTAAACAGGGATAAAAACCATACCCATCTCATGGTATTGTTGTGGGGATGGAGATAAAATAAGGAAAACACTTAGCATAGTGCTTGGTACAGAAACTGCTCAGCAAATGTCCACAGTCATCATTGTCCATTTCACTGCAAGGGGGAAGAGTATATAGTCAACAATGAGTCATTTCTGGGGTCTAGTTTCCACAAACATAGTCTGCATGGCATCTCCTGAAATGTAATGAATGCTTTGAGCTGTTACATCCTCATTTCTGAAACAGATATGGTGTAATAATATCCAGGTCACTGGGATGTTGTAAGCAAAGTGTCCAGCATGTCCTTTTCCTACCAATCGCCTATCAACAAGTTAACCTTTATGAGGTCTATTCCAAGGATATGCCAAGCACAAGGTGTCATAGGAAGTTTCAAAGCAAATAAACGCGTGCTCTCCACCATGCAGAAGGAGAGCATCTAACAAAATCAAGCCAACCATGCACAATGAATTGCTGATGATTTATGCAAATTAAAGTGGATCTCTAATCCATGCCTATTTATATTTTTCCCAGTGTGGATGTGGAGGAATTTTCAATGAGGGCCTTTTCCCTGGTACTTTCACAAGTCAGCAGATCTCCAAAGCCCAACGAAAATGTGGGCTGATTATAGACCCTAGAAAAACTGGAACAGTCACAAATCGCTCCTTGAGTACTGCCTCAGAAACTAGGCTAAAACAAAGCTCCGCTTTTCAGCCAAGGGCAGGGAGCTCAGTCTCTCTCTCGGAGCTACAGAGGGACGGCCAAAGGCCAGTTAAGTTGCCAGGACTCGGATGGAAGCGGTTGCAGAGGGCCCCTTTCCAGGATCACTGGCCTTGCCATCCCCGTCATGGAGGATTTTCCTCCAGCGCCGTGACCGACCCGACGCGTGGAGTCGCAGCAGCCCGGGGAACTCCAGCCCTCACACAGTTAAACCTCCTCCAAGGAGACTGGAAGAGGGAGGGTCCCCGCCCACGAAAACCAAGAGAATCTCGTGCCGCCGCCCCGCCCCTCGCCCGGCCTCCTCCGCCCGCCCCCGCCCCGCCCCCCCCGCCCACCTCGGTTCGGACCGCGGGCCGCACCTGCCCGCGCGCGCACACGCCCCCCGCGCCGGGCCTCGCAGCCGCCGCCGCCGCCGCCGCCGCCCTCGGCACGCGCCCGCCGCGGCGCGCCCGCACCGCCCTGCCTCGGCGCGGGCCAAGGCCGCCTGAGCTGCCGCTGCCACTACCGCCGCCGCGCTCCTCCCCGCTGTGGGCCGCGGACGCCGCCGCCGCCGCCGCCGCGTAACCGCCGAGCTGGCCCGCGCGGACGCTGAGGCGAGCCCGGGCCGGGCGTGAGGGAGCAGGGGCTGCTGCCGCCGCCGCGGGCGTTCGCTGCGCTCCGGCGGGGACTATCTCCGCCTCCTGCTCGGCCGCCTGAGTCCTCACCGTCCTCCCCCCTCCCCGCTCCTCAAAAGCACCCCCGGCCCCCACACCCTCACGCCCCACCCGCGGGGACAAGGCCTCGGGAATTCAGGGGAGTGGCTGTGGGGGCGCGTCGCGGCTCCCAGCTCGGCCAGCCCCTCTTCCAAGACATGGTCTGATCCCCATTGTAGAAGCTGCGCCCCGAAGAGGAGGAGAGAGTGGTGTGCCCGGCTTGGGGCTGCAGGCATCTCTTCGTGCTGAAGCTCTTGCATTATTTTGGGGTGGGGCGGGGAGGGCCCAGGATTTTGGGGAGTGGGGGTGGGCGGGGGAAGAGGACCCGAGGAGGGGAAGGACTCTGTGAGGGAGCCGGTCAGAGACTATGGGGAAGGACCAGGAGCTGCTGGAGGCTGCTCGCACTGGAAATGTGGCTCTGGTGGAGAAACTCCTGTCTGGCAGGAAAGGAGGGATCCTGGGCGGTGGATCCGGACCCCTGCCCCTGTCTAATCTGCTAAGGTAAGGATGGGCTCCAGGTCCGGGGATGGCACACCTCGTTGTGCTTTGTGATGGATCCGTCCTCCCCACGGTTATTGCACCTGCTGGCTGCCAGCAATTCATTCTTAAATTAGGTAGGAAAACAGACTGTTGTATGGAGAGGAGGCATGAGCCTCCCAGTCAGGTTGGTGCCTTAGATTCTTTGAGTAATTTTAAAATAGCCTTCCATCAATGCGTCAGTCAGCTACTTTTCTCTGAGCTGTGGTGCAGAACTTGTGCAGGTGCGAGTGTGGCTTGAAGAAAATCGGTGTTCCACCTGCTTTCCATCAGTGTTTATTGCAATCTTATTTGCAGCTTCGAAGCCAGCCTTTTTTGTCTATAGTTAAATGAAATTGGCAAAGGAGCTATTGCGTGCATGCAATTACCCTGCAAAAGCCAAAGTCTTGGGCTGCTGCTCCCTTCTCTTGCAGAGGGCTTTTGCTGTGCTGTGGGTTATGATCCCCCCAGATGAAGAGAGTGAGCCTTGTGATGAGATGTCATCAGGACAGGGTGTGTGTGAAACTTGATAAGGCTGATTAGGCAGCCCCAGCAGTACTTGCAGATGCCTGGTCCAAGCGGAATGAAACTTGGTCATTTTATCTCGGGATGAAGGATGCCCGTTTGGGATAGTGTGTGTGGAATACGGTAGAGGCCTTCTCATGTGAAGATGTTGCAGGTGAGATGAATGTCAGTTGGAGAATGTTTCTAAGATGACATTTTAAAAAATGTCAAGGTCTTTATTCAACAGCTAGTACCTTAGAAATAGCAGGGTTGATTTGCATAATGGAGAAACTATTAAAAGTTGAATTGGTGGACAAATGAAATCAGCTGGGAGTGAGAAAGCCTGGCGAGTATTCACTGGATAAAATTTAAGGAAAGCTCTTTAGTTTCTAGAATCATGGCTCTTCAATTTGTCCTGGATATTTTTGGAGTCGTCAATCATCATTCATATCTTCACTTCAAAATGTCTCTTAGGCAACCCAACTATTCTTATGAAAATTTTAAAAAGCTCAAGTGATTTTTTCCTTGGTTTCTAAAAACTTCCATGCTACTCTTTTGTGGTTAATACAAACTTTTGGGTGATAACATTGTGTTCTTTGTAAGTTCTCAACGGTTTTAGTGGTCAATGAAATTCATTATAATACTGGCTAAAGAGAAAATGAGAAGTGCACATTATAGTGAAATGCATTTAGTTGGAAAATAGTTGGTGAGATTTAAAAAAAAACCCTATAGGTTAATATATACTCGTTGACAGTGCCATTGTATTGGAATGACAGTTCATTTCAGAATAATGAATATTTATGGGACATTTTCCCAATAGGTTGTAGAATGATGACTCCTTTGCGTACTGTCTTGTTGAATACTTTTACTTTCAAACACAAATAGATACTGTGCTTATTTCAGATTGAAGCTTAAATAAGTGCTCTTTGCCACAGGTTATTTACATAAAAGCGAATCTAGTTACAGTTTTAAGTTAGAGGTGAAATAAGGATTTTTGCTAGTGCATCCATCAGTGATAAAAATAACTGGCTGGAAATCTATATGCTGAAAGAGGTTTCTCAAATAATCAAATAACGAATTCCTTTGGAAATGTTTTGAGAATTTCAGCTAATTTCAGAGAAGACTGTCTGCAACAGAACTCGAAGGCAAACATCTTTTAAATAGTCCTGCCCCAGTTGTGTCATTAAAAAGGAAAGAATAGATATCAAATGTTAGTGGTAGAATGCCAACTATTTAATTAATGCTGGTAAACCTAAGTACCAAAATTGTGACCCACAGGGTTTAATGTTGATAAACACTAAACAGAGTAGTAGAATTGTGACCCAGGATGTGCATCTTGAATGAGAGGTTTTCTTTTTTGCTGGTTTGTCAGAGGTAGCAGTAGTAGCTCTGCAACAAGAAAACATTGAAGCAAAAAAATACAACTGCCAAGTTGTAAAAATCACAAAAGCACTAACCTTTAAACTTGAATTTATTTATCTCATACTGAATCAACAACTAAAACGGTGTCTTTGGAGAAAATGAGAATTCTTGGAGTGATCCTTTGCATATAATGAAATTTCTAAGCAGGCACACTTTTTTCAGTGTTCATTTCATTTCACAAATGATTGTCCTTAGAAGTTTATTTACAGGATAATGGAAAATGTACGCCCCTGCCAAACATAATGACACTTTGACATTCTTTGATATTTTGGTATGAATTGTGGAAGAAGTTTGACATGTTTTCCCTCTTGCTTTATGACTTGTGTAATAATAGTGTCAGACTCTGCTACATCCTTGCCTGTATCATCTCATTCAGTTCTTATATTGACCTTAAGAAGTCAATCTTCATTTCACAGATGAAGGACTAAAGAAATAGGAAGATTAAGAATTTGCCCAAAGTCACATAATTAGTAATGGCAAAGATGTGAAATTCTGTGATTCAAATTTGCCTCACCATGTCTTCAGTCTTACTAATTGAATTCATTTTATTCATTTTATTAAGGCACATGTACTGTTGAGATAATCCAACATGAACTTTTTTTTTTTTGCTATGAGTAATGTCATTTAAAAATCCTTAAATTTTGTAATTTTTTGTTTTTAATTAAAATATCTCATAATTTTCAGGGTTTACTGGATAAGGAGCTTTCTGAAGATGTTTTTGATGACTTATTATCTACTAAGAAACAGTAGCTTTGTGATGGAATCAGGGTGATGTTGAAAGTTTCAACAAAAGAATGTCCTTGAATAAATACAAAAACTACTTTAAGCCTCACTGTCCTTTTCAATAGAGTGGAAATAGTACCTATTATATAAGGTTGTTGCAAGAATTAAAGGAGATATAATGAATGCAAAACCTTTAGCACATAGGTGTTCATCATTAGTGTTGTTTCTCATGTAACTCTAAAGCACTTAACTATTTCTTAAGGCCTTAATTACTAAAGGACTGGGAGTAAATTTAAATTTCCTTAGTAAATGATGTATTAGAATAATAGAATCTTCAAATTGAAAGGAGCCTTTGATCCAGCTTCTCATCTAGTGCAGTATTTTTTCTGTGCCAACCTATCTGACCAGGTAGTTAGTTGACTTCTTTAAGTGCTCCACTGACTAGATCCATTCCATTTTTGGGAGAAACTCTGCTTCTTTAAAAAATTCTCTTTCTATTGTGCTGAAATCTACCTCCCTGTAACTTCCAGAAATTGGTGCTAGGTGGCTTTTTGGATCAATGTAAAGTAGTCTAATTCATCTGCCAGGTGCATTAGCAGGAAGCAGCATCAGAGGCTGAGCAGCCAGGACTCAAGCTGGCACTTTGATAGTGGCATGCTGGCATGGCAAGCAGTGACTTAACCCACTGCACCACAATATCAGCCTCGGGACAGGATTTGCTTAGCCATGTAATAATGTTAGCTGTCACTGAGCATATTAATGCTTTCAGGTATTATTTTGCTCACTGACCTGTGAAGCCATGGTACCGCTAATCTGGTGCTTGTGAATGTGTTTGTTGCACTTAAGTTATTCCTGTTATGTTTCATCTTATTTGTTTTAGCCCATGTTTTTAATCTTCCTAAATATTTTAAATTCCTGAGTCTTTCAGCATATTAACTTCTCTGCATCATGTGTTGTTTTAATAAGAAATGTTTCTGTAACTGGAGTCTAAAACTGCATGATATATTCCCGAAGAACCTCTCTTGAGGTTATCATAAAAGTAGCAAGCTATATGCATGGTATTTCTCTGAACATTGAAGCCACTTAATAGAGCTATCAGCTACTTTTCTTCCTTATACTTGTGAAAATATTGTGAGGTATTTTATCCAATGCCTTCCTAAATTCATGTTATATTCTGTTTATGGCATTCCTTTGATCCACCACTCCAGTAGTGGTCTGTAAATTCCGCCCAAATCAGGCTACTTTGTTATACCTTCCACCTGGTAATGAACCACTGGTAATTCCTCATATTGGTGAGAATTCCGTTTACCCTACTGCGTCTAGATCTTCTAGGAATGGATACTTAGCACTCATGCAAAGCATCTGTGTGTGTCTCATGATCCCTGGAGCTTCGATAATCTCCTAACATTATTTGTTTATGTTTCCTCATTTGAAAATGATTTTCAGTATGGAAGATAGGAGCAAAATAGAAGCAGATTCTTAGTATTGCTAGACACCATAGAAAATCCTCTAGTGATCTGAAAGTTTTACTCTTGTTAGAGCTTACAGTTACATCAATAATCTATTGTATACCCATCTCTCCCTTTCTCAAACCTAGCTAAAAGAGACATTAACATCTTTACTGGACATGTATAAACTTTTATGTTTGTTTTCAGTTATACCAGCCTCTTTTATTATGAAAGAAGTCTGAACTCATCAGAATACTCAAATTGAGTTACCTCTTTCCTTTTCTTGCTCCAGATTACCTGTAAAATTACATTTTTACTTATATCCTTCACGAAGCAGCTAAAAAACCTATTTAAATCTCTTGCTTTGGGACAGTTACCTTTTGTTCTAAACAAAAATAATTTCCACTGAAAATGTATGTCCATTTTTTTTTTTTTTGCTGAATCTAGGGTTAAGGATTTTTTTATTCTAATAAGGCAATAAAAGTTTGTTAATGCTCCAAATATGTGATTTTCTTAATGTGTCAAGGAGTTGAGTACAACATAAGATATATTTAATAAATTCTTGAACATAAAATATCCAGTTCTTAAGACCCCTATGTGGAAAAAGTAGATTAATAAGAAGGGGGAATATAATCTTCTGGTCACCAAAGACATAAACCAGAAAGTTGATAAAAATTTTGAGATTCAGGATTCAGCTCATAAAGGTTTTGGTGATTGGCACAAGGAGATAAGAACTAGGAACAATTGCAATTTTCTTAACTATTTGGTCAATTGTGATTTTTGGGACCTGATGCCAAAAACTCACTCTCAGGGAAACTGCACTGGTTAAATGGAATAAATCACAAATAGAGTAGTTAAGCTACATGAACATATTATATCTATAAAAATAGTCATGTTGCAAGTGGGTTATCTATTTTAGATAGTAATGATGTTTGAAATGGTGATTGCACCATTATGTTCAGGGAGCTGTGTCTGCTGGAGTGAACAGTGCCAGCTGCATGATTGGGAGTAAGGAAAGAGGAGAGGGAATTTGGTATTGACCTCTTTCTCCACTGAGCAGGGATTTCAGCTCGCTCTCCAAAACTGAGAGGATGATAAATAGCAGTGAACCAGAATAGCAAGCCAGTGACTACTATTCAACCTATCCATTCCTTCTTTCTTTCTTTTTTTTTTTTTTTTTTGTTAAAGATTTATTTATTTGAATATCAGAGTTACAGGGAGAGAGGGAGAGGCAGAGAGAGGTGTCATCTATCCACTGGTTCACTCTCCATATGGCTGCATTGGCCAGGGCTGAACCAGATTGAAGCTAGGAGCCTCATCTGGATCTCCCACATGGGCCCAAGCACTTGGGCCATTCTCCGCTGCTTTTCCCAAGCCGGAGCTGGATTGGAACTGGAGCAGATGGGACATGAACTGGCACCCATATGGGATGCTGGTGTTGCAGGAGATGGCTTTACCCTCTGTGCCCCAATGATAGCTCCCAACCTTTCCATTCTTATACTGCACAATTCTTTCTTTCTTTTTTTTTTTTTTTTTAAAGATTTATTTTATTTATTTGAAAGAGTTACAGAGAGAGGAAGAGACAGAGAGGTCTTCCAACCGCTGGTTCACTCCCAAATTGGCCGCAATGGCTAGAGCTGTGCCAATCCAAAGCCAGGAGCCAGGAGCTTCTTCCAGGTCTCCCACATGGGTGTAGGGGCCCAAGCATTTGGGCCATCTTCTGCTGTTTTCCCAGGCCATAGCAGAGAGCTGGATCGGAAGAGGAGCAGCCGGGACTAGAACTGGTGCCTATTTGGGATGCTGGCGCTTTAGGCCAGGGCTTTAACCTGCCGCGCCACAGTGCTGGCCCCTGCACAGTTCTTAATGTTGTGTGCTTTCTTACCATTGATAGAAAGGTTGAGCAAGTCTTCACTGACATTAAAGCTGGAGTGTACAATATTCAGTGTGTTTCTTGACTTTAGCAATTGAACCTCTCAGGTTCTCAATTTGGTTAGTTCAATTATATACTGAAATCATTTCCTTAATTATGCATTTGGGGTAATTTTTGGAAAATTCTTTCAAGGAAACTATTATAGAACATTTACATTTTTCCTGATATTTAACCAGAAATGGAAGCCAACTGTAATGTAAATCAGGATTAGAAAAGACTAATTTCAGCCTCTGGAACCTGAAGGTAAGGTATTTAATGAATTTTAGTATCTTTGGTTTTCCATTTTGAACATATTGCAGAATGGTTTTAGTTAATTAAAATATGCTAAGTTTTGATTACTCATCATATGCTGATAATGAATACTTTGAAAAAATTGGGAAGACTCATCCTTGTTCCTGTTCTTTCCCATGTACGTGGTTGCATGATCATGTAAACTATGTAGGCAGACAGAGAAAATGCTGGTTAACAACACTGTGAATTTCCTTGTGTAACTAGAAACTCTCCTTAGAATCTGGTTTTCTTCTTTTTGCGTGAGTAAAATAGCAAATGAATTTTACATTTGTGTTATACTTAGGTGAGGCTTGGAATTGATTTTTGAGGGTGTATCAGAAAAATGTGGTCGAAAGATAAATTTTGTTTTCCTTGGTTTCTTTGCCTGTGTCCAGGAGTGTTCATCTCTGTATCTGTTTCTTATGACTAGTGTTTTCTTATTAAGTGACATGTCTTTATGGATCTGGTTATAAAATATAACTTCGATTTACTTGTGCTGTAGAGTTATTTGGATTCTGTTGTGAGAATGGCTTTATTTAAAATAGTTAATTACTTATTTCTTACAGTTAGTTTAAACAGTCTGCTTAGACTTGTTATTCCTTGATCAAATTGGATCAAATCTTGACTGATGGATTTGGGCATAAGCAGCCAGCCTCATTTCCTGCTGCCTGGTTAATATTTCTGATCTCCAGACCACATTTCCTTCAGTTCTCCCTGCTTGGTTCTCTTTTTGCCCATCGGCCCCCAAAAGCCTCTTCTCTTATCTAAATTACTACAGATTCTCCCTGGCTGTAGTTTCTGTGCCAGCTTTCCTCTCCTAAGAGGAAAATCTGTGTAAGGAGTTGAGGTGGGATGGCTTGAGGAAGAAGAATATTGGACCTTCAAGGAATGGATAAAGGTGAACATTTACCCTTCCTTCTTATAAGGCCGAAGCAGAGCTAGGGATTCAGCTGGATCCCTGAGAAGTGAGCTACTATGGGGCTAGTAAAGGAAAAGCCTTTTCTTTTGCTGCTTGTTTTGTCCCTAGAACTTTTATTTGGTTTATATATGCTCATCTTAGACAGGAACATATGGTAGATTATGTACTTATCTCCAGAAGTTATTCCTTAAACATTTATTATATAATCACAGGTGAAAAAGATATGGGATACAATTATATAACAACTGTAATATCTAATGTGGTTTGAAATTAAAATTCTTATAGATGTATTTTTTTCACTAAAAAATTTTCATGTTGCACATTGACTTCAGTATCTAGGTTATTCCATAATGTACAGGGAGAGGCATTTGAATGGCCCTTGGATCCCAATTAGCATTCTTCCACATTATGTTTTCCTTTTTTGTCTAAATTATTCTTAGTCACTTGGGGTTCTTGTTTGCTACCTCATTGCTAATCTGCAATTGAAATGTCTTGTGTATCATACAAATATGCTAAATATGTATTTAGTGTTTTGAATCTACAAAAAACCTGGAATATTTACTTACAGAATTCTGTTTTGTGTAGATAGTTTCCTGTTAGTGTGGAGACATGGGAATGAGTAGGTGTGTTTTAGGGGGAGCAGTGAGAATTATCCAGGGTTGTTCTTTGGCTTGGCAAACTCTAGTAGTGCAATAGTCTAGGACAGAATTGCTTCCTGTTGGGTTTCTTTTGATTATTGACCAATAGCTGACAGAAGGTTGATAGAAGACATAATCAGAAAAAAAGTGAAGAATCACAATGGTTAAACTATTTCTTAAAAGCTCTCATTGGTTTGTATCATCCTATGCATTATGGTGTCCTTAGATCAAACTTATTAATCAGTGACCCAAATACTATACAAGAAGCCCAGGAGTCAATCAGAATATTGTAAGGAACTGACAACTAATAGTAGTAATATCATATAATAACAACTAATAGTAATAACTAGTAATAACAAAGAATGATCATTTACTGTTATTTTTTAAATGTTTATTTTATTTATTTGAAAGTCAGAGTTTCAGAGAGAGAGGGAGAGACAGTTCTTCCATCCGCTGGTTTACTCCCCAGATGGTGGCATTTGCCGTGGCTGGGCCATGCTGAAGCTGGGAATGAGGAACTTCTTCTTAGTCTCCTGCATGGATGCAGGGGCCCACACATTTTGGTTGTCTTCTGATGCTTTTCTCAGGCCATTAGCAGGAAGCTGGATTGGAAGTGGAGCAGCTGGTACTTGAACTGGCACCTGTATGGGATGCTGACATTGCAGGTGGTGGCTTAACTTGCTATGTTACAACACTGGCCCCACTTACTTACTATTTTAACAAGTATTTGTGTATCTTATAGATTACCAAAATTGAATAAGATCAACTCTGCCTATCTCAAGTACAAGTAGAATAACGAGACAGATGTGTAACCAAAGAGCTAAAAGTATTGTGTAATATATACTACAATGGAATACTAGAAGCAAGGAGGAAGCCCCCTTCATTCTTCCTGGGAGGAGTATGCAGGGGAAACCTCAGGGTGGAGGTGATAGCTTAATCTTGTAGAATGAGTAGGCTTTCGCCATTATGACAAGTTGGGAAAAGGGCATTTGAGGCAAAAAGGACAGTATGTTCAATAACTATGAGAAAACAAATAATGTAATTTGGGGAATTATGAGTAGTTTGGTGTGGAAGTATGGAGACTGAAGGACTTTGTGTGTCTTCTTTCCCTAAGGAGTTTGAACTTTATCCTGAAACCCATAGAAATCCATTGACTTTCTCCCCCCATTTTTTACTGTGTTATTTATTCACTATAACAATAACATGACTGTGTTTCAAAAATTTGAATAAAAGATATAAAATCATCTCTGCTGCTATTATTAAAACAACCTTTTTTTCCCTAAACATATTTAATGTAGTTATCAGATGAAGCATACAATTTTGGGTCCTGAATTTTTTTCCTTTTTAAAAAATATTTATTTGTGTTACAGAGAGAGAGGGAGACAGATTCTCCACCCACTGGTTTATTTCCCAAATGCTGCAATGGCTGGGGCTGGAACAGGCTGAAGCCATGAACTTAGAACTCCATCCAGATCTCCCATGTGGACAACAAGGGTCCAAGCACCTGGACAATCATCTGCTGCTTTCCCAGGCACATCTGCAGGGAGCTAGATTGGAAGTGGAGCAGCTGATACTTGATCTGATGCTTATTTGTGGTGCTGGCATTTCAGCTGGCTGTTTAACCTGCTGTTAACAGTATATCATAAATTTTTTTCAGTGTTACCCTGATCATAATACTTTCAATGGCATCATAGTATTACATCTAATGCCGAATTATCATAGATCTTCTCCATGAGAAGAATCACCTGTCATTACCAGACGCATTTTCTGAGACCCTCAGATCCCTGTTATCTAATCATTCTCTTGGTGCTAGATATTTGGATGTTTTTAAAACTTATTTATTATTAGTACAAGTAATGTTATGAGCATTATCATACAAACCACCTTTTCCATGAAATTGCATTTTTTAAAGATTTATTTATTTATTTGAAAGGCAGAATTACAGAGAAGCAGAGGCAGAGAGAGAGAGACAGACAGACAGACAGAGGTAGGTCTTCCATACTCTGCTTCACTTCCCAAATGACCACAACAGCAGGAGCTGGGTCTATCCAAAGCCAGGAGCTAGGAGCTTCCTATAGGTCTCCCACATGGGTGCAGGGGCCCAAGGACTTGGGCCATCTTCTATTGCCTTCCCGGGCTGTAGCAGAGAGCTGGATCGGAAATGGAGCAGCCGGGACTAGAACTTGTGCCTTATGGGATGCCAGCACTGCAGGCGGTGGCTTTATCCACTATGCCACAGTGCTGGCCCTGAAATTGCATTCTTAGGATATATATCAGGAAATAGAATTGCTAGTATTATGTGTCTCAGATATTATATTAACCACTCCACTTGCCTTATATCCAATCTCTACAACAATCCTAAATATCCTTATTACTAATGCCATTTTTAATTTATGAGACAAGAGGTCAGAAAATCTGTATAACTTGCCTAAAGTTACAAAGCTGGTAAATAACAGAGCCAGGATTGAAATTCAGGTATTTCTGGTTGCAAATCTTTCTATTCTGCTATATTGCTTCCTAGTTTGGTAGGAGTCAATGCCTGTCCCAGTTTAAAATGTGAAGATTCTCATGCATTTCTCATATGTAGATAGAATGTACATTTTCTACATAATTATATAGTAACATATTTCTCTTCCTACATGATCTTCAATTTGGTTTGTGCCTATTATACAGTTTCACAGTATGGATAGTATTTTGCTTTAAGTTTGTTTCTTGATAGCACATGAACAGTAAAGTTGATATAGAACAACTTCCACAACTTGTTGGAGGAGTTGCTAAAGAACCCCAAAACTAGAATTGTTTGCTTGATATGCAGAAAGCCACTTGCTGATATCAGGATGGTGGCAGAATGGAGGTGTTTATGGCGAAGCACAGAGCAAGGAACCAGGCTACTGTCACTTAATTCTTGAACTACCTGTGGGGTTATGGGTAAAGTATCTCACTGATCAAAGTTGGGACCAAGAGATAGGTTTGCAGTGTTCATGGCCCTTCTTCGATTGGTTAGCGGTATCGTGTTCTTTAGGGAATGTTGATGAAGTCTTCCTGGGCTTCAGTCAGTTTGGAGGCTACATGCAGGTGACAGTTACTTTTTGCTTTGTGTCTGGAGTCCCTGGAAAAGAAACCCCTTGAGACAAGACAGAACATTGAAATGTTATTTATAGGGAAATAAATCACTTTTAGAAGCCAGTAATTAGAACCTTGTAGGACCAGTGAATGGGGACCTTGTATGACGAGCTGGCTATACCATTCTCTCAGTTCAGTGAATTAGTTTTAGTAAGTGGTTGATTTGCAATCATAAAAGCGGAGCGGCCGGCGCCGCGGCTCACTAGGCTAATCCTCTGCCTTGTGGCGCCAGCACACTGGGTTCTAGTCCCAGTCGGGATGCCGGATTCTGTCCCGGTTGCCCCTCTTCCAGGCCAGCTCTCTGCTGTGGCCCGGGAGTGCAGTGGAGGATGTCCCAAGTGCTTGGGCCCTGCGCCCCATGGGAGACCAGGATAAGTAACTGGCTCCTGCCATCGGATCAGCCAGGTGCGCCGGCCGTAGCGCGGTGGCCATTGAAAGGTGAACCAACGGCAAAAAGGAAGACCTTTCTCTCTCACTGTCCACTCTGCTTTTCAAAAAAAAAAAAAAAAAAAAAAAAAAAGGGCGGAGCAAGGAAACTTCGTAAAGAAAGGAATCTGGGAAACTGGAACATGATGCTATCTAGCATCTGCATTCAAGGCAATGTAATAGGGGCTTGATGTGCACCCAAACAACTTTTTCTGCCATTGTATTTTTTCATGAACTTTTTGAAGTGCTCTTGTACACACATTTACAACTATATACAAATATTGAAAACCCTGAATTTGTAATGATACCTCTAATTCCAGTCCAGCCTCACAGGGCTGGAGTTCATTCTAGATTCTCCCTTCCTCATTTGTAACTTCCTTTGTCCATCTGCAGTCTAGCTTCTGTTATCTATGTACATCTACTTATTTGATAAAGACTGCCTGTGTGTGGCCAGTGGTTTACTTCACCACCAACCCCTCCCTCTGTTGTCCTCCTTGCCCCTCTCAGGCTACCCTATCTTAGGCTATTATCTGCAGAGGAACCCTTTCCCCCTTCCCATGCTCCCTTTGCATTTACGGGGGGATAATCTTCATCCTGGAGAGGCTCCACCTGTCCCTACACTGGGTCACTCTTCCATGTGGACACCCTCTCACTCTTTTTGGACTCTGACACCTATGCCAGGATGTTCCCCTCTGCCTCCACCACACCCTTTTCACTGTACTTGGGTTCTAACCCTCTTTAGAATGCCAATCCTTCATAGGAATGCCTTCTGACTTAGGCTCTGACCTGCCAAACTAGGCTGCCCAAGTATGGACATCCTCTCACCATGGCTTGGGTGCTCTCATTCCTCCACAGTAGACCACTGCAGTTTCCTCCTCCTCCTCCTTTTTTTTTTTTTTTTTTTGGACAGGCAGAGTTAGAGATAGAGGCAGAGAGAGAGGTCTTCCTTCCGTTGGTTCGCCCCCAAAATGGCCGCTATGGCTGGTGTGCTGATCTGAAGCCAGGAGCCAGGTGTTTTCTCCTGGTCTCCTTTGCGGGTGCAGGTGCAGGGCCCAAGCACTTGTGCCACCCTCCACTGTCTTCCTGGGCCACAGCAGAGAGCTGGACTGGAAGAGGAGCAACCGGGACAGAACTGGCGCCCCTACCGGGACTGGAACTCGAGGTGCCGGCACTGCAGGCGGAGGATTAGCCTAGTGAGCTGTGGCGCCAGCCATTCCTTTTTTTTTTCTGAAGTGGATGTCTACCTTTCTCTGCCTTGCTTAATGGCTTCAGGGATGGATTTTTTCAGGAAGAGAAGAGAAATGAGGGAGAAATTTCTGTAGTGGGAGAGGAAGTGGAAGAGGGTAATAGCCACTGTTTATCTATGATGATGATGACAATAATATCTTGCCAAGTCAGCAATGCCTGTACCTTGTGTTGGAAGAAAATCAGACCATGGGCAATTAATAATTATAGATAAGGTGAAAATTATAACCAAAGCCCTGGTATTGTACAGCAGTTCTCCTGGATGCTATTTCTTCTTGCATTTCGGGGAGATGATGATAATTTTTTAAGCTTGTCAGCACTTTGCATTTTTAATGTGTCTTTCTTTCATATATATATTGTTATGGACATGTAGTAGTTCTCCAGATTGACAGAAAAATCTTTATGTATTTTTAGGTCTGTTTAGCAGAAGGTCTTTATGTTAATTGTCAGCAACGTAAATTCTCAAGAATTTCAGTGAGATGATGATAATGCAGAAAAGAGTTACAAATGCACTGAGATAGTAACTGTCATTCACAGAGGAAGTTGAGTTTGCAGAATTTGATAAGAGACTAGGATTCTAACAAGTAGGGTTTTCTTGTTATATGATATTCCCACAATGATTTTTAAAATGTCATATGAACATTATGTCAGGAAATTGACCAAGTATATTTTAAAAGATGGTAAATCTGCACAGGTCTTATGAAAATTATTGCTCCAAATGAACCAGGACAGTAAGTAATTCATACAGAGACTTTTACCAGGAATCTATAATTCCTGGAAACATACCCAAGCTAAGAAACTTCCAGGAAACTCTTCAGTAAACCTTTGCCATAGCTGTAAATACCATCATTATCTGTAAAAAATGATAAAAATAGTTGGTGATATTACAGAAATAATTCATTGCAGTTATTTTCTACACTTTAAAAGACCATTCAGCTTTCATGTCAAATTCAGGAAAATGTGAAGAGGTAGTATTATCAATTGCTGCTCTCCTTTTGTAGGATTGGGAGAGCAAGCTCAGTGGGAAGATGGTCAAAATTCTAGTTTTGCTCTCTAAGAAAGGAAATAAACAGGCCTGGACTTAAAAATGGCATACTTAATGTACAGAAAAAATTTCTGTACATTTTCTGAAGAAATTTTCTGAAGAAATCATGATTTTTACTCTTTTTTATAACTTTTTTGTTTTCATATCATCAATACCTCTAATAAAAATACACAACCTTTTCATTGTGTTCAATAGTGTTTTACCTTGGCTTTCTGTTTCTATTGAGATCTTGAACATTCACAGAAATGACTCTTAACTTTGCCATTTGTGGCATTCACCAGTTGAACAAGGGACCATGCAACAAACTCATCCTATCTGTTCCATATTACCATTAAAAAGCTCTCCCAATCTCTTGTATTTAGGGATTGACAGATATTTATTTTCTCAGCAATCCAATCCATGTTATCATCATTTCTCTGATGGAAAGAAGGAATCTATGATCTTCCTTGGAAGTCTTGCTCACTTGTTCTTCAAAGAGAAATGGAAGTTCAAAAGACTGGAGAAGTCTCATATAGTCAAGGAAAAGTTAAACTTCTAGGCCATCGCGAAAACCAGGAATCAAGGCAGTAAAGATGATGATAGGGAAGTGGGTGAGTGGAAGAATGGGATCTTGTAGCATTAACTAGGCTGCTGGGTCTCTTTCAGTCCGACTTCATGATTTGGGGGTGTGGGAAAGGAGGCAAATCTCATAAGAGGGGCATGTGGAAAAGTTTCTTAACTATTTTGTGCATTTCTTCAGTGAATACGCTCAAAACAGTAGTCTTTCTCCACCTTGTGTTTTACACTTCCTCTCTGTTATTTTCTTTGTTTCTTTAAAGAACCAACACATTATGTGTAAAATCAGGCACCTTATCCAAGGTGAAGTGGTCTTAGAAACAATGTCATAATTGCAAAGGAGCTTCCAATACTAAAGTCACTTAAAATGATTGCCCTTCTCTTTCCCCTAGTTATTTTCTGTGACCATTATTTGGGGTCCATGGTTATTATTATTTTTAATATGTATCTGTTTTAAATCAGGGAGAAAACCCTTGTGTACCTTTAGTTGACTCTGGGCTCTGACCTGCATTGAGAACATAATCTAGAGTTCATACAGATTCAGACACAGTCCAAGGTTTCCTTTTTTCCTTTCTAGTTGTTAATGTTTCTAGGCTCCCTGATTCACTTTCCTGATTTCCTTCCTTAAAAGTTCAACTGTTTTCCCTCAGCTTGGTTGTGTCAGCTTTTGCTGGTAAATGCCATAGTTAG
Organism: Oryctolagus cuniculus; assembly: GCF_964237555.1. Taxonomy (NCBI): domain Eukaryota; kingdom Metazoa; phylum Chordata; class Mammalia; order Lagomorpha; family Leporidae; genus Oryctolagus; species Oryctolagus cuniculus. Next base: position 102,909,903 of record NC_091442.1, on the reverse strand, counting down.
GAAACTAGAAAATGATCTGTGACTCAGAGGAAACACAAAGGTAGGTGGCAAAAGGAGAGGAAGGTTAAGAGAAAGAGGTATGGTTTGGTCATAGTTTTCTCAAGGTAATTTATGGGAATAAATCAGTTAAATACTTATGTGGGCAGGTTGTCTGTCTTGGAAGCATATCAGGGAACCTTGCCCTGGATAGATGGTTACAGCCTGGAAAAGGATAAAGTTTATCAACATTGATTCTCAGATTTCTGCCTTTGACTTTTAAAGCTTGTTACATGGATGAATTTGTGTTTTAAATTTGTGTCTTTGAACATTATTTCTAAACACCCATAAATGTGAATCTTAAATCTATATTCTACATTTATATTCCACATATTTTGCTCATATTTTAAATCTCCTGTTCTTTTTGCAAATAAAGTGCTCATTTTGGCTGTTTTCCAGATATGACAGTTGGTGGACATGCTTCAGTAGAGAAAAGGAAATTTTCCCTGCTTATCTACTCTCTCCCGTCTGCCCAAGATAGTGTGTCTGTCAATTGTGACCTGATTTTGAAATAATTTATTAAATAGAGGGATGCATGATGTTATTTAAAATTTTGGTATGACATTGAGTTTTAGTCCTTTATAATAAGCTTTTGACTAGATTCTCTGGGTGAGGTATGTTGCTCTTGGGATTTTAGTAATTTCTTAACTCCTTCAATGAATTTGGATTCTGTTCAGTGTCAAGTATGACTAATGCTTACTCAGGAAATTAAAACACTTGTTTGTTTAGAAGGTGAAGAAGACTAATTTTTTTTTGCCATGAAAACATTATTTTGGAAATATATTAATTTTATAGTTAGAATATATTATTAGCTTTGTGGACTGCTGGAGAAAAGTAGTAAGCAAATTTATTATTTTCATTAAGTATATTGATAAATGTCCATTTTATGCTGAAATTTAATATACGTGCAATAGATAGTAATGTAAGGGTTTAAATTTGTAATCTTTTCATCTGATGTTGAGAGAGAAGTCTAAACAAATTACATTTCTTTTGAAAAGCATGTTCCTGAGGGGCAGGGGCATTTGGTACAGCTGTTAATATGCCACTCTACATTCCTTATCAGGGTGTTTGGGTTTAAGTCCCAGGTCTGCTCCCAATTCTAGCTTCTTGCAAATGTGCATTCTGGGCAGCAAGTTGTGTAGTTGGGCCCTTGTCACCCACATGGAAGACCTAGATTGAGCTTCTAGCTCCCTTCAGCCTGGCCATTTCTGCTGCTGGGGGAATGAGAGAGGTGAGCTCTCTCATTCACTGTCTCTTTTTTCTCTCCCTTCCTTCCCCCACCCTCACCATTCTTCTACTTTCAAGTAAATAAAATAAATTATTAAAAAGCATGTTTATTCCAAATATGCAGCAGGCTATGCTTTTTGTTGCCATAAAATTATTTTGGGTTTAAAAAATTATTACTTTCCAAAATCTATCCTAAATTTATATCTCTAATCTTTTCCTTTCTCATACTCTAGATATATTTTTCCCAGTACCCTATTGAACATCTCCTCTTCAGTGGAGGTGTGAAACTCAAATGCTCATTATCTTTACCCATGGTTTTTCTTTGCTGGTTGTGTGGCTCCTTTGTGTTAGGGAACAGCAGTGTACCATTTATGTAAGCTAGAAACCCTAGAACATGCTTGACCTTTACTCATATCCATTCGTTGTCACCACCTCCAATTCCAGCCCTTCCAATCCATTCCTTCTTGTGCCATTATAGGAATCATTCTAAAACACATTACTCTTTGACTTAGAGATATATCAGTGGCTCTATTCTGCTTAAAAAATAAAGGACAAACTCTTTGGCATATCATTTCAGATCCTTTGTGATTTGGCTCCTTCCTTCCTGCCTCATTTTTTGAACAGTCTTTCTCTGCAACAGCATCCTCCAACCATACCTGATTCATGTCCCTGGCATTGTAAGCAGATACTGTAAACTCAGCTGTTATTACTCTCTGAATATCCATCTTTCCCTTTGTGCTCAGTGAAGCCCTGTTCAACCTTTCAGAGTCAACTCTGGCATAATCACATCTTCTAGGGGGCTGTGCCTGATCTCTATCTTCAGTGCTTGCCTAGCACTTTATATACATTTATCTCTATTATTAGCACTTGAAACCCCACATTCTAATTATTTGTAGATGTTTGCTTCCCCCTAGACCCCGAGTTCCTTCAAGCCTGAGATCTTGGCTTAATTATCTTTTGAAAAATTTTTTTTTTGATAGGCAGAGTGGACAGTGAGAGAGAGAGACAGAGAGAAAGGTCTTCCTTTACCATTGGTTCACCCTCCAATGGCCGCTGTGGCTGGCATGCTGCGGCCAGCGCACCGCGCTGATCTGAAGCCAGGAGCCAGGTGCTTCTCCTGGTCTCCCATGCGGGTGCAGGGCCCAAGCACTTGGGCCATCCTCCACTGTCCTCCCGGGCCACAGCAGAGAGCTGGCCTGGAAGAGGGGCAATCGGGACAGAATCCGGAGCCCCGACCGGGACTAGAACCTGGTGTGCTGGTGCCGCAGGCGGAGGATTAGCCTATTGAGCCACGGTGCCGGCGGCTTAATTATCTTTTAAGGTGCTCTACAAATGTTGTTATTTTATGCCTAGAACATGTAACTCATTCAGAAAGTTTTTTGTTGAAGAAATAATGACTGAGGAACAGAGCACATGCTAATGGCACTGGACTTGGACTATATCCTTTGAGATTAGTTGTTGATTGGTGACATAGCTTTAGTTAGCAACCTCAGTGCTGAGGAACAATTAAGTATAATTTGTGAGAGCGCTTATGTGCTAGACACTCTGCGTATTGCCATATATGTGCTAGTTTATGGGACAGTGAGGCCCAGAGAAATTTAATAACTTGACCAAGTAACTAACTTGACTAAGTGACAAGAGGTGGATTTGAAAACCAGGATTACCTGACTCAAAAGCCTGTGTTTTGTCTTCAGTGCTGAAAAATTATCAGAGAACAAAGGAGGAAAAAACACTTTACAACAATGTAATATTACTTCTAGGATAAAGGCAAATTGGGAACCATAACTTCTAGTTTGCACTATGGATTCCAGAAATGTCTCGATCTTTTGGGAGGGGCAGTGGTAAGTTCATGTTCTTAGTAACTTCTAGTACATGAAGCAGTGAATGAAGATCTGATAAAGTGGAGGGAGCTAAAGACAATGAAGCAAAGAGAGAAGAAAGGGTTATGAGATAATTTTGCTCAGTACATCTATATCAGATTTGGGTAAAAGAGAAAGCTAGTGTTCATTGAACATCTAGTATATAGGGTCGTATGTATAAATATATCATCTTATCATTTCTCACCACAGATTTCTAGGGTAAATATTTTCCCCCATTTGCATTTGGTTAAAATCCCATATATACTTCAGCTGTAAAAGAGATTAAACATCTTGCTGCAGACCATGTAGACAGCACCTGATGGAGACTGCATTCAAACCTTGCTCTGTGTGACTCCATCTTATAAGAAATTATGATAATCTTTTTTTTTTTAATTTATTTGACAGAGTTAGACAGAGACAAAGAGGTCTTCCTTCCATTGGTTCACCTCCCAAAATGGGCGCTATGGCTGGAGCTACACTGATTTGAAGCCAGGAACCAGGTGCTTCCTCCTGGTCTCCCATGCAGGTGCAGGGGCCCAAGCACCTGGGCCATCCACCACTGTCCTCCTGGGCCACAGCAGAGAGCTGGACTGGAAGAGGAGCAACTGGGACTAGAACCCGGCGCCCATATGGGATGCTGGTGCCGCAGGTGGAGGATTAACCAAGTGAGCCACAATGCTAGCCCCAAGAAATCATGATAATCTTAATTGCAGCATCTGATATCTGTGTGCAGCTGCAAAAGAAAGAAAGCATCACGGTGCTGGTGTTTGGTACTCCAATTAGGATGCCTTGTGGACACCTGCCTCCCGTATTGGCATACCTGAGTTTAAGTTCTTGCTCTGCTGCTGATCCTAACTTCCTGCTCATGTGCACCCCTGGAGGGCAGTAGATAGTGGATCAGGTAGTTGGATCCCTGCCATCCACATGGGAGACTTAGACTGAGTTTCTGCTCCTGACTTTGACTTGCCCAGTGTGGAATGTTGTGGGTATCTTGGGAGTGAACCACTGGATGGGAAATTCTCCTTCTCTATATGTGGCAGGTATCTTGGGAGTGAACCATTGGTTGGGAAATCATTTTCTCCACCTCTCTTTCAAACAAACAAACAAGGATTAAGAAAATCATGGTGTATTAACCAGGTGCTATACAGGAGTAAAATCAATCCAATCAAGTGGATTCTTTGTGTAGGCTGTATTGGTAATTATTATTTTTATACTTTTAAAGGGATAATGAATGTGATATGGTTATGATCTCTTTTCTTTGGAACCCTGCCTGGCTGCTCTAAAATTGAGAGATGTAGCAATTAGGATGGCATTAAAACTATTTAACAACTGATAAGGCACAAGCATTGACCAATCAAAGGGATGCTGGCTGTAAACACATGGAGAAACTATATGGTGTGTTTTAGTCCAGCATCAAGCCTGAGCTGTGCACAGACTAATAGTTCTGTTTAGAAACTTCGTTATTTGTGATACTGAGAAGCAAAGATTTTTCAACCTGAATTGTATTGTCAAATTATTCTACCACCCAGATTAATTTGTTACATATATGCTAAACCAATTAGCATTTATAGTGAGAATGACATTTAAGAAAGATGAAAGGAGATGTAGTAGGATAATGAAGCTCTCATTTACATGATGTACCACCTTGCCTAAGACCCCACCCCCCAAAAGAACTTGCTTGGTATTTGGTTTCTCATTCATCCATCTGCTTGTTAATTTGCTCATTCCTTTATCCAGCATAATTTTGAGACTTCTGTCAATTCTGAGGAAGGAATTTATTTCTCTAAAAACTTTTCCAGCTATAGAATAGGAATTGATGGTAATGAGTCTAACTATGAATTATTTACATATCTATATACTAAGCTGTCAGCTATTTAAGTCTAGGGTCTATGTATTTTCTTTTTTTAATCCCCCACCTCTTATGCCTGGCACAGTACTTCAACAAATATTTTGGTGGCTGAATGAAAGAGCTCTAAGATCCAGAATCTATCCAGTTTAAATATATGTTCTTTGCAGCTCAAGCCTGCAGGATATTGGTTCATGTATTCCTCCAGTGACCATATAATGAACTCTTAAAACACGTGGATTGTTGTTCTGGAGACAGGCAGCCGTGCCCTTAGGTGACTCAAGAAAGATGAGATGAAATGCCGGGACTCCAAAGTTAGACAGGAAAAAGCCTTTTAAAAGTTGCTCTGATGTGCAGTGTCAAACTATATTGTCACCCTGGGGTGTTGGGAGCAAGACGTGATTAAGATTAGTCAGGCTGTGATGGAGACCAGACTGTAAAGATCCACGTCCAGGAAACAAGGGATTAAAGTCGCCCCATTTTCCATGGTGAGAAATAAGCCCACTGAGTTTTGGAACTGCACAGAGGCCAACAGTATCTTAGGTGTCAGATGTCAGGAAGAACTAAGGATCTGAGGATCAGTCTATCATAGCATTGCTGGGAAAAAAGCAAGTTTCAATTGTCTAGGCAGACAAAGTGCTGGGAACACAGAAGGTCGGAGAGAGTGAGCTTGAGCCAAAGGTAGGCTCTACCTGATTCTTATCTATCTATAGGTCTTACAATATGAGTGAAGTAGCTTTTGAGTCAGATTTCTCCACCTTGGCGCTGTTGACATTTGGACCAGATAATTCTTTGCTGGGAGTGGGGCAGGGCTGTCATTTGCATTGTAAGATTGCAGCATCCCTACCCTATATCCATTAGATGCCATAAGACATTGTTGTGTCCCCTGGGACATAAAATTGCTTCCAGTGGAGAACCATTGCTTTAGAGGTATATCAATCAAGTGACTATGCTTGGCTAAAGGAATGGTGAAGGGAATAGTGATTAAAAGTGCTCTGTAAATGTAACATCGTTTCATATGAATTTCAGAAGGAATCAGGACCCAAAGTAATCTAATTGTGACCAAAGGTCAGCTGAGGTGAAATAAATACCAAGAAGCAGCGGCCTTTGCATTTGCCAATGTGAAGTACCCATAGTGAAAATGTTGAACTATTTCAGTTGTAGTGGAGAAATAGTATTTGGAGAAAGCAGATTAGAATTGCTATAGTTAGGTACAATGTGGAAGAACTTTGAAGGTCAGTTATGTTTAATTATCCTGGAATTAGGATTTGACTAAGTCTGAATTTAGCCAGAAATACATGTTGAAAGAGTTCCTGATTTAAGATTTACTTTTATTATTTTTTCCTATGTATTTCATTCTTAAAGGTAATATAGAAAAGGAAATCCTTAAATTAAAAATACTTAGGTTTGGGGCAGCACCGTGGCTCACTTGGTTAATCCTCAGCCTGCGGCACTGGCATCCCCAGTAGGCGCCAGTTCTAGTCCTGGTTGCTCCTCTTCTAGTCCAGCTGTCTGCTGTGGCCCGGGAGGGCAGTAGAGGATGGCCCAGGTGCTTGGGCCCCTGCACCCTCATGGGAGACCAGGAGGAAGCACCTGGCTCCTGGCTTTGGATCAGCGCAGCGCCGGCCTTGGTGGCCATTTGGGGAGTGAACCAATGGAAGGAAGACCTCTGTCTCTGTCTCTGTCTCTCTCTCTCTCTCACTATCTATAACACTTATCTGTCAAATAAAAAAAAGAAAAAAATACTTAGGTTTTGTGAAATTTTGAGTATTTTATCCTGCTTACCCAGTATTTCTTCACACCCACTGAGCAAATCTCTGATGTTGTAGTACTATTGGGAAAAGCAGTGATTTTGGTATTTCTAAAAGTGTATTTTGTTCATAGTTGGGTTGTCATAATGCATGGTAGTTTCATCAGGACTTTTCATGCTGCTTTTATTGCTTAAATAAACAAACAAAGTCTCCCTTAAACTCCCTATTACATTTACCAGAGCAGCTGTTCCAAACCTTTTCCACTCTCCATAAATTCCATTTCTACTGTAGTAACTCTCAGCAGATAACCTGGCTCCTTATTTAATTGAGGCATGAGCTTTTCAGAATTTTCTCCTTTGTATCTCTCTGCCTATGTTTCTGTTCCTTTATCTCTGCCTGCATTACTGCCCGAGTGCTAATACTCCTCCTAAGAGGAATCTCTGTGCCTGTGCTCCTGATTACATAGCCTGCCTTCTCCTCCAAGCCTGCATTAACTCTCCTTTAATTTCCTTCTTGCATTTTCATTCGAATCTTTCCTCTGTATTCCTGCCCAGGTTTTTCTTTTTCTTTAACAATCAATAAGGCAAAAACAAACAAACAAAAAAATCCAAAGCTCTCCTTGACCTTAGTGTGTTTTACAAATCCTTCTCCCACTTACCTTAGGCTTTTTCTTTTCCACTTCACCACTAGATTATTTGAAAAAATAAAAGAACCAATACACACTGCTTTATGACTTTCTCCTTTATCGTTTATATTCATATGCTATTGAAACAGATCTCTTAAACTTCTCTTTAGCTTCCTAAACACCAAATGGTGTGTTTCCCATATCCTCATCTCTTTATGTGTTTTCAGCAACGTTTGACTTTTTTTTTAAAACCTTCTCTTCCCTTGATCTTTGTGACTTAATACTAACTCACATTTACTTCTGTTTTTATCGTTACTCTTCCTTTGGACTCTGGTAGAGTCTTTTTCCTAATTTAGGCACTTTATTTCATGGAATAGTTCTTCTTTGCCCCCCCCCCCCCTTTTTTTTTTAAATCTGCTCTGACAGTTGGGAGAGAATCTTTGCATAAGCATCTTTCCAATCTATATCCCTCCCCTGACCTTTTTCTTGAACTTCACCTTTGTGTTTCCAACATTGGATATCTGCTTTATTATTATGTTGTTACTTGGAACTCACCTTTTCTAAGCCCATATGGAGGGAGGTTCTTTTTAAATACAATACACGTGTACTCTCCTTGTGTGCACCCTCAAATCTCACTGAAATGGTAGTATATTACTTTAAAAAGTATTAATTTATAGTGTCAAAGAGACTGGGGTAGCATATAAGGGAGCAGAACACATTTTTGGAAGATGACAAATAAAAGGAAGTGTGGTAACTGACTATGCAGAGAGAAAGAAATTACATCTGAAGTGCCCATAGGACAAGAACTGATGAAAAGCAAACCTTTGTAGAGACTCACAGTTGGAAGCTCTTGGTATCACAGAAGCGGTGGGTAAAATACAGAGCAGAAAATGGAAGTCAATTGAATGTACAAGAACCTTTCCATCACTCAGATAGTATTCTGTACTATTGGAAACTGAGTGACAATTTTATTTACCATCTGAAAAAAGTGGAGATAATTGAAGAATATTTCCAAAAACTCTTAAAGATTTCTTTAGAATAATAAGATATTGTGCCCTTAAAACAAGAGCAGATGCTATGAAAAAGGAACTGTGAGAACAAGAAATAAACTTGTAAATTTAAAATCTATTGTTAAAAAATATAAAAACAATTAGAGGAGTTTGGAGATAACATTGAAAAAATTTCCTAGACAACAGATCAACAACAATAACATCTGAAACAAAATAATGAAAAAATAAATCCAACAGGTAGAACAGAGGAAAGAAAAGTATAGTACAGGCCGGCGCCGCGGCTCAATAGGCTAATCCTCCACCTGAGGCGCTGGCACACCAGGTTCTAGTCCCGGTCAGGGCGCCGGATTCTATCCCGGGCGCCCCTCTTCCAGGCCAGCTCTCTGCTGTGGCCCAGGAGTGCAGTGGAGGATGGCCCAAGTGCTTGGGCCCTGCACCCGCATGGGAGACCGGGAGGAAGCACCTGGCTCCTGCCATCGGATCAGCGCGGTGCGCTGGCCGCAGCGTGCCAGTCGTGGCGGCCATTGGAGGGTGAACCAACGGCAAAAGGAAGACCTTTCTCTCTCTCACTGTCCACTCTGCCTGTCAAAAAAAAAAAAAAAAAAAAGATATAAGCTTTCAATTGAGCGTTTAAAAAAAGTATAGTACAAATTCAGCATTTTCAGGATTTGATTCACAGAGATTCGTTCCAAGTGTGAGTCTATGTATATAAGCCCTTTTGATATTGCCCTGGGACATTCAATCTGGATATGGTAACGTGATTTAATTTGATCTGATGGGTTGTATACAACTTGACACAACAACAAAACATTTTTTTAAAAAAGATTTACTTATTTACTTGAGAGGCATAGTTACAGACAGAGGGAGAGACAGAGACAGAGGTCTTCCATCTGCTGGCTCACTCCCCAAATGGCCATGATGGCTGGAGCGGGGCCAATCCGAAGCCAGGAACCAGAAGCTTCTTCCAGGTCTCTCATGCGGGTGCAGGGGCCAAGCACTTGGGCAGTTTTATACTGTTTTCCCAGGCCATCAGCAGGGAGTAGGATTGGAAGTGGAGCAGCTGGAACTCAAATCAGTGTTCATACGGGATGCTGGTGCCACAGGCGGATGCTTAACCTATGCCACAACACTGGCCCCATACCAACACATTTCTGCTTCCTTCCTGAAACCTCTGTGGATCATGTGAATGTGCTTGATGCTGAGACTCAAGGAATAGGGCCCTGTCCAGCCTAATAATTCAGATAATGGCCAGCCTACCACAAATATGTGGGTGAAGCTCAGAAAGAACTGTCCAACAAAGCCCAGCCAAGATCAGTGGAACTGCCTAGCAGACTGATAGAGGTTGGAATAATTATGAGCTGTTACTGTTTTATGCCAATGGCATGACTTGTCCCCCTGAACTCAGTTTAAGCTTCAGGGTTTTATGTTAATGGTAACTAAAATGTGGAAACTCAGTCCAATTGTGATGTTCGGATAATGGGGTCTTGGGAGAACTGATTAGACTGGATTATATTATTAAAGTAAAGCCCCCATGATTGAATCCTGGTGGCTTTATAGGAGACTACATAGATATAGATAGACACCTGTGTTCCTGTCTATTACTTGTGATAGCCTGTGCTGCTTGGAGACTCTGCCAACAAGAATGACATCACCAGATGTCTGAACCATTAAGGTCTTGATCTTAAATTATGAACTACCAGAACTGTGAGCCAAAATAACCTTTTTCCCTTTAGAAAATAGTTGACCTCAGACCTCAGATACTTCATTACAGTTGACTAAAAAGCTAATACAGCCACTGACTTTTAGAATGGCTTATTAGGAAGCAGCATCATGACAATCAACTGATTATTTACAAATAGAGAACAGGAAAATGGAAAAGGAAATATTGAAGAAATACAAGAAAATTTCCTAGTACTGGAGGATACAAGTCTCCAAAAAAAAAAAAAAAAAAATCAAGTATCCAGCAGAGTGAATGAGAAAAGAGTACCAAACTGTATCATTCTGAAATTTAAGGACACCATGAATTAAAATAAGATCCTAAAACTTTGTAGAACTATTAAATGAAGCAAAATAACACATAAGTACAAAACAAGTCACCTAGACTTGAAATCAAAATGGCATCACATTTTTAATAACAATATTGGATGGTAGAATACAATGGTGCAAATGCTTTCAAAATTATGAGAGGAAATAATTTTTAGCTTTGATTTCTCTATTCATGTAGAACTATCAAATAGATATAAGGATAGAATAAGGACATTGTAAAACCTGGAAGGATTAAAAATTAGTATTTTGTATGTCCTTTCATGGAAAGTTTCTGGAGGATGAACTTCCATCAAACAAAGGAGAATATCAATAAGAAGAAAAACATAGGCCAGCACTGCGGCTCACTAGGCTAATCCTCCGCCTTGTGGCACCGGCACACCGGGTTCTAATCCTGGTCGGGGCGCCGGATTCTGTCCCGGTTGCCCCTCTTCTAGGCCAGCTCTCTGCTGTGGCCAGGGAGTGCAGTGGAGGATGGCCCAAGTGCTTGGGCCCTGCACCCCACGGGAGACCAGGAGAAGCACCTGGCTCCTGCCTTTGGATCAGCGTGCTGCGCCGGCTGTAGCACGCCAGCCGTGGCGGCCATTGGAGGGTGAACCAACGGCAAAGGAAGACCTTTCTGTCTCTCTCTTTCACTGTCCACTCTGACTGTCAAAAAAAAAATAAAATAAAATAAAAGAAAAACATAGGATGCAGAAAAGAAAGGAATTGATATAGGAAGGCAGAGAAAAAAAAGTTCAAGAAAGCATTTGTCCATGAGGTTTTGAGAGCAGCCAATTTATTTTGGCAAGAAAGGATGGAGGACTATGGGAGGGTTTGGGGAGGAACAATGAAGCAATAGAAGCAAGGAAGTATTTGGTATATTTGAAAATCTGGAAAAAAGTTCAACAGTTAACATGTTGGAAAAAACGGTGATAGGTAAAAGGAAACTAAGCAAGTGAAGCAAATTATAATTATTAACTTCAGAAAGGCAGCATTTTTTGTAAGTATGGAATCATAATCACATTATCTGGCTGAGTAATGAAGAATATGTAGTCATAATGATGTAAACACTGAATGCTGATTTAAATTTATATATATATATATATGGAGAGGGGAGAGGAAGAGAGACAAAGTGTCTATTACTGTAATAGAAATTCAAAAGATAGTCTGGAAAATTGATCAGCCAAGAAATATCCAGGTAAACTTAATATTTAAACCAGAAAACTGAAAGAGTTGAACAGTGACTTAAGGGATATGGAATTATAGCAAGTATTTACAATTTTTTCTGTAAAGGGCTAGAAAGCTAATAATCTAGATTTTATGGACCACTATAGTCTTTGCTGTCATAGGGTAAAATCAGTTACCAACAGTTCATGAAGGAATAGGCATGGCTGTGTTCAATTAGAGCTCTATTTACAAAGACAGATGATAGGCTGAATTTGGCCTATGGGCTGTTTTTTTTTTTTTTTTTTTTTTTGCTAATCTCTGGACTAGAGGGTAAGGAAGGATGTTATAAAGATGATTTCCCCCTTCCTAATCAAAGCTCAATTTTTAGACTTGCTGGCTGGTTGTTGTTGTTAATTATAGAGTAATCTTCTAATGGCCCTACATAAGCCCCCCCTTTCTTTTTCTCCCTTTTAACTGTTGAGGTCCTAGTTTTATATTGTGGTCTGGAATAGTGCAGTGACTTCTGAATCTCAATATTTGGCCTGTATCATGTGAATCCAATTTATCTGTACACAGTTGATGCTGCAGTTTATTTGAGCAATTCACCATTCTCTAAATGTTGACCCTTAATTCTTACTCCTATTCCTTATTCTATTTTCCCTGGAAATGTTCTTCTCCTTTTCTATCTCAGCTTTTCAAAGTTGTAAGTGAGGATAGTTCAAAAAATCATGGAAAATTTCAGTTAAAAGTTAAGTTTACTTTGGTGTAAACAGTTTTGAAATCCATTCTGTCTGTACCTCAATGTTTATTGCAGCTTAATTCACAATAACTAAGACATGGAATCAACCTACATGCCCATCAATAGAAGACTGGATAAAGAAATTATGGGGCCGGCGCCGCGGCTCACTAGGCTAATCCTCCGCCTAGCGGCGCCGGCACACCAGGTTCTAGTCCCGGTTGGGGAGCCGGATTCTGTCCCAGTTGCCCCTCTTCCAGGCCAGCTCTCTGCTGTGGCCAGGGAGTGCAGTGGAGGATGGCCCAGGTGCTTGGGCCCTGCACCCCATGGGAGACCAGGAAAAGCACCTGGCTCCTGGCTCCTGCCATCGGATCAGCGCGGTGCGCCGGCCGCAGCACGCCGGCCGCAGCGGCCATTGGAGGGTGAACCAATGGCAAAGGAAGACCTTTCTCTCTGTCTCTCTCTCTCACTGTCCACTCTGCCTGTCAAAAAAAAAAAAAAATATGGGATATGTACTCTGTAGAATACTATACAGAAGTAAAAAAAATGAAATCTGGTCATTTGCAGCAAAATGGAGGAATCTGGAAAACATCATACTGAGTGAAATAAGCCAGTCCCAAATGGACAAATATTGTATGTTCTCTCTGATCGGTGAGAACTAACTGAGCACCTAAAAGGAAACCTATTGAAGTGCAATGGACACTATGAGAAACAATGACTTGATAAGCCCTTGTCCTGACTGTCAAGGAATAACTTTCTATTTCATTCTTTTTAGCATTTTTTTTTGTTCTACTTAATACCATTGGTTGAACTCTTTAATTAACACACAATTATTCTTAGGAGTTTAAATTTAACTGAAAAGTGATCCCTGTTAAATATAAGAGTGGGAATAAGAGAGGGGAGGAGATGTATAGTTCAGCACATGCTCACTCGGACTTACCCTTAATGGTAGAGCTAGAAATGTGCCAGGGGATTCCAATTCAATCTCATCAAGGTGGTATGAACCAATGCCATCTTGTTAAAGTGATCAGTTTAAGTTCATAATTGATCAAAAAGATAGGATTAAGTGTCAAAGGGATGACATAAATAAGACCAGTGTCTGCAAATAATAATTGATAAAATTAAAAAGGAGAGAACAGTTCAACATGGGAAGCAGGATATGCAGCAGACTCATAGAATGGCAAATGCCCTAAACAACACTCTGGCCTCAGAATCAGCCCTTAAGTCATTTGGATCTGGCTAAAAAGCCCATGAGAGTATTTTAGGCATGGAAAGCCAAGACACTGTGGCAAAAACAAACAAACAAACAAACAAAAAAACAAAACAAAAAAACAAACAAAAAACAAAACCTAAATGAAAGATCTCTGAGTGAGACCCCAGCAGAAAGAATGGGCCATCACAGAAGGAAGTACCTTTCTCTGAAGGGAGGACAGAAATTCCACTTTGACTATGGCCTTGTCTAAACAAGATCGGAGTTGGTGAACTCAGGAGGCTTCCATAGCTTTAGAAGCTCATGACAAGAGCCTTGGGTGATTACTGACACCATAGATAAGAGTGTCAATTGTTAAATCAACAACAGGAGTTACTGTGTACCTGCTCCCCATGTAGGACCTCTGTCCTTAATGTGTTGTACTATGGGAATTAACGGTAAAACTGCTACCCAAACAGTACTCTATACTTTGTGTGTCTTTGTGGGTGCAGTCTGTTGAAATCTTTACTTAATATATACTACGTTGATCTTCTGTATATAAAGGTAATTGAAAATGAATTTTGATGAAGAATGGGATGGGAGTGGGAGTGGGTGATGGGATGGCTGCGGGTGGGAGGGAGGTTATGGGGGGAAGCAGCTATAATTCAAAAGTTGTACTTTGGAAATTTATGTTTACTAGATAAAAGTTAAAGAAATCCATTCTTATATCTGTTCAAGTTCTACCTGTAATAATTGCTCCTCCAAGAATCTGTTCCTGTTATCTCTTCACCAGCCTACAAACTGCCAACTATTTTCCCAGGCAGAGATGATTTGCCCTTGACTTTTGGATTCAGTCTTAAATTTGAGTCTGTACCCACCATACACTTACTATATGACCTTAAGAAAATATTTTAAATAGTGGAATCTTTGTTTTTCTCATTTACAAATATTTCACATGGCTCTTGAGAGGGTTAAAGTGATTTAATATTGTTTTTATTTACTTTGACTATTGTTCTTAACAGTTAACATTGCTCAAACTTACATTATTGTCATTTTTTTTCTGGCCAGGCAGAGTTAGACAGTGAGAGAGTTATAGACAGAGAGAGAGAAAGGTCTTCCTTCTGTTGGTTCACTCCCCTAATGGCCGCTACGGCTGGCCAGGAGCTGGGTACTTCCTCCCGGTCTCTCATGCAGGTGCAGGAACCCAAGCACTTGGGCCATCCTCCACTGCCCTCCCAGGCCACAGCAGAGAGCTGGACTGGAAGAGGAGCAACCGGGACTAATACCCGCACCCCAACCGGGACTAGAACCCAGGGTGTTGGCGCCACAGGTGGATGATTAGCCAAGTGAGCCACGGTGCTGGCCTGTTATAGTCATTTTTTAGCTTATTTATTGTTCAGTACTTACCAGATAGGTTCAGGTTGTGTTTGCTCATCTCAAGAATACTGAAGTAGGTTGGCGCCGTGGCTCACTAGGCTAATCCTCTGCCTGCGGCATCTGCCCTCCAGGTTCCAGTCCCCATCTGGGCGCTGTATTCTGTCCCGGTTGCTTCTCTTCCAGTCCAGCTCTCTGCTGTGGCCTGGAAAGGCAGTGGAGGATGGCCCAAGTGCTTGGGCCCTGCACCTGCATGGGAGACCAGGAAGAAGCACCTGGCTTCTGGCTTTGGATCAGCGCAGCACGCCGGCCATAGCAACCATTTGGGGGGTGAACCAACAAAAGGAAGACCTTTCTGTCTGTCTGTCTCTCACTAACTCTGCCTGTCCAAAAAAGAAAAGAAAAAATACTGAAGTAGTGTTCATTAAGTATTGATCTGAGTGAAGGGAATTTAATCTTTTTTAAAAATTTTATTTAAGGGCTACAAATTTCATGTATTGCATATGTATACATTCAGGAACATAGTGATACTTCCTACCCTACCCACCTTCTTGACTACACTCCAACCCTTCTTTCTCCTCCATCTTCCATTCCCACTCTTAATTTTTACAAAGATCTATTTTCAGTTTAAAATATATACATACATAAGATTAACCTTCACTAAGTAAAGAGTTCAGCAAATAGTATGAAGGGGGAAAAAAAAAACAACACTGTTCCTCCACAGTCATAACAAGGGCTATAAACAATCATCAAATCTCAGAATATCCATTTCACTCCAATACGTTATGTTTTAGGTATTCTATTAGTTACCACAGATCAGGGAAAATGGGGACTGGCTTATTTCACTTAGTGTAATGGTTTCCAGTTGTATCCATTTTTTTTTTTTTTTTGCAGACAGGAATTCATTTTTTTAAACTGCTATTATTCCGTAGCGTATAGATACCATAATTTCTTTGTCCAGTCATCAGTTGATGGGCATCTGTGTTGATTCCAGATCTTAGCTATTGTGAATTGAAATGCAATGAACATGGGGTACTGATTACTCTTCCATTGGCTGATTTCATTTTGTTTGGGTAAATTACCAGGAGTGGAATTGCTTGGTCATATGGTGTATCTGCTTTCAGATTTCTGAGGTATCTCCATACTGTCTTCCACACTGGCTGTACCAGTGTACGTTCCCTCCACCAGTGGATTAGGTACCTTTTCCCCCACATCCTCACCAGCATTTATTGTTTATTTAATTTTGTATGAGAGCTGTTCTAACTGGAGTGAGGTGGAACTTCACTGTGATTTTTGATTTGCAATTCCCTGTTGACTAGTCATCCTGAGCATTTTTTTCATGTGTCTGTTGACCATTTGAATTTCCTCTTTTGAAAAACGCCTGTTCTGTCCTTTGTCTATTTCATAACTGGATTGTTTGTTTTATTATTGAGTTTCTTGACCTTTTTAAAGCATGGATATTAATCTTTTATCAGTTGCATAGTTCACAAATATTTTTTGCCATTCTGTTGGTTGCCTCTTTGTTGTTTCTTTTGCAATGCAGAAGCTTCTCAATTTAATGTAATCCCATTTGTCAATTTTGGCTTTGACTGCCTGTGCCTCTGGGATCTTTTGCAAGATGTCTTTACCCATGCCAATGTCTTGCATGGTTTCCCCAATGTTCTCAAATAATTTCATGGTATTGAGTCATAGATTTAGTGCTTTAATCCATTTTGAGTGGATTTTGTGCACAGTGTTAGGTAGAGGTCTTGTTTCATACTTCTGCAGGCAGAGTTCCAGTTTTCTCAGCACCATTTATTTTAGCTGCTTTGTCCAAGGTAAGTTGGTTGTAGATGCTTTGATTGATTTGAGTTTCTATTCTGTTCCATTGGTCTACATGTCTGTTTTTCTGTCAGTACCAGGGTGTTGTAATTACAAATGCCCTGTAGTATGTCTTTTGAAATCTGGTATTGTGATGCCTCTGGCTTTGTTTTTGTTGTATATGATTGCTTTAGCTATTCAGAGTCTCTTGTGTTTCCATATGAATTTTAGTATCATTTTTTCTAGATCTGAGAAGAATATCATTGGTATTTTGATTGGGATCCCATTGAATCTGTAAATTGCTTTAGAGAGGATGGACATTTTGATATTAATTCTTCTAGTATATGAACATGGAAGATTTTTCCATTTTTTTGTGTCTTCTATTTCTTTAATATTTTGTAGTTTTCATCATAGAGGTCTTTGACTTCCTTTGCTAAATTTATTCCAAGGTGTTTGTTTTTTTTTTCAAGCTGTTGTAAATGGGATTGATCTTAGAAGTTCCTTCTTAGCCAAGGCATTGTCTGTGTATACAAAAGCTATTGATTTGTTGTATTAATTTTATACCCTGCCACTTTATCAAACTCTCATCTGAGTTCCAGTAGTCTCTTAATGGAGTCTTTTGATTCCCCTATGTACAGAATTATGTTGTATGCAAAAAGTGATTTTTTTACTTCTTCCTTTCCAATTGGTTTTTTTCTTTTATTTGACAGATAGAGGTAGACAGAGAGAGACAGAGAGAAAGGTCTTCCTTCTGTTGGTTCACCTTCCAAATGGGCACTACGGCCGGAGCTATGCTGATCTGAAGCCAGGAGTCAGGTGCTTCTTCCTGGTCTCCCATGCGGGTGCAGGGCCCAAGCACTTGGGCCATCCTCCACTGCCTTTCCAGGCCACAGCAGAGAGCTGGACTGGAAGAGGAGCAACCGGGACTAGAACCTGGCACCCATATGGGATGCTGGTACTGGAGGAGAAGGGTTAACCAAGTGAGCCACGGCACTGGACCCCCTCCTTTCCAATTTATATCCCTTTGATTTCTTTTTTTTTGATAGGCAGAGTGGACAGTGAGAGAGACAGAGAGAAAGGTCTTCTTTTGCTGTTGGTTCACCCTCCAATGGCCGCCGTGGCCAGCACGCTGCGGCCTGCGCACAGTGCCGATCCGATGGCAGGAGCCAGGTACTTCTCCTGGTCTCCCGTGGGGTGCAGGGCCCAAGCACTTGGGCCATCCTCCACTGCACTCCCTGGCTACAGCAGAGAGCTGGCCTGGAAGCGGGGCAACCAGGACAGAATCCGGCGCCCTGACCGGGACTAGAACCCGGTATGCTGGCGCCGCAAGGCGGAGGATTAGCCTAGTGAGCCGCAGCACCAGCCCCCTTTGATTTCTTTTTCTTGCCTAATGATTCTGGCTAAAACTTCCAAGATTTTATTGAATAGCAATGGTGAGAGTGGGCAGCCTTGTCTGATTCTGAATCTTAGTGGGAATGCTTTCATCTTTTCTCCATTAATAAGATGCTGGCTGTGGGTTTGGCATAAATTGCCTTGATTGTGTTGAGGAATGTTCCTTCTATACCCAATTTGCTTAAGGTTTCTATCATGAGAGGTCGAGTGAATGGAATTAAAAGGATGGATCTCTTATGTTGATTCTTAGCTAAAGAATTGCAGTTTTATTATAAAATTAGAGAAATGTGTATTATGTAATTTCCCTATTCCCTAATCTTTGTTACATGTTAATTCACTTCTATTTTCTCCCACATTGTAAGGGAGTGCAGTGTTGACAAGGGGAATACAGTGACTTGATTTTTCCTTTGATGGGAACTAAGCCATATGTTTATATTGAGTCAGCTACTCCAGACTCTGAATTCTCAATCAGATGGTCAGCAATGTTTAATTGAATTCCCAATATGTACAAGCCTACGCTGGGTGCTGTCACTCTAGGGAGGTGTAACCATCTGGAACATTTTTTTCAAAGAGCCCAGAATATGAGAAAATGTCTCTTGGTATCTAAATTAAAATGATACTAATTTTGGCAATGTAAATAGCTGGCATAAATGCTGCGTTTTGCCTCTATGTTCTCTCAATTTTCCATTGTTTCTTCAGTCTCCAACAAAAGACAACTTTTTTGCTGTGGCAAGGAGAGAATATTTTTTTTTTGATTCTTTCCATTCTTTCCTTCCTAATTATTGGTAATTTGTGTAATACAAAATTGTGATATTTAAAATCTTTGAGTCATTTAGCTTTTGGATCTTTTACTAAATTTAACTGTGCACATGTAATAGGAAGAATCTTATGATGGTCCCCCAGATTTCCTGCCATAATCCCAAGGACTGTGAAAATGATTTATGTCACTTTCATAATTATATTAAATTACAAAGCACAGGTAATTATGAGATGTAATTAAGGTTATTAATCAGTTGACTATAAAACAAGATTATCTGGGTGGGCCTAATAAAGCCACATGAACCATTTAGAAGCAGTGTTTTTTTCCAGCTGCTGTTAGAAATGGAAGTCAGATTCATAACATGAGAAGGATCCAGTGCCTTATTGCTGGTTTCAAAGATGGAGAGGAATGCATGCTGTCTCTGGGGAGCAGCTTATAGAAGTTGAGACCAACCAATACCAGTAAGAAAGGTGGGGGGCAAGTCTTACAGCTTAATGGAACTGAATTCTTAACAACATCTTGAATAAACTTGGTAGTCTTATTCTCCTAAGCTTTAAGTTAAGAGCCTAGCCTGGTTGACATCTTGATTTTGGATTTGTGAGACCCTGAGGAGAGAACACGACTAAGATCATTTAGTATCCTAACCCATAGAACTGTGAGATAACAAGTGTGTGGTAATTTGTTGGATAACAATAGAAAATTAATAAAACATTGGTCTTTCTTATTGAGAAATAAAAAGCCATTTCCTGCTCCACTAATTGTTGCTCTGTTCTTTTCATCTTTAAACTTGTGAACTAAGTGATCTAAACTCATTGGCTCAGTTTCTTTATAACATTATTTTCTGAACTCCTGTGCCTGTGTCTCTCTGGTATCAAAAGTGGTTTCCTTAAGTACTAGCAACTTCTTCCTTGGCACAGTTAAGGACTTTGGCTTCTTTCTCTTTTTCTTTATTGGGTTAAATTACTTTTAAGTTTTCTCTCCATTAACTTTTTCTTTCTTTTATAATATTGTATGATTTTGTTATTCCTCCCCCTTTCTTTGCTTTTGTCTCTTGTTTTCTTCATAAATCTTGTAACCAGTATTAGAATTGAATTCAGGAGCCATGTCAGGAACAATGGAGGTGAATAAGAAAACAGGAATTTGAAGAAAACATTTGGGGAAGTCCAGTCTAATTTCCTTAGAGAGCTTTGTTATGATTCTTCCTAAGGAGCCAGATGTGTCCCTTGGTCATTGACCCATAGTCAATATATAGATGTTATATGAGTTACCTATTGCCACAATAACACTTCCTAACCAACTACCACAAATCACAATGGCTTAAAAACCTAACCATTTGTTAACTAACTATGCCAAGTACAGAAAAAAAGTAAAGTATGCAAGTGGAATTGACATTTTCAGATTTGATTGTAACTTATAGTTCTTGTGAGGTACAGTGGTTTTTCTACTTGTTGAATTTTTATTTTTATTCAGTGGAAGGTTAAGCTTGTGATTATAAAGCTGAAAGTGTGTCATTGTAAAATTTAGAAGAAAAAAAGAGTGAGAGTGAGTGAAGGAGAGTAGGGTAGGAAGTAGCATGCTCTTGAAACTGTATATATGAAATACATGAAATTTGTTCCCTTTTTATAAATAAAAATGTAAAAAATAAATTGTCATAACTTGTGTTTCTGCTTATTTAAGCTGGGCTCAGCAGGTTGGCTCTGCTTTAGGCTTGATGGCTGAGTAATTCTGCATCTCACTCCAGGTTGTTGGAATGTGTGTTAGATGTGATGGTGGTAATCCATATATTTCAATCCTCCCTGGTTCTTCATATACCCATGAAAGAGGTGTAAAAGAGGAAATATTAACATGTAAGGGATATTTAAGGCCTACTTAGCTTTGAAACTGGCATATACTGTCAATTCTACTTTATTTTATTAGACAAGTAAATCACATGGCCAAACCACAAACTTTAACTTGAACTGAATTATGCCTTGCTCCCAATTCTTATGTTGTAGCCCTACTCCAAAATATAATAGTTTATGAATATAGGGACCTGTATTAGTAGATAGATAGAATTAGATGAGTTCATAAGGTTAGGTCTCCCATGATGGTGTTAATACACTTTTAAAATTTATTTTTATGTATTTGAAAAGCAGAGTTAGAGAGAGAGGTCTTCCATCTGCTGATTGAATCCCTAAATGGCATGCAATGGCCAGGCCAGGACTGAACCAGGGCAAAGCCCTGCTTGGGCCATTTTCTGCCTTCCCAGGCAGGGATCTGGATTGGAAGCAGAGAAACTGCGCCTTGAACTGGTGGTCATACGGAATGACAGTGTTGCAGGTGGCTGCTTAACCCACTGTGCCACAATGCTGCCCCTATTTAATGCCCTTTTAAGAAGCAATACCAGAGTGCTTTCTTCCTCTCTTTGCTATGTGAGGACACAGTGAGAAGGTGGTTATCTGTAAGCCAGAAAGAGAATCTCACCAGAACTTAACTGTACTGGCACCTTGATTTCACATTTCTAGTCTCCAGAACTGTGAGAAAGTATATTTTTATTTTTCAAAATATGTTTTGTTATGGCAGCCCACAATGAATAATCCATACATGATCTATTTAAGAGGAGAACTGTAAAGTTGGCTGATAGCTTTGTGTGGGGAGCAATCCGGACTGGACTAAGTTACTCGAATTAGGACTTATTCTATGCATCTGCTCTCCCACAATATGGCGCTGGGAGAGAAGTAAACAGCTTCCGCACAGCTGCCTCCAGTTCAACCAATTAACTGTAGGACTTGCTCCTGATTGGAGAGCAGCGTACTCAGCCGAGTTGGGATTGGCGGAGGAGGACTATAAAGGAGGAGAGAGACGGCATGCACCAGGAACATCTATGGGGAACATCTAAGGGAACCCGTGCAGCCCCCGAGAAGAGCCGGCCGGCGGAGTGCCGCTCCCCTGCGGAAGTGGGGAATGCGGCCAGGGGGAACTGCCCTTCCACGGAGGTGGAAGGGATAGTAGCCAACCCGGGAAGAACCAGCAGCAAACCCGGGGAGGGCCGAGCAGACAGAAGAACAGCGCAGGGTCCTGTGTTGCTCCTCCACGAAGAGGGGGAGCGACATAATGGTGCCGTGACTCGGATAGGAAACCTAGCTCGGATAGGAAACTTAGAACGGATAGCAAACTTAGGAGGGAAGAAACGGGAAGAACTGGGAAATTACCGGAGAGAGAGACTAGCAAACAGCCTAGGGAAAAGCCGGCCGAAAAGGGTGCCGGAAGAAGCTGTTGAAAGCCTAGGCATAGACTCGGATACGGACTACGGGGGGAAGCTGGGAGAAATCTTTAAGGTCGAAAGCGAAAGTGAAAGCTAGAACAAACAGACTCGGACGCGGACTGTGGGGAGAGGCCAGGAGAAATGAGGGAGGAATATCGTTGGAGGAAAGCTTGGGGAAACATACCGGGTAGAGAAAAATGTTAGGGAAATTGAAGCCGCGGGGGGCAGGCCAAGGCGGAGACGAAAGCCACTTTGGGGTTCTCAAGTTAGCCCGGGAATAGGGGGCGAAAAGTTGAAACCAGAAGCTGAGACGTAAGCCAGATTGGGATCCGTCTGATTAGCCCGGGGAGCAAAGGACGGGAAGCCAAATCGTGGGGCGGAGACGTACGCTGGG
The DNA here is from genome assembly GCF_964237555.1 of Oryctolagus cuniculus. NCBI lineage: Eukaryota > Metazoa > Chordata > Mammalia > Lagomorpha > Leporidae > Oryctolagus > Oryctolagus cuniculus. The sequence goes on along the minus strand of NC_091442.1, from coordinate 102,887,468 downwards.
TTGAATTCGCCAGGCTAGCCCGGGGAACTTAGATTGAATCCTAGTGGCGGAGACGCAAGCTACGCTGTGTTACTCGCGGAAGCCGCCGCGTGCAGAGAGAGCACGGGGCGTGAATAGATAGGGAACGCTGGCGTAGGCCGTGGTTCAGACGCGAAAGGGTTAAGCGTGGAGACCGCGGACCGCGCAAAGCCGGGAAGCCGCGCAGAGAGGCGCGCGGGCTGAAGCGGCGCAGAGCCGGGAACCCGCCGGCGGGGCGAGGTGCCGGAAAGCCGCAGGGATAAGAGAAACAGAAGTTTGGAAGTGAAGTAAAAGAGAAATGGGAATGCTGGAAGATAGAAGTGAAATGGGAGAAATAGAAATGCCCGGAGATAGAGAAATAGAGAAAAATGAGGCCTCCCCTCAACATGCCAATTAGAAGGCTTGGATTCGGTCTGCCCGATTAGTGAGGCGATGAGTACCTGGGCGGCTAGCCGCAGGTCACCGAAGACAGGCACGAATTAACATCAGTAAGGCTTCCCCACAATACAACAATATTAAGCTTGGATTCGGTCTGCCTGATTTAAGGCGGTAAGCGCCAGCAAAGCTCGACCAGAGTATGAGCTGCAGGTCACCGAAGATAGGCACGAACCAACACTAATAAGTCTCCCCCACAATAAGGCAATGAGAAGGCTTGGATTCGGTTTTCCTGATTGATAGGACTTGTAAGAGCCTGTGGCAACTCTAGCAAGTAGAGCAGAGTGTGTTCCGCGGGACACCGAAGACAGGCGCGTATCAACGCTAAAAAATAAAAAGAAAGGGGGATCTGTGGGGAGCAATCCGGACTGGACTAAGTTACTCGAATTAGGACTTATTCTATGCATCTGCTCTCCCACAATATGGCGCTGGGAGAGAAGTAAACAGCTTCCGCACAGCTGCCTCCAGTTCAACCAATTAACTGTAGGACTTGCTCCTGATTGGAGAGCAGCGTACTCAGCCGAGTTGGGATTGGCGGAGGAGGACTATAAAGGAGGAGAGAGACGGCATGCACCAGGAACATCTATGGGGAACATCTAAGGGAACCCGTGCAGCCCCCGAGAAGAGCCGGCCGGCGGAGTGCCGCTCCCCTGCGGAAGTGGGGAATGCGGCCAGGGGGAACTGCCCTTCCACGGAGGTGGAAGGGATAGTAGCCAACCCGGGAAGAACCAGCAGCAAACCCGGGGAGGGCCGAGCAGACAGAAGAACAGCGCAGGGTCCTGTGTTGCTCCTCCACGAAGAGGGGGAGCGACAGCTTTGGAGTGAGGTGAGACCAGACTGCAGCAGCCCAAGCCACTGGCAATAAAGCTGTGGGAAGAGCCTGTTGTGGGCCCAGCTTGGAGCCCTGTGGGGGACAGTGTACTTGCCAACCTAGAGGGGAAAAAAAGGGAGCACATTTCTTTGTCCCCAGCCACCTGGCACCAGTGTCTTGTAACTGGCCTAGAGAGGGTAGGTGCCATTTTGAACATAAGTAACAGCTATGCCAACTGTCTGCATGCCTAACAACCAGCTGAGAGGAGATGCCTGAGTCTGGCTGGGAGAATTGACAGGGGCCTTGGTGCTTGTGACTGTGGGAACCTTGTGTGCTGGGACTGTGAAAACACTGGGGCTGAGTGGAAGGGTACAGGGTATGGCTGGGACTTTGGGTAGTCACTGTGGGCAACTCCACATGTTTGGGGCTCTCTGATTTCTTGGTGAGCATCATTGCTGCACGATCTGTGTTCACACCAAGGACTACAAGCATTCTTTGTGTGGTTCTTATGGCAATGCAGATGAAATTGTACCCACTGGAACTGGCACCCAGGCATTGAGAAGAGGAGATAAGCATGAGAATACATCAATAAATCAGAACAAAACTCCCCTTTCATAAAAAAAAAAAAAGATTTACCAAGCCCAACTTAGCTGTTACCTTGGACACTCCCCTCACTCTGGAGCACTGAACAGAGCTCCCTGACCATACCAAGCACACGCCTCTAGGATATTTACTGAAAGGGTGGACACTCCACTAAACCACAGCAGCACAGTCCAAAGATGAAAGCCATCAAAGGTGAAAAAAAAAAACCCAAGAAGTATCAATAAAAATGCTTAATAGTAAGTGAAGCAATTAAAGAAACAAGAATAAGGAAGACAACATGGTGCCCCCAAAAGAACACAACACTTTAATACTAGAATTTGAAGATGAAGAGATTGATGAAATGCCAGAAACGGAATTCAAAAAATTGATTGTAGGCTTACTTAGAGGTAATCAGAAGCAATATCATGAACTAAACAAATCTGTACATGACATGAATGAAATTTTTTCTTGCAAAACATTTTAAAGAGAAAATGAAGTATTGGAAATGGAGAATTCAATAGAAAAAATGAAAAATGCAGTGGAGAGCCTTAACAGACTGAATGAGGCAGAAGAGTATCTGAGAAGACAAATCTCTGGAAGTATTACAGTCAGACCAAAAAAAAAAGAAATTACACTAAAAAACAGTGCCAGAGACTTATGGGATAATATCAAACAATCCAACATGTAGATATTAGGAGTTCCTAAAAGCATGGACAGAGAGAATGTATTAGAAGGCCTCTATAGGGAAATAGATACAGAAAACTTCCCTAATTTAGAGAAAGAAAGGGACGTCCAAGTATATGAAGTACATAAAACTAATAGACATGACCAGAAAATATCTTCAGTATGACACATTGTGGTGAAACTCTCTACAGTAAAATATAAAGAAAAGATGCTAAAATATGCATGAGAGAAATGTCAGATTACTTTCAGAGGATTTCCAATTAGACTTACAACTGACTTCTCATCAGAAACCCTACAGGCCAGGAGAGAATGGATAGATATAGTCCAAGTCTTAAGAGAAAAAAACTGTCAACCGAGAATACTGTACCCTGCACAGCTCTCATTTATAAATGAAGGTGAAATAAAGACCTTCCATAACAAACAGAAATTGAAGAACTTGTTATCATTCCTCCAGCGTTACAAAGTTGCTTAAGGATGTGCTACACACAGAACATGGTCATCACTATGAGAGAAGGTGAAAGAAGTAAAAGTAAAAGTAAATCCAAACTATACAATAGGAATATTTATGGAAAAATGTAAGGGCCGTGTCATTACTTTTTAGTAGTCACCTTGAATGTAAATGGCATTATCTCTCCAGTTAAAAGATAGACTGGCTGCATGGATTAAAAAATAAGACTCATCTATTTGCTGCCTACAAAAATTACATCTTGCTAACAAGGATACAAACAGTTTGAAAGTGAAAGGACAGGGGGCTGGCGCTGTGGCACAGTGGGTTAAAGCCCTGGCCTGAAGCACCGGTATCCCATATTGAAGAACAAAAATCATATGATTATCTCAATAGATACAGAGAAAACATTTGATGAAATACAGCATCCTTTCATGATGAAAACTTTAAGCAAATTAGGTATAGAAGGAACCTTCCTCAACACAATCAAGGCAATTTATGCCAAACCCACAGCCAGCATTTTATTGAATGGGGAAAAGTTGGAAGCATTCACACTGAGATATGGAACTAGACAAGGATACCACTCTCACCTTGCTATTCAATATAGTCCTGGAAGTTTTAGCCAGAGCCATTTGGCAAGAAAAAGAAATCAAAGGAATACAAATAGGGAAGTAGGAAGTCAAACTATCCCTATATGTTAGATGACATAATTCTATATTTAGGGGATCCAAAAGACTCCTTTAATAAACTATTGGAACTCTTATAAAAGAGTTTGTGAAAGTGGCAGTATATAAAATCAACACAGAAGTCAGTAGCCTTTGTATACACAGACAACCATGACTGAGAAGGAACTTCTGAGGTCATTCCAATGCATAATAGCTACAAAAAATAAAAAAACCATGGAATAAATTTAACCAAGGATATGAAGTATCTCTATGATGAGAATTAAAAAACATAGAAGAAGCAAGTAGAAGAAGACACACACCAAAAAATGGAAAAATCTTTCATGTTAATGGATTGGAAGGATCAATATCATCAAAATGTCCATACTACCAAAAGCAATTTACAGATTCAATGAGATGCCAATCAAAATACAAGGACATTCTTCTCAGATAAAAAAAATGATGCTGAAATTCATATGGAAACATAGGACACCCCGAATAGTTAAATCAATCTTGTACAACAACAACAAAAAAGCCAGAGGTATCACAACACCAGATTTCAAGACACCGTACAGGGCAGTTACAATCCAAACAGCCTGGTACTAGCACAAAAATAGATGGGTAAACCAATGGAACAGAATAAAAACAACAGAAGTCAACTCATGCTCCTATAGCCAACTTATCTTTGACAAAGGAACTAAAGTAAATCACTGGGTCAAGGACAGTCTCTTCAAAAAATGGTGCTGGGAAAACTGGATCGCCACATGCAGAGGTGTGAAGCAAGATCCCTACCTTACACCTTAAACAAAATCCACTCGAACTGGATCAAAGAACTAACTCTATGATCCGATACCATCAAATTATTTGAGAAGATTGGTGAAAGCCTGCCAGACATTGGAATAGGCAAAGAGTTCTTGGAAAAGACCCCAGAGGCACAGGCTATCAAAACCAAAATTGACAAATGGGATTTCATCAAATTGAGAATTTTTCTGCATTGTAAAACAAACACTCAGCAAAGTGCAGAGGCAGCCAACAGAGTGGTAAAAATATTTGCAAACTATGCAACTGATAAATGATTAATGTCCAGTATATATAAACAGCACAAGATACTCAACAACAACTAAACAAAGAACCCAGTTAAGAAATGGGCAAAGGACTTAAACAGGCATTTTTCAAAAGAGGAAATCTAAATGGCCAACAGACACATGAAAAAATGCTCAGGATCATTAGCCATCAGGGAAATGCAAATCAAAACCCCAATGAGTTTTCACCTCACCCTTGTTAGAAATACTTTTATACAGAAATCAGCAAACAACAAATGCAGTGAGGGTGTGGGGAAAAGGTACCTTAATCCACAGGTGGTGCAAATGTAAACTGGTTTAGCCATTGTGGAATACAGTATGGAGATACCTCAGAAATCTAGAAATGGACCTACCATATGACCCAGCCATCCCACTCCTGTCAGTTTACTCCAGGGGAATGAAATCAGCATATGAAAGAGTTAACTGCACCCCCATGTTTATTGCAGTTCAATTCACAATAGCTAAGATATGGAATCAACCCAAATGCCCATTAACTGAAGACTGGATAAAGAAATTATGGGATATGTACACCATGGAAAACTACACAGTGGTTAAAAAATGAAATCCTGTTATTTGCAACAAAATGGATGAAACTGGAAAACATATTTAGTGAAATATGAGTCCAGATGTGATAACTAGTAGAGCACCTAATCTGTAAGAGTGAAATTGACACTTTGAGATGCAGTGACTTTTGGACAAGCCTTGTCTCAACTGTTGAGGAACAGTTTTTTTTTTTTTTATACAATTTGTTGAACTCTTCACTTAGTATAATTGTATAAAGTTAATTAAAATCCTAGTAAAAAATAAAAATAGGAGTAGGAGAGGGAGGAGGTAGAGAGGTGGGAGTATAGATGGGAGGGCAGGGATAGTGGGAAGAAACCATATATTCTTAAAGTTGTATTTATGAAATACATAAAGTTTATAAATGGTTTCTGGGGAAAAAAGTTGCCTGATAATGGTCACTGATAGAGGGAAGAATGGAGAATTGGAAAAATGCAGTTTGTCACAGGTTTGAGTAATATCATCTCCTCTCCTTTCCTTACCCAGAGCCATTTCCCCCTAATCTTTTGATTATTATTCAGCCTACATGTGTGTCATTACAAGTTAAGTAGTTCTTTCATAAAGAAGAATCCCCAGCTGTCTAAATGAGGTAACACAACCAGAGTTTATTTCTACTTTTTTGCAAATGTAATGTGGAGCTGGGTAATCCTTCATGGTAGCTTCCCTCCTGGTATTTGCTTTGTATGCCACTCTTCATCCTTGACACCTCCATGTTAACGAATATTTGTCATGGTAGGATTGAGAGCAGGGGAGACACATCACTAATTGTGTGCTTTGGCCCTGAAGGGACACTCTACCATTCCTGTGTACCCAGCAGTAGACAAGTTCCATGTATTGGTGAATGTTAGTTGACTTCTGCTCTTACCTTCACAGGCTGCAGTTTCCTTCCTTGGGTTCCATTTCTTTGTTTAGTGAGAAAGGTGAGTGAGAGGACTTTCTGCAGAGATACTCTGTATTGAAATTCCACCATCAGTCTTGCAGCTCCCTTCAATTTGCCAGCTTGGTGCTCTGAATGTAGTGTCCATGACCTCCACCTAAGTCATCCTACTTCATGAGAAATTTCTGGGAATCCTGAAGATCTGGGTAATGATACAGTGAGACAGTTACTTCTGAAGAATGAAGTATGTCCATCTTAATTTGGTAATTTGGTGTCTGAAGTTTTCTAATTCTATCCCCAAATTAGTCACAGCAGAGAAATTTAGAAAATTAGGACTAAGAGGCCATAGATGTGGGAGCACAAAAAAAGTAATAGTGACATGTGAGAGCAGCAGGACGCTGAGGGAATGTTACATTAGTAAGGAGTTAAGATGTCAGTGAGCAATGAAGCAGTGAAGACAGCTAGCGTAAACTATTGTTTTGAAGTCTAATTGTGAAGGAAAAGAAAGTGATGAGACAGTAACTTGAGAATTACAGAAGGAGAAAATGATTTTTTAGACTAAGGCAAGATGATATGAGTATGATTTAAATTGGAGAGAAAACAGGAGGGAGTTTATGAAAATACTTCTTTTACTTCTGCCTCTTTGATTGCTTTCTTCTATCTTGGTTTGATTTTTTCCCCCGATTTTCTCTTCCTTCTTTTTACCACATCCCTTTTCTCTATTTTTTTGACAGGCAGAGTGGACAGTGAGAGAGAGATGGAGAGAAAGGTCTTCCTTTGCCGTTGGTTCACCCTCCAATGGCCGCCGCAGCTAGCGCACTGCGCTGATCCGAAGGCAGGAGCCAGGTGCTTCTCCTGGTCTCCCATGGGGTGCAGGGCCCAAGCACCTGGGCCATCCTCCACTGCACTCCCTGGCTACAGCAGAGAGCTGGCCTGGAAGAGAGGCAACCGGGACAGAATCTGGCGCCCCGACCGGGACTAGAACCCGGTGTGCCGACGCCGCAAGGCGGAGGATTAGCCTAATGAGCCACGGCGCCGGCAATCCCTTTTCTCTTTAAATGTGGATAGTCTTCAAGGTTCTACCTATACCACCCTTATCTTTTCCACTCTGAACTTCAGCTTACATATTTGTGCCAAATGCTTCCCAAATCATAAGCCATGGCCTCTGTTCTGTTCTCCAGTCTTGAAATTGGAACCACTGAATGTTATTACTTGGATATTCTTCACAAAGCTGATATATCAACAACTGTCTATGTAATTTGTTCTACCCATATTGTCCTCTAATGGTGTTGACATTTTCTTGGTTACCTGTACTCAAAACTTAAAGAGGTCTTGACTTCTTCCTTTCATCATTTACCATATGTTCAGTCAATTTTCCCCATGAAAATGAAAGACTGTCAACTCTTACAGGTAAAGGCCTATGGCTTATTTACGTTTCCCTCTGGCAGAATCTACTAGTGTCTGGTAAATACATAGTAAGTGCTCAAAAGATGTTTGTTGAGTGAGTACCTGATTGCCCTATTGATTTTATTTGTGTAATATTCCTGTGGTTGTATTTTTTACTTCTTATTCCCATTCCTTTTATTCTAGTCCACATTTTTGTTAGTTTTTATCTCAATTGCTACAATAAATTTATTGATTGCCTTTCTTGTAACATTTTTGGATTCTACCATATGTATTGCTTTTATATATACTTTATAAAGCACAAACTTAATTATGTTGTTATACTCCATAAAAATCTTGAATGACTCCTTATTGTCAACAAAATTAATATTCCTCAGTTTTCAAGGTTCTCTGATTTCATCCTAAATTATCTTTTGATATTTGTATTCCACCCCCCATTTTAACTAGGCAAATTGAATTACTTGTCCTGTTTTATTTATTTATTTGAAAGGGAGGGAGGGACAGAGAGAGAGAGGGAGACGAAGAGAGGGAGGGAGAGGGAAGGGAGGGAGAGGGAGAGGGAGAGATCTTCCTTCTGCTGGTTTACTCACCAAATGGCCTTAACTGACAGAGGTGGGCCAGGCTAAAGCCAGAAACCTGGAGCATCATCTGAATCGCCCCCACAGGTGCAGAGTCCCAAGCACTTGGGCCATAATTCACTGCCTTCCCAGGTGTGTTAGTGGGGAGCTGTATTGGAAGTGGGGCAGCCAGGACTTGAATTGGCCCCCATATAGGATGCCTACATCAAGTCGGAGGCTTAACCCCCTAAGCCACAATGCCAATCCCTGTCCTGTTCTTTCCTGCCTCTGTTTATTCCTTTATTGAATACTTGTTGAATGTCCTGTGCCAGATTCTCTGAAAAGTACTAAGGAAACCATTGAATACAGTGACATTCTCAGCCCTTGCAGAACATGAAGGTCAGTCAGGAGAGAGATTTGAAATCTGAAACTACAGGCATAATTATTTCATTGCTACTATGAAGACATATGCCATCCATACTTTTGAAATGAAATCTACCTTATCTGCATTTTAAAATGCTTTTATTTATTCATTTATTTTAAAGATTTATTTACTTGAAAGAGTTACAGAGAGATGGTGAGACAGAGAGGTCTTCCAATTGCTTGTTCACTCCCCAGGTGGCTGCAACAGCTGGGGCTAATCAGGGCTGAAGCTAAGAGTTTCATCTGGATTTCCCACATGGAAGCAGGGACCAAACACTTGTGTCATCCTCCACTGCTTTTTCCCGGGCCATTACCTGGGAGGTGAGTTGGAAGTGGAGTGGCCAGGACTTGAACTAGCACCCGTATAGGATGCCAGTGTCACAGGCAGTGCCCTAATCCGCTATGCCATAATACTGGCCCTAATATCCTGGGTTTTAAAATCCAACTAAAAGTTTCTTCTTTTGTGATGCCTTCCCTTATCTCAGTGGGACGCTGTCTTTCTCAGAGTAAACTCTGGTACCACTTTATCTTCTTGTGACTCATGGTGTACTTCATATTATTATGTGTGAATATGCTTTCTCTTACAAGGTATTTACATTGTTAGGAGATCTTAACCACCTTCAAGTCCATCTTGCATATTTGAGTATCTTTCTCATAGTAAGTTGGATGCATTAGTGGGCTTTATTATGGGTCAGTCTTTTCAAATATTTAAGTATCATGACCTTTTTTTTTTTTTGCTTTGTGCTGTGGGCTATATGTTTGTTTATATGTTTGATTCACCAGTTATTACTAGAAGTATCAGGTAAGAGACCAGTTTGTGAATAATGTCCAAGACTTAGGCAAGAATAGACAGCTATAGTTTATCTTTGTTTATCTTTAATCTGTCTAGTTTTTTACCTTAGCCAAAAGCCATGCAAGTATTTTTTTTTTTTGCTTTTGTCTTCCATATTCTGTTTTTTAACATTATTACACTGAGTGCATCATTGTATCTGGAAGACATATTGGTTTGCATTATAGCACATTTCATTTATTCTCACGCCCTATTTAGGACATTGTTGCATCAGCCATAGGGCTGACCCAGATGCTCACAATTAGGGCATTCAGAAATACCTTGAGGCACTGTGGGGTATAGATCAAGCAGTGCTTTCCAAAATCGTCTCTGGGTATGTACTCAGACTTGGCTTAGAGTAAACGTATATTCTTTCCAATTATTATGCTTTTATTTCCTTCAACTTTTGGAAATGTACTTATGTATTTATGAATGTTACAGGAATGATTTTTTGTGAGACAACCATTAATAGTTTACCTAAATTGTCAATGAAAATATATTTTAATGTTAATGATTTTCAGAAAGCCTTTTTAGCACTGCATATAATTAAAGGAAATTGAAAAAACCTCTTACATATGCAAAGTTCATTTTATTAGCTGCCTACTTGGAAATAGGTTATGATTTTACTTTCCTTCTACATAGAAAGATTAAATAATATAACAGTGAATGTCCTTTTACAAAGGAGAAAACTACATTACTCTAGTCATGTTTTGTCACACTTTTTGTGTTTTACAATAAGTAACTAACTGACTTTACTCTTTAAAAAGTGGGCATTAAATAAGTACAGTGACAGCAGAGTATTTTTTCTGCCTCTCACTGTTGAATAATAAAGAAATAAATCTTGCTAATTGTTTGTGTTTAGTTACATTTATGATCCTACTAAAATTGTGCTAATATATCACTTCCATTCCTTGTTTGGAAGCATTTGTAATACAGTGAGTCTGTGATGATGGGGTTTTTGAGAAATGATGTTAAGAACCTTGAGATGATATGTACACTTCCTCTGGTTCATTTGTAATGAATATATGTTCCCAAACAGTGACTAAGAAAAGGTGCTTTATAGATAGGAAAGCAAATAGCAATATTACACTAAGAGGTATATATTTTTACTTTCTTTAAGTAAGTGGTAATGACAGTTTTCCACATCTTAGGCTTGCTTTCCCCACCAGCCTCTGTGGCATTCATTGACCCTTAAATTTTTCCTTTTAAATTTATTGGCTCTGGTGGCTCATTCTAAGCATATAGTTAATAAATGGAAAATTCTTGCTCTCTGAAAAGCTACAAGGTAAGAATAAGCAGGTGAAAATTTTAGTTACTGGTTTGTTAATCAGACAGCAAGATTGGCCATTCTGGTAACATTGATAGCTTACGTCTTAGAAAAGATTGTGTGTGTGAATGATTGTGGTGTGTAGGTGGGAATTTCATATTGCCAGTGGTCTGATAATTTAGGATATTTGAACTTACATGACTTGTTATCAACTTTAATAATATAAGAAGGAAAGTATATTACCATCAACTTAGTGACTTAATAACACCTACTTATTGTCTGTTTGCCAGGTATGTAGGCATAGCTCACCTGAGTTCTCTGCTCAAGATTTCACAGACTTTCAGTCAGCATGTTTTCCAGGATTCAATTCTTAGCACAGGCTTGACTGGTGAAGGAGATGTTTCTAACATTACTTAGGTAGTTGGCAGAATTTAGTTACCTGAGGTTGTAGGACTAAGGGTTTTACTTTCTTGCTGGCTTACAGCTTGGGGTCAGTTTCAGTAACTAGAAAGCTCCAACAGTTTCCGACCACATGGCATTCCTCATAAGTGGATATTTCTTTTAATTTTTTAATTTTAGAAGTAGACACAGAGAGTGACACATAGGAGAAGGAGAGAGTGAATGCAAGAGTGCGAAAGACCCCTTTACCTGCTGGTTCATTTCCCAGATGCCCACAACATCCAGGCCAGTGCTAGAAATTGAAAACTAGTCTAGGTCTTCCATGTGGGTGATAGGAACACAAGTACTTGAGCCATCACCACTGCTTGCTAGGGTCTGTCTTAGTAGGAATCTGGAATCAACAGAGCTAGGAATCGAACTCAGGTATTCTGAAATGGGACAAAAGTGTTTTTGTTGGCATTTTAAGTGCTAGGTTAAAAATGCACCCCAGGACATTTCTACCTCTGAGATTTGGGTTCCTATATACAGGTTACTCTTGAATAGAGTGAGGGATGCTGCATTAGGGATGCCAACACCCTGTGCAGTTGAAAATCTACATTTAACTTAAAATTTTGACCTTTAATAACAGGAGCCTTTAAAAAATTAAGTTGTAGGGGCTGGTGCTGTGGTGCAGTGGGTTAATGCCCTGGCCTGAAGCACTGGCATCCCACATGGGCGCCGGTTCAAGTCCTGGCTGCTCCACTTCCGATCCAGCTCTCTGCTATGGCCTAGGAAAGCAGTAGAAGATGGCCTAAGTCCTTGGGCCCCTGCACCTATGTGGGAGACCTGGAGGAAGCTCCTGGCTCCTGGCTTCAGATCGGCGCAGCTCCGGCTGTTGTGGCCAATTGGGGAGTGAACCAACGGATGGAAGTCCTATCTTTCTCTGTGTAACTCTTTCAAATAAATAAATAAACCTTTTAAAAAAATTAAGTTGTAAACTTTTTTGCAACTTAAAAATGAAACCATTAAAATCTAAACTTGAATGGATATGAAACACGTCTTTAAAAGTGTATTAAGTAAAATCAAGTTTAAAAAAACAAAGGTGGGTATTGTGACTTAATGGGTTAAGCCACTGCTTGGGTTGCCCACATCTCACACTGGGATGCCTAGGTCAAGTCTTGACTACTACTATTCCAATTCAGCTTCCTGTTAATGCGCACAGGAGGAGGCAGCAGTTGATGATATTTCAAGTGTTTGGGCCCCTCCTAACCATGTGATAGATCAGCAGATGGAAGATCTCTCTCTCTCTCTCTCAGTGTGTGTGTGTCTGTCTCTGTCTCTCTAGCTTTTAAGTAGATGAAAATAAATAAACATTAAAACAGATCATTACCAAAAAGAGATGCCTTTAGGTAAAATAATAAACCCCCCATGCTGCATAGATAACACAAAGAGTTCTAATTATCTGGTCATTGGAAAAAAAAGTCAGGGGAGAAAAAAAGGAGCCACTTAAGATTTTCAGCTTCAGTCTGTATTCATTTATTTTTGCTGCAGTTTCATACTTATTTTTCCTGTTGTATGGTTGGATGATGGTAGAGATGATAAACTGGTATTTAACTTAGCTCTTGACCTGCTCAGCCTTGGTAGTGAACACATTCTCAGCTAGTAGACCATCCACTTTTGCTCCTTTGTCATCTTTTGGTGTAGGGTTTTCTGGGCATCTGCAGTAGTGATTCAAATGGCAGAGGTATTGGCATTGAGGTGACTGCTGACCTTGGATTCATCTCTTTGATTTTTTTTTGTCATCTTCATTACCATCCTCTGATGGTACCCCTTGAATATGTATATTTTCTGTCTTACTAGGCTACCTTCTTCTCCTTTACCCTGCTTGTTAGCTCCATCCATCACATGTTCCTGTGCAGGATGGAATACCATTGTTGATCCACATGGAGAATCTACATATAACAGGGTCTTCTCATATAGTAGGGTGGGAACCTTTGCTTGGCCTTGACTTTCAGAAGCACTCTATGATCCTTCATTCTTTTCCCCACTTTCACTATTCTGCTAACTGGGTCCCTTCAATGTGGACAGTGTCTGTAATGTGATATGTATATTTACTGTGTTGAACTGGAACTTCACTGGTGCCTGTAACATTTGCTTCTCCTGCCCCCCTTTCTCATTTATCAACACCAAACTCCACTGTCTTTCCATTTCCTTTACTGTGAAGGTATTTCCTGGGGTTATGTACAGCAGGTTGATATAAAAAAAAAAATCTTCCTAGATGCGATTCCTGTTGATGAAACCAGATGCATTTCTTACCCTGGGCTGTTCTCTTCCCAAAACCCTTCTTTCAATGCACTGCTGATATAAGGCCACCTGGGTCACCACTCCCTGTGCTGCTGTCCATGGAGATGGTCTTGGTGTTGGCAGTTCTGAAGGTGGGTGCAGTGGGAATCATGGTGGGAGTTTGGGATGGAGAAGCCCATTGCTGTTGGGTGTTGTTGATCATTGTTATGTTGATGGTACCTGGAAGGGTTTCAGCAGCTATGGCTCTTCCCAAGGTGTCATGGTAACCAGGACAGCTGCAGAGGTGGGCTGCTTAGGGCTCTCTTGGGTCTGCTATCTGTGCCTGCTACTGATCAAACTCTGTGTATAACTTTATTGTTTTAATTAATTAATTTTTTTGTGTGTATAACTTTTAACTTCCCCAAAACTTAACCACTGATGTCTTGCTGTTGACCAAGGTCTTAGTGATAAACAGTTGATTAACATGTATTTTATGTTACATGTATTATGAATGGTGAAAAATATGGGATAACTGCAAAAGATCACTTTTTTACTGCCAATTGCAATTTATTGGAAAGATGAGCTGCTCACCTCGAGATGGTTAGGGTTACACTTGCCTTTGGCAGATAGGTACAAAAAGATCTTCCATCTGCTGGGTCACTCTCCAAATGCTCACCACAGCTAGAGCTGGGCCAGGTTGAAGCCAGAAGTCTGGAACTGAGTTTGAGTTTCCCATGTGGGTGGGAGGGACCCAAGTACTTGAACCATCTCCTGTAGCATTAGCAGGAAGCTGGAATTAGGAGCAGAGACTTAAACCCAGAAACTCTGGTATGAGATGTGGGCATCCCAACTGACATATTTTTTTTGAAAGATATTTTATTTATTTGAAAGAGTTATATAGAGAGAGGTAGAGACAGAGAGAGAGAGGTCTTCCATCTTCTGGTTCAATCCCCAGATGGCTGCAATGGCCTGAGCTGTGCCAGTCTGAAGCCAGGAGCCAGGAGATACTTCTGGATCTCCCACGTGGGTGCAGGGGCCCAAGGACTTGGGCCATCTTCTACTGCTATCCCAGGCCATAGCAGAGAGCTGGATCAGAAGAGGAGCAGCAGGGAATAGAACCAGCGCCTATATGTGATGCTGGCGCTTCAGGCCAGGGCGTTAACCTGCTGAGTTACAGTGATGGCCTCAGTTCACAATCCAACTGATGTCTTAATCAGTGTGCCTGACACCTGGCTGTTAATACTGCATCTTTACATTTGTTCAAATTTCTGTTTATAGCAAATGATGCATGTGCAATTTGTGTTTGTGTGCATACATTTTTGTAAGTTTTAAATTTTCTTAGTGTCTATCTTATTGTAGTAAATGTTAAACTGTATCTATATCTATTTTATGTACTCAAGACATACCTAACTTGTTCTTGATTTTTAAAAATATTTCTAAGCTACATAGTTCACCTGTAGTTTCCTTAGCTTGCCACAAATCTTCAAAACAAAACAAAATGAAACCAGTGCATATACACACAAGAAACTCAAATCCATGCTGTTCAGAGGTCAACTTTAATCTTATTCAGCATTATAGAAATATTAATTATGTGTTTACTTACCTCCATATTGGTGTGGAACCAACTTTTTGCTATATAAAAGCTATGCTGTTTGTAATTCTTCTTTCCTGGATACTTAAGATGAAGGGTAGATAAGTATAGAATACTACAAAAATGCTTTTTTAGCATGAACTCATATAAGGCCAGAGAAGTAGTATCAGTAGAGGGAAAAATATGCTAAATGTTTGTGGAGTCAGAGACAAAGGCAGGAGAGGCAGGAAAAGAGAGGTTTTCTTCTGCTGGTTCATACCCCACATGGCTGCAATGACCAGGGCTGGGCCAGGCAGAAGCCAGGAGCCAGATGCTACTTCTGGGTCTCCCACATGGGTATAGAGATCCAAGCACTGGGGCTATCTTCTGCTGCTTTCCCAGGTCCATTAGCAGGGAGCTAGATTGGAAGTGGAGCAGCTGGGACTTTAACCAATACCCAAACAAAATGCTGGCATTGCAGGTTGTGGCTTTACATGCTATGCCACAATACTAGCCCCAATATTAATCTTTTTTAGAAAGATTTTATTTATTTGAGGGGTAGGATTTTAGACACACACACACACACACACACACACACACACACGGAGAGAGAGAGATAGGTCCTCCATCCATTGGTTCATTCCCAAGATGGCAGCAACAGCTGGAGCTGATTCAATCCAAAGCCAGGAGCCAGGAGCTTCTGCGTCTCCCATGTGGGTACAGAGACCTGTGTGCTTCGGCAATCTTCCACTGCTTTCCCAGGCCACAAGAAAAGAGATGGATTGAAAAAGGAGCATCTGGACTCTGGCCTCAGAATTAGCCCTTAAGGCTTTCGGATCTGGCTGAAGAGTCCATGAGAGTATTTTAGGCGTGGAAAGCCAAGACACTGGCAAAAACAAACAAACAGCAAACACCTAAATGAAAGATCTCCACGAGTGAGATCCCAGTGGAAAGAACGGGCCATCAAAGAAGGAGGTACCTTTCTCTGAAGGGAGGACAGAACTTCCACTTTGACTATGACCCTGTCGGAATAAGATTGGAGTCGGCGAACTCAAAAGGCTTCCATAGCCTTAGTAACTCATGACAAGAGCCTAGGGTGATTACTGACGCCATAAACAAGAGTGTCAATTTGTTAAGTCAACAATAGGAGTTACTGTGCACTTACTCCTCATGTAGGATCTCTGTCCTTAATGTTTTGTTCAATGTGAATTAATGCTATAACTAGTACTCAAACAATATTTTACACTTTGTGTTTCTGTGTGGGTGCAAACTGTTGAAATCTTTACTTAATATACGCTAAATTGATCTTCTGTATATAAAGAGAATTGAAAATGAATCTTGATGTGAATGGAAGGGGAGAGGGAGCGGGAGAGGGGAGGGTTGTGGGTGGGAGAGAAGTTATGGGGGGGAAAAGCCATTGTAATCCATAAGCTGTACTTTGGAAATTTATATTTATTAAATAAAAGAAAAAAATGACCAATAAAAGAAAAAGCAACACCTGGGACATGAACTGGTATCCATATGGTATGCCAGTGCTGCAGGTGAAGGCTTAGCCTATGCCACAGTGCTGCCAGCCCCTCTCCCCGTAGTAGTCTTTTCCACTGTCATCCATTACCCTAATCAGAGGCCAACCAAGGGAACTTCCTTATCTTGGACTTCAACCTCCAAAATTTTGATCCAAATAATGCCTTTCTCCTTATAAAGTTAGTTGCCTTAGGTTTTAGTACCAAAAAACTAATACAATGATATTGCCAGTTAGTAAAATAAACCTTGCTATAAATTGTTATCACTAATAGCCATAGAATAGACACTTTCCAAGTGGAGGATGATCCTCAATTGTCACTGCAATTATGCATATACGTTTTACAAGTAGTATCATCTTGAAATATGGAGGGAAAAGTTAACTGAGTTTTGGCATAGCTTTGGAGAATTTTTGTTCTCATCTTCTATTACCACCTATGCTAAGCAGAATTCTAAGATGACTGCCATGATTTCCATCCAGGAGTACACATCCTGTAAAATCCTGTTTTTTTGAGTGTGGGCAGAACTTGTGAATATGACATGTCATCACACCTGTGATCAGGTTATCAAACAGTCAATTTTAAGCCAATCAAAAGAGACAAGTTAGAAATGGATTGAAGCCTGCAGTCAGGAGGGCCTAGTTAGGGAAACACTTGGCAAGGAATTGTGGGTAACATCTAGAAGCCAAGAGTGGCTCCGGATGGACAGTCAGCAGGACAACTGGTGGTGGTGAGATATGAGTCTTCCAAGTGCAAGGAAATTAATTCCACCAACAAGCAGTGATCTTGGAAGAGGACTCCATGCATTAGAAACAAACCATAGCTCTAGGGGACTCCTTGTTTTCAGCCTGGTGAGACCCTGAACATGGGTTCTAGCTCACTTAGATTTCTGACCATAGAATTTATGAGATGATAAATTTGTATTGTGGCTGGCAGCATGGCTCACTTGGCTAATCCTCCACCTGCGGTGCTGGCACCCCGGGTTCTAGTGCCGGTTGGGGTGCCAGATTCTGTCCTGATTGTTCCTCTTCCAGTCTAGCTCTCTGCTGTGTCCCGGGAAGACAGTAGAGGATGGCCCAAGTGCTTGGGCCCTGCACCCACATGGGAGACCTGGAGAAAACACCTAGCTCTTGGCTTCGATCGGCTTAGCACGGCCATTTGGGGGGTGAACCAACGGAAGACCTTTGTCTCTCACTGTCTAACTCTGCTGTGGGGAGCAACTCGGACTAGACTGTTACTGGAATTAAGACTTATTCTATGCATCTGCTCTCCCACAATATGGCGCTGAGAAGGGAGTAACAACTTCTACGCAGCTGCCTCTCGCCAACTTGAGTGATGACCTGCAGGAGCTGATCCTGCTCCTGATTGGAGGAGAGCAGCGTGCTCAGCGTGTGGGTAGCAGAGTTGGGATTGGTGGAAGAGGACTATAAAGGAGGAGAGAGACAACATGCACCAGGAACACCTGAGGAACATCTATCTGAGGAACATCTGAGCAGCCCCCGAGAGCCGGCCAGCGGTGTGCCGCTCCCCCACGGAAGTGGGGAAAGTGGCAGGGGGAACCGCCCTTCCACGGAGGTGGAAGGGACAGTAGCCAACCCGGGAAGAACCAGCAGCAAACCCGGGGAGGGCCAAGCAGACAAAAGAACAGCGCAGGGTCCTGTGTCGTTCCTCCGTGAAGAGGGGGAGCGACACTGCCTGTCAAAAAAGAAATTATATTGTTTTAAGCTGCGCCCTGTACAATAATTTGTTTGTTAGACAGCCATGGAAAAAGAACACACCACCATATATGTGACCTACCCTTCTAAATTTATACTTCCCTAGATATGCCTCATCCTTTCCCAAATTTGTGTCTGTACTTGAGTGTTCTCTTCGATGGACTGACTTCTTTTATATATCTGTTCTAACTTCCATGAAGGCCCGTCTCTGTACCATTTCCTTATTGACTCTTTCCCTGTTTCCTTGTGTAAATGTAAACTCTTTGACCTCTGAATATGTACTGCATTTTTCATGTAGCTTAATATATTTTTTTTGTATAAGAATTATTTGTATACACGGTATACCAGCTAGCTTTTTCATTTTGACAGCAGAATACCTGCGCTGGCTAACTTAGAAAGCTCAGTTTTGGAGGCTCAGAATATAAACAGTATGATACCAACTTTGACTCTGGCAAGGAACCCTGGGTGGATGGTGGAATGTGTACCATGGTGGTGGAAGGGTTGTATGGTGAGCCCAGGAAGCGGAGAGGTTGGGCCCAAACTAAGGCTTTTATAACCACTGCCTCCTGTTAGGCCCCACCATCACAGGTTTCACCACTTTCCAATACTGCTACCCTGGGGTCCAAGCTTCTAACTCCTGGGCCTTTGGGAGACTTTTAACATCCAAACCATAGATCATGGTTTGTATGTTTTATTTTGGGGAGTGAACCAGTGGCTGGAAGATCTTTTTACCTATCTTTCCCTCTCTCTGTGTTGCTCTGCCTTTCAAATAAACAAAATCTTTAAAATTGTTTTTTGTTTGTTGAAGAGATTGAGAGAGATCAAGAGATCTTTCATCTGTTGGTTCAACAGTTGAATGCCTGCAACCCAAATGCCTGCAAAAGTCATGGGAGGGCCAGGCCAAAGTATAAGCCCGAAACTCAACTCATGTCTTCCACGTTGGTGACAGGAACCGAAGAACTTGAGCCATCATCTCTTGTCTCCCACCCCTCCCCCCCAGCCCAGGGTGTACATTAGTAGGAAGCTAGAATGAAAAAAGGAGTTGGGACTCTAACTCAAGAACCCTAACTTAGGATGCAGGCGACCCCAGCAGCAATTTATCCATTGAGTTAAATGCTCACTCTTATATAGCATTTTTAATGGAACCACATGGTACCCATCCAAAACCATGGAGCTCTTTATGATTCTTTAATTTTGTCTAATTTGATAGTTCCTTTATAAATACAGCAGAGTAATTTTTCCTAGGTAGTCTTTGCATTTTAAGTGACTTCAATGTTAATAATGTTTTTAGGACAAATATTGAACGTACTTAATTTTTTGAACAATATCAGCTCATGGAAAATAGGTTATGTAAAATATTTGAAGTTAATTTGATTATTTTTAGTTGAATTATATAAATTTCCATAATGATTTCCAGACAGTAGGGATTTATCTGTCTCCTCTGGCTGCAACTGACTGAAACCTGACTCAAACCAGTTTAGGCCAAAGGGGAATTTATTGACTACTGTAATGGGGACAGAGAGGTTTGGGTGAAGCTTAGCTTCGGGAATAAAGGGCATGAGGGAATTGAGTATCACTAGGCCTCTTTTTTTTTCTTTAAGTTCTTCTATTTCAGTGTGTTTACTTCATTCACTTAGGCCTGATTCCTGCATATGGCTATTGGCAACAAAGAACTCCAATCATCTTCAATCCTTCTGTTTTTAAATTAATGTAAAAAAAAACTCAAACCCCATTTATTTGTGGTTTCTGATTGGCCAAGCTTGGTTCAGTTGTCTTTGTCTCCCTGCTAATGAAACAGTTTTAGTCTGGATGTTAGGCAGAATTTTCAAGGAGATCCTCTTGTATTTTAACCACATAATTAGAGATGAGGAAGGAGTATGTTTGCAGAAGGGGGCAGGATGGGGGAATAGAGACAATGATAAGAGGGGACGGTGAATACCATGCTTTTACCTTTAAACTTGGAAAAGAAAGGGAAGTGCCTGGAGCATGTGTATTTTCTCAGGAGGGATGCTTAGCAGGAGTCAGTTGGAGGTTATTTGGAGTGTGTCAGGGTTCTCCAGAGAAACAGAACCAGTAAGGTGTGTATGTAAATGTAAATTTATTTTAAGAATTTGGCTTATACAGTTATGTAGGCTGACAGACTCCAAGATGTGCAGGGTCTAAGATCTGCAAGCTGGGAACCCAGGAGAATTGATGGTATAATTACATTCTGAAGACCAGCAGGCTAGGGATCTAGGAACAGCCAGTGTTTTAGTATGAGTCCAGAGACAGGAAAAAACTGGTATCTCAGTTGGAAGTCAGGGAGACAGGAGGATTTTTTTAGTTGGGGGAAGGTCAGCCATTTTTTTTTCTATTCAGACCTTCAACTAATTAGTTGAGGATCACCCAGCATTAGAGAGGGCAATTTGTTTTACTCAGTCTGTTGATCTAAATGTTAACTTCATCCACAAACACCATCACAGAATAAAATATGACCACATATCTGGGCAACTCATGGCCCAATCAAGTTGGTGCATAAAATTAGCCATCACAAGATGATACTTGTTAGAATATGAAATGGGGTGATTTTATATTTCACAGTTGTAATATAGAGCAAGTTAAAGTTATACTGAAAAGCATTAGAAATGTAAGTTGGAAAACCTATTTTTTTGAAATGGGTTTCATTCTTAGTATTGCAAAAATGTATAATGGGAAGATATTTGGAATGTTCAATGGGGTATATAAATAACCAATCTTATGATAAATGAAATTGGAGTATAGGACCTAAAAATCTGTATAAAAGCTACCACTGTAGAAATGAGTTTGTAAATCTTTAATGGTCCATCTCTTAACTTAAAGAAGAGGCTATAAACATATTTGAATATTATATGTAACTGGAGAATATTTCAGTATCTGAAAAGTTGACCTTGATTTAAAGTCAGTTCTATCATCGGAAGAAAAGAGTGCATATTATTGAGGATTCTATTAACCTTCGGTTAGGTTTTCAGAACAATATTTTTATATTTAATAAGTAAAACTTCTTTGTTTGAAATCATTGACTTTTTTATTGGTGGGCTGATGAACCTTGTCTCTCCAGGATACTCTTTTGACAAAGTTTAACATCAAGCCAGAAGGTACAAGAGACATGTTTATCAGGTCCTGCACCCATATCCCAAAGCAATGCAATGAAAGTTAGATTTGGAACTGAGAAACAATAAATGGAACAATATTTATTTAATTTCTTGGCTTTGAATTCCTTGACTATATGGGTCATATAAGTTGAAATTCCCAAATATTTGAGGGTAGATCATAGTTAAGAACACATAGGTAGACTTTGTCATTCTTCCCCAAAGCCCTAGCTCAGATAGGCAAGTTTCCTTTCATCTTCTAGTAAGCCAATGATGGCCACACAGATATTCCATTAAGATTAACAGCTTTATACGCAGATTTGAATCTCACCTGGCCAGAGACTGTTAAAACCCAAGCCTATGGTTACTTTCAAAGATAACTACAAGCTCCCCAGTTCATTGCTCCAGTTTGCAGTGTCTTTTTATTTTTGTCTCCTAGGGATTTCTGTTACATTCTTGTGAGATCCGAGTTCTAATTTTCTATCCGCACAAGGTCTTATTTATTTGTTTGTTTTTTTGCCAGGCAGAATTGGACAGTGAGAGAGAGAGAGACAGAGAGAAAGGTCTTCCTTCCATCGGTTCACCCCCCAAATGGCTGCTACGGCTGGCGCACTGCGCCAATCCAAAGCCAGAAGCCAGGTGCTTTTTCCTGGTCTCCCATGCGGGTGCAGGGCCCAAGCACTTGGGCCATCCTCCACTGCCTTTCCGGGCCACAACAGAGAGCTGGACTGGAAGAAGAGCAACTGGGACAGAATCTGGTGCCCTGACCAGGACTAGAACCTGGGGTGCCAGTGCTGCAGACGGAGGATTAGCCTAGTGAGCCGTAGCGCCAGCCATCCTTATTTATTTTTGATTTCTGTGCCGGTATAGGCCAACCTTCAGCCACTCTCTCACTTGCTATGATCTTCAGTGGCCTTTCTTCTAGATGCAGTTGATACAACTCTGAACAGAACAGATAGATCCCATGTTCACATTGAACTCATATTTTCCAAGGGAAAAGGAAAATAACAGATATGTAAGGTAGTAGTAAGTGCTCTGAAGAAAAATGAACAAGGATGCAGAAATTGGGCGATGTTGGTACTGTTTCATATAGTGTTGTCCGGTCAGACCTTGCTGATATAGTATTTGATGATGTAATGCCAAAGACTGTGTTTGTCTTAGTCTCTTAGAGCTGCTGTAATAAAATGCCACAGAAAGAGCAGCTTATATATAACAGAAATTTATTTCTATGTGTCTGGAGACCAAAAATCCAAGATCAGGGTACCAGCATTTTCGGTTTCTGGTGAAGACTTCATTGTTATTCATAGATATAGCTATATCCTTCTAGCTGTATCCTTTCTCAGTGGGAGAGGCAAGTTATTGTTCTGGGGCCTATTTCCTAAAGGTGCTTATACCATTCATGAAGATTTGCCTTCATGAGAGATCCACTCCCATTCATCTTAATACCAGCATCTGGGGGGTTGGGACTTCAGTTTTGGGGGGACCACAAACATTTAGGCCACAGCAGTATTAATGATATGTTTTTGTAATAAACAGCTTACCATGGTGTTGTAAACAATATTATAAGCTGAGCTATGGAATTGGATATTGTCATAATACTTCAAATATTAATGTAAGTTTTAAAAAAGATAATGGAGAAATATTCTGAGGACATTTCTTTCTTTTTTTAAAGATTTATTTATTTGAAAGAATTACAGAGATGCAAAGGCAGAAAGAGAGAGGTCTTCCATCCACTGATTCATTCCTCACATGGCCGCAATGGCTGGAGCTGCACTGATCCAAAGCCAGAATCCAGGAGTTTCCTCTGGGTCTCCCATGGGGGTGCAGGGTCCCAAGGACTTGGACCATCTTCTACTGCTTTCCCAGACCATAACAGAGAGCCGGATTGGAAGTGGAGTAGCTGTGCCTTGAACTGGTGCCCATATGGGATGCCGGCACTGCAAGCAGCAGCTTTACCTACTGTGCTACAGTGCCAGCCCTGGTGACCATTTCTTGAATAATGTCTGTCTTTAATATTTCTTATTTTCAATGCTTCCACTATTGAATAATAAATAAAGCTATAATATAATATACCAGGCAGTGCTTCTGGCATGCATTATAAACCCATCATCTTTTCCAAAGTCTTTTGCTCCTCCTGTGTTCACTGTCTCTGAAAGGCCCAACACCATCCACCTTATGTCTTATGCTATTTGTTTTTCCTTCTTTCAACATGAAAATACCTGCATGTGTTAAGCATTGTGTCAGGCAGGCACTGAAAGTAAGGACTGGGACTAGTGTGAGGTAAGTGAGGTACTCAGTATTGGGTGTAAAATTTAAACTCAGTGTTAATGGACTGTACAGCACTCAGTTCCCCAAAGACACGCAGACGTTTGAACCCTGTGACTTATGTTAATAGTCAGTGGATGAATGCTAACAGCTGATGGATTTTGTTGGAGACCTGATCTAATATAGTAGTGGGGGCTGGGGATGTAGTGGGAGGTCTTTGGTCATTGGGGACTTCCTTTGGAAGGTAGTTCTCCTGATATGGTTGGTTGTGTAAGCAGGATTCAGCCCAGCTTCTCTATTTACCTCTTGGCTCACCGTATGATTATTTCTACACACACACTCCGCCATTTCCAGCTTCCATTGGATGCCAGGCCAATATTGGGCCACCAGATCTTGAATTGTGAACCTCAAACTGCAAGTCCTTTTCTTCCCAAGATGCTCCTCTCAGGTATTTTAGTTAAATTAACAAAAAGCTGAGCAATAAACTCTGTAATCAAGGTTATGATATTTCAGTAAACTAAATGTACTCATTGACTTTACCAGTATGGTGGTAAGTAGATATCAGAAAAAGTCCACTAACATTGAAATAAAATAGAGGTTCAAAGCAGATAATGTTTCTACTAGGGAGATACAGGGATTAGCAAAAGAACTCGAGCTATCACTGACACTTCTTTCTTCTTTACTTTTATCAAGATTTTGCCTCTCTTTGAAATCTCTCCTGAATATGCTCTCTCTTTTCTGTATCCCCATCCTTAGTGCTATTTCCTTGGCTCCTTTCTTTCCTGGATTACTTACTCCTAACTGGCCTGCTGCCAGAAAGCCTTTCTTGAAGCACAGATCTGATCGTGACCCTCTCCTGTTTCACATCACCACTTCTAATCTGAAAGCCTGGCAATTCAAAGCATCTAATGATTCTGCCCCTGGCATTCTCCCATGGCTTTAGACTTTTCAGACTCTTTATGGTTCTCCTAGTGCGATTCCCCGCTTCCTGCCTTGCTCTCTCCTTTCTCTCAGATATCTTCTATTCACACATTAGCACTTGGTATAAGGGAATAAGGCTTACATGTCCATGTTTTTCATGTCTAATACATAACCAGCATGTAATGTTTGTTTAAAAAAATGGTGATTTAAGGCCCTCAAGGAAGGCTGAAGCCACACAGGACGAGTTACTTTTTCTCCAATATGCTATGCACTTTCATGCTGCTTTACCTTTGTTTAGAATCCTTCTTTTGCCTGCAGTGCACTTTACTCATGCTTACATTGATTATATCACAGTTGTATATTGCCTGTATTACTAAGCTCTTTAGATGGAGGGCTTGTCTCTTTGAACGTCTAGTATCCTGGAAGCACCAGTTACATAAGTGACACTTAATAAATGCTTGCAGAATATGCCATAGTTTGGGCCTTACATGGTAAGCCCACTGAAATTCATGACATAAATATGTTTACTTTCTTATTCTCAATATATAGCTTTTTTCCTTAAATGACTTTCCCTACTGTCATCTGGGGAGTGAACCAGCAGATGGAAGGCCTCTCTCTCTGTCTCTACCTCTCTCTGTAACTCTGTCTTTCAAATAAATAAAATAAATCTTTAAAAAAATAAGAGGAGCAGGCATGTGGCACAGTGGATTAAACTGTTTCTTGAGATGCTCACATTCCCTGTGAGTAAACCAGTTTGGTCACTCTGTTCTGCCTTCAATCCAGTTTTCTGCCTGTGTATCCTACGAGGCAGTGGCTCAAGTATTTGCGCCTCTGGATGAAGTTCTGGGCTCCTGGTTTTGACCTTGCCCAACTCTGACTATTGTAGGCATTTGGGAAGCAAACCAGTGGGTGGAAGAGCTCTTTCACTTTCTCTGTTGCTTTATATTTCAGGTAGATTAAAACCTAAAAAAGGTATATTTAAAAAAAGTTTTTATTTTTCATGTTCTCATATTACTCATTTTTCCTTGAAAAACAGTTTAGACAGGAGAGTCTCATAAAATCAGATTGTTAGTGTGTATTGTTTACTAGTGGCAAAATTATAATGAAAATGAAGAGACATCCTGGGTTCTTTTATCATTCATGCCATCTTCTCTGGTTGTTCTCTGGTTTATGTCTAAAACTGATTCTTTCTGTTACACCACCAACTTTCGCTTTCCTGTTACCAGTTTAGATTGCTTTGTTTGTGGTGAGTAGATCCTTATGGAGGTTTGAGTAGCATGAGTGGGAATATAGTTATTTTAGAGAGTCTTGTTTTTTTGTAAATACTGAGGAACTATGTGAAACACTTCAGAAAGATGCACAGTGAAGTTACCTGGTCAATTTTTCTGCTGAAGCCTCCAATAGAAAGACTTACCAAGCTAGAAGCTCAGAGGATAGAAGCAGTGTGATGGTAAATTTGTATGTGTCAGCGTGACTGAGCTAAGGGAATCAGCTAACTGAGGTGTTTCTCTAACAGATAAGCATTTGATAGAGCAGATGGAGTAAAGAAGATGCCTTACCAGTATGAGTGCGTATCATGTAGTCCATTAAGAGCCTAAAGAGAACGAAAAGGTAAAGGAAGAGAGAATTTCCTCCTTTCTTAAGCTGGACTGTCCATCTATCCTGCCCCTGGATGTTGCACTTCATCGCCTTTGTGCTCTAGGATGTCTACCAGCAGCCAGTTCTCAGACCTCTGGATTTGTACTGAATGACGCCACAAACTCTGCGAGGTCTCTAGATTGCAGTTGGCATACTGTGAGGCTTTTTGGCTTCCATGATTTCATGAGCTGGTTCCTATAGTAAACCATTTCTCTATCTCTCTCTTACACACACACACAAGGGTACTTGAAAAAGGCTTTGGAAAAATGGAATTAAAAGATGTTTATTTTGATGTAAGAAATTTGAAAGCATGCATAGTTTTTTTCATAATACGTGTTCACTGAGCTTTTGGGAGGTCCCTTACACGTGTTGTCTGCCAGTGATACTCTGGGAAAGTCTTGGCTCATGCAGGCAGTGTTTCCAGACTCCCGATTATATCAATAAATGTCTCGAATGTAAAATTTCATTTTTTCAATAGGTACCTAACCTTTGCTTGTCTTGGTGAATTGATACTGCATATTAAAATAATGTTCCTTTTATAGCGTGTTAGAAAGCACCATAGAATCACTGGTAGGTTTCTGTTTTAAAGTCTTGCATATATGAATATTGTCCTTTGGGGTACATTTTCCCCGGAGAGTTATCTATTTATTCATCCATGTATATTTTGCATATAATGTAAAAGATATTTTTTTTTGTGGCAACTAACTCATGTATTACATCTGGGATAGTGAAGTGCTTATATTCTACAAGCAGATGAATGGAAATTGTAGCTACTACAATGTCGTATCTTTGTAAAAGATGGAATATTGCAGGGGAGAGCATTTGGGACTAGAAACGAGGAGTTTATTATCAGTATTAGTACTGTCTAGCAGCAATGTACTGTAAACCACATTTGTAAATCTGAAATTTCTGGTAACTACAATAAAAGCAAAAGAGCAACAAGTGAAGTTAAATATAACAATACATTTTCTTTTATGTTGCAAATATTATTAAAGCATAAAATTGGTATAAAATTTATTAATGAGATATTTTATATACTTTTTTCATAAGTCTTTGAAATCTTGTATATATTTTACTCTGTAGCACATCACATTTGAGGCTAGGTATATTTCAAGTATTTAGTAGCCACATGTGGCTAGTGGCTGCTGGGTTAGGCAATAAAGCTCAAGATCATAGCAATGCGTACCCTTGTTGACCTCCCTAGTGTGACCAGAATAATTTCTGATTAGGCCCTAGAGGCATTTACTACCTAAGCTTTCTTTCCTATAGCTGCATCTGCCTGCTTTCTAATCTGTTATTATTATTTCTTCTTTTGAATTCATGCTTTAATCTGTTTATGCAGGATTCCAGTTTATTTTCAGCTGAACTTATAAGGTCTTTGGGAGTTTTCTAAATTACATGTTTTTATTGCAAGTAACTATGTATGAATTAATAATCTATATGCAGAAGAAAATAGATTGCTTATTGAGTAATTTGGTATATGTTAATATGCTAGATATTTTGCATACTTCTTTTTTCTTCCCCATTTTACAGACTATACAATTGAAAATCCAAGAAATTAAATAAGTTCTTCTAAGCTACATATCAAAATATCAAGTAAATTGCAAAACTGGGATTGTCTGACTCTGGATATCTTTCTCCCATACCACTCTGTTAGGGAATTGTCCATTTAGGTCTTCAAAAAAAAAATCTAGGTTTGAATGATAGTTTACAGGTTTTCACTCTGATGCTTCAAGTATAGAGCCAGCTGATGGATAGGCAATAAGTAGTGATAATTTGCTAGTGCAAAGGAGTTTTATATTTATTTTTGGAAAATTCCTAGCCTTGCTGAGTTACCTAGTGACTTCTGACTTTTCAGGGAGAAAAACCATTAGTTACTATTGCCTTGAACTTACCATGTTAATTATTGTTAAAAAATGCATAAGCTGTGAAATTTTTTGGTGAAGTCATTTTTATTTGAAAGTCAGAGTTACACACAGAGAGAAGGAGAGGCAGGGAGGGAGGGAGGGAGGGAGGGAGAGAGAGAGAGAGAGAGAGAGGTCTTCCATACCCTGGTTCAAGCCAGGAGCTTCTTCTGGGTGTCCCACATGGGTACAGGGGCCCAAGGACTTGGGAAATCTTCCACTGCTTTTCCCAAGCCATAACAGGGAGCTGGATCAGAGTGGAAAAGCTAAGGATGGGAACCAGCTCCCATATGGGATGCTGGCATTGTAGAAGGTGGGTTTAGCCACTATGTCACAATGCTGGCCCCCAGACACTGTTACTTCTTAATTACATTGAAACCTACATTAAATAATTATAAGATTTAATTGAATTTTATTTTTGCTGTAGAGATGTTAGCCACACCTATAGAGAAGCCACAACTGCTTATTATAAGTATAATATGGGAATATTTTGCTCTAAGGCAACTAAATACCAAAATATGAACTCTTCCAAACAGATAAATTTGTTCAGAAGTTAACGGTATGGTCTGTAGATGAGGCTGTCCAGGATCAAGTTCTGGTGCTATTAGCTATGTAACCCTGGTCAGCTTATGGTTCCTTATGCCTCACTGCTCATATAATAATAGTACCTAAATCTAACATAGATTCCCTCTACATTCAGGCACTTAAATAAAGGGTAGGGATGAAGGTAATTGACTCAGATAGTATTCCCAGAGAGTTCAAGTAAAGACATGAGGAAAGTAAGAGACTGAAAAGAGAAAAGTCAAAAAATATTGCTCTAATGAGTGGATCTCCTCTGGGATCCACTGTGGACTCCCTGAAGAACTGTGTAGAATGTGCCTTGTGATTGTCCCATTGAAGGCATGAAAGTTCAAAAGTTTATATATTGACTTCTATCTCTCACTGAGGGTATTAACTCCCTGGTGTTTCCAGGATTCTCTGCATGCAGATTGAGCAATATCTCATAGCATAGGAAAGAAACCTCAAGTAGCAAAATAGAGCAATATAGGTACTTATGGTGGGGTTTTGTTGATATGCTTGGTCACCCTCTGTAGCTCATAGGTGAACTTAAAAGGAGGGTAAGGAGATACGTGGTAGGGATCAACCATGTTTGCTACCATCTTCCCCTTGTACCATTCAAGGGGGCTTATGCCCCGTGTCAGATTCTTGTTGCTGACTCAACCTTTGACATTTAAAAGGGGAAGGTTAGTGAAATAACCCACCTCCTTTTTTGACTACTCATCCTAGATGCCCCTCACCCTTAACTTACCCTAGTTTAGATTTCTTGCTTAATGGAGTATCAAATCTTTATTCCTGTAGGTCTGAGTGAGCCCCTGGTTATTTTGCTGTTGACAGAGTTGTGATTGCTTTACTTATCCATATACTGTTATCAACAGGCTTAGAAGCACCAGTGAATAGCTTGAGTTCTAAATATGTTCTTTTGTGTCCCCATTATGTAGCAACTTTCCTAGCTACTAATGGCAGTCAACATGGATTGCACCATTAGTATATTAACTCATTTTTTTCTTTTTTTTTCATTTTGGGCTGTTGGCACAAATGACCAAGTAGCAGTAATAGTTACAGGTTCAGATTCTGTTATGGTATTCCTGGTGAAAGTGATCCACCCATGGGGGCTTATCACATTGTACAGGTCCTAGTGTTGAGAGGATGTAAGCACAAATTCCTCAACTTGGTTAATGAGGATGGACAAATGCCGCAAGTGTGTTAAGAGGTGAGTGCTGCTAGTTCTACTTCATCTACTTAGTTCCCACATCCATGCTGAAGGGACAGAGCATCATGGAATGGTGATTGGTTTATCCCAGAAAGTGCATTCTGGAGGACACAGCACCAGCCCTACAGACAGGTATTCTAAAGCTAAGTCTAATGGCCATTCCAGCATTCTATGAGACTGATGATGCCATAAGAGGTTGGACTAGTGGATTCCATGCCAGTAAATGAGGCCTGGCAGGGGAAAAGGAGGAAAAAATTATATTTGAATAAGTTTCATTCTTAGAATGAGTAATCATGTTCTCCATAGTGAAAGAATCTGAAGTAATCAACTTGTCACCAAATATCTGGTTGATTTTCTCTAGGTTGCTGTCGCTCCCCCTCTTCGTGGAGGAACGACACTAAGCCCTGCCTAGGCTTCATATCCGAGTCACGGCACCATTATGTCGCTCCCCCTCTTCGTGGAGGAACGACACAGGACCCTGCGCTGTTCTTTCGTCTGCTCGGCCCTCCCCGGGTTTGCTGCTGGTTCTTCCCGAGTTGGCTACCATCCCTCCACCTCCGTGGAAGGGATGTTCCCCCTGCCACATTCCCCACTTCCGCGGGGGAGTGGCACACCGCCGGCCGGCTCTCTCGGGGGCTGCACAGGTGTTCCTTCAGATGTTCCCCTTAGATGTTCCTGGTGCATGTTGTCTCTCTCCTCCTTTATAGTCCTCTTCCACCAATCCCAACTCTGCTACCCACACGCCGAGTACGCTGCTCTCCTCCAATCAGGAGCAGGTCCCACAGTTCACTGGTTGAACTGGAGGCAGCTGTGTAGAAGCTGTTTCCCTTCTCAGCGCCATATTGTGGGAAAGCAGATGCATAGAATAAGTCTTAATTCCAGTAACTTAGTCTAGTCCGAGTTGCTCCCCACAGATCCCCCTTTCTTTTTATTTTTGGCGTTGATATGCGCCTGTCTTCGGTGCCCCGCGGCACACACTCTGCTCTGCTTGCTAGAGTTGCCCACAGGTGCTTACAAGTCCTATCAATCAGGCAAACCGAATCCGGGTCCTCTCTTTGCCATGTTGTGAGGAGGTTTTTAGGCGCTGATGCGTGCCTGTGTTCGGTGACCTGCGGCTCACACTCTGGTCGAACCGCTTGCTGGTGCTTACCGCCTTAATCAGGCAGACCGAATCCAAGCCTCCTAATTGTTGTATTGTGGGGAGGCCTTACTGATGTTAATTCGTGCCTGTCTTCGGTGACCTGCGGCGCATAAGCTGCTAGCCGCTGCAGGTGCTCATCGCCTCACTTAATCAGGCAGACCGAATCCAAGCTCTCACATTGCTGTGTTGTGGGGAGGCTTTTCTCTTTCTCTATTTCTCTATCTCCGGGCATTCCTATCTCTCCCATTTTACTTCTGTCTGCCAACATTCCTATTTCTCTCATTTTACTTCTAAACTTCTGTTTCTCTTATCCCTGCGGCTTCCCGGTGCCTTGCCCTGCCGGCAGGCTCCGCCCCCGAGGCTACTTCTCGGCGCCTCGCCGGCTCTGAGCTGCTTCAGCCCGCACTTTTCTCATCTGCGCGGCTCGGCTTCGCGCGCACACTCCGCGGTCTCCACGCACTTCGCGCCCGCACCACGGCCTCGCGCCAGCCCTGCGTTCCCTATCTATTCACGCCCCGTGCTCTCTCTGCACGCGGCGGCTTCCGCGAATGTTTCCGCCACCACCGGCATTCAGTCCAAGTTCCCCAGACTAACCTGGCGAATTTCAACCTGGCGGCCCACGTCTCTGCCTCTGGTTCCAGATCTTCGCCTCTTGCTCCCCGGGGTGACTTGAAGAATTCCAAGGTGGCTTATGTCTCCGCCTCGGCCTGCACTCGCGGCTTCATCCTCCCTAACATTTTTCTCTACCCGGTATGTTTCCTTAAGTTTTCTTCCAACAATATTCCTCTCATTTCTCCTGGCTTCTCCCCACAGTCCGTATCTAAGTCTAAGTTTCTTATAGGTTTCACTTTCACTTTCAACCTGCAGTCCGTATCTAAGTCTAAATTTCTTCTTGCTTTCACTTTAAATCCTAACTTCTTTCCCACAGTCCATATCCGAGTCCAAGCCTCCTCCAGGTTTCACTTTCGCTTTCAATCTCCTAGCTTCCCCGCCATAGTCCGCATCCAAGTCTATGAAAGCTTTCATTTTCGCTTTCAATCCTAACTTCTTTCCCACAGTCCGTATCCGAGTCTATGCCTAGGCTTTCAATAGCTTCTTCTGGCACCTTTCTCGTCCGGCTTTCCCCTAGGCTCTTCGCTAGTCTCTCTCTCCGGTATTTTCCTGCTTCTTCCCGTTTCTTCCCTCCTAAGTTTCCTATCCGTCCTAGGTTTCCTATCCGAGTCACGGCACCATTATGTCGCTCCCCCTCTTCGTGGAGGAACGACACTAAGCCCTGCCTAGGCTTCATATCCGAGTCACGGCACCATTATGTCGCTCCCCCTCTTCGTGGAGGAACGACACAGGACCCTGCGCTGTTCTTTCGTCTGCTCGGCCCTCCCCGGGTTTGCTGCTGGTTCTTCCCGAGTTGGCTACCATCCCTCCACCTCCGTGGAAGGGATGTTCCCCCTGCCACATTCCCCACTTCCGCGGGGGAGTGGCACACCGCCGGCCGGCTCTCTCGGGGGCTGCACAGGTGTTCCTTCAGATGTTCCCCTTAGATGTTCCTGGTGCATGTTGTCTCTCCTCCTTTATAGTCCTCTTCCACCAATCCCAACTCTGCTACCCACACGCCGAGTACGCTGCTCTCCTCCAATCAGGAGCAAGTCCTACAGTTTATTGGCTGAACTGGAGGCAGCTGTGTAGAAGCTGTTTTCTCCTCTCCCAGTGCCATATTGTGGGAGAGCAGATGCATAGAATAAGTCTTAATTCCAGTAACAGTCTAGTCCGAGTTGCTCCCCACAGGTTGCTGGTACCATATCAAGGATCACTTTTGGGCAATGGTTTAGTCTAACATTTAGCATTATAAGCAGCTAGCTGGGCTTTCGTGAGAGGGAGTCCATGCTTTTGTGCCCATGCATATTTTCCACCCTATGGCTATTCAGTTCACAAGACCACTGGTTCAAGCATTGAGGTGGCTGAGGACAGAGGCTGGTTCACATTCATAGATGAGTCATCTTTTCCATCTGTTTGATCAGTGCCTAATCTGCTGTAGATGCCTCTGAGTATTCACACTTTGTGTGCATTCCTATAGGGTTGTCCACCTGCTGCTCTTTCTGACCTCCCTGTAGCTGATGCTCTGTTATTGTTCTTCTAGGCCACTGATCACTTAGCACAGCCATTAGCTATTGCCCAAGAATTCATATATGTCCTTACCTCAAACCTCTTCTGTCTTCATATGGTGGATGAAGCTCTGTGTAATAGTAGGATTTTCTTTTGCCACTGTCCTTTAGAATGGTAGTACCCAAACCAACCATGTGAAAGAACCACTTTTGTTTTGTTTTAATTCATAATGAATGATTGTTGTTGCAGTAATGTGACATTATTATAGATGTTTCCATAAGAAACAGTGTATGAACTGGCATTAGCTTTGTAACACTGAAGTAGCTCACTCCTGCATAGGTGGTAGCATACAGTAATTTTTCATCTTGAACCACAGTGTATCAAACTGACCTGTGAGCTGTAAGTTTTTTTTTTTTTTTTTGTGAGTCTGTTAATCAAAAAGTTGAACAAATTGTTATTCTATCTGGCTAGAATGTTTCTTCTGAAGTGTTATCTGGGCCATTGGCAGGGGAAAGTTCCTTTCAATCATAAAGGCTCTTCTTTCATAGTGCAGAGAACTAATGTTTGGGTTCTAGATGCTGCTAAGTGTATCCATCCCAGTTTCATTCATGAGCCAGGTACCTAACCCAATTGTGGGCCCAGCTCTGAGATGTGCTTGGGTCAGGACTCCATTTATTATCTGGCTTTCATATGATCCCATTCTAATTGGGAGACCATAAGATGTTTTGGGAACCCTGGTGTCAGCTTAGCCCAGTATCCAACAGTCCCTGGAAGGGCTGAATTCCTCTTGGACCAGTGTAGAGCACTCTGGTAGATGACAGCACATTTCCGTAGAGAATTACTGATGAAACATTGGCTTTCTTGTTTAAGAGGACTCAAGTCTCCCCTTACATTTTCTTTGATTCTGAGAACTGGTTGTGATGTAGAAACTAATCATCATTTTTTCCAAGTTTTTTGTCTCTTTTGGAAATATATAAGTCAATAAATGCCTTCATTTACTAGCTGTTATGGTTTGAATTATCTTCTCCTGAGATTCATATATTGAAGTGTTACCCTCTAGTAACAGAATGTGACATTTGAAGATAGGGTTATTTCAGATGTAATTAGTAAAGAAGACATCATACTGGAATGGATTGTACTCTTAATCCAGTTTGAATGATGTTCTTAAAAAAAGAGACACTTGGATGCAGGAATGCAGGGTGAATGCCATAGGATGATGAGGGTATATTTTGGGGTGATTTTCTATGAGCCAAGGAACACCAAGCCCGACCAGAATACCATCAAAACATGGGAGAGAGGCATTGAATAGTTTCTTACAGCCCTCAGAAGGAACAAATCCTGCTGGCACCTTGATCTTAGATTTCTGTCCTCTACATTTCTGTTTATGCTCGCCCTTGTGGTACTCTGCTACACCAGCCCTAGCAAACTGTACCCTACCAATCTGTTTTTCATCTGTGAACGAAGATGAATAATGATTTATTAACCATTGCCACAGATTGCTGCAGGTCAGAGCTCTCTGGTTGCTGCCCTGACATTATTGCCTTTAATGGCAGTTACATTCTTGCTGCTGATGGTTAAGTGCTACCTCTGGTGCCTGCTATTTTGGAATCATGTCATTCCATTGACATTCCATCAATGTTTTAGGACCTACATAAGGTTTGCTTGCTAGACTGTTAAATTCTGAATCACAGGAGAGTGCCTCCATATTAATACTCTATCCTCTATCAAGCATGCTTTTACCATGCCTTAGCTTCACACCCTAAAGATCCACGTCCATATGTGTGCTCTCAATTCTTAATGACACTTGTCAGGCTCTCAAGCTTTTTTTCTTCCTTCCTTCTTTCTTTTGCTTGTTTCCTTGCTTTTTTTTTTTTTTTTTGATGAATTTCTCCCCAGAGCAGGGACTGCACTTCACAATTGGAGCTATTGTGTGTGGGAGCTGACCTTAGTTACTGGTCTAGAGGGAGAGAGGAGGCAGATATTGAGGAGGGCATCCTCTTCCGGTGTTCAAGTCTGCAGCCAGTTGGAGATGGCTTTCCTCCAAGGAAAGGGGATTAGATTTTGCCAGCCTAGATGGTTCAGAAGAATCTGAGAGAATTTAGTGTTCTCATGTACACCCACCCAAATATTGACATTCTACCCTTCTCTTTCACTGTCAGAGCCCTCAGAGGAGACCTGTCAGGCCTGTACATTTAGTTTATTTTTTAGCTGAGCTTCTCAATCAAATCTGTGGCCTAATTTCAGTATAGCCTACTCTCTGGGTACAGGAGATTAAGTCCACTTTAAATTCTGACATTGAGTTTTTCTGGTTTTTACAAGTATGCTCTGAATTGATAGATGGCTTACCCAAACCTGCCACTCTCATGCTTCAAAGCTTCTAGAGTAGTTAACAAATATTCCAAAATCTTTCTTCTTAGGTTTACATTCCCCTATCTTTCAAAGTATTAGAACTATTGTAAAAGCTTTTACTTTCCCTTAACTAACTCATTATGACCCACCCAAGGTAAAAGTTTCAGTCATTATAGTGTTATAACATGCTTTACATTATCTCCTCTAATCCATAGACATTGGGTCATTGCTGTCCCCTGATCAGCAAGTGGTAGAATTCCAGAATTTCTTTTTGAGGATTTTTTTTTTAGCACTATTCCTATTATCAATTAATTAAGATTTTCCTCAAAAGTAGACCCTGAGGTTAGGACTTAGGCACAGATAGAGAACTTGTAAAGTGATCCTAGGAATAATGAAGAAGTGGGGACAGAGCTGTGTGTCCTTAGGTGGGAAGCTGTCAGCATCAGCATGTCTACCCATAGTAGTATGTTAGAAAACTGACCTATGAGCCAAAGGATGTGGTATGGACCTTAACAAGGTCTCTTACATGAAACAACTGGAGTTGTTAACAAGTGCAGATGTAGGGTAAGATGACAGAAATTAGCACATTATAAGCACTCATATTTACTTATTTTTTTTTACTGATTAATGATATTGCAAGTATTTCTAAAATTTATTTTCTTTACAAGTGTGAAAGAATTCATTTTAGGACTCCTTTAATTCCTGAATTCTTCTAATGCATTTGAAATGTGATTTGATTTAGAAATTTTCTAAATGTTTTCAGTTTTTAAAAATATATCTATTTTGTTGCATGAGTTACTCTCATAAGTCCTGACTTATGTATGTTTAAACTTTAACAGTGAGATGATGGGTAGCCTTTATTAGGCGTTGATGACCTAAGTACAACATTTCATTCCTATAGTGCAGTTATTTTGAAGTTAAGCTCTTCACTTTACTACCCCAGCCTTTGTAAACTATTTTACTTCTTGTTAACAAGATTAAAGAGAAGTAAAATTTCGGTTCTCTGTTTCAAAAGAAACTTTGTCACTTATGCATTTCTTAAGCCTCAAGTAAGTCCTTTAAGGTGAAAGTGGTAACTCTGTCTCAGAGGATGTGTCTGCTGTGCTAGTTAAACAGTTCCAAATATGCATTTGGAACACAAAGTTTGAGTTTAAAAATTTGAATTTAAAAAATTTCTTTGCTAATGCTTTTATTTCATCATGAGCTAGAATGAAGAAATGAAATTAATTTTTCAAATGAACATTTCAAGACAAAGTATATAAAGCAAACTCAATGACTTTATAATTGAAACTTTTTTTTTTTTTTGGAGGACAA
Organism: Oryctolagus cuniculus; assembly: GCF_964237555.1. Classification (NCBI taxonomy): domain Eukaryota; kingdom Metazoa; phylum Chordata; class Mammalia; order Lagomorpha; family Leporidae; genus Oryctolagus; species Oryctolagus cuniculus. The sequence continues at coordinate 102,850,855 of NC_091442.1, read as the reverse complement.
GGCAAATTATAGAAGGCAAAAGAGTGAGTGTGGTAGGAATAAAATGCCAAGACCATACAGAAAATAAGACTAAAAAAACCTTAAAAGTTATGTCAGCACTGCAATTGGATCATAAACATAGTTGGAGGATAATGATAGCTGACAAATTGCTGGAACAATTAATAAATTGTTTATCTGGTATCACCAAGAGGATATTAAATTGTACTGTAGAAGTTATTCTACAGGGTTATTCACAAATAAATGATATCCAACTAATTTGATTTTCTTTTTAATTCCTAGGCAAATTCAATGAGTAAACAGAATCTAGTAACCATAGTATATATGAGATGTTTAATATACTTTTATTGACACATTTGACATAGTACCATATAACATTTCAGGAGGAAAGTACAGAGATTAATTGTAGAAATAATATGTATAGAAATAACATTAAGATAGAAATAATAAGTAACAAAGTTTAAATGCATAGGCAGCTTTAACATACAAGGTAAAATTTTTCAGTGCTAAAAAAATTGAGAGACCTTTAAAAAATCTTGTTGGTGGCTCTAGTCCTTGAATTGCTGCATAAACAAACCAAAACCCAACTCAGTGTAAATAATAAAATAAAATTTAAGCTTAGCCAATTAGAACTGCAGGTCAACTTCAACTTTACTGAATAGAAATCTCCAGCTAACCTCTGCCTAGAGACTTTACCAGTCAGAAACCTCCAAGTAACTTCTAACTAGGAACTTTCCACTTCAACCAAACATTTTATTTATCTTCAGTGAACTCATGCCCTCTTGGTTGAACCTGAACGCCTTGTAATCTGGGGCTGCCCAACATATGAATCACTGAGTGCTCAGTTAAACCCCTAAGAATTTCAATGTGCCTTGGTTTATCTCTTAATATCAATAAATTGATTTAAATATTTGTTGTTTATTGTCATATAGTTAAATTGATTATCCCCAGTTTATATAAGTCATTATATTAAGATGTTAATATTTTCAGGTGTGGTAATGGTATTGTGATTATGGTTTTAAGAATAGAACTGTTATCTTTTGGAGTGTGTACAGAAATATTTACAGAAATGTATGGTACCAGGGATTTCCTTCAAAGTGGAAGCATAGGTAGATGAAATGAAGTTCACTATGAGTTTATAGTTTTTTTTTAAAGATTTATTTTCATTTACTTGAAAGAGTTACAGAGAGGGGTAGAGACAGAGAGGTCTTCCATCCACTGGTTCACTCCCCAGATAGCCACAATGGCCGGAGCTGTGCTGATCCGAAGCCAGGAGCTTTTTCTGGGACTCCCACGTGGGTGCAGGGGCCCAAGGACTTGGGCCATCTTCTACTGCTATCCCAGGCCATAGCAGAGAACTAGATCGGAAGAAGAGTAGCTGGGACTAGAACCGGCACCCATATGGGATGCCGGCACTACAGGCCAGGGCTTTAACCTGCTGCGCCACAACACCAGTCCCATAGTTGATAGTTTTTGAGAGTGAGTGTTGAATACATTGTTTTTTCTGCTACTATTCTGTTTGTATTACAATATGTTTAACATTTTTATGATGAAAAATTAATAAATCATTATGTGGTATAATACTAATGGACTAATGGTGGTATTCAGCTTTGTAAGTAGATGTTATTTATACTTCCATTTTCTTGTTACAGTTAATGTTTTTACAAATGAACATCACAATGACCTTGGGCACAAAATACATAAACTGTCTCTTTTGCCAAGGTTGTTTTGGGTATTTCTTAAGCTAAAAGTCCTTGAAAAAATGTGTTTCAGTTTCTACATTTGCAGATGAGAGGACTGGAATTGGACTTCGCTTGGTTAGTTTGTGTCATGACTCAGGCAGGAGTCTCAGTTTAGCTTTTTAGTTCTGAGATTTTTCCTACATTATTAGATGCTTGTCTGCAATAGCAATATAAGATTCTTTTGGTTTGCTGAGACTTGCTGTCCATCAGAGGGAGAGCTAATGTGACAGCGAGTGCAGTGATGCAAAGTTCTGCCACTTAGTAGCTCCAAAACCTAGAAGGAGTTATTTTACCATCCTAAATCCCAGTTTTCTCATAAGTAAATTGAGAGAAATAATAGCTTCTGTTGTGAGGATTATATGAAGTACATATACATTACTTTCTTTTTAAAGATTTTATTTATTTATTTGAGAAGTACAGCTATAGACAGAAAGGTATTCCATCTCTGGTTCACTACCCAGATAGCTGTAATGGCTGGAGCTGAGCCAGTCTGGACTCAGAAGCCAGGAGTTTCTTCCAGATCTTCCATGCAGGTGCAAGGGCCCAGACACTTTAACCATCTTCTACTGTTTTCCCAGGCCATAAGCAGAGAGCTGGATCTGAAGAGGAGCAGCGGGACATGACCCCAGCGCCCCTATGGGATGCCAGTGCCACAGGTGTAGGCTTAGCTTACTATGTCACAATGCAGGCTCCATAAATTACTTTCTAGAAACTTTAAATGAGATTATACATTTTTGCTCAGTAGCTGACTTATATTGTACATTCACTGAATACTTGGCATTATTATGTTGGGGTCTTAAGCCTGAGGTTGGCCCCTGACCAGCAGGGGCAGTACAGGCACTCCCCAACAAGGTGAACGGGATAGTTAAGGTCGACGGGTCGTGAACACACCACAAGCACACGTGAGTTCTGTCGAAGCAGGAACTACTTTATTGAGGAAGTAAAAAGAAAGCTTTCATAAAGCTTATGAAAGACATGCGCAGTAGGGGAGCCAATCAGCGAAAAGGTCACGCAGGCATGGGTGAACCATGCACAGGGGCATCTTCAGCAAAGTATAGGGATCACGCACTGTCCACGTGTCCAGAACTAAAGTGGACCTATCCCTGCTGGTGGTCTGATCTTACGGAGCTTAACCGCAGCAGCCACAGACATGCCCCTCAAACATCCACCAGGTGCCATATTGTAATGGAGATTTTAGGCAATGCCCAACATTATTATTTTGTCATTATTGTAACAATCTTTATTCAGCATGTGACATTTTTAAAATTAAAAAATGGAAAAAAAATTGAGAAGGGGAGAGAGAGAAAGCGAAGGAAATAGATGAACAGAGAGAGATCTCCCATCTGCTAATTCGTTCCTCAAAAGCATGCAGTGGCCCAGACCAGGAAGAAGATTGAAGCTGGGAACCAGGGACTCAATCCAGGTTTCCCATGTGGGTGGCAGGCACACAATTACTTTAGCCGTCAGTGCTGCTTCCCAGAGTGAGCATTAGCAGGAAGCTAGAGTTAGGAGCCAGAGCCAAGTGTCAAACCAGGGCATTCCAGTATATGGTATGGGGTATCTCAACTGGTGTTGATCTGCTAGACTAGAAACCTACTTCAAGGTAGTGAAAATTTTTGAATTTTAAAATTCAGTGTATTAACTATAGGTTGATAACTGGAAATTCACTGTGAATCTGTATATGTATGTAAAATGTGTTTGCATGTGTGTTTATAGACTGCTATATTGGATGTATTTTTAACCTTTTTGAACAACTTCATTGAGATATAATTCTCATGCCATAAAGTTCATTCATTTGAAATGTACAATGTGATAGTTTTAATATATTAAAAAAGGTATAAAACCAGTGCCACAATCTAATTTTAGAATATTTGCCTCACCCCTAAAAGAATCTGCTGTATGTATTAGTAGTAACTCTCCATTTTCCCAATGCCCCCAGCCTTAGGCAACCACTAATTTATTTTCTGTTTAATAAATGTTTAATATGTGTTTGACCTTTCATATAAAAAGTATATTATGTGGTCTTCTATGACTGTCTTCTTTGACTTAACGTGTGTTTTCACTTCACTCATGTCACTGCAAGTAACAGTACTTTATTTCTTTGTAATGCTGAAAAATCTATAAAATGGATGTTTTTACAACTCTATACTTTTTTTTTTTTTAAGTTTATTTGAAAGGCAGAATTAGGGAGAGACAGAGAGAGAGGTCTTCATCTGCTGATTGACTGCCCAGTTGGCTGCAACAGCTAAGGTGAGGCCAGGCCAAAGCCAGGAGCCAGGAACTACATCTGGTTTTCCCATGTGGGTGCAGAGGCCCAAGCAATCGGGCCATCTTTCTATGTTATCCCAGGCAGATTAGCAGGGAGCTGGATTGGAAGAGGGGCAGCCTGGACTCAAAACGCCGTAAGTGTTGGATGATTAACCTTCCATGTCACAGTGCTGGCCCCAGCTATATATATTCTGTGTTTGCAATGGAGGATGAGTAAATTCGGTTGTATTCTAGGTAGAAAGAAGAGTTATGCACTTTTTTTAACCTTTTTTTTTATTTGACAGAGTTACAGACAGTGTGAGAGAAAGACAGAGAGAAAGGTCTTCCTTCCGTTGGTTCACTCCCCAAATGGCCACCACGGCCAGCGCTGCACCGATCTGGAGCCAGGAGCCAGGTGCTTCTTCCTGGTCTTCCATGCGGGTGCAGGGGCCCAAGGACTTGGGCCATCCTCCACTGCTATCCCAGGCCACAGCAGACAGCTGGACTGGAAGAGGAGCAACCGAGACTAGAACCCAGCGCCCATATGGGATGCCCGTGCCGCAGGCAGAGGATTAACCTAGTGTACCGTGGCACCGACCCCAAGTTATGCACTTTTCCTTGGGGATTATAATTGTAGCCTGAATCATCTGCCAGGAAAAATAGTCACTATATGTATGGACCTAAGATTACCAAATTGTGATCTATAATGAGAAATCATGAGGATAGAATAAGAAAAGAAAGGGAATTAGGACATGGGAAGCAGAACAAATAAGGTATTACTTTACAGAAATAAAAAAACATTTCCTTGGAAACCCAAAGATCCTAAGTAGCCAAAGAAATTATATTAAAAACTTTAGTAAATAAAAGTATGGCACTGGGATAAAAACAGGCACATAGACTAATGTGACCAAGTACACGGCTGAGCAATAAACCCAAGCATACACAATCTACTGGTTTTTGCAAGGGGGCACCAGGAAAACACAGTTGGAAAAAGATAGTCTCTTCAATGAATGGTTTTGGGAAAAGTGGTTATTCACAAACAAACAAACAAATAAATTAGACCCTTATTTTACACTATCTGCAAAAACCAACTAAAAATGTATTAAGGACCAAACAGAATTGAAACTATGAAACTATTAAAAGAAAAATGGGGGGAGGGCATTGGCTTTGACAATGTTTCTTTGACTATTATACCAAAAGTGCAAGCAACAAAAGCAAAAATAAATGATTGGGGGCAGATATTGTGGCACGGCATCCTATATGAGTGCTGGTTCAAGTCCTGGCTGCTTCACTTCTACTTCAGCTCCCTGGTAATGTGCCTGGGAAAGCAGCAGAAGATGCCCCAAGTACTGTTCCCCTGCTACCCAGGTGGGAGACCTAGATGAAGCTCTTGACTATTGACTGGCCTGGCCCAGTCCTGGCCATTGCAACCATCTGGGGAGTAAATCAGTGAATGTGGAAGTCTCTCCTTCCTCTCTCTGGCTCACTCGCTCTCTCCCCCCACTCCCTCTCCCTCTTTTTCTATAACTCTGCATTTCAAATAAACAAATGAAAAAAACCTAAACTAGTTGGATGTATCACATTAAAAGGCTACTATACAACAAGGGAAATAGTCAACACAATAGAAAGATAACTTACAGATTGGAAGAAAATATCTGTGAACCATGTATCTAAACAGAGGTTAATATATGAAACATGTAAGCAAGTCATATACTCATAGCTACAAAATAAATGAAAAACCTAAAGAATCTGATTAAAACATGGGCAGAAGACTGAGATAGACATTTCTGCAATGAAGACATAAAAATGGTCAACAGGTATATGAAAATGCACTCAACAGCACTCATCAGAGAAATGCAAATGAAAACCACAATGAGATATCACCTCCTGCCTGTTAGAATGACTGTTATCAACAAGAGAAGAAATGCATGTTTCTTAAGGCTGTGGAGAAAAGAAAAACCCTTGGATACTGTTGATGGGAATGCAAATTGGTTTTATCAGTTTGGAAAACTGTGAAAGTTTCTTAAGAACTTAAAAATAGAACTACAGTGTGACCCAGCTGTCAATCTCTCTTCTGAGTATATTCCCCAAAGAAATGAAATCAGTACCTTGTGGAGATAATCTCTTCCTAGAGATTATTCAGAATAGCCACAACACGAGTGAATTGGTAAAGATATTGTGTACACATACGCACAGATGTGTATATGTGCAACAGAGTTAATCAGCCTTTAAAAAGGACATCCCAGGGCTGCCTTTGTGACAGAGTAGGTTAAGCCACTGCCTACAATTCTGGCATCCAACAGCAGAGTGCTGATTCAAGTACTGGCTGCTGCATGTTTGATACAGCTTCTTGCTAATGTGCCTGGGAAGCCAGTGGAGGATGGCTCAAGTACTTGGGCCTCCAGTAGCCACATGGGAGACTGGATGGAGTTCCTGGCTCCTGACTTTGGCCTGACCCAGTCCTAGACATTGTGAACACTGGGAAACAAGCCAGCAAAATGAAGATCTCTTGTTTTCTCTCTCTGCATGTCATTTTGTCTTTCAAATAAAATGAATCATATATATATATATAACATTTGTGACAACATGGAATAACTTGAAGGATTATGATGAGTAAAATAAGGTAGACACAGAAAAATACTACATGATCACACTTACATGGGAATTCTAAAAAAAGGAATATATAGAGATAATAGAATGGCGATTAGTAGGAGTTTGGAAATGGTGTGGTAATGGGCAGATAGAACGACAATGTCCAAAATTGCAGTTATATGGAACAGTTAAAACTAGATATTTAGTGTACAGCCTGAGGAGTATATAAATAATACTGGATTATATACTGGAAATTGCTTAGAGATTAGAATTTATCACCATGGAAGAAGGGGAAGTGAGTTGATGAACATGCTAATTTGCTTGCCTGTAGTAATTATTTCACTATACATTAATACATATGTACTTGAGCATGAAACATTGTGTTGTACACCAGAATATACAACATAGAAGGTAATATTTCAACAGAGAGTGGATGATCATGGATTAATGTATTAAATGAAAAAGGACATTTCTGCATTGCATGAAAGACTGAAATTAATTCCTTAACAACTGAAAAAATTGAAGAAATATGTGGAATCATACCTAAATCTGGTATTGATTGTGGTTATTTTCTGGTCATTAGCACAGCTTTTGTCCTTAACCTGGTAGATACAGTGTAAATTTAAAAAATTCTTAGAAATTTGGTAATTCTATATTGAATTACATAATTTTCACTTCTATTCCTTTACATATATTAGGATACTTCAGAAAGTTTGTGGAAAAATGGAGTTAAAAGATAAGTATTTTGGTACAAAAATTGAAATCTATATGTCATTTTTTCATATGCATTTTCCATGACCTTTTTGAAGATCTCTGCTAGGCATGGACCTCAGAATTGTTTTGTACCAAGATAAATTTACCTTTTAATTCCATTTTTCCATAAATTTTTTGAAATATCCTCACTTATTTCTTTAAAAATGATTTGAATGATTTCAACTCTGAGGCTTATAGTTCTACTCCTATTCACTGCATTCCTACCTGTGATTCTAGATGATCAGTATTAGCTAGTCGATGTTAATCTGAATTTCAAAAAGAAACATAACTTTTAAAAACTTCATTCCCTATTAAATACTTTCAGGTCTCTAAGTCTCTGGTTGGCTATCATGTTGCTTTACTTGTTAGTCATTTGATTGAATTTTAAGGCTGATATCCTGTTAAGTAAAGTTAGTATCAGAGTAGTTAGTTTTCAGTCTTTTTTTTTTTTTCCAAGAATTACTATAGAGAAAACATTTCCAGGTGGCATCAAAAGCAAAAAGGAATGCTCCATCTGCCACCTTGTTAAAACTAAAGTCTGAGTTTAAAAGAAGACTATCAGAACAAAACAGAGAAACAGCAAAATATAACGTTTGAAGTGCTATCACTTTTCATTCCAGCTTCTGCTGGGAAGTGGAATAGTGTTCCTTGGTATTGATGATTGTAATTATCTATCAGATTTATTTATAGAATGTATTATGCTTTTTCTATGAAGCAGCTAGAACAGCAAATGGCTACATTCAGAGAACAGGAATGGTCCAGTATTGCCCCTCATTAACTTTGGGAAATTGTGCCTTAGGATTGCTTACATTGATTGGTCTTATTACTCCTTTAGATGATTTTTAATTCATGATTTTGACCTTAGCAGCCAGTGAGAACATGTGTGATATACTTAGGGAACAGTAAGTGCTTCTGAGTGTTATTCTACAGGTAGCAGGGAGCTACAGAGGCAGGGATCGGGGTTTTGGAGAAGTGGAACATCCAGCCTTGGGAAAATCTTAATGCCATGCGGAAATTAAGCACAGAACTGCTGGCACTTAAAAAACTATCAGCCACTTCCCCAGATAGGTTCAAGAACTCATTAGTTAGATTAGCACAGAAGGCCCACCATGATTCCTAGTCCATAAGATGTTTGTGAGAGCCATCATCTGTATTGTCTGATACCTTATATTTTCTTGCTTTTATGCCTGTTTTGATGCTTTATCCTTACCTGGGCCCTTTAGTCTTTGTAAATTCTGCCTCAGGCAACATTACCTTCTTTTGCTGTGCTCCACCTTGTGGGTGTCTTTGTTAAATATGGAACATTCCCTTGTGGTTACTTGTTTATACTTTTCTTTTCTAGGTTTTACTTTCCTGAACTGCAGGGACTATGTGTTATTTATTATCTTCTACACTCCTGGCACTGTTTGTGGTCAACAATAAGTATTTCTTTGTTGAATGGAAGGCAGAGATAGAATAAGGAAGTACATGAAGGAGGAAATTAAAAAATAACATGCGTTTAAAAGCATCGGTACCAGATTTTTTCACTGAGTTTTACTTTGAATCCAGTGTCATTTAGTAATGGAATTAAAAGTGTTATACAGGTATAATTAATCAAGTATTAGACTAGAGAATAGTGAGGCTGTATGCCAGCCTCTCCCAGAGGCAGCCTAAAATAAAGATGAAGATGGCCCAATTCTTCATATCCATTGGTCAAAATTAGTGAACAAGTAAAAGTTCATCCAGTGGTTAGTAAATTTTAACAGGTATGAGGCAAATGGCCATTATTTGATTCTAAACAACATTCTCATGAACAATGCCTTAAGCAAAAATTTTTACTCATTGTGTATTACTTTAGAAAGGCATTGTTTGGACAAAAGACACGAAGTTAGTAATGGGTTGTTAGAGTGATTTTTGAGTAGCAGAGACTTCATGTGAAGGGAATGTAGTGGTACAGATAACTAGATTATTCATTTGCGGTCCTTTCTCCTTGTCCATGTCTAGACTATCTAGATTGACATGCCCTTCAGGGTTGAGCTTAGATTTACTTTATTCTAGGCTGCAAACATGTTAGGAACTGATTATTCCAGATTACAGTGAGTGATCCTCAAACTTGAGTATGTACCATAATCCCTGAGATACTTGATAAAAAAAATACAGATATGTGGCCTACTCCTAAGAATTTCCAGCTGGGGGAGCACTCACACGTTTTAACATGCCCCATAATTGATTCTGTTGAACACTAATGTTTGTAACTGGTAGTCTGTATCTTCCATGTTTAACATATCCCTGAGATCAAATAACTGTATATCCCCTCTTCAAGATTCAGCTAATTCTTGGATTTTTTAAAAATCTGATTAAAGTTCAGAGTGAATACTGGTTAGTTTTGATAGGCTGAATCATGTCCTCCCTCAAATTCATATGTTGATACTCTAATTTCTCAAAATGTGACTGTTATTTAAAGATAGATTCTTTTATTTTAAACTTAGTATATTTATGTGTTTTATTAAAAGTTTTTATACTTTTTAGCTTTTTAAAAAATTTTATTTAAGGTATACAGATTTCATGTATTTCATTTATACAGATTTAGAAACATAGTGATACATCCTACCCCACCTTCCAACTGGCCCATGCTCCAACCCTTCCTCCTTCCTTTCCTATTACTTCTCTTATTTTTTACAATGATCTACATTCAGTTTACTTTATACTCATGAAATTAACCCTACATGAAGTAATGAGTTCAAAAAATAGTTTGGGGGCCTGCGCTATGGCGTGGGTAAAGCCACCACCTGCAATGCTGGCATCCCATATGGGCACTGGTTCGAGTCTTGGCTGCTCCATTTCCAATCCAGCTCTGTGCTATGGCCTGGGAAAGCAGAGACCCAGCTGTACCCTGTGCCCTATTGTACTGTCAGAGTTCCCACAGTTTCAGCATACAAGGCTACCACAGTCATGGGGTGCAGAGGATTTCTATGCTATGCTTGCCTATCCACTGCATGGAGAGACAGAGATGTTCCTAGTTCCAGCTGCCTATAGTTGCTCTGCCCCTGGTGGTTTGGGTCCTGGAACTTGTATTGTTGAGGCTGAGGGTGCCTCACAGTCCTACATGGGTGCCTAGCCCCTAGATGTCCTCCCAGCCAGATTCAAAGTCAGTGGGAAACATGGATTTTTTTCCTGTGGTAAAATCCCTGAATCACACACGTGCACAAGAGCTCCTGCCTCCATTATTTGTCTCAAAATTATAGCTTTTCTCTGCCTGTTGCTGGGCACACTCAAGAGCCAGCACAGCCACTACTGACTTCAGAATGGTGGCTTCTCCCCTTCCATTGCCGGGTGTGTGTACCCAAGCTGCTGCAGCATCTACTTGTGTCATGATGGCACCATCTCCCAGTTGGATGCCAGACTGTCATGATAGGATGGGAGAGAGAACATGCCCTTTTTTCACTGGCTTAGGGAGATAACGCTGTCCACATTAGGGGTCCATGCTGGAGTCATGCCAGGCTCTCCCTTAGCTATATTGCCCGTGGCATTATTGCCAGTGGCATCGGCTGTTGCAGTGTTCTTTCACCTTGGTCTCCAAAGCCAGCGCTTCCTCTGGCTGTTGGTTGTGGGGGTTGTGTGTTGTGTCCATGCTCGTTGCGATGGTCTGCACTTTCCACACTGATCCACAGTGTCCTCCTTCTGTAGAATTTCTATTGTGGATTTTTCTCCAACTCTTCCCTGGGAATGCCCTTCCTCCACTTTTTTTTTTTTTGCTAGTATTTTCTTTAAGCAGGACATCCTTTACTTATTTCACCATCTTGAAGATTGGAGGTAGGTTCTTTAAAGAGGTAACTAAGTTAAAAGTACACCATTATGGTAAAACCTAATCCAATATGGTTCGTGTCCTTGTAAGAAGGGGAATTAGGCATTGACAATGCTAATTGACAATTCACAATGTCAGTTGACAGTGTGAAGTTACAGCATGAAAGGTTGCCATCTGCAAACCAAGTTGAGAAGCCTTAGAAGTAACAAACCCTTTCAACACTGACTTTTAGCCTTTAAAATTGTGATAAATTTCTGTTGAATAAGCCACCTTGTCTACAATAATTGTAGGGCTATAGCATACTAATACAATACTAATCTTTTTTGAATATCTTCTAGGTGCAAAGTACTATAAAGGGTTTTATTGAACTTCCTAGAATGTTGCTAGGTTTTGTTTGTGTGTGGAAGGTAAGAAGGAAGATCTTTAGAACCAATCATCGTCCGTGAATGCTGTGATATGTCCTCTCTGCTGTTACCCACAGACTTTAGAATTCCTTTCCTGTAACTCTCATTCAGGAAGAATTAGTTGGCATTCTTTAAAAACATCTTATCTATTTAGTTAGTTGAAAGGTAGAGAGAGATATTTCCCATCTGCTGGTGCACTCCTCAAATGTCAGCAACAGCCTGGGCTGGGTCAGGCCAAAAACAGGTGCTGGAAACTCAATTTGGGTCTCCCATGTGGGTGGCAGGGACCCAGCTACTTGAGCCATCATCTGCTGTCTCCCAGGATGTGCATTAGCAGAAACCTGGAATTGGGAGCATAATTGGGACTCAAACCCAGGCACTCTGAGAGGTGAGGTAGGTAGGTGTCCCAAACTTGTTTTAAATACTATGCCAGATGACCATCCCTCTGTTGGCATTTTTGTTTTTTAAGGTTTATTTGAAAGATAGAGTGACACAGGGAGAGGTACAAAGTGGGAGAGATCTTCCATCTACTAGTTCACTCCCCAAAAGCGTTCAACAGCCAGGGCTGGGCCTGGCCAAAGCTAAGAGTGAGGAACTCCATCTGGGTCTCTCTACGGGGGGCAGGTACGCAAGTACCAGGGCCACTATCTACAACATCCCAGGAGCATTAGTAGGGAGCTTGACCATAAACAGTGGTAGGATTTAAACCTAGATACTCTGACATGGGAAACAACCTAACCTGCTGGGTCACAATACCCACACCTCTGTTGGCATTCTTAATGCTGAATTATTCATTGACCAAACTTCTCCTTCCTATAGGCTGTGAATCTAAGTTTGAAACAAAGTTTTCAAACTATAGTATAGTATAGTGGTTATAAGGTGCTTTCTTTCCATGTGACTATTCAGAGAATCCCAATTATTTTCCCTTCTCAATTTAACTAGTGGTGTGTAAATTGGAATTAGAGAAAACAGAAGGAGATATAGGTCATTACATAACCTTAGTACCATTTTATCTTTTCCTACTGTTTGTTTGGACTATTTTGGAAGTATAACTGTCATATTAAAATGTCTTTAAGTTTTCCATTTCAAAAATATTTATTGAATATCTGAAACATACCTATTAGTAGGCTAGAATTTAAGAATACGGAGATTAAGAATTCAGATTAGATTTAAGAATACAGAATGCACTTCAGTAAATATCACAGAGGAAATCTTTGCAGCAATAGAATGAAAGGAAAATAAGGGGTAAAAGTGAGCACTTATAGTTTGTAAATGCTCCAACTTTTGAGTTTTGAACCTGGGTTATTCTCAGAATCACTAGTATTCGATTTTAAATAAATGAATTTAGGATTTTCAGGCATAAGGCCTTTTATTCTGTGTTTACAAAACTTCCCTAATGGTGTTATGTGTTATCCAAGGCTAGAATACAGAGATCTATTGGATCTTAATTGCAGTGATTATTAAATGAGAGCTAGTGTTCAAGTAGAAAGATAGTTTATGTGCTAACAATTACTGAATCAATTTTCAGAATATATTGACTGATTTTTTAAAAAAAATATTTTATTTGAAAGGCAGAGTTAGAGGGAAGGAGAGACAGATCCTCTGTCTGAGATTATCTAAACAATGATTGTAAGCTGTTCCAGAAGACAGAGTAAACCTGGGGAGAAGTGGGCAAATAAATGTCCACTACATGATTCTAGTATGTTCCTGCAGTGTACTGAGAGACTACATACACCTTTGCTACACAGGTTTGTTACTATCTTGTAAACTGCTTGAAATTTTGAAGTGTATTATTTTCTAGGATGTATTCAATTTGGAATGAAATTGTGGGAACAGCTGGCATCAGTGTAATTGTTAAATGTGAAGTCTGAGAACGCAGACTGGCAGTTGTAAGAATATGATATTTTCTGCTTTAATAGATGTATAATCATGGATGGACTGAATGTTGTGTTTTTTTTCTCCTTGCTTAATAGAAATGACTCTTTCTATTCATTCCTAAAGTATGTCTGGTATATCTAGTGATTATTCTCCAGTTAGGCTAGAAGTTGGATTAAAGGTTATAGAATTTAGTTTTCCTAAACATGTATATGAATTAAATTGACATTTGAGATTTTGATTTTTTTGACAGGCAGAGTTAGAGACAGAGAGAAAGCCTTCCTTTTTCCGTTGGTTCATCCCCCAAATGGCCACTACGGCTGGTGCGCTGCGCCGATCCGAAGCCAGGAGCCGGGTGCTTCCTCCCGGTCTCCCATGCGGGTGCAAGGCCCAAGCACCTAGACCATCCTCCACTGCCTTCCCAGGCCACAGCAGAGAGCTGGACTGGAAGAGGAGCAACCAGGACAGAATCTGGCACCCCAACTGGGACTAGAACCCAGGGTTATTTTTTATATACTTGTCTATACTCCCAAAGAACAGTGATTTTTCTACTTACTACTTGTTGAATTCTTTATTTAGTGGGGGGTTAAGCTTGAGATTATAAATTAAAAGGATGTCATTTCAAAAATTAAAAATAAGGAAGGGAGAGGGTGGGATCAAGGGAGCGACGGGAAGTGTGGTGGAAAAGAACCATTATTTTCTTAAAACTGTATATATTAAATACATGAAATATGTTCCCTTTCTTAATTATAAAAAAGAATTTCGATTTCTAAGCACTAAATCTATTTTTTAATTTGTGATTTTTTAATCTAAAAAATATTAGTGATTTTGTCTGTCAGTTTATTAGCCAAAAGGTAATTTGCTTTGCCAGAGGATAATTATACTTTTATAGGGGAAAGTACATTCTTCAGAAATGAAAAGCAGAGTCAGAGGGAAAGCATTATAAAAAGGTGAAATATGAGGCTGGAATTTAGAGATTTAGCATTTCTTTCTGATTTTTTAAAAAGATTTTATTTATTTGAGAGTTAGAGTTATAGATAGTGAGAGGGAGAGACAGAGAGAAAGGTTTTGCATCCAGTGGGTCACTCCTCAAATAGCTGTAACAGCCACAGCTGGGCCAGTCCAAAGCCAGGAGCCAGGAACTTCTTCCAGGTCTCCACGTGAGTGCAGGGGCCCAACCAGTTGAGCCATCTTCTGCTGCTTTCCCAGGCCATAGCAGAGAGCTGGATCAGAAGAGGAGCAGCCGGGACTTGAACTGGCGCCCATATGGGGTCTGGCACCTCAGGTGGAGGATTAACCTACTGCACCACAGTGCCAGCCTGAGATCTGATTTATTCGTATATTTTATACATTACTTTGTCAAACATTATTAACTGAACATCTTTTTTATAAGAAAGAATTGAATAGAAAGTAATTTTATTTCCTCTTTTTCTAATTGTATGTCTTTTTTTTTTCTTTTTCTTTTTCTTTTTTTAAAAGGCAGAGTGGACAGTGAGAGAGAGAGAGAGACAGAGAAAGGTCTTCCTTTTGCCGTTGGTTCACCCTCCAATGGCTGCCGCAGCCAGCATGCTGCGGCTGGTGCACCGCACTGATCCGATGGCAGGAGCCAGGTGCTTCTCCTGGTCTCCCATGGGGTGCAGGGCCCAAGTACTTGGGCCATCCTCCACTGCACTCCTGGGCCACAGCAGAGAGCTGGCCTGGAAGGGGGGCAACCGGGACAGAATCTGGCGCCCCGACTGGGACTAGAACCCGGTGTGCCAGTGCCACAAGGCAGGGGATTAGCCTAGTGAGCCGCGGCACCAGCCAATTGTATGTCTTTTATTTCTTTCTCTTGCCTAATGGCTCTGACTAAAACTTCCAGTATTAAATTGAAAATGAGCAGTAAGAGTAGACATCCTTTCTATTTCAGGTCTTAGAGGAAATGTTTTCAGCTTTCCCCCATTAAATATTTTGTTGGTTGTGAATTTGTCATATATAATCTTTATTAGGTTGAAGTATATTTCCTTTATACCTAATTTGTGCATTTAAAAAATTTGAAAATCAGAGTTAGAGGAGATAGAGAGAGAGAAATGAATGAATATGAATGAATCTTCCATCTATTGGTTCGCTCCTCAAATGGCCACAATAGCGGGGGCCAGGCCAAGCCAAGATCAGGAACTTCTGTGTCTCCCACATGGGTAGCAGGGGTCTAAGTACTTAGACCATCTTTCCCAGGCCATTAGCAGGGAGCTGGATTGGAAGTGGAGTGGCTAGGACATTAATTGGCACCCATATGGGACGCTGGAGTTACAGGCAGCAGCTTAACCCGTTATGCCACAATGTCAGACCCTCATGGTTTTTATAATGAATTGGTTTTGAATTTCATCATGTTCTTTTTCCGTACCTTTGGAAATGATTATATCATTTTTCCTTCATTCTGTTGATACGATCTAATATTTTTATTGACTTGTAGATGTTGAACCATCTGCATCCCTGGGGTGCATCTCACTTGACTGTGATAAATTATATTTTTGATGTGTGTAGGATTTGATTTGCTAGTATTTTGTTAAGGATTTTTACACATATGTTCATCAGGGATTTTGATTTGTGGTTTTTAATTGTTGTTTTCATGTCCCAGTATGGTTTTGAACTCAAGGTAATGCTGGTGTTGTAGAATGATTTTGAAGAGTTGAAAGAATTCCCTTCTTTTCAGTTTTTTGAAATAGTTTGACAAGAATTAGTGTTAGTTCTTCCTTAAAAGTTTGATAGAGTTCAGCAGTGACACCATCTAGTCTTAGACTTTTCTTTGTGGAGAGAGTTTTGATGTCCAATACAGTCGTGTTACTTGTTACTTGTCTGTTCAGGTTTTCTATGTCTTCATGGTTCCATTTTGGTAAGTTACATGTATCCAGAAATTAATGTGTTTCTTCCAGGTTTTCCAGTTTATTAGCATAGAGTTATTTATTCATAATTGTTCCATTGAACCTTTGTATTTTTGTGATACAGGTTCTACTATCTTCTTTTTCATTGATGAATTTATTTTAGTCTCTTTTTCTTAGTCTAAACATTTATTGACTGTTTATCTTTTCAAAAAGCTAATTATTTATTTCATTGATTTTGTATTGTTTTTAAGTTTCTATTTAATTTTGCTCTGATCTAAGTGTTATTTATTTACTTCTGCTAAGTTAGCATTTGGCCTTGTTCTTGGGATGTATTTTTAGGTTGTTTTTTATTTGTTTATTTGACATGTGAGAGATAGTGAGAGAGACAGAGAGAAAGGTCTTCCTTCCGTTGGTTCACTCCCCAAATGGCTGCTATGGCCGGTGTTGCAACGATACGAAGCCAGGAGCCAGGTGCTTCTTCCTGGTCTCCCGTGCAGGTGCAGGAGCCCAAGCACCAGGGCCATCCTCCACTGCCCTCCCAGGCCACAGCAGAGAGCTGGACTGGAAGAGGAGCAGTCAGGACTAGAACCCGGTGCCCATGTGGGATGCCGGTGCTGCAGGCAGAGGATTAACCAAGTGAGCCACTGCGCTGGCCCCTATTTTTATGTTGTTTACTTGATATATTTCTGGTGTTTTTGGATGTAGATGCTTATTGCTATGAACTTCCTTTGAGGATTGCTTTAGCTGTATGATATGTTTTGTTTCAATTTTCATTAGTTTGAAGGAGTATTTAAATTTCCTTTTTGTTTACCTCAGTGACCATTGTCTATTCAGAAGTTTGCTGTTCAGTCTGCATATCTAAGTGTAATTCCTAGTTTTTTTTTTGTTAATTTCTAGTTTTTTTCCATTATCATCAGAAAAGATGTATGCTAGTGATTTCCGTGTTTTTTAAATTGTTGGGACTTTTTTTGTGACCCAATACGTAGTATATCCTAGAGGGTATTCCTTGTGCTGATAAAATGAATGTGCATCTGTATGTGTTTATTGGAGTACTCCAAAAATACTTCAAAGGTCCATTTTGTCTGTGCTGCTGCTTGTTGATTTTTTGTCTAAATGATCTGTTTGTCCGTTATTGAAAGTTGAGTGAGTATTGAAATCCACCATTATTATTGTATTGGAGTTTGTCTCTCCCATTAGATATAATATTTGTTTTACAAAACTGAGTACAGTAGCATTGTGTATATCTATTTTTGGTTGTCATATATTCTTGAATTGATCCTTTGATCATTATACCATGACCTTCTTTGTTTCTTTGTACAGTTTTGTCTTAAAGTATATTTTGTTGGATATGAGAATAGCTAATCCTGCTTGATTTTGCTTTTCATTTGCATGGAACATTTTCTACCCTTTAATTTTCAGTTTGTGTGTGTCTTTATTGAAGTGAACTTGTAGGCCACATATTGTTGGGTCCTGTCATTTAATCTACTTACATTCAAAGTTATTGATAAATAATGTCTTAGCCTTGTAATTAAAATTTCCTTCTGTTTACTTTAGATAGACTTTGTTTTCTTTCTTGTGGTCTTTATAATTTCACATGGTCCTTCTTTGTTTCTGTGTGTAAAGCCTGTTTTGTAAGACCAGTGCAGTGGTGGTAAATTTATTCAGTTTTTGCTTGATTGAGACTATGTATTTCTCCCTCATTTATAAGGATTGCTATGCTGGGTATGTATTCTTGGTTAGCAGTTTTTCTTTTTTCTTTCAGAATTTGAAATGTATCATTATGTTCCCTTCTGGTCTGTAAAGTATCATTATGTTCCCTTCTGGTCTGTAAAGTTTCTGTTGAAAAATCTGCTCTTACTTTAATGAGGATTCTCTTAAAAGTGACCTTCAGTTTTTTTCTTGAAGATTTTGAAATTTTATCTGCACTGTGGTTTTGAGATTTTGAATATAATGTATTGCACTGAAGTTCTTTTATCATCATGTCTATTTGGGGTCCTAAGGGCCTCCTGTACTTGACTATCCATATCTTTTTTCCAGATTGGGAAAGTTTTTGGCTGCTATGCCATTGAATAGGTTTCCTATGCCTTCATCCCTGTCTTCGCCTTCAGGGATTCCCAAAGTTTGAATGCTTGTTCATTTAATGGTCTCCCAAAGATTCAGTGGTTGTCTTCATTCTTGTGTCTTTTAGTTTTCTTTGTAGTGTCAGACTGAGTACTTTCAAAAGATCTTTCTTTAAATTCAGGTATTCTTTCCCCTACTTAACATGGTCTTTTGTTGAAACTTTGAGCTGTACTTTTTATTTAACTTAGTCAGTTCTTCACGTTTAAGATTTCTGTTCAGTTCTTTTTTTTTAACTTTTATTTAATGAATATAAATTTCCAAAGTACGATTTATGGATTACAATGGCTTCCCCCACATACCGTCCCTCCCACCCACTACCCTCCCCTTTCCCACTCCCTCTCCCCTTCCATTCACATCAAGATTCATTTTCGATTATCTTAATATACAGAAGATCAGCTTAGTATACATTAAGTAAGGATTTCAACAGTTTGCTCCCACACAGAAACATAAAGTGAAAAATAATAGATGCTTTTTTTTTAAATGATGATGAAATCAGATCAGACCTATTGTCATGTTTAATCCCAGTGAGAGTCAAGTTGGGAGTTGATAGTTTCATTTTTTTTTTTTTTTTTACAGAGGATCAGTTTAGTATACATTAAGTAAAGATTTCAACAGTTTGGACCCCCATAGAAACACAAAGTGAAATATATTGTTTGAGTACTCGTTATAGCATTAAATCTCAATGTACAGCACATTAAGGACAGAGATCCTACATGAGGAGTAAGTGCACAGTGACTCCTGTTGTTGACTTTACCAATTGACACTCCTGTCTATGGCATCAGTAGTCTCCCTATGCTCCAGTCATGAGTTTCCAAGGCTATGGAAGCCCTCTGAGTTCTCCGAT
Source organism: Oryctolagus cuniculus (assembly GCF_964237555.1). Lineage (NCBI taxonomy): Eukaryota > Metazoa > Chordata > Mammalia > Lagomorpha > Leporidae > Oryctolagus > Oryctolagus cuniculus. The sequence continues at coordinate 102,831,635 of NC_091442.1, read as the reverse complement.
TCTTATCTTGTTTAGACAAGGTCATAGTCAAAGTGGAGGTTCTCTCCTCCCTTCAGAGAAAGGTACCTCCTTCTTTGAAGACCTGTTCTTTCCACTGGGATCTCACTCGCAGAGATCTTTTGCCAGAGTGTCTTGGCTTTCCATGCCTGAAATACTCTCATGGGCTTTTCAGCCAGATCGGAATGCCTTTAGGGCTGATTCTGAGGCCAGAGTGCTATTTAGGACATCTGCCATTCTATGAGTCTGCTGAGTATCTCACTTCCCATGTTGGATCACTCTCCCCTTTATTTATTCTATCGGTTAGTGTTAGCAGGTACTAGACTTGTTTATGTGCTCCCTTTGACTCTTAGTCCTTTCATTATGATCAATTGTGAACTGAAATTGATCACTTGGAATAGTGAGATGGCATTGGCACATGCCACCTTGATGGGATTGAATTGGAATCCCCTGGTATGTTTTTAACTCTACCATTTGGGGCAAGTCAGCTTGAGCATGTCCCAAATTATACATCTCTTCCCTCTCTTATTCCCACTCTTATGTTTAACAGGGATCACATTTCAGTTAATTTTTAACACTTAAGAATAACTGTGTATTAATTACAGAATTAAACCAGTCATATTAAGTAGAACAGACAAAAAAAACTACTAAGAGGGATAATGTATTAAGTTGTTCATTAACAGTCAGGGCTATGCTGATCAAGTCACCGTTTCCCATAGTGTCCATTTCACTTCAGGAGGTTTCCTTTTTGGTGTTCCGTCAGTTGTCACCGATCAGGGAGAACATATGGTATTTGTCCCTTTGGGACTGGCTTATTTCACTCAGCATGATGTGTTCCAGATTCCTCCATTTTGTTGCAAATGACTGGATTTCGTTGTTTCTTACTGCGGTATAGTATTCTAAAGAGTACATATCCCATAATTTCTTTATCCAGTCTACCGTTGATGGGCATTTAGGTCGGTTCCAGGTCTTAGCTATTGTGAATTGAGCTGCAATAAACATTAGGGTGCAGACCGCTTTTTTGTTTGCCAATTTAAATTCCTTTGGGTAAATTCCAAGGAGTGGGATGGCTGGGTCGAACGGTAGGGTTATCTTCAGGTTTCTGAGGAATCTCCAGACTGACTTCCATAGTGGCTTGACCAGTTTGCATTCCCACCAACAGTGGGTTAGTGTCCCTTTTTCCCCACATCCTCGCCAGCATCTGTTGTTGGTAGATTTCTGCATGTGAGCCATTCTCACTGGGGTGAGGTGAAACCTCATTGTGGTTTTGATTTGCATTTCCCTGATTGCTAGCGACCTTGAACATTTTTTCATGTGCCTGTTGGCCATTTGGATTTCCTCTTTTGAAAAATGTCTATTGAGGTCCTTGGCCCATCTCTTAATTGGGTTGTTGGTTTTGTTTTTGTGGAGTTTCTTGATCTCTTTGTAGATTCTGGTTATTAACCCTTTATCTGTTGCATAGTTTTCAAATATTTTTTCCCATTCTGTCGGTTGTCTCTTCACTCTCCTGACTGTTTCTTTTGCAGTACAGAAACTTCTCAATTTGATGCAATCCCAATAGTTGATTTTGGCTTTGACTGCCTGTGCCTCCCGGGTCTTTTCCAGAAATTCTTTGCCTGTGCCAATATCTTGAAGGGTTTCTCCAATGTTCTCTAGTAACTTGATGGTGTCAGGTCGTAGATTTAGGTCTTTAATCCATGTTGAGTGGATTTTTGTGTAAGGTGTAAGGTAGGGGTCTTGCTTCATGCTTCTGCACGTGGAAATCCAATTTTCCCAGCACCATTTATTGAATAGACTGTTCTTGCTCCAGGAATTAGTTTTAGATCCTTGATCAAATATAAGTTGGCTGTAGATGTTTGGGTTGATTTCTGGTGTTTCAATTCTGTTCCATTGGTCTATCCATCTGTTTTTGTACCAGTACCATGCTGTTTTGATTACAACTGCCCTGTAGTATGTCCTGAAATCTGGTATTGTGATGCCTCCAGCTTTGTTTTTGTTGTACAAGATTGCTTTAGCTATTCGAGGTCTCTTGTGCCTCCATGTAAATTTCAGCACCAATTTTTCCAGATCTGAGAAGAATGTCTTTGGTATCTTGATTGGTATTGCATTGAATTTATAAATGGCTTTTGGGAGAATGGACATTTTGATGATATTGATTCTTCCAATCCATGAGCATGGAAGATTTTTCCATTTCTTGGTATCCTCTTCTATTTCTTTCTTTAAGGTTTTGTAATTTTCATCGTAGAGATCCTTAACGTCCTTGGTTAAGTTTATTCCAAGGTATTTGATTGTTTTTGTAGCTATTGTGAATGGGATTGATCTTAGAAGTTCTTCCTCAGCCATGGCATTGTCTGTGTATACAAAGGCTGTTGATTTTTGTGCATTGATTTTATACCCTGCTACTTTGCCAAAATCTTCTATGAGTTCCAATAGTCTCTTAGTAGAGTTCTTTGGATCCCCTAAATAAAGAATCATGTCATCTGCAAAGAGGGATAGTTTGAGTTCTTCCTTTCCAATTTGTATCCCTTTAATTTCTTTTTCTTGCCTAATAGCTCTGGCTAGAACCTCCAGAACTATATTGAATAGCAGTGGTGAGAGTGGACATCCCTGTCTGGTACCAGATCTCAGTGGAAATGCTTCCAACTTTTCCCCATTCAATAGGATGTTGGCTGTGGGTTTTTCATAGATTGCTTTGATTGTATTGAGGAATGTTCCTTCCAAACCCAGTTTGCTTAGAGTTTTCATCATGAACGGGTGTTGTATTTTATCAAATGCTTTCTCGGCATCTATTGAGATAATCATATGGTTTTCCTTCTGCAGTCTGTTAATGTGGTGTATCACATTGATTGTCTTGTGCACATTAAACCATCCCTGCATACCAGGGATAAATCCCACTTGGTCTGGGTGGATGATCTTTCTGATGTGTTGTTGCATTCTATTGGCGAGAATTTTATTGAGGATTTTTGCATCTATGTTCATCAGGGATATTGGTCTGTAATTCTCTTTCAGTGCTGCATCTTTTTCTGGCTTAGGAATTAAGGTGATGCTGGCTTCATAGAAAGAATTTGGGAGGATTCCCTCTTCTTCGATTGTTCTGAATAGTTTGAGAAGAATTGGAGTTAGTTCTTCTTTAAATGTCTGGTAGAATTCAGCAGTGAATCCATCTGGTCCTGGGCTTTTCTTTGTTGGGAGGGCCTTTATTACTGTTTCAATTTCTGTTTCACTTATGAGTCTGTTTAGGTTTTCGATGTCTTCCTGGTTCAATTTAGGTAGGTTGCATGTGTCCAGGAATCTATCCATTTCTGATAGGTTTCCCTGTTTGCTGGCATACAAGTCCTTGTAGTAATTTCTGATGATTCTTTTTATTTCTGTGGTGTCTGTTGTTATGTTTCCTTTTTCATCTCTGATTTTATTGATTTGGGTCTTTTCTCTTCTTTTTTTAGTTAGTTGGGCCAATGGGGTGTCAATTTTGTTTATTTTTTCAAAAAACCAGCTCCTCATTTGGCTGATTTTTTGTAATGTTTCTTTGGATTCAATCCTGTTGATTTCTTGTCTGATTTTAATTATTTCTCTTCTCCTACTAGATTTGGGTCTGGTTTGCTGTAGGTTTTCTAGATCCTTGAGGTGAATTGAAAGCTCATCTATTTGGTGCCTTTCCAATTTCTTGATGTAGGCACCTATTGATATACACTTTCCTGTTAACACTGCTTTTGCTGCGTCCCATACGTTTTGGTATATTGTGCTGTTATCCTCATTTACCTCCAGAAAGTTTTTGATTTCTCTTTTGATTTCTTCTATGACCCATTGTTCATTCAGGAGCATGTTGTTCAATCTCCATGTGTTTGCGTATGCTCTAGGGATTCCTGAGTTGCTAATTTCCAACTTCATTCCTTTATGGTCTGAGAAGCTGCATGGTATGATTCTAATTCTTTTGAATTTGCTGAGACTTGCTTTATGGCCTAGTATGTGGTCAATCCTAGAGAAGATTCCATGTACTGCTGAGAAGAATGTAAATGTTTTTTGTGTAGGATGAAAAGTTCTATATATATCTGTTAGATCCATTTGGGCTATAGTGTCGTTTAAATCTACTGTCTCCTTGTTGATCTTCTGTCCTATTGATCTGTCTATTTCTGAGAGTGGAGTATTGAAATCCCCCAGTACTATTGTATTGGGGTCTAAGTCTCCCTTTAAGTCCGTTAACAAATCTTTTAGATAAACCGGTGCCCTGTAGTTAGGTGCATATACATTGATAATTGTTATATCTTCCTGTTGAATTGATCCCTTAATCATTATGTAGTGTCCCTCTTTGTCTCTCTTAACGGTTTTTGTGGTGAAGTTTATGTTGTTTGATATTAAGATGGCTACGCCTGCTCTTTTTTCATTTCTGTTGGCATGGTATATCTTTTTCCAGCCTTTCACTTTCAGTCTGTATGGATCTTTGTTGGAAAGATGTGTTTCTTGTAAGCAGCAAATAGATGGGTTTTGTTCCTTAACCCAATCAGCCAATCGGTGTCTTTTAACTGGACAGTTCAGGCCATTCACGTTCAATGTGACTAATGATAAGTGGTAACTTTGCCCTGCCATTTGCCAAAGATAAGTTCTAATATATGCTTTGAATTCCCTGAGATCTTTTGCTGTGAGGTTTCCTTCCTTTACCTTCTTTCATATTGATGACCGTGTTTCTGTGTTTCTGTGTGTAACACATCTTTAAGCATCTTTTGCAGGGCTGGACGATTGGCAACAAATTCTTTCAATTTCTGTTTGCAATGAAAAGTCTTTATTTCACCTTCATTCACAAATGAGAGCTTTGCAGGATATAATATTCTGGGCTGGCAGTTTTTCTCTCTTAGTACCTGGGCTATATCTCGCCATTCCCTCCTAGCTTGTAGAGTTTCTGATGAGAAGTCAGCTGTGAGTCTGATTGGAGATCCTCTGAGAGTAATCTGACGTTTCTCTCTTGCACATTTTAGGATCTTTTCTTTATGTTTCACTGTGGAGAGTTTAATTACAACGTGTCGTGGTGAGGATCTCTTTTGGTCGTGTTTATTCGGGGTTCTGTGAGCTTCCTGTACTAGGATTTCTCTGTCCTTCTCCAAACCTGGGAAATTTTCTGCTAATATCTCACTAAAAAGGCCTTTTAATCCTTTCTCCCTCTCCATGCCTTCAGGAACTCTTAGAACCCGAATGTTGGGTTTTTTAATAGTATCCTGCAGATTCCCGACAATATGTTTTAGATTTCTAATTTCCTCGTCTTTTCTTTGGTCTGACTGTATCCTTTCCTGTTCTCTGTCTTCTAAGTCCGATATTCTCTCTTCTGCTTCACCCATTCTGTTTGTAAGGCTCTCTATTGTGTTTTTCATTTGATCTATTGAATTCTTCACTTCAGTCACTATCACAGTTTCCTGTTGTACTAGTTGTTTCGTTTCATTTTGACTCTTCCTTAAAATTTCATTTTCACGAGAGAGATTTTCTATCTTGTCCATTAAGGATTTCTGTAGTTCAAGAATTTGTTTTTGAGAACTTCTTAATGTTCTTATCAATTTTTTGAGATCTGCTTCTTGCATTTCTTCTATGTCATCATCCTCATAATCTTGAATTGGGGTGTCTTTTTCATTTGAGGGCGTCATGGTGACTTCCTTGTTTTTATTACCTTGGTTTTTGCGTTTGTTATTTGGCATATTGGAGATATTTGGTTTCTTCACTGTGGTGCTTTTTCTTGTTATACTATGACTCTAAATAAGTGGACTATCTGTTTTTGATGGAGCCTTAGGGCTTGAGATGGGTGTGGCCTGAGAGCTCTGTTTGGTGTGCCAAAGGTGACACTCCCAGGTTAGGCGTGGTAAACCTCTCTCTCTCTCTCTCTCTCTTTCTTTTTTTTTTTTTTTTTTTTTGATTCAAAAGGGAAGTTATTCTGCACAGCTGAACGAAGTTGGAGGTAGTTAGCAGGCAAATGATATACCCACAGGAGCCAGAGATTGGAAGCTCTTTCCCAAGGACCACACAGGGAATCTGTTCGGCCCTCAGAGTGGGCTCAAATTCTCCTTCAGTCTCCCACTGGGTTGCCAAAGTTACGGAATTGTAGCGTCTCTGGAGAGTGTTCACGTGAATTCCGTGAGTTCTCTCCCCCACCGTCTCTTTTTTCACAGTTTCAGTTCAGTAGCACCACAAATTTACTAGGTCCTAATCTCCTGTTAATTCACCCCGCCCAGAGTCAGGTTTTTCTGCTAGGCTCAGGGCCGGTGCAGACCTGAGGTCGCTCTGCTTATGACGTATGTCCAAGATGGCGCCTGCTCTTTGTCTTGCTCGCCCTTGAGAGGTGAGTGGAGAGAGAGAAACCCGTGTCCGTACCAGTCACCTTTTTTTTTTTTCCTCTGTCTCTCTTCCAGTTAGCCTGGTGAAGTTCCCCACCCCCCACCCGGGGGTCGTTCCCTCTAGTCTCCTCTCTCTGCTTGCCTGCTGGTGTCTCGGGCTATTGAGGTTCGGCTCACCTCGCGTTCCAGCGCTTGTGTGTTGAGTCTGCCGCTGGTGTCCCGAACTGTGGGCTCCCACGCTCTCCACGTAGGTCCGCTCCCCTTCCAGCGCCAATGTGTAAACTCGGAGCCCTGGACGTCCCAAGTCTCCCCGCTGTTGTCTGTGTGGCACGCACTCCCCTTCGAGCACTGGCGCGCAGACCCTGCGGGCTTGCGTGGCTCGGTCCCGCAGCTCGGCTTCCGCGGCTCAGTCCCGCGGCTCGGCTTCCGCGCGGTGGGCAACCTTGTTCTCCCAATAGGTCCTCTGATTCACGGCCACGTGATCCAGAAGAGTTTCCTCTGCAATATTTTCCTGGTTCTTTTTTCTGAGGCTACCGTAACTCCCCTTTTATTAAACTAAATTTTCCCGGACTATCGGTGCGCGCCCTCACTATTCCGCCATCTTGGCTCCACCCCTGTTCAGTTCTTTCTAGATCTCTGTTCAATTTCTCATTCATATTGTGCATTGATTTCCTAATTTCTTTTAATTGTGTGTATTCTTCTTTTTCTCTTTGCTTATTCTTTTGAATTCTTTATTCATCAATATCCCTTTCTTTGGATTCTGATATTAAATGTCATTGTGTTCCTCTTGGGTAGTAGTATTGACTTGATTTTTCATATTCTTTGTATCTTTATATTGATAGTTGAGCATGTGGTAGATTACTGTCCCTGTTAGATTTAGGTGATGGATTTTGTGGATTGAAAACTTTTTCCTAAAGATATGTTTTCAAATGTTGATTTGATAGATTCCTTTCACTGTAGATTGAATTGGTATACTGAAGTGTCATCGCCCTATGTCTTCATCCACCGTACTCACGTGGCAGGTGCGTGGGTGGCTCCTCTCAGTTTCAGCAGAGATTACTAGGTTTTGGTGGCACTTGTTGTGGCAAATAGATCTAGGGGAGTGTTGGCACAGCTGCCTGTGCTCATCAAACTCAGGCAGGTTTAGGGAGGTAGCCATGCAGGAAGAAATTTATCAGAGTGACAAATGACCAGTGAAGAGGTTTCATGGATCTCTGTGAAATGGATGTTTTTTTAAAAATAAGATAACCACTAAAAATAATGAATAATAATGAATAAATATATGAATTATTTCCTGAAGTCTTGGGGATTTATGTAGTTAATAGACTAGTATTGCATTATCATCTAGTAGCAAGTAGGGGCATTAGTAAATGAACCTTCTTTCATTCCATAAGCACAGAGCCCTTATTTATGAACATAGAACATTTTCGAAAGGTTGTTTAAGAGTTGCTTGTTGGATCTTAAGGTCCATTATTCTAGAGTCATTTTGGGGAGTTAGGTGGAGGATGAGGCATGAGCCACCAGGAATTGATAGTCTTGTTCATGGGCATGAATTACAATTGTTCTGTTTGTAATTGATACCATAGATGGCTTTTTAAAATAATTTGCAAAGCAAAAGAAAATAGTTGTTTCTAATAGCTAAGATGTGCAAACAGTGTAACTGTTGATGAGTAAGTGAGTGAAGAATTTGTTTTTGTGTCTGTTTATTTACACAGTGAAAAATTGTTCAGGCTTTAAAAAGGAGATATTTCCAATAGCAACAACATGAATAAACCTTTAGGGCATTTACGTTAAGTGAAATAAGCTAGACTTGGAATGAAAAATATTGTATGATTTCACACACATGGAACATGAACAAGCAAACAAAAACTTGAATACATAGAAACAGGGGAAAGGTGGTTACCAGGGTAGAGAGTGTTAAACTGTAACTAATAATGTATTATGTTCTGGAAATTTGCTAGGATATTAGGGTTAAGATATTTGCAGCACAAAACAAGTATGTGAGATGATTAATATGTTATTTTACTTGATTGTAATATTCATGTTACATGGGTATGTGTATATATGTATCAAAACATCATATTGTATACTTTATATATAAAATTAAAAAATATCTCATGCAAAGCTAGAAGAAAAAGCCACAAATCTAAATGAATGCATATAATAACAGAACTTTTGTAAGTGAAGCAGAGATAAATTGTCCCAAGTCTTGGTAACCTTGGCCCTTTTTTTGTTTATTAATCAGAGAAGCATAGAAGGTCTTCAAAAAGTTTGTGGAAACTGAATATTATGAAAAACTTATCCATGAGTTTCAAAACCTTTTGTACTTCAATAAACTTACCTTTTAACTCCATTTTCCCATGAAAATGTTGAAGTACCCTTGTGTTTCCTGGAACTGAAAGACTCCATAGAAAAGAGGCTAAAATTCTAGGCCAGTTATTCTGAATAAGAGCTTTGGGCTTGTCAGAGAGAATTTTTAAAGTGTAAAAAGTAGGTATTAGTGTAGGTCTATTTTCTATCTATTGTGCTTGGTGTTTGAAGGCCCTTTCATTCTAGAAACTCATGTTCTTCATGTCTGGGATAATTTTTTTTGAAATTTTCCATTAATTTGCTCAACTTTTCTGTCCTCTCTTTATGGTTCTCTGTATTTCATTTTTATTTACTATTATCCTAGAGAAACAGAATGAACAATACACACATAAACACATGCACTCATGTGCATACACATACACTGAAAATGGTTGACTGACTTTGAGAAGTTGGCTCATGTGATTGTGGAGGTGCAATATGTCCAAAAATTACAAGGTAGGTATATAGGCTAGAGAAGAGTTGGAGTTCAAATCTGGGCTGATTACTTTTATAGATTAACTTGACTGGGCTAAGAGATGTCTAGATAGCTGGTTAATGGTTATTACTGAGTTTGACTGTGACGGTGTTTCCACAAGAGGCTGACATTTGAATTGGTACAACGAGTAAGGCAGATGGTTCTCTCCAATGTGGTAGACATCCAATTCATTGAGGATCAGAATAGAACAAAGGGACAGAGGAAGGTTGAATTTGTTCTCTGAATGCTTGAGTCAGATGTTCTGCTTTTCTTGCCCTCAACACTCTGGTTCTAAAGCCTTCATACTTGGATTGAAATGTTATTGACTCTTTCTGGCTCTCAGGTCTTTGAACTGCATCACCAGGTTTCTTGGGTGTCCATCTTGCTTACTTAGACCATGAGCTTTCTCAGCCTTCATAATTAAATGAACCAATACTATACCAATGCCTTTTACACATACAAATACACATTCACATTTACATATCTTGTTGGTTCTGTTTCTGTGGACAAACGTGATGAATATATATTTCAAAGGCAATGTGCTGTGAGAATTCCTTCTGGCTTGAGGGAGGTCAGTCGTTGCCCTCGTCAGGAATTCAGCTGATTGAAAGAGGCTCACCACATTATGAAGAATAATCTGCTTTATTCCAAATTCACTGATGTCAGTGGTTATCCCATCTAAAACATGTCTGCCTGGAAACCTGCAGAATAATGTTTGACCAAATTTCTAGGCCCTGTGGCTTATTTAAGTTGACACAGAAAATTAATCATTATATCCCTCTACATCTTTTTGCTTTACTTTCTGAGAAATTTCTTTTTTAATTTTTTTTCAACTTTTATTTAATAAATATAAATTTCCAAAGTACAACTTTTGGATTATAGCCGCTTTTCCCCCCATAACCTCCCTCCCACCCGTAACCATCTCATCTCCCATTCTCTGTCCCATCCCATTCTTCATCAAGATTCATTTTCAATTATCTTTATATACAGATCATCAACTGAGTATATACTAAGTAAAGATTTCAACAGACTGCACCCACACAGACACACAAAGTATAGAGTACTGTTAGAGTAGTAGTTTTACCATTAATTCACTTAATACAACACATTAAGGACAGAGATCCTACATGGGGAGTAAGTGCACAGTGACTCCTGTTGTTGATTTAACAATTGACACTCTTATCTATGGTGTCAGTAATCACCCAAGGCTCTTTTCATGAGCTACCAAGACTATGGAAGCCTCTTGAGTTTGCCAGCTCCGACCTTATTTAAACAAGGCCATATTCAAAGTGGAAGTTCTCTCCTCCCTTAAGAGAAAGGTACCTCCTTCGTTGATGGCCTGTTCTTTCCGCTGGGCTCTCACTCATAGAGATCTTTCATGTAGGTCATTTTTTTTTTGCCACAGTGTCTTGGCTTTCCATGCCTGAGAAACTCTCATAGGCTTTTTAGCCAGATCTGAATGCCTTAAGGGTTGATTCTGAGGCCAGAGTGCTGTTTAGGACATCTGCCCTTCTATGAGTCTGCTGTGTATCCTGCTTCCTATGTTGGATCATTCTCTCCTTTCATTCTATCAGTTAGTGTTAGCAGACACTAGTCTTGTTTATGTGATCCCTTTGACATTTAATCCTATCATTGTGATCAATTATGAACTTAAACTGATCACTTGGACTAGTGAGATGACATTGGTACATGCCACCTTGATGGGATTGAATTGGAATCCCCTGGCACATTTCTAGCTCTACCATTAGGGGTAAGTCTGAGTGAGCATGTGCTGAATTGTACATCTCCTCCCTCTCTTATTTCTACTTTTACATTTAACAGAGTTCACTTTTCAGTTAATTTTTTTTTTTTGACAGGCAGAGTGGACAGTGAGAGAGACAGAGAGAAAGGTCTTCCTTTTTGCCGTTGGTTCACCCTCCAATGGCCGCCACGGCCGGCGCGCTGCGGCTGGTGCACCACGCTGATCTGATGGCAGGAGCCAGGAGCCAGGTGCTTTTCCTGGTCTCCCATGGGGTGCAGGGCCCAAGCACCTGGGCCATCCTCCACTGCACTCCCTGGCCACAGCAGAGAGCTGGCCTGGAAGAGGGGCAACCGGGACAGAATCCAGCGCCCCGACCGGGACTAGAACCCGGTGTGCCGGCACCGCTAGGCGGAGGATTAGCCTACTTTTCAGTTAATTTTAATTTTTTAATTTTTTTTTTTATTTTTTGACAGGCAGAGTGGACAGTGAGAGAGAGAGACAGAGAGAAAGGTCTTCCTTTGCCGTTGGTTCACCCTCCAATGGCCGCCGCGGCTGGCGCGCTGCGGCCGGTGCACCGCGCTGATCCGATGGCAGGAGCCAGGAGCCAGGTGCTTTTCCTGGTCTCCCATGGGGTGCAGGGCCCAAGCACCTGGGCCATCCTCCACTGCACTCCCTGGCCACAGCAGAGAGCTGGCCTGGAAGAGGGGCAACCGGGACAGAATCCGGCGCCCCGACCGGGACTAGAACCCGGTGTGCCGGCGCCGCTAGGCGGAGGATTAGCCTAGTGAGCCGCGGCGCCGGCTTAATTTTAAATGCCTAAGAATAATTGTGTGTTAAAGAGTTCAACCAATGGTATTAAGTAGAACAAAACAATACTAAAAGGAATAAAATAGTAAGTTATTCCTCGATAGTCATGACAAGGGCTGATCAAGTCATTGTTTCTCATAGTATCTGGCATTGTGGCACAGTGGGTTAAGTCACTGCTTGTGATATTAGCATCACATATCAGATTGCCAGTTCAAGCCATGACTGCTGTGCCTCTAACCCAGCTTTCAGCTAAAATATCTGGAAAAGCAGAAAGTGATGGGCCAAGTATTTATGTTCCTACTGTTTATGTGGAAGATACTTGAATGGAGTTCCTGGCTTCTGGCTTTGGTCTGGCTCATCCCTGGCTGTTGTAGGCATTTGGGGAGTGAATCAGTGGGTGGAAGATTGCTCATTGTCTCTCCTTCTCTGTCACTGTGTCTTTCAAATAAATAAGTAAATGCAAAAATAAATTTTAAAAGAAACTTGGGAAAATATAAACATTTCTATAAGTATAGAGAATAATAAGTTCCTGTGAATCCATTTCTTAGCTTCAACAAGTATCGGGTGTCAACATATGCCAATATTTTAATCATATTCTTTTACCTCTACTGTATTATCTTATAGCAAATCACATACATCATGTCATTTCATCTATAAACTAGGCAGTATTTTTTTCTAAAAGGTACTTTTGCAGTCCTCTTTCTTCCAGGGCTCAGCCACCACTGGTGTCATGAACTCTCACCTTTAACTGACAAAATAAATCATCTTCCCCATGACCCTGGTGATGTCCCCTGGTGTCTCTTGCCTGCTGCTCTTGAAAATCGCAGATTCCGTTCTCCCACCATCTGCTGACTGGGGCCAGCATTGACCCATTCTGCTTGCCACAGGAAGGGAACCTGCTTCAAGGGCTCTTTGGTGCCATTTCCTGGGAAGATAGTGAATATTGATTCCAGAGAACTGAATAGGGAAAAGACTGCTTCATCTGTTGAGGAAATAGCAGAGGAAAAGTGAAGGAAGTGTAATTCCAGGGGAGAGTTGGAGAGAAGTTTGCAGGAGAAATTCTACAGAAGGAAGAAGGATACTGTGGAGCAGCATGAAAAGTGCTGACACATAGCAATGAGTGCGGACACCATACATGATCCCCGCAGCCTGGAACTGGAGGACACGGCAGCTTTGGAGAGTGAGGCTCCATGACACAAACTGCCAAGGCGGAGCACCCACAGGTTCCTGCCTCTGGGAATGTCTCTGCTCCCTCTGAGGATGGACAGCTAGCAGGACAGAGCATCCTGTGACTATGGGACTTGCGTGCCGTGACTGTGGGAATATTGCAACTGCGCAGTAGAGCACAAGGTGTAGCTGGGTCTCTGGGCAATCACTATATCTGGCATCAGGGGCTCAGAGCTCCCTGACAGACTGGGGTGGGTCATTCCAGAGGGTTCCTTGCTCACACTGAGAACTGCACAGATCCTTTGTGCAGTTCATGTGGCAGCATGGGTGAGTGTTTCACCCGTTGTGGACTAACCCTGGGCATTGATCACCTTGGAAGAGTGTAGATGAGGGTGTGATTATGCCAAGAGAGGTGATCATACCCTCTCCCTGCTGACAATAGAGGATATTTACCATTCCCAACTTGGACGTCACCCTGGATATTCACCCCCTTCTACCCCTCACGAAGAATGCTTACCAGAGCTCTCTGCAACTTCCAGCACGTGCTCTGGGTATTCATTTAGAGAGCAGACACTCCACTAATCCACAGAGGCACAGTTCAATGATACAATCCATCAGAGGAAAAGAACCAACAAGTAATTCCACAAATGCCTGAAAATAAATGCAGAAACTCAGCAAACAAGATTAAGGAAGACAACATGACTCCCCCAAGGGAACACACAACACTTTACTATTAGAATGTGGATACTAAGAGACCAATGAAATGCCTGAAAGCAAATTCAAAAGAATGATCATAGGATTACTCAGAAGCAATGAGAAGCAGATTCATGAGTTAAAATAATGTACACATTACATGGATGAGAACTTCTCCTATAAGACTGAGATTTTTGAAGAGAATTCAAACTGAAATATTAGAAATGAAGAATTCAGTATGTTAAATAAAAAAATACAATGAAAAGCCAAAGCAACAGACTTGGTGAGGCATAAGAAAGAACATTTGAGCTAAAAGACAAATTTTTTGTGATATCTCTGAACAAAAAAGAGGAAATTAGAAACTTAAAAACATTGTTGGAGATTCATGGGATACTTTAAGATGACCCAATTTATGGGTCTTAGGAGCTGCTGCAGATGTGGGAAGAGAAAACAGAATAAAAGGCTTATTCAGTGAAATAACTACAGAAAACTTCTCTAATTTGGAGAAAAAAAGGGACATCCAAGAAAACAAAGCATATAGAATTCCTAATGGATATGACCAGATCTTCAACAGGACACATTGTAGTCAAGCTTTCAACATTATAACATAAAAATTCTAAAATGTGCATGAGAAAAATGCTAGATTACTTTCAGAGGATCTCCAGTTAGACTCACAGTTGGTTTCTTCTCATAAACCCTACAGACTAGGAGAGAATGCTCGAGAGACACAGTCCAAGTCTTAAAAAAACAAAACAAAACAAAACAAAACAAAAACAGAATTCTGTACCCTGCATAGCTCAATGAAGGTGAAATAAAGATCTTCCATAAGTAACAAAAACTGAAAGAATTTGTCACCATCCATCCAGCCTTTCAAAAGATGCTTAATGAAGCATCAGAAACACAGAAAGATAGTCATCACTATGAAAGAATGTAATGGCAGAAACTCTCCTAGTAAAAGTAAAAAGGAAATTAAAAGCAAACAATAGGAGTATTTATGGAAAAATGGCAAGCCAAGTTGTTTCAAATCAATAGTAGCCTCGAATATACATAGTGTAAATTCTCCAGTTAAGAGATACAGACTGGCTGAATGTATTAAAAAACAGACCTATTTGCTGCCTGTAAGAAACATACCTCACCAGCAAGGTATATGCATCTGAAAGTGAAGGATGCACAAGGAAAGCAAAAAAGGAGCAGGTATAGCCATCTTAATATCAGAAAAAGTAAACGTTAACACAAAAACTGTTAAAAGAGACAAATAAGGGCACTGTACAATGATTAAGGTTTGATTCAGCTGAAAGATATGACTATAATAAATGTATATGCACCAAATGTCAGAGCTCCTTGCTATTTAAACCAAGACTCCTACCTTATACCTTACACAAAAATTTACTCTCTCATTTAAAGATTTATTTATTTATTTGTGTTGCATCATCCTTACAACATAGGCATAATTCCCACTTGATCATGATTAATTATCCTTTAACTATGCATGAAATTAGGTTTGTTAGTATTTTTTTTAAAGATTTTATATATTTGAAAGAGCTACAGAGAAAGGTAGTGACCGAGAGAGGTCTTCCATCTGCTGGTTTACTCCCCAAATGGCTGCAATGGCTGGAGCTGAGCCGATCTGAAGCCAGGAACCAGGAGCTTCTTCTGGGTCTCTTTTGTGGGTGTAAGGACCCAAGAACTTGGCCATCCTCTGCTACTTTTTCAGGTGCATTAGTAGGGAGCTGGATCAGTAGTGGGGCAGCCGGGACTCGAACTGGTGCCTATATGGGATGCATGCACTGCACGTCAGGGCTTTAACCCACTGTGCCATTGTGTCGGCCCCAGCTTGCTACTATTTGTTGAGAATTTTTGTATTTATGTTCATCAAGGAAATTCATGTGTGATTTTTTTCCCCTTGTAATATCCTTGTCTGGCTTTGGTATTACAATAATGCTGGTCTCATAAAAAGTATCTGAAAGGGGGCCGGGGCTGTGGTATAGTGAGTAAAGATGCTGCCTGCAGTGCTGGCATCCCATATGGGCGCCAGTTTGAGTCCTGGCTGCTCCACTTCTAATCCAGCTCTCTGCTATGGCCTTGGAAAGTAATAGAAGATGCCCAATTCCTTGGGTCTCTGCAACCATGTGGGAGACCTGAAATAAGCTACTGGCTCCTAGCTTTGGATTGGTGCAGCTCCGGCCATTGCAGTCATTTGGGGAGTGAACCAGCACATGGAAGACTTTCTCTCTCTCTGCCTATGCCTCTATAATTCTGCCTTTGAAATAAATAAATAAATCTTAAAAAAGTATATGAAAGTATTTCTCCTTCTTCAGTTTTTTTTTGGAAGAGTTTGAGAAGGATTGCTATTAGTTTTTCTTTAAATGTTCTCTAAATGTTTGATTGAATTTAAAAGTGAAAATATCTGGTCTTGGGTTTTTCTTTAATTTTTTATTATAGATTCAATGAGATTCAATTTTATTGGAAAAAGTGCAATTTGTAATAACTAGCTGTTGTTGTATATTACATAATTACATGTCTGTCCTGGACTTCAGACTTGTGTAATAATAGAGTTAGAATGAGGAAATTTCTCCTATTTACCTTAGAATCCCAAATTATTTTGGTAAAGCGCACAGACTGTCCTATGGAAGATGGTCAGGGTACTCTGAAATAATGAATTGAATTTGTGTTCGTGAAAAATTATTTAATGAGTATTTGTAGTTAGTAGACCTTATTTCTGCTTGCATATTTCTATGTAGTACAAGCAACATGCTTTAAAGATATTCTGGTAATGGTTGTATAAAGGAATTTTAAGAGTAAGTACCTTTTGCTATTCCCTCTTGCCATTTTCAGTTTTGTCTGATATCAGTTTTAGGAAAGGAACTCTACACTTTGAGGAGGAATCTTTTTATTTTTGAGTTATTTCCTAGGGCAAGACATATTTTGTCTTTTCCTCCCTCTGACAAAGAGCACCTTTGTGTGCCTTCCCATGGGATTCCAGGGACAGAACCTTCATCCATCCATCTGAAGAAAAAAGTGTTTATTGTAAAGAGACATGTGGACTGGATCTGAAATGTATTTGTATCTCTTGAAGCTCTATGATTTATTACTGTCTTGTCGATCTTTCTCTCATCATGTGGCATGTAATAAATTACTAGCATTAATATTGTGGAATGTAAAAGAAAATGGCTTTTCTGTCTTGTTACCAGTTCTTCTTTCTCCATGATTTCTTCATTATTCTCTTGTTTATATCCAGCCTGTCTCTCTTTCTAGGCTGAATTCCACAGGGAACAAATAGGACTTACTTAACAAATTATTATTGATCCAGTATTGAAGCCCATCACATCAGAATGTGCATGGGCCAAACTACAGGAAGACATACTTGGGTCAAGTGGCTATTCAGTGACCACCAACGTGTACCTGTTTTTCTGGTCATGGGAATTGTGTTAACCTAGACCAAGACACTGGGGATGGTAGACGTTAAGACTAATATGTCTGCTGTAGTTTAATTCCAGCTTAAACAAACAGGAAAATTACTGGGAAAGATGAAGAATAGAAAAATTAACATCAGGTGGCTGTTGATTGTAGGACATAGTATTATGTGTCATTTAAACTCTTAAAAATGTTACAATAAAGGTTTAATATTCTAATTTTAAATACAAGAGCAGTTCATTCTTGGGAGATTCCAAGATGGCAGAATACTGCTATAGGCTAGGGGTAAATAGTAAAAACAAACAACAACAACAACAAACCTCTCAGTGGACAGAGTGAAAACCAGGTGGATATTCTCCGGAATGAAGAGGAATGCCATGGATTGTTGCGGAAGGTGCAGACATAGCATGAGCATGGGCACAACACTGACCTTGGCAGCCGACTGTTGAAGAAAGTGCAAGCTTTTGAGAGTGAGGTGAGATCAGAATGTAGCAGCCCATGCCATTGGTGATACAGCCAGAGGGAGAGTTTGGTGTGAGTCTGGCCTTGAGGCCTAAGGGAGAAAAGGTACTCACTGACCCAGTGAAAAAAACAGTGGCATGTTTTCTCCCCCCCCCCCCCCCCCCAAATGGTGCCTGGAAACTAGCTGAGAGAAGATGGGCACCTTTTGGGGCATAAGGAGTTGCAGAAGTTTTTTTTTGTTTGTTTTTTTTTTTTTTTGTTTGTTTTTTTTTTTTTTTTTACAGGCAGAGTGGGTAGTGAGAGAGAGAGAGAGAAAGGTCTTCCTTTTTACCATTGGTTCACCTTCCAATGGCGGCCGCGGCTGGCGCGCTGCGGCTGGCGCACCACGCTGATCCGAAGCTGGGAGCCAGGTGCTTCTCCTGGTCTCCCATGTGGGTGCAGGGCCCAAGTACTTGGGCCATCCTCCACTGCACTCCCGGGGCATAGCAGAGAGCTGGCCTGGAAGAGGGGCGACTGGGACTAGAACCCGGTGTGCTGGCGCCGCAAGGTGGAGGATTAGCCTAGTGAGCCACGGCGCCAGTCTGCAGAAGCTCTTGTGCATGCACCTAGCAACTGGCTGGGACAGGATGCTATTTTGTCAGTCGTAATTGTGGAAGTAGCTCAGGTGCACACACCTGGCAACTGGCAGGGAGAAAACACTATTGTGAAATGAGTGGAAGATGCATCTGGAGGCTTTTATGCACACATGTGATCCAGAGGGAAAGAAATCCGCATTCCCTGCTGATGTGAGTCTGGCTGGGAAGATTGAAAGGGGGCTGGGCACACACTATGACTGTGAGGTGCCCCCAGCCTCTCAACATATCACAGTCTCTGGGGCTCAAACCACATGGGTATTACAGGCTGGCTCTGGGAACCTCTGCCTCTCTCTGGTCAAGATGGGCTAGAAGGGTAGAGCAGATCATCTGTGCCCTGTGATTGGCAGAGCCTTGTGTGCTGAGACTAGGGGAACTCTGTGACTGCACAAAAGGAAGCAGGGTGTAGCTGGGACTTGGACAATCAATATGAGTGGCTCCACATGATCAGAACTGCCTGATTGCCTAGAGTGGGTCATTGCAATGGGATCTGTGCTCACACTGAGAACCACACAGATCTTTTGTGTTGTTCATAAGACAGCATGGATAAGTATTGCACCCACTGTGGTCTAACACCTGAGCATTGATCACCTTGGAAGAGAGGAGATGAAGGAGTGATTACAACAGAGGTGAGCATACCCCCCTTTCTGTTGAAAAGAGGAGATCTACCGTGCCCAACTTGGGTGTCACCCTGGATACTTGCCCCATCCTGGAGCACTGACCAGAGTTCCCTGGCCACACCCAGAAAATACCTCTGAGTATTCACTGAAAAAGCAGACACTCCGCTAATCCACAGAGGCAGAGTTCAAATATGAAAGCCATGAAAGGGAACAACCAGTAAGAATTTCCACAATGCCTAAAAATAAATACAAATATAACAAACAAGAATAAGGAAGACAACATGACAACCCCCCCCAAAGGAACACAACAACACTTCAATATTAAAATGTTAAGATGAAGAGATTAATGAAATACCTGGAACAGAAGTCAAAAGATTAATTGTAGAATTACTCAGAAACAATAAGAAGTAAATTCACAAATTAAAAAAAATCCATACATGACATGGAAGACGATTCTCCCATGAGATTGAGATTTTGAAGAGAAATCAAACTGAAATATTAGAAATGACACATTCAATATGTACAATATAAAAAAAACGGGAAGCCTTCACAATAGACTTGGAGAGGCAGAAGAAAATATATCCAAGCTAGAAGACAAATCTTTGGAAAAATTTCAAACAGTACAAGAGATCAGGGAACTGAAGAGCTCGTTTTTGAAAAAATAAAGTTGATACACTGTTGGCCTATGTTACCAAAAAAAAGAGGGAGAAGACAAAAATCAATAGATTCAGAGATGAAAAGGCATATGTAAGAAAGGACACCAAGAAATAAAAAGGAATCATCGGAGGACAGGCTCTGTGGCATAGTAGGTTAAGCCTCCACCTGCAGCGCCAGCATCCCACATGGGTGCTGGTTCATGTCCTGGCTGGGTGTCTTCATTTCATCTTTATTCTTGAAGGATATTTTCATTGGTTGGGTTGTTCTTTTTCTGTTGGTGCTTAAAAATGTGTGCACTTCCTTCTGGTCTCCATGATTTCTGATGAGAGACCTTCAGTTTTTGAAGTATTTGTTTTCCTGGGGGCTGGTGCTGTGGCGGAACAGGTTAAAGCCCTGGCCTGAAGCGCCAGCATCCCATGTGGGCACCGGTTCTAGTTCCAGCTGCCCCTCTTCTGATCCAGCTCTCTGCTATGGCCTGGGAAGGCAGTGGGAGATGGCCCAAGTCCTTGTGCCCCTGTACCCGCATGGGAGACCTCGAAGAAGCTCCTGGCTTCTGACTTCGGATCGGCTCAGCTCTGGCCATTGTGGCCATCTGGGGAGTGAACCAGCTGATAGAATATCTCTCTCTGTCTCTACCTCTCTCTGTAACTCTGTCTTTAAAAATAAAAAAGAAAGAAATGAAGTAATTGTTTTCTTTTAAGTAACACATTAAATTTTTTTAGCCTTCAATGTGTGTGTGTATATATATATATATATAGTCTTTAGGTTTTAGCAGTTGATAATGTATATCTAGGCATGGATATTTTTGGCTTGATTCTTTCTTGGATTCAACTGAACCTTTTGAAACTCTGATGTCTTTTGATAAATTTGGAAAGTTTTTAGTTTTTCAAGCATTTTTTCATTACTCTTCTCTTTCTTAGAATGGGATGATAGGAGTTTTAGACATTTTTATATTATCTTTAAGATCTGGAGACTGACTTTATTATTATTTTAAAATATTTTTCCCTTCAGTTGTTAAGATTGGATAATTTATGTTGATCTATCTTCAGGTTTATCAATATTTTACATTATCACTTTTATTCTGCCACAGAAACCATCAATTAGTTTTAAAATTTTTACTATGTTTTCAATTTGAAAATTTCTATTTCTTCTTTTTTATGTCTTCTGTTTTCTTTACTGAATTTTCTATGTTTATTTATTTTGACAGTGTTTTTAACATCTTTGTCAGATAATTCTAATATTTGTCATCTTGAAATTGATGTCTGTGAATTTTCTCTCACGTAACTTCAGCTATTTCTATTTTTTATAATGTTGAATAATTTTTATTTTGTCTTGGTATCATAAATATTATGTTTTGAGACTCTTAGGGCTTATTTACATTCAGTGGAGAATGTTGATATTTAGTTTAGCAGGCAATCATCCCAGAGAGTTCAGATTGCAGAGTCTGACCAGCCGTTCTGTTGTTTGCCGTTTCAATTTCAAACCCATTTTCAGGACTTCTACAGTGCTGTTTTGTTTCCAGCCAAGTGTTCTGTCTGAGATCTGGAGGGTGATCTATGATTTGATTCTGTTCTTGAATCTTTGTTATAGTATTTAGGATCATAGCTGTGCATATACAACTCAGAATGACTTTATAACCCAAGTCTCTTCTCGACCATAACCTGCTTGATACTGTTTGCTTCCTTACCTAGAATACTGGGATTTTATTTATTCTATGCCACATGCTTCCCATAGCTGCTTTGTTGCGGCTTCAGCTGTCCCAACATTGCATGGGAAATAAGGCATGATAAAGAAAAAAATAATAATAAAAGAACAACTGAGGAGTTCTACTCTGAGTGTTAGGGATTCTTTTTCCTGTTTGTTGAGCCACAGCTAGAGAGCTTTTGAGGAAATTTCTCTGCATCCTGGTGTCTCCTGATTTTGGTATTTCTTGATTCCAGGCTTGGGGGTACTCACTGCTAGTATTTTGAACTCTTCTTCTCTAATTCCCTGATTCCCCTACTGTATTTATTCTGTGGAGTCCTCATATAGTTATTATATGCATTCTGCCCAGATTTTCTCTTCCTACCCAGATCTTGCACTCCAAAGACTTACTGTGAAATTTTGGCTAATCGTTTTAGCAGAGGAAAAACAGTCATTAAATTATGTACTTTTTCTTCATTTTAGCTTTAACTTGTCATTATTAATTGCTTAGCTAGTTAAGAATTTCAGTCTTGATGGGGGTCTTAACAGAGGAAGATGAGTTTTCACTATTACAAAACTTTCAATTCATGCAAAGAAGATAGAAGATAGAAGACACAATTCTGTTATATAGGATATAATCCCACTGAATGATTTGTTCATGAGATTTAAAAACTTCATATTTTTATATTTTCTGTTCTTGTTATGGAAATGGTTATTACTGTCTGCAACAAGTCTGTACTACTGCCCTACATAGAAGACAGTTAACTTGAACCAAATGGCTTCTCTGTTTTTGCAGTGTTGTTTTGGAATATTTTTTGTCTATGGTGCCAAATATTTTTTAAACTTTTTTTTTTGTTTATTTGACAGATAGAGTTAGTGAGAGAGAGAGAGAGACAGAGAGAAAGGTCTTCCTTCCGTTGGTTCACTCCCCAAATGGCTGCTATGGCCAGCGCTGTGCGAATGCGAAGCCAGGAGCCAGGTGCTTCCTCCTGGTCTCCTACAGAGGTGCAGGGCCCAAGCACTTGGGCCATCCTCCACTGCCTTCTTGGGCCACAGCAGAGAGCTGGACTGGAATAGGAGCAGCCGGGACTAGAACCCCGGCGCCCATATGGGATGCTGGCGCTGCAGGTGGAGGATTAACCAAGTGAGCCTCGGCACCGGCCCCCAATGTGCCAGATATAATTTAACTGACATTCCAGAAGTAAGGTACAGAGAACCTCAGAAGCCTCAGAGTCTAAGTGTCTAACTGATTAAGATTAAAGCCTCTAAAACCAAATTCCTTAGAAATGAATCAGAGTTATCTGTTTTGGCTGTGTGACCATGGACAAGTTATTTAACTTAGCTGTGCATGAATTTCATTCATTATAAAATTGGCATGTTAATAGTACCTAACATGGTATTGTTTTCAGGATTCAATAAGTTAATGCCTATAAAACAAGAGTGTCACTCTCACTATTTTGAAAAATTGAATTTCTTAGAGTTAATAAATAGATAGTATCTAATGATTAATTACATGCGGGTACTTTGTTTGCTTAATCCTTACCACCACTCTACATTTTTCAGAAAAAAAAAAAAGATTATCTAATGAGTTTGACTTTATGAGACATTGTATTTAGTAGTGACTTTAGAGCTGCTGGAACATGGGGGAACATTTATTTAACTAGAGATTGGAAAAGGACAATAAAGTTAATGCAAATCAATATTAGAATAAACAAAAAGGTATTACAGAAAGAAAATAGTGTATAATCTCAGTATCATACTTAATCAGTAAGTTATATTTACTCCATCATTGTAACAATGATTATGGATATTGCCCCAAATTATGTTTAATCTATTTTGGGAAGAATGGAGTGGGGAGATAAAATGGATATAGAGTGAAAGTCCTAGTACTGTGTAGGATCCCAATATGTCAATAAGTAAGCATAATTTAGAAGCATGGAACTAACTGCCAAAAGTGGGAGGTAAATGAATTTCAAGTGGCTGCATGTGGAAGTGAGTCTTGATGAGATAGTAACCAGCAGAGAGATTACCACAGATCTACTCTGTTTTAAGTTTTTGTTTTTGTAAGCACTATTTGACTATATTTATATGCTACTTTGATAAAAATAAGAAAAACCACAGAAGTAGGGTACTCCTTACACGTTTTATTCTTACACTTTCCTGATTGTACAGTGTTCTTGGCACATTGTCTTTTCTCTTTCTGAAATACTCTTCTTCCTTTTGTGTTTCTTGGAAAATTCTACTCTTTTTGTATGATTTTGCTGAAGTAGATCCATCTTCCTAAGTAAAGTTAGGATCTCCCTTGATCTTTGTACAATCTTGTGTTACATCTTTAGTCTTTTAGGGATCCATTGTTTTCATGCTTATCTCTCTTCCAGGACTGTGTTGGGGAATAATGTTTTTAAATTTTGTCTTCTCAGTTGGAGTTTGTGAACTCAAGAGTCTTCCATAGCCTTGGCAGATCATGACAAGAGCCTCGGGTGATTTCTGGTGTCATATAAGAGTGTCAATTGTTAAATCAGTGACAGGAGTCACTGTGCACTTGATCCCCATGTAGGACCTCTGTCCCCAAAGTGTTATATTATGAGAATTAATGGTAAAACTAGTCTTCAAACAGCATTTTATACGTTGTGTATCTGTGTGGGTGTAAACTGTTGAAATCTTTACTTAGTATAGACTTGATCTTCTGTATATAAAGATAATGAAAAATGAATCTTAATGAAGGATGGGAGAGGGAATACGAGATGGGATGGTTTGTGGGTGGGAGGGTGGTTATGGGGGAAAAAGCCGCTATAATCCAAAAGTTGTACTTTTGAAATTTATATTAAAATTCTCTATAAAAATAAATTTCACCTTCTCTGCAGCAAGCACAGTGTTTAGTTGTAGTAGATACTCAGTAGAGGTCGAATGAATGGATGGATATTGGGTGCAGGGTCAGAAAATCTATACTGAGATGTAGTTTTGTTTCTCTCTGCCTTTATCAAAGCACTTACCAGCACCTTGATTCCTTTTGGAAAAACTAGAGATGATGAATGAACAATTCAGGGTCTCTAAGAATTTGAAAATCTAATTAATTTTTATTAATCAAACTGACATCACAACTCTACATCCATGATAATCGGGCTATTTCCTATGCCTTTATTCTTCCTAAAGTTGCTCTCACTGCACCTTAGTGTCTTCACTTAAAAAAATACATCTGTTTCCCCCATGTAATGTAAGCTTTCAGGGGGCAAGGGCATGTAGAGGGCCTCAAGTGCAGAGACATACAGTAAGAATGTGTTGCATCAATCTCTCCTGACAGTAATTTTATGGATGTCCTTAAAAATCCAGTTGTTCTAGACATTTTAGAAAACTATCTTTAAGTCAAAATGCAATCACTGAGATTTGCATATGGTCCTTGTCAGCTATTATATAATATCACTTCTGTCTGCATTCTTGGAATATTTTTCCATTTCCTGTATATTCAGTGCTACTTCACTCCTTTAATTACCTCTACAAAATTTCTTTCTTTCAGGAGGCTCTAAGTCTCAGCAACTTAGTATAAAAGAGCTGTGGTTTATATAAGATTTTTTTTTTCTTTTCTGAGTTAAACTGTAAATGATCTGGGGCAGTTTTTGTGGCTTGATAAAGCACTCCATACATTTTAATGAGTGTAATCTAGATGATTCAAAACTATATGCTGGCTTTCTCTTGGACACATGTAAGTAAAAAAGTTAAAGGCTTGGCAAAATTTGTTTTAGATCTTGCCAAATCTAACGTTTTGAAATGCAAGTTAAATGTTGAATCAAATCTCAGACGTCACTACATTTATTCCTTTCTGACTAGAGGTTGCAGTTTGTCGAATGAATCGAAGTATCCTTCTAAACCTGTTGGTATCTTTTAAAGAACTTTCAGCCTTTACTGGTAGTCTCTTCAGGCAGCAACTTCAAGTAGAGGCTAATTGATCTAGCTATCAGCTGATCCAAGGGAATGTGATGAAGCGGGAAAGGATCTAGCTCTTTATGAGTTCTTACTTTGTGCTAGGAGACACATGGCAAATACTTGGTGTGTTCTAAGCATTGTGTCAAGTGCTTTATGTATATTTTAACCCTCACGATAATCCTATGTTGGAAGTTTAAAAGGAAGTCGGTACTTCCTGTGACTTCAGTGGCAGTATATTTTTGCCAATACCACTTGAATTAAAGCTTTGTTTAAAGTTGAAATGTCTGGGGCCGGCGCTGTGGTTAACGCCCTGGCCTGTGGGTTAACGCTCTGGTCTGAAGTGCCAGTATCCCATATGGGCACTGGTTCTAGTCCCGGCTGCTCCGCTTCTGATCCAGCTCTCTGCTATGGCCTGGGGTAGCAGTAGAAGGTGACCCAAGTGGTTGGGCCCCTACACCCATGTGGGAGACCCAGAAGAAGCTCCTGGGTCCTGGTTTCGGATCTGTGCAGCTCCGACCGTTTTGGCCAATTGGGGAGTGTACCATTGGGTGGAAGATCTCTCTCTCTCTCTCTCCCTCTCCTTCTCTCTCTCTCTCTCTCTATCTCTCTCTCTCTCTGCCTCTCCTTTCTCTCTGTGTAACTCTGACTTTCAAATAAATAAATAAATCTTAAAAAAATTAAGTTGAAATGTCTGAAATTTCTCTTGATCTCAGCTGTATCATTTTAGTATGATATAGACTAATATTTCATTAATATGAAGCTGAGAATGTTTGTAAATGTTTTGAATGACTGAGTAAGGATTCCAAAAAAGGTTTTGAAAAAATTCAATGAGAAACTAAATTTCAAAGGATGAAATTTAGTGGGAACACATATTAAGTATTATGTGCAGTCCCCCAAAAAGTAATTGTAGAAATGCAAAATTGGAGAGGTATGGCTTGCTAATAGATTGTGTGACATTTTGGGGATTTTGTCATTCTATGCTTTCATAAGTAGTGATGTGGATTAGGCTGCTCTGGCTGCAATAAAGGAATTATAGTAACTAGAAGTAGAGAGCTGAAAAAAATTGAGTTTATTTTATTCTATATTCAGCTCAAATTGCATTTCAAAGAATCTGTGTGGTTTAGGAGCAGTTTTTAGAGTTATGTTGACGTGATGAAGTAAATTTAGATGAGGAGATCCACAAGACTAGATAAGTATATCCTGCTTTTGTTTCTGGTACACAGCAGTGTCAGCTTGGGTTCTCCAGATAAGCAGAACCAACAGGATGTATTGAGGGTACCTCAAAAATTTTGTGGGAAATGGAATTAAAAGAAAAAGGTTATTTTGATACAAAAATTTTATAGAGTATCAATATACTCCATATAGAGAGAAGGAAAGGAAGAAAATTTTATTTTAAGGAATTGGCTCACATGATCATAGAAATTCAGCAGATACAGAATCTGGTAGCGTGCTGGAGACGCAGGGAAGAGCTGCAGTTCAAGTCCGAGGGCGGTCTCCTAGCAGAATTCCCTCTTCTTCCTGAGAGAATTCATTTATTAAGGCCTTCAGCTGATTGGGTGAGGCCCTCCTATATTATGGAACGTCATCTGCTTTACTTAAAGTCTACTGACTTCAATGTTAATTTCCTCTAAAAATTCCTTCAAAAAACATTTAAAATACCATTGATCAAGTATTTGGGTATCTTGGCCTAGTCTAGTTGACACATAAAATTAACCATCAAGATAATCGACATTCAATTAATATTTTTGAATGAATTAATACATTTTAAAATGATATATAAACAGTTGAAGGAGATGAGTATGTTTAACTTGAGAAGACTTACAGAAAATATGGCTGTTTTAAATACATGAAAGGTTTGGAGGTTAGAGCTGAGGGCAAGGGATGAGTATTGAGGCAGAAAACATGGGCATAGGTAGAAAGTGTGTATACAGAACAGTCAGAGCTTTCTTTCAGTTGCTTTCAGCAGCTCGTCAACTAGGCATCTACTTTCCAGGTAGGAAATTAATACATTTGTTCTCTGAAAGAATTCAGTGGCTCCAAAGATAAGACTTCCATGAAACTTAAGTTCACAAAATTCGTATGTGATTAAGATTCACAAAGAACACCAGTCTGAAACTATAGGGGGAAATCTTCGTCTTATAATAGTCTGCTGTTGGAAAAAATTGAGATTAAGGTCACCATTATTTTATTTTAAAATGTTTTCTTAGGATTTTAATTATAATTCTTCTCAAACAGGTAGTTTTCAGTTTAAACCTAACCACATGGGTTATAGATTTACTGAATATTTTTTTTCTTGTTTTTTAACTTTTATTTAATGAATATAAATTTCCAAAGTACAGCTTATGGATTTCAATGGCTTACCCCCCATAACGTCCCTCCCACCCGCAACCCTCCCCTTAACCACTCCCTCTCCCCTTCCATTCACATCAAGATTCATTTTCGATTCTCTTTATATACAGAAGATCAGTTTAGCATACATTAAGTAAAGATTTCAACAGTTTGCTCCCACACAGAAACATAAAGTGAAAAATACTGTTTGAGTACTAGTTATAGCATTAGATCTCAATGTACAGCACACTAAGGACAGAGATCCTACATGAGGAGTAAGTGCACAGTGACTCCTGTTGTAGACTTAACAAATTGACACTCTTGTTTATGGCTCAGTAATCACCCTAGGCTCTTGTTGTGAGTTGCCAAGGCTATGGAAGCCTTTTGAGTTCGCCGACTCTGATCTTATTTAGACAAGGTTGTAGTAAGAGTGGAAGTTCTCTCCTCCGTGAAGTAGGTCTTAAAGCTTAGAAGAGATGTAGTAAGGTAAACAAGTATGCATTTGTTTAACTTATTGTTTTGCCTAGAGGGACTGCTCAAAAAATTTGCCTGTACTAGAAATATATGAGTGGTCCCTACCTAAAATACCATCTAGTACTGATAATCTCTCTTATTTTAGCATTCAAGTAAGTATATTTTTTCACATTTGTGATTTGCCCCTTTACTTTCTTAGTGTTGTCTTTGATGAATAATAGTTGTTAATTTGAACTAGCTCAAATATTTTTTCTTTTCCTTTATTAGTGTTTTTGTGTCAAAATTAAGAAATTTTTTCTTATTGAGATCATGAATATTTCCTCATGTTAACTTTTAAGAAGTTGTATTAGTTTCTCACAGTTAGATATCTTACTAGAAATTGATTTTATGTGATATGAGATATATGTTTTCATTTTCCATATTGATATTCATTTGAACCTGCACAACTTATTAAAAAGTCCTTTGTTTCTCTACTGCTCAGTAGAGCATCTGTGTGTGTGTGTGTGTGTGTGTGTGCAGGTCTATTTTATATTTTAGTTGCCATTGGTTTGTGCATTTACCTTTGTGCCAATACCACACTATCTTAATTGCCACAGTTATCTGATGGTGTGTCTCTTCCCATCTCTTCAATATTCTCTTGATTCTTTTATATGTTAATATTATAATACTTTTGTTCACTTCCACAAAAATGTGTAAATTTTGATGGAAATTGTGTTGAATCTATAGAACAATCTGGGGGAACTGACCTATTTTCTTTTTTTCCCCAGAAAATTGTTATTTAAGGAATACAGACTTCTTACATTTCATAATTACAACTTTAGGAACATAGTGATTCTTCCCATAGCACCTGCACTCCCACTCTTTCTCATCCATCTTCTTCCTCCCTCTCCTATTTCCATTCTTATTTTTTTTTTTTACTAAGATCTGTTTTCAGTTAACTTTAGACACATATGGTTAACTCTGTTAAGTAAGCATTCAAAAATAGTATGGAAAAAAGATACTGTTCCTCAGCAGTAAAATTATGGACTATTCACAAAATTAACTATTGGGATTGCATCAAATTGAGAAGTTTCTGTACTGCAAAAGGAACAGTCAGGAGAGTGAAGAGACAACCGACAGAATGGGAAAAAATATTTGCAAACTATGCAACAGATAAAGGGTTAATAACCAGAATCTACAAAGAGATCAAGAAACTCCACAAAAACAAAACCAACAACCCAATTAAGAGATGGGCCAAGGACCTCAATAGACATTTTTCAAAAGAGGAAATCCAAATGGCCAACAGGCACATGAAAAAATGTTCAAGGTCGCTAGCAATCAGGGAAATGCAAATCAAAACCACAATGAGGTTTCACCTCACCCCGGTTAGAATGGCTCACATGCAGAAATCTACCAACAACAGATGCTGGCGAGGATGTGGGGAAAAAGGGACACTAACCCACTGTTGGTGGGAATGCAAACTGGTCAAGCCACTATGGAAGTCAGTCTGGAGATTCCTCAGAATCCTGAAGATAACCCTACCGTTCGACCCAGCCATCCCACTCCTTGGAATTTACCCAAAGGAATTTAAATTGGCAAACAAAAAAGCAGTCTGCACCCTAATGTTTATTGCAGCTCAATTCACAATAGCTAAGACCTGGAACCGACCTAAATGCCCATCAACGGTAGACTGGATAAAGAAATTATGGGATATGTACTCTTTAGAATACTATACCGCAGTAAGAAACAACGAAATCCAGTCATTTGCAACAAAATGGGAGAATCTGGAACACATCATGCTGAGTGAAATAAGCCAGTCCCAAAGGGACAAATACCATATGTTCTCCCTGATCGGTGACAACTGACTGAACACCAAAAAGGAAACCTGTTGAAGTGAAATGGACACTATGGGAAATGGTGACTTGATCAGCATAGCCCTGACTGTTAATGAACAACTTAATACATTATCCCTCTTAGTAGTTTTTTTGTCTGTTCTACTTAATATGACTGGTTTAATTTTGTAATTAATACACAGTTATTTTTAAGTGTTAAAAATTAACTGAAATGTGGGAATAAGAGAGGGAAGAGATGTATAATTTGGGACATGCTCAAGCTGACTTGCCCCAAATGGTAGAGTTAAAAACATACCAGGGGATTCCAATTCAATCCCATCAAGGTGGCATGTACCATGCCATCTCACTATTCCAAGTGATCAATTTCAGTTCACAATTGATCATAATGAAAGGACTAAGAGTCAAAGGGAGCACATAAACAAGTCTAGTACCTGCTAACACTAACCGATAGAATAAATAAAGGGGAGAGTGATCCAACATGGGAAGTGAGATACTCAGCAGACTCATAGAATGGCAGATGTCCTAAATAGCACTCTGGCCTCAGAATCAGCCCTAAAGGCATTCGGATCTGGCTGAAAAGCCCATGAGAGTATTTCAGGCATGGAAAGCCAAGACACTCTGGCAAAAGATCTCTGCGAGTGAGATCCCAGTGGAAAGAACAGGTCTTCAAAGAAGGAGGTACCTTTCTCTGAAGGGAGGAGAGAACCTCCACTTTGACTATGACCTTGTCTAAACAAGATAAGAATCGGAGAACTCAGAGGGCTTCCATAGCCTTGGAAACTCATGACTGGAGCATAGGGAGATTACTGATGCCATAGACAGGAGTGTCAATTTGTAAAGTCAACAACAGGAGTCACTGTGCACTTACTCCTCACGTAGGATCTCTGTCCTTAGTGTGCTGTACATTGAGATTTAATGCTATAACGAGTACTCAAACAATATATTTCACTTTGTGTTTCTATGGGGGTGCAAACTGTTGAAATCTTTACTTAATGTATACTAAACTGATCCTCTGTAAAAAAAAAAAAAAAAAAAAAAGAAAGAAATTATCAACTCCCAACTTGACTCCCACTGGGATTAAACATGACAATAGGTCTGATCTGATTTCATCATCATTTAAAAAAATCATCTATTATTTTTCACTTTATGTTTCTGTGTGGGAGCAAACTGTTGAAATCCTTACTTAATGTATACTAAGCTGATCTTCTGTATATTAAGATAATTGAAAATGAATCTTGATGTGAATGGAAGGGGAGAGGGAGTGGGTAGGGGGAGGGTAGTGGGTGGGAGGGACGGTATGTGGGGGAAGCCATTATAATCCATAAATCGTACTTTGGAAATTTATATTCATTAAATAAAAGTTAAAAAAAAAAAGAAAAAAAAATGGGGCCAGCACTGTGGCATAGCAGGTAAAGCTGTCGCCTGCAGTGCCGGCATCCCATATGGGCCCTGGTTCAAGTCCTGGCTGCTCCATTTTCTATCCAGCTCTCTGCTATGGCCTGGGAAAGCAGTAGAAGATGGCCCAAGTCCTTGGGCCCCTGCACCCATGTGGGAGACCTAGAAGAAGCTCCTGGCTCCTGGCTTCGGATCGGAGCAGCTCCGGCCATTGCGGCCATCTGGGGAGTGAACCAGTGGATGGAGGACCTCTTTCTCTCTCTCTCTGCTTCTTCTCTCTCTGTGTAACTCTTTCAAGTAAATAAATAAATCTTAAAAAAAAAAAAAAGAAAAATATTTTCACAACTGGCACTCAGGAGGAACCTCCTGGAGGAAGTGGCATTTGAAGTGAACTTTGAAAGAAAAGCTGAGGTTGGGATAAGTAAACCCCCCAAAAAATATTCTGGATAGACAAATGAGGTGCAGACAGAGAAGGGAGAAACGAAGGTCCTCAGAGAGCAATCGGGTTTGACCAAGTACTGCAACCTGAACAGAAAGGTTCAAAACTACGAGTGTAATATGTTAAGGCGATATTTTTCGGGGGACTTAGCTATCAGACTAAAGAATCTGAACTCTGTAAGCAATAAGCAATTTAACTTAAGAATCTTGTCATAGAAGAATACTTGAAGAAGGTTCATCAGCTACCAGGATGCACTGAAGAGGCAGACATTGTAAGAAAGGCTATAGCCTTTCCCAAGGAAAGGAACATGAATGATGGCGGAGGCAGTGCCTATAGGTGGAGCAGGGCTGTGAAGACAGGGGGCAGGGCAGGGAGGCTGAAAATGTGGCCTGGCTTTCAGAAAGCTTGGGATAGACAGGATTAGGAACCAGAACTGATGGCAAGATCTAGCTAAGGTGGGGGTGGACACCGAAATAAAGAGAGCATCAAAATGGACCTGAGGGCAGGGAAGAAAATCTACATGGGGAAATCTGTTGGGACCTGTTTTTAAAACAATGAAAACAGGCCGGTGCCACAGCTCACTAGGCTAATCCTCTGCCTTGTGGTGCCGGCACACCAGGTTCTAGTCCCGGTCGGGGCGCCGGATTCTGTCCCGGTTGCCCCTCTTCCAGGCCAGCCCTCTGCTGTGGCCAGGGAGTGCAGTGGAGGATGGCCCAAGTCCTTGGGCCCTGCACCCCATGGAGACCAAGAGAAGCACCTGGCTCCTGCCTTCGGATCAGCGCGGTGCAGCGGCTGCAGCGCACCGGCCGTGGCGGCCATTGGAGGGTGAACCAACGGCAAAGGAAGACCTTTCTCTCTCTCTCTCTCTCTCTCTCTCTCTCTCTCACTATCCACTCTGCCTGTCAAAACAAACAAACAAACAAACAAACAAAAAACAATGAAAACAAATAAAGTGAAGAAAACAGAGGGGCTGGCAGCTGGCACTATAGCATAGCAGGAAAAGCCACCGCCTGCAATGCCAGCATCCCACACGGGCACCAGTTCTAGTCCTTGCTGCTCTACTTCAGATCCAGCTCTCTGCTGTGGCCTGGGAAAGCAGTAGAAGATGGCCCAAGTCCTTGGGCCCCTGTACCTGCACAGGAGACCCAGAGGAAGGTCCTGGCTCCCGGCTTCAGATCCACACAGCTCTGGCCATTGCGTCCATCTGGGGAGTGAACCAGCGGATGGAAAATCTCTCTGTCTCCACCTCTCTCTCTAATTCTTCCAAATAAATAAAATAAATCTTAAAAAAAAATTATGGGCTATTCAAAGTCATTGCTTCTTAAAGTGTCAATTTCACTTCTGTAGATTTTAGGTGCTCTGCTAATTATCACAGGTCAGGGGAAATATATGGTATTTTCCTTTTGGTACTGGCTTATTTCAAAAGTGATATTTTCCAGTTTGATCCACTTTATTGCAAAAAAAAAAAAGGTTTTTTTTTTGTTTTGTTTTGTTTTGTTTTTTTTTTTTTTTTTTTTTTTTTTTTTACAACTGTGTAGTATTCCGTGGTGTACATATCTCATAATTTCTTTATCCAGTCTTCAGTTGATGGGCATTTGGGTTGATTCCATATCTTTGCTATTGTGAATTTAGCTGCAATAAACATGGAAGTACAAATAACTATTTCATATGCTGATTTCATTTCCCTTGGGCAAATTCCCAGGCGTGGGTTTGCTGAATCATCTGATAGATCTATGTTCAAATTTTTGCGTTATCTCCATAATGTCTTCCGTAGTGGCTTTACCAGTTTACATTCTCACCAACAGTGAATTAGGATACCTTTTTCCCACATCATCACCAGCATTTGTTATTTATTGATTTCTGTATGAAAGCCATTCTAACTGAGGTGAGGTGAAACCTCATTGAGGTTTGTGATTTGCATTTCCCTGACAGCTAGTGATCCTGAACATTTTTTCATGTGTCTGTTGGCCATTTGGATTTCCTCTTTTGAAAAATGTCTGTTTAAGTCCTTTGCCCATCTCTTAAGTGGGTTGTTTGCTTTGTTGTTGTTGAGTTTCTTGATCTCTTTGTATATTCTGGTTGTTAATCCTTTATCAGTTGCATAGTTTGCACATAATTTCTCCCATTCTGTTGGTTGCTCCCTCACTTACCTGTTTCTTTTGCCATACAGAAACTTCTCCATTTGAAGAAATCACATTTGTTAATTTTGACTTTGCCTGCCTGTGCCTCTGGGGTATTTTCCAAGAACTCTTTGCCTGTGCCAATGTCTTGCAGGGTTCCCCAATGTTCTCTAATAATTTGATGGTGTCAGGTTGAAGATTTAGATATTTAAATCACATTGAGTGGATTTTTGTGTAGGTGTAAGGTGTAATGTAGAGGTCTTGCTTCATGCTTCTGCATGTGGAAATTAGTTTTCCCTGAACCATTTGTTGAAGAGACTGTCCTTGATGCAGTGATTGACTTTAGTTCTTTGGTCAAATATAAGTTGGTTGCAGACGTTTGGATTGATTTCTGGTGTTTCTATTCTGTTCCTTTGGTCTATCCATCTGTTTTTGTACCAGTACCAGGCTGTTTTGATTATAACTGCCTATTACAATGTCTTGAAATCTGGTATTATGATGCCTCGGCTTTGTTTTTGTTGTATAAGATTGCTTTAGCTATTTGAGGTCTCCTGTGTTTCCATATGAATTTCAGCATAATTTTTTTCTGTATCTGAGAGGAATATCTTTGGTATTTTGATTGGTGTCACAGTGAATCTGTAAATTGCTTTTGGAAGAATGGACATTTTGATGATATTGATTTTTACAAATTTTTGTATCTTCTATTTATTTCTTTAATGTTTTGTAATTCTCATTGTAGAGATCTTTGACATCCTTTGTTAAATTTATTTCGAAGCATTTGATTTTTTTTTGTAGCTATTGTGAGTTGGATTGGTCTTAGAAGCTCAATCTCAGCCTTGACATTGTCTGTGTATACAAAGGCTGTTGATTTTTGTGTATTGACTTTATATTCTTGTACTTTACCAAACTATTCTTTGAGTTCCAATATTCTCTTAGTGGAGTCTTTGAATCCCCTATTTATAGAGTCATGCCATCTGCAAATAGGGATAGTTTGACCTCCTCCTTCTCAATTTGTTTCCCTTTGATTTCTTTTTCTTTCCTAATGGCTTTGGCTAAAATTTTCAGGACTATATTGAATAGCAGTGGTGAGTGTGGGAATCCTTGTCTGGTATCGGATCTCAGTGGGAATGCTTCCAGCATTTCCCCCATACAATATGATGCTGGCCATAGATTTGTCATAAATTTCCTTGATTGGTTTGAAGAATGTTCCTTCTATACCCAGTTTGCTTAGAGTTCTCATCATGAAAGGGTGTTGTATTTTATCAAATACTTTGTCTGCATCTACTAGGTACTTCTGTAATAGACACTATTGTTATACAGTTTAGCTTTCTTTTAAAGTAGTTATATTTTCCACCTGGAAAGCCCAGACTCAGATAAAATGGCTTCAACTTTACATCAGGAGTTTCTTGATCAACAGAAATAGAAACCAATTTTAGTTAAGAAGGCAGAGAAGGATTTTATTGGAAAATTATTGGATAATTTACAGAATTAAGGTCAAAGCTAGAGTCCAGGCTCAGTGTTTCTAAGTGGCAGGATCTTCTCATTAGTCATGTCAGAACTCCAATTTTAGGACTTTACTTTTCCATTTTCAAGCCACTGCACTTTGGATTTCAAATGCGGAGAGAGTTTTCTTGGCATAGTTTGGATTACTAATCATCTTTGATTGGAAGAGAGTAGAGCATGTTCATTTGTAACCCCACCAAAACTGGATGAAATAGAGAAGGAATGCTCTACATGAAAAAAGGGTGCTGTTACCTGAAGAATGAGGAAATGGATTCTAGGTAGGCAAATCTGCACAGATATTCTCCCTGAGTCCATGTTGAGCTGTAGGTCTAAAGAATGGTAAAACATCACTGGGATAGACTAGAAACACAACACTAAATAGGTCATTTTCCCATTCTTTACATAATATGACAAAATGTAAATTTACCTCTTTCCTACTGAATTAAGCAGTGTCTTGGAGTGGAAAAATATTACAGTTGGGGACTGCCCTTCCACCATGAAGTAAACTTTGAATTTTACTTAAAGAATACAAGTTTGAAGGGGAATAAGATTATTTGCTTATCTTGGAGACCAGTATACCTCTCTGGCACTATCAGTCAGTTTCTCAAGCTGTCCCAGCAACTCATTAACTTGATCCTTATTGCTTAGATGGTGTGGAAATATGGAAAATGCCACTCAGCAAATGGGCCAGACACATGAACTGTGGAATACTCTCATTTGTCTCTGCAAACTCAAAACTTGGGTAAAAGGAGTAGAAGAAAGTGGCAATTGCTGTCTATACTAGTTCAGGAATTGGCCAGGTTAGAACTAACCTATTAGTGTGGTTAGTACATTCTGCTTTGAGAAACTAATCATATATAGGAATTTCTTGCATGCAATATAGGATATCAGACTTGAAAAATATGTTAGTTATATCTCCTGGCAACTCTCCTAGGTAGACCTTCTTACTCTTATTTCACAGGACACAAAGTTGTCTCACAGGTTAAGAAGTTGCCCAAAGTGAGAGAGCCAGTATATGCACAATCTGAATTCAAAACTCAATTCTGTGTAACTCCAAAGCCCATGCTGATTCTTTTAACAAGATTAGAATATATGTAAAATCTTTTATTACCCTTTTATCCTACTGTCTAGCCCAGAGCCCATTACAAAGGAGGACAATTCATGGAGGAAACTATGGACAAGGACACAAGTGAAACAAGTGCAGATACATTCCACTTAATAATATGTAGTCTAGTGGTTCAGACATGGAATATATGAAGGAGATTATGTTAGATTATTTTGGAAAGAGCTTGAGATGAAATCATAAAACCTTTGATATTTACATTAAATATTTTTTTGAAGATTTTGTTTTTATTTATTCAAAAGTCTGAGTTAGAGAAGAAGCAGAGAGAGAGAAAGTCTTCCACCTGCTGGTTCATTCCCCGATTGGCTGCAACAGCTGGAGCTGTGCAGATCCGAAGCAAGGAGCTAGGAGCTTCTTCCGGGTCTCCCATGCGGGTGTAGGGCCCCAACTACTTGGGCCATCTTCTCTATCCCAGGCCATAGCAGAGAGCTGGATCGGAAGTGGAGCAGCCGGGACTCGAACTGGCACCTATATGGAATGCCGGCACTGCAGGTGGCTTTAACCGCTACGCCACAGTGCCAGCCCCTAAATATTTTCAACAGTCATTGTGAACCCCCCTGAAGATTTTTGAGTATTAAGGGGTAGGATCATAGTTGAGCTATAAGATCATTAGTTTAATAGTAGGTATAAGTAGTTGAAGGCAAAGAGAATGAAAGTTAGAGGATAGTTTAGGTGTTTGTGACAATTAAGTGAGAGGTCTTGATAATCCAAACTTTAAAATAGTGTTACAGTGGAAGTTGGAAAAGAGAGCATATAGTTTTGCCAAGTCATTTGCTATTAGACTTTATGAAGTTACCAATGTCATATGACGGAAGAGAGTGAAAGGCAATTTAGTTATTGCTTTGAAATTTAAAGTTTAAAACCCCGGGAGAATGGAGTTGCCACCCACAGGTAAAACATTAAGTGGCAGAACATTTGCTTTCTTTAAAAATTTTTTGTCTTCTTGGTTTAGGGTGAAATGAGTTGGTTTGGAGGATGGGGAATTAAAGGGACAAAAGAGATCCATGGCAGGGTCTGGAAATACATGATTGACCTTTGGAGAGGGGTCAAAGACTAAGAAAGAAATTTGAGAGGCACACACGTAGAAAATCAGCAGGAAGTAAAAAAAAAAAAAAAAAAAAAAAAAGAGAATCCAAAAATCACCAGGTCAGCCTGTGTATGATTGAATGGTACCCATCACATGAAGTTTACTGTCAGGTTTAGTGCCTCATGAGGATTAATTCTTCATTTCTCTTGACAGCAGGGTCTAGGGATAGAGAATTCTGTACCATACTGTTCTTCCCATCTGGTCCAGTAGCACTGGCTGAGTTAAGAATTGATAACTGAATCCAGGGGAGATGAATCCCATTTTGCCCTATCTCTGTCAACTTCTCCTTCGTTACATCATCATTGTTTCATTCCCATTCTACTATATCTGGATTCTGCTTGCATTAAAAATTTTTGGTGCTAGCGGGTTAAGACAAATAGAATTGATTGTAGCATTTGGTTGTTGAGTGGGAGATGAAAACAGTACATGAGAATAATTTGTTATTTTATATTAAAGATTCTAGTAATTTCCTGAACTTGAATGGTTTAGAATTTCCTCAGTTGAAAGGTGTTTTGTATCTTGGTATTGGAACAGCATTCATAGTTTTTGCTGCATTAAGCAAAATATATAAAAAAGCTAAAAGAGGCAGAGTCATACAAAGCATGAGGCCATTTTTAGGACATTGTTGCTTTGGCAGAACAGTAGTACCCTTGTTCAAGTGACTGGTAGAGAGACAAACACAGAAAATATTGTATAGGAAGTAGGTTCTTTAGCTGTCTACCTTTGTGTTTTTTTCATATTGTAGACATTATGTAAATAGCTGAGATATCTTGCCTTAAGTGTTGCCTTAAAAAAAAATCCAGTGATGAATTTGACTGCTGGAGAGCCTTTGATGTTTTTCTACTCTGAAATTTGCTCAGTACTCTTTTAAAAAGTAATCCTTTTACAAATACAATCCTGAAATGCTTTGTTTCCTTTTTTATGCATAAGAGCATGCCCATTGGAAGCATATTGTGTGTGAAGATTGTCACTTGTTCAATTTTGTGCACTGATGGTGAGCAGAAAATCTTTTTAGCCTTCTTCTTTGTAAAAATGATTTATAAAACACCACTCTTAAAAATTCAGTGTTAACAGTAAAATTAGTTGTAGAGCTATTAAAATGAAAAATGAGAGAAAAGTCTCTATCATGTTAACAATGAATAATGCATTTATTTTAATCTTTGGCTCCACCCTACCTCCAGCCCCCTTCCTCTTTGGCTACTAAAAGAGATGCAATGTAATTCTCCAAAAGTGCTAATTTTTTTCTGGAGCTGCTCCAGTATCATGTCAAAAGAATTCTGAAAAGAACATTCACTTATGTGTAACAGCGTTGGAATACATAATAGGGTATATTAGTGTCTTTTAAAAGGAGCATGGATAGATCATGAAGAAAATAAGTGTGTGAACTCCTTTATCATTGTTCATGATTATGCTGATCTGTTTGCATGTGAACAGATTTAATTGTTTACAAAATCTGCATAAGACTCTAAATGGCAAGAGGATGATGGGGGAAGGAGACATAAGAGCTTTTAGCTTTGTGGAAGGCTGATTATTATTCATAAATGTTCCTTCAATAAATAGCTTTTCCTAAATATAATCTGAAAGAAAAATAACAAGACAATGGATTACTTTTGGAAAATTAAAAACAATCTTATAAATTCTATATAATTTTGATTTTTAAAAATATTTATTTGAAAGGCAGGGAGAGACAGTGACAGAGAGGAGAGAGAAACAGCAGTGTCCCATCTGCTGGTTCATATCCTAAATTCCTGCAGCAGCCAGGGCTGGGCCAGGCCTAATTTGAGGCCTGAAGGCTGGATCTCAATCCTGGTCTCTCATGTGGGCTACAGAGACCCAGCTACTTGAGCCTGCTGCCTCCCAGGATGCACATTAGCAAGAAGCTCAATGTGAAGCTCAACAGCCCTAATTCTTAAACTCAGGCACTCCAATATGGGATGTGGGAGTCCCAAGTGATATCTTGACTTCTTTGCCAAATGCTCACCCCCTCCTATGATAATTGCAAATATCTCTAGATCAGGAGGAGGATAAAGTTATATAGACTCTTTAATATAATCAGGAATAGAGTAACTAGGTATATCTCTTTTTTTTTTTTTAACTTTTATTTAATGAATATAAATTTCCAAAGTACGGATTATGGATTACAATGGCTTCCCCCCCATAACGTCCCTCCCACCCACAACCCTCCCCTTTCCCACTCCCTCTCCCCTTCCATTCACATGAGGATTCATTTTCGATTCTCTTTATATACAGAAGATCAGTTTAGCATACATTAAGTAAAGATTTCAACAGTTTGCAACCACACAGAAACAAAGTGAAAAATAATAGATGATTTTTTAAATGATGATGAAATCACATCAGACCTATTGTCATGTTTAATCCCAGTGAGAGTCAAGTTGGGAATTGATAATTTCTTCTTCTTCTTTTTTTTTTTTTTTACAGAAGATCAGTTTAGTATACATTAAGTAAAGATTTCAACAGTTTGCACCCCCATAGAAACACAAAGTGAAATATACTGTTTGAGTACTCGTTATAGCATTAAGTCTCAATGTACAGCACATTAAGGACAGAGATCCTACATGAGGGGTAAGTGCACAGTGACTCCTGTTGTTGACTTTACAAATTGACACTCCTGTTTATGGCATCAGTAATCTCCCTCTGCACCAGTCATGAGTTTCCAAGGCTATGGAAGCCCCTTGAGTTCTCCGACTCTTATCTTGTTCAGACAAGGTCATAGTCAAAGTGGAGGTTCTCTCCTCCCTTCAGAGAAAGGTACCTCCTTCTTTAAAGACCTGTTCTTTCCACTGGGATCTCACTCACAGAGATCTTTCATTTAGGGTTTGTTTTTTTTTGTTTTGTTTTGTTTTTTGGTTTTTTTTTTTTTTTTTTTTTTTTTTTTTTTTTTTTTTTTTCCAGAGTGTCTTGGCTTTCCATGCCTGAAATACTCTCATGGGCTTTTCAGCCAGATGCGAATGCCTTTAGGGCTGATTCTGAGGTCAGAGTGCTGTTTAGGACATCCACCATTCTATGAGTCTGCTGAGTATCTTGCTTCCCATGTTGGATCACTCTCCCCTTTATTTATTCTATCGGTTAGTGTTAGCAGGTACTAGACTTGTTTATGTGCTCCCTTTGACTCTTAGAACTTTCATTATGATCAATTGTGAACTGAAATTGGTCACTTGGACTGGTGAGATGGCATTGGTACATGCCACCTTAATGGGATTAAATTGGAGTCCCCTGGTATGTTTCTAACTCTACCATTTGGGGCAAATCAGCTTGAGCATGTCCCAAATTGTACATCTCTTCCCTCTCTTATTCCCACTCTTATGTTTAACAGGGATCACATTTCAGTTAAATTTCAACACTTAAGAATAACTGTGTATTAATTACAGAATTAAACCAGTCATATTAAGTAGAACAGACAAAAAAAAAAAAAACTACTAAGAGGGATAATGTATTAAGTTGTTCATTAACAGTCAGGGCTATGCTGATCAAGTCACCATTTCTCATAGTGTCCATTTCACTTCAACAGGTTTCCTTTTTGGTGTTCAGTCAGTTGTCACCGATCAGGGAGAACATATGGTATTTGTCCCTTTGGGACTGGCTTACTTCACTCAGCATGATGTGTTCCAGATTCCTCCATTTTGTTGCAAATGACTGGATTTCGTTGTTTCTTACTGCGGTATAGTATTCTAAAGAGTACATATCCCATAATTTCTTTATCCAGTCTTCAGTTACACCCACACAGATACACAACGTATAAAATGCTGTTTGAAGACTAGTTTTACCGATAATTCTCATAACACTTTGGGGACAGAGGTCCTACATGGGGTGCAAGTGCACAGTGACTCCTGTCGTTGATTTAACAATTGACACTCTTATTTGTTCAAGGAAATTTAGAGGGGGTTGGGGAGAGAGAATGAGAGCGTGAGAGAGCACACTCTTAGCCACTGGTCTGCTACCCAAATTCCTGCAAAAGCCTTGATTGGACCCAGCCCAAGCCATGAGCCCAGGAACTCAATCCAGGTCTCCCACATGGGTTGCTGGAACCCAATTAATTGAGCCATCATCTGCTGCTTCCCAGGGTCAGTATTAGTAGGAGCTGGGGTCAGGAGACAGAGCCAGTCACAGTCACTAAACCTGGGCATTTCAATATGGGATGTGGTTATCTTTTTTTTTTTTTTTTTTTTTTTTAAATCTGGTTATCCTAACTGGAGTCTTAATTGCTAGGCCAAATGCTGGCTGCAGCCACTTGTCATTGACTGAAACTGTGCTACTGTGGCTGACAGTTATTTGTCAGAAAAGTAAACTACTAACTTAGGATTTTGGTTAGTTTACATAGTTAGGTTGTAGCCTCAAGCCAAATTTAATTTATATATATATATATTGGATTTATATATATATATATATTAATTCATATATATATTGGATTATAGTGTTTCTTCCCTCCATAACCATCCTCCCATCCTCAAACGATCCCATCTCCTACTCCCTCTCCCATCCCATTATTCATTAAGATTCATTTTTAAATATCTTTATAAAGATTTCAACAGTTTGCCTCCACACAGATACACAGCTGAAAGGAGTTGAGTTTATCATACTCTTTAATTCATAATATAATCAAAATAATCATTGTCTTTCTCTTAAATTTTTTTTATTTTGACCTTTATTCTTTGTACTTCTACTTCCAATTCCTCTTTGGTCTTTCTACTCTATAGTGGTTGGATATATTTGGGTCTTTAATGATATATAGAATTGCATTGTTTAAGGATGTTCCTAGCTTGCAGAATTGTGATTGCTCTAGTAATCTCTATTCTTACACATTTTGAACTATCTTTAATGCATTTTCCAGAGAACTATTTCTAACATATAAGTTGTAT
The DNA here is from genome assembly GCF_964237555.1 of Oryctolagus cuniculus. Taxonomy (NCBI): domain Eukaryota; kingdom Metazoa; phylum Chordata; class Mammalia; order Lagomorpha; family Leporidae; genus Oryctolagus; species Oryctolagus cuniculus. The sequence continues at coordinate 102,789,528 of NC_091442.1, read as the reverse complement.
TATGTCAGTTAACTACTTTAGAGTCCTGAGACACTTTTCCATATATTAGGTGACTCTCCCCAGGTTAAAGCACATGCTGCTCTTTCTAGTTGTCTCATCAAACACCTCACCTTTTGATTACTAAATTTTTGCTGAACAGTCCATGACGCTTCATGACCCCAGCCTGGGCACAGAGTCATCTCTCTGTTTGTATTTTCTGCCAGCCATCTCATCCTTCCTCTACTCTGCTCATTAGATAGATTTCTGTTTTTCTGGACACAAACAAGAAGTCATCTCCTTTGTTATGACGCCTTTTCCAGACCTCTGTAGGCTTAATTGGCTCATGTTTTTTGCCTTTGTGTCTTCACTGTACCCAAAATTGAATTTTATCATAACACTTGTAAAATTATTTTTGGCTTCCATGTTTAAATCTTACCCTAAACCCTGAACTCTAAAGAGGTAGAGAAACTTGTTAGTCAACTTTTTATCCCAAGTAGTATATCCAAGCTTTCAGTAATTATTAATCATTGGGTTTCAGGATTGAGAAATCAGTTTCCAGAACTTTTGGAAATTCCTGAGATCAACTTATACTTTGAATACTTTCATCTGCTTGTTGTTACCTTAACTTAAATACCTGAGAGGAGCTTCTTTGGAGGAAAAAAAATGTTACTTCAGGTTACAGTGGAGGTTATAGGATCAGGTGGCCCCATAATCAGGTATCTGATGTGTGCTTGCACCATCACGCAGGTGAGCCAGAAAGGAGAGAGAGAGAGAACAGCGAGGCAGCACTTGAAGTAAACCGTCAAACCTCTTGTGAGAACCGCCCTCCAACAGCATACACACAATGACCCAAAGAGCTCCACCAGCTCCACCTCTTAGACACCATAATTAGATCAAGTCGCTACCTTTAAACTATCAACCATTAACATTAAGACGGCATTTAAATAGCTGGATGAGTTTTGGGGAGGCAAATCCTACTCAATCCATTATAGTTTAAAATACTCTTTAATTTTTTTGCTCATTATTTTGAATATTTAAATATTTTAAAATATATGAGAACTAGTGGCCGGCGCCGTGGCTCACTAGGCTAATCCTCCGCCTTGTGGCGCCGGTACACTGGGTTCTAGTCCCGATCGGGGCACCGGATTCTGTCCCGGTTGCCCCTCTTCCAGGCCAGCTCTCTGCTGTGGCCAGGGAGTGCAGTGGAGAATGGCCCAAGTGCTTGGGCCCTGCATCCCATGGGAGACCAGGAGAAGCACCTGGCTCCTGCCATCGGATCAGCGCGGTGTGCAGGCCGCAGCGCACCGGCCGCGGCAGCCATTAGAGGGTGAACCAACGGCAAAGGAAGACCTTTCTCTCTGTCTCTCTCTCACTGTCCACTCTGCCTGTCCAAAAAAAATAATATATATATATAAGAACTATTAATTTTAGTAGTCCACATATTTATAAAAAACAGTAACTCCTAGTAAGTATGTCCAATTATTAGAAAACACCAGTAAATAGTTATTGGGTAGTAATTGAATTATATGATTCATTATAACGAAGCTCACAGCACCACAGAGAACCAATATTAAAATTTCCTATGTAAGGACTTATTTTGCATCCAATACTTATTTCTTGACGAACAACTCATGGGGATTTGTGTAAAGTGTATTATGGATATAAACTTGTTAATCTTTATTTTATTTACAAGGTGATTCCTTGTTAGCAGCATGAAAGGCCATGAAAGCTGTCTTACAACTTGGCTACAGCAGCAAAAGAGATTGACTGATTAAATGGAAATTACTTCTGTCCTATGTTCACCTTCCCTCGTTCCTGGAAACAATTACCTTACCCTTCCACTTGTTTGGAAGTGCAAACTTTCCTTCCAAAGGTCTGATCAGTGAGTATGCTGTGACAATACACAGATTAACAAGAGGAAAAGGCATATAAATTTAATGTGCACATGTGCGCGAGAGCCATACAAAATATATGATACTCAAGTAAATGGTTAAATGGTTGTAATTTAAATACCCTTTTCAGAGCAGAGAGAGAAATTTATGGGGGGTGGGTTGTAATTAGTTTGAGAGAGAGATTAGATGATTTTCTGTAGAAATGAATTAGTCTAGAGAACAAATAATAGTCTGGGACAAGGTTCCTCCTGGCTCTGAGAGAGGTGGCAACAAGTTAGGAGAAGGTGACGATTGGATCTCTGCTGTGAATGAAGTTTGTCTTACAGGATAAAGGCTGCAGGCAATCTCTTGGAGCTGCTGTCAGAATAGTTGAAAAGTCTGGCTGGACATGATGATATTTTAGTTACTTTTCTGGTGGTTAATTTTTCCTTGTTATTTGATGAGATACCTAGGGAAGGGGTTCAAGACAACTACGTTTCTTTTGTACTAAATTTCCTCAGTAAGGTAAAGGAACTACAGAGATTGGCTCTGGGGAGAAAACATGTCATAGGGAAGATTAGAGGGACTCCCATTCTAAAGCAATATCTAATGCCATCAGTTTCCTTTAATTCAAAGTGCTCAGCATTTCAAAGTGTGTTCATTTTGGGAATGAGTTCTTCTGAGTTCCACTGCCCTCCATAAGTCAATATTTGCTGTTCTTATATCCAACTTGACATCAATATATTTCTTTTATCCAGTAATATCTCTGTATTATTAAGGTTTAATTCTTACAGAAGAATTATAATACATTTCCTAGTTCTTATTTTCCCTATTTCTTGACTTTTTTTTGGTTGGTATTTGGAAAAACATAAAATTTCTGAGAAATGCTGGAAATGAATATGGAAATGTTGTCAACGATTGCCTAGTATATTAGACATTCTATAAAGTACTTTGAGGTATAGGTATTTATTCAAGTGAAGTTACTTTGTAGCTCAAAAGCCCCAAAATACTTTAACGATTGAATGCATGATTCTTTTGATCAGAGTGTCACAATAAAGTAAGGTATCAGAGTTTAGACTTTGTAATTGACACAAGAAGTGCTACCTTACCTTAATGTTATTTTGGTGGCTTGAGAGCACATAGCCTTTATTCTGTTAAAATATGGGAAAATTCATAAAATTAATGAAGTTCACAAAAGACTTCTTGTTATTTGCTTTTAAAGCACTTTATTCATGTCTTTTATAGTGTTTGTTCCAGTGACCACTAATTAATTTCTTATATGATTATTCACTTCGTATTTTCATTCTTAATCAGACTGAGCACCCTGATGACTGTGTTCCTTTGTTATTCAGAAGTATGGTTCCAGAAAGTACTAGTTAACCACAATATATGCATATAACAGGCAGCTTAATAAGTTTCATATTATAAATGAATGAAGATATCTATCTGAATGAAGCTGAGTAGCCCAGAATGTGGTCTTTTTTAACTGAGTTCTTTGAGAGGTTCTGAAGAAAACACTTTGAAAGCCACTACTTGATCCCTTTATACACTGCATAGTTAATTGTGTCAAATGGTCTGGTAAAAGATTTTCTAAGCTATGACTGATAGTCCGATGTTGTTATCTAGCTAGAAACATAGGGGCTTCTAATCTTCTGAATAAAAATTCTGAATTAGAATTTCCTGAACATGTTCTGGTTAGGACTTTTCTCAAATTGTTTTTAATATTCCTGCAACAGAAAATCAAGCAACATACTAGTTTTATTTCTTTTTTTCTTTTTTTTTAAGATTTGTTTATTTGAAAGGCAGAGTTACGGAGAGGCAGAGGCAGAGGCAGAGAGAGGTCTTCCATCCGCTTGTTCACTCTCCATTTGGCTGCAACAGCTGGAGCCGTGCCGAATCAAAGCCAGGAGCCAAGAGCTTCTCCTGGGTATCCCACATGAATGCAAGGGCCCAACGAATTGGGCCATCTTCTACTGTTTTCCCAGGCCATAGCAGAGAGCTGGATCAGAAGTGGAGCAGCCAGGACACTAACCAGAGCCCGTATCGGATGCTGGCACTGTAGGAGGCGACTTTACCTGCTATGTCGCAGCATCAGCCTCCAGTACTAGTTTTCTTTATTTGATAATTTTTTTTTTTTCTGACAGGCAGAGTGGACAGTGAGAGAGAGAGAGAGAGAGAGAGAAAGGTCTTCCTTTTGCCATTGGTTCACCCTCCAGTGGCCGCCGCTGATCCGATGATCCGATGGCAGGAGCCAGGAACTTATCCTGGTCTCCCATGGGGTGCAGGGCCCAAGCACTTGGGCCATCCTCCACTGCACTCCCTGGCCACAGCAGAGAGCTGGCCTGGAAGAGGGGCAACCGGGACAGAATCCGGCGCCCCGACCAGGATTAGAACCCGGTGTGCCGGCACCGCAAGGCAGAGGATTAGCCTAGTGAGCCGCGGCGCTGGCCTTTTTTGCTAATTTCTATAGTTAGAGTGGTCTGGCTAAAAAAAAGTTAATGTCTAATTTCTGGATTTGGAAAATATAGAGGTGGAGAGTAGCTGCTCAGAAAGTAAGAATTCATGGTCATTGTGTCAGGAGGAGCTAAAACTTATGCATAGGGTAGAAAGATAAACGTCTCCTTTTAGTGTAGATTTTTATGGAAACAGAAAGAAAATAGAAAGGAAAACCATATTGTTGACTTTCTTTTGTGCTATTAATTTTCATTATATTATTGGGTTTTTGTAAGATTCTTCTGATTTTTTCTAGTTATTGAGAACTTAAACTGTTTATATGTTTATATGACTTGGAGTATATTGAGCTAGCTGAGAAGAATTTCCCCCATATGTGTTTGTCAGAAACAATTAAAATGATCAGTTTTAAACTTGACATTAATTAACATAGACCTTACTGAAAAAGAAAGTTCAAGCAAATTAATGTCTCAATACAAAATTAACTGTATCCATTGAGTCATTTAACATAATTGAGATATTTCTGTTTAGGATTATAAAGTGATTCCAGTTAGTTTGTTAGGGATGAAAAAGAAAAAAAATAGTTATTTTATGAAAATCTAGAACTATTGATGTATTTTGTGTTTTGAAAATTCATTTAGAACATAAGAGAATTTGATTTATTTTGAAATTACACATATAAAAAATAAGGCTATCACCAGCATATAGAACTTTCAAATTACAGGATATTTAAGGTAAATGTTAGAGGTGAGAGTTTATAAAGTAAATAACTCAGAAACAATGAATGAACATTTGACAAATAAACCACTGGTTTAAAATACAACTGGAATAATTATTTCAGGAGGCAGTAGAAAAGATAAGAGGAAAAAGAGAGAAAAAGATATATATGAGGTATCAGGAATCAAACACGCTAGTCATAGATATTATAGAATAATAATAAAGTAGATAAAGGAAGCATTAATTTAAAAAAAAGCATTTCCTTGAAGAAATGACAAATTTGAATCTTTCATTTGAAAGTACAGAGTTCTTACTATAACTTTGCTATAGTGGATGAGGGAAGACCTGCATTCTGATGTAGTCTCATGAACTTCTACATCTGATATTCAGAGAGACTTACAAGATTCCAGACTGAGAAAGCAGGAACTCTCTAAAAGAGTGGATCTGGTTGGCTTAGGGAAAATAATTCTGACTATGCTATCTGTATTCAAGTTATAGCTGTGCATGAGGGTAAACCTTAAATAGTTTTTGTGATACTACTATTTCAGATAAAATTTCTCAAGGAAATCATCTGACTAAATGAAGCTGAACCAGAATCAAGATTTTGTATGGGAGATAATACCTCTTTTCTCATCCTTTGTAAGGTTCCTGGCTGAGACTTCTCTAACAAAAGATAAACAAGAGAAAAGCATCCAAATTTGTTTAATGTAAATTTTATGTGCTTGGGAGGCTTCAGAAATGAAGACCCAAAGAAAGAAGGAAAATTATTTTTTAAAAATTAAGATTGATTTATGGGTTCCAGTTTTGTGGCATGTTTGGTAAGGATGCTGCCTGGGATACTGGCATTCCTTGTGGACAATGGTTTGAGGCCTGGCTGCTCCATTCCAAATCCAGCTGCCTGCTAATGGCCTGGGAAAAGCAGTGGGAGATGGCTCAAGTGTTTGGGCCCTTGCTACCCATGTGGGAAACCTGGATGAAGTTTTCTGTCTCCTAGCTTCAGCCATCTGGGAAGTGAACCAACAGATGGAGGATATCCGTCTGTCTCTCTCTCTGTAGCTCTGACTTTCAAAATAAATAAATAAATTTTTAAAAAACATTGATTTATTTATTTTGAATGGCAGAGTGAGGGAGTGAGAGAGGAAGAGAAGTCTTCCATATGCTGGTTCACTTCCCAAGTGGTCATGATAGCCAGAGCTGGGCCAGGCTGAAGCCTGGAACCTAGAACCCCATTCAGGTCTCCCACATGGGTGGCAGGGGCCCAGGTACTTGGGCCATCTTCTGCTGCCTTCCCAGGAATATAACAGGATGCTGGATGTGAAGCAGAATTGCCAGGACTCGAATGGAACTTCAGTGTGGGATGCTGACATTGCTGGCTATGGCTTAACCCACTGTGCCACATTACCCGCCCCAGGGGAAACGTTTTATTGATAATCATGTGTAAGTACACTTACAGGCTAGAAGGGTATGATCTCATGGCAGTAAACTGGAGGGAACTTAACAAGACTCGTTTGCTTAGATTCTTCTTGGGATCTCTCTCTTCACAGAAGGTTATGTTCCTTTCCCCTGGGCTCAGAATAGCCCTTGAAGTGAGGGACTGATGGCTTATTCTGGGGGAAGGTAAATAGGGTTTAAGGTGCACTCCAGAGAGGGAGTTAGAGACCTTCCTGCTGCTAAGTTTTCTCAAAGGCCAAGATGTCATTGCAGTGAAAATTCCTAATACTGCACCGAGTAAGAAGTTTAACAAGTAATGAGAAAAAGACTCTAGTTTAGTGGGAATATAGACAATAGCTATAAACATTAATTGTATAAATGACATTTTTGGGTTCCAAGATGACGGAATAGTGACAGGGCGGTCTGCTGTAGACTAGGTGAAAATAGTAGAAAAAAAGTGGAGAAAGTGCACTCTCAGGGCAAAGTTGCAGGGGACACTGCAGTGGAGATTCTGTGGAAGCAGTGGAGATGCCATGGACCTGTGTGGAAGGTGCAAGCACGGACATAACACATGACCCAGCAGCCCTGATCGACTACTATGTAACCACTAAAGAGTCTTTTTGCTTTTTACTTGTTAAACTTCTTATTCGGTAGAGTATTAAGCCTTTTAACTATAATGAGTTTTTGTGTCTTTCAGATTTTTGTTTGTTTGGCTTTGGTTTCGATTTGTGGCAGTGCTTTATGTATTCTGGTTCTAAGTCCTCTGTCAGTTGGACAGACACACACGTAAAATATTCTCTGTGGACTATGTTGTCTGTTAATGATGTCTTCTGATGAACTATAGTTCTTTTAATGTAGTGCAGTTGATAATTTGTTTTCTCTTTTTGAAAGATTTATTTATTTGAAAAGTAGAGTATCAGAGGGAGAGACAGATGAAGGTCGTGGGAGAGAAAATGAGGGAGGAAAAATGAGGAGAGTGAGGGAAGGAGGGGAGAGAGAGAGAGAGAGAGAAAGAAGGAAATATCTTTCCTCTGGTTCATTCTCCATATGGCCACAACAGGCAGATCTAGGCCAGGTCAGACCAAGAGCCAGGAACTCCATCTTGGTCATCGTCACTTCCCTCCTATCTGGTGGCAGGGGCCCAAGTACTTAGGCTGCCTTCCTGGGTCCATTAGCAGGAAGCTGGATTGAAAGCAGAGCAACCAGGACTCAAACCAGCATTCTGATAGAGGATGCCCCGTCACAAGCAGTGGCTTAACCAGCCCCCATTTTTTTTTCCTTTTCATGGTTAGTGCTTTTTTGTGTTAAGAAACTTTTGTGTATTAAGAAATTTTTGTCTGAATGCCATGGACACATTCTATTTTCTTTTTGAAATTATGTCTTAGCCTTTCAAATTCAGATCTATAATCCATCTAGGATTTTTATATATGACTAAAGGTAGGAGTTGAGATTCATTTCTTTCTTATGGCAGTGAAATTGACTCAGCAGCTCAGAATAAAAAGACAATACTTGCTTCACTGTACTTTTGTGTCATCTCTTTCATAAATCAAGGGGCTATATAGTTTTACATCTGTTTCTGGGCTTTGTTTGGTTCCATTGATCTATTTATGCATTCATGTGCCAGATGTTTTACATTAAGTTTTGATATATGATAGTTTATCTTCCAGTTTTGCTGGTTCTGTTCATTTGAAAACTTCTCCCTAAGGTTTCATTTAAAGTTTTCTCCCTTTGCATAAGTAGCATGTAATGGTGGGAAGTACATGGTCTGCACTTTCTCTTTCTTCTGTAGCATTTCTGTTTCTTCTATTCCTAAATTCCCACCCCCGCTTTACAGGAAGGAGAGCAAGAGGGAGAAGGGAAGTCTTCTAATACCATGTGACTGCCAAGGGGAACATTTCTGACCTTTTCTCCTTATCTTTACTCCAAAGCAAATTTGTCAGCAGCCCTCCCACAGATAGAAACTGTTATTCCCAGCAGGTAGTCATAGATTGTATTCCTCTCCTGTTTGTTCACCTCCTGCTGTATTAACTGATGCCCAGCCTCTGATCTTCAGCCTCATCTATCATTTGCTATTTCATTTCTATCTCCCCTGGTTCTGGACAGGATCCCTATTCCATACATTTTAGAAACTGCAGTTTCTTACCAAGAACAGTAGATCATTTCAGTTTAATGTTTTTCCATATTTTCATCTTTTACTCCCACCCTGCCTTAACTCCTGAAGTTCTAGGATAGGTCAAGCAGAGAGCATGTCTAACCATGGATTGAATATGTCAACCATTCCTTTGTGTAAGAACTCCCCACTCTTAGTCTCCACGTCTCTGGACTTTGGAGGAGAAAACAACGTAAGTGATTTTTTGCTTCCACTGTAGGAGGGGAGGAAAGCTGATAAACTCGTACAAAGACTATTATTCCCTAAAAAATGAGCATATCATGCTTACCACCATTCTATCATGTCTCTTAAAGTTAATGACCCCTTGAAGCTCTGGAGTGGAGTAATCTTATTCCAATACCTAAGACAGGACTTCTGTGAACATGGAAAGTGTAATTCAAGTTCAAGAGGATAGTAGAGAACTAATTAGGAGTTTTTTGTGAAATAAAACCTATGATCTATAAGGTTGATGTGACATTGCATGTGAAGAAAACTTAGAAATTCAAAGAAAACTTGATACTAGGTCAGTCACAGTGATGTTCTGTGTGTGATAATGGTTCTCAGAATTTGGGGATTAAGTAGACACATTAAATACGGTTATAGATAGTTTCACTTATGCTATTGAACAGTTTGAAAAATAGACACCCTGCCCTATAAAAGAATACACTTTTTAATACTCAACAATTAAAGGAAAAAATTAGTGATGCTTGTTAAAGTGCAGTAAGGAAGACTTTTCAGATCATGTTGATAGGTATAGGGGCCACTTTTATGCGAGTTTGTAGTGGAAACGGGGACTGATTGGACTCAACTTTTTTTTTGAAGTATTTTTCTAAAAGATTTATTTATTTATTTGAAAGAGTTACACAGAGAGAGGAGAGGCAGAGAGAGGGAGGGAGAGAGGGAGGGAGGGAGGGAGGGAGGGAGGGAGGGAGGGAGGTAGGGAGGTCTTCCATCCGATGGTTCACTCCTCAGATGGCCGCAATAGCTGGAGCTGTGCAGATCCGAAGCCAGGAGCCAGGAGCTTCCTCTGCATCTCCCACGTGGGTGCAGGGGGCCCAAGAACTTAGGCCATCCTCCACTGCTTTCCTGGGCCATATCAGAGAGCTGGACAGGAAGTGGAGCAGCCAGGTCTCAAACCGGTGCCCATATATGCCAGTGCTTCAGGCCAGGGCATTAACCCACTGCACCACCGCACCACCCCCTGGACTCAACACTTAATACAGCGTATAAGAGAATTTATAGCCAGGGAATAGGATGTAGCTCAATGGATAGAAAAACCGGAGGAAACATTAGGAGTAAGTGAAGAATCTGGCTACTGTGATCTAGTGGGATTCTACTGAAGATAGGTCAGGGTGATCAGATATCAACTGAAGAATTCTTAAAGAACCTGATTAGATATTGAGGTTGATCAGACACCGGAGAGAGGGGGAGGCTCTTGCTAAACTTACTTAGCCAGGTTATTGCTAAAAGTGGATTTTTTATGAGGTAGATGTTTGGCCTCAAAGTTGGAAAGCTAGTGTCCCATGTCAGAGCCTGCATTTGATCCCCGGCTTCGACTCCTGACTGTAGCTTTCTGCTCATCTGGACCCCAGGATGCAGTAGTAATGCCTGAGGTGACTGGATTCCTTCTACCCATATGGGAGACCTGGATTGAGATTCCTGGCTGTTGCCAGCATTTTGGAGGTAGATTGGCAGGTGGGGACATTCTCTCTCTCTCTCTCTCTCTCTCTCTCTCTCTCTCAAATATGTTTTCTTTCTCTCAAATATGTTTGTATATTCATGCTTTGGATATTATAAGGAAACATATAGGTGGGCCTAGAAGAAGGTTCAGGACCCTAACTGAAGTTTGATCAAGCGAATCATGTTTGCACATAGGAAAAAAGCATGATAGTTTTCAAAGAAAAAATATATATATATCATTAAAATACAATGAATTTAAATACTTACAAATTTAGAAAAGATTGCTAGTTTTCAGGGTAAGTAGAAAATAAAAACTGTTACAGACTGTATATGTGGCAATAGAAGTGAAAATTTGATTCATTAAAACTGAAGTGGTGTGAACAAAACCATACTAATCAAAATGTCACAGTTGATAATGCATTTACCTATAAATAAGAAAGGATCAAATTAAATAAATATTTTACTTAAAGAGCTAGAAAAATATATTATAAATAGTTGACTGAATTCTTATAGTTAAGAACAGAAACTCATAAATTTAAAAAGTACATAAATGAATAACAGATATAATAGATATTTGATAAAACTAAGCGAAGTGAATTGTTGAATGCATTAATTAAATAAACCTACCCAGACTAAACAAGAAAAGAAAAATAATACAGAATGTCAGGAATTATAATGGTGACAGAACTATAAGTAGAGAAGATACCAATTAAAAGTATATATAATTTTGATCCATAAATTAGAAAACCTAAATGGAAGTAACTGATACATTAAAAAATATAAATGACAGAAGACAAATTATTATAACAAAAAGCTGGTTGTATTAATAAATCAACAAGAAAACACTGGAAATTTATTAAGAATTTATTCTATAAATTCAGTCCAAGGTGATTTTATGTTATTCTTGCAAACATTCAATTAACATACATTTTCAGTATAGTTGATATATGCTGGCGATTAGAACACTCAGCAGAAAATTCTTCAGTTTACCTTAGGCTAATGCCAAAACTGAAAAGACAAAACTGGAGATCAGTTTTACTTATGAATATGGATGCATAATCTTATTACAAATCCAATTCAATATTATATTAAAAATATATACCATAAGAAGATAAATTTGCTTTCAGGAGTGTAAATTTTCTTCTTATCAGAAATTAGAAATGTTCATGCATTAAAAAAGAAAACCCATATGATCATTGTTAACGATACCCTAAATAAATTTAGCAAACCACAGAGACATCTTAGATTAAAACTCTTCCTACAGAAATAATGATTTATGTGTATCAAGCATTGTGCTACCATTTTACATGGATTATCCAGTTTAATCTTCACAAACAACCCTATATGATAGCTATTACTGGTATTTTTATTTTACTGAAGAGGGCACTGAGGTACAGAATAGTTGTATAGACCAGTATTTGCATAACAATGAGAGATTAATCTGTTGGTTTATTTTGCTGAAATTATATCCATATGGCCAAGAGAAGATATGGGCTGGGAGGGATGTTTGACAACTTTTGAGTTAGGGACACAGTGGAAAGAAGAAAGAAACAGATGCTGCAGTGTTCTCATGTTTCTTGACTTTATGTTCACTACTCTGCTTGATTACAAATTCTTCTCAAATTCTAAAATATCATCTTCTGGCATATAATTTAGTTTCCAGTTCATCCAAATATAGAAGCAAATTGTAAAGAAAAGAATTGAAAAGGGATTTTGTTTTGCATTGGTTGAAGTGGTCTCATCTGTCAGAAGATCACTCTATATAGGCTGACCCTGATGAGGCATTAAGAGCACATTTTGTATGAATGTCCTTATCTAGTGCCCTGGAATGATCTCGAGTGTCAAGAGTCAGATAGGAATCAAGAAGAGCTAAAACAGTCTTATGTTTTCCTGATGGATTTTCTCCATAGGTTGGTGGAACATATAATTAAGATCAATTTGTGGAGTAACTGTGTTTTAAATCTTACTTTCTATGCATGTAGATGTTGGCCTAAGAAATTCTGGGTTATAGTTTATTTAGCAAAAATCTTCTTTGATTTTTAAAAGCCTAAGGAATAAAATAGTTTGACTAGTGAATGTCCTGGTTACTGAAAACTTCAGTAAACCTATCCTGTTTGTTTTAAAATATAATAATTTGTTATGTTAGTACAAATAGTATAGCAGAGAACTTAAATTTTTGGTAATTGAGGATCTCATATTATTTGGGAGCATTTATTTTAGGCAAAGTTTCTGACATACCAAATTTAAAATATTGACAAATAGGCATGTTGTCAGTTTTAATACAATTTTATATTTTACTTTGCTGGGTAGTGTTTTTTTTTTTTTTTTTTTTTTTTGTCTGTCACTTATATTGAGACATTTTTAAAGCTAAAAAGAACTGAGTCATTTCTAGCATCCCTGGCTACTCTGTTGGTGTACTTTCTCTCCCAGGGAGGTTGACATGAGCTAAAGGAACTCATCAGTAGGTACTCTAACCACTTTACTGTTGGGCTTTTTATGAAAGAGCTGGAGAGCAAGAAAGAAAAAGCAGTTTTGCTAAGTAGGGAGAAAGATGATTGCCAACTGTTATCAGGCATTGTTAGAAATCTAGTTGATGAGAGTAAAAAGAGAATAACTATTCTAATGGGTGCTGGATAGAAAAAATAATCATACAACTATTAGGATTTTAGGTTACACTGTGATAAATTTTTTTAAACTATATATTTGTTCAAACTATTAATTGCTTCCTGTAAACAATTCTTTATAGGTAGAGTTTCTTGCTAATAAGCTTGCATATTATTAAGGCTTTTAAAATTTTACATTTTAATTGTCAAATTTCTTTCTAGAAAAATGTCCCCATTACATTTTCAATACCAAATTATTATATTTTTTCTTTATCGCATGCATCACGGATTATTATTGGCTTTTTCCCCAATTTTATTCAAAAACCATTTTTTTGCTTTCTTTGTCAGTGAGGATGGCAGTTTTAATATATATATATATTCATTTATAATTCATGTAACACATTTGTTGGCTAGCTCCAATATTCCAGTCACTGCTTTAAGAAGTGGTTAAGGCCAGAGATGTGGCATAGCCAGTGAAGCCACTGCTTGCAGTGCTAGCATTCCATATGGGTGCCAGGTTCCAGTCCTGGCTGCTCCACTTCCCATCCAGCTCCCTGCTAGTGCGCCTGGGAGAGCAGCAGCAGATGGCCCAAATCCTTGGGCCCCTGCTGCCATCTGGGATATGCAGATGAAACTCGTGGTTCCTGGCTTCGGCTTGGGCCAGCCCTGGCCATTGCGATCATTTGGAGAGTGAACCAGCAGATGGAAGACACTTTCTCTCTCTCTCTCTCTCTCTCTGCCTCTGCCTCTGCCTTTCTATAACTCTGATTTTCAAATAAATAAATAATTCTTAAAAAAAAGTAATTAAGTTTCCATTCTGGTGTGGAGATAGACAATAAAATAGATAATATAATGTCAAATTGTGGTGTGTTCTGTAAGTAAGGGGAAAGAGAATGATGACAGGGTACTGTTTTTGACTGAAAAATCATTTTGCCAGAGTTTCTTGACATGGCAGCATTTGAACAGAAAGATGAAACCATATAATTATTTGAGATTTTCAAATACAGTAGCCATAGGTGTAGGCGAACTTGTGTTTTCAAGGAAACCTGTATTATGGTAATATGGTGTGTGAAAAAAAGAGAGTGGGAACTGAAGTTTGAGAAGGAGCCAAGGGCGTATAATGTTGGATTTAATTTTGCTAAATGATGGCAGGCAGAGAATTGTACATTTTTCTCAAGACTCTTTATTGAACGATTTTTCCTTTCTCTTCTCTTGGATGTCAGCTTTATTATATGTTTTGCTGGTCTGTTTCTAGGAATTCTCTTGTATTCACTGACCACTGGCACTGAATAGCATTTGGCATCTGGCAAGAATAGTAGTTTCTTGGTATTGTTTTTAATATGCTTTAATAATTGGTGATATGTGATCCCATTAGAATTTATTTCAATTTTTTCCCCTGAAAATTCTAGATGCAACTTATAACTTCTATTCCAGTTTTCCCTCTAAAATCCCATAGGGATTTCTATTGGAGCTTTCTTAAATAGTAGCATTTATTTAGGGAGTTACAGATTTTTTTCTATTGTTGCATTTATTTTATGACAAGAAATAAAACCGATAAGCAATTGTTGGGGTTTTACTGTGCTGTATGGACTGTGCTCACTGTTGGTATTGTGATTTCTCTGTATATATTTTTCTCTAATTATATTGCAAGCTCTTCAGAGGTAAGTCTTTTTTTAAAAAAAGAAAGAGAGGTAGAAAGAGAGAGGTCTTCCATCTGATGGTTCACTCCCCAGTTGGCCGCAACAGCCGGAGCTGAGCCGATCCAAAGCCAGGAGCCCGGAGCAGGTGCAAGTTTCATTGAATAGTAAAGACAAGTAGAGAGTTCAAAGACGAAAAATTTAACTTAGTAGAATAGCTCTGGGTCAGTGTTTTAGGATTTCAGTGTATCCATTTTAATTGAAATTGAAAAGATAGTATCAGATTTTGGTTTAGTTTTTTTTTTTTTTTTTTTTGGGTGGACTTTTCAGTTTGAAAATTAACATCTTACAGTTCTTAGAATTTTTTGTAAATGATTTCTTTCTTCCATTCTTTTCTCTCCCAGTGTTTTTACTTTAAGATAAGAACTACTGTGCTGTTGTTCTAGTTTTCTTACAGGCTTTCTTCTTCATACCTTTGCCTTTTTTTCTAATTATCTGTGGTATTTTATCAGTATTATTTTCAGTTCTTATACTGTCTTAAATTTCCATCATCATTTTTAAATTGGAGAGTTCTTTTATCTCTGATTTTCTTTTTATTGCATTCTTATTTTTGGAAGGATATTAATGATACTATTTTCATTTCCCTGCATAGTTCAAGTTTATTTTATTTTTCCTTGGGGTTTCTTTTTTCTTTTCTTCTTCTTCTTTTTTTTTCCTTATTTGACTTATAGGGTCTTCCTCAGATGACTGGTTGTCTTTGTTTATTTGTTCATATTTGAGAGTAGTGGCTTTCAAAAGCTAATTAATGGGAGGCTCTAAGTTCTTAGTGTTGAGATATCATCAGGGCTTTTCAGTGGTGAGTGGATTGTCCTGTGTCAGCTTGTGAGATGCAGTTGTTAGCAGCTCCTCCAGCCTCTGAGTGAAGTGACCTCAACAGGGAGTAACTTCATCACAGAGATTAATGAAGGATATAATTGGGGGCTCATCCTCCCCTTTTGCCCTTGTGTTTTGCAGTACTGATGTAAAACACTTGTTAACATGCTAGCTTTACCGTAGGATGATCTGGATCCCCCCATCTGGGTTCCATTGAAGAAATACTCACTGTCAGTATATTTAGGTCTTGTTGAATTATTTATATTTATCTACCTAAGGATGTTCCAATGTGCTATCTGCATTATATAAGCCTGGCTGTTGATAATTAGAAACCCAGTAAGGAAAGATGTTTAAGGGTCTCAGTATTTAGAGTGTAGATATTCTTTAGTTTCCCATTTCTAGTTGGCAACTCTGTGCTCAACTGTGCCTGTCATCCTCTAGTCCAGAGATCAAATGCTCTAACAATGGGATAGAATAAATCTCCTATTCAGCTGGGGAGTCATTCTGCTGTTTTGAGAAGGGAAGGAATCTGATAATCTAGTTGATTTATGTATTCAACCATTGTTATTAGATATTTCAATATTTCATTCCTTTTATTTTTGAGGAATATTCTATTGTATAGATACATCAGAGTTTATCTGCTAATGGACATTTGGTTTATTTCAGTTCTATGCTATTACAGATAAAGCTGTAATGAATATTCATGTACAAGTCTTTGTGTAGACCTATGCTTTCTTATGACTAAATGTCTAAATTAGAATGACAGGATTATATGATAATTTTATGTTTAACTTTGTAAGAACCTATCAAGTTTTTCCTAAAGTGATTGAACTGTTACATACTCACCAATGTTATGTGAATAATCTGGTTGGTTTACATCACTGTCGACATAGATATATATAATCTTATCCTGATAGATGTGTAGTAGTATAGGGCTGTCATAAATAAAACAGCCTGGTACTAGCACAAAAATAGACATGTGGATCAACTGAACAGAACAGAACAGAAGCCCCAGAAATTAATTCACACATCTAGAACCAAGTAATCTTTGAAAAACAAGGTAAAATTTTTGTAGTTTTCCAGTGTGCAAATTTGCATATATTTTTCAAATGTATTCCTAAGTTTTTAAGACTTTCATGATATGATATTTTTTGTATTTTTAATTTTTAAATAAAATTTCAATTTTTGATATTTTGTAGCATGTAGAAATACAATTGATTTTTGTTTTTTGAAATGTAAAAAAGATTTAGACTTTTCATTATTTGTACTTTTATTGATATAAAAGAAAAGATTTCTTGGAGTTCATAGATAAAATTCTTAGAATATTATGATACCTTCCCTTCCTCCCTCCCTCCTTTCCTCCCTCCCTCCCTTCCTTTCCTCTTTCTCTCTCTCTTTCTCTTTGGTATCCCTTTGATTTCTTTTTCTTGCCTAGTGGCTTTTGCTGAAACTTTCAGAATGATATTGGATAATAGTGGTGAGAATGGGAATCCTTGTCTGGTTCCAGATCTTAACAGAAATGTTTTCCAAATGCAATATGATATGGGCTGTGATTTTGTCATATATTACTTGATTTCATTGAGGTCTATTCCTTTTATACCAATTTTTAAAAAAGGTTTTATTCATAAAAGGGTGTTGTATTTTATCTTGTGCTTTCTCTGCACCTTTGAGATAATCATATTGTTTTTATTCTTCATTTTCTTAATGTGTTATATCATGCTTATTGATTTGCATATTTTGAACCATTTCTGCATCCTTGGGATAAATCCCATTTGGTTAGAGTGAATAATCTTTTTAATGTGTTGTTGGATTGATTTTCTATTAGATTGCTGAATAATTTTTCCTCTATGTTCATTAGGGAAATGGACCTATATTTATATTTTTTTGTTGTACCATTATTTTGGTTTTGGAATTAAAGTAATACTGGCCTTATACTTATAGAGTTTGGGAGAATTCTGTCCCTTTCAACTGTTTTGAATGATTTAAGAAGAATTGGGATTAATTCTTCCTTAAAAGTTTGGTAGAATTCAGCAATGACACTGTCTGGTCATGGGCTTTTCTTTGTTTGGAGACTCTTTATTACTGATTCAATCTCAAACTTGGTTATTGTTTTTTTTTAAGATTATTATGTCTTTATGCCTCAATTTTGGTTAATTGCATGTGTCCAGAAAGCTATCCATTTCTTCTAGATTTTCCAATTTGTTGGCATATAGTTGTTTGTAATGATTTCTAATAATTTATATTTCTGTGGTATCAGTTGTAATATCTCCTTTTTTGTCTCTGATTTTTATTAATTGCTTCTTCTCTCCTTTTTTTTTTTTGGTTAGTTGGGCCAATGGTGTATAAATTTTGTTTATTTTTTTTTCAAAAAACCAGCTCTTCATTCCACTGATCTTATTATATATATAATATATATTATATATCATATATCATATATAAATAATATAGATATTTAAAGATTTATTTGTTTATTTGAAAGGCAGAGTTTACAGAGAGATGGAGAGACAGAAAGATCTATCTACTGGTTCACTTTCCAAATAGCAACAATGACTTTTGCTGGTCCAGTCTGAAGTCAGGAGCCTCATCCAGGTCTCCCACATAGGTACAAGGGCCTAAGGACTTGAACCATATTCCACTGCTTTCCCAGGCCATAGCAGGGAGCTGGGCTGGTGGAGGAGCAGCCAGGATTGGAAATGGTGCCCTTATGGGGTGGAGGTGTCACAGGTGGCGTCTTTACTTGCTACCTCACAACGCTGGCCCCTTTATAATTTTTTTTGATTTCTCTTTTGTTTATTCTCTAATTTTTATTGTTCTACTAATTTTGGATTTGTTCTTAGTTTTTTAGGTCTTTGAGATTATTTATTTGATACCTTTCCAATTTTATGATGTAGGCACTAATTGCTATAAACTCTTCTTTTAACCCTCTTTTGCTGTATCTCATAAATTTTGATGTGTTGTCATTTTCATTCATTTCAATGAACTTTTTCATTTCCTTCTTGATTTCTTTTATGACCCACTGTTCCTGAGGAGCATGTTGTTCAGTCTCCATGTGTTTGTTTCCTAGAGTTTTTGTTGTTAATTTCTAACTTAATTTCTATGTGGTCAGAAAAGATACAGGATATGATTTCATTTATTTAGTTTGTTGAAACTTGTTTTTGGCCTAGTATAGGGTCTATCCTAGGTAATGTTCCATGTACTGATGAAAAGAATGGTTATTCTGCAGCTGTGAGATGAAATGTTCTATAGATATCAATTAGATCCATTTGGCCCATGGCATAATTAGCTCTGTTGTTTCTCTTCTTTCTGTTTTGTTTTGTTTTGTTTTGGTCTGGTTGATCTTTATTTGAAATAATTTTGTATTTTCAGGAGCATTACAGAGATAGGACAGTTAGCTCCCTTTACTTTCACACAGCTACCCCCAATTAAATACACTTCTAAATTTTGGTAGCTTTTTTTGTAAATTCTGTAGGATTTTCTATATATGTGACTATTTTTTTCTTCAAATAAGACAGATTTTCTTCTTTCCTTACAATAATTTTCTTTCTGAGGCATGGAGGGCAGACAGAAACAAAGAGGGTTGTAGAGAGGTAGAGGAAGCAGGGTGGAGGGAGAGGAAGAAGAAAGAGAGACAGAAATATATATATATATATATATATATATAGAGAGAGAGAGAGAGAGAGAGAGAGAGAGACAGACAGACAGACAGACAGACAGATAGATTCCAACCACTGTTTCACTCTACAGTTGTCTCTGTTGTCTGTAATGGCTAGAGCTGGTCTGAGAACAACCTTGGAGTTGTGAGCTAGCAACTCATTCCAGGTCTCCCCTGTTGGTGGCAGGAGCTCATTCACTTTTGAGTCATCACTACTCTCAGGGCCTGCATTAGCAGGAAGTTGGAGTTAGGAGCCTGAGCTGGTTGTTGAATCCAGGTATTCTTTTTTATTTTTAAGATTTATTTATTTATTTGAAAGAGTTACAGAGAGGAGAGACTCAGAAAGATTGAGAAATCTTCCATCCACTGGTTCATTCCCCAAATGGCCACAACAGCTGTAGCTGGGCTGGTGCAAACCAGGAACCAGGAACTTCTTCCATGTCTCCAGTCAGTGACAAGGGCCCACGCACTTGGCTCATCCTCCACTGCTTTCCTATGTGCATTAGCAGGCAGCTGGACTGCAAGTGGACAGGAACCAGTGCCTAAATGGGATACTGGCATCCACATGTCTTTCTCACTGTGCCACAACGCCAGCCCCTGAATCCAGGTATAATGGTATGGGTCTTGGGCATCTGAATCACTCACAATCTTGATATCTTTTATTTCTTTTTCTTGTCACTGCCTTTTTAGCTACTGCATTGGTTAAAGCCTCAGGTACAGTGTCAATTAGAAGTGGTTAGAACAGATATCCTTGTCATGTCCTTGATCTTAATGGGAAACATTCCATCTTTCATCATAAAGTGTTACATACATTTTAAGTAGATGTAGGCTTTTTTTATAGCTTGTTTTTATTCCCAGGTTGATGAAGTTTCTTTCTATTACTAGTTAGTAAAAAGTTTTTATTAGAAACTGATGTTGGATTTTGCAAAGTATTACTTCTGCCTCTGTTGAGATCATCAAATAAGTTTTTTTGAAATGTGTCAGTATAGTAAATAATTAATGCTAGAAAACACTTGGATTACTGGGATAAGCTTGATTTCTTCGTAATATAGTTTCCTTTTTGTATATTGTTGTAGGGTTCTGTTGCTGTAAGTTAAAGATTTTTTGCATCTGTAGTCATGAGTGATGTATTGATTTCTAGTTCACTTTTTTCATAATGTTTTTGGGTTCCTGACCCATAGAAAGTGAGGCAGTATTTATGCATCTCAGGCTTTTGGAAATGTTTTCATTGAATGCTATTATTTATTCCCTAAATTCCTGTTAGAATTCTCCACTTGCCCTATCTTGGTTGGAATGTTTGAATTTGTGAGGAATGTTTTTGGTTACAAATTCAGGTTTAGTTTCTTTAATATATCTAGGGCTGTACAGTTTATTGCTTTTCTTTTTGAGTGAGCTTTGTGGTTCGTGCCTTTCAAGAAACCTGGCTATTTTATCTGCTTTCTGTTTTATTACTATAAAGTCACTCATAGTTTTCTGCTACCCATTGCATATCTGTAGACTAAATTGACAACTTGCCTCTCTTCATGATACTGGCAATTTGTGTCTTCTATTTTTCCTCCTATTCAATTTTAAAAGAATCATTTAAAAATTCATTGACTTTCTTAATCTGTTTTCTGTGTCTTAATTTCTGCTGTTGTCTTTAATATTTCCTCTCCTCTTACTTTGGGCTTAATATATTTTTATATTTCTGAAACTGGAATCTGAACTTACTAAGCTGGGACTATTTTTGGATTTAATTTTGCCATCTTAGTGTTATGTTTTTCTTCAGGTATTGCTTTAGTTACATCCCCAAAGTTTTGATATATACTGTTTTCTAAAAGAAAAAAATAAAAATAAAATACTGTTTTATTTTTCTTGCAGTTAAAAATATTTTCCAGTTTCCTTTTGATCTCTTCTCTGATTTATGTGTTATTTAGTTCCCAACATTTGGTGGCTTCAGGTATTATTCTGGTATTGATTTCTTTTTTTTTTTCTGGTATTGATTTCTTTTTCTTTTCTTTTCTTTTTTTTTGACAGGCAGAGTGGACAGTGAGAGAGAGAGACAGAGAGAAAGGTCTTCCTTTGCCGTTGGTTCACCCTCCAATGGCCGCCGCGGCTGGCGCGCTGCGACCGGCGCACCGCGCTGATCCGATGGCAGGAGCCAGGTACTTCTCCTGGTCTCCCATGCGGGTGCAGGGCCCAAGCACTTGGACCATCCTCCACTGCACTTCCCTGGCCACAGCAGAGAGCTGGCCTGGAAGAGGGGCAACCGGGACAGAATCTGGCGCCCCGACCGGGACTAGAACCCGGTGTGCCGGCACCGCAAGGCGGAGGATTAGCCTAGTGAGCCGTGGTGCCGGCCTGGAATTGATTTCTAATATAATTCCATTGGGTGTCAGAAAGCATATTTTGTATGATTTAAATCCTTTTAGATTTATTGCGACTTTTTTTCATGATCCCCACTATGGCATGTTTTGTGGTTAAATTGCAAAGAATGTGCATTTCCTTTTGTCAGGTAGAGTGTTTTATAAATTTTAGTTAGATCAAGTTGGTTAATAGTTACTATTCAAGCCATATGTACGGACACTGATTTTGTTTTACTTTTTCTGTCAATTATTAAGAGAGGTATATTTAACTATCCAAATATAGATAGATGGTCTATTTATTTTTGCAATTGTGTGAGTTTTTACTTCATGTATTTTGTTTGGTTAAATTCAGTAAACTTTTAAGACTGCTATGTTCTCTTGATAAATTGGCCCCTTTTAGTTATGAACTTCCTCTTTCCTATGTAATATTCTTTGTTCTGAAATCGAGTCTGTCTGATGTTAATGTAATCACTCAGTTTTCTTTTTATTGGTGTTAGTCATTTCATGTTGTGTCACTTTTGTGTCCCTTTATTTAATAATATGTTAGTGCTGTGTTCTCGTGCTTCCCTTTCAAAGGCGGGAAATGTCTGGCTGGCAGGCTGTATATGGCCTGTCAAATTATTTGGTCTCGGCCTGCAAAGGAAATCCCAGGTTGGACTAGAAATTCAGTAAATCTGTAGCAGGCTAATTTTTAAGTTGATAATTTTGTATGGCCTGCTAAGGATGTTGCAAACATCCAAATGGCCCTTGGCAAAAAAAGGTTCTCCACCTCACCTTAGAGCACTGTTGAGCACTGTTGATCCTTACATCTGCCTAAGCTAGTGCTATTGTTATCATCATCTCCATTTCAGAGTTTAGGAATTGAAGTTCAGGGGTACTCATTCAGAGGTACTCACATAAGTAATGGAGCCATATTTGAAGACATGAAAGTCGCGCTTCTCATAGCTAATATTTCATAGCTTTATGAATATCCTTGCTTGTATGTGAGCGTGTCAGATACTTGAAATTCAGTGTCTTCCACGGAGGGCTCATTGTTTCCTTTCCATTCTGCAGTGTCCTTCGCCCAACAGATTGGCTCCTTTTTACTGTCCATTCCACCTCTTAGTTAATGTTGTCATTTTCTTTCTCTTTTTTCTTTTTGAAATACATAAGATTAACATTTTAATATATAAGAACCTGTTATAAATTAGCAAGAAATAGTTTAAAAAGTCTAAGAATGTGAAAAGGTAAGAAGACACAAAAAAAACACTAATATTTTAAAGAATTGCATGTTAAATCAATGACATATCACTTTTCACCTTTTTTTTTTTAATTATTTATTTGAAAGAGTTGCAGAGAGAAGTGGAGACAGAGAGAGAGGTCTTCCATCCTCCGGTTCACTCCCCAGGTGGCCTCAACAGCTGGAGCTGTGCTGATCCGAAGCCAGGAGCCAGCAGCTTCTTTGGGTCTCCCACGTGGGTGCAGGGGCCCAAGCATCTTCTGCTGCTTTCCCAGGCCATAGCAGAGAGTTGGACTGGAAGAGGAACAGCTAGAACTAGAACCGGTGCCCATATGGTATGCCAGTGCTCCAGGCCAGGGCTTTAACCTGCTGTACCACAGTGCTGGCCCCACTTTTCACCTATTAAAATGGGAAAGGCAAATTTTTTTTGATATCTAATGCAGGCCAGGGTTTTGCCACTTTATTGATACACTGCTTGAAAGAAGGAGTGAAGTGACAATACTTGGATGTTGTCATTTTCTTTCCAGTCATCTGATCTTGAAGCCTGAGTCGTCACTACTACTACTTTTGTCGCTCCCCCTCTTCATGGAGGAATGACACTAAACCTTGCCTAGGCTTCATATCCGAGTCACGGCACCATTATGTCGCTCCCCGTCTTCATGGAGGAACGACCCAGGACCCTGCGCTGTTCTTTTGTCTGCTCGGCCCTCCCCGGGTTTGCTGCTGGTTCTTCCCGGGTTGGCTACCATCCCTTCCACCTCCGTGGAAGGGCGGTTCCCCCTGGCCACTTTCCCCACTTCCGCGGGGGAGCGGCACACCGCCGGCCGGCTCTCTCGGGGGCTGCACAGGTGTTCCCTCAGATGTTCCTCTTAGATGTTCCTGGTGCATGTTGTCTCTCTCCTCCTTTATAGTCCTCTTCCACCAATCCCAACTCGGCTGCCCACACGCCGAGTACGCTGCTCTCCTCCAATCAGGAGCAGGTCCCACAGTTCACTGGTTGAACTGGAAGCAGCTGAGCAGAAGCTGTTTCTCCCTTCTCAGCGCCATATTGTGGGAGAGCAGATGCATAGAATAAGTCTTAATTCCAGTAACTTAGTCTAGTCCGAGTTGCTCCCCACAACTTTTCCCTACCTTTCTTCAGTTGACCCCTGTGCCTTTTTGATTGTTCTTTTAACTCTTAGATAAGTGAGTGTGTTCTTCTCATTATAATAGTTTCAGCTTAGCTTAAGTGTATCATCATCTGTCATTTGGGATAACTGTACCTTGTCTTCTCAGTGATGCCTGCATGCTTTCTGGTACCTCAGTTATCATACTGCTTTGCAATTATTAGTTCGTATGTCTGTCTTTTCCCTTAGGCTATTTTCCTTTAGAGAAGGACCTTGAGTTTTGATTGAGTGCTCTTAGTTCATATCTTAATATGTGACATACAGTTGGCATAGAATAAATATCTTGTGAGGATATGATTACCATTAGATATTATCTTTGATATTCTTAAAAGTATCGGATAAATTAATATTTTGCTCTCCTTTTAGAAAAGTGTTTTTCAGTGTTTTATTTTTCTAAAACCTAAAAATGGTTTTAATTGTGATCAAAAATAAAATAGACTCTTTTATATAGTTACATGTTCTTGCAAGACTATACTGTATAATAAAATCAATGCTAATGGCAGCATTAACATCTTATGCTTTATAACAATCCAAATCTTCGTTTTGTTTTCAAGTATGAAATATTGAATACATTTCCTTGGTAGCAGAACAGCAGGAAGAGTTTCTACCCATAATGCAAAAATATCTTATAAGTTACATATATCACTGCCATCTCAGGATGAGTATATTAAGGTGAGAAAGCAGGTGTCATAAATTTTTATTCTCTGGTATAGAATATTGAAGGTGAGCGTTAATTGCTTCCAATATTTAGGTAATGTTAGAAAGTAGTAGGGAATATTTGGATCCAGATTTTAATGCACAGCAGTGAACACCCATTTGCTAATACTTCCTGATGATATTTACGTTCCCTGTTCATTTCCCTGCATCAAATAAATGAATTTGTTGTTCTGATGGGAATGCATAAAAGATGGCAGTCATTTTCTACATGACTGAAATTTTCATATGCAACGTGCTGCTGGCTGTGGGACTGTCAGTCTTTTTGTTTTACAAAGCACGATTCTGCTTAATTGTTAACTCTGCACTTATGTTTATTTGCAGCATCTGGCGAGGCCCCAATGTGAACTGCACAGACAGTTCGGGTTACACTGCTTTACACCATGCAGCCTTAAATGGACATAAGTAAGTGCCACTTATTTGGACTGAAAATCTTGGTTATTTAGTTACATGTGATGAAAGTTAATTAAGTCTGATGATACTGTCTCATGTTGCCATTTAGTCCACTGGGCTGATGATTGGAGAGGCAGCATGCAACAATGCTGGAAAGTTAAAGTGTGTAGGAATGCTGCTGAAGATGATTGTGTGTGAAGTGTCAACTGAAATCACCAACTATCACACAGGGAGGATAGCAGCAGTGAAAAGACCATGCTAGTTAGGTGTAGCTTTGTGGAGAAAAATGGGACAAAACCACTTGATAACACTTCCCTCCCTTGTTTTTGGTGTCTTCATATATTCACTCAACATGAGAGTATTCACAGGGAGTGAAATCTTAGTGGAATCCTGTTATTGTAAACCTCAGGCATTTATACAAACCACTTCAAAATCCTTCAGAATTAGCCAACATGCTTTCTCCTTATAATTTATGATCATCTTTCTGGTTTTAATTTTCTTAACCCTGAACTTTTTTCAACTTACAAAATTATGTTTCAAGTAATGTGATAGTATACATTATGGAGAGTGAAAGAGTGTGTAATAATAATCACCAGTTTATTGCCACTGTTATAGCTAGGTCAGGTAATGATTTAGTGATGCAGTTACTCAGATGTTCTATCCTGCCCCACCAGAAGAAAAATGATCCTCCTCAGCTATCTCCCCCTCTGTTTTTCCTTTGTGAGGATGATCCAAGTTAGTCTTTCTAGACCTGGGTCATTTCATTACACTTTAGTCTTTTACATATGCTAATTACTGCTTTAGAAATGCTAGTAACCTTTTTTTTCCTCATCTAACACTTCTTTTATTCTGTGGATTGAGACACAAGGGACTTAGTTATACTTGATTTTAAGCTTGATGTTCATGAAGCCATAATTTGTTTTGGTCATAATTGATCACTATGATATTTTTTCCTCATGAAACTTCTGGAGTAAAGTTAACATCAGTCTATTTGGAGAATCATCTGAATTACATAAAATAGTATAAGCTTAATTTTTCATTATTTGGATTCTTATTATTGGAATTTCCAAATTGCGTTTCTTTTCACCCAGTTCCTGTCTTTTTAAAAAAAACTCATTTATTCATGGGGTCAAGTGTTGTGGCATAGCAGGTAAAGTTGCCACCTGCAGTGTCAGCATGGGCCCTGGTTTGAGTATCGGCTGCTCCACTTCCAATCCAGCTCTGTGCTGTGACCTGGGAAAGCAGAAGATAACCCAAGTGCTTGGGTCCCTGCACTTGCATGGGAGACTCAAAAGAAGCTCCAGCTCCTGGCTTCTGATTGGCACAGCTCTGGCCATTGTGGCCATCTAGGGAGTGAACCAGCAGATGGAAGACCTGTCTCTCTCTCTCTCTTTGCCTCTCCTTCTCTCTGTGTGTAACTCTGACTTTCAAATAAATAAATAAATCTTTTTTAAAATCCTATTTATTTATTTTGAAAGTCAGTTACAGAGAGAGGGATCATCCATCTGCTGGTTCCCTCAGTAGATGGCTGCAGTGGCTGGGACTGGGTTGGAGCCAGGAGCTTCATCTGAGTCTCCCATGTGGGTGGCAGGGGCCCAAACACTTGGGCCATCTTCTGGTGCTTTTCCCAGGCCATTATCAGGGAGCTGAATTGGAAGTGGAGCAGCTGAGACTTGAACTGGCGCCCATGTGGGAAGCTGATGTCACAGGCAGCTCTACCTGCTATGCCACATTGCCAGCCCCAGTTCAGTCCCTATTTTTTTTTTTTTTTTTTTTGACAGGCAGAGTGGACAGTGAGAGAGAGAGAGACAGAGAGAAAGGTCTTCCTTTGTCATTGGTTCACCCTCCAATGGCCGTCATGGCCGGTGCGCTGCAGCCAGCACACCGCGCTGATTCGACAGCAGGAGCCAGGTACTTATCCTGGTCTCCCATGGAGTGCAGGGCCCAAGTACTTGGGCCATCCTCCACTCCTCCACTGCACTCCCTGGCCACAGCAGAGAGCTGGCCTGGAAGAGGGGCAACCGGGACAGAATCCGGCACCCCGACCGGGACTAGAACCCGGTGTGCCGGCGCCGCAAGGTGGAGGATTAGCCTAGTGAGCTGCGGCGCCGGCCTCAGTCCCTATTTTTTATCTATCATTTCCATCTGAGTTAAAACTTTTAATTTTACCATACACTTCTGCTGTAGAGCAGAAAATGAGGTCAAATTTCTGAATCTTTTAAAGGAGAATGTTGTTATTTATTATTCTGTGTAGAATTATCAATAAAGAGAAATGAGGGCACAGCAGATGATATTGTTGGCTTCTTTAGCCATCTCAGTTATGGGTTCATGGGAATATCATATTTCTAGGTTCCAGTTGGAAAGATAAACTTTATCAAATCAAATGGGTGTAATGTCTTCAGCCAGATCACAAGATGAACAAATAATATTTGTTCATTTTCAGATTGACATTTTAAGTACTTCTCAAAATAATATTGTTCCAAAATGGATTAGCATTCATATTTCATGTTGATTTCCAGTGACGTATTTAGTAAAAGCATTATTGACTTACACATTACAACTTATGAAGTTCTACCTATTGAGATGCATTTTTTATGGCCCACTGCATAATTTTTGGCTCCTTTTGGTACTTTAGAAATTAAGTAATTTAAGCAAATTGAATGGCAGTCACTCATATTATCATAAAGAGGTGGGAAAATTGACTAGATTTCTTTTAAGATAAAGGGTTTATTGCAGGTATTCTGTAGTAATCATATGTATCTGCTTTTATCAAATGTTCTCATCTGTTTAAAGCACTTTCTGGTAAGATTTAAATTTCCAGGTAAGATGTTTCTTAATGTCTTCTTCAAGACATGAGAAAAATCAGAAGAATTCTAATCCTATCTCCCCATCTCTTCTGGCTATGTGATCTTGAGTCATCTGCTTCACATATGGATAATAATCCTTTATGACTCAATATACTGAATATATTGGCTGGATATTCTTCATTGTTCTTCCAGTGGAAACGTGGTGATGCATTGTGTTGGCTTTATGAAGGATGCTCAAAAAGTTCACAGAAAATGCATATTATGAAAACACTGCCTTACTTCAAACACTTCAAAATAGAAGCATCTTTTAATTCCATTTTCCATGAACTTTTTGAAGTACCTTCATGGTTGTGGCTCAGTTATATACCTTGATATTATAATTCTGACATTTCTGTTTTCACATACAGTGTGTATATATATATATATATATATATGTATTTATTGATGTTGCATATTTACATTATCTGTGGACTTACGGACTTTTACAATCAGAAATCACTTATTCTACCTTGCCCCTCCCCCATCCTTCTACCTCCCTCATTTTGCAGGCAGGGAAACAATGACATTCTGGACAAATGGCGTAGTTGTCACATATGTACTAAGACATGGTTGTGTCCAGGGCCTAAATATTCTAATTCCAAGTCGATGCTTACCAGTGGATAAATTCTGACTTTTCTCTCTCACACTATGTACTTCTGGGTTACCTCTCATGATCGTCAAATATATGTTCACATGGAATGCTAATTTTAATTTTGGCTTAAGATGTTTGAAAGAAAATAATGTCATAGAATATATCTCAGAATCAGAGAAGAAAAGCTTTTGTTTTCTTTTCCCTTGCTGTTCTCCCTTAGCATTGATAATTAGCAATTGATAATGTTATGTTCTTCCCAAGCAAGTTTTAGCAGTCAGCATAGAAACAAATCATTTCCATATTTCTACTTTTGCTGTATCCACCTGTTCCAGATTATTTCCATAAACATGATTTCTAGGCTAAAGTTCTTAGAATCATTGAGATGGAAATAATATGACAGGATCCTGTAGTTTGTTCTTTTGCTTTGAGCACAGACTTTCTCCCTATTCCCAACATGTAGTCTAAAGCCTTCATACTGCAAATTCAACCTGCTTCCTCTTATTTTTTTTTTTGGAGTCCTCATTTATTAACGCTAGTTATCCACAAGCTCAGCAGCATTTTATCCTTAAAATGCACTATTTCATATTGAACAATTCATCTACAATTATTGAGATCTGGACACAATAGAAACAGTACTCTATTGGTGACTTCCTTGGCCATTTGTAATTATAGATTAGAAAATTATCCTCTTTAAATGTCAGGGGGAAAATGTGGCCAATATAACAAATCTATTAGTAACAATTATAAATAAACTGCTTCAGCGGATAGGGTAGAGATCTGTTTATTTTCTCTTTTTCCTTTGAAAACATGGGGTACTCATCTCCCAGATTCCTGCTACAAACTTAAAGCCCTTGATTCTCTTTTGAATGACAGTTGACCTTCTTCCCTCCCTCCTTTTCTGTCTCCCTCTTCTGCTGTCTCCTTCTCTCCCTGTGCATCCTTCCCGTTTTACCTCTCTCCCTTCCTTCTTTGCATTCTTGATTTTCCTTTCTTTCTTTCTTTTAAAATAGTAATCTTAAATACCCCTCTATGGTTTAATCTAAAACTGTATATTCATATTTCAGTTGATTTTATTCAGCAAATTATCTTTTTTTTCTTGTTAAACCTTATTAAACTATATTGGGTGCATTGTGATTCTTGTATACTACATTTAAACCAGTCAACAAATTACTGTTTTATCTTTGAAATATGCAGATTCTTTGATATGTGCAGTTAAAGTATTTTCTATTCTTTCTTCTAACTCTTTATATGTTTGATGCTTCATAGACTCCATTATCAATCTGTAACCCAAATTTGTATATCAGATTAGATCTGCAATCCAGATAGTAAAGTACCTGCATTTTTGAATTGTTCTTTCTTAGGTTTTTCTTAATGAAAGAAGGGGACCTACTCTAAAATTCTATAATCTGGTACCTGATGTAGCTATGAGTCACTAGAAAGATCTATTTTCTGATTTCTTCTTACTTGGAAAAGAATAATAGTTAGAATTTACCCTCATCCACTCTATAATCTAGAAGTCTGAGAGGGAATTCAGTATATACAGATGCTTCAGTTAGAAAATGGAACATATTGTCCTGACATTTTTTGACCATTTGGAACACATCTGCAACTTTATTTCCATTAAAGAGAAGTAAAAGCTTCAAGAAAAAATGAAATCAAAAAAGCCTTATTGAACTTATGAATTTCATTAGTTTGTTAATTCTGCATCTTCTTCTCTCTCTCCCTCTCTTTCTCCCTTTATTTCTTTTTCTTTCTTCCTCTTTCTTTATTCACCTAGAAACCTTTTATTTAAGGTATACAAACTTCATGGCTTTTAAATATATAAATTTAGGAACATAGTGATTCTTCCTACAGTATTCTTTCTCCTGGCCACACTTCCACCTTTCGTCCTCCTCCCTCTCCTATTCCCATTCTTATTTTTTATTAATATCTATTTCCAGTTAACTTCATACTCATACAATTAACCCTACACAAAGAAAAAGTTCAACAAGTAGTATGCCAAAAAAGTCTGTTCCTCAACAGTTGAGACAAGGACTATTAAAAATCTTCATATCTCTAAGTGTCCATTTCACTCATACAGATAACCTTTTAGGTATTCTATTAGTTACCATAGATCAGGGAGAACATATGATATCTATCTTTTTGGGAAAGACTTATTTCATTCAGTATAATGGCTTCCAGGTGCATCCATTTTGTTGCAAATACAGGGTTTCATTTTTTTCTATTGTGTATTATAACATGGTGTAAATATCTTATAATTTCTTTATCCAGTCTTCAGTTGATGGACATCTGGATTGATTCCATATATTAGCTATTTTGAATTGAGCTGCAATAAATGTGGGGGTACAGATCACTCTTTCATATACTGACTTTAGTTCCTGTGTATAAATTCCCAGGAGTAGTATTGCTGGAAATATGGTAGACCTATATTCAAATTTCTATCTTCATACTGTCTTCCATACTGACTGCACCAGTTTACATTCCCACCATGAGTGGATTAGGGTACCTTTTCCCATGCATCCTTGAAAGCATTTGTTGTTGATTGCTGTATGAAAAAAACCAACTCATTTCATTGATCTTTTATATTGTTATTTTGGTTTCAATTTTGTTTCTTCTCTAATTTTAATTATTTCTTTTTTCCTACTACTTTTGGGTTTGGTTTGCTGTTGGTTTTCTAGTTCCTTGAGAAGCTTTGATAGCTTATTTACTTGGTGCCTTTCCAATTTCTTGATATAGGCACCAGTCGCTATATACTTCCCTCTTAACTCTGCTTTTGCTTGTATGCCATAAGTTTTGGTGTGTTACATTGTCATTTTAATTTGTTTCCAGAAATTTTTGGCTTTCTCTTTTGAGTTCTTCTATGACCTACTGTTTATTCAGGAGCTTGTTGTTCATTCTCCATGTGTTTACATATGTTCTAGAGATTCTTGAGTTGTTGAGCTTCATTCCATTGTGGTCAGAGAAGAACCATGGTATGATTTCAATTTCTTTGAAATTGCTGAGACTTTCTTTGCAGCCTACCATGTAGTCTATCCTAGAGAAAGTCTCATGCACTAATGAGAAGAATATGTATTCTGTAACTGTAGAATGAAAATTTCTGTAGGTATCTTTTGTGTCCATTTGGTCTATAGTGTTGATTAACTCTGTTTCTTGCTTGCTAATTTTCTATCTGGATTATCTGTCCATTGCTGAAAGTGGGAGTTGAAGTCCCCAATTACTATTGTATTGGAGTCTATGTCTCCCTTTAAATCCTATTAACATTTCTTTCAAATAACTAGGTGCCCTGTAATTGGGTGCATATACATTTATTACAGTCACTTTTTCCTGTTGAATTCATCCTTTAATCAATACATAGTGCTCCTCTTTGTCTCTTCTAACAGTTTTTGTGTTAATTTTGTCTGATATTAGGATGGCTACATCTGCCATTTTTGTTTTAGTTTCTGTTAGCATGAAATACCTTTTTCCGTCCTTTCACTTTCAGTCTGCGTATGTCTTTGTTGTTGAGGTGTATTTTTTGTAGGCAGCAAATAGGTACGTATTGTTTTTTAATCCCTTCAGCCAGTCTCTATCTTTTAAGTGGAGAAGTTAGGCCATTTACTCTCAAAGTTACTATTGAGAAGCAATGACTTGGCCTTCCCATTTTTCCTTAAGTATTATTTACTTTGGATTTCCTTTGCACTTTTTTAAAAGATTTATTTTATTTGAAAGACAGAATTACAGAAGGATGGAGACACAGAGAGAGGTCTTCCATCTGCTGGATTCACTCATTTGGGTTCACTCCCCAAATGGCCACAATGGCTGGAGCAGAGCCAATCTGAAATCAGAAGTCAGGAGCTTCTTCCAGGTCTCCCTCATGTGTACAAGGACTTGGGCCATCATCTACTGCTTCCCCAGGTGCATTAGCAGGGAGCTGGATCAGAAGTGGAGCAGCCAGGACTTGAACTGGTACCTATAAGGGATGCCGGCATTGCAGGTCAGGGCTTTAACCTGTTATGCTGTGGCCCCTCTTTTGTACTTTTACTGGGAGATTTTCTGCTTTCACACTCTGTCACAGTGATGACTATGTTTCTGTGTTTCCTTAAGCATTTTTTGTAAGGCTGGACGAGTGGTGACAAATTCTTTAAATTTCTGTTTGTTTCTGAAGGCCTTTATTTCACCTTCATTCATAAATAAGAGCTTTGCAGGGTACAGTATTCTGGGTTGACAGGTTTTTTTTTTTTTTTTTTTTCCTTTAAGACTTGGACTGTATCTTGCCATTTTTTCCTAGCCTCTATGGTTTCTGATGAGAAGTCAGCTGTGAGTCTAATTGGAGATCCTCTGAAAGTAATATGGCAATTCTCTTTTGTACATTTTAGAATCTTTATGTTTTACTTTTGAAAGTTTGACTATAATGCGTCATGTTGATTTTTTTCTGGTCATATCTATTTTTTAAAAAAAGATTTTATTTATTTGAGAGGTAGAGTTACAGAGAGTGAAGGAAGAGGCAGAGAGAAAGGTCTTCCATCTGCTGGTTCCTCCCTAAGTGGCCACAGTGGCCAGAGCTGTGCTGATCCAAAGCCAGGAGCCAGGAGCTTCGTCCAGGTCTCCCATGTGAGTGCATGGGCCCAGGCACTTGGAACATCTTCTACTGCTTTCACAGGCCATAGCAGAGAGCTGGATCAGAAGAGGAGCCACTGGGACTAGAACTGGCACCCATATGGGATGCTGGTGCTGCAGGTAGAGGATTAACCTGCTCCACAATAGGAGTTGTATGTGCTTCCTGTACTTGAATAGTTCTTTCTTTCTCCAAACTTTAAGCGTTTTCTAATTATTTCACTAAATTGACCTTCTAATCCATTCTTTCCGTCCCTTCAGGAATGCCTATGATGCATATGTTGGGTATGTTGGGTCATTTGATAGTATCCCATAAATCTCCAATACTGTTTTTAATTTATATAACTTCTTCTTCTTCTTCTTTGGCCTAAAATTTCCAATGATTTGTCTTCTATCTTGGATATTCTTTCTTGTCCCTCACTGAGTCTGTTATTAAGGCTTTCCACCGCATTTTTAATTTGAGGTATTGAATTCTTCATTTCTAATATTTCTTTTTGATTTCTCTTTAAAATCTTAATTTCATTGGAAACATTTTCATTCATGTCATATATGGATTTCTTTAATTTGTGGATTTGTTTCTGATTGCTTCCCGAGTAATCCCATGATTAATCTTTTGAATTCCATTTCTGGCATTCATCACTGTCTTCATCTTCACATTATAATATCAAATTTTTGCTGTGTTCCTTTGGGGGCTTCGTATTGTCTTCCTATTCTTGTTTCTTGAATTTCTGCTTTTATTATTAAGCATTTGTGGAGATAATTGTTGATTTTATCCTCTGATGACTTTTATATTTGGACTGTTCCTCTGTAGCTTAGTGGAGTGTCTGTTCTTTCAGTGAATACCCAGCAATGTGTGCTGGATGTAGTCATGGAGCTCTGGTCAGTGCTCCATGGTTGGGGAGTGTCCAGGGTGACACCCATGTTGGGCATGGTAGACCTCTTTTTTATCAGAGGGCTGAGGGTTTGATCAGCTCTGTTGGCATAGTCACACCCTCACCTTCTATGTTTCAGGGTGATCAGTACCCAGGCTCTAGCCCCCAGTGGGTGCATGCTGATCTGCACTGCCACAAGAACCACACAGGATTTCTGCAGTCCTCAGTGTGAGCACAGGTCCCACAGTGGTGACCCTCCCCAGGCAGTCAGGGAGCCCCGAGCCTGTGGAACCTTACAGCAACTGCCCATAAACCCAGCCATATCCTGTACCCTCCCTCACAGCCACAGTATTTCCACAGTCCCAGGACACAGGCTCCCATAGCTATGGGGCGCTGAGGATCTGATCTGTCCCACCAGTCCATCCTATCCAGAGAGAGGTGGAGATATTCCAGCTGCCTGTGGGTGCTCCACCCTGGCAGTTTGAGTCCCAGAGCCTGTTATATGTTGGGAGGCTGGGAACACCTCACAGTGTCTCCTTGGTGTCCAGTCCCCTGTCAGTCTTCCCAGTCAGACCAGGTGGCTCCTCTCAGCTGGTTTCTGGGTACATGAACACAAGGTGGTGCCACTGTTACATATGTCTAAAATGGCACCTGCCCTCTCTCACCCAGTTGCTGGGTGAGAGATGAAATGTACCCCTTTGTTCCTTTGAGGTTGGCAGGTACCCTGTCCCCCACAGGGCTCCAGGCCAGACTCATACCAGCCTCTCCTGCTATATCACCAGAGGCTTGGGCTGCTGCAGTCTGGTATCACCTCCTTCTCCAAAGCTGGCACTGAGGCTTTCTGCTGCTGGGATCCTGTGTGTGTCCATGCTTGTGCTGCACATCCACACCTCCACCTAGATCTACAGTGTCCTCTTCTTTCCATGGAATTTCCACTTCAATTTTCTCCCTAACTTTTCCCTGAGATTGCACTCTCTCCACTTTTTTTTTTTTTAAAACTCTCTCCCCAGCAGCTATGTTTTCTTACATTTATTTCAAAGTTCTTTGCGTGCTACCATCTACGGGAGGATGAAATAAAACAAACATCTTCAGTTGTAATTTAATCTCATTGTTGAGTCAAAGAAATTTGAATATTGAATCTTCCTAATTAATTTTGCTCAGAACATATACTGAACTTCTTGAAAGGTTTTTGTATCAATCAGCTGTATATTTTAGAGATCAGAAAATAAATACAAATTAAATATAGTCACAAAACAATACTTTTGGAATTTTTATTTTCACTTGAATTTTTGTAAATTAGATTCAAGCTGCAAAATGTTTTGATAATTTAAATTGGATTATTATTAAATTTAATTTGATGTTTTGTTTTACCTCTGGGACCTGGAATTAGTTTTCTGGTGCCCTGTCAGTCATACTTACTTTAGGATTTTATAACATTTCTTAGTTTTCAAAAGTTGGATGTAAGAAGCATTGCTACTTTCTGTTGAAGACATAGGGATTATGTTGCTACTTGATGTTCTACAGACATTAATTTGCAATATAATTTAATATTTCATGCCAGGTAACCATGCAGTGTCAACACGATCATTTGTTAATACCTGTGAATAAGATATTAGGCTCAGCCCTTGTAAAAATAGAAAAATGATGTCAAATGGTGTTGTTATAGTGTTAACTACTCTTCTAATTTGTACATTGTAGAAAGTACCCAAAGGACAGGCATTTGGCCTAGTGGTTAAGACGCAGGTTAAGATGCTTGTATCCCACCTTGAAGTACCTGTGTTTAATGCCCGATAGTGACTCTTGTCTCCAGCTTCCTGCTGATGCAGACCCTGGAATGTAGTCATGATGGGTCATGCAGTTGAGTTCCTGTAATCCACCTGGGAGACCTGGATTGAGTTCCTGGCTCCTGGCTTCAGCCTCCAGCCTCCAACCATTGTGGGCATTTAGGGAGTGAAACAGTGGATGAGAACTCTGTCTTTATGCCTCTCAGATATGAAGAAAAAATACCTTGAATTTAATTTGTTCTTAATGAGCCTGGATAAAAAGTTCTATTTAATTCATATTAGCTGTGATATTAGTGGATATATAATAAGATTAATGACAATTTGTTAATTTATTTTGTCTATCTTATATTCAGTAAAACTGATAGGCATTTGATCAAAGATATAACTTTTTATTTCACAAAGATAGTTTCTATACTATGTGAGCCTAGTCAGTTCATTAGCTGATATCTCGATAAGATAAAAAGTGCAACTTAAATAAAAATTTAAAAACAACTTTAAAAATAAAATATAGAATATTTAATAAAATAAAAATATTTTTAAAAAGTAATAATGTTTGAGACCTTGATGTTTATCAATGGCAATTTCATAAATATGCATTGTTTCCCAATTTAGTTATATACCACATAATACAATATAATATGTATAACATACAATGTGAAACACAATATAACACTATATAATACAAATGAACAGTAAGTCAGCTTTTAAATAGGCTTTTTTATTGTTTCATAAATCTTGCTAACAAAATAAATTAATTCATATCACATATAGTATTAGAAAATGTCAACTAAGTTTTAGTCAAAGGACAAATGGAATTTGGATTGTTTTGAGTGAGAGTAAAAGAAAAAAAGATTGATGAGTTGATTAGTCTTCCCTCTTGAAAAGAGAAGATATTTCAGGTTTTTCTTTATTGAGTTAGGCATTGATAAATATAACTAAAACCTCCTTCAAAATTGTCTTTAACATTAATTTGGAGACGTCTGTTTTGTGGTAAAATGAATTATTTTTAAATACTGGAATTTTAATTTGACCACATTCCTTTAGTATTATTTTACTTTGTAAGGGCTGTAATATTTTATTTTAAAAATATGACAGAATTGTTTACAGTGCAACCTCCTGCTTGAGAATAGCTTTTGATTATACATAATTTTACCATCATGCCTGTTTCTCATTTGAGTCACACCATAACCATCTGATACAGGTAGTGAGAAACCGTCTCTAAGTTCTATTTTAATAACTGAGAGAGAGAGGTTATTTGATTTGTTCAGATTAAATAAGGAAGTTATAGAGATTTATGATTTTTTTAAAGATTATTTATTTATTTGACAGGAAGAGTTACAGTGAGAGAGAGAGAGAGAGAGAGAGAGAGAGAGAGGCAGGCAGACAGAGAGAAAGGTCTTCCTTCCGTTGGTTCACTCCCCAAGGTGGCTGCAACAGCCAGAACTGCGCCGATCCGAAGCCAGGAGCCAGGTGCTTCCTCCTGGTCTCCCATGCGGGTGCAGGGGCCCAAGCACTTGGGCCATCCTCCACTGCCCTCCCAGCGGAGAGCTGGACTGGAAGAGGAACAACTGGGACTAGAACCGGCGCCTATATGGGATGCTGGCACCGCAGGCAGAAGATAAACCTAGTGTGCCATGGAGCCGGCCCTGAGATTTCTGATTTTAAACCAGATTTTGTGGCTCTTAGCTGCTATTGTTATTCAGAAGTACTGAATCCTCATTACTTCATTGAGTTTATTTAGTCCTCTCCATGTGGAAGGCTCTACATAAAAAATCTTTCATGGCAGTGAAATTGGGAGAAACATGTGAAGTGTTTAACTTTCAAGTTTTCTTTAATTTTCAGATTCTCTTTTTCAAAGGTGATTTGCTGTGAACATTTCACTTTTTAAAATATTTTATTTTTACTTGGGACAAGGACTGGTGTTTGTATAATGCCTTAATATTTATTGAGTAATTTCTTCTCAATGATCTCCCTTAATCTTCTTACCAAGTCTTAAATAGTAGGCATTGGTGTTATTACGTAAGCTCCTCTGGAAAAGAAAAAGTAATGTCTCTGGGGCCCCGGCCTTAGGTAGTTTGCATACCTGGTACTCAAATTCAAACCTTCTAAATTCAGATCTTGTAAAATAATATCAGTTTTCAAGAAGACCTGTTAAACTATTTCTCAATTTCTCAGAAATTCATCAGAAGAAAAATTAGGGCCCCTAGAACGTTCTAAAAATTTCTATAGCAGATTCTTGGTTCTTTCATTATGATTTTATACCTTTAGTTAGGCCACATTCTGGGCAATGTGTTTTACCATTTGTTATAATTTTGTGTTGTTATCTGTTTTTCTGGTAACTTACCCTTTTTAGTCTCACCTTGCTTTCATTTGTAGCTTCTTCACTTTTTTATATTTGTTATATTCATTTGGGGTCTGATTTTATGAAAAATTTAGATTTTTCTGTTATATTCACCCTCCCATTAGTGATTTGTTATATAAGAAACTGCTATATGTTGCAACTGTATATGTGTGTTTATGTATGTATTTATATGTATCTATCTAGGATTTCATTTAGTGAGTTAATAATTTTTTTTTTTTAAGATTTACTTATTTATTTGAAAGGCAGAGTTATAGAGAGGCAGAGGCAGAGAGAGAGAAACGTCCATCTACTGGTTCAGTCCCCAAATGGCCATAGTGGCTAAAGCTGGGCTGATATAAAGCCTCCTGGAGCTTCTTCTGGGTCTTCCACTTGGGTGCTGGTGCCCAAAGACTTGGGCCATCTTCTACTGCTTTCCCAGGCCGTGGCAGAGAACTGGATCAGAAGTGGAGCAGCTGGGACTTGAACGGGAACCCATATAGGATGCCAGCACTGCAGGCGGTGGCTTTACCTGCTAAGCCGCCAAGCCAGCCCCTAGAATTTGTTTCTTAAATGCGTGCAAAAGAAACAGTTTTTGTTTACTTTACAGTTTTTTATTATTTGATACAAAGTAATACAATTTATTTTGATAATCTCAAATAATTCTTCCTGAACTTAAATATTTAGATTTCAGAATTTTTATTTGGAATACCTGATGGGGATTGAGTATAAAATCCTATAGGTAGTACATAGTGAATATGTGTTTAAAGTGCATCAGTGGTGGAAATTTTCCTTTAAATTAAATAAAGTTCCCTTATATTGTCATTTCTTTGGCTTGGAGGAAAAAGATGAAGAAACACAGGAGTATGAACAACACACATTGAAAATGTGTTATGTACAATGGCTCAGGAGTTTATTAAACTCTTTTTTTGTTTAAACCCTGGAGTAGGGTCCGATGGTGTGGCATAGCAAGTAAAGCTGTCGCCTGCAGTGCCGGCATCTCATATGGGTGCCCATTTGAGAATCCTGGCTGCTCCACATACCATCCAGCTCTCTGCTGTGGTCTGGGAAAGCAGTAGAAGATGGTCCAAGTCTTTGGGCCTCTGCATCAGCATGGGAGACCCAGAAAATGGTCCTGGCCCCTGGCTTCGGATGGGCTCAGCTCCGGCCATTGCGGCCAATTGGGGAGTGAACCAGTGGATGGAAGACCTCTCTCTCTGCCTCTCATTCTCCCTCTGTGTAACTCTGACTCTCAAATAAATAAATAAATCTTTAAAAACCAAAAAACACAGCAAAACCCTGGAGTATTATTACAGACAACTTGTTGGAGTCTCTTACTTAATGTGCTGTCTTTTGTTTTATATGCATCTTCAATATCTCATTCCAGTTTACTCTAGGAACGATGTATAGACTCCCTAAATATCTTTGGTATTATGGTAACTTTTTCTGTAAACAGGGAATTTGTGATCTCATCATTTTTTTCAAGATAAATCAGATGAAAGATAACTGGAAAAATACCTCTTTTTAAAAATGGGGAGAAATATTCTCTTTATTTATTTAACTACTCATTCAGTTACTAAAATATATTTTTTGTCCAAATGGTTTCTATAAAGCAACTTCATTGGTTGGTCAGTGGTCTGTGTGTGTGCTTGTGCAGTGTGTATATGTGTGTTTTTGTTGTTGGTATTGCTGGTGGTTTTCTAGGTAAGTAAAATAAGCAAATATTGGGTAGGAAACTTCTAAACCCAATTTTATGTTTTAGTACTTTGAATGATTACTCTAAATTGTCTGTCAGTATCTAGTATACTTATAATTATCTGTATAATAAAACCTGTGTTGTTCAGCATATTTTCTTTCTGTTGTATTTTCCTGTTTTTTATTTCTTTCTTAGGGACATAGTTCTCAAACTACTACAATATGAAGCATCAGCCAATGTAGCAGACAACAAAGGTTATTTTCCTATTCATCTGGCCGCCTGGAAAGGAGATGTGGAAATTGTGAAGATTCTTATCCATCATGGACCGTCACATTCCAGAGTCAATGAACAGGTCACTTGTCCAATGTTTGTTCATGCTGCAGTATTTCTACAGTCTTGCAAAGGCAAAGCCACATTGATCAGTTGGTTATTTTTATCTTTACCCTGCCCTAAACCTTTGCACCACTGAATTTTCTAAAGGAGAAATTGAAAAATTCTGTGGCATTTGGATACGATGTGCAGGCACTAAATTGGGCATTTGTAAAGATATTTTGTTAACAAGAAGCTCCCACATAAAGGAAGTGGTTCTGTTTTTGCCTGCCTTATATAATCATCCATTTTATAGCTGTTGAATATTTAAAGAGAGAACAGAATTCACATTTGTAATGAGAATTAGGTCATATTCTCAATAAAATTTTAAGTGCAAAAATGATGATAAACTATCATTTACATAAAACATTACTGTTTAGTACATTCACAGTTCAGTATGCTTTTGTGAATCAAAATGCAAAATATGAAGTATGCCGTTGCTAGTCACATATTAAAAAATTTCTTTTAAGTAGACATAGGAATAAATTAAAAACAGCAGCAGTATGATACTGACAGATAAAGTCAAAGTTTTTGTAAGGATGTCATATTTGTATTCCGTAGTACACATAGTTAAAAATGAGTAAGTGTGCCAAACAAATAAGACCACAGATTCTAGAAGGTAAAATATGGTTTCCTAATACAGTGTGATAACAAACATCTTGAGCTCTGCATGCCCCCTACTGTTCTCATTTTGTAAAACTATATTTGAAAACCAGCATGCAGTCTAACAATTGAATTACAACCGTGGCATTAAGCTGCAGATTGGCAGTTGTCCAATATCAATGCAAGTAGGTTACTCTAAGCAAACACATCTAATAAAGTACAATTAGCATATTGTTCAAATAGATACAGACTGCAGAGCTTTGTCTAAAATTCAGACTAAAGAATAAAAACTAACACTATCTGTAAACAGCAGAATAAAGAAAAATAAAATTTATTTTAAAATTTAGTTGTCTAAAGGACTAATTAGAGGAAACATTAATTGCAAAAGTATCAATATCACAATAAAAATTTCTGTTTACATGTTACAGAATGCAGAATATTTAAATGAGGATATATTCAGTCTTTCAAAAAATGACAGCTATGTCTATCTGTGTGATGGTATCATGCTAAAAGGAAATTTGTGAGAATGATCTCAGAAACCAGAAGTTATATCATTTGTGGGATGGGCCATCTGGTGGTTATTCTTAAAACTGACTGTTGCAAAGCAAACCTGAATAAAAGGGAAAAGCAAACCAAGGTTAAATAAGTGGAAGTTAGTTTTTCAAAGGAAAGTATTTTTTAAATGACATGAAAATAAGAAAAATGCATATAGTATTCATGTATATTTGGAAGTTGGAAATTTTGCATGACATATAATTGTAACACTACATTTTTTAAAAGATTTTATTTATTTATTTGAGAGGTAGGTTACAGATAGTGAGAGGAAGACAGAGAGAAAGGTCTTTCTTTCACTGGTTCACTCCTCAAATGGCTGCAACAGCTGTAGCTGCGCCAATTCTAAGCCAAGTACCAGGAGCTTTTTCCAGGTTTCCCATGTGGGTGCAGGGGCCCAAGCACTTGGGCCATCCTCCACTGCTTTCCCAGGCCATAACTGAGAGCTGGACTGGAAGGGGAGCAGCCTGGACTAGAACTTGCACCCATATGGGATGCCGGTGCCACAAGCGGAGGATTAACATATTATGCCACAGCATTGGCCCCTAACACTGTGTTTTAAAGAGCAACAAATGTTTTCAGTGATGTTGAACAAATCAATTAAATTGCAAAAAAGAAAAAAAGTCTTTTTAAGAAGATTGGAACTCTACATTTTTTTTTTTAACTTATGCTTCTTTGTGGTACAATTTCTATTGGCAACAAGTTGAAATTTCTTGAGCTTTTAAAACCATGCTTTTCATTGTTTTTGTTTCTTTGTTAGGCATGCATTCCTTTAGTGCTGACATAGTTCTTGCA
The DNA here is from genome assembly GCF_964237555.1 of Oryctolagus cuniculus. Taxonomy (NCBI): domain Eukaryota; kingdom Metazoa; phylum Chordata; class Mammalia; order Lagomorpha; family Leporidae; genus Oryctolagus; species Oryctolagus cuniculus. Next base: position 102,747,608 of record NC_091442.1, on the reverse strand, counting down.
TTCCATACCCTGTGTCATAAAAGTTTCTGGACTTTTGATTTTAGCCGCCTTTTTCCCCCCATTTTGAATGGGACAGAAATATTATACCTAACTTTAAATGTTTCTGGATTCAAACAATAGAGGGAAGGAATGAAAATGGCACGTAATATTCATTGAGACTTAAGATAAGCCACACTTTCACATGTGCAATATTATTTAATGAATTTCCCCAGTAATCCCTTGAAATGATAATATCATTCCCAATTTGTAAATGAGAAGTCAGCCTCAGTGAACTTAAATAACCTGTCAGTGGCCACATGTTACTGGGTGACTAAAACCGAGAATTGATTCATTTCGCTGTGGCTCCACAGTCTGCAACAATACATTGGTTGTCATCTTAAATCCAATGACGTGTGGACTATTTACTGCATACTATGTATTATACAAGTATACTTCACCTACATTATCTTAGTAAGCCCTATAGCAGCCTGACAGTATTCACTGTCATTCCTAATTTGTATATGAGAAATCAGCCTTGGAGAGAATAAGTAACTTGCCTGTGATACCAGATGCAAACTTATTTGAACATAGGTTTTTCTAATTCAAAGCCTAAACTCTTAATCCATATATACAGTTATATACAGGTATGTGTTGAAATCACCCACCGTAATCAGGGCATCATTCGGATTTCTACAGGCCCCTCCCTCCATCCCTTCCTTCCTTCCTTTCTCCTTCACTTCCATCTTTCCTTTCCTTCCTTCCACTTACTTACTTACTTACTTAATTATTTATTTATTTTAAAGACAGAATGACAGGAAGGGGGTGGGGGGAGAAAGAAGAAAACACACACACACACACACACACACACACATTTTATCTGCTGGTTCACTCTCCAAATGCCTGCAAAAGCCGGGGCTAAGCTAGGCTGAAGCCAGAAGCCAGGAGCTCCATCCTGGTCTCCCCATGTATGGCTGGGTGCAAACACTTAGACCATCATCTGCTGCCTCCAAGAATGCAGGAGTAGGAAACCGGATCCAACGCAGAGCAGCTTGGCCTTGAACCTGCTCTCTGATGTGGGGTTGCTGGTGTCCCAAGCAGGTATTTAACCTGCTCTGCCACTAAATCCACTCCATCTTTTCATGCTTTATATGCTGGTGCCATATCTGCATCCCTACTTCTGCCCTTTGTGGCCATTTTTCAGTAAAATAAGGGTTATTTGAACACAAACACTGCTATACTGTGACAGCAGATCTATTAACCACGGTGGCTACTAAATGAGTAGATGAGCAGTTAACACAGAGTGAATATGCTGGACAAAGATGATTCACATTCTGGGTGGATCCAAGTGGGATGGTGAGAGATTTCACAATGCTACTTAATATGGCACACAATTTGAAATTTATGAATGTTTATTTCTGGAATTTTCCACTTAATATTTTCGGACTATGATTGACCTGGGTTGAAACTGCAGAAAGCAAAACTGTACATATGTGGGACAGCTTTCTTTAAAAACATCTCTGTGTTTAATATTTAAGGTTTATAAAATGTTTTCCTAAATGTTAGCTCTTTTGATTTGTAAACTATACTGTAATCTTTATAGGCAAAGTAATATTCTCTTTGTGCAGATAAGTTCAGAGAGATCAAGCGATTTACTGTTGCTAATCAGTGGCACATTAGCACTTGAACATCTTGTTTGCAAGTCTTATATGGTTCTAAAATGATCAATTTAAGGTGATGTAATTTTGTAAAGTAAAATATTCTACCTTGAAATAGGTTTTATGATTGCCACAACCTTCCTATCTTTTGTCAACTAATTTATTAGTTATTTCTTCTGATGCTGTGTTTTACATTTCTATTTGTCTTTACATTAATATTCTCTTGCTCTTTTAAAAAATTTTAGCATTGGAGCAAAGACCAGAGGAACCTTATCTCAAAAATACATTACCCTTCCCCAAAATTCAAACTCAACTCATGTTAGATGTTTCACTCCGAAGCAAGATCTTTTGGTAAATAGCTTCTGTAAGCCAGTTAGATTCTGCAGCTTGTGATCTGGTAGATTCTTAATTATTCTGAGAACATTCATTTGGTTAAAATATGCCAGGAATTCATTTTAAAAATATGTATTAAAACAATATGTTTGAGAGGCAGAGAGAGAGAGCACTCACAAATACTGGTTTCCTCTTCAGATGTCTGCAATGGCCTTGAGCTGGGCCAGGCCAAATCCAGGAGCCAGGAACTCAATCTGGGTCTCCCACATGGGTGGCTGGCACTCAACTGCTTGAGCCAAAATCTGCCGCCTCCCACGGTGTGTATTAGTAGAAAGCTGGAATTGGGAGTGGAGCTGGGACTTGAACCCAGGCACTCTGATATAGGATGCAGGCATCCCACCTGTAATCTTAACTGCCAAACACACACACCCCTTTCTTTTCCTTTCATATACTTAAAATGTATTTTTTTATTTAAGAGGCAGAGAGAGAATTCAAAACGTTTTAAGAATATTCTTAAGATATTAAGATAGATATTATTGCAATGCTTAATCAGTGCTTTATCACAACCTATGTAAAATTTGATGTTTTTTAGACCAATAGTGTATGTGTGGATACAAGTATACAATCATGCCTTTATAAAAGTACCACACTGTGGTCCCCACTGATGTGACAATCCAAGTGTGTGTTGTTATGGCTAGATTCTGTGAACATTTTCTCTTGAGTATGTCTTGAATTGTTGAAATATTTCTCTTGAGATCTGACCACTGCTAATTGATGTTATTCAAAAATTTTTCAATTTTACTTTTATGATTTCCTTGGCTACAGGCCATAGAAAAGTAGATAGGTCTTTGAGGAATCATTATTTCATAATTGGGCTTTCTCCTTTAACAAAGAAGGGCTGCATTTTGAAGAATTACATTTAATCTCTTGCAGACCAAGGGAAAATTTTGGTTCATCAGGAGACATATTTCTCTGTCATTTTTTCATGTTACGAAGTAGTAGAATTGACTTTCTTATCTGGTGTATAAGTCTTAGCCAGTTAAGAAAATCAGGGAGCCTGAACCTATATGTAGTCAGTCTCTGTCAGAAAGTAGATTATGGTAACACATTCAAACCTAGTCTAAGAATTCAAACCCACAAATGATGGAAGAAACCATGCCTTCGATTGGGTTCTCTGTCAGATCATGAAACATTTCATTGACTGCCTCTGAGGAATAGAGTTTTATTCTGTATTTGACCTTCCAGTGCCTTCATCTGATACCTATTTGTAACAGCTGTAGGAAGCTTTTTCTGAGTGCTTTTCTTCTTGACCCTTTTTATGTTTTCAAGTCTTCCCTCTCGAGTCTTAATTTATCTGCATTGTTCTGTCATCCAGAGCAAGCCTGAGTTACGTTCTGGAATATGAAGATTTGGGGGATTTGAACTTTCTATCCCTTTTTGTTTTGGTCAGAACTGTCTAAGCAGCTACTTCCTTGTGTAACTTGGTGTTTTTCTGGGCAAACTCTCTAGACATTTTGCTTCCAGAACATTATTTCTCCTTTAACAACATAGCAGCACACAGCAGGCAATGTAGTATAGTAGAAAGAGCATGGGTTTGGGATTTTTGATAGATTTCCAAAGATCCTGATTCTGTCCGGGCTTATATTTTAACCTTTTTGTATTTTATTGTCCTCTTCTAAGAAATGGGGGCAAGAATACCAATAATGTACAATTTTTATGAGATAAATGAAACTATTTAAAATTTTTAGACACTTAGAAATAAAAAAATAGTAAGAGAAAGTAAATTGAGGGAAGAAAAGATGAACATACAAAGAAAGGGAACTTTAAAATATATAGAACATCACAAGGAAGAAAGAATAGCAAGCAGTGTAGGTGATATGTGTGATGGTTAAGAACATTGACTTTGAGTCTGTTCTTGAGTTCAAATCCTGGCTCTACCACTAATTGCTGTGTAACTGAAGAGCAGTTGTTGAACTTCTCAATGCTTCAGTTTCTTTATCTTTTCAGATGGGAATGATGGTGATAACAGTATCTATCTCAAATGAGAACATGAGTGATATATATGAAATGCAATTGTTTCTGGTGCATAGTAGTAGCTGATGATGGTAGCTTCTCCTTACCCTCAAACCCTTCTTTAGGATCATTGAATGTTTGTTGTTAAAAATTTCTTCTTCACATTCCTGCTAACTGACCCTTATACCTCTAGACATACTCAGATCCCATCTTTCTATCCCATCTGCCCAAGTGGTTTGAAAGGACAATATGCCTGGCAACTGGTTTCAGTTTTCTCTATTCTTAGCAGTTTTTTTTAATCTTATTAAATGTACAGGAAAATATTGTTAATTTTCAACTGTGAAATAGTTACAGCTGCACATGTAGTACTATGATACTATTGTTGGATAATTTTTCTGGGAAGTGCTCTAGGTCCAGCTCTTAACCCATAATTCTTTTTTTTTTTTTTTGACAGGCAGAGTGGACAGTGAGAGAGAGAGAGACAGAGAGAAAGGTCTTCCTTTTGCCGTTGGTTCACCCTCCAATGGCCGCTGGTGCACCGTGCTGATTCAACAGCAGGAGCCAGGTACTTATCCTGGTCTCCCATGCGGGTGCAGGGCCGAAGCACTCGGGCCATCCTCCACTGCACTCCCTGGCCACAGCAGAGAGCTGGCCTGGAAAAGGGGCAACCGGGACAGAATCCGGCGCCCCGACTGGGACTAGAACCCGGTGTGCCAGTGCCGCAAGGCGGAGGATTAGCCTAGTGAGCCGCGGCGCCAGCCAACCCATAATTCTATCTCATGAAGATGCTGTTATATCTTAGGGCCAGAAAATTTTCATTCTCTGCAAAAACTACAATGATTTATACTTACATGGAAAATAAAATGACACTTTATTTGGGAAACTTTTCTGTAAATCTTTCTGTAAATCTTTCTTTTTTTAAGAATTTAACATCTTAATTGCCTTTAAGAAAGCCAGTCTTTTAAAAGTGTGCTGTAATTGTTCTTTATCTCTTTCATAAACCATTGACACAGAGAAAGTGACACACAGCACAGATACCACTGGCCATCTGGACCCAGCAAGACCACTGATTAACAAGGCTAAATCATTTATCATTCTTGGAATTTGGAAAATGTGATTCAGGGAAAATTTTGATTTGCCTCATTAAAATGAAAAATACAAGATGTGATTTTGATGCAATGAATGATAAATACTTTCATCAAATATAAAATTCAATTAGGCATAATTATTAAAAATAGATAAATCTTAAAATGACATTTTCAGGGCATCTCAGCTTTAAATTGTGTCTATTCTGATAACCCGATTTTTGAAAATGTGCCTTTTATATCTTTTTTTCTTACACAGAACAATGAAAATGAAACGGCCCTGCACTGTGCAGCCCAATATGGACACTCAGAAGTAGTTGCGGTTCTCCTGGAGGAGCTCACTGACCCTACGATCAGGAACAGCAAGCTTGAAACCCCTTTGGACCTGGCAGCACTCTATGGACGGCTCAGAGTGGTCAAAATGATCATCAGCGCACACCCAAACTTAATGAGCTGCAACACTCGAAAGCATACGCCGCTTCACCTCGCTGCACGCAATGGTCACAAAGCAGTGGTACAGGTGCTGTTGGAGGCAGGAATGGATGTGAGCTGTCAAGTGAGTCTTCTTTCAGCTGTGCTTAAAGGCGGTGATCCTCCTGCTTTTGCTTTGAGATATAGAAGTTAAATGTAGAAAATTGACCACATTTTAAACAGATTGTCCACAGATATTTTTGTCACTGCTAAAGGTACTATCCTGTATGCTTCAGAGAAAGATGAAGAGCTGTAAGGACTAATTTTTAACCTTATTCTAATTTCAGCTCTATACTCAGGAAAAAAATGTTAGTGGATAGTAGTTGTATATAGTAACATTAATAGTGATTTCCTTTATCCTAGTTTCTTGCACGGAGCCTGACATACACTGGGAATTTAATCAAGTTGAATGAATGAAATTAAAATTCCCTTGAATGTTTTGAGTATGGACTTAAGGTTTAGCATGTTTACACATTCGGAATTTAATTCTCAACAGCTATCCTGTGAGATTCAGAGCCATTAAGTTCCAGTTAAAAGTTCAGGAATCACATTCAAAGACTTAAGAAGCTTGCCCAAGGACACATAGCTGATAAAAACCAGCATATGAATTTAGATTTACTGATTAAAGTCCAGGCCTCTTTCCAATATAATTTATTGTCTATGCATAACTAATGAAGGAAAGATCACCATGACGAAGGACAATCAGAAAAAAAAATTGTTAAAAAATTGTTACTTGAGTTGAGCTTTGAAGGAAGGTAGCAGTTGGATAGATTTTATTCCTTCACAATGAAAGGACAACCTACCTTTATTATCTAATCTTATGTTAGCCCAACTCCAGGATTAGTTCATGCCCCTACCCTCTTCTCCTTTTGTGACTATGTGTTGGCTCCCAATTTAATGGCAGCATTCTTGTCTTCCAGATAACTTCCTTGTTCCTCTCATACTGTGATCTCCTCTGAGTATGAGCTTTGCTACATAATGAAATATCTGAGCCAGGGCCCAGTGTTGCAGCGCAGAGGGTTCAGCTTGTTATGCCAGCATCTGCTATGGGAGTGCCAGTTTGAGTCCAGGGTGCTATGCTATTTTTTTTTTTTTTTTTTTTTGACAAGCAGAGTTAGAAAGACAGAGAGAAAGGTCTTCCTTTTTCCATTGGTTCACCCCCAAAATGGCCTCTATGGTGGGCGTGCTGCGCCGATCCAAAGCCAGGAGCCAGGTGCTTCCTCCTGGTCTCCCTTGCGGGTTCAGGGCCCAAGGAATTGGGCCATCCTCCACTGCCTTCCTGGGCCACAGCAGAGAGCTGGACTGGAAGAGGAGCAACCGGGACAGAATCCGGCGCCCCAACTGGGTCTGGAACCTGGGGTGCTGGTGCCGCAGGCCGAGGAGTAGCCAAGTGAGCTGCGGTGCTGGCTAGTGCTATGCTATTACCACGTTCTTGCCAGTGCACCTGAGAAGGCAGAAAATGGCCCAAGTAGTTGGGCTCCTGCCACCCACTGAGAGACCTGGTTGGAGTTCCTTGCTCCTGGCTTTGGCCTGGCCCAAACCTGCTTGTTGGTGGCCATTTGAAGAGTGAACTAGCAGATAGGAAATTTCTGTTTTTCAAATAAATAAATAATTTGAAAAATGTAACAAATAACAATGCAATAGCCATTTATAATTCTGGAATTGGCATTTTAAGCTCGGGATAGTTCTTCTGGTCTTGGTTGAGTTCTCTCACGTATGTGGGGCCTGTTTTAAGTCACATATTGTTTGGGTGATGGATGAGAATGCCACAGGTCTGTCATGATCCAGCAGGTTGACTTGGGCTTGTTCACATGGCAGCAGTGTAGTTCTAAGACAGAATGGAATTGTACAAGGCTTCTTGAGATCAAGCCTTGCAACAAGCTGACCATCACTTTTGCCATGTTCACCTGACCAAAGCAGGTCACAACGACAACCCAAATTCAAGGGGATGGGGAAACAGGCTACCTCTGGATTAGAAGTGGAGCCGAATTATGAAAGTGGTGTGAATACCTAGAAGGAGTAAACATGGCCAATTTAGCAAACAGTTTACATAATCCAGCTGATATTAGTGTTCTACTACAGGTTTAATTTTCCTAGAAACTGTTGAATCCTATGTCTAAAAGGTTTTCTTTACCCAGTTTTAAAAATCTTAGGCTTTCTGATCTCAGGTTTAAAGAGGTTTAAAGAGGGCTTTTTTTTTCTTTTGAACTTTTCCTTCATTTTTGGTTGTTTAGATATTTGTAATATATTTTCTCAATTTCTTGTTTATTCAATTTCAACAGCCTGGCAAATAAACATGAGTTTTTCCTAAACCTCATCTTAAGGTAAAAAAGTCTTTCCCCCAAGGGGGTACTGAAACTAGGTAGATATATATTTAATATTGTAGAGTCTCATAGTATTTTAAACACTGTTCAATGATGAAGTAGATGTTTATTGCCTAAATGTTGAATTTCTCTAATCTGAATTTACCACACTGTAACATTTCTGGAATATTTCTAAATGCGATTTCATAGACTGACTTTTTAAAAATAATTTTTCATTTATTTTATTTATTTGAAAGGCAGAGAACCAGAGGACAGAGAGAGAGTGAGTGCATTTCCATCTGCTAATTCACTCCTCAAATGCTCACAATGGCTGGGGCTTGGCTTAGCTGAAGCTGGGAGCCAGGAACTCATACTGCATATCCCATATGGGTGGCAGGTGAATCGTCATCACCTTCTGCCTCCCATGGTGCACAATAACTGGAAGCTGGAGTTGGGAGTGGAGCTGGGACTTGAACCTCAGTACTTCTGTATGGGGTGTGGGCATGCTAACTGGGCAACATAACTGCTGTGTCAAGTGCCAGCTCTCAGCACATACTGATTTATATCAAGAACTCTCACTATGACTGAGATCAGTAAGTCACTTGGTATTCATGGCCAACATCTTTCATGTTTTGTGCTACATGACATAACCAGAAAAGGATGAGTTTTGATTCAGTTTTATAAATGTGTGTGGCACATGTTTTTTGTATAAAATACTACATTTTGTCCTTTTGGAGGATTCAAAAATAAAAAAAGATCACCGCCCCAAATTTAGTGGAGGAGATAAAAATTTTTGCAAGAATAACTCCCATACATGACACATATTACATGCTAAAACAAAGAGCTGTAGAGATATAGGTGACAAAATTATAGATTTTTTAAAATATTTATTTGAAAGAGTTACAGAGAGAGGGAGAGACAGAAATTTCTTCCATCTGCTGGTTCACTCCCCAAATGGTAGCAACAGCTGAGGCTGGGCCAGTCCGGAGCCAGGAGCCAGGAGCCAGGGGTTTCTTCCAGGTCTTCCATGTGGGTAGTTGGGGCCAAAGCACTTGGGCCATTTTCAGCTGCTTTTCCCAGGCCATTAGCAGAAGCTGGATAGGAAGTAGAGCAGTCGGTACACAAACCAGTACCTGTATGGGATGCTGGCATTATATGCAGTGGCTTTACTCCTTATGTCACAGTGCTAGCCCAGAAATCATAGCTTTTGGGAGGAAGAACATGGGAAGAAATTGATGGAAATGACAATAAAGAGAATGTCAAAAATTCAATACAACTTTGAATTCTTGGGGTAATTTAGTCACAAATATACATTATTTTGATAAACAATGTTTTCAAATACTGAATTTGAGTGCTTTCTGCTAGGGTATTTACTTTCAAAGATCCCAACATGTTTCTAACATCTTTTATCATTGCCATTGTCATTCCTTTAGATTTTTGTACTTGGCCTTGCCAGTATTTGGGTTTGTTACTCATGTATCTGGAGAGAGGGACATAGTATGTTCAGATCATGGTGCACATCTTATCAGAAGCTTCAGGGCTGGTGCCTGAGTAGGACGGCCAATGTTTTGTGTCTCTATCCTTTGTTTTTATGGCCACAAACTATATGAAAAGTTCCAGGTACAACTATTGTTCACAATAAGTTTCTAAATTATATCTGATGAGATGAATCTTCATCAGAAGAACAAAAATCATCAACTGATGTTTTGCTTTTGTTATTGTTACTTTGTTCACAGAAAATATATTTTTGGTTTTATTGCTTTTTTGGGAGTGAATATTTAGTTTTATCACTCACTTTAACTGTCACTTTGTTTTTTCCATCAGATTCACTGGAATTTTTTTTTTTAAAATCTCAAGTAGGTGTGTGTTGGTATTCTCACAGGCTAAGAGTAAACAGTACCAGCCAGTAACCTTAAACTGTTTCACTGGGTTTAATATTCATTAAATTGCTTTAGTTAAACAGCTGGGAATTAGCAGTATTAAAAGTAATCCCATTCAGTAAATTATAGTAATACACTTTTAGACTTTAATTACATTCATGTTATCATGAATAAAGCTTTAAAATGTGTAGATGGCTTTGGAGGATCTTTTCCTTATAATGGCGTGCATTTTTAGTGTTATTAGTACTTCTAAAGTTTTGTTTTCTGCTTCATTTCTCTAACCAATTTTAAAAACTGTAATGCTTATTTAAACTAGTAAACAAAATAATTCCTGTTTGGACTAATTTAATATTTCATTTACTTATCAACCCTTTAATCTTAAATAATTTCTTGCTGGGGCCAGCATTATGGTGCACCAGGTTAACCTGCTGCCTGTGATGCCACTATACTATTCCAGTGCTGGTTCGAGTCCAAGCTGCTCCACTTCTGATCCAACTCCCTGCTGATGTGCCTGGGAAAGCAGTGGGGAGTGGCCAAAGTAGTTGGTTCCTTCCCACTCACATGGAGGATACAGATGAAGCTCCTGGCTTTGGTCCAGCCCAGCTCTGGCCATTGTGGCCATTTGTGGAGTGATCAGCAGATAGAATATCGATCTCTCTCTCTTCCTCTCTTTCTTTAACTCTTTCACATAAAAATAAATCTTTTAAAAAAAGGCTTACTAAAGGGAATTCATCATATAAAGGTAATTAAAAGGTATATTTTTAGTTTTAAAGATTTATTTATTTATTTGAAAGATAAAGTTACATAGACAGAAGGAGAAACAGAGAAATCTTCCATTGGCTGGTTTATTCCCCCTGGCCACATGGCCAGGGCTGGGCCAGGCCAAAGCCAGGAGTCAGGATCCAGGAGCTTCCTTGGGGTCTCTTACTTGGGTGGCAGGGGCCCAAATGCTTCAGTCATCTGCTGCTGCTTTCTCAGGTACGTTACCATGGAAGTGAATCGGAAGTAGAGCAACTGGGACATGAAGCAGCATCCATATGGGATGCTGGAGTCACAGGCTGTGGTTTGATCTGCTTTGCTACAATGCTAGCTCCAAAACTATATTTTTTTTTTGAAAAAAAGATTCATTTATTTATTTGAAAGGCAAAATTACGTATATAGAGAGGGAGAGATAGGGGTAGAGATCTTCCATTCACTGGTTCACTCCCCAGTTGGCCACAATGGCTGAGGCTGGGCGAGGCTGAGGCCGGGCGAGGCTGAGGCCAGGAGCCTGGCTTGGCCTCCTTCGTGGGTGGCAGGGACCTGAGTACATTAGCACAAGTGTATCTTCAGCTGCTTTCCCAGGTACATTAGCAGGGAGCTGGGTTGGAAGTGGAGAAGCCAGGACTAAACCAGTAGTATCTTAATACAAATTAAATTGCCAATCTTTTTGAAATTAGCTATTATTTTTATGTATTTTAATCATTATTTTGAAGTAATTTGTTTTGGTTCTTTTTTAAACTGTCACCTTAACTGGTTTTTATTAATTTCTTTCATTAAATCTTGAAGAATTAAAACAGTAGCATGACATTAAGATAATTAGGGGGGCCGGCACCATGGCTCACTTGGTTAATCCTCCGCCCGCGGCACCGGCATCCCATATGGGTTCCGGTTCTAGTCCCGGTTGCTCCTCTTCCAGTCCAGCTCTCTGCTGTGGCCTGGGAAGGCAGTGGAGGATGGCCCAGGTACTTGGGCCCCTGCACCCGCATGGGAGACCAAGAAGAAGCACCTGGCTCCTGGCTTTGGATCGGCGCAGCACTGGCCGTGGCAGCCATTTGGGGAGTGAACCAGTGGAAGGAAGACGTTTCTCTCTGTCTCTCTCTCTCTCACTGTCTAACTCTACCTGTCAAAGAAATTAAAAAAAAAAAAGATAACCAGAGTTTATATGGATTAAAAATGAAATTTAAATTGCATTATATTGGTAATAAAGAGTACAAGTTACCATGGAAGGAACCATTAAGAAGCAAACTATTGGGGTAGGTCTTTTGGTCCAGTAATTAAATCGCCACTTAGAATGCCTGCATGCCATATTAAAATGCCTGGGTGAGTCCTGGCTCTGCTCATTCTTCCATCTTCTAGCTAATGCACATCCTGGGAGTCAGTGCATGAAGGCTCAAATAGTTGAGTCCCTGTCACCCTTGTAGGAGGCCTTGATTGAGTTCCCAGCTCCTGGCTTATCCTGGCCCTGCCCTGGCTATTGTGGACATTTTGGAGTAAACCGCTGGATGAAAACTCTCTCTGCCTCTGTCTCTCTCAGCCTTCCAAATAAAATAATTTTTGATAAACTGTTACGAGCAAAATTTTGCTTTGAAAATCTTACAGTAGCAGGAGAATTAAGGTTTGTATGTGAACAGATACATTGTATTTTAACAGTTTTCTCTGTGACTTCCTCAATGATAATTTCACAACTTCCTCACTTCCTTTTCTATTGTCATTTTCTGATCATGGCTTTGCTTTTATTCAGCTGAGGAAATAGAAACAATCACAAATTTTCATCACCACGTTTGCCTATGTGTAATCCAGCAGAAAATGTGAGGGCTCTTATCTGATGTATACACTAATGGAAACATGTAGAAAGTAGTTTGAGCTGTGAACAGAAAGGAATTTATTTGGGTTGATTTGTGACCACACACAGGCTCTCTGAGTAAAGCAGAGTTGTAAGTTTTGTAGGGTTCACTTTTACAGAAGTCATACATATTCATTAAGTTTGGGGGAAATTCTAGGAAGGGTTATTTACATTCAAATGGAAGCAGGACACAGACACACTAAGTCATCATGTTTGTTTCATGTGTTCCATATTCAGCTGGGAGGGGAGAATTATAATGAGAGGGTTTTGGCATTCTTTCCGAAAGGAGAAATGAAATCAAGAACATGGCGGCTGCGTCTACACAGAATCTTTAACTTGACTTCAGCTGGGCTGAAGCTCATGGTTTCTTATGAATGGGAGTTCACGACGAGAATGCTTCATCCACTCAGTTGTGACTTGCATCTGCCTGTAAGAATATCTGGTTGATTTTAACTAGGACTAAAACAGAGTTTGGTTATTTTCTTTGCAAGATGGTATCAAATGTGCATGTATCTGCTTTCCTTTCTGGTGCTTTAAATGAACTGTCTAGCTGTATTCTTTTTTTTTTTTTTTTAAGATGTATTATTTATTTATTTGAAAGAGTTACAGAGAGAGCAAACAAGTGAATGAAAGAGATCTAACATCCACTGGTTCACTCTCCAAAGGACCATATCAGCTAGAGCTGGGCTATCTGCAGGAGGGAAAATGACTCTTATAAAGTGTGGAGGAAAGAAAAGTGAGATATGGAATAGCAGGTTAAAGTGATAGCAAGTTCTTAGGAACTTTCTAGGCTTGTTTTTATTTGCTGGGTAGTTCAAACGTGTGTATGTTGATGGAAAGTATAACCATCCAACGAAGAAACTGAAGTTGACGATATAAAGGAAATGATGAAGATACCCGATGAGCAAAATTGAAGCAGCAGAAAGTGATAGAACAAAGAGCTCATGTAGGAGACTAGCATCAAAGAGGAGAAAGGGTGCTTCTTTTGAGACAGAAATGAGAGAAGAGAGGATACATAAAACAAAGGCTTGAAGTTCCTCATCCAGTAGGAGAGGACTTTTCGAATTATTTGTTGACATCATATTTCTCATGTGCCATTTTTCTCAGTTTAACATTCTTACCACCTTCACCTGTTCTTCACATAATGCTTTTCTAGGTCTTTATTCTTCGGGATCCTCTTCTCTGGATACATTCTGATCTATCAATGGCTCTTGTAAAAAGTTAGTACTCATAGTTGAACATAATGTAGATATCATGTAGCTAATGTAGTATCCAGAACTACTGTCCCCCAACTTGTTCAGGCATAGTACATTTGTTTCCATATAAAGTTAATGGAAAATGGAATTCAAAGATAAGTTCATTTTGGTACAAGATGTTTTAGAAATCCACAAATATGAGAAGTTTATAAAAAGTTAATGGAAAATGCATATTTAAAAAAACAGTGCATGAATGTCATGTCTGCCCTCCATGTACATTTTGAAGCACCTTTACATATCATTATAATTCTTATCCCTTAGCTATTTTCATCACTGTTTTCAGAGCCCTCTGCCCCACCCTACTATCAAAAGTGTCCAGACGTGTGTACACTTTATATCTGGTTGCTTGGGTAAATCTTGAAATGTTACTATACTGTCAACTGAATGTTGATTTTAGAAATTATGTTTGGTTTAGATGATTAATTCAAATAAAATGGAGAAATTTGATCCATAGGATAAGCAGACCCAAAATCTCAGAGGGGTTAGGGGGATTTAGGTTTACTTACTTGAGTTTTATTTCCTTGTATATATTCTAGCTTGCTCATTGATTGTGTTGGAATAAATATTTAATGAGAATACAATTTTTCAAGGTCTGGTTGTAGATCTAGGACAGAGTGCTGAGATATACAGAATAGGGCTTATTTGAATAAGGATATTAGATGCAGACTCAGTGTAGGGGGTGCTAATCTCCAGGTATGTGATTTAAAAAAAAAAACCTGACTTTATACTTTGATAAAATGTTCTTTAGTTTTTCTTATCTCTGATGAAAGGAATGAAATTATTACAAAATTAACCTATATTTTGAAAAAGAAAAGACTATAGACTTGACTTCTTGAAATTCCACATTGCAACAACACAGCGATAGCAGTAAATAGTTTCTCTACTAACCTGTGTTAGGTAGCTTTTTGTCACTACAACTAAGATACCTTAGAGGAGACTCTTAAGAAGGAAGGAGGTTTATATTGTTTTATAGTTTTTGGAGGATCACAGTTGATGATTGGGTGGCCCCTATCAGTTTAAGCCATCTGGTGAGGTTGGAGAGTGACAAGGCAGAACACACTTGAAGGGTGATCACATGATGAGCTAGGAAGCAGAAAGACATAGGGAGCATACTTTTTTATTCAGAGATTCTGTGTCCTGTTGTCAAATGTATAGAAACACTAGTTCTTGGGGCAGGCATTGTTGTGTAGTGGGTGAGCTGCCCTTTGGGACAACTGCATTCCATATAGTAGTACCTGGGATCGAGTCTTACCTCAGCTGCCTGTCTAGCTTCTGGCTTTAGCCTGGTCCAGTCTTTGCTTGCCTTTTGAATAGATAAAAATGAATGAATAAATTTTAAAAAACCCAAAACACTATTTTTATTTAACCTAACATTTTTATCTTAGAATATCATAAAGGATATATATGTGTATAATTTTAAAATATTAGCATCACAGATGTGTTAAAAATAATTTTCTAATTGCTTTCTTACCAGCAATATTAACGATAATACTTGTCATACACTTTTATAGGATAACAAGATACTTTTAAAGTCTTCTTTATTGTATGTTAACCTCTTATTAGTTCTTGCATCTGAGATTTTTTCTCTGAATTAAATAACAAGTAAGTTCTTTTAGGAAGGGTCTGTAGTAGCCATTTATTTCTAATCTGTTTGAAAGTTTCTTATTTCACTCTCATTCTTAGAAGATAATTTAGGGTGGATAGAAAATGCTAGACTGACAGTTATTACCTTTTGACACACAAAGGTATTATACATTCTTTTGCCATTCTTTTAAAGAATCCTCTGATTGAATTATTTATTTTTAGACTTTTCACATGGGATTTTTTAGTATATTAGGTGTTTTTTAGTTTCAATGTGATATGTCCAGAATATTTTTTTTATCTTGCCTAATATTCCTGGACTTAGTGATTTAATCAGTTCTGGAAAGTTCCTAACTTTTGAATATTACTTCTCTGCCATCTCCTCTAGAACTTTGGTAAGATAGGTTGAATCTTCTATCTGTTTCTCACATTTTGCGTCTCTTGTTTCTTTGTACTACATTATGTGCTTACAATTCAATACCTTTTTCTTTAGTTGTATCTTATGTTATTAGACCCATTTACTGTTTTTTTTTTTTTTTTTTTTTTTTTTTTTTTTTTTTTTGATAGGCAGAGTTAGACAGTGAGAGAGAGAGAGACAGAAAGGTCTTCCCTCTGTTGGTTCACCACCCAGATGGCTGCTATGGCCATTGCTGCACCGATCCGAAGCCAGGAGCCAGGTGCTTTCTCTTGGTCTCCCATGTGGGTGCAGGGAGACCAAGCACTTGAGCCATCCTCCACTGCCCCCCCCCCAACCCCCCCGGGCCACAGCAGAGAGCTGAACTGGAAGAGGAGCAACCAGGACAGAATCCGGCACCCCGACCGGGACTAGAACCCAGGATGCCGGTGCCGCAGGCGGAGGATTAGCATAGTTAGCTTCGGCGCCGGCCTAGACCCATTTACTTTAAATGTATTTTCAATTTCTAAAAGCATTATTTGTTTCATTTTCTTATCTGGTCAATTTTGATAGTCTTGTTCTTTTGTTTTATGTCTTCTAGTACTTTCTGACTTTATGTTTATATATTTTATATGCTATTGCTGATCATTCCAATATGTGAAGGTTTTGTGGGTTTTACATTTTAAAAATACTTTATTGCTAATAAAGGCCTGAATTTAAAGTGTATTTTTTTTCAGGGGCTAGCTTATTGGTGTAGTGGGTTAAATTACTGCCAGCAATTCTGGCATTCCATGTTTGAGTGCTAGTCCTATTCCCGGCTGCCCTTCCTCTAGTTCAGCTCCCTGCTAATGCACCTGGGAAGGTAGTGAAGCGTGGCTCAAGTACTTAGGTCCCTGCCACCCACATGGAACTTGGATGGAGTTCCTGGCTCCTGGCTTCAGCCAGGCCCAGATCTGGCTTTTGCGCACATTTGAGGAGTGAACCAGCAGATGGAAGGTCACCTCCTCTCTCATTCTCTCTCTCTCTCTCTCTCTCTCTATATATATATATATATATATATGTGTGTGTGTGTGTGTGTATGTAAATATGTATGTATATATATCCCTCTCACTCTGACTTTCAAATAAATAAATCTTTTTGAAGTATTTTTAAAAGAAGTTTTATATCTTCTTATAAACATGTATGTCTGTCTCTGGTGCTACAAATTCAGAATCACTTTATTCTACCATTTGGCTCAGGATAGGAAGTAACTTAAATTGTATAATCTTTGTCCCAGATTTTGAGGTAAGTGTAGAAGTTACGTTTAGGAATCCTTAAGGGAGATTTGTTTATTTATTTCCTTTTTTTTAATTAGAGAGAGAGAGGGACCTTCTGTGTGATGGCTCACTCCCCAAATGCTCAAAATAGCTGAGGCTGGACCAAAAGAAGGAAGGAGCCAGGAACTCAATCTGGATCTCCCAATTGAGTGGCATTTAGACCCAAGTACTCCAGCCATCACCTGTTGCTTTCCTGGGTGTGATCATCCCAAGTGGTGCCTTAACTGCTACTTCAGATGACCACTCTGAGGTTTATTTATTTATTTTTTGCTCTACTCAGAATTAAGACCTAGGTACACATTCCTACTTTCTCCTTTTATGAAACATATTATTGCTTCAATTTTTTATCAAAGATGATTTTCTTAAGAGGTTTTAGAGTTTTTTGGGTATCATTGATGTAGCCTCCACCTTGCTTGGACCTCAGACTTTGTCTCTTGATCCCCTCCCACTGTCAGCCTTAGCGACTGGGTACAGACAAGATCTGGTCTCCCATAGGTTGGCAGAGTCCCTAGAACAAATATCTGTTCAGTTCTAACCCTTTGGTTTCAAACTTGTTCTCATCCCCCTCCCTAGCCCCAAGCCTCACCCAGGTTCTGAGGAATCAC
Organism: Oryctolagus cuniculus; assembly: GCF_964237555.1. NCBI lineage: Eukaryota > Metazoa > Chordata > Mammalia > Lagomorpha > Leporidae > Oryctolagus > Oryctolagus cuniculus. Next base: position 102,730,132 of record NC_091442.1, on the reverse strand, counting down.
TTTACTTTTTCCCTTAAAGCCTGTATTTAAAATAATATTTTGTTTATTGTCAGCATTTTAGGTATACTACTCCAAAAAGGGTTTTTCTAATGACAAACCTAAAATTTTGTGAAAAGTAGAAGGGAATCAAAATAGTAATAAGAAAATTGGTTAAAAACTACAGAATGAGATGAATTCACTTATTTCAAGGGATAGTATTAAAGGAGTGAACAGAATTCCTGTTCTTATTGAAGTATTTTTTAAAGAACTTAGTAAGTTTCCATATTTTCCTTTTCTTCAACTCATTGCTATATATTAGAAGTTATTTTTATTTCCATTTTTATTAGTATCTATGCATAGAATGCCAGTCACATCATATTTCTTATGTATTTCATTCATATTTTTATTTTTACTATTTTTTCATTTCCTTAAACTTAAAATTTAGGTTAATGTGTAATAATGGCCCATATCCGTGGGATACAAGTGAGACACTCCAGTACGTTTACAAATATAAAATGTATACTGATCAAATCAGAGTAGTCCCCATCAGTGCCCCATATGTGGAGCCTTTGAGCTCTCCCTTCCAGCCACTCATAAAATAAATTACAGGCTATTGTGAACTTACAGCACCAGAACTTATTGTTTCCATCTGACTGGTACTTACTATCCAATTGCCCTCTCTCTACTCCTCTCCACCATTCCTTCCCAGTTTCCAGGAATTAATATTCTACATTTGGATTTGACACTTTTTAACCTTTCACAGAGAACATCTGACGTTTGTATTTCTGTGTCTGACAAGTCTTCTTGAAGATTCTTTCAGACCACATTGATATTCAGTATACCTCAGACCTCCTAACAATGCACTCATAAACTATCATAGGTTAGTTAGTTACACAATAGATTTTTTAAAATTTTTTACACACACACATACACACATACACACATTCTCAAGTCCTATTTGTTATTTGTTAGGTTGTTAAGAAAATAATGCAAACAAAAATCATTTAGCTCAGAAAGAGTCCACTTTGAAATCTTCCTCAAGGCAGAACCGATCTTGCCTGCACTGCATCCCGATACTTATACTATTTACAAGTATTCCTTCTTTTCCATCCTGTTTTCCTCCTGTCTCTACATTTTACCTTCAAAATATTTCTAAGCATCCACATTTTCAAAGTACTTTGCTAGATATTGGAGCTAAAATGGTGAAAAAGTGGATCTAGTCTCCATTTCCACTTAACTTAGTTTATGAAGGGAAATAAACAATTGCCTGAAAACGTAATGAGGTATTGTGAGTGTGTTGGTGATGAAAATATAGATTGATATGGAACACATAAGAAAAGCTAGATTGCAGGGACCACAGATGTCCTACTTAATGAAATTATATTAAGCTCAGATTTGATGTAGACTATAGGTCAGTAGTTCTTGAATTACTCTTTAAACCCTTAGCATCATGTAGGAACTTGTTATAAATGGAAATTATTGGACCTCATCTTAGACTACTGTGTCAGAAGCTTTGAGGATAGGCCCAGAAATGTGTTTTTTTTTTTTTTTTCTTTTCCCCACATGCTGTCCAGGTGATTGCGATTCATTCTGAAGATTGTGGACTTGTAGAATAGGTGATTGCGAAGTCAAAAGAGCGAGGGGTTAGATGCTGCCAGGCAGATGGACCAGCCTTTGAGACCCCTAGAGAAGAAGAGAAAGGCATTAATATGAAATAATTCAGTATTCCCAGAGAATAGGATGTGAGGCCAGAGAGAAAAATTGTGGCGGGCAGGAGAGGGGGTTGAAGAGGAAAGCAGGGAGAAGATCATTTGGGTTTTGTAAACCACATTAAATAGCGTAGATTTCATTTATCATAAATATTTATTTATTCATCTGTCTCCTCAATTAGAATGTGAATATACGAGGACCAGGGTGATATTTCCATACCTCAGAACATCCCTCAACTACTTGACATATAATTGGTGTTTAATAAACGCATGCTGATTGAGTGAACTTGTTGGACACTCACGAAAGCCTTGTCAGGTAGGCATCACTACACTTATTTTATACTTGAGGACAACCCAGGCTAAGAGAAGGTGTGTGGCTCACTTTACATAACAGGGTCAAATGGCTACTCAGAGGCAGAGGTGTTTTATAGACCCAAGTCTTTGGATATTTTCCTAAAATCTCTTTACTTCATACTACCATTCTTTTAGGGAGTGCTGTAATGATAGAAAATATGTATGAGTGCATAAAATGACAGTTTCTTAACCTGTCAACATTATAAATGCAACTGTGCTTTATTTTTATTTTGTTCTAGACAGAAAAAGGGAGTGCACTCCATGAAGCAGCATTGTTTGGAAAAGTGGATGTTGTACGAGTTTTGTTAGAAACAGGTAACTGTCGTGATTATTCATAAAGTTTATCCTGCCAAATATTGTTTCTATACCAGAAATAGACAAAAGAAAATGACACAGTTTTCTTCACAAATCACCCTTCTCATCTTGTCTCCAAATTGCAGGCATGTATTCATGCCATTAGAATTGAAATTCAATGTTTAGATAAAATTGATATAAAGGTGTACTTTACTTTATTCAGTAGATGTTCTTATAAAAAGTTCTTGAAAATGACTGATTTTTTATATTTAAATAGCATTTAAACATACTAGAGAAACTACCAAAAAGAAAAGGAGATCTCTGCCTTCTACAAAGAGGAGGAAGGAAGTGATTCCTGAGAAGTTTTGACAATTGCTTGGTTTATTAAAGAACATAATATTTTCCCTAGATTGCTTAAGTTTTTATATTGTGAACTATGGTAGACAGAAATTTCTGCTATTGTTTATTGGCTACCATGATTTATTTTAAAGAGAACCTTTTAGAGGAAATGCTTTGAAGAAACAATGAAGTCAGCTTATTTGCCTTCATTTGTATATTCTTATTGAAAGGAAATAAAATTGGAACTAGGGTCAGGTTTTTCTTAGGATGAAAGACATGGATGAAAATGTATATTATAAGTAATTGATTTCACTCTTTGTATGGGTTATGGTCTGTTTATTTTCCTCTAAAACAAAAATTATTGACAGTCTCTCATGTCGTCATTGTGCAAAGTTAAAATGTCATGTATATTTAACTTTGACAGGCAATCCAGTTCTATATAATAAGTGATTTGATGCAAGCAATTAAGTATGTGCTGGCCACACATCCCTTCACAAATATAAGAAATTATTTACAAATCTTGTGATTAACTAACATTTTGAACTGGATTCTATAAACTGGCTTTGTTTTGAGTTAGATGTTTAGAAAGTTCATAACTTTTTTCAGGCAGTGAAAGTATTAGCCACATTTTAGTAAGTTCCTTAGTACAATAAATATTTTCAGAGCTAAAATAATAAAAAAGGTATTTTGGTTGGACACTTTAGAGACTTTAATCAGCAGGTAGATGGTGAGTGTGGCAAATATTGAATATACTCTTGCAAAAATAAATATCGGAGAATATTTGACTTAGTATTTAGAACAATAATAATTGGACAGTTGTTGAAACTAATTGTGCTTTTCAGTTTTTTTGAATTGAAATATTCTAAGTCTATAACATTACTGCCATGGTTTGCAATCATTATCTTTTAAATATTTTTACCATAGTATTCTGGATATCTAAATCACATAACCATTATACTTTAGAAATTCACATTCTAGGGGCCAGCATTGTGGCACAGTGGGTAAAGCCACCACTTGTGATGCCAGCATCCTATATGGGCACCGGTTCAGGTCCCAGCTGCCCCACTTCTGATGCGGCTCCCTGCTAATGTCCTGGGAAAACCAGCAGAATATGGCCCAAGTGTTTCTGCCCCTGTCACCATTGTGGGAGACCCAGATGAAGCTCTTGGCTTCAGCCTGGCCCAGTCCTGGCTGTTGTGGCCATCTGGAGAGTAAACCAGCAGATGGAGCCCCTCTCCCCTGGCTCTCTCTAACTCCAACTTTTATATAACTAAATAAGCCTTTAAAAAATTCACACTAAGTCAATAATATTTTTCAGTTTAATAGTGTAGTATTTAGTTAACTATAGTCATGAAAAGCAATTTTAATGATTGGGTCTGATAACCATAAATGTTCTTAATCTTTGGTAGCAGTAGGTTCTCACCTTCCATCTGAAATCTCTGTGTGTGTGTGTGTGTGTGTGTATGTGTAACTTCAAATTTTAAGGCCGCATTCAGTGCCTGGTCTATATATGTTTGAGATGAGAGCAGTAATATATGACAGTATCTTCTGAGGAAACATCACTGGTATACATATGGTTTTTCTTTTTTCAGGAATTGATGCCAACATAAAGGATAGCTTAGGTAGAACAGTCTTAGACATTCTGAAGGAACATCCATCTCAGAAGTCTCTTCAGATTGCAACACTCTTACAAGGTAAATTGTATTGAATGATGGACATCTGTGCCCTAAAGTCAAGACTAAATTAAAACTGTCATAGTTTTTTTTTTTTGGTGGAGGGGGTGCTGAATTAGATTTTACATTTGATTGATTTTATTATGTGTATATTTTTATGGTAGATCTTTAATAATACTATTTAAAAAAATTTTTTTTTGATAGGCAGAGTGGACAGTGAGAGAGAGAGACAGAGAGAAAGGTCCTCCTTTTGCCTCTGGTTCACCCTCCGATAGCTGCTGCGGCCGGCGCACTGCGCTGATCCAAAGCCAGGAGCCAGGTGCTTCTCCTGGTCTCCCATGGGGTGCAGGGCCCAAGTACTTGTGCCATCCTCCACTGCACTCCCTGGCCACAGCAGAGAGCTGGCCTGGAAGGGGGCAACCGGGACAGAATCCGGCGTCCCGACCGGGACTAGAACCTGGTGTGCCGGCGCCGCAAGGTGGAGGATTAGCCTAGTGAGCCGCGGCGCTGGCCAATAATACTTCTTAATGTTTTATTTCCATTTTTCAGTACTCAGTTTTAAGGAAGTTAAATATTTATTCATTCACTTGTTGCTTAAAAATTGTTTTAAAACCCATGTAGTAAATATGGAGTAGTTTGTCTGAAGTTAATGAGCTATATAAATTGGTAATGATTAATTATTATAGTACATATGAACAATGCTGTAAGCCAGGGCCGCAGCTTACTTGGCTAATCCTCCACCCGTGGCGCTGGCACCCTGGGTTCTAGTCCCAGTTGGGGCGCCGGATTCTGTCCTGGTTGCTCCCGTTCCAGTCCAGCTCTCTGCTGTGGCCCGGGAAGGCAGTGGAGGATGGCCCAAGTTCTTGGGCCCAGCACCCGCATAGGAGACCAGGAGGAAGCACCTGGCCCCCAGCTTCAGATTGGCGCAGCACGCCGGCCGTAGCGGCCATTTGGGGGGTGAAAAGGAGAACCTTTCTCTCTGTCTCTCTCTCTGTCTAACTCTGCCTGTCCAAAAAAAAAAAAAAAAAAAATGCTGTAAGAGTTTGCGGGAATTTTTCTATTTTTTCTGATTTCTAATTATTTTCTGGAGTATGTAAGTTAGATATTATTTTCCTTTTTGTGCATGAGGGAAACTGAAGCTATCATAGATCAATCTGCTCAAATTTATAATCCTATCCTAAGTAGCAGAACTAGTACATAAAAGCTGGATTAACAACAACAAAACCTGTAGTTAGCTGAGAGAATACATATTTCTTCCCTAGTACACAGTAGTTCAGTCTTGCTTTTTTTTTTTTTTTTTTTTTTTATAAAGCCTACTTAAGTACACTTACAGTTAATTCAGTCTTTAGGTCTATTGCAGGCTTTACAAACATCTAGATGCTACTTTTTTATTTGCAGAATTACACAATTCCACATTTGATCTAGAAATTAAACATTTTAAAATTAATTTTAAAAGTTTATTTGAGAGAGAGAGAGAAAGAGACAGATAGATAGACATCTTGCTCTATCACCTGCTGCCTCCCAGGGTGTGCATTTGCAGAAACTGGAACAGTAAGTGGAGCTAGGACGTGAACACAGGCACCCTGATGTAGGACACTGGCATCCCAAGCAGCCTGTTAATGACGTATTGAAAACCTGCTCCCCGATCTGAACTTGTATAGATGGCTAGGTCGGGGATGTAACATGTTACCTTAAAAACCAGATTTTTTTTTCTCTTATTTCAAGTTGACTCCAGCACTGCCCAGCAGTGATCATCCCCAACAACTGTCTCAGATTGGCTGCAAGTATAGCAGAGGAGGGAGGCTGGATAGGTTTCATTAGCTATCAGGTGGGAAACTGAACAGCATTATTCTCCACAGAGAGGAATGCATTAAAACTAAGTCAGGGAATGTGGAGATACAGAAGTTAACAAAGGCCCATAGGGTAAGGGAGGGAGTAGTTGATGGCCGTTTTGCTCTCTGTTCTCAAAACCTTTCAGGGAAGTTAAAGCCCCTACACTTGTCTCCTCAGTAAAACATTCTAAGTCCAATGTATCTAAAAGTAAATCAGAGAAGAATCTAAGCATGGGTTTTCATATTAATTCCACTGAAAATCAAGTTGAATGAAAACTGAAAAGTATTCATGGCACATACCATTTTTATCAATCTTCCTTCTTCTAGGCACATTATGTTTTATATTGGATTTTTGTCACTAATTGAACTTAAAAAAGAAATCTAAAGGTTGTATGTATTTTGGGAGAAGGAAATAAATGTCACCCACTTAAAGAGCATGCTATAATTATAGACATTCTTTAACATCCCACATTGGTCCAGTGCAGATGAAAATATCATATGGGTGGTGAAAATATTATATGGGTGGGAGTAGCTACTCTACTCTCTTCAGTAGTCAAGATTCATTAGATATGTCAGTTTGTGATAGGGTAGAGGGGACATCTTTGAACTTTCTTAATCATTGGCAGATTTCAGGAATGTGAACATACTGTGCCTATTACTGTATTTCAAATCACTGATACATTCAAAATGTAACAAAATATTTGTTTTGGAAATAGAATTTTTTTAGTAGATAAAATTACTATTTTATAAAATTTCTATTCAAAATTGATAATTACTGCATGGCTCAAGAATTTTAAGGATAGAATCCTGTATAGTGCTTTCTTTTCCAAGTAGAATATTTCCAGTGGAATTGCCTTTTGGTAGAAGGTAGTTGAGTGGTATGAAGACACAGTTGGTTGCCATGAGAGTACACAATTCTTAATTGGATTTTTTTTAAATTCCTTGTGAATAAAGTACAATAAAGAGATCCCTATGGGAAGGGGTGTGTTGATTTAAAGCTTTATATGGAGGGTTCACACTAGCCACTTGTGGGCTGAATGCTTTTTGCAGATAGCAGACATGTTTTGTTTAGATCACGTATTTTTGGCCCACACTTTGTTTTCATGAAAATTGCATAAATTGTCAGCAGTTAAAAATCTAGAATCTCTGCTTAAACTTCCGAGTTTTGGCATCTATAAAAATGCAGGCTTTTATTGTGATTCATTGCTGAACTTTACTTGGAGCAGCTGCTCTCTGGTTAAACATGCTGTGCACATTTTCTATTCTTCTTGTAAATTGAGGCTGCATATTGTTTGACATTTATCCCTGAACTCAGATGCTGTTTTCCTTATGATTAAGGGAAAGGTGAGATGTTTTCTTGTCCCATTTCTCTCTGGCTCCACCACTTATCAGCTGTATGAATGCTGACAAGTTAGTACTTCTCCTCCACTGACTATCATCTTTAAAACTAGGTAGTGGTAGTGCATGTATTGTAGTTTTGTAAGAATTAGGTAAACTAATTTATATCAGATACTTAGGACAATATTGGTTTCATAGCAAAAAAATAGGTTTTAGCTGCTGTTGCTATTATATATCTTCATCAGAAATGGGAAAATGAAAGTCTGAGTATAGGACATTGCTTCAAGAATAATGGGGATGGACTTTTTTATGGAAATAAAGTTTAGTATGCAAATTGACTTACCTTGCAATGATACAAAACAACTATAACATAAATCATTTATGTTACCTGACTGGTTGTTGTATCCATCCGAATTTAACACCTGTGTTTCAGTGGGCTGTCTTTGAGAGAACTTTACATCTTCAGATACAAAATATTTGCAGAAGCTATTGTGTATTTTTAACTGTAAATTTAATTTTAATGAAGGAATGGAATAAGTTCAGTTTTCAGAAGAAAGGGGCTCACGTGTTTCTCCCGAAGTATCTAATTTAATTAAAAATCTTTAAGTTAATAGCTCATCACGAAATTCTTTTGGATTTTTAGTTTTTTGGAAATTCTTTTGAGGATATAAGAAAATAAAGATTGGATCACCACAAGTAAAGCTTGGTTACTGATTTTAAAATAAACAAATTTAAGTATGTAATCTCCAAACTGTATATACACAGAATATTTAGAAGGCGTTGGAAGATCACCAATCCTTGAAGAGCATGTACAGGAAGATACAACGCAGGAAACACGCATTTCACCTCCTGCCGAGTCTCCTTCCCAAAAGAACAAAAGTGAGTAGCTAATTATAAAGCTCTTGAAACTGTACTAGACTTTTATGTAAATTTGTCCAGTTGTTTACAAAGGCTAATACATGTTGAGACTTCAGATCTAACATGTTCTATTCTCTACTGAGTATTTTATACATTCAATCGATATTTATAGTTTCTGTTATTTGATAGGCTCTGTTCTTAGCCTTGAGATACAATGAGTAAAGATTGCAGTCCTGTAATAAAGATTATATGGAGTAGATACTTCATAGATTTTTTTCTTTAAATGTGTTTTTCCAAGCTTTATTGAGATATATTTGATGAATAAAAATCATATTTACAGTGTACCTGATTTTTTCTCTATGTATATATTGTGAAAAGATCGCCAAAATCAAGCTGAATGATATATCCATCACCTCACACAATGACAACTTTTTTGAATGTGTGAACACTCAAGATCAACTCTCTGGGGAAATTTCAAGTGTACAGTACAGTATTGTTAACCGTAGTCTCCATGCTGTACAATTGACTGCCAGAATTTGTTCTTTCCCCATAACCAATCTTTTGATTAATATCTCCCCATTTCCTCTACCTGCTAGCTCCTAGAAAATATTATTTTACTCTCTGTTTTTATGAGTTTGACATTTTTAGATTCTACACGTAACTGAAGTAAGTATTGGTCTTTTTTCTTTCTGGCTAATTTCACTCAGCACAGTGTCCTCCAGGTTCACCGGTAATTGTCCCAAATGGCAGGACATTTTTTGAGACTGAAAAATAATTCATTGTGTATCCATTTTCCTTGTCCATTCATCTGACAAGGGACACTTACGTTGTCTCCATATCTTGCCTATTCTGAATAATGTGGCAGAGAACACAGGGGCATGTGCAGAGACTGGTTTCAAGATACTGGTTTCATTTTCTTTGGATCCCACCCAGAATGGATCATAAGGTAGCTTAACTTTTTGAGACACCTCCATACTGTTTTCTATAATGGCTATACCATTCTACATTCCCACCAATACTTGCTTTTTCAGAATTTCCTTTCCACCACAAGCTTGCCAATACTTGTTTTTACCTTTTTGAAAGTACCCATTCTAACAGATGTGAGGAGTTATCTTATTAAGGTTTGGGTTTACATTTACTGGATGATTAATGATTTTTAAAATAATTTCAAAAATTTAAAGGGATTTATTAATATATTAGATTCTCAGGGTGAGCAAATACAAGATAATTACTGTAGTACAATTCTCATATTAATGTGATATTAATACACAGATTCCATGTAATTCATAAATATAATTCTAAGAATATGATACCTCCTACTGCCTTCTTCCCTCCCAGTTTCCCTCCACAGCTTTCTTTATAATTTTTTGTTATCTATATAATTTTATTATATATTATATAGCACATATGCTTATTATATAATTTTTATTAAGTTATAGTGAAAGGTTTGAGCTTCTTTTCATATACCTGTTGACCATATGTATGTCATTTTGGAGAATGTGTATTTGGTTCTACACCTCATTTTTTATTTGTATTATTTTAATTTTTCTACTGAGTTGTATGTGTGTGTATAATGTATTTTGGGTATTATCTCCTTGTCAGATCTACAATTTGCAACTATTTTCTCTGATCCCAAATGTTGCTTTTTTATTCTGTTGATTGTTTCCTTTGCTCCTCCAAAAACTTTTTGTTTTGATGCATTCCCACTGGTATCTTTGCTTTTGTTGCTTGTGCTTGTGGTGTCATATCCAAAAGAATCATTATCAAGACCAAGACTAAAAAGCTTTCTCCTTATGTTTCCTAGGATTTTTATGATGTCAGATCCTGTATTTTAAGTCTTTTATCCATTCTGAGTTGAGTTTTATATAAGGTGTGAATAAGAGTTGAATTTTATATATGGTGTGAATAAGAGTCTAATTTCATTCCTCTGCTTGTGAATATATATCCAGTTTCCCCAACATTTTTTGAAGACATTATCCTTTCTACATTGTAGGTTCCTGACATGCTTGTCATAGTGCTCCAGTGATCAAAGCAGTATGGGACTGGTGTACAAACAGATATATAGACCAGTGAAACAGAATAGAGAACATAGAAGTAAACCCATGCATGCATTTATGATCTTAAGTGTGTTTGTAATTCATAATAAAAATACTAAGTTCTGGATTATAACTTCTGGAAAATTGTTTTCACAAATTATAAAGTACTTTTCCCATACTGTTTAGAAAAGAGTATATAAATTTGCATGCAACCTACAAAATTTTCATATTTTGGCAGGTGATAATATTCATTCTTTCTTTGTCTTCCTTTTATAGCCTATATCATAATTCTAATTTTTTACTTATACAATTGTTTAAGTAAGTTCTACTATTTGTATTTATCGAACATAGGAAATAAGCTCTCAATAGCATTTTAAATTTGTTAATGAATTATTGAATTCTGTCAATGATGTAAAATGCCAGTGAAAGATTGTTGAATATAAAATCCTACAATAAGCAAAACTCTAAGAATTATAATTCTAGATGCATTTTCATGTATATAAGCTTTCAACACTCATTTCTATTTTGAGAAAGATTAAATATAGGTGAAATTGTGATCTTTTGTTTGTTAATATTCTTGTGCTAGTTATAGTTTAGTTCCTTATTTTGAGAATAGTTCCTATCTAGTTAATCTTATGTATCATATTTTGAGTTCCATCACCATAGCAATTATACTTTTATTTAACAGTAAGTTTTAATAATGATGTTTTTGAAACTTCTGAAAAATGTGATCTTTTTATAGGTGAAACAGTGACTGGAGAATTATCCAAACTTTTGGATGAAATAAAACTCTGTCAAGAAAAGGATTATTCTTTTGAAGATTTGTGCCACACAATATCAGACCACTACTTAGATAATTTGAGCAAGATTTCAGAGGAAGAACTTGGGAAAAATGGAAGCCAGAGTGTAGTAAGTAAGAGGGGAGATGAAGGCACTGGGTCTGTCTTTACCAGTTCAGTATGTACATCTAAGAGGCTTGGGGATTTGGTGCATTATCAGCTTCTGCCACTATCTAATATCAATCTCCCTATTATTCTTTCTTGGAAGTTAATTGGGGTTTTATTCACACTGCATATTGGGGGAAGGAATACTTTGATAAATCTCTTACAGTTTGTGATGATCTCTCCTATTGTTAGCTTCTCTTGTAACAGATGGGTTATAATTTCTTTGGTTATTTGTGTGTGTGTGTGTGTGTGTGTGCGTTTTATTTGGCATAATGATATTGGTTTCAAAAGAAAGAAGGAAACTTGTCTTTTGTCCATCATCCCCATTTCTGTATAATCTCAGTCTGACTCCATGTATATGAAGAAAGAGCTGAATTATATGTGTAGAGTACTTCAGTTAATGGGAAATGGAATTAAAATTTTATATTGGGGAAAAGATTTAAAAATCCTTGCATAGTTTTTCAAAATGCACATTTTCATCAGCTTTTTAAAGATGTCACATATGCATGGATTGTAATACCCTCATGTAGTTCCTTTGTCACTCTTTAGTCATAGGAGAAAGATGTTGTGGAAAGCTCAATCTGTATATTAGTTTTTTTTAAAGATTTTATTTATTTGAGAGGTAGAGTTATAGACAGTGAGAGAGAGAGACAGAGAGAAAGATCTTCCTTCCATTAGTTTACTCCCCAAATGGCTACAACAGCTGGAGCTGCACTGATCTGAAGCCAGGAGCCAGGAGCATCTTCCTGGTCTCCCACGTGGGTGCAGGGGCCCAAGCACTTGGGCCATCCTCTACTGCTTTCCCAGGCCAGAGCATAGAGCTGGATTGGAAGAGGAGCAGCCGGGAATAGAACTGGTGTCCATAGGGGATGCCGGCATCGCAGGTGGAAGATCAACCAAGTGAGCCACAGCACTGGCCCCAATCTATATAATTTTTATAATATGCAAATCTTAAGAGAATTCTCTTTTATATGCTTAGAATCTAAAGCATGAGTTACAGATTTTTACTCAAACTTAGGATTTTATATTAGCATGATAATAGCAAGAAAGACTGTAGAGAATTAGTTTAAAATACTATTTATAAAACTCTTTTTGTCCTAAAGAAGAAGAATTTAGAGTATGTACTGCTGTTAAAGGTGATATGAGGGTATTAAAAAAGTTCATGGAAAATGGAATTAAATACATTGTACATTTTCCACAAACTTTTGGAATGCTCCTTATACCTTATGTGAACCTTTACTCACTTTTATAATTAGTTAGAAAAATATTAACCCTTTTCAAAAGCTTGAAGAGTAGACTGTCATATTATTTATGAAAAGTGAAAAAAATGCAAAGTATAGTTCCTGTTCATTTGAGAACAAATACTTCATTTAATTTATTAAAGCAAGCTGTGATAATACTTGCTAATCTAGTTCTGAGGATAGTCTTATTTCATAGGCCTGCATTTTTATTTTGGTTTCTGTTTCTTTTTTTTTCTTTGCATACTTTTGTAAAACATCACATTATTGGCCCCAGTAAAAATTCCTTATGAGTTGTTATGTATAATTTCATACAAGGAGACTTGAAAAATTTGTACAAAATGAAATTAAAAGATAAATTTTGTTTGTTTTAAGATTTTTGACACTAGTACATAGTTTTCTCATAATATGCCTTTCCTGTGAACGTTTCAAAGACCACTTGTATATACCTGACAGAAACACTTGTAGCTTTTGCCAAATTAAATTTTCATACTAATGAAATATTCACATTTACAATTTTAATGTCAGGGCAAAGCTCCTTGTTTAAAAATCTAGGACCATTATATGCTATCTCCAATTGATATATCGGTTATGCCTTAACATTTCCTTGAATGTTAGTTAAAACTCAAAAACATATTTGTCCTACATACATAATACAGTGTATTTAGGCTTTTATTTAGATCAATTCCAAAAAATTTCTTTAAATTGACAGCTTCTTGCCCTAAACTTCTACTTCTTTTTTTTTTTTTTTTTTTTTTTTTTTTTTGACAGGCAGAGTGGACAGTGAGAGAGAGAGACAGAGAGAAAGGTCTTCCTTTGCCATTGGTTCACCCTCCAATGGCCGCCACAGCTGGCGCGCTGTGGCCGGCGCACCGCACTGATCCGACGGCAGGAGCCAGGTACTTCTCCTGGTCTCCCATGCGGGTGCAGTGCCCAAGCACTTGGGCCATCCTCCACTGCACTCCCTGGACACAGCAGAGAGCTGGCTTGGAAGAGGGGCCACCGGGACAGAATCCGACGCCCCGACTGGGACTAGAACCTGGTGTGCCGGCGCCGCAAGGTGGAGGATTAGCCTAATGAGCCGCGGCGCTGGCCTAAACTTCTACTTCTAAACCCAGAGATTTTCTGAAAGCCCTAACTTTCTAGACCAATGGTTTCTAAACTTTTGTTGTAAGTTCATTAGTAAACAAATTTTCTGGCAAACCATCCTAATATATTATTTGTAAATTATATGACTGTATTTATAAATTACATATCTACTATTAATCTAATAGCACATGATGTAAAATTTGAGACATATAATACCCAAGGAGTTCAAAATGAGGAAGGTGAAGAATAAGTGTAAAAAAAAAGTCAATTTTTTGTTTTATCTAGTAGTATCTTGTATACCCTGAGGTCTATTTACTCTGCTTCCAGATTATGGTTCAAGCTCATATCTTTTAGGAGGTATGATGAGGGCTTCTAGAATGACATAGTTTGGGGAAAAGATGGTAATTCTTTTTTCTTTTTCTTTCTTTCTTTTTTTTTTTTTTTTGTAAACCAAAGACTGTATTGTGATGGTAGCAAGAGAGAAATTAACACTCATATATTGAACTTAAATTCTTGAAATTTAGGCTTATTCTTTCCTATACCATTCTTTGTTCCTGTGGTAAACCTTTAGAATAATATTCTTTGAAAGTATTGTTACATAAAATATCAAAGGTCATATGGCATAAAAACAGTGTATATGAGGAAGAGCAAGCATTTCTATTGGTTTGGGAAAAAGAATTTTAAATGGAAAAGATAGGAGATGTGATTAGGAGGATAGATAAGGTCAGGCCATAGATAATTCTTGAATTTCAGGCGACGAATTATGGTATTTATTTTTAGGAAATGAGGAAAATCTAAAGGATTTAGGGCAGCTAAAAGACAATTGGAACTGGCCATTCAGAAGGTGAATCTGATAGAAATTTGGTATTGCATGTTTAAAATGTAATCCAGCTACAACGACCTTTCTCCATAGCCTGGGTTTTATTTGTGTTCATTCCTTGTTTTGTTATTTGTTGAAAATTCATCAAAAATGTTTTCCTGTAATATTGATAGAAGTTGTACTCTCAGATTATGAAAAAAAGCTTAATGAAATACTTGCAGATCATCTAATACAGATGGTTTTTATCATGTTTTGCATTGCAAGATTTATAATAGCACTGTGAAACATGGTTCTTTTTTTTAACTTTTATTTAATGAATATAAATTTCCAAAGTACAGCTTATGGATTACAATGGCTTCCCCCCCATACCTTCCCTCCCACCCGCAACCCTCCCCTTTTCCGCTCCCTCTCCCCTTCCATTCACATCAAGATTCATTTTCAATTCTCTTTATATACAGAAGATCAGTTTAGCATATATTAAGTAAAGATTTCAACAGTTTGCACCCACATAGAAACACAAAGTGAAAAATACTGTTTGAGTACTAGTTATAGCATTAAATCACAATGTATAGCACATTAAGAACACAGATCCTACATGAGGAGTAAGTGCACAGTGACTCCTGTTGTTGACTTAACAAATTGACACTCTTGTTTATGGCATCAGTAATCACCCTAGGCTCTTGTCATGAGTTGCCAAGGCTATGGAAGCCTTTTGAGTTCATCAACTCTGATGATATTTAGACAAGGTCGTAGTTAGAGTGGAAGTTCTGTCCTCCCTTCAGAGAAAGGTACCTCCTTCTTTGATGACCTGTTCTTTCCACTGGGATCTCACTCGCGGAGATCTTTCATTTAGGTCGAAACATGGTTCTTTACTTCAAGGGATTCGAAATGCCTGTCCCAAGGAGACTACAGTCACAATATAGATGAGAGTCACATATTCAATAACAAACGTGTGTTAGAACTGACATTTATTAGGTGCTTGCTGTTTGCTATTCTGATGATTTATGCATTTTAAGCCACTAGAAAGCACAACTAACAGTACAACAATATAGATTTAGGAAATGATTCAATTGGCAAGTAGCAGTAGAGCAATTCAAACTCAGAACCAATGTTTGTAATTACCAACTGTATTTCTCATGGTAAGCTACCCTTGGCCAAATGAAATTTTAAAGAAGAAGAAATCAGTGAAGATTTGTATGTATTCCTTGAAGGCTTTGTAGAGGTAAAGAGACTTGAAAATGCATCCTATGGGATGGGGAGACAGGCCTTGTACTGGAATTATAGTGAATTAATGAGAGTATGTATGAAGCACAGCGGTGAGAATTTGTATTTAATTTGAAGACAATTATTTACCATAAGAGTTGTTTCAACAAAGTAGTCAGAATGCAAGTTTTATAATTAATGATGATTCCTTGTCGCTCCCCGTCTTCGTGGGGGAACGACACAGGACCCTGCGCTGTTCTTTCTGTCTGCTCGGCCCTCCCCGGGTTTGCTGCTGGTTCTTCCCGGGTTGGCTACTATCCCTTCCACCTCCGTGGAAGGGCAGTTCCCCCTGGCCGCATTCCCCACTTCCGCAGGGGAGCGGCACACCGCCGGCCGGTTCTCTCGGGGGCTGCACGGGTTCCCTTAGATGTTCCCCATAGATGTTCCTGGTGCATGCCGTCTCTCTCCTCCTTTATAGTCCTCCTCCGCCAATCCCAACTCGGCTGCCCACACGCCGAGTACGCCGCTCTCCTCCAATCAGGAACAAGTCCTACAGTTTATTAGTTGAACTGGAGGCAGCTGTGCAGAAGCTGTTTACTTCTCTCCCAGCGCCATATTGTGGGAGAGCAGATGCATAAAATAAGTCTTAATTCCAGTAACTCAGTCTAGTCCGGTTTGCTCCCCACAGATCCCCCTTTCTTTTTATTTTTTGGCGTTGATACGCGCCTGTCTTCGGTGTCCCGCGGCACACACTCTGCTCTACTTGCTAGAGTTGCCACAGGCTCTTACAAGTCCTATCAATCAGGCAAACCGAATCCGGGTCCTCTCTTCGCCATGTTGTGAGGAGGTTTTTAGGCGCTGATGCGTGCCTGTGTTCGGTGCCCTGCAGCGCATGCTCTGCTCTGCCTGCAGGGGCTTACAAGCTCTATCAGGCAAACCGAATCCAAGCCTTCTCATTGCCTTTTTGTGGGGAGGCCTTACTGATGTTAATTCGTGCCTGTCTTCGGTGACCTGCGGCGCATAAGCTGCTAGCCGCCCAGGTGCTCATCGCCTCACTTAATCAGGCAGACCGAATCCAAGCTTTCTCATTGGCATGTTGAGGGGAGGCCTTATTTTTCTCTATTTCTCTATCTCCGGGCATTCCTATTTCTCCCATTTTACTTCTATCTTCCAGCATTCCTATTTTTCTCATCTTACTTCTAAACTTCTGTTTCTCTTATCCCCGCAGCTTCCCGCTCTCATTCTTATCCCCGCGGCTTCCCGGCTGCGCCCGCCCCGAGGCTGCTTCTCGGCAGCTTTCCGGCTGAGCCGCTTCAGCCCGCGCCTCTTTCATCTGCGCAGCTTCCCGGCTTTGCGCGGCTTGGCTTCGCGCGCTCCGCGGTCTCCACGCCCTTCGCGTCTGCACCACGGCCTCGCGCCAGCCCCGTTCCCTATCTATTCACGCCCCGTGCTTTCTCTGCACGCGGCGGCTTCCGCGAGTAACACAGCGTAGCTTACGTGTCCGCCACTAGCATTCAATCTAAGTTCCCCGGGCTAGCCTGGCGAATTCAACCCAGCATACGTCTCCGCCCCAGTTTGGCTTCCCGTCCTTTGCTCCCCGGGCTAATCAGACGGATCCCAATCTGGCTTACGTTTCAGCTTCTGGTTTCAACTTTTCGCCCCCTATTCCCGGGCTAACTTGAGAATCCCAAAGTGGCTTTCGTGTCCGCCTTGGCCTGCCCCCCGCGGCTTCAATTTCCCTAACATTTTTCTCTACCCGGTATGTTTCCCCAAGCTTTCCTCCAACGATATTCCTCCCTCATTTCTCCTGGCCTCTCCCCACAGTCCGCATCCGAGTCTGTTTGTTCTAGCTTTCACTTTCGCTTTCGACCTTAGAGATTTCTCCCAGCTTCCCCCTGTAGTCCGTATCTGAATCTATGCCTAGGCTTTCAATAGCTTCTTCCGGCACCCTTTTCGTCCGGCTTTTCCCTAGGCTGTTTGCTAGTCTCTCTCTCCGGTATTTTCCCTAGGCTGTTTGCTAGTCTCTCTCTCCGATATTTTCCACTTCTTCCCGTTTCTTCCCTCCTAAGTTTCCTATCCGTCCTAGGTTTCCTATCCGAGTCACGGCACCATTATGTCGCTCCCCGTCTTCGTGGGGGAACGACACAGGACCCTGCGCTGTTCTTTCTGTCTGCTCGGCCCTCCCCGGGTTTGCTGCTGGTTCTTCCCGGGTTGGCTACTATCCCTTCCACCTCCGTGGAAGGGCAGTTCCCCCTGGCCGCATTCCCCACTTCCGCAGGGGAGCGGCACACCGCCGGCCGGTTCTCTCGGGGGCTGCACGGGTTCCCTTAGATGTTCCCCATAGATGTTCCTGGTGCATGCCGTCTCTCTCCTCCTTTATAGTCCTCCTCCGCCAATCCCAACTCGGCTGCCCACACGCCGAGTACGCCGCTCTCCTCCAATCAGGAACAAGTCCTACAGTTTATTAGTTGAACTGGAGGCAGCTGTGCAGAAGCTGTTTACTTCTCTCCCAGCGCCATATTGTGGGAGAGCAGATGCATAAAATAAGTCTTAATTCCAGTAACTCAGTCTAGTCCGGTTTGCTCCCCACAATTCCTAACATTGTTGAGGGCTTCACTTGTATTAGCTGGTTTAATTCTTTCAATAACCCTATGAAGATAGGTAGTATTATTTCTCTCATTTTACAGATGAGAAAATGGAAGTACAGCGAGCTTTTATGGCTTTTCCAAGTTCGCACAGTAAGTATCAAAGCCAGGATCTGAACACAGGCAGCCTGGGGCTGAGGCCATACCCCTTACCACTCAACTATATTGTCAAGGAACAAGGGCAGATCAGTGGATTTGGATGGCAGTCAGAAGTATGGAATTGATGTGGAAAAGAATAAAGTCTTGGGTAGGGGAGTTCTCGTGAAGATGACATTTTTGGAGATAAAAGTGGCAATGGTGTGTTGGATATTCTGGGGAGAGATTCAAACAATGATGCTCAGCAGTGGTTGACATTCAACTTACTTGGAGAGACTAAAAAAATAAGTACTGCTGCTCTCAGAAAACATTCCAGATCAACTAGGTCAAAATAATTTTGGGTAGCCTTGAGCATTATTCTTTTAAGAAACTTCCAGGTTATTCCATAGTGTACTGTTGACTGAGGGAACCAAAAATATACCAGGCCTTGGCCAAGGTCATTCAGTCCTGAGGTAAGGACTCAGAACTGAGATCTTGATAGTACTATGAATTATAGACTATTTTGAAATAGATAAGTCTACTAGATCTTATGTTGCCCAGCCTCCTTCTCCAATTCCCCAGTAAGAACTTCTAAAAGTCTCTCAAACTGGGGAGTGTGTTAGTTTGGACTGCTATAACAAATTACTACAGTTTGATAGCTTAAAGAACAGACATTTGTTTCTCACAGTTTGGAGATTAGGAAACCAAGATTAAGGTGCTGGCAGAGCTGGTGTCTGGCGAGGGTCTGTTCTTGGCTTACAGATGGCTGTGCTCTCAGTGTGACTTCAGATGGAACAGAACAGGGAGAAAATGCAACTCTCTGGTACATTTTAAATAGACGCTAACCCTATGCACAAGGAAGACTCCACCCTCAGGAACTGCTTAGTTCCCACAGACTCCCCCTCCTCCCAGATGCCATCACATTGGAAGTCAGGATTTCAACATATGACTTTGGGAAGTACACAAGCATTCAGTTCATAACAGGAAAATTTTAGTTTGTCAAAAGAGGGATATTTTCAGTTTGTCTAGGAAAAATTAAACTAGTCCACAAATATTTCTAAATCACAATTATTTCCGTATTATATTGAATATTAAATGTGGAAAACCATTTTTGTTTTCTATTACTGGCTATATAGTGAACATTTGGGTTCAGTAAAAATTTAATTTCAGATGATGTGGAACATCCAGCTGTTCATTGTAATATGACAGGTAATTCTAAATATAATTTCAAAGCAATAAAAATATAAGGAAAATATGTGTTATCAAATTCATATTAATGAATGTATTTATATATTAATGGTGTGGCTTCAACTTTGGGAATATTTTACAAGAGTACTTCAGAAGTTCTGGATAAATGGATTGAAAAAGATGTTTTTTAGGGTGGAAAAATTTTGAAAACCATGCATTTAAAGGGTTTTTAAAATGCTCATGGAAAATATTTGTTATGAATTCCAATTTTTTATATCAAGATAAATTTCTTTTAATTTTCTCTGAAATTTTTAAAAATACTGTTAGCTGTTCTTAGTTCAGTGTAACTTTTATTGCCTTTTTTCTTCCAATAGAGGGCACTCTGATTCAGTATTTTAAAATACAAAATCAACCATCTTATGTAAGAACTTCATATTTTTGAATTGGGGATTTTGGTTTTGTTAAAATATTTATTTTAAGGTGATAGATTGAACAATTTTAACAATATAAGTGTATAAAAATTAAATTCTTATTGTGACTGAATGATCTCAATTGGAGGTTATATATTCATATGTAGTCCAGCTCAAGTTAAATTTATGTTTTTTCTTGTGTACATTTTAATTCAAAAGTGAGTCTGTGTTCAATACTCTTATAATTATGCACATGAAATCATTTTCTAAGTTGAATTATGATATTACATAATCTAGAATATAACTTTTGAGGAAGTATAATTATCTTCATTCTTTGCCAACTCATGAAACTCAGGATTTGAAAAAATATAAAATAATACACATTTTCTATTATCTTCATTTATATTACCTAGCTTTATATTTAGTGTTTTTTTTCTCCACGTGTGTAACAGTGAAATAGTTCTTAAATGTGAACACAGCACATAGAGAAATGTGATGATAATATAAAGGCCATTAAAGCAGATTTCAGAATCTAGGCGTCAGGAATAGATTTTTTTTTTTTTTAGAATTTTAGATTTGCTTCATTAGCCTATGACTCCAGGAAATAAATAGAAATCATGAGGGTCGAAATGCTTTGTATTCTTTTCTCCTGAGGAAGAACTAGACACAAGCAGCATCCAAGGCTTTTTGTTTGCAAGGGGTTGCATTGACAGGTTTTGTACAACTTTACTTAGCTAATACAGCTCTTTTCTATTATTTCACTTTCTTTTCCACTGTACTCCAAAATCTTTAATTGCATGTCATCATCCTTCTGCAGTATGAGATATTTTCTTTTAATATTCCAAGATTTCAGAATTCACCTCGAAATAGCTCGGTATTTACAGCAAACTTCTATGAACTGCTTAAGAGCACTCTTGGTGGCGGGGAGTGGGGGTGGTTGTTGGGAGGGAGGTGTTCCTAACTTCATAAAATATGCTTAATATTGGGCCAAAATCATCAAGTCTGAAATTCAAAGGTCCATGGAGTCAAATTAGGTTGCCTAAAAACCAAAAGTTTACTATGGCTGTCTGTCCTTCATTAAAAAAGGGCTATTCTCTTTTGTGTTACTGGAGATACACTGTCTTGATTTTTGTTTGTAACTTTGTCCAGATTTGTTCAGATTTTTGAATACTCAGTGTCAATGTAGAATGAATTTCTCTAGTGAAATTCTAAATACTTTGTTCTTAGGTTCATCTTAGTCAGTATTTTTTTACCCTGAAAATGACATCACAAGCTAGTCTGCAGATGTTAGGGAAGAATAGCAAATTGTTGATAATTGAATTATCTGGAAAACTGCCTCAAAAAACTGAAATTCTTGGCTCAGTATAAAAACACAGAGTTCAATGGAAGTTAATCAGATTTAGAGTCCTAAAAAAAATGGATAATGTAAATACACAATGGGAGAGATTTAATTTGAAGGACTAGCTTATGCAATTTCTAGAATGTTTAAATGACCACAGAACTGCTCTGTGAATTAACAGTGAGATGTAGGTGCTAAACATCAATCAGCAGTTATGAGACTATGATCTTGGAAAATAACTAATGCTAGAAGCTAGCTTTTATTAGGTACTAAATTTGTACTATGTGCTAGGCTTTGTGCAGTCATGTTAGGATTGTAATATCCTACATTCCTCATAAAATATCATGAGGTAATTTTTATTATAATTTGGGAATCAGGAGTAAAATAATTTGTCCAGGATTACAGTGCTACTCCCAGAGGGAACTCTGGAATCTGAATTTATGTTTAATGTCTTCACAAGCTTACGATCCTAACCATTGGGTCATTTATTAATTTTTCATTAACCTCTTTCAGATTGACCTACCTGTTTTTTTTTTTTAAATCATTCCTTTCATATTTGTGGGCTCAGACCCTGGTTGCTTCTCTTGTGAATTAATTTCAAGAGCCTCCTATCCCATCCACCTGTTTCTATCTTCTTCTCTTCATCTGCTGCAATTTATTATGAAGCATTGCTGCCAAACTGGTGTGCCTCAAGTGCAGTCCTGATCAGTTCATTGTAGCTCTGGTCCTCACTGCAAAAATTAAATGAAACTTTTGACACAGGCATTCAAGGCCCTCAGTTTCTAGCTGCCTCTTTTATTTCCAGCTTCATCGCCCAGTAATGTTTTGGGTTAATACAATGTTTCAGCAAAATGGATTAGTCCTAAGCATGCTTCTCTTCAGTTTTGTGTTCACAATGCTCCATCTGTATATAATTCTTTTCCATATCATTTCTCTTTACTGAAAATCATTTTTCACAAAACCTTTTTTGAACCTCCTATTTAGATCTATTTGGATTGGATATCATTACATTATCTATTAGATAAATTCTATAATTTCCCTTACGTCACTTATGCACAAATATTCTTTTTTGGCTTTGCATATGAGTTCCTTAATGATAGGTAAAATATTAATCTGTGTGTGTGTGTGTGTGTGTGTGTGTGTGTGTCTTTAGAGGTTATGGGCATCAAACACCTGTTTGTTACATGCATTTTGGTACAGAACTATGAAAAGAGTTCTAAGATGGAGTCTGTTTGTTTATTTATTTATTTATTTATTTATTTATTTATTTATTTATTTATATTTGACAGGCAGAGTTAGACAGTGAGAAAGAGAGACAGAAAGGTCTTACTTCCATTGTTCACCCCCCAAATGGCTGCTACAGCTGGCGCGCTGTGCCAATCCAAAGCCAGGAGCCAGGTGCTTCTTCCTGGTCTCCCATGCAGATGCAGGGGCCCAAGCACCTGGGCACTGCCCTCCTGGGCCACAGCAGAGAGCTGGACTGGAAGAAGAACAACCAGGACTAGAACCAGCGCCCACATGGGATGCCGGCGCCGCAGGCGGAGGATTAACCAAGTGAGCCATGGCGCCGGCCCCAAGATGGAGTCCTTTTAACAGAAAAACTTCCCATGATGGTCGATTTTTCAGATGCCGAATTCCTTGCCAAATTGTTTCGAAGATCAGATGAAATACTGAGGTAGATATTATCTATTTCCACATAACATAAAAATGCTATTATCTTAGATCAAGTGATATATTTCTTATGTAATCGTACATCTCTCTTTAAAATAAGGAAATCTTACATTGCAACCACCATATTTGATTCCTGATAACATGTTTAAGGAAATCTATAAGAATTTAGGAAAATATGTCTCATTTATCTTCCAAATTCTCCAGTATTTCTGTGATAGACATTTATTTTTAATTCATTCCTGTTATTCTTTCCATGTAATTGAAATGTGCTGTCTTTGAAGCAGTTTTCTGAGTTAATCATAAGGGAAAAAAGGCTTGGATCAACACTGTTTTTGTTTTCTCCAAATTTATTCTCGCACATTATGATGGGCCCCACTGTTACCAAGTTTTACTGTGTGCATGTTCTTAAAAATTGTACTTGATGCTAAAAATCTCTCTAGTTAATATGAGCCTTCTATTAAGATATCCAAAGAGGGGCCATCGCTGTGGCACAGCAGATTGATGCCCTGGCCTGAAGAGCCGACATCCCATATGAGTGCTGGGTTCAAGACCAGGCTGCTCCACTTCCAACCCAGCTCTCTGCTGTGGCCTTGGAAAGCAGTGGAACATGGCCCAAGTCTGTGGGCCCCTGCACCCACATGAGAGACCCAGAAGAAGCTCCTGTCTCCTGGCTTCGGATCTGCACAGCTCTGGCCATTGCAGCCAGTTGGGAAGTGAACCATCAGATGGAAGACCTCTCTCTCTGTCTGCCTCTCCTCTCTGAGTAACTCTCACTTTCAAATAAACAAGTAAATCTTTTAAAAAAAAGATATCCAAAGATGGTAAACTTCCTCCTAAAACATTTCCAATTTTTATATGTTGAACTTTATGGAATTTTATAAGCTTTTTAAATAAAGATTTATTTATTTATATGGGAAGTACAGTTGCAGAGAGAGGGAGACACAGAGAGAAAGTCTTCTATCTGTTGGCTCACTCTGCAAATGGCCGCCACAGCTGGTCAGAGCTTTTCCGAGCTAGGGCTAGGAGCTTCTTTGGGGTCTTCCACGCAGATGCAGAAGCCATCTTCCACTGCTTTCCCAGGCCAAAGCAGAAAGCTGGATTGGAAAAGGAGCAGCCAGGACATGAACTGGTGCCCATATGGGATGCAGGCTTAGCTTCCTACCCCATGGCGCTGGCCCCATGAAATTTTAAAAGTTACTCTTTTGTATACTTTGTAGATCTAAATTGATCAGCTGGTTTTGTCTTCATGCTTTTTTGTTCTGATTCTTTATAGTCTGTAACTTGAATTTACTTTCCTAAAAAAAGGACTCAATTTTATGATTTCTCTGAGAACTATAAATTAGGGGTTAATTGTAATGTATCTACTCAGCTTTCTTCTAACCTTACTTTCTGGCTAATGCTGAAGTTCATTTTGACAAGTTTTAGCCACTTTTTTTCATTTCCTTGTTCATTTTCTGTAATGCACCTAATTTATATTTCTATTTGAAGGAGCTCATTTGGGAATTCCTGATTCTCTTTTGAAAGAAAAGCCATGGACAGTTTGTCATCATAGAAGAATCCCATTCTCCCTAGTAGTGCCAAAAGAAATCAGGCAAGAGATACACCAGTAGTGATAATCACTTATCTCTATGTCCAGAGAAATGTTTTTCACCTTGAAGAATGAATTAATTCTAACAGAATAATGGGCTATGAACCAAAAGCAATTACTGAACTTGCTCATGCTCCTTACATAGTTTATCATAGGACTATTTGGACCATGACTAAAACTGTTGGAGCCTCCAACAGCTGAATAATTGATCTTCTCTATGGTAAAATCAAATTCAGTAGCAATAGATGGAAAAGATACTGTGGCTTGTTTTAGTTTGAAACCTGGATATTTTTAAAGATTTATTTATTTATTTGAAAGGGAGAGAGGGAGAGAAAGAGAGAAAGAGACAATCTATCTTCCATCCTCCGGTTCACTCCCCAAATGGCTGCAACAACTGGAGCTGGGCTGACCTGAAGCCAGGAGCCAGGAGCTCCTTCTGGGTCTGCCATATGGGTGCAGGGGCCCAAGTACTTGGGACCCCTTCTGCTGCCTTCTCAGGCACATCAGCAGGGAGCTGGATCAGAAGTGGACCGTCCATTGTAGGATGCCAGCATTGCAAGTGGAGGGCTAACCTTCTGTGCCACAGCACCTGCTCCTTGGCATGGATTTTTAAAATTGGTGTTATTTTCACTCTTAAAAAAACCCCCCAGAATCCTTATTTCTTTTTTATAGGTTTTTTGAAGCTCAAAGATTTTGATTGTGTACAGTTTCACAGCAGTCCTATTTGGTTGATACCTGCCAGTCTCTGCCATCAAATAATTAACAATGAGAGGTGAAGTCTTAATTTGGAGAATGAGTGAGTAATCAAGGACATGAATTT
The DNA here is from genome assembly GCF_964237555.1 of Oryctolagus cuniculus. Taxonomy (NCBI): domain Eukaryota; kingdom Metazoa; phylum Chordata; class Mammalia; order Lagomorpha; family Leporidae; genus Oryctolagus; species Oryctolagus cuniculus. The sequence continues at coordinate 102,704,690 of NC_091442.1, read as the reverse complement.
GACAGGAAATGAAAAGTTCTAAATTGAACAAGGAAAATGAATTAATGATAAATGGTTATTAGTAAGATGGCAATAGCATGCTCCCAGAATAAATGAGAGAAACATTGACGTATTTTTTTCCTATAATACATTCTTTATTGCTGAAATAAGTCTATCCCAGCCTTGAACAAAATTTTCTTTTTGCCCTTGACTCAATAATCTTACTCTTATCTATATAGGTGCTACTTTTATAAACATGTAGATAACTTTACTGTCATAGTAAGTATCCTCACTAACTTACCTAGTCTCTGATTTAAAGTATTACACTAAACTCTTCAGTAACATATGTTTATAACAATCTCATGTAGGGTACATGAATTTGAATTCAAGTTTAGTTGTATTTGAATCCCATTCTACTCCTTAGGTAACTATTTCCTTGGTCTTTTGTGGTCTCATCTGAAAAATGATAGTAAGAGTAATAATAACAGCACCTTGCAGGATTGTTGTGAGAAAATGTAAAGAATTTGGAATATCTAACACTGTGCTTAAACCAACACCACAGATTAAATACTAAATAAATGAATTCTGATGCCACATATAGTTTGTGCATACTTCACTAAGACATTTTTAAATGCTGATTTCTTAAGTACTCAGACTCACTTTCTTCTTCCCCACATCAGTCTGTAGACCTCACATTCTAGGGATTTGATCCGAATTTGCTTTTGCCTTCTGTTTTTGCTTCTATGTAATGAAAGTTTGATTGACATCCAGGACAAAGTAGCTTACCTTTATTATTATCAGCCTTTTTCTTTTTTATTTATATAAGGTAACACATTTCATGTATTTCCTATATATAGAGTTAGGAGCATAGCGATACATCCCCTCCCAACTTTCCCTCCTCCTCTCTTTCTTATTCTTTCTTTTAATTTTCACAATGACATAAAGTTAACAACCCACTAAGTAAAGAATTCAGATAGTAAGGAGAAAAAAAAAAAAAACACTGTTCATCAACAGTATAGGCAAGGGCTGTAAACAATAATCAGTTCTCAAAATGTCAATTTTGTTCTTATGCATTATATTATTTTGTATTCTGTTACCACTGATGAGGGAAAACATACTTTTTATATATACAGATAATTTTTAGCAGGCAGTATAGTTGTTCTTAAGCCTGGACACATATTTATTTAACGGAGATCATCTGAATCATACATGATTGTGACAGAGAATAACTGGGGATGGGGTGTGATTGTTTTCATTCAGTGACTAGAGAGCACCTCTCTGAGGGGTGATGGAGAAGGATATAGTCACATAAATTACTAGGAAAAGAAAATCTTAGAATAGAAGGAAATACTCGCCGGCACCGTGGCTCAATAGGCTAATCCTCTGCCTTGCAGCGCCAGCACACTGGGTTCTAGTCCCGGTCGGGGCGCCAGATTCTGTCCCAGTTGCCCCTCTTCCAGGCCAGCTCTCTGTTATGGCCCAGGAGGGTAGTGGAGGATGGCCCAAGTGCTTGGGTCCTGCACCCGCATGGGTGACCAGGAGAAGCACCTGGCTCCTGGCTTTGGATCAGCGCGATGCGCCGGCCGCAGCGGCCATTGGAGGGTGAACCAACGGCAAAAGGAAGAACTTTGTCTCTGTCTCTCTCTCTCTCACTGTCCACTCTGCCTGTCAAAAATAAAAATAAAAATAAAAAAAGAAGGAAATACTCTTTCCTGAAATAACAAAGAAATTAATGTTCAAATGCCAGAAACAGGCCAGTGGGATTGGCTGAGGCATAGTGGGCTAGGTAAAGAATAATATGATTTGAAATTAGAAAACCAGATTGTACAGGATGGTGTAGATTATGGGAAGTAGCATGATTTATTTCTACCCAAGAGTTTTTTAAAACAGGGAAATAATACAATCTGATTTATAAGAGCAAAGTTGGAAATTTTCTCCCCCTCTCAATTTACCACTTCTTTTAATATATCTGTATCATGTTTATAAGTATTTATTGATATGCTCAACTGTGTACCAGATTCTATGCTAGATTCTGAGATATATACAATAGTTGTATCACTGTTATCACCAAACTTCTAGTGTATCAGTGAATGTAAACATAGATATAGGCAGTTATGAAACAGTATAATAAGTTTATGATGAGAAATACAGGATATTATCAAGCACATGAGAAAGATATGAAGTTAGATGTGAATGATAAGGGAGACTTCCCAAATTGACCTCTTTTCTTCTTGATTCCTCTTTCTTTGCAAAGATTTAATTAATTAATTATTTGAAAGGCAGATTGACAGGGAGAAAGAATGAACTTCCATCCACTGGCTCACTCTTCAGTTGCCTGCAACAGCTCATGTGTGTGGCGAGACCCAAGTACTTTGACCATCCTCTGCTATCCTTGCAGGTGCATTAACTGAAAACTGCATCAGTGGAGCAGCCAGAACTCAAACCAGCATTCTCTCTTGGCTCCTTTGGTATCAACTAGGCAACCACTCTCATTGTGTTTTGGTTCTCCTTTCTTCTCTCAACCCCCTGGCTTTCCGTCCTTTTTCTCTATAGAGAAAGATTGGATCTTTGTATTCAAGCAACATCTTGATGTAATTTACTCCCACATCTGCAGTTCTGCCTTCAACTTGTCATTCCTTTCAAGTTCTGTGTAACTGCCTGCAAGACTCCATTCCCCACTTTCCCTTTGTCATCCCAAACCCAACTTGTCAGAATGTAGATTAATAATCTTTCCACTCAACTCATTATTTCTTTTTCTTTCAGTAAAAGAGCAGTTATTTCATTCTTCTAAGACTAAAGTTTTGGAATTACGTTGAATTATTTCCCCCTTTCTTTCCATGTGTTAATTTATTTAAGAGTTCTCCTCTAATAGATTTCTGCTTGATACCACTTCACCTTTCTGGAATCGCTTAATTTCTTTACTCGGTTGTATGATGAAGCTCTGGAATATTTCTATCTCCAAGGTTTTTCCCCTCCATTTTCTGATTCAATCAGGCATTTTTCTTCAGATCTAAGAACTGCCTTAGTGAGGTCTCCAGAGAATTCCACAGTGCTAATTCCATTAGTCATTCCTCCATCCTTATCTGTCTTAATCGTTAAGGCACATTTGACAGCATTGATCATGCTCTCCTCCTTGACATGCAACTTTTTTACTTGACTTCCTGGATATTTTACTCTCCTGATGTTTTTCCCTCTTTGTAGGCTACTCCTTTTCTGATTCCTCTTTGTATCTCTGCCCACTTAACATTGAAGTGCCTCAGGGCCCAGTCCCTGGTCTTCTCTTTTTAATCTGTACAGACTGTTTGGCAAGTCTCACCACTTTAAATACCTATGATATATCAACAACTCCCACATTTGCGTCTGTGGTTTGGATGCTGTACTGAACTCCATGTATTTAATGCCCACTTGACATCTCCACTTAGATGTTTAATATCCTTTTCAAACTTAACATGAATAAAGCAAAACTTCTGTGTTTCCCCCTCAGACCTGTTAGGTACTCATTTTTTCCCATTTGGAAAAAGAACAACTCCATCCGTCTAGCCCGTAGTCTCCCAAAAAGTGGTATAAATATGTCCCTCAAAGAGCAATGTATTGGAAACTTCATGCGCCAGTGTTGGGAAATAGAGTCTGATGAAAGGTCTTTAGCTCCCCAGGACTCTGCCTTCAAGAATGGATTAGTAACCCTGTGAAAGAGCTTGAGGCTGTGAGTTTGAGCTCTCTCCCTCTCTGTAGCTGTCTCTCCTCCTCCCCCTCTTTTTTGTCTCCTCTTTTTCTCTCTGTCTCTCTCTCCTTTTCCCTCTGTTCCTCCCTCCCACTTGCACACGCACACTCTTACCCTTCTGCCTTCTGCCATGTGATGACACAGCAAGAAGGTCCTCACCAGATGCCAACACCATGCTCTTTACCTTCTCAAGCTCCAGATATATGAGAAAAAAATATGTTAAAGTAAGTTATCCAATTTAAGGTATTTTGTTACAGCAGGACAGAATAAACTGAAATGTGGCCTTTACTCTTGTCTTAGGTTCTGCATGCAATTGGTCTTGAAGCCCTACCAGCCCTTCCTTCAAAATATGTCCAGAATCCAACCACTTCTGACCAACTCTCCTTGTCCCACACTGGATTAAGCCACTAACGTGTCATCATATTTCTGGGTTATTTGAGGAAGCCCCAAAGTGATGTTTCTGCTACCACTGTTGCCCTTATACTATGTATTCTTTAAATAAATGACAAAGAGATCCTGTTAAAAACGTAAGTTAAGTCATGTCACTATTCTCAAAACACTCCTGTGTTTTCCCTCTTTCCCGGAAGGGATAGACCATGATCTTAGAGGGCTTACCAGGACCCATGGGGCTTGCATACCTGCCCTTGTCTCACTTTTGCTGCTCTGTCCTCAACTCATTTACTCATGTTTTTTTGCCTCTAAAACAAGAGGTGCTTTCCTACATGAAAACTCTTTCACTTGGTGTTCTTCTGTCTGGAGCTCTTTCCCAGGCATTCTTATGACTAATTCTCTCAGGTTTATATTAAAGACATCAGCTTCTCAGGGTGGCCTTACCTGACTTTCCTGTTTGAAATGGGATAACCTGGCAATTCCTGCTCCCTCTTCTACTGTTTTTTCCCCTTTACATCACTTATCATCTAAAAAAATTCCTACATTTTACTTATGTATTGTCTTTGTTTGATTCCCTTAATTAAAAAAATACAGACATTACTGTGGACAGGGGTAATTGTTTCCAATGTCTGTTTCTGTTGCTCACTGCTGTCACTCAGTACTTAAAATGATATCTGGTACATAATAAATATTTGTTGAATACATGAGTAAGTTAACTCCACCCTATTCAAATCCCTGAACACTTACGTAGTTTATGTGGATTATATAGTTTATAAGCTGGCTTCTGGTTTAATAAAAAGCATGTTTTTTTAAATCTTATATTTTAAAATATGAACCATACATATCAGTGTTTATATAGGGTTGTTTGTACTTATTAGCAATATGCTTTGGGTTAATTGCTTTCTTTCTCTTAACTTCAGTTAAATCTGAAGTTAGCTTCTGTAAAATCAGCATAATAATACCTGTACTGAAGGGTTGTGATGAAGACTAATATAGTCATGTGCTTCGTAATAGCGTTTCAGTAGGAGACTGCATATATGGGAGTGGCACTGTAAGATTATATCATCTTGAGACCTCATAGCCATCTAGCTTGTGTAAATACACTGTTGGATGTTCATGCCATGTTGAAATCACCCAACAATGTGTTTCTCAGAATGTATCCTTGTTGGTAAGCAACATAACCATGTGAGAATGAGTAAAAAGTGTTTTTGCAGTATGTCAACAAACAGAAGGTGATGAACTAGTGTTTACTCTTTTATTTGAAAGAATGTCTCTTAATTCTTGATTTTTTTTAAGATTATTTATTTGAGAGCCAGTGTCACAAACTGAAAGAGGAGAGACAGTGAAAGAGGTTTTCCATCTGCTGGTTCACTTCACAAATGTCTGCAATGGCCGGAGCTGGGCTGATCTGCAGCCAGGAGCTTCTTCCAGGACTCCCACGCAGGTGCAGGGGCCCAAGCACTTGGGCCATCTTCCACTGCCTTCCCTGGCCATCAGCAGAGAGCTGAATTGGAAACAGAGCAGCTGGGACTCGAATTGGTGCCCGTATGGCAGAGGCTCAACCTACTGCACCATAGTGCTGGCCATCTTAATTCTGACTCACCTGGCAGATAAGCCTTCCAGTCAGGGAGTTTGCACTCCATGATCTGTGATCAAAAATAGAATGAGAACCTTACTTCACTCACTGTATGATAGCTACATCCCTCTTCTTGGATTTCAGGAATGTTAAGATCTTCCCATTCTGTTGCTGCCTTTCCTCATCCAGTGACATTCCTTTCTATTCTGCCTTCTCTCTCCAGTGTCATCTTTTCTTTCATCGTTCACCTAAATATATCATAGCTATTTCTTCCTTGGTGTCTTTGCTCATTCTGTTTGATTCTCCCATATTTTCTGTCAGTTTCAATCATGTTCATCTTCCTAGGCAATTTTAAGTCTTTATATAGTGATCTCCTTACTTGCTCAAGCTCGTACCATTTTTCTTTTCTTTGAACAGATGGATTATCCCAAAAACATGAGACTATTAAAAAATTTAATAGACATTGTGATTTCAGAGTGTGAGCCTTAGAAAAGAGAACATCACTTCCACTTACTGTCCACTGACTAGTACTCAAGTCATATAGACACAGGGATGTCTGAACCTGCAATACTAAGAAATACAGTCTGTGGGGCCAGTGCTGAGGCATAGCAGGTAAAGCCACTGCCTGCAGTGCCGGCATCCATATGGGTGCCGGTTCAAGTCCCAGCTGCTCCACTTCTGATCCTGCTCTCTGCTATGGCCTGGGAAAGCAGTAGAAGATGGCCCAAGTCCTTGGGCCCCTACACCCATGTAGGAGACCTAGAAGAGGATCCTGGCTCCTGGCTTTGGATCACTGTAGTTCCAGGCATTGTGGCCAATTGGGGAGTGAACCAGCGGATGGAAGACTCTGTCTCTGTCTCTCTCTCTTTGTCCCTCTGTCTGTCTCTCTCTCTGCCTCTCCTTCACTCTGTGGGTAACTCTTTCAAATAAATAAATAAATCTTCAAAAAAAAAAAAAAAGAAATACAGTCTGTTGAAATGCCCAAGAAGTAGAAAAAAAAAAAACAAGTTTGGCAAACACCTAACCAGAATTGGCCACATAATATCTTCTAAAGTATCTCATAGTTAACCTCTAAGCATTTGTTTGTTAGATAGATGGTGGGTCCTTTGCTGATCTCAAGTGACTGTTATGAACACATACTCATAATTCTTACACAGAAGTTATAATTTGCTGGTTATTCACTCACTAAATATATATTTAAATAAACAAAATCAACAATTTCAATGGGCTTGAGAATTGAAGATCTTGTTTTCCAAAAAATAAATGGAAATTAACTAAATGGAAATTTACCTATGAAATAGCATGTTGGTGATTATTTGCTTTGTAAGGGAAGTCAGTAATTACTTTAAAAATCAGAGTTAAAAGTTGAATGTAAGGGGGTCGGCACCGTGGTGCAGTGGGTTTATCCTATGCCTGTGGCGCCAGCATCCCATATGGGCGCTGGTTCTAGTACTGGCTGCTCCTCTTCCAATCCCGCTCTCTGATGTGGCCTGGGAAAGCAGTGGAAGATGGCCCAAGTGCTTGGGCTCCTACACCCACGTAGGAGACTAGGAAGAAGGTCCTGGCTTCAGATCGGTGCAGTTGCGCCCATCTGGGGAGTGAACCAACAGAAGGAAGACCTTTCTCTCTGTCTCTTCCTCTGTCTATAACTCTACCTCTCAAATAAATAAAATCTTTAAAAAAAGTTGAATATACACCTCTGTATGTGATAACATACATAGATATATTATCTTTATCTTTCCTGATAGTGAGCTGTATTTGCTTTCATTTGGTTCACTTTATGATTTCTTTTATTCTGTTAACTAGTTTCTCTCTCAAGGTAATATTTTTCACCTGTCTTTATTGTCAGAATCCATAAACTCTGAGAGATTCTTTCTGTAGCATTAGCTTTTTTTTAAACTTATTTTTAATTTATTTGTGAGTTGGTTGACTCCCCAAATGGTTGCAACAGCAGGGCTGGACCAAGCCACAGCCAGGAGGCAGGAAGTATTTCCTGGTCTCCTTCACGGGTGCAGTGGCCCAAGGACTTGGCCGTCTGCTACTGCTTTCCCAGGTGCATTAGCAGGCAGCTGGATGGGAAGTGGGGCAGCCAGGTCTACAACCAGCACCTTTGTGGGATGCCAGCACCGCGGTGGTGAATTAACTTACCATAACACCAGCCCTAGTGTTAGCTTTTGATAGACACAAATATAGTCTTTTACCTTGTTTTGTTTGCATCATCTTCATTAGTTATACTTTATCACTTTGAAATGGCTGTGTAATTACACTTCCAATCAAAAAATATTCTAATCTTCCATCAAAGAGATGACACCATAAATAGATTATACCAGGATAGAATTGAAAATACAAAGAGGGGACCAGCTCTGTGGCATAGTGGGTAAAGCTGCTGTCTGTGGTGCTGGCATCCATATGGGTACTGGTTTGAGTCCTGATCAACTGTCCTGATCTAACTCCCTTCTGATGAGCCTAGGAAAGCAGCAGAATATGGCCCAAGAACTTGGGCCCCTGAATCCAAGTGAGAGATCCAGAAGAAGTTTCTGGCTCCTGGCTTCTCTAACTCTGTCTTTCAAATAAATAAATCTTTTTTTATAAGGGAAATGCAGATATTTTTTCTAAACTTTTACAATATCTTATTAAAATGAAACTGACCTAAGCAAAAACAAAAAAATATTAATTCATGCAAATGAAAAAATCAGGCTATTACATGGATCCATCTGGAAATTGTCTCTTCCCGTTTCTCAACTCTGTTTTCTTTTATACTGATTTTCTTCTTAGGCAAGATTTCCCCACATTTGGCAAGGAATATAAGTAGCCCATGGCTTATTCTTTGTTGTTAAATCTCTGCTTTCTCAATTCCCTCTTCCAAAGACTTCTTTCTCTAAATTTCTTGTGAGATTTGTGACTTGGTCCCATTTTGACCCGTGAGCCATCCCAGTGGACAAAGATATAGATGCACTGATTGGTTAGACTTTGATTATGTGTACTCACCAAAGTTTGAGTGGTGGGATCATCTCTTTCAGTTGAAAAATGTTGGGTTACTTCTCAATTGTTCTTTTCGTGCTATAACCAACAGCTATGGAAGTGGGTTTGTGACCCCATGGTGAAAACAAAACAGCTTTGAGCAATGAATCTATTGCTGGTATAGGGATGTTGGAACGATAGAGAATATATCAAATGAGGGTGGTTACAATCTACTTTTTACTAATAGGCTTTTATGTTTGCTTTGGCAGTTCAGAACAGAAACTGTTAAATGATATAACTGAAATCATTAGGGTGCTACATCAAAATCTTGTCTGAATTTTGACTGTGCTGATAATTCATATTTTATGAACAGTGGCAATTCTTAAACTCTGCTTACATCTCACCTTGTCAATGAAGTTCTCTATTTTCCTCTCCAATACTCGATTTCAGCTACTCTGTTGTACATTTCTTTTTTCTTTTTTTTTTTTTTTACGATTTATTTATTTGTTTGAAAGGCAGAATTGCAGAGAGAGAGAGGGAGAGACAGATAGATCTTCCATCTGCTGGTTCACTCTCCAAATGGCCGCAACAGCTGGAGGTGGTCTAATATGAAGTCAGGAGTGTCTTCTGGGTCTCCCACATGGGTGCAGGTGCCCAAGCACTTGGGCCATCTTTCACTGCTTTCCCAGGAACTTTATCAGGGATCCAGATCAGAAGTGGAGCAACTGGGACTCAAACTGGTGACCATATGGGATGCCAGTGCGCTGCATGCGGCAGCTTTACCCACTACACCATAGCACTGGCCCCTCTATCTTTCTTTATAGCCTTTGTTGTCATTTGTCATGTTGTGCACTTAGTTACATGTTTATTTTCTGTCTCCTTTCACAGAATTTAAACTGAAGAGTAACTGCTTATCAACTTTGTTTATTGCTATATTACTGTTATCTAGAATACTACTTGGCACATAATATGTACACAACATTATTTGCTAAGTGGATTAAAAAATGAAGTCTGAGAAGTTAGTTTGATAGAGGATGAAATTCTAATTTCTAGTTTTTTATGCTACAAAATTAGAAAAATATTTCTACAGGAAACATTTGTCCAGAGTCGAAAGAGAAATCACTCGAGTTAATTCTCAAGCTAATTTGAGAACTAAAATAAGTATATTTTTATAAATACCAATAATACTTAAAGTATCTAGTAGTGAAATATTTCAAATCCAATGAAAAGAAATTAAAATCATTGGAACATTTCTTTCAGTCTGCTTTTACTTTGGTCATAGAAATTATCCCTTGATTTCATAGTAGACATTTATAGGATTCTAGGAATGCTCAGAGTTTCAATTTGGTGGTACTGAAATTAGATAATGTTATCTTTTCCATGTTAATAATATTTAAGCTTTATCATAATATACCATGATGTTTTCTCTAATGAGATGAGCCAACTGGCTACAATCATACTAAATACATTATTAATCCTTTAGAGCTGTAGAAGAAACAGAATTAAGTCCCTTTAAGAATTGAAAGTAAATAATGGAGAAAAAGATACTTTGAATATGGGGGGAAAAAGAAATTTGCATTCATGCATCTTTATTTTTCTCTTTATTTTCAGACTCCTGGTGCTCCTTGCATTTCTTTTTGAAAGACTGTTTAAGAGTTCAAATGTTGTATCTCAGCAAGGATTGTAAGAAAATGTGCAAAATGAGAGAGATTTGAGATGGCAATCCAAGTTTGGAAGTGTAGGAGGAAAAAGAAGGCATTCTAGAGAGAGAGAGAGCCTTGGAGGACTACATACTGTGCAGTTTGAAGCAATTTGACTGAATAGGATCACTGGCAGATAGGAATCCAAAGAGAACTTTGAACACTGGGGAAAGAAACCTGAAGGATATTTTATTGACAGTGGGATGTCATTAAAGAATTTTAAACAGGAGGTGATGTGTGAAATACAGTTTTAGTTGTGGGGTGGGGGAGACATACTGCTTAGGAATCATTTGACAGCAATTGCATTTGTCTAGGAAGGAAGGCATAGGTGAGAGTGCGGGGTGGGGGTGGGGGTCAGAGACAAAACCTGTGAAGGCTGAATATCTAGGACTTGGTGGCCATAGAATCCAAGAGAAAGGGGGAATTCCTGAAAGGAATCAGGGATCATTTTCTTCTGAAGGTCAGAATTCATTAGAGATAAGGAGTCAAGAGATGAGACTGGCTTTGTTGTAAAGAGGACGATTTTGGTTTCAGACAGGTTAACCTTGAGGTGACCGTAAAGTTCCAAGACAGAGATGTGTGGCAGGTAGAGGTTTTAGTAGGAAGCTTGGGAAAGCTTTCAGGGCAAGAGATTTGACTTTAGAATTTTGAATACAAAACTGAAGTCCGAGATGCTAGAGGACGAAGTGAAAGGAGTTAAGACTTGAGCCTTGTAAGGGTGCTAACTTTGGGAATGTGAATACCATAGGGAATATGAAATTCACTGGTATAATGATTTCATAAAATAAACACGAGTCAAAGTCCTAGTTTAAACCCAAGAGTTGCTGCTCATCAGCTCTGTTACCTTGGATGCAGATTACTAGGTCTTTTTTTTTTTTTATTGGTGGAACTGAAATAATCAGGCTTGTCTAAGAGCATAGTTTTTCAGCCTTATACAGCTCATGAATTCCTGTATGGTTCTATGTCATATCTTGAGCATCTAAAGTACTTAGAAAGCCACTATGTTTTTTAATGGAATATATTTTGAAAATAAGAAATGATTTATTTGAGACCAATTATAAATATTATATCATGAAGTTAATTAAAATATAACTATTAATATGAAAGGTGATTTTGTATTTTCTTATATGACAAATGTTATATGACATTAAGAATACTAAAATGGCAGGTAGTGTTTTGTGAATTTTCTTAATTAAAATACAGTACATTTGTTATTTGTTTATAACATCAAATCCTTTCACAATCTGAAGCTCACATTTTTTATGGTTACACAATGAACTGTTTCAAAAATATGATTTTGGTGCCTTTTGCCATGAGATAAGATAAAAAATTGAGACTGATATTTGTAGTGTCTGCAAATTTCAAGCATGGAAAGTCTTGATTTTCAGTAAATAAAGAACCACATGAATAATACATCTACAACATTTTCTTTTTCCAATATTGTTTGAAATGCCTAGAGATTTTTCATCCTGATAACGTCTTTTGAACAAAATAATGTAGCCTAAAAACCTGAAGAAAGTTAGCTAAAGACAGATTTTTCCAACATTTATTGTGTTTTTGTGTATATTCTTTTTAAGTTTATTTATTTGAAAGCAACAGAGAGGGAGGGTGAGAAATCTTCCATCTTCTGGGACAGTCACAGCCAGGTCTAGGTCAGGTGGAAGCCAGGAGCCAGGAGCCAGGAGCCAGGAACTCTATCATGATCTCCCACATGGATGGCAGAGGCCAATAAACTTAGATCGTATTCCATTGCTTTCTCAGTCAGATTAGTAGAAAGCTGGCTTGGAAGAAGAGTATCTGGGACTTTACCCAGAGAATGTGGGCTGCAGGTGTCCCGAGTGGTGGGTTAACCTGCTGTGCCGGAACACCAGCCCCTCTTTGTTGTTTTTATACTTCTAGGCCACTTAATATTGATATTGTTTCTTTCCTTAGACATTAATCCCTTATGGCACAAGTTAACTACTAATACTTAATATTAGACACACTTAACCACTGTCTAAAAAGAAAACTGCCACAGTGGCCAGCAGTTTCAAGTGATAAATGAATCAGTTGAGTGACCAACTGGAATCTGTTCAGATGTTAACAACACAATGTGTGCTCCTTTGATAGATGCGTAGTATTTTTAAGCTTTTCACTTTAATGAATATAGTTAGAGAGTTGTTTTATTAATTGGTTATTTTGAAAATAAAAACTAAAATAGATATATGTATTTTAACAAAATACTTTTTGGCATTTGTGGGATTAGCAAATCTGCATTATAGATTATAGATCTGTTTTATAGACTATCACAATGCTGGAGCAAATTAAGCATTGCTTAATAATTAGTTGAATCTCTCTATACTCAGTAACAATTATTACTGTCTGTAATATAATGCTTTAATGTGTAATGAGATATTGTATGAATTGAACCTCTTTTTGAAGTTTTCTTTCATACTTTTTTAACTTTTTATAAAAGTTTATAAAAGGTATGCAAATGTCATACATTTCCTATATACAGATTTAGGAACATAGTGATACTTTCCACCCTACCCTCCCTCCTGGCCAATTCTTCTACCTCCCTCTCCTATTCCAATTCATTTTTTTTCAAAGATCTGTTTTCAGTTAACTTTATACTCAAAGATTAACCTTACAGTAAGTAAATAATTCAAAAAATAGTATGAAGAAAAAAACACTGTTCCTCAACAGTCAAGACAAGGGCTGTTCAAAATTATCACATCTCAATGTGTTAATTTTATTCCTATATGTTGCCTTTTAAGTACTCTACTAGTTACCACAGATCAGGAAAAACATATATTATTTGCCTTTTTGGGAATGGCTTATTTCACTAAGTGTAATGGCTTCCAGTTTCGTCCATTTTGTTGCAGAAGACAGGATTTCATTTTGTTTTTTTTTTTTTTTACCACTTTGTAGTATCCCATAGTGTATTTATTTATTTATTTTTTGACAGGCAGAGTGGACAGTGAGAGAGAGAGACAGAGAGAAAGGTCTTCCTTTGCCGTTGGTTCACCCTCCAATGGCCGCCTTGGCCGGCGCACTGCGGCCGGTGCACCACGCCTATCCGAAGGCAGGAGCCAGGTGCTTCTCCTGGTCTCCCATGGGGTGCAGGGCCCAAGCACCTGGGCCATCCTCCACTGCACTCCCGGGCCACAGCAGAGAGCTGGCCTGGAAGAGGGGTAACCGGGACAGAATCCAGTGCACCGAACGGGACTAGAACCCGGTGTGCGGGCACTGCAAGGCGGACGATTAGTCTACTGAGCTGCAGCACCAGCCCCCATAGTGTATTTATATGATAATTTCTTTATCCATTCATCATTGATGGACATCTGAGTTGATTCCATATCTTAGCTATTGTGAATTGTGCTGCAATAAACATGGGGTACAAATAACTCTTTCATATGCTAATTTCTTTGGGTAAATTCCCAGGAGTGGGATGGCTAGGTCATATTTTATGTCTACATTCAGATTTCAGAGCTATCTCCATACTGTCTTCCAAAGTAGCTGTACCAGTATACATTCCTGTCAATAGTGGATTAGGATACCTTTTCTCCCCATCCTCAGCAGCATTTGTTTGTTGATTTCTGTATGAGAGCCATTCTAACTGGGTTGAAGTGAAACCTCATTGTGATTTTGATTTGCATTTCCCTGATGGCTAGTGAACCTGAAAAAAATTTAAGTGTCTATTGGGCATTAAATTTCCTCTTTGAAAAATGCCTGTTCAAGTCCTTTGAGAATTTCTTAAGTTGATTATTTGCTTTGTTGTTATTGAATTTATTGAGCTTCTTATAGATTCTGGATATTAATGCTTTATCAGCATAGTTTGCAAATATTTCCTCCAATTCTGGTGGTTGCTTCTACACTTTGCTGAGTGTTTCTTATGTAGTGCAGAAGATTCTCAACTTGATGTAATCCCATTTGTCAATTTTGGCTTTGATTTCTTATGATTCTGGGTTCTTTTCCAAAAACTCTTTGCCTATGTCAACGTCTTGCAGAGTTTCCCAGATGATCTCTAGTATTTTGATGGTATCAGGTTTTAGATTTAGGTCCTTGATCCATTTTGAGTGGATTTTTGTGAAAGGTACAATGTAATCCTCTTGTTACATACTTGTGCATGAGGAGATCCAGTTTTCCCAGCAGCACCTGTTGGAGAGATTTTACTTACTCCAGGGATTGATGTTAGCGCCTTTGTCAAAGATAAGCTGGTTGTAGATGCTTGGATTGATTTCTGGCATTTTTGTTCCCTTGGTCTATCCATCTGTTTTTGTAGCAGTACCAGGCTGTTTTGATTATAATTGCCATGTAGTTTGCCTTAATGGTTATTGTGATGCCTCTGGCTTTCTTTGCTTTTGTTTTTGTTGTATAAAGTTGCTTTAGTTATTTGGGTTCTCTTGTGTTTCCATATGAATTTTAGTATCATTTATTTATATCTCTACAAGAATGTCATTGGTATTTTGATTGGTATCACACTGAATATGCAAATTGCTTTCAGTAGTATAAATATTTTTATGGTACTCAGTCTTCAAATCTGTGAACATGGAATATTTTTCGATTTTTTTATGTCTTCTATTTCTTTCTTAATGTTTTATAATTTTCATCATAGAGATCTTACACTCCTTTAGTTAAATTTATTCCAAAGAATTTAAATTTTTTGTAGCTATTGTGAGTGAGATTGATCTTAGAAATTCTTTCTCATCTATGGCGTTGTCATATATTCAAAAGCTATTGATTTTTTGTGTTAATTTTATAACCTGGCACTTTACCAAACTCTTTTATAAGTTCCAGTAGTCTCTTAGTGGAGTATTTTGGTTCCCCTATTGATAGAATCATGTCATCTGAAAATGGGAGATAGTTTGATTTCCTCCTTTCCAATTTGTATACCTTTGATTTCTTTTTCCTGCCTAATGGATCTGGCTAAAATTTCCAGGACTACATTAAATAGGAATGATGAGAGTGGGCATCCTTGTCTGGTTCTGATTCTCGGTGGGAATACTTCCATCTTCTCCCCATTCAATAAGATGTTAGCTGTGCCTTGGTCATAAATTGCATTGATTGTGTTGCAAAACATTTCTTCTGTACCCAGTTTGTTTAAGATTTTCATCATGTAAAGACATTGTATTTTATCAAATGCTTTCTCTGGATCTATTGAGATAATCATATGGCTTTTATTCTTCAATTTGTTAATGTGATGTATCACATTGATTGGCTGCAAATGTTGAACCATCTCTGCATACCAGGGATAAATCTCACTTGGTCCAGGTAGATGATCTCTCTGATTTATTGTGTTCATTTAGCTGGTATTTTGTTGAGGAATTTTTCATCTGTGTTCATCAGGGATATTAGTCCACAGTTTTCTTTGTTGTATCATTTTCTGGTTTAGGAATTAAGGTAATGCTGACTTCCTAGGTGGAGTGTGGGAGGATTCTTTATCTTTGCATTGTTTTGAATAGCTTGAGAAAACATGGAATTTATTCTTTAAATGTCTTTTATAACTCAGCAGTAAAACCATCCAGTCCTGGGCTTTTCTTTGTTGGGAGAGTCTTTATTAATGATTCAATCTCTGTCTATGTTAATGGTCTTTGTATATTTTTTATGTCTTTATGACTCAATTCTGGTAGATTGTGTCTAGGAATCTATTTCTTTTGGGCTTCCCAGTTTGTTGGCATACTGCTCTTTGTAATAATTTCTGATGATTTTTTTTATTTCTTTGGTTTCAGTTGTTATGTTTCCTGTTAATCTCTGATTTTATTGATTTGGTCCTTCTCCCTCTTTTTTTAGGTTAGTTGGGCCAATGGTAATTCGATTTTTTAAATTTTTTCAAAAAGCAAACTCTTCATTTTATTGATCTTTATTTTTTTTTTAGTTTTTCAATTTTGTTTATTTCTTCTGTAATTATTTCTTTCCTTATACTAATTTGGGGTTTGGTTTGTTGTTTTTCCAGGTCCTTGAGTTACATCAATAGCTCATTCATTTGGTACCTTTTCAAATTGTTCACGTAGGCTCCAATTGCTATAAACTTTCATTTCATCACTGTTTTTGCTATATACCATAAGTTTTGATATGTTGCAGTATTATTTCATTCATTTCTGTATTTTTTTTCACTTTTGTTCTTTCTATGGCCCACTGTTCATTCAGAAGCGTGTTGTTCTGTCACCATATATGTTTGCTTATGTTCTAGAGATTCTTGAGTTGTTGATTTTCAGCTTCATTCCATTGTGGACAGAGAAGATGTATGGTATGCTTTATATTTTTCAAATTTGCTGAGACTTTCTTTTTGGTCTACCATATGGTCTATCCTGGAGAATGTTCCATGCACTGGTTAGAAGAATGTGTATTCTGCAACTGTAGGATGAAAAGTTTTGTGGATATCAGGTCCATTTGGTCCATAGTATTTATTAGCACTGGTGTTTCTATATCTCCTTTTAAATCTACTAACATTTCTTTTAAATAGCCAGGCACCCTGACTTTGGATGCATATATATTTATTATAGTCACAATTTCCTGTTGAATTGATCACTTAATCATTACATAGTACCATTCTTTGTCTCTTTTAACAGTTTTTGTGTTAAAGTCTATTTTGTCTGATATTAGAATGGCTATACCAGCTCTTTTTTTGTTTCCACTGGCATAGAATATCTTTTTCCATCCTTTAACTCTCAGTCTGTATGCATTCTTGGTGAGATGTGTTTCTTGTAGGCAGAAAATAAATGGATTTTGTTTGTTAATCCATTCAGCCAGTTTGTGTCTTTTAACCTGAGAGTTGAGGCCATTTACATTATAGGAGACTACTGATAAGTAATTACTTGGCCCTGCCATTTTCCCATAAATATTCCTATTTTTCTTAGAGTCCCTTTGTACTTTCACTGAGAGATTTTATGCCTTCCCCTTCTTTCATAGTGATGATCGTGTATTTGTGTTTCTGTATGTAGCACATCCTTAAGCATCTTTTGTAAGTCTAGACAAATGGTGACAAATTCTTTCAATTTCTGTTTGTTATGGAAGGTCTTTATTTCACCTTCATTCATAAATGAGAGCCTTTCAGGGTACAATATTCTGTGTTGACATTTTTTTCTCTTAAGACTTGGACTGAGTCTCTCCGTTCTCTCCTAGCCTGCAGAGTTTCTAATGAGAAGTCAGCTCTGAGTCTAATTGGAGATCCTCTGAAAGTAATCTTGTGTTTCTCTCCTGCACATTTTAGAATCTTCTCTTTATATTTTACTATGGAAAGCTTGACTACAATGTGTTATAGTGAAGATCATTTCTGGTCATGTCTGTGAGGATTTCTGTGTGCTTCCTATACTTTAATGTCCTATTCTTTCTCCAAATGGGTGATGTTGTCTATAATTATTTCATTACATAGGCCTTATAATCCATTGTCTCTTTCCACACCCTCAGGAACTCCTAAGACCCATATGTTGGTTCCTTTGATAGTATCCCCATAAATGTCCAGCACTGTTTAATTTTTCTAATTTTTTCTTCTTTGTCTTTTTTTTTTTTTTTTTTGGTCTGACTGAAAAATTTCCAAAGATTTGTCTTCTAACTTGGATATTCTTTCATTTCCTTCAGCACATCTGTTGTTAAGGCTTTCCACAACATTTTTTATTTGATCTATTGAATTCTTCATTTCCTATATTTCACTTTGATTTCTCTTTAAAATCTCAATTTCATGGGACAAGTTTTCATTCATGTCATTTACAGATTTAATTCGTGGAGTTGCTTCTGAGTAACCCTATGATTAATCTTTTGAATTCTGTTTCAGTCTTTTCATCGATATCTTCATCTTCACTTTCTAATATTGAAATTTTATTGTGTTCCCTTGCCAGGGATCATGTTATGCTCTATATTCTTATTTCTTGAGTTTCTACATTTATTGTTAGGTTTTTGTGGAGATACTTAGTTTTTGCCTCTGATAGCTTTTATCTTTGAACTATGCCTTTGTGGCTTAGTGAGGTGTCTGTTCTTTTATTGAATACCTGTAGGTGGGTGCTGGGTTTGGCTAGGGAGTTTTGGTCATTTCTTCAGGATAGGTCAAGTATCAAGAGTGACACCTTAGTTGGGAATGATAAATCTCTCTCTCTCTCTCCCTCTCTCTCTTTTTTTTTTTTGAAAGGCAAAGTTAGAGAGAGAGAGACACAGAAAGGTCTTCCTTTTCTGTTGGTTCACCCCTCAAATGGCCGCCATGGCCAGCATGCTGCACTGATCTGAAGCTAGGAACCAGGTACTTCCTCCTGGTCTCCCATGTGGGTGCAGGGCCCAAGCACTTGGGCCATCCTCCACTGCCTTCCTGGGCCACAGCAGAGAGCTGGACTGGAACAGGAGCAACTGGGACAGAATCTGGTGCCCCAACTGGGTCTAGAGCCCAGGATGCCGGCACCACAGCAGAGGATTAACCTAGGATTAGTCCACAGTGCCGGCCGATAAATCTCTTTTTAACAGAAGTTGGGAGGGGATATGGTTACCTCTGTGTGGCATAATCACATGCTCACCTCCTTTCTTCGAAGGTTATTAATGCCCTGGTGTTAGCCCTCAGAGGGTACAATACTCATTTGTGTTTCAGCATGAACTGCACAAAGGATCTGTGCAGTCTGCAGTATGAGCACAGATCCCACTGCAGTGACCCATCCCAGGCAATCAGGGAGCTCTGAATGTGTGGAGCCATGCACAGTGATTGCCCAGATACCCATGCATAGTCTCATGTAGTCACAGAGTCCCCATAGTCTCAGCATTCTGGACTCCCATATTCACAGGGTGAAGAAGGTCCACTCCACCCCACTAGGCTGTCCTGTCCACAGAGAGGCTGAGATGTTGGTAGTGCCAGCTGCCTTTGGGTGCTCCATTTAGGTGGTTTGATCCCCAGAGCCCTGGAGGCTGTGATATGTTGAGAGGCTGGGGGTACCTCACAGTTGTGTGTGGGTGCCCAGACCCATCAGACCTCAGACTGAAAGTCAATAGGGCAATCGGATTGTTCCCTCTGGTAAAATTCCTGGATCACACATGTGGATAATACCCACTGGCCACATCCCTGCTCATTTCACATTCATGCTGGGCACAGACAAGTCTCTGCAGCCGGTACTATGTCGAAATAGCTCCTTCTCCCTGCCTGTTGCCAGATGCAGACACCAGAGCTGCTGCAGTGGCCTCTGCTGACAAGATGGCGACTCTCCCCAACAGTTGCTGAGTGTGCACATAAGAGCTGCAGAAGCTGCTATCAACTTATGTCCAAATGTTGCCACCCCACTGTTGTGGGGAATGTTGTGGACTAGGTTGGGCCTAAATTTCTGTTCAACACTCTTGCCTTTTACTTAGAGAAGTATTCTAAGTACAGGCACAAGCACAATGTGCAACATGACAAAGTTTATTTACAAAGTGAGGAGAATGCACATGCACATGTATACTTGATGTAGGGAGAGTGGGCCAGGAAAGGTAAAGAGACTTAAACCCTGCACACTCCAGGTCCATGAGGAGAGAGAGAGAGAGAGAGAGCTTCTGCTTCACCTAGCTTTTTATGAGCTTAGAAAATGAAAGTGTTTACATGGCACAGCTCCCAGATCTGAAGTACAGGGAAATACTTCCTGGGGAAGGGGTCATCTGATTGACAGGTGGGTGGGCATGATTACATGGAGCAGGGGAAGTGTGGCTTCTAGCTCATGAACTTAATCTAGCTACCTGACTTGTCCCATGTCAGGGGGAATGGATAGAGAGAGACATGCCTCTTCACTTTTTCTGTGTGAGCAGGCACTCTGTTCCTCCCAGGACTGTGGGCCATACTCAAGGTCAGTGTAGACAACTAGGCTCTTCCTTTGGCTATATCACCAGTGGTATGCCTGCTGCGTTCTGATCTCACCTTGCTCTCTCCAAAGCTGGTGTTTTCTCCAGGTCAGGGTGGCTGGGGTCGTTCGTTATGTCTGTGCTCTTTGCCATGTGCCTGCACCTTCCACAAGGACCCATGGCATCTCTCCTTCTTCTGCAGAATCTCCACTGCAGTTTTCCCTCCAACTCTCCTGTGGGCATGCACTGGTTCCGGTTTTTGTTGTTTTTTTTTAAACTATTTTCACCTAGCCCTGAGCAGACCTCCCTGTCCTTACTCCACCATCTTGGAATATCCAGTATTGAAATTTTTAAGCAAATATCCTGGAGATTTCTAGTCAGAAATGATGGATTGGGCTCAGATGTTTGCATGTATTATTAATTATTAACTTTTACATAATTTATGAGAGAAATATCACAATTATCTTCTTTTCATAGGAGGAAATTGAGGTTCAGAGAAGTTATGTAATTTATTAGTCCAAGAGGTGGGATACAAAATTTGACTAACTGTAGTAACTATTCTGTTGAGCATTATGCTAAATCACTTTTCATGTATATAAGTACTTTTATATTCTTGAAGTTCTGTAAAAATATAATGTTAATATTGTTTATATCTTGATATATCATTGTTACAATAAATGTAGCAATTATTCATATATTGTAGCTTTAGATGGAGAAGTTTGTCCTGTATTATAGTTGTAGGCAATTTCTGAAAGTGATCAGATTAGCATGTAATAATTTTTTAAAAGATTTAAAGTGGATTACACATATCTGAGGAATTGACTTAAGTTTTATTCTCTTTCCTCCTTAATTCTTCTTACCCCACAGTTCATTCAACCACAAACTCACACACAACTGTTTCAATAGATGGCAACAGAAGTTGCTATCTTGAGGACTCTTATCTAACAATATTAAAGGAAAATAAGAAAGAAAAAAAAAAAACCTTCACAAATTTCATCCTACGACACAACTAATTTCTGTTTTGTTTGTTGTATTCTACACTCTCTGAATATGTACTCATACACAATTGCAGTGATAATTTAAATTGTCTTAATTTATTTAACTGAACATTAGAATAGCTACTAATACTTAATACATTTTTTTTAATTTAAGGCTTTGGAAATCCTAAGTCTTTCTTTGACAATTATGTTAATCATTATATCCCATCGGAAGTATAATTATACACTTACAACTGTAACTGTAAAATACATGAAATTTTTCCCTTTATGTAAATAAAAAATAATGTAACAACAAAAATCTTGAGCAATAAATATACCACTTATTGTAACTTTGAAATAAATATTATATCATTAAAATATTTGCAACAAGAACATATGAAATTTGTAAATAGATTATGCACCTAATTTTGGTTCACCCAATATATGAAACAAATAGTAGACTGAAAGGGAGAAATAAGTTCCAATAGAATGTAGGGGGACTTAACACCCCTCTTCCAGTGATGGATGTATCATTCAGACAAGAAATCAACAAGCATCAGAGTAAAACTTCACTGTAGATCACATGGACCTAAAAGATATTTTCATAAGATTAGGTGTAATAGCTACAGAATATACATTCTCTTCATCAGCACATAGAATATTCTCTAGGCTCAACCACATTAGAAGGGCACAAAATAAATTCGAACACATTAAATAGAAAACAAAATCATATAATTTATGTTTCTGACCACAGTGGAACAAAATTAAAAATTAAGAACAATAGACACTCTAGAAATTATACAAATACATGAAGATTGAAAAACAAGCTCTTGAATAACCAATGGATAAGTAATAAAAAGGAAGTTTAAAAATTCTTTGACTAATGAAAATGAAAATAAAACATGCCAAAGTTATGGTAAATAGCAAAAGCAATACCAAACAATATGTCTAAAGCAGTAAATGACTACATAAGAAAGGATAATTAATAAACAACCTAATGGTTCATCTGTAGCACCTAGAAAAATAAGAATGAAACCCTGAGTTAGTAGAAATACAGAATAAAAATCAGAAGTTATAAAGAAAAAGTAAAAATACATAAAAGATCAATGAACTGAAGAGTAGGTTATTTGAAAACCTTTGGCTAAACTAAGAATAAAAGAGTAAAGACTCAAATCAGAGATGAAAAATGAGGTATTACAACTGATAGAACAAAAATGCAAAGGATCATTAGGAGCTATTGGGAACAAGTATATGCCAATAAATTGGAAAATTTAGAAGAAATAGATAAATTTCTGGATCTGTATAACTTATAAAAATTGAACCATGAAGATGAAGAAAATCTGAGTAAACCAATAGTGAAAATGATGTTGAATTACTAATAAAAATATCTTGATATAGAAAAGTCAGATGACTTCAATGTTGAATTCTATCAAACTTTAAGAAAGATGGCAACAATTCTCAAACTATTCAGAAAATTGTATTGGATGAAATCTTTCTAGTTTACTTTACAAGGCCAGCATTGCCTTAAGTCCAAACCAAACCTAGACACACACACACACACACACACACACACACTATAAACCAATCTTCCTGATGAGCATAGATGCAAAACTTCTCAAATTCTCAATTGCTAGTACTAGAAAATTGAATCCAACAACATCAGAGAGATCATCATGATCACATGATATTGATTCCAGGGATGCAGGGATTGTTCAATATATCCAAATCAATAAACATGGCACATTATGTCAGCAAAATAAAAGGTAAAGATTATATGATCATTTCAATAGATATGGAAAGGCACCTGATAAAATTTAACATCTGTTAATGGTAACAGCCTTTAACAAATTATGTATAGAAGGAACATACCTCAGTAAAGACTCTATTTGACAGAACATTAGCCAACATCATATTAAATGTGCAAAAGCTGAAAGCATTTCCTCTAAGATCTGGAACAAAGATATCTGCTCTCATTACTAATATTCAATATAGTACTCAAAGTTTTAGCTGGAGAAATTAAGCAACAAAAAAATAAAAAGCATACAAACAGGAAATAAGTCAAATTATTTCTGCAGATGAGATGATTCTGTATATACAGAAATTGAAAGATTCTACCAGGAGACCTTTAGAACTGATAAATGAATTCAGTAAAGGTGTAGGATAAAACCAATACACACAAAACAGCAGCATTTTAGGTAAGAGTAATACAATCAGTGAGAAAAACTGTAAGAGCGTCTTATTCATAGTAGCTACAAAAGAAATTGCATTACTTGGAATAAAATTAACAAAAGATGTGAAGGACCTCTACAATGAATATTACAAAATATAAAAGGATTAAAGAACATGAAGAAGATATGCACACACACAAAATGTAAATACCTCCCATGTTCATGGGATGAAGAATTAATATTGTGGATATGGCCTTGTTACCAAAAGCAACTTGAAGATTCAACAAAATTCCCATCAAAAATGCTGATAACATTCATTACAGTATTCACAAGAATTCTAAAATTCACAAGAACAGAAGATCTCAAATAGCCTAAGAAGTCTTGAGTAGAATTAAGAAACCTGTAAACATTACAACATCTAATTTCAAGACATGCTACAGAGCTATTGTACCCAAAAAAGATGGTGCTGGCATAAATAAGCAGAACAGAATAGAGATTTCAGAAAGGAATCTATGTATCTATAGCCAGCTGATCTCTGACAACAATGCTGAAAGCATACACTGCAGAAAGAAAATTTTTTTCAATGGATCTCGCTGGGGAAACTGGATTTCTATATGCAGAAGATTTAAACCTGACATACCCCCACACCTCTCATCCTATGAAAAACCCATTCAAAATAGATCAAATATCCAAATATAACACTGAAAAATGTTGAAATCTTTACTTAATGTATGCTAAACTGATCTGTATATAAAGATAATTGAAAATGAATCTTGATGTGAATGGAAGGGGAGAGAGAGTGGGAAAGGGGAGGGTTGCGGGTGGGAGGGACGTTATGGGGGGGAAGCCATTGTAATCCATAAGCTGTACTTTGGAAATTTATATTCATTAAATAAAAGTTAAAAAAAATAAGACTGGAAACTATGAAACTTCTAGAATAAACAAAGGTAACACTTCAAGACATTGGCATAAACAATGTTTTTTTTTTTTAAATAAGACCCCAAAAACATAGGTAACAAAAGCAAAAAGTTGATAAATATGATTATATCAAGTGAAGAAATTTCTGCACAGTGCAGAGTCAACAAAGACACAGCTGATAGATTGGGAGAAAGTATTTGCAAACTGTCCCTCTGATAAAGGATTTATATCCAGAATATATTAAGGACTCAAAAATCTCAACAACAACAAAATAAACAATCTGGTTAAGAAATAGATTAAGGACCTGAGTAGACATTTCTCAGCAGAAGAAATATGAACAGCCAACACTTAATGAAAAAAATGCTTAATACTTTTAGCTATCCAGAAATTGCAAGTCAAAAACCTCATCATGCTTCAGTTAGAATTGTTCATATCAAAAAGATGAAGCATAGGCTGGCGCCACAGCTCAATAGGCTAATCCTCCACCTGTGGCGCCGGCACACCAGGTCCTGGTCCTGGTCGGGGCACCAGATTCTGTCCCGGTTGCCCCTCTTCCAGGCCAGCTCTCTGCTGTGTTCTGGGAGTGCAGTGGAGGATGGCCCAAGTCCTTGGGCCCTGCATCCTCATGGGAGACCAGGAGAAGCACCTGGCTCCTGGCTTTGGATCAGCGCAGTGCGCCGGCCGCAGCGGCCATTGTGGGGTGAACCAACGGTAAAGGAAGACCTTTCTCTCTCTCTCTCTCACTGTCCACTCTGCCTGTCAAAAAAAAAAAAAAATATGAAGCATAATGAGTTCTGGCAAGGTTGTGGAGAAAAGGGAACCCTTATCCACTCTTGGTGGAATTTAAATTTTGTAGCCCTTATGGAGAACAATATGGAGGTTCATCATAAAGTTGAAAATAGATTATCATATGCCCCAGCTACCCTATTTCTGGGAATATATAGCCAAAGGAAATGAAATCAGCATATGAGCATATGAAAGCAGTTCCTGTACTCCCATGTATATTATAGCAGTATTTACTATATTTAAGATATGTTGTTAACCTAGATGTCCACTGATGGATCAATGGATAAAGAAAATGTGATATATATGAATACACATGTTTATATATTCATACACACATAGTGGAATACTGGCCATTAAAAAGAATGAAAACCTGACATTTCCCACA
This sequence comes from Oryctolagus cuniculus, assembly GCF_964237555.1. Classification (NCBI taxonomy): domain Eukaryota; kingdom Metazoa; phylum Chordata; class Mammalia; order Lagomorpha; family Leporidae; genus Oryctolagus; species Oryctolagus cuniculus. The sequence continues at coordinate 102,679,367 of NC_091442.1, read as the reverse complement.
GAGTCTGTGGCACTGGAGGTCATTATGTTAAGTGAAAAATAAGCCAGACACACAATGATAGATACCATATGTTATTTAGAGTTTCAGAAATTTTAAAAATTGCCCATCTAAATTTAAATAAAGATTACAAATGGAACGAGTGAGTGTAAGGGCAATGAGAGGTAGGTTGAATAATTGTTACCAAATTCAATCAGGTAGAAGTAACAAGTTCTAGCACTCCTAAGCAGATGGGGATGACAATAATTCACAATAATGCATTACATGTGGTTTAGAGAATTGAAAGAAATGAGATGGTAGGCTTCAAATATAAAGAATAGAAAACGAAAATGAAAGACTTGTTGCCTGCTTTGATTGATTAGTGGTGTATATTTGTTTTGAAATGCTGCACTATATAAAAAGGAACAAATATTTATGTTAAACAAAATATTTTTAATGATTTACTTATTTCAAAGGGAGAGAGAGATCTTCTATCTGCTGGTTCACTCCCCAAATGGCCACAATGGTGGGGACTTGGACAGGTTGAAGTCAGGAACATAGAACTCCATCCAGGTCTCTCATGTGGGTATAAGGATTCAAGTACTTGGGCAATCTTCCACTGTCTTCCCAGTTGCATTAGCAGGGAGCAGGATAGGAAGTAGACCAGCTGGTACTTGAACCAGCCACCCATATATGATACTGGCCTTGCAAGCAGCAACTTAACTTTTTCTATCAAAATACTAGCCCCAGGAAAAAATATTAAATATGAAAAGTAATTTTTTAAAGAAGACTCCTGGAAAAAATGAATGCTATGTCTGTCATGTTAATCTTTTGATTTCAAAATTTCCTGCATAGGTTAATCAGAATGTATAAGAAGAGGTATACATTAAGGAACAATGGGAAGAATGTTTCAGAGTTTGAACTATTTGGGGGGACTTCCAGAAGTGAAACTTAAAGATGGTTTTGTTTTTTAAGTCAGAAATTTCTGTTGATCAAGACCAGTGAATTTTTGCTTCATGCCAAATCTTATACCATAAAGTACTTCAAAAATATAATGGAAAAATAGGGTAAAAGTGTAAGTATATTTTTGTGCAAAAATGTTTTGAAATTCATGTTATACTTTTTCATATATATATTCATAATATATTTCCATGAACTTTTTAAAGATATCTCAAATTTGGTAAATAAATCTATTTGTATAAATTTATCCACTTTAAACCCTTTACCTCCTTTTCTTCTTTTGTTATTCCCAGTATCTCCTACTATTGTTCTAGAGTTTTTAATAATATTTTTCAGTATCACATAGGCCTTAGGCAGTGATTTTTTTTCTTTAGGATTGTTAGTGACTTCCCTTAAGAATCAACACAACATTATCAAGATGTATGAAGCTTTCACAAAAGCCATTATTTAAAGATACATTGGAGCTTTAGACTTCCCCTAGGACTTAGCTCAGTATGAACAACTTTAGTTGACATTAACACTACTTCATTTTCTAATGGTTGTCATCTTGGGAAACGTCCACACAATACATCTGTTAAAATCCGGCTTAGTTTTTGTGGTGTTATTACTTTAGTTACTAATTTTTTATATTGGTGACAAATATTTCACCCGCTGTCAGAGTCCCCCTGGAACAGAGATTGCAGAGTAAAGTTACATGAAACTTTAAAACTATTCAGTATGTATAAACCTCTATAAGGCACAAACATATTCCTGTTTGTATTGGAACAAGATCTACTCTAGTAATCCTCTTATCCCACAAAATGTTAAAAAGTTTTACATTGTAAATTGCATTCTGAGAAAAAAGAAGACTTGAAAAAGTCATCACTTCCAAAACCTTGGTTTTAGAAGTAGGCTTAGTTTTAGAAATAAACTTTTATATTCGTAATGAAGATGGACAATATATTTAGATGTCATTTTATAAGGAATGGGATATGAAATTAGGTTAGTAGTAAATTGCATTTATGTTATAAGTAATGGAACAATCTCTATATGAATTCAAAGGTCTTTTTTATTTGTGTCGTATTATTTTAGGTGAACCTCTACCTTTTGTTGTGTCTGGGACAAGTCTTTTCCCTCTTCTGTAGGCTTACAATAAAAGAAGTCTGTTTTAAGAGAAATCTGGCAATCAGCATTTATTGTAATTAAGTACCTACTTAGAAGAGGTTACTTTAATCAAGCACTATAGGAATAATTAAGGCAGCTTCTGCCTTCTGGGGCCTAAATTAGGGAAAACACTTAGAGGAAGCTGATATAATATCTTAAGGTAAAAAGAATTTTTTATGAAGACTTTAGGAGATGGAGGCATTCTGGAAAATAGCTTCTAGCATTGGTCATTGGGGAAAAAAAGCACTCATAGAATAAGAACTTAGTACAGGTGTGGCATTTAATATGGAATTTGCTGTTTGATTTTTTCCAATAAGCAGCAAAATCGATTTTTTAAAATTATGCATCCTCCATTCTAAAGTCCCTGTCAGATTGTTTCCTAAATCATATTACAAATTCTAGTTCTCAATTCACTCAGTTTGTTTTGGCACTTTTTTTCCCTAATTTAACATGCAAATCTGTAGTTTCTCTTATAAATTATTAAATATAAGATGTATATAAATTCTTGTCAAAATTTATATTGCTTTAATTGACTTTGTTAGCTTTGTCAAAATATCTGCTTAGGCTAAACTTCCTCAGGATAGAAGTATTTAAATTAAAATATCAACTTGATCAATTACATTTGTCATCTAGGAAAATACAGCAAGGAAAATCTTCAAAAGTGAATAAATTCCAAAAGCTATTTTTACTTTTTTTTCTTTATCATATAATTTATGGGTTCCTAACTTTATAATGGAATCTTACGGAATTTTATCACTTTGGGATTTATTCATTATGTAAAAATATTTTCTGCAAAGATATGAGCAAATTTGGCATTTTGAGAGTACAAAGATATTTGCTGCAGTCTCTGACCCAGAAACTTGAATTTTCAGCCTAAGTAATGACCTCTGTTCACAAAAATCTAGTGTTAGTGCCATGAGTCTGTCTCCGAATAGTTGTAGTGCTTTGGAGGATCACCAGGCTGGAAGAGAAACTGGGATCTTTTAACAGTTCATTGAATATTTCTGTAAATATTTATAAAAATAACTGATTAGTGGCTGGAATTGGGAAGAGGATACATTTCATTGCATGTGTTTTTGTGTTGTATATTGTTTTTACATCATTCATATGCTACCTTTTCAAAGTAGAAAAGAAGAAATTATATTTAGCCAACATTACTCGCCTCCTGAGTTTGCATGGTAAAATGATTGTGCTAGTGGCACATGACTTATGCTCTGCTTCTCAGCTCTCATAAACTATGGCCACCCCCTAACCCTAACTCTAGCTGCCCAGTCTCCGTATCTGTAGCTCTGGCTATATCCATCAGCATGTTAAAGCATCTCTGTACAACTTATCTTTAAATAGCCTGAAATATTTTCATGACTTTAGTTTTCAAGGGAAATTTAGGTAATACCATTTGTTGTTATCTTTAGTTCCCATTTGGCTTCCTTTCTCTCAATACGGTTTTCTATACTGAGCTTGAAGTTTTAGAATTAAGGATACTTAATTTTTATGACATTCTTTTCTATCTACTTAGAACAAATTATTACCGTTATAGAAGTGGAACCAGGAAATGTGATCTGTTGGAGGAAAGTAGTAGAATTGGGTCTTGAACTGGGATGTAGATATTGGGGAAGATGGAGTTTATTCAGGAGGAATGACTAAACTCCCCTTAGGAGTATCTGGAAAATGATGGGTAACTTTGCTGGAACAGAGAAGGAATCTAGGGAAATGTGGGCAGTAAAGCCTCTCTAGTTCTCATTCAATTAGACTCAATTTCTAAGGTACTTCCTTTTGACAGCTTTTTTCTTCCATTACTTGTAGCAATGTAATGTACTTTCTCTTTTGTAAAATACTTCTTTGTGGAATCATCCCCTACAGTTATACATAAAGTTACGTGTATAAAGTTACACCTGGGTGACCTCTATACTGTTAGGGCTTGGCTCACAACTACAACTCAGAGAGCCCTGGTCCACAGCCTCCTCTTGAGCATTCTCATCATGCTTTACTGATTAGTTTTCAGACATCAAAAGTTCAACATTTCTAAATCCAACACAATCTGTCCTGATTTTCCTCAATTAATTCTGATTTAAGTAAGGTTATCACCATGGACACGGTTTTACAAGCCATTAATTTTACTGTAATTATGTATTTTCCTTTTCCCATTTATGATTTTTTTTCTAAGTCCTGCTGACTTAACAACTGCATTCTGCCTTCCTGATTTTGTTTCCTTTAGCAAAGGACCTGCTTTTATTCTTTCCCTGTGGTTTCTACATGGTAATCATCTTTTTTACACAATTCAGTCTCTGTTCCCATTCATTATTGCTTGTCTTGGTTTCACTAAAAGAGTTTTCTCTTTAATCTGACTTAGAGTACATATTTCTTATGGTCAAATGTTTGCTATTATTTCTCAAATTAATTTGACTTTATAGAAGACTGTTTATCCTCACATTGATACTTTGCCTGTGATTTTACCCTATGATTTCATATCAACAAGTGATTTTTCTTGTTGGACACATCTTTTTGTCTGACATGCAGTGTGCAAACCAGGAACAATGCTGGTCCTGGGTCTGATTCCTAAAATATTTCACAGATGGGCTGTATTATTTATTATTATAATAGCCTGTAATTACAGACTAGGCCTAGAACACTGTGAACTATGCCGCACAGTGTTCTTCATGAAATTTAAATTTAAGTGGAAAGGGATAGAAAATAAACTAAAAATGTGAAAGTATGTAGTGTGATAGAAGACGACACATGCCAATGGTGAAAAATAAGGCAGGTGAGGGATTGGGTGGCAGAGTAGAATGAGGGATTTAAGATCAAATGGAATGCTTATAGGATGGCTATTGGAGAGGACAGAATTTGAAAAAATACCTGAGGCAGGTAGAACAATGATCCATCAGTTACATAAGGGGTGTGTATTCCAGGCAGAAGAAAAAGTCTTCAGGTGAAACAGTGCCTGGCTTGAGTGAAGAGGAAACTGGCAGAGTGCATGTCAAAGAGATGTGGCAGGGACAGATAGATGGCATAGTCAAAGAGATGTAGGAGGGGAAGCTCTTGTGGGGCATTTGGGGCCACTATAAATAATTTTAGTTTTCTTAATATTGTATTATTCTTAATTATATGAAGACATATTATTCATATATTGAAAATTAGAAAACAAAGTTATGATGCTTCAATTACTCCAAAGCCCACACAGCTAGTAATTGGAATCAGGATTGGAATCAACTAGTAATTTCAGATGGTATTCAAAGATAAAAGGATTTTGGATGAAGTTTTAGTCTTATCTTTGAGTAATAACATTGCCCCTCTCTCAAAGTTACAGGCAGAAACATTTCTCAGAGTATTAGCATCAGAGGATATCAAAATGGAACTTTTTATTGAAGCCCTAAAATAGTAGACACCATACTTCAAAATGACCTTCAGGATCACAATGAAAGTTAATAAAGAATTGGCCAGACAGTAGTTATACCCCTAAAAGGATGAAGGATATTAAAAATCTAGGGGATTAGAGATTGAGAGGGAAATGTTGGAGACAGTTGTTAGAATGTCTAAATACATTTCCCAAATTGATTAAGGGAAGTAGTCTCCAACCTTTGCCCAAGTCTTGTGGAAGGTGATTGTAGACCACACACCACTTAAAGACACGGAAAGTCAGTAGCTAATTTGGACTCTCAGCCATGATGCTTACTATATTGAATCATCTAGCTTTTTCACATGCTGCTTTCACATTCAGTCTCACATCTCCAAATTTGAATATATTTGTGGGATTCTATTAGTTTCCTTATTTACTCTCCAGACACGTTACTTCTTAATTTATGAACCTTGGTTTGGACCAAGTCCTGTTGTCAGTATAACTGGGAAAAGCTCTTCAATTTTGTGATTTAAGAACATCATTCATTATGGTTCTCAATACTGGTTTCCTTAAGATTTAATAATATCTGGTCATTTTAATTAAGATCTCAATATGTGGAGAAGAGAATTGTCCATATTCAGCCATTTCATCCAGAGGTCAGATTCATTTATAATGCAAACCCTCAAGGAAGTAAAAGATATGTTAGAATGGGCAGGAAATTGTAGATAGCAGCAAGACAGCCACTGTACTGCAATAAAGTGGCTGAGATTTAATAGCCTTTTCAGTGGCCAAATGATTGTGGGGAATTTGGGTAGAGTAATTAAACATGGTATAGAAGACTTCTGTATTGTCACTGGTAATAGTAATGCAATGAATGAGGTAGGAATTATAGAAGCAGGAGTGATTTAGGTTTGGAAATATGTGTTGAATACAGTGATTTGAAGGAGTCTGATAAAGAATAGTAAATATTGTAATGAAATAGATGGATTTGCAATGACCTGGGATTAAGATCCAGTTCCAGTACCTTCTAAGTATATGATACTGGGAAAATTATGAAAATTCCATGTCTCTGTTCATCCCAAGGAAGGAATAATTATACCTGTCTTCCAGAATTACAGTAATGATTGAGAACACATAGTGTAGATGTGTTCTAGTATAATTGTTGCCATATAGCATCTTTCTATTAATGAACTATAATTACTGATAATATCTATGGGATTAGAGCTTATGATAGAGTTGAGGAATTATAGATTAAAATTTGTAAACTTTTGATCACTAATTGTCAATTAGGTACCAAGAGGTAGATCAGAAGGGGCAAGATTGTTCAGGGTAGTTGAGGTCAGAGAAATAAAAAGGAAGGGAAAAATGGGCCTGAGAACCTGAGAAGAATTTTAGAAGCCAACCAAAATGAGTAGGACAGATAGGGGCAAATAGGAAAGAGGAATGTTAAAGGAACCAAGGAGAACAGAATTTCAAGAAATGTTTATGTATTAATCACCTACTGTGTTCCAGGCATAATACTAGGCACTCTGCAGGCTTAAGTAATTAAATTGTAGTTACCAAGAAACTCGAAGTCTAATAGGTAGAGACAGGCATGTGAAGCAAATATTTCTGTAAACATATATATGGATATAGAAGGGCATAAAGGTAAATTAAAATGACCAGGATATAAGGAAAAAAATGTTTCCCAGGGAGTTCATGTTATAATGAATAAGGAAAGATGTTAGGTTTTATTCAGACAAACAAGGCTGAGGAGGGGTATGGGTAGCATTTCATATAGAAAGTAGTATAATCAAAAGCATCAAAGCAATAAATGACATAACTTATACTGAGAAAATGTAAGATTTGTGGAAATGGAACGTAGGACACAAAGGATGCTTATCACCTCCTGAGGAGATGTCAGGAGAGGAGCTGTCAGGGTAGCCGTAAAACACCTTGTATTCTCTAATAATGCATTGTGTCCTTATCACCCAGGCAATGTATACCTACTGAACTCTCAGTGGGGTGCTTTGAGCATAGAGGAAAGATGTGAGAAGAAGAAAAGAGGGGTTACTTGATTAACATTGCATCTTTTATTGATATTTTAGGAATGTGGAGGATGGTTTGAATGTGTGCTAGAGTGGATTCCAATAACAAGTTAGAAGACATTTTGAATAGTCCAGCTGAGAGATTATGAGGGCTAAAGTAAGTAATAGGAGAGGTTGAAGTATTGAAAATGTTGAGAGATGATGATGTAGTAAAGGAGAGGAAAAAGACTAGGTTGAACTTCACACTTCAAGCTAATTGTATCAACAGACAATGTGAAATGGAGCATGATTGATGCGCGGGGCGGGGGCGGGGATCTTTGGAAGGACATAGTTGACATATGTAGTCAATCGTGTAATTTAAAACTACAGAGAGGCTTTGTTAGGATAATAAATGAGAAGAGACCATTGATTTGGGCCATTTGGCAACTTCCAGTTGCATTTGAGAGAATAATTTTCGTAACATTCACAGCATTAAGGAGTGAACTGGAGGTAAAAATATCAAGGTAACGAACAGACTGCTTTGTCAGGAAGTTTAACAATGAAAGCAAAAATATGAGTTGGTAGTTTGTGGAGGAGTCAGGTTTTTGGGAATGTTGATATAAGATGTGGGAGAAATTAGTATGTAGGTTTTCCAGGAGAGAGAAGAAAGGAACATGTTTTAGAGATAGAGCAAAAGATAAGAAGAGTGAAAGGAATCAAGAATTTGGAGGTGGGATAAATCATCGGAGAAATGAGAGGCTATGATAGGTGTAAGACTAAGAGGCAAAAAGTTGAGAAATTTAATGCCTCATAAAATGTATGTTGAAAGCAGCTTCTCTGAGAGTGAAATTAGGGCTTATGTTAGTGATTCTAATTTAAAGTGGCTGTTGTGGAGAATGAATAAGCACTATCTTGCAAAGCAATACAGAAGATCTATCAGCATATTGAATAATAGCCTTATAATGGTGTTGAGGCAGTGCAGTTTTCCTGATCATTGACAAACCATTGGTGGGGTGAGTAAGAAGGTTGTTGTTTAAATTTGGGTATTGAGATTGGTAGGTTAAGTGGAGGTAAAGGAGAGTCTACAGTAATTGAAGAATGTTAGTCTTTGTTTAGTAGCTTAACTACAAGAAAATATTTTTAATTCAATTTTTTCTTGATAATCAGTGCATTCACTGAAGTCTGTTCTGAATGTTAGTGAAACATGGAATGTTGCCTCAATTAGGAATTCCTGAAACTAAAGAATGAAAGAAATTCTATATAAGAATAAGAGTTTATTAGGACAACTTAAATATAGGATTTCAGACATGGGTAGACAGGTGATCTTGGTACATGCAATGCTGCAGGAAGGTTTTTTCCATACTAGGACAGTAAAATGAGCAATATTTTTAATATTTATATATCAGTAGGGGATCAGGATATATAGGGAACAGAGCTCATGTATTTCATATATAGTTTTAAGAACATAAAGATATTTCCTACCCTGACTCCCACCTACTCTCCCTTCTTCTTCCATTTTGTGATTTTTGGGATGATATAATTTCTATTTACTCTATAATCAAAATCTTAATCCTTTACCAAATAAAGAATTCAACAAAATTCCTTTGCATATGCTTAGGAGTTAGTCCCGTGGGCATCCTGCTGGTTTTCTTAACCTTATCAGCCAGGCTGAGGTAGCACTTAAACTAGAGAGTGGTACCAGTTAGTTTCAGCAGGTGGTCAGTATCTTTCTGAGAGAAACTGAGATTGAGGGAAGTAAGAAAGGAGAGAGAGGGAGAGAGGGAGGGAGGGAGGGAGGGGGAGAGGGAGGAGAGAGAGAGAGAGGAGAGAGAGGAGAGAAAGAATAGTGTTAATAGGGCTTGCTGTCACACAGTCTGGGAGTAAGCTTTTTTTATTTAAAAAATTGAAAAGATTATATTTATTTGAGAGGTAGAATTACAGACAGTGAGAGGAAAAGATAGAGAGAAAGTATTCCTTCTGCTGATTCTCTCCCCAAATGGCTGCAATGGCCAGAGCTGCACCGATCAGGAGCCAGGAGCTTCTCCCGGGTCTCTCACGGGGGTGGGGGTGGGGTTCAGGGTCCCAAAGACTTGGACCATCTTCAGCTTTCCCATGGTAATTCTATGTAACAAACTTCCATAACTCATGGTCATATCATGGAAAGCTTTTAGTTTTCTCACTGGCACGTGGCTCAGCTTTTAGGCTGTGTTTCCGTTTCAAGCTTTGAGGCAAGTTTAGGATTGATCCTTATGCTTCATTCTGAGTTCCAGTCTAAAGGAACATTGGCTACCTGAGTTGTACTTATATGTTGATCATAGCATTTCAAGTGCAATCTAAGCCATGCAAATACACTTAAAACCCATAAAACATTCTACATGTTCATACCTTTCTACATGTTCTGGCCAAACCATGTCAGATGGCCAAGCACGATGGCAATGGTGGTAAGAGGTTTTCTCTGACCCTAGAAGGATGGGAAATAACCAAATTTTTGCCAAACAAAATCCCAGCATTTTATGCTTTGTTAGACATGACATTTCAGCATTCTTTCAATAAGCAAGGTGAAATAACACCTTGCTGAAACAGTAAAATAATTATTTGTAAATCTAATTTTCACAAGTATGGCTTAAGGGAAATGTTTGTTTTAAAACTGAATGAAAATGGTTGACAGACATTTTATGTTGATATTATAATTTTATAATCTTCGGTGTCCAGTATATAAGTTTACTCATTATATGCAGACTGTCTTGATCTCTGTGATTTTTCCTGCTATTAAACTATGTACTATTTCTCTTCTGTTTCTTTTTTTAAAATAACCTTACTGAGATATCATTTACATATAATAAGATTCATACACTTTAAGTACAGTTAAGTTAGTTGTACGAATGTATAGTAATGTAACTATAACCACAATAAAGATATAGTATATATCTCTATCATTCCCCAAAAGATTACTCATGCTTTTTTTAGTCAATTGCCATCCAAAAATTCCACCCCAAGCAGCCACAGATTTGTTCCCTATTAGTATAATTTTGTCTCTTTTAGAATTTCATATCAATAGTGTTGTACAATCGTTTTCGCCTGCTTCTTTCATTGATATGTTCATTCGTTTTTATTGCTGAGTAGTACTTCGTTGTATGGAAATACCACACATGTTTTTCCATTCATCTAATGATGGACATTTGGGTTATTTCAAGGTTTTGGCTATAACTAATAAAGCTATGAACAGTTGCATGCAAGTGTTTGTGTTTTTATTTCTCTTGAATAAACACGTAGGAGTGATATTACTGTGTGGTATATTGCATCTAAGTTTAACTTTTAGAGAACCTACCAAACTGATTTCCGAAGTGGCTGCATCATATTACATTTTGACTACCAGTGTATAGATATTTGCAGTTGTTCCACATCCTTGCCATGTATAATGTCATCAGGCTATTTGATTTTAGCCAATCTAATAGATATATAGTAGAATTTCATTGCGGTTTTAATTTTCATTTCCCTACAGATTAGTAGTATTGAACATTATTTCATTTACTTGTTTGCTGTTTGTAACTGTTCTTTGCTTCTGTTCAAACTTCTGTCTGTTTTTAAACAGGATTGTTTATATTCTTACCCCATTGAAAGAATTTTTTATTTATATTAAAAATAAGTTCCTTATCAGCATTATGTTTTGCAAATTTATCCTCACAGTCTCTGGCTTGCCTTTTACTTTTTCTAACAGTATCTTTTAAAACACAAGCTTTAACAATATTTGAAGTCCAATTTCACACTATTTTTTGTCTATGATTCATGTATTTTGTGTCCTAGCTAAGAAATCTCCACTTATCCCAAAGTCAGTCACAAAGAGTTTCTCTTGTGTTTTGTTATAGAAGTTTTATAATTTTGCTCTTACATACATTTTTAAATAGCATTGAATTTGGTCCATTTCAAATGACTCAGTAAATGATATAAGGAAGAGCTGAGTTTCTGTGTTCCACATGTATCCAAGCTCCAGAACTACTTTTTGAAAAAGACTCTAATTTTCTCATTTAATTTGCCTCTTCACTCTTGTTAATTAAACGACTAGAGGGACTTTTGGCATCAGAGCATGAGGAGTTCAACCGACCTACTCCCCAGAAAAACTGGTGAAAATTATTAAAATTTTTTAATGTTTCTTGAAATGATCCTAACAACATTTAAGTAATGAGTAAATGAAGAAACATAGATTGAAGAAAGTCAATATTTTGGTAAGAATAGTGAGACTGTTATCTGAGTCAAGACTACTTTCCTGTTTCCCCTTCCGTAACAGCAAGATGGGAAGTCCATTCCAGACTGTGTGACCAGCAGCACAGAGTTCTGTGTCCATCTGGATCCCAAGTACTGGATGGTCCTCTGACAGCGGCAGGACATCAGCTTTTCTGGTCCTGCTCCAGCTACCTTGTTGATGAGGCTGCGTTCTGAGTGCATGTGATTGAGAAGTGGTGTCCCCTCTTCTTTCCAGCTCCTCACTCAATGAGATGCAAGCTCTATCTTTTGTGGGGCACTGCTGAGAATACCAGAGCCTTGACCAACTTTTCCCTGGTCTCTAAAGTGAGGATTGGATTTTGAAACAAGCCAAAAAATTGGAAGCTCCTGTGTTTGGCTGCTAGTGAGCATTCAGCTCCTTAAACAAAGGTGTCACTCAGAGTGTGCCATTGTTTCTATCACTTGCTGCAATGCCTTTTTAAAATAAAGAATTATTTATTTGAAATTCATAGAGTTAGAGAGAGAGAGAGAGAGAGAGAGAGATCGATCTTCCACCTGCTGGTTCACTCATCAGATGGCTGAAATGGCTAGAGCTGGGCCAGGCATAAGCCAGGAGCTAGAAGCTTCATCTGGGTCTTCCACATGGGTGGCATGGCCCCAAACACTGGTGTCATCTTCCACTGTTTTTTTCCAGACAATTAGCAGGAAGCTGGATTGGAAGTGGAACAGCTGGGCCATGAACTGGTGCCCATAAGGAATGCTAGTGTTGCAGGTGGCAGCTTTACTTGCTATGCCACATGCTGGCTTCAGCTCCAGTGTCTTAACTCAGATTTTGCTAGGGGAAAAAGCAGAGAACCTGAGGAAGAAGTAGGCTGAAAGAGTCAACTAGGATTAGAGCAAATTTTTTAATACTGACCTTCAGAACTACTTATTGGAAGTACTTTGTTTGATGGATTGGTATGTAGAAAAGATAAGGTACCAGGGCATTGTTGAAAACAATACATATGGCTGGCACTGCGGCTCTATAGGTTAATCCTCTGCCTGCGGTGCCGGCACACCGGGTTCTAGTCCTGGTCGGGGCGCTGGATTCTGTCCTGGTTGCTCCTCTTCCAGTCCAGCTCTCTGCTGTGGCCCAGGAGTGCAGTGGAGGCTGGCCCAAGTCCTTGGGCCCTGCACCCGCATGGGAGACCAGGAGAAGCACCTGGTTCCTGGCTTCGGATCAGTGTAGCGTGCCGGCCGCAGCAGCCATTGTGAGGGGGTGGTGAATCAACGGAAAAGGAAGACCTTTCTCTCTCTCTCTCTCTCTCTCTCTCACTGTCCACTCTGCCTGTCAAAATAAATAAATAAATAAAAAACAATACATAAATGAGCCATTATCGTGGTTTAGTGGCTGGGTTTGGTCAATGAAAAAGACAGAATTCTGCCCAAAACCCCGAGATTATAATGCTTAGTGAAATTTATGTAGAAAGCTGCAGCTTCTTGAGAAGCAACATTAGAATCTCTACACTGCAAGGGAGAAATAGATTTCACTAAACTAATCTAACTAGTCAATAAACAAATAAGAGCATTTTGTTAACATTTGTATTAACAAAAATCCCTAGAGCATGGGTGGTTTTACTCAGTTGCTGCAGTCTATTTTCTACAATGAAGAGTTACCAACAAAAATTATATACAAGAAAATATACCCCATAGAGTATAAATACAGTAGGCAGAATAAACTGCCTGTAAGAGTGATCTGATATCAGATTAACAGACAACCTTTTCAACGTAGCCATTGCAGATAGATCAAAAAGGAAGGAGAGGGTGGCATCGTGGTATAGAGGGTGGTATAGCTGCTGCCTGCAATGCTAGGACCCAATATTGGTGACAGTTTGTGTCCTGGCTGCTCTACTTCTGATCCAGCTCCCTGTTAATGGACTGGGAGGACAGCAGAAGATGGCCCACGTGTTTGGGTCTCTGCCACCTGCATGGGAGACCCAGATGGAGCTCCTGGCTCTGGGTTCTGGCCTGGCCCAGTGCTGGCCATTGCAGTTATCTAGGGAATGAACCAGGGGATGGAAGATCTCTCTGTCTCTCTCGCTCTTTCTCTGTAACTCTGACTTCCAGAATAATTATATCTTTTAAAAAACCACAAAGAATAAAGGAAACTATGATTAAAGAAGTAAAGGAAGGTATAAGGACAACGTCACTGCAAATAGAGACTTTCAATAAAGAAATAAAAATGGTTGAAAAAATATAACCTCAACCAGGGATTCTGGAGTTAAAAAGTACACTAACAGAAGTGAAACATGCACTGTAGGGTATTCAACAATAAATCTGAACTGTTGGAAGAAAAATTTAGTGAACTTGAAGATAAATTATAGAGATCATGGCAATTTAAAGAACTGAGAGAAAGAATGCAGTAAATGAACAGCCTCTCATAGAAACATGGAACATAATTTAGCACACTGAGCATATATGTAACTGGGAGAAAAGAGAAAGGAATGGAAGATTATTCAATGACAAAATGGCTGAAAACTCCCTAAATTTATTGAATGATAAAAATGTACATATCCAGGAAGCTCAATGAACTCCTAGATGGATAAACACAAGAGATCCATCAACAACAATATAGTAGAAATGCTGAAAGTCAAAACCAAGGAAAAAATCTTTTATTGAATTACCATATTTATATCTTGGTAATTATTGCCTGTGCACTTGAATAGAATATTATAATTTGTTGGGATAGAATGTTGTATTGATAAAACTATAAGCTCATAAGATTCAAGAAGCTCAATAAACCCCAAGCAGAAGAAATATAGAAAAACACTCCAAGGTATGATCATATTAAACCTACTGAAAACTTACATGCAAGAAGAGTAAAGTGTGCATTACTTAAACAAAAGGAGGATGACAGCACATTTCTCATCACTATATATGCAAGCTAAAAGACTTTGGACTTTTTTTAAAGTGAAAAAATTGCTGTTGACCTATAATTTTGTGCTCAAAAATATCTTTCAAATATAAAGTTGAATAAAAACTTAGTATGATAAATACTGAGAGAAGGTATGGGGGATTTATTCTTCTTTCCCCTTAGAGATGCCCATATCGCATTCCCCGGAACCTGTGAATATGATATATTTGAGATTCTTGAAATGAAATTTTCCTGGATTTTCTGATTCCAGTATAATTGCAAGATTCTTATGAGAAGGAGCCATGATGGATGTTATAAAAAGCAGGGTCATGGAAGAAGCAGGTGGAGGGAGAGAAATTGATGACAGAAGCAAGCATAGGAGTGAGGCAGCCATGAATCATGGAATGGTGGGCAGTCTTTTGATGCTGGGAAAGGCACAAAAGCATCCACAGGCAATGAACATTGTGACACCATAACTTTAGTCCTAAAAGACTTGTGATTGTCAGTGTATTTCAAGGTCCCTTTATATTTTTAATCTCTAGGACAATGACATAAATTTACATTGTTTTGAGTATTAAATTTGATGCTTTATTATAGTAGAAATTGGGAGCTAATATAGATTTTGGTATCTGTAAGAGAAGCTCTGCTGTTTTAAAAATAACTAAACATGTGCAAGTGGCTTTGAAATTAGGCAATGGGTAGAAGCTGGAAGGGTTTTGAGGAGCATGATAGAAAAGTCTAGATTTCTATGAACAAACTGTTAGTAGAAGTATGGGTATTAAATGCTGTTCCATTGGGCCTAAGAAGGAAGAGAGAAACATGATAGAGAAAGTCTCTCTTGTATTAGAGAATACTTAAGTCATTATAAACACTATTGGTGGAAATATGGGTGTTAAGGGGATTGTTCATGAGGACACAGAAGGAAATGTGGTTTTTAAAATATGTATCTTTTGGGGACAGAAAGCTTAGCAGAAGTTTATTCTTCAATGACTTCAAAACAGAACTTGTAAGCCATGAACCTGGGGGTTTGAGATTTCCAAGCAAAGAATTGAAGGTTGGCTTGATTTCTTGCTTGTTATAGGAAAATATGAGAGGGAAGAAATAGATTGAGGGAAGAACTGTTATAAAGGAGCCAGAACTTGATAATTTGTAAAATTCCCAATCTATCCAGCTTTCAAACGTTGTTAAAATTAGAAAGTTTAATTTCAGGAGAGCATGCTCTGCAGAGAAAGCCAAGAGATGTAGCTTATCAGCCTTTTGTCAGTACCTTGACAGGCCTTTAGATGAAGGTCAGTATTTCAGTCACACAGAGGGCTATTTGAAGAAATAGGCTTATGACTCATGACTATCGGACTCCAACATATATCTCATTAGAAGTCAGCAATAAATATGGAATTATCTAGTATATGTTTGTGGGAGACCTCCTTGTTTAATGGGATGAATCCTTGTAACACACATGGGAAATCCACAAAATTCTTAAGAATGTTGTTATCAGTGAAAACACCACCAGTTGAGATTGAAAGGAACAAAAAACAAAGTGAGAAAAGTTTGTTGGGTTTCAAAAATTCTACAGGCAGCAAATAGGCAAATAAAATTACTGAACTGAAAGCACATGGTACCTTTCATGAACAAAGTGTAAGTCTGAATCGAAGTTGAGGGCATGAAAGGCAGAGCCGTGGGTTCAGAACCTCTAGCCATAGAGGCTTTGAAACCTAAAGGAGTTTTCCTAGCTGGAGTTCAAAATTTCTTGGAACTTACAACCCTTTCTTTCTTTCTTTTTTTTTTTTTTTATCTTTTATTTAATGAATATAAATTTCCAAAGTACGACTCATGTGTTACAATGGCTTCCCCCCCCATACCGTCCCTCCCACCCACAACCCTCCCCTTTCCCACTCCCTCTCCCCTTCCATTCACATCAAGATTCATTTTCGATTATCTTAATATACAGAAGATCAGCTTAGTATACCTTAAGTAAGTATTTCAACAGTTTGCTCCCACACAGAAACATAAAGTGAAAAATAATACTCCTCATGTAGGATCTCTGTCCTTAACGTGCTGTACACTGAGGCTTAATGCTATAACGAGTACTCAAACAGTATATTTCACTTTGTGTTTCTATGGGGGTGCAAACGATTGAAATCTTTACTTAATGTACACTAAACTGATCTTCTGTAAAAAAAAAAAAAGAAATTATCAATTCCCAACTTGACTCTCACTGGGATTAAACATGACAATAGGTCTGATCTGATTTCATCATCATTTAAAAAAAATCATCTATTATTTTTCACAACCCTTTCTTTCTTTTATTTTTATTCTTCTGAAATATTTTTACTGGTCATCCTCTGCCCCTGCCATCATGGTACTTTCTGAGCAACTAGTTTGTTTTCTATCTTCTCAGACCTGTAGATGGAGAAATATTTTTCTCCGGGATGGATTATATCCAGAGCCACACCCATAGATAATTTGGGTGCTGGAAATGAGGGATTTTTTTTTTTAAAGATTTGTTTAATTTATTTGAACTGCCAAGTGACAGATTATCTATCCACTGGTTCGCTCTCCAAATGGTCACAACGTCAGGGCTAGGCCAGGCTGAATCCAGGGGCCTAGAACTCTGTCTGGGTCTACTATGTGGATGGCAGAAACACAATGACTTGGGCCATTTCTGCTGCCTTCCCAGGTGCATTAGCATGGAGCTGGATCAGAAGCAGAGCATCCAGGACTTGAATCTGCACTACTGTATGGATGCCAGCATCAAAGGCTGTGGCTGAACCTGGTGCATCACGAGAGCCCAAGATTTGGGGCTTTTGAGCTAATAAGACTTAGATTTTGGTTTAGAATTCCTTTTCTAATGGGTTGCTACTATTGAGCTGTTCTTATCCTCTAATCTGACACTGACACTTCTGCCTTGCCCCCTCCCCCCCCCAACAGGCAGAGTGGACAGTGAGAGAGAGAGACAGAGAGAAAGGTCTTCCTTTGCTGTTGGTTCACCCTCCAATGGCTGCAGTGGCCAGCGCGCTGTGGCCAGCGCACCACGCTGATCCGATGACAGGAGTCAGGTACTTATCCTGTCTCCCATGGGGTGCAGGGCCCAAGTACTTGGGCCATCCTCCACTGCACTCCCTGGCCACAGCAGAGAGCTGGCCTGGAAGAGGGGCAACTGGGACAGAATCTGGCGCCCTGACCAGGACTAGATCCTGGTGTGCCAGCGCCGCAAGGCGGAGGATTAGCCTAGTGAGCTGCGGCACCGGCCCTGCCTTGCTTTTATAATGATCCTGTGATTACACTGAGTCTACCCAAATAACCCAGACGAATCTTCCAGTCTCAGGATCCTTAACTGAATGATAGCCACATAGATTGTTTTGCCATATAAAGAAAAATACTCACAGGTTCAGATGATTAGGATGTGGACAATTTCAGAGGACCAATATTCAAACTGACACAAACTCCAAACTGGAAACAACCCAACTGTCCACCAACAGATGAATGGATAAGCAAATTGTGATATTCTACTCAGCAATAAAAAGAATGAGATAGTGTCTCTCTTTCTCTCTCCAAATATAGATGAACTTCAAAATAATTTCAAAGGAAAACAAAATAGAGTACATACTCTATAATTTCTTTGATGCCAAATTCTAGCAAATGGAAACCATAGTGACAGCAAATCAGTGTTTCTCTACTAGGAAAGAAAACAGCTGGGGGAAACAGGAGAGATTACAAAGGTGCATGAGGAAACTTTGGTGGGTGATCTTATGTTTATTACACTTTAGGGAATGATGATTTTTTTCTCTGTGCCAAAATTGACCAAATGGAACACAGTGTACATGTGCAGATTTCCTCACATGTCTCCTATACCTCAGAATCAAAGGTTAACAATGAACAAAGAAAACAATCTATAAATTTATTGGCTGGCTTTAGCCTATAGAATTTGGCATTATACATAAATATACACGTTTTGGCCAAATTTAAGATGATATAGAAGTATTATGTATATATATGGACTTTTGTTAATTATATAAATCTGAGTGATAGAGATATGTGTGACATTTATCTAATGTTGCTTTTGATCTACATGAATCCAAAGGTATGTTTGTAAATGAACTGTAATACAGCTTGGCAAGAATTCTTACATTTGCTTTTTCAGTTCTTTTTAGATAATGATTGAAAAGGCCAGAAATATATTTTTCCTTATTTCAGAGTATAGAAGTGCAGGGTTTTTAGGAGGAGCCTTCTTGTTCAGGGAAGTAACTTTTGCTGTTGGAGCATTATACAGACAGACAATGGGCTCTTGGTTTTATTTTCATGGCATGCCTTATCTAACTAATTCTCCTATGAAAAACACACGCATACATCATTTAGACTTGAGATATCAGTCAAGGCTTGGCCTGTGTTTTTCATTTTAATCCATCTCTTTTGTACTATAAAGTTTAGTTTGGTCAATCAGAATTAAAATCCAAATAGTCATTTCTATAGAAACCTGAGCTGGAGTATTAGATCTCAGTTATATCAACTTTAGAAAGTAGACACCATAATAGGAAAAGGGCATGAGTATCATTATGGAAAATCCATACAATTAATTTCAGTTCACTTAAAGGTATAACACTATATCTGAGATGGTATGAGGAATTGGGCTTTGTTGGCAAACCTATTTTATGGGAATAGATTTACCATGAATTTCTTTGCTTAGGTAAGAGAATGAAAGTCAATGCAATGAACCAGAAATGCTGAAGTGGGGTTTAGCCACTGTTTAGAGTTGTCTGTTGTGATATCATCAGTATATTGTGTTCAGCATAACCATAGTGAGCTACTGTTACTGTCAACTAGTAGAGTGTGTGCTAATATTTAGTTCCTATTATCTCATCCCTTCCCCCTTCTTTTTAGAGCTTGTTTGAAGGAACCAGTGTTGTTTTCTTGACTTCTGACCTCTTCTGTATGGTTATAGTATGCTGGAAAGCCCATTATTATTTTTAGATTTCAAGAAATGTAGATGTGAACATTAGCTCTACCATTTGCTAGCAGGCAAACTTGTAAAGTTACCTAATCCTCTCTGGGTATTGAATTCCTCTTATTTCTCAATACCTTTATTATCTGTTGTTGTGGGCCTTAATTGAATTAATATTAAAAGTTATAAAGCCTATAGCTCTGTGCCTCAGAAATAGTAGCCATTTCATAAAAGTTAGCTCCTTCTCCTCTCCACAACCCACACATCTTCAAACATAGTTACACCCTCAGGTGTCAGAGCAACTGCTTCCAAATCTGCTCAGAGTATTTTGGATTAAAATTGCCTAATGCTTTCTGATACATTCCAGCACCCACACTGGTTATTATAGCATGAATCATTCCATGGGTATAGTTTATCTACAGTATCATTGGAACACTCTAAGGGTTTACCTTTAGTGTGCTTTTATCTAATCTCTTGACCCTAACCACATGTGTGTATGCTTGTGTGCACATGTACTCATGTACAAACACACATACACACCCAGCAGTACTCGTGAGAACTCTAAAATAATACTGTCCCTAAATTTGCTTATTAGTTTTCTCATATTGTACTTACCAAGGAGAATAACTAAAATATTTCCCAGGATAATTAATTAAGAGTTTAGGAGACAAAATAGTGTTGTTTTATATTATCTAATAAATATAAACCTATATTTTTGGATGGCTTTGTACAGAGTAATGAGTCCTTTACCATGGGCAGACAGCTTCCTATTAAAATCTTTGTGTGGGCAGCCTGGTAGTAGGCTGAATAATGGCTCCCAGAGGTACCAGGACCTATTTTCTAGAAACTGAATGGCATCTTATATGGCAAAAGAGGCCTTGCAGATGTGGTTTAAATGAAAGATTTTGAGATAGAGATAATTCTGGATTATATGAGTGAGCCCTAAATGTAATTACAACTGTTTTTATGAAAGGGAGACAGAGGGAAACTAGACATATTGAAAACAGTCTGCGATGTGGTGCTAGATGATGCTACATGGCTAGTTTTGAACACAGGGGACGGAACCATTAACCAGAGACACAAGGAATACTGGTAGCTGCTAGAAGCCAGAAGAGACAATGAACATGTTTTCCACTAGAGCCTTTATGGGAAGCAACTCTGCTGACACTTGACTTTAGCCTGGTAAAACTAATTTTGGGTTTCTGGCTTCCAGAACTGAAAGTGAGTAAAACTGTGTTGTTTTAGTCCATCAAGTTTATGATCATTATTTAACCACAAAGTATCTAATGGTACATGCTGAGAATAAGCCCTTCACGTGAAGTTGAATAAGAACAACATGTTTAGTCATTTCCCCTTTGTGCTGTATTCATGACATCCGGTCATTAAAAAGAGCCCTCCTTGGTGATACGTTCTGAACTTTCAATCCCTTGTCATCATCTTTATTACAAAACCATCTAGATATCAAGGCTGCTATTGTTGGATTTCAGAGTTTTCTTGTGAGTTCCACTCAGTTGAATCTGGCTTGCAGGTGTCATTTTTTGATGGAGACAGCTTGTCCAATTGTGACAGTTGCAAGGAACTGGCTGCTGACAGATTCAGATCCCCATGTTAACCTTGCATCACTTACAGAAATTTCCATAAGTGTCAGTCTTTCTCAGTGATAGCCCATTCTGCTATTGTTCCTCAGGTGGATGATTCACAGCTGTATATGGATTTTCTTTTGAAAGCTTTTACCCACACATATGCAGTATTTCTGAGTCAGTGTGATAAAGACATCTAAATAACAAATAACGACATTTTTTATGGTTATGAAAACTCTAAAGCAAGCAAGTGTGAGGGCTGTTAGATGGAGAGTCAAATGGCTACCAATGCCTACCGTATTGTCATATTATATTTTCCTGCTCCTGTAATTTTAGTTCCCTGCTGCCTTTTCTTCCTGTGCAATAATGTGTGCTCTGTAAGCTTCACCATTTTGCCACCCACAGTTCATCTTTTATTCTAGATTAAAAGCAAAGGAAATTTCCTTTCCATTTACCCAGAAACCAGGGTTTATTAAATATTTAATGTGTTAGAATTAGAGTACATTCTTTCTGGAGGGTTAAAAACTCTATTTATCTTCTATCTTAAATTTTATTGAATAGAAGACTTCTATTTTGTGTTACCTCTTATGACTTTTCCTTCTAAAATACTGAAGTGAATATTACTTTACCTTTTGGGTGACATTTGATTGACATTGCTAAAAATAGTCATTTGTTTTAATTCTTCATTCTTGGGAGATAATTTTATGACTTCTAGATGACATCACCTAAAATGAAGTCAGCTGAGGTTGCAGTAGGGATCCGTAGGTATATTGCTGTCAACCTCTGGGGCTGAATACACAAACAAGTCAGGTTTGTCTTTTGTAACTGATTTCATACCTCCATGACAAGTAGAAGTCAACAAGCCTGTTTGATAACACCCAAAAGTTGTTGAGGAGCTGCAGTCTTAGTCTTCTGCTTCATGCTCTCTCACAGGGCTGTAATGAAGGTGTCAGCAGGAGTTGAGCTCTCAGCTGTGGCGCAAATCGGGAAGGATCAATTCCCAAGTTCACATTCTTGTTGCTGGGGTTCAGTCCCATGTGGATTGTCAACTGACAGCCTCAGTGCCTTGCTGGCGGCTCCCCTTTCTTGACTCAGAGTCTCAGTGTGGAAGCGTCCCTGAGGGCCTCTTCAGGTGGCAGCCACAAAGGGAGGGAACCAGGTGGGAGTATGTGAGCAAAATGGAAATCTCAGTCTTATGTAATAGGACCATGAAAGTGATGTGCAGTTGTGAGTGCCATGGTCTATGGATTAGGAGCAAGTTACAGTTCCACCTACACTCAAGGGGAAGGGATTTCACAAGGGCATGAATATCAAGAGGTGGAGACAACTGAGGGTCATTATAGAGTCTGTTGGTCCTATGTTCATAACATAGAAGGAAATTATAAGAGATTATCAAGTACTCCCTTTTTAGCTTACTCAAGAGTAGCTGTAGATAAGAACTGATACTTTTTTTTTTAACTTTTATTTAATGAATATAAATTTCCCAAGTACAGAATATTGATTACAATGGCTTCCCCCCCATAACGTCCCTCCCACCCACAACCCTCCCCTTTCCCACTCCCTCTCCCCTTCCATTCACATCAAGATTCATTTTCATTTCTCTTTATATACAGAAGATCAGTTGAGCATACATTAAGTAAAGATTTCAACAGTTTGCTCCCACACAGAAACATAAAGTGAAAAATACTGTTTGAGTACTAGTTATAGCATTAGATCTCAATGTACAGCACACTAAGGACAAAGATCCTACATGAGGAGTAAGTGCACAGTGACTCCTGTTGTTGACTTAACAAATTGACACTCTTGTTTATGGCATCAGTAATCACCCTAGGCTCTTGTCATGAGTTGCCAAGACTATGGAAGCCTTTTGAGTTCACCGACTCTGATAATTTTTAGACAAGGCCATGGTCAAAGTGGAAGTTCTCTCCTCCCTTCAGAGAAAGGTACCTCCTTCTTTGATGACCCATTCTTTCCACTGGGATCTCACTCACGGAGATCTTTAATTTAGTTTTTTTTTTCCCCCAGAGTATCTTGGCTTTCCATGCCTGAAATACTCTCATGGGCATTTCAGCCGGATCCGCATGCCTTAAGGGCTGATTATGAGGCCAGAGTGCTGTTAGGACATTTGCCATTCTGTGGGTCTGCTGTGTATCTCACTTCCCATGTTGGATCATTCTCTCCCTTTTTGATTCTATCAGCTAGTATTTGCAGACACTATTCTTGTTTCTGTGATCCCTTTGGTTCTTAGTCCTATCATTACGATCAATTGTGAACAGAAATTGATCACTGGGACTAGTGAGATGGCATTGGTACATGCCACCTCGATGGGATTGAATTTGAATCCCCTGGTATGTTTCTAACTCTACTGTTTGAGGTAAGTCAGCTTGAGCATGTCCCGAATTGCACATCTCTTCCCTCTCTTATTCCCCCTCTTATATTTAACAGAGATCACTTTTCAGTTAAGTTTCAGCACTTAAGAAGACTTGTGTATTGATAAAGTTAGGTAAATTATGGGTCCAGTTACTGACTCTGGCTCCTAACTCCAGCACCTCACCAACACAGACCCTGGGAGGTGCTGGTGATGGCTCAAGTACCCGGGGGTTTCAGCTACCCTTGTGGGAGACCTAGATTGAGTTTCTGACTCCTGGATCTGGCCTTAGTCTAGCCCTGGCCATTGTGGACATCTGGGAAGTGAACCAGTGAGCAAGGGCTCTCAGTTTACCTATTAAGTTAAAAAATTTAAAAACTGTGGTAAATTATGAAAAGGAATAATACTAATAGTGTTAATATGCCTAACATGTCGAGGGGACTCAATGATAGAATAAATTTATACTATATTTGCAGATTTCTTTATACATAAATAGCTTTAAATTACATTTCATTTAATCCTCACAAGAGCTCTGTTAGGGAAGTAAGGGAAGAAGCATTCTCATGCTAGAAAAGTAGAAGATCATGGCAGCATAACAAGTAACTACTGTGGCTGGGATTCAAATTTGGTGGTTTTCTGTTGTAATTTTCCTTTTGGATTCTTTGGAGGTGTGATGAGGTTGCCATGAAGTTCAAAAGACCCAAGCCAGGTGGAGTTTCTCAAGCCCTTTCTGCCATAGCATAGTTATAGAATATTTTTTGTTATTTATTTTAGTCAAATTTTAACTGTTTAAAAACATATTTTTCTCACTGCATTTTTTTGTTAAATAACTATTAACTTAAAAAAGTTTTTGTTTTTTTATTTGGAAGGCAGAAAGTGGGGGGGATAAAGAAATTTATTTAAGATTCATTTGTTTGAGAGGTAGAGTTACAGACAGAAAGAGGAAGAGATAGAACTGAGAGAGGTCTTCTGTCCACTGGCTCACTACCCAGATGGTCTCAACAGCTGGAACCGGGGCTATCCAAAGCCAGGATCCATGAGCTTCTTCTGGGTCTCCCATTGTGGGTGCCAAGGCCCAAATGCGTGGGGCATCTTCTGTTGTTTTCCCACGCCATTAGCAGAGAGCTGGATTGGAAGAGGAGCAGCCTGGAAACAAACTGGCACCCACTTGGGATGCCAGTACCACAGGTGAAGGCTTAACTACTAGGCCACAGCGCTAGCCCCCAAAGAGAAATCTTTCATCTGCTAGTTTATTCCACATGCCTGTAACAGCCAGGGTTAGCTCAGGCCAAAGAGAGGAGCCATGAATTCCATCCAACCACTTAAGCCATAATCTGCTGCCTTCTAGGGTGTGGATTATCAGGAAGCTGTGTTGGAATTAGAATGGGACTCCATCCCAGGCACTTTGATATGAGATGTGGGCATCTGAAGTGGTGGCTTAACCTGTTACATCACAGCACCTACTCCCCCAAATTATAAATTTTAAAGGATTTTAGTTAAAATGTCATTCATTATTATTATTTATTGTTAAAAAGCAGCTCTCTGGCCATCTCCCTCTCCTCTTCCCATCACTTCTATCTCCTTTATGTGATTATCTGAGTATTTGTCTTTATGTCTGTAACTAGTTTTTTATACTCCTTCTGATTTTTTCAGTTTTAGGTATTATCTGTTAACATCCCAGCATGAAGATGAGATTTTCTTTGACCCTGTGGTCCTACAATAACAGTATACCACACAGGCATACTTGTGCGTACAATGTGTCCCATTACTATCTCTCCACTACATTACCTGCATAATTTGGGTTAGACTAATCTCTGTTTACATGTTTATTGACAAATATCACTTATATTACTAACCCATATACTAAACTCTTACTCCTTTTCTTGTAATTATAATTTTTTTGCTTCCCCAGAATTAATAATTGCCTTTTTAATTGTGACTAATTTTCTCTAGACATATAAACAATACATTTGCAAACTCATTTTTCTTAGCATGTTGAGACCAGTCAGGCATTCTATACATTTCATATCTCTGAAGAATCTCACTTGAGCTTTCCTGCTTGCTCAGATCTTGACCAGTCACCTTGTATTCCTTCCACATAGGTGTCAACCTTAGAACTCTCTCTCCCATTTCTGGGGACTCCTATAAACTTTCCTCTGTGTTGAATCTCTTCCTTTCTATATCCCTTATTTTCTTTTGTTGAGCACATCTCCCAGTGACTCCTGAAAATCTCTTTATTCCTTTTCCCACCTTTGTTTGATAGACTGGTATGGAAATTCTAGAGTTGCAAATTCCTTAGATAAATGTAAAGCAATTACCATATCGTTTTCTAGATACCATTGTCACTATAAGCTTCACCATGTGTGGGGAGCAACTCGGACTAGACTAAGTTACTGGAATTAAGACTTATTCTATGCATCTGCTCTCCCACAATATGGCGCTGAGAAGGGAGTAACAACTTCTACGCAGCTGCCTCTCGCCAACTTGAGTGATGACCTGCAGGAGCTGATCCTGCTCCTGATTGGAGGAGAGCAGCGTGCTCGGCATGTGGGTAGCAGAGTTGGGATTGGTGGAAGAGGACTATAAAAGAGGAGAGAGACAACATGCACCAGGAACACCTGAGGAACATCTGAGCAGCCCCCGAGAGAGCCGGCCGGCCGGCGGTGTACCGCTCCCCCGTGGAAGTGGGGAAAGTGGCAGGGGGGCCCGCCCTTCCACGGAGGTGGAGGGACAGTAGCCAACCCGGGAAGAACCAGCAGCAAACCCGGGGAGGGCCGAGCAGACAAAAGAACAGCGCAGGGTCCTGTGTCGTTCCTCCACGAAGAGGGGGAGCGACAACCATAGGTTATTTGGTCAAGCTGTTTAGTTGAGGAAGCCTGACATCAGTATCATTAGATTTTTGCCCCCTATTGAGCTAGACATATATCCTAGAAAATCCCTCTTTCAAACTCCTAATGGGAAATTTTTAGGGCTATTTAAGGAGAGAAGTCTCAGGGATGTCAGCATCCAGTACACCTCTATTTTCTTAATTACCCTAAATTCTGTATGTTACCATACCATAAACTGTGGGGTTCAGAAAATCATTTTATTCCCACCAGGGAATAAACCTGCATTGTTTTGCAAGATTGAGGGAAGGAGAATAATCAGGTTATGAAGAAGGGGGAAGGCATATAGGAGTCTGACTACTTTTAAAATATACTTTGAATAGTCTTTATTTTTATTCACCTCTACTTCCAGATATTATTATGTATAAAGAAATTTGTGAGTCTTCTATAATATCATGGGTTGACTTCTGACCTTTGCCATGGCCTACTTTGGATTGAGTTCTCAAGCCTGCTTAGTCATTCTTCATGTATCTGCAGCTTCCACAGTTTTGTTACTGTAGTTTTTTTTTTCTTGTTTTGCTTATCTTTATGTATTTATGCCTTTGCAAATACATTTCCATCATTGTAATGGGATTTTTAGAGGAAGGGAAGAGAAGATGTATATGTCTGTTCAATGTGCTACATATTTTTTTGCCTAACAAGTTCTGGGAAGCTTCCTCTAATTTTCTAATTTGAAGGAATATCAGAGATGCATCACCCTTCTAGAAATTTAGCTGGAGAACTACTAGAGAGCTGCTCAGCTCACAGTTTCCTGGCCTGACTTGAGGCTGACGGCATTAATCTAGAGAACTTCATTTCTGGATAAGAGGAGGCAAAACTGAAATCTAATTTAGCTCTATTTTTTGAAACTGGCAGTTTCCTATAGAAAATATGTGTATGTGTGAAGGGAATCGAGGGAAGTCGACCTGTTGGGTAAGTTAGTTTCCCCTGGGCACACTCATCTCAATCTATTTTTTTAAAGCAGGATACTAGTTCCACTTGATCATTCCAGTCATCTTTCTTCATTGCATTGTCAGAAACTATGCAGAAGGGGGGGAAAATAACCCTCCATCTGCCTATGGAGAGAGGAAGCCAAATTGTCCCTCCCAGAAGCCCACAGAGGACTTCCTTACTGCTTTATGCATTCCCAGCCTCCAACCCACCTGTCAAGAGAATTGGGCTGATTATATTCATACTTTCTGTTCTTATTTACACATCTATTTTGGTGTTATTTAACTTCTATTTAGGAACAAGTTATAAACTTTGGGCCTACAGTGAAGTCATGCTTGAAATTAACTTCCTTAAAGGCCTGAATCCTGTTTCTGGTTTTAGAAATTGTTCTTGATACACTGTCCTTTGTAATGTAAATGTTGATATAAAAATGCCAGATATAATGGCTGTTATTCAGGAACTAATTACATAAATATTAGATCCATGATACCTTATGCCCAAAAGTAAATTTAAAATATTCCCATTTTAGATTTCTTATTTATCAGGCTTTCATGGTATACTTACATTATGTCAGACTTTGTGTTAGGTACCCCAGTAACAGAGCTGCTGCCCTGATGAACTTTATGGGATAGACAGGACTATGAGAGAAATACAGAAAAATATTCTAGGAATAGAGGATAAAACCAGGATTGACTAAATCTCCAACAAGAGAAGAATAGGGGTCAGGATGACTTCACAAAAGTGAAGAGTGAGCTAAATTTAAATGAAGAGTAGGATTATGAGGGAGTGTTGGCAATAGCAAATTGAAGACATGAAGCACGAAACAGGATAGGTTATAGGAATACAGATGCCTAAAGAAGCAAGATTGTCATAACACTAGGTTGATACTAGTCAGTGTACAGAAATGTTTTGAGTAAAGCAGTGGAAACCAATTGGTTAATCAATTTTTTTCAAAGGATTATCATACTCTGAACACATTGGAGATTGGGTCACATTCACTATTGCAGTCAGTAGTAATCTCATGTGTCTCAATGTATCTGCTAACTTTCCTTAGTAACATACCACCCTGAACCTTGTGGCTTAAAGCAACAGTCATTTTAAAGCTCATTATCTGTATTTGTCCATGTAGGCTGGGATCAGATGAGTAGCTGTTGTGTGGGCGGGCTACTTGATCTTGACAGAGCTCATTCATGGGACTCCCTGATTGTTGATGGCCACATGTGAGTACCTGGGATGCCCAACATCGCTCTCATGTGGTCTGGTGCACTCTTTAGGAATAACTGGGGTGGTTTATATAGCAGTCTTGGCCCTAAGAGAGTGATGGCATGTGAAAGCTTTCAAGAGGACTGTCTTTGAAAGCAACACTAACTGCTTTCGCCATGGCTTTTGACCTAAATGTCACAAAACTAACCTATATTTAAGTGGTGGAGAAATAGACTCCGTGTCTTGATGGCAGTACCTCCAAAGTACTGTGGCCACTTTTACAATATACCACAGCCCAATTAGTATACATCTATGGCTTTGTCTGTATGCTCATGGGAACTTCTCACTACTTTTCTTCTTATTCCCTTGTAAACATAAATGTCAACTTTTTTTTTTTTTTTTTTTTTTTTTGAAGTGCAGAGTTACAGAGAGGGAGAGTGGGATGGATGGGGGGCGGGGAGGGAGGTAGGTGTTGTTTCATCTGCTGGTGCACTCCCCCAATAGCCAGGAGCTTCATCTGGGTCTCCCACATGGGTGCAGACGTCCAGGGACTTCGGCCATCCTCTGCTGCTTTCCCAGCTTCTTAAGTAGGGAGCTGGATCAGAAGTAGAGCAACTGTGATAGGAACTGGTGCCCATATGGGATGCTGGCATTGAAGGTGATGGCTTAACCCGTTACACCAAAATGCCAAACCTGAATGTCATCTTTTTTATTTGACTTAGGAGGACCAACACCCCAGTTTGTTCTAGACTGTCCAGGTTTCAGCACTGAACACCCTCTGTCCCAGGAAACCCCTTAATCCCAGACAAACCAGGACATTCAGTTACCTTTTGCCTTGACAATAATGGAATAATTCAGGTTGGCCTAATTCAAATCAGGCCATTCAGAATTATTCTCAGGAATTTCAAAACTGGAATAGACTGAGTCAGTGTTGTTAATTACTGAAAAATATTTGAAAGGTAAAATTGAGAATTTGGATGATTATTTTTTTTATCTTGTAGGGATAGAAAATGTGTAATAGAGAATAACTATAAACTGTAGAACAAGCAGCAGATATCTGTTGTCAGTTCATTTATATTGAGCCTCATCTACATCCTATTGTTGAAACTTTCTCTGGATTCTAAGAATTAATTCTAGTCAATGGTTAAGCTTGGGTTCAATTTCTATCACTCACACCACTAGTTCTGTAACTTGCAACCCCAGAATGTTTCAGTTGATATCAGGAAGTAGTGGCTGTCTATGGCCATACCACCCTGAACATGCTGGAGCTCATCTGATTCAGGAAGTAAACGTGTTTGGGCCTGGTGTACTTAGATTGGAGAAAGCAGTGGCATATCCCAGGTTGAGAAACAGTTCATGAAATGTGGTAATAGAGTTAAGCTATAGCATGTTGTTTCTTGAAACTGAAAGAGGTACCAACCAAAGTCCTGCTTTTTAGGAGATATTTGGAATTGTGCAGTTTGTAGGTATCTTGCATTCCTCACAAGCTTTTGCAAATGAGAGATAAGTACCAGTTAAGCAGTTTGGGAATGGGAGGCTCTATAGTCATTAGGCAAAGTTTTCTGCTTCAAGGTAATGATCCAAGACTCTCCTGGGCAATCACATGTTTTACTGAATCACAAAAGATAAAATCTGCATGCTCTGAAGTTAGTTTGTAATTAGGAACTGTAGACCCTGGCTATTAGAATGGGAATATGATGGAAATCTCACACATATTAGGGATTTTGGTGCCTGTATGTACATTCTGAGCGCTTTTGCTGAGCCACCCATGACTCATGAAGGGATGCTTGTATCCCTCTAGGAAGAGAGAGAGCACATTATAAAAATCATAGCACTAAAAAGCAATGTTAAAATATTTTTATATTTAAAATGTTATCTTCTGGACCAACTTTAGCAAATTCACAAATACACTAAAAAGATAAACATGAGTTCTTTAGTCAGAAAGTTTCCCCCTGAGCTCAAAATAGTCCTATTACATCAATTTCTTATCTTCCAAAGGGGAAAAAAAAAAAAAAAAAAAAAAAAAAAAAAGGCTTGGAAAGAGGGAAACTTACTTTCATTTTAAAGCAGCTGTGTTTATAATCCATATTTAAAAGGTGCTTTCAGGGTTAGAATAATCATATGCATGGAAATGCAAACAGCTTATTTTAAATATGCTTGAAGGTGAAGATTTCACTACATTAAATCTTCAGGTTACATTTATCAGTACCAGCACCTGTTTGTTGAAATTAAAATGGAGTAACTTTGTCAAAATCCTTTCATTTTACGGTCTTATGTTTCAGCTACTTGCCTTGATGAATATATACCCTCTCCTTCTAAGTATAAAATCCTTGTTTTTGCATCTTTTAGCAAGTAAAAGGATTTGACCAAAAATTATAGAATATTTAAAACTGCAACTCAAGAAGATTTTGTCCTTCAATGTTAATCACAGATAGTATTTTCATTCTTTCAACAGTTATTATGCAACTACTGTTCACTCAGTGCATTGTTATCATCATCAGCTATTTCTTAAAGGCTTTTCAGTGGCTGGACTTTGAGGATAAAAAGGCATTTGTATAGAATTTTTACTTTCCAGGATTTGGAAGTTTAAGAAAGATAATACTGCAGAGACAGAGATGAGCAAAGCTTGGGTGAGCCTGTGAATTAAATAAACAATTAAGATATGTATCAAAGGAATCACTGCTCTTTGAAAGGTAGATTCATGGATGATAGATGGTGGAATTTTAGAAAGGAAAAAAGAAAAGAAAATAGATACCTCTTTTCTGTTAGAAGAATTTGTGGAAGGTATATAATTTGAGGAAAGTACATGGTGAAGTGGGTGGGGGCATTGATAAATATTCAAGTATAGGATGAAGCTTAGGGAAATCACCAGCACACTATCTATGTTGTGGAAATATTTTGAATGAATGGACAAGTAAATGAATGCATTAACTTTGAAAGATAAATTCTGCTTGAGGTAATACAAAGGAACTTCAAAAAGTTCAAGAAAATTTGAATTAGAAGTTTATTTTGGTACAAAAATCTTGAAATTAATATGTAAATTTTTTCATAATACATATTTTTCATGGAATTTTTGAAGGCTCCTTGAAAGAACAAAAAGAGGCTGTAGACAAAAAAATATAAAAAAGCTATAAAAAATAGTCTAGTGTAGTCTGATAAAGAAAAAAAGCCCTTCTGGTTAGAGCGTGTCTATCTGGAAATCTATCAAATAATGGAAAATTATCATAAGGTCCTAAAAAGAGAAATCATCATTTATTTTATTCTGGAAAGAAAGATAGTCAACTGAAACATTATGAATGAGTAAGCATTAAGCATGTGAAAGAAGGAAAAGAAATTTTCCAAGAAAAGAATAGCATATCTCACCTACAGGTGAGACAGGTTCACAAAGTAGGTTTTAAAAATATAACAGGGAAATTTATTGCTTGCTTCTAGAACCTTGTGGATAGACCTGAAACTTTTTTATTTTAAATCATGAGTTCATATAATATATTTAATTCTAATCCTATGTTAGGAGGGTCTCTCCATTCTTCAACCCATTTTTATATTTCTTTTTTTTTCATAGTGAGAATCCCAGTTCCCACATCATCAGTATACCTGCTCATTTATTCAATTCCAGACTATACCCATATGCTCATGCACATACACATTTGCATACATATAAATTGACATGCCAATTCTATCAACAGTAGCAACTTTATAAAGTAAATTTCAATATTAATTTGGAAATATTTTTGTCCTTAGAATATTTCCATTAAGGGTGGAAGCGGTATGGTGTTTAAAAGGTATTCAGATAACTTGGTTTTATTTTCTTCTATGTAGTTATATTGTCTATTAAACACATAATCAGACTCATAAGTTTTTTTTTAAACTTTTATTTAATGAATATAAATTTCCAAAGTACAGCTTATGGATTACAATGTCTTCCCCCCCCCACATAACTTCCCTCCCACCCACAACCTTCCCCTTTTCCACTCCCTCTCCCCTTCCATTCACATCAAGATTCATTTTCAATTCTCTTTATATACAGAAGATCAGTTTAGCATATATTAAGTAAGATTTCAACAGTTTGCACCCACATAGAAACACAAAGTGAAAAATACTGTTTGAGTACTAGTTATAGCATTAAATCACAATGTACAGCACATTAAGGACAGAGATCCTACATGAAGAGTAAGTACACAGTGACTCCTGTTGTTGACTTAACAAATTGACACTCTTGTTTATGGCATCAGTAATCACCCTAGGCTCTAGTCATGAGTTTCCAAGGCTATGGAAGCCTTTTGAGTTCACCGACTCTGATCATATTTAGACAAGGCCATGGTCAAAGTGGAAGTTCTGTCCTCCCTTCAGAGAAAGGTACCTCCTTCTTTGATGACCTGTTCTTTCCACTGGGATCTCACATGTGGAGATCTTTCATTTAGGTTTGGTTGTTGTTGTTGTTTTTTTTTTTTTGCCAGAGTGTCTTGGCTTTCCATGCCTTTAATACTCTCATGGGCTTTTCAGCCAGATCCGAATGCCTTAAGAGCTGATTCTGAGGCCAGAGTGCTGTTTAGGACATCTGCCATTCTATGAGTCTACTGTGTATCTTGCTTCCCATGTTGGATCGTTCTCTCCCTTTTTTATTCTATCGGTTAGTATTTGCAGACACTAGTCTTGTTTATGTGATTCCTTTGACTCTTAGTCCTATCATTATGATCTTTTGTGAACTGAAATTGATCACTTGGACTAGTGAGATGGCATTGGTACATGCCACCTTGATGGGATTGAATTGGAATCCCCTGGTATGTTTCTAACTCTACTATTTGGGGCAAGTCGGCTTGAGCATATCCCAAATTATTTTTGTTTTTAATAACTTTTAGGGATTTTTTTACCTGATTGTTTTTATTTAATTTTGTTTTTTTGCTATGTAAGACATTGATGTGGCCTAGTCAAAACTATATAAACAAGTATATTCAGAGAAATCTGACCTCTTCTCTATATCTTTTTTTAAAATATTTATTTATTTATTTGAAAGTCAGAGTTACACAGAGAGAGGAGAGGCAGAGAGACAGAGAGAGAGGTCTTCCATCAAATGGTTCACTCCCCAATACCGCAATGGCGGAAGCTGCACTGATCCAAAGCCAGGAGCTGAGAGCTTCTTCTGGGAGCTTCTTCTGGGTCTCTCATGCGGGTGCAGGGGCCCAAAGACTGGGCCATCTTCTACTGCTTTCCCAGGCCAGAGCAGAGAGCTGGATTGGAAGTGGAGCAGCCTAGTCTCAAACTGGCGCCCATATGGGATGCCGGCGCTTCAGGCCAGGGTGTCAACCCACTGTGCCACAGCACCAGCCCCTCTTTTCTGTATCTTATGCTCCTTCTACCCATCCCTTGTAGGTAACCTGTTTAAAATTTGTTTTGGTTTATGCTTCCTATATTTCTTTCTTCCCTGTTTGTTAATAAAAAGCTTACTGTTTACATGTATTTTTGCTTGCACATTTTTAAAAAACAAATAGGACTAATTTTTAGAAAAACTAAGTTCACAAAAAAGTCTGCAAAGTACAGAGATCCCCAAATATCTTGTCTCCCACATTTTTTTATTATTAGCTTCTAATTTTAGAAACAAAAAAGGAAAGAAAACCACCTTGTTGTGATATATTTGCTAAAATTAGTCAACTAATAGTGATAAATTATTAGTCAAAGTCCATAGTTCACATATTTCATTACGTATTATTTTATAGCTCTTGACAAAACTGTTATACCATATAGAAATCCATGTAGTTTCACTGCTATAAATATCCTTACTGTTCTAAATATCCTTGGCACTATACTTATTCATCCTTCTTTTCCTCTCTTAGAACCCTTAGCAGCCACTAATTTTTTTACTGTCTCCAGTTTTGCCTTTTCCAGAATGTCATTGCACAAATACAACCTTTTCATAATGCCTTTTTTTAAATTTAGTCATATGTGTTTAAGTTTCCTTCATATCATTTTGTGGTTGGTAGTTTATTTCATTTCAGCACTGGATAATTTTCCATTGCATGAATATCTCATAGTTTCTTTATCCATTGCATCAATTGAAGGACATTTTGGTTCCTTTCAAATTTGGGCAATATGTAAATTAAACCAGTTAACATTCGTGGACATTTTGGGCTGGATTTGTTTCCAACTCATTGAATTAAATGCCACTGAGTATGATTATATGGTAAGACTGTGTTTACAGTTTTATGAGAATTTTGTAGCTGTCTTCTAAATTAGCTATACCTGTTGCATTCTCGTAGCTATGAATGAGTTCCTGCCATTCTACATCCTCACAAGCATTTGATGTTGTCATTATTTTGAATTTTAGCCATTGTAATTTTTGTAGAGTGGTATATCATTATCTTAATTTGCAATTCTCTAGTATCTGTTAGAATATCTTCAAATGATTGTTTTCTTTCTATATATATTCATTCTTTGGTGAAGTGTCGGTTTGTATTTTTTGCCCTTAAAAATTAGTTTGTATTCTTATTTTTCTCTTTTAAGAGTTGTTTGTATATTTAGAACATGTTATCAGGTATGTGTTTTTCAAAGATCTCCTGCCCTTGATTTGTCTGTTATTCCACTAAGACTGTATTTCATGGGCAGAACTTTTACATTTAGTTATAATTAAGCCAAACTTATTTTTTTCTTTTTTTAAATTTTATTTAAGTTACACAAGTTTTGTTTATTTCATATACATAGATTTAGGGACATAGTGATACTTCCCACCCTACCCTCTCTCCCACCCACACTCCAACACTACTTTCTCCTCCTTCCCCTTTTCCCACTCTTAATTTTTTTAAAGATTTATTTATTTATTTGAAAGTAAAAGTTAGGGAGAGAAGGAGAGACAGAGAGACAGAGAAAGAGAGAGAGAAAGTCTTCCATTCACTGATTCACTCCTCAATTGGCCACAACAGCCAGAGCAGTGCCGATCCAAAGCCAGGAGCCAGGAGCTTCTTCTGGGTCTCCCACATGGGTGCAGAGGTCAAAGATTTGGGCCACCTTCTTTCACTTTCCCAGCAGAGAGTCAGATCAGAAGTGGAACACGCAGGACTTGAACCAGCATCCATATGGGATGCCAGCACCACAGGCAGTGGCCTTATCCACTATGCCATAGTGCTGGCCCCCCAACTCTTAATTTTATGAAGATCAGTTTTCAGTTTACTTAATGATCCTAAGGTTAATCCTACACTAAGTGAAGAGTTCAACAAATATAATGAAGGAAAAAGCCTTGTTATTCAACAGAAGAGACAAAGGTTGTAAACAGTCATCAAATCTCAAAAATGTCCATTTAACTTCAATACATTACATTTTAGGTACCCTATTAGTATTTCAGATCAGGGAAAACATATGGTATCTGTGTTTTTGGTACTGGCTTATTTCACTAAGTATAATGGTTTGCAGTTGTATCCATTTTGTTGCAAATGACAAGATTTCATTTTTTTAAGTTGAATAGTACTCCATAGTGTGTGTGTGTGTGTGTGTGTATATATATATATATATATATGCCATAATTTATTTATCCAGTCAACAGCTGATGGACATCTGGGCTCATTCTATATGTTATCTATTTTGAGTTGTATTACAGTGAATATGGGATACAGATAACACTTTAAGATGCTGATTTGTTTTGATTTGGGTGAATTCCCAGGAGTGGGATGGGTCCTATGGTAGGTCCATACTCAGCTTTCTGAGGTATCTTCATACTGTCTTCAACAGTAGCTGCACAGTTTACATTCCCACCAACAATTTATTAGGGTTCCTTTCTCTCCACATCCTCACCAGCATTTGTTTGTTGATTTCTGTATGAGAGCCATTCTAACGTGGATCTGGTGAAGCCTCATTGTGGTTTTGAGTTGCATTTCCCTGATGGCTACTGATCCTGAGCACTTTTTCTTGTGTCTGTTGGCCATTTGAATTTCCTTTCTAGAAAAATGCCCCTTCAAAACCTTTGCCCATTTCTTAACTGGGTTATTTGTTTTGTTATTGTTGAATCCCTTGAGCTCTTCATAGACTCTGGATATTAATCCTTTATCAGTTGCATAGTTTGTGAGTATTTTCTCCCATTCTGTTGAGTGTTTCTTTCATAGTGTAGAAGCTTTTCAGCTTGGTGTAATCGCATTTGTCAATTTCGGTTTTGATTGCCTGTGCTGCTGAGGTTTTTTTCCAAGAAGTTTTTACAGTCTCCCCAGTGTTCTCTGTTTCTTTTATAGATCATGTTTTTGAACTTCTATCTGAACCAAACCTAATGTCAGTTAGTTTTTCTTCTGTTATCTTCTAGAAGTTTTTTAGCTTCACATTTTACATTTAGGCTTATCATGCATTTTGAATTAATTTGTGAAATGTATGATGTCTATATCTAAATTAATTTTTTGCATGCAACTGTCCTGTTGTTCCAGCACCATTTGTTGAAATATAATCCCTTTTCTATTGAATTGCTTGTTTGTCAAAGATCTCTTGATTGTATTTATGTTAATCTATTTCTGGGTTCTGTTCCACCAATCTATCTGTTCTTTTGCCAATAGCATACATTTTGCTTACTGTAGATTTATACTAGTTCTCAAAGTTGAATAAGCTTGATATGATGCTTTTGTTTTTCATTCAACAGTATATTATGGAACTGATTCTATATGAGCTCACAGAGATCTTTGTAATGAAATGTGAAAGTTTTCTAAGTGATTATTATCATGAGATGAACTACAAACCATATATTTCTTAAATTTTAAAATATTTGAAATGACTTTTAAATGTCATAGTTTATTAAGTCAAGTAAACCCTTTAAAAATTACTTGAATTCTCCATAGAGAATTACTGCATGCATAAAGTAATGATAGCAATGAGTTCTATGTGAAACTGTCAAAAGGAGAGAATCAATTGCCAATGCAGAATTTAATGACTATATCTCTACTATTTTTTACAGTACACATTACACTTTGAATATTAGTACTTCTCACAAAGGGAGAAACTAAAAATTATATTAGTGTTAAAAAACCTAGGAATTAGCAGAATTTTCAACCATATTCTTCTTCAAAGTTAAAAGCTTTCTGTGTTCTCACTTTGCGGTGTACTATAAGTACTTTTCCATTTGAATCAATGTTTTAAATATTTTCATTTGTAACAATCATAGTTTTATGTCATTCCTTGTTACCTAAAATGTTATGAGCATTTTATATGCTGTTATATGGTTTTGTTAAGTGTCATCAGTGATGGCTGCATAATATTTGAATTGAAAGAAATAACTCCTTTTCTAGAGAGGCAGGTATCATATGTTGAAAAGAATGCTGAATTTTTCAAAAGATTTATTTATTTATTTGAAAGAGTTTCACAGAGAGAGTTGAGACAGAGAGAGAGAGGTCCTCCCTCCGATGGTTCACTCCCCAGATGGCTGCAATGGCTGGAGCTGCGCCGATCCGAAGCCAGGAGCCAGGAGCTTCCTCCGGGTCTCCCACGCGGATGCAGGGGCCCAAGGACTCCACCCTGTACTACTTTCCCAGGCCACAGCAGAGAGCTGGATAAGAAGAGAAGCAGCCAGATTAGAACCAGCGCTCATATGGGATGGCGGTGCTTCAGACCAGGGCGTTAACCCACTGTGCCATAGTGCCAGCCCCGGGAATGCTGAATTTTAAAATCAGACAGACTTTGACTAAATCCTGTCTTCTCATTTACTTATTGCATGTCATAAGTCAAGCTATGTAACCTTTCAGTGCCTAGTTTGCCTGATATGTGACAATAGCATAGCATTTTCATGGTGGCATTACAAAAATTCAATGTGATAGCTGCTTTGTGGATATTATTTGCTTTCCTTTTGTTTTTCTTTCTTTTTGATGGCTTTTATTTTGGTTGTTAAAGATAGAATTCATGTAGTAATAACATCTAATAATTCTTAAGTGCTTATTATATACAGGGCACTATATTATTATCTTATTAAACTGTGGTAATCTTAATGCAGATATTATTATCCTCATTTTACAGATGAAATAAAATGAGAGGTAGTTTAAGAAACTTTTTAAGCAAGTGTTGAGTCAAAATTAAAATACATACTTGTATGATATACATAGGTGTATTAGGCTACTTCAGAGACACAGCATCAATAGGACACACACAGATAGAGATATATCTAGAAAGAGATTTAATTTTGTAGTACATTTTTTAATATTTATTTATTTTGAAATTCAGAATTACAGACAGTGAGGGAGACAGAGAAAGAGAGATCTTTCATCCTACTAGTTTACTCCCCAGATGGCAGCAACGGCCAGCACTGGGCCAGGCCAAAGCCAGGAGCCAGTAGCTTCATCCAGGTCTCCCAAGGGGGTAGAAGGGTCCCACACACTTGAGCCGCCTTTGGCTGCTTTTACCAGGCCATTAACAGGGAGCTGTATGACAAACCTGCACCCATATATGGCGCTGGTGTTTCAGGCAGCGACTTTACCCACAGTACCACAATGTCAACCTCAAGGTTGGTTTGTTTATTTGCTTTAAATATTGTGTTTGTTTGAAAGGCAGGGAAATGAGGAGGGGGCAGAGAGAGAGAGATACCTTCTATTCACTGGTTCAGTCTACAAATAGCCCCACAGCCAGTTCCTGACCAGGCTGAAGTCAGGAATTTTAGAAACTCCATGTGCATCACCTACATGGATGACAGGGACCTGTGTACTTGGGCTGTCTTGTGCTGCCTTCTCTGGCACATTAACAGGAAGCTGGACTGGAAGTGGAGCAGCCAAGGCTCAGTCAGCACTCCCATTGAAATGCTGGCATCACAAGTGGTGGCTTAATGTCCTTTGCCACAACATTGGTGCCACAGAAGGAAATTTTTTTAAGATATTGGCTCATGTGATAATGGAGGCCGAGAAGTCCCGCGATCTGCCCTCTACAAACTGAGGACCCAGGAAGGACTTTGAAGTTCAGTGTTCTTAGAGCGAGAGAGCCGATGGTGTGCCCTTAAGTCTCAACTTAAAGACTTTGCAACCAGACCATCAAAGTCAAGGAAAGAGGCATGTCCCAGCTCAGGCAGTCAGCCAGAGGGAGGAGGGGAAGCACGAGGAGGAGGTGGGCAGAGCTTCCTTTCTTCTATGTTTTTGTTCTGTTTCAGGCCCTTTTTGTTCTGTTCAGACCCAGCTGAGTTATGTCCACCCACACAGGGGAGAGGAGTCTACTTACTCAAATGTTACTCTCTTCTGCAGACACACTCAGAAGTACATTCTGAAATAACGTTTTACCAGGTACCTGGGCATCTCATTATCCTGTCAAAGTTGGCAGATAAAATTAACTACCACAATAAGTTTTCCTTTTTTTTTTTTTGGTATGATTTTCTTATGAGGAATTTTCATAAGTGCATTAGTCAGGGTTCTCCAGAGAGGTACAACAAATAGGATGAATGTGTATGTGTGTGTATAATATGCATATTTATAATTTACATAAGAGAAAATAAGGTTTCTTTTAAGGACTGGGTTCATATGATTGTGGGGCTGGCATGTCTGAACTTTGCAGTGCAGGCCAGCCGGCTTGAAACTAAGGCAAGAATAAATGTTTCTGTGTGAGTCCATAGGTAGTTTTGGGGCAAAATTCTTATTCCTCCTTTTGTGGAATCTCTGTCATTTTTCTGAAGGCTTTCAAATGATTGGAGGAAGCACCTGTATTATAGAGATGCTTTGCCTTATTAGGAGTGCACTAATTTTTAATCACATCTTTTTTAAAAAATAAATATTTATTTGAGAGACGAGTTAACAGACAGAGAGAAATGTCTTCCATTCACTGGCTTACTCTCCAGATGGTTGCAAGGGCTGGAGTTGAGCCCATCTGAAGCCAGGATCCAGGAACAACTTCTGGTCTCCCACATGGGTGCAAGGGCCCAAACACCTGGGCCATCTTCCATTGCTTTCCCAGGTTACTAGCAGGGAGCTGGTTGGAAAGTAGAGCAGCTGGGACTTGAACTTGTGCCTATATGGGATGCAGGTGTCACAGGCAGAGGCTTAACCTACTATGCCACAGCACTGACCCCATAAAAACATCGTAAAAAATAAAAATACCTTCAAAGCAACATATAGACTGGTTGTTATTTTTTTTTGTTTAGATTTATTTATTTTAAAGGTGCAGAGAGAGAGAGAGAGAAAGAGCGTATCTTCTATCCACTAGTTCACTCCCCAAGTGACCACAATGGCTGGAGCTGAGGCAACCTGAAGCCAAGAACTAGGAGCTTTCTTTGTATCTCCCACGTGGGTGCAGGGGCCGAAGCATTTGGGTCATCTGCTGCCCTCCCAGGCACATTAGCAGGTAGCTGGATCAGAAGTGGAACAGCCATGACTTTAACCAGCATCCATTAGACTAGTTTTTAACAAAACATCTGGATACCATAGTCTAGCCAAGTTGACACATAACATCAGTATCACAGTAAGTGTATTTGTTTTACAAAGAATAAACTTTAGTGCCAGAACTAGTTCCAAATTTTAGCTTTCCAGAAAGTATTGTACTAGAGTACACTGCTTCAATTTTCATGTCATTCTTACCATAATCTGAAGAGCATATAATGTGTGCATTATGTATGTACACATATATTTATTAAAATACATAATATATACATATACTTATTAAAGTTTCGAAGCCATATTTTAAGGTAAAGTAGCACTTTGTTTTAATTTTTATTTATTTGATTGCTAACAACATTAGACGTTATTTAATATGCATGTTTAGGAACTACATTTCTTTTGTGAAATGTTTGCTTGTACTACTAATTAGTCATTGTGATATTAATGTTTCCCTTATTGAATGTGAGTTGTATGTAAAAGGGATATGGGAGATTTATGATATTTGATAGAACAGTTTTTGCTTTAGCTATTCAAGATCTCTTGCATATCCATATGAATTTCAGCATCATTTTTTCCAGATCTGAGAAGGTCTTTGGTATCTTCATTGGTATCACTTTGAATTTATAAATTGCTTTTGGGAGAATGGACATTTTGATGATATTGAGTCTTCCATGAGCATGGAAGCTTTTTCCATTTTTTGGTATCCTCTTCTATTTCTTGAAGATTTTTTAATTCTCATGGTGGAGATCTTTAACGTCCTTGGTTAAGTTTATTCCAGGGTATTTGATTGTTTTTGTAGCTATTGTGAATGGGGCTGATCTTAGCAGTTCTTTCTCAGCTGTGGTATTGCCTGTGTATACAAAGGCTGTTGATTTTTGTGCATTTTTTTATATCCTGCTACTTTGCCAAACTCTTCTATGAGTTCCAGTAGTCTCTTAGTAGAGTTCTTTGGATGCCCTAAATAAAGAATCATATCGTCTGCAAAGAGAGATAGTTTGACTTCTTCTTTCCCAATTTGTATTCCTTGAAGTTCTTTTTCTTGCCTGATGGCTCTCTCTTTTCTTTTCTTTTCTTTTCTTTTTTCTTTTCTTTTCTTTTTTCTTTTCTTTTCTTTTTTCTTTTCTTTTCTTTTTTCTTTTCTTTTCTCTCTTCTCTTCTTTTTTCTTTTCTTTTTTCTTTTCTTTTCTTTTCTTTTCTCTCCTCTTTTCTTTTCTCTCTTCTCTTTTCTCTCTTCTCTTTTCTCTCTTCTCTTCTCTTCTTTCTTTTCTTTCATTCAAAAGGGAAGTAATTCTGCACAGCTGAACGGAATTGGAAGTAGTTAGCAGGCGAATGATATACCCACAGGAGCCAGAGATCAGAATCTCTTTCCCAAGGACCACACAGGGAATCTGTCCTGTCCTCAGTGTGGGCTCAAATTCTCCTGCAGTCTCCCACTGGGTTGCCAAAGTTACCAAATTGGAGTGTCTCTGAAGAGTACTCATGTGAATTCTGTGACTTCTCTCACCCACCGTCTCTTTTCACAGTCTCAGTTCATTAGCTCCACACATTCACTAGGTCCTAATCTCTTGTTATTTCACCCCTCCCAGAGTCAGGTTTTTCTGCTTGGCTGAGGGTGGGTACAGCCCTCAGGTCTTGCTGCTTATGATGTATGTCCAAAATGGTGCCTGCTCTTTGTCTTGCTCGCCTTTGAGAGGTGAGCAGAGAGAGAGAAACTCGTGTCCATACCGGTCACTTTTTTTTTTCTCTCTCTCTTCTAGTTAGCCTGGTGAACTTTCCCCCACAGGGCTTCAAGCCTCCTTCCCTCTAGGCTCCTCCTTCTGCTTTCCCACCAGTGTCTCGGGATATTGAGGTTCTGCTCACCTCATGTTCCAGTGCTGGTGTGTAGATTCTGCTGCTTGTGTCCCGAGCCGTGGGCTCCCACTCCCTCCACGCAGGTCCACTGTGAATCACTAGTTCCGGAAGAGTTTCCTCTGCTGTTTCTTCCCCAATTCTTCCTTGAACCTGCAGTACTCCACTTTTATTAAACTATGTTTCCCGGACTATCAGTGTGCTCCCTTCCTATTCTGCCATCTTGCCGGAAATCCCCATTGAGCTTCTACAAATATTGCAGGTAGGCATGGGGTAATAAATAGGGAGTTAAACAAGCATAAGACATATTTTTGTTTTGTTTTATTTTCCAGGATAGGATAATGTAGTGGAGTGAAAGCTGCTAATGTAGTAATGGAGTGAAAGTTGGCTTTGAAAATTTTAAACTGGAAACTAAAACATCATGAAGGAGATGTTAACAAAAGCTGTAGTGTAGAAAAACTGAAGATGAGGAAGGGCTAGTTTTGTTAATTGGGGGAAGAAAATTTCTCCTGTTTTAGGCAGAGTGAAATTGAGATGATTTTAGATACACAAAGGTTTGATTGAGGGTTCAGAGTCATGGGTTATATATAGTACAACAGTACCCCTGAAATATTTTATGTTTTTTTCTAAGACATTAGCAATTTTTGCAACTTGATTTTTGTCTTTTGGTGCTCATCAAGAGGGAATAATTGCTCTAGGTATAACCTCCCCAGTGCACAAAATTAGAAAATGACCCCAGTAGAAATTGTTGTTTTCGTGTGGGCATTGGGTAACACAGGTCTGATCCCTGAGAGAAAAGAAAGAAATGAGATGAGTCTTCTACTTAGCCAGCTTCCTCTCCTGAGACATTTTATAGACTTCAGGTCAGGGGGACCCAAACAGGGGCCTCAACATAAGTCAGTGTCCTTGGTAGCAGACAGAGTGATAGAATTTGTAGTGTG
This sequence comes from Oryctolagus cuniculus, assembly GCF_964237555.1. Taxonomy (NCBI): domain Eukaryota; kingdom Metazoa; phylum Chordata; class Mammalia; order Lagomorpha; family Leporidae; genus Oryctolagus; species Oryctolagus cuniculus. The sequence goes on along the minus strand of NC_091442.1, from coordinate 102,635,838 downwards.
TTCAGGAGAGGCCTGAAGGTCTGCAGAAGGGTTCCTTTGACTTTGTTTTCATGCTGATCTGCACATTCGAGAGTCTAGACAAAAAGATCCACTGCACTGCAGTGTGCTCAGCAGTTCCAGCAGTGCACACTGAGAGGGGAATGTTTGCAAGTCCCACCAGCTAGGAGAGACCTCAACTGTACCGTATAGGATATTGGGCAATATCTTAGTCTGCCCCTACCATCAACACAAAACACCTGTGACTGTGTAATTTACAAACAACAGAAATTTATTTCTCATAGTTCTGGGGATTGAGAAGTCCAAGGATCAAGATGACAGTGGTGTCTGGTGAGGGCCTGGTCTCTGCTTCCAATATGGAACCGTGAATGCTGAGTCCTATGGAAGGGTTGACACTGTGTCCTCACATGGTGGAGGGGTGGGACAGAGCATCAGCACTAGTTAGTTCTTTCCAGGCCTTTTACAAGGCACTAATCCAGAAGGATGGAAACATCATGGTCTAATCATCTCCTACAGTTCCCACCTCTTAATACTGCTGGATTAAGTTTAAGCATGAATTTTGGAAGGGACAAATATTCAAGCCATAGCAGGACGAGTACTCAAAAAAGAGTCACCTGAACAATCAGGATAAAGTAGTCCTAGAAAAAAGATTATTCTAGAAACATACTAACACAGTTTACAAAAGGGCCTTCGAGTAATGAAACTGACTTTGAAGATAAAATTAACATACCAGTAAAAAAAAAGTGACAAAATCCAAAATCCAGCAGTTAGCAATAGAAGATGGTCACCAAAAAAATTATCTAGCATGTAAAGAAGCCATAACCTGGAGGTAAGAAAATCAATCAGTGGAAACAGTTGGAGAAATGACAGAGATGACAGATTTTTTAGCCAACTGCTTATAAAATGGTTATTCTAAATATAATGCTTCTTACAAATATGCTCAGACGTGTAAAGGGATGCATGACCATGATGGGAAAGAAATGCAAGTTAGAAAAGAAGAGTCAAGTGGGACTTCTACAACTAACAAATTGATAGCTAGATTTACAAGAACACTGAATGAGATTAATATCAGGGAGAACCAGGACAGAGACATTTTATGAACTTGAAAATACTTAACAATTGAAGTTAAAATGAAGCACAGAGAGAAAAAGATGGGATGGGGCACCAAAAAGGACCAGAGCAGTGGGACAACTCAAGGAACTCTATTATATGTAATTGACAATGTCCCTGGAGGCAGAGGGAGATAGAAAAACTAGTTAAGAAAATAATGCTTAAAATTTTTCAAAATCTGATGAAAACTATGAACCTGTAGATCCAAGAAGTTGAATAAATCACACAGTAAACTTAAAGCTACATTGAGGCATTTTACAAAAGATTTATTTCTTTGAAAGGCAGTGTTACAGAGAGAACACACACACACACACACACACACACACACACTAAGAGGATTCACTTCCACAAATGGCCAAGGCTGGACCAGGTCAAAGGCAGAAGCCAGGAGTTTCATTAGGGACTTCCACATGGGTGCGAGGCCAAATTAGCTGGGGCATCTTTGGTTGCTTTCCCAGGCACATTAACAGAGCTGGATCGGAAGTGGACCAGCTGGACTTGATGTGGTGCCCATATTGGATGGCAGTGTTGCTGTCAGTGGTTTAACCTGCTATGCCACAGTGCCTGCCTCAACACACAGAGGCATGTTGAAACAAAGTTACTCAAAACAAATGAGGGGAAAAAATCTTAAAGGCAGCCAGAGGGAAAAAAAAAAGACACATTACTTACAGGGCTACTAATATGAGAACTGAAGACTTGTCTGAGAACTGAAACTTTCGTTTCAAACCATGTGAGCTACAGATAATAAATAACATCCTTAAAGCACTGTGAAGTTTTATTTCCATTAAAATATGAATATATTTCAGAAATGAAGGCAAAGCAAGCACTTTTCAGACAAATCAGTATATGCTGACAACATACCTCTTCCATAGAAAAGGTTAAAGGAAGTTCTGGTAGAAGGCAAAAACTGTATCAAATGAAATGTTTGATCCACTAAAATATGAATTAGTCAGAATTTAAATATGTGAGTAAATATAGAGTACAATTATCTAATTTTTAAAAAAATCTCCTTAAAATATAATTGGGAGAGCAAGTGTTTAGTCTGGTGATCAGGACACCTGTGACCCACATCAGAATGCCTGGGTTCAACTCCAACTCCCTGCCAGTACAGACCAAGGAAGCAGCAACGATGGCTCGAGTAGTTGGGTTCCTGTCTCCTATGTGGGAAGCCTGGATGTGTTCCCAGTTCCTGGTTCTGATCCAGGTCCAGCTCTGGCTGTTGCCGACATTTGGGAGCAACTAGTGGATGGGAGACCTAACTCTTTGTCTCGCTCTCTATGTCTCTCTGCCTCTCAAACAATGGCTTTTTTAAATTGGCTGCTTACATGATGCCTGTTAGGGTTCCTATTAAATTTTTTATTCTGTTTCCTGCACTTGATTTTCTAGAACACCAAGTTGCTTTTCTTCAGTGACTTTTTTTCATTTTCTCAACTGAATTTTTAAGTTCAATTACTTTTAATTCCAGAGACTACTTTTTTATAGCCCTATTTAAGTCACCAAGATATCATGATATATCTTTCTTCATTACTAGTTCCCTTATCTTCTATTATTTTCACCTCTGCTCCTCTGGTTGATCATCTGAAACTCTCCCTTTTTAGCTGCTAAGTCACCTAAAATGGCTTGTTAATCCTTCAGTGTCTGTTCCTGTTATCGGTTAAGGGAACCTCAACACATATTCTATACAAGCTTACAGAATTTCTTGGAAAGTGATAGTTAAAAACCAGTAAATAATGAAAGATCAGAGTTAACCTCCAACCTATGTTTAGTGGAATTTAGGCTCAGACAAGGATCTCTCTCTAATTTTAGTATAAGCAGGAGTGATTTGTACTTTACCTAATACTGAAATCCCTCTTTAATGAAAAGAAACCGTTGGCCTCTCAGGACAGCTGTAGGACAAGTTTTCCCCCATTAGCTTAGAGCTATCCAGGAATCTGTGACTTTTATTTCAAGTTCTGTGGTAGAGGCAAGTCAAGACGAGACTCTGCTCCTGGCCAGTAAATGTCAAGCCAGAACAAGACACGTGAGCGCAAATGACTCTAAAAGTAGACTTTAGTTCAAGATTAAGTAGCCACTAGGGATGCAGGAAGAAGCAATGAAGAATATAGACACAGGCTGTCAGTGTCCTCATGTCTCCAACGTAGCTGAGGTTCTGTGGTATTTAGCTGTCTCTGGTAAGGTAGATCACAGAATAACTAATGGGGAACACGGCGAGGATCTCCCCTTTCTGAAACGTTGCCATCTTTTGCCAAGATAGACTTGTTTTAGTGGGTAACTTTTTTTTTTTTTTTTTGACAGACTGGACAGAGAGAGAGAGAGAAAGGTCTTCCTTTGCCGTTGGTTCACCCTTCAATGGCCGCCCCGGCCGTCGCACTGCGGCTGGTGCACAGTGCTGATCCGAAGCCAGGAGCCAGGTGCTTCTCCTGGTCTCCCATGGGGTGCAGGGCCCAAGGACTTGGGCCATCCTCCACTGCACTCCCGGGCCACAGCAGAGAGCTGGCCTGGAAGAGGGGTAACCGGGACAGAATCCAGCGCCCCAACCAGGACTAGAACCCGGTGTGCCGGCGCTGCAAGGCGGAGGATTAGCCTAGTGAGCCACGGCGCCAGCCTTAGTGGGTAACTTCTAACTGAACTTTTTGTCCCCCTGGTGAATCTATTTAAAAACTGGAGAATTTATTCAGAATCATATACGCAGCTGGAGGTTTGACTGGGGCACTTTGATCACTAGTGGGAGTTAACGGCAGTACAGCAGTGTTCCCAGCAGCAGACTTTATTTTACTTCAACGTCTTAGCAGTTTCAGAACAAATCTAATTATAAGATATTTTATGGACGGGATTTGGAAATTGTTTCCTACTGGTACAATTTTAAATACAGTAATCACATTTCTTTCCTCCCAAATTACCTATTATTTAGGCTGTATTATGTGCTACTTTCTTGAGCAGACTTAAGAATGAAAAAAAGAATCTGCGATGGGGAGCATCTGATGTGATTTTAAGTCTTTATCCCTGTCAGTTTTGTGATGGTACCTGGCTCTCCTGATCACACCTCAGTCAAGCAGGAACTAGAAGGAACTAAGGGTGGTGCCAGAAACTAGAAGTAATATATAGGCCACAAAATGTGAAGGGAGCATGTGTTTCTGGAGCAAGGTGTACTTAGGAAAAACTGAAGATTAATTTTTACTGACTTTAAATAACCTCTTAAATTATTTTTGAATAGGAGTTATTAATCTGAGTATATGCAATTGTGTTTGCCTTCATTTGACATGTAAGTCAGTACAAAGAAAGATACGCACCTCAGTCATTTCTGTGTTCTACTTTGTCTCTCAACATGCTCTCCTTCTCTCTAGACCTCCCACCCTTTTAAATAAGATTAATTTTTGTCTGTTTATGATTTAACATTTATGGAACAAATAGTATAAAGCTTTTTAGTAGCTATTGCCAAGAGTAAATACCACATTTTTCCTTTTATTTTCCACATTTTGCCTTCACAGTATAGCACTTTGAAATTGAGGCACATTTAGTAATCATGCTGTTTTACCACTTCTAGAAGCAAAAATCCTAAAAAGGAATAAAAACTAAGAGTACATTTCATATGCTCAAGCTAGAAAAGACCATTAATAGAATTTTCAACTTAACAATATTTGTTTTATATATTTAATATATGTTATGAAATTAATTCCTACCTTATTTAGCAAATAGAAATTATAAAGAGTAGAAAAATTGCAGTTATAATCTTGGCATTGCCTCTGTTTTCTGATAGTTTATTCTGATATATTACTCCAAGTGAACTATTCTTCCATTAAAAACATCTTATGGTGGACAATTTTGGAAACACAATATCCATCAAAAATAAAATGGAAATATACCTGTCATACAGAGATGCATCTTAATGTTATATCTTAGTATTTTTTCATACATAGGTGACTGTAACAGTCATGCCGTGCATCTTCTTTCTTCATTTTTAAACATGACAATTTTACCATGACAGTAAGTTTCCCTTTCAAAAATTTATTTACATAATATAGTTTGTAATGATAGTATGATTTATTTCCTGTTAAGCACTTAGATAGTTTATGAATTTATTTTACTATAATGGATATGAAGAGTCTTTGAAAAGGTCATGGAAGATGTGTATTATGAAAAAAAGCATAAATTTAAAAAAATTGCACCAAAATACATTTCTGTAAATTCCATTTTCTTTTCTTTTTTTTTCTCCAAAAAAACTTTTATTTACTAGGTACAAATTTCATAAGTGCAACTTTAGGGATATAGTGATTCTTCCCACCATACCCGCCCTCCCACCTCCACTCCCATCCCACCTCCTCCTTCCCCTCCCATTCCCAGTTTCATTCTGCATTAAGAAAAAAAAAATGTTCCTCAACAATCAAGACAAGGGCTGTTCAAGTCACTGCAAATCGAAGTGTCAATTTCATTTTTGCAAATATCCTTTTAGGTGCTCTCTTAGTTATCACCGATCAGGGAGAACATATGGGATGTAATTCCATTTTCAACATACTTTTAAAAGTAACCTTGTATCATGATATACTTTGAGAGAAAAAAATCTTGTTGTGTTTTTTTTTTAGGTTAGATTGGTAAAGTATAATAAATTCATTAAACTATATACAATCAGAATTATTTGTCTGATTATAGAAATATCCCAGATTGATTGTAGAAAGTTTGAATAATTCAGAAAAGAATAAAGAAAATATTCAAATTGCCTTAATTTAAACTTTTTCTTTTTAATTTATTTAAAAGGCAGATTTGCAGAGAGGCAGAGGCAGAGGCAGTTCTCTCTCTGCTGGTTCACTCCCCAGTTGGCTGCAGTAGCCGGAGCTGCTGTAACAAAACCTGTCAGTACACAGAATTTTAAAAACCCTAACAATAATAATTTAACTTCTCTGTGCTGGTGAACATAACTTCACCAAATATATTTAACATATGCATGCATACACTTACACACACACACACAAAGCAAACAAAGTCTTCTATGGAGTTATAATTTCTTGTTATATTATGTTGTAGTGTGCTAAAAATAATCCTTAAGTTTTTTAATAAGTTATAATATCTATATAATTTAAAATAATTCTTAAGCTGCTAATTTTTGTTGACTGAGGAATTTTGGACTAGTTATGACCCAGATGCCAGTTTTGTTTACATGTTTAACTTTTCCTACTCACTTTACTCTGGATTAGTATGAGCTTTGTGTATTTCCTGGGAGAAATGCAAATGATTTCTACCCTTGGAGAGGTTTTGAGGTTTATTTTTCTAATGTAGTAGGATATATTTCCTAATTTTTTCAAAAAATTGAAGATAATTTCTTACTGTGTAATTTCCTCCAGTCAATAATGTGAATCATGGAAGTCACCCAAAAGTATCAAATCATTAGTGTAAACCATCTGTCCCACATCTCTTAGCACGTGGCCCTTAACCTACCTTTGGCTATATTAATATTAACAGACTGTGTAAAATCCCCAATTTCTATTTTCATTTTGTTTATTCTTTCTCAGTTAGTGCCATTATGACCTCGATTTAATCCATTTTATGCTGACCTGACCAACTGAATATCTAATTTGTATTCACTTGCTTTTTAATATAAAATATTTCACTTGTAAGTTTTGTTCATTTATGATGATTTAATTAAATTTACTTCAATGGTATACTTTCTTTTTAAAAAAATGTTCTTTCATGTAACTGAACAACTACTTCCTCAGAAAATGGATGAAAATATAATATTATACATAAAAATGAGGAATGGCAAGGAATACAGTATACTGAAAATGATAAACTATTGCCATTTAAAAATGGATTTTTATCTTTTGAATGTGAAGCTGTTGAAAATCTTTCTTCGTGTTGTTTTCTGATCAAAAATATCTGCCAATATTTGTTTTTCTGTCCAATAAACACACGTGTGTGGGCATAAGAGTATGTGTACCTATATATACACATTTACATATACACTAGTGCTGAAGGCATTTCTATCTGACAGTTGTCTAAAGAGGAAATAGAGAAAGGGAGGGGACTAAAGTTGTTCAATGCGTAGATGCATTTGTGATGTGCCCAGAACTGTGCTAGTCATTTTTCAGGATACACAAATAACAGAAATGTTACTACAATTACAAAGATAGTGTACACTTACTATAACATCTAGCAAATAGTTTAAAACTACAGCTTGGGTTGTCCAGACCATCTATACCATATGAATTGAGAGAAGAGAAACAGTATCTGAATCCTTTGTATCAAACAACATAGAGGCTTTCTGGGTTTTGATCATAATAGAATTAGAACTAGAAAATTGTACCTTGATGAATATTATACTTGTCTTAAACTACCCATTTTCTACAATAGAGCCTTGATTTATTTTTTCTGTTCTCTCCTGACCCTGCCTTTCCTTACACCTCAATTGCCAAACATGGCCATACATTCATGCTGCCATGATCATGTAATCCCTTGCGTCATTCCCAACCCCCTTTCCTCTGTTGTCAGAATTCTTATCTTGCCAAGCACTAGTGCTCAAATGCATTTGCTGTCGGAATTCTGTCCTTCATACTGTCTGGTAGGAAATAATTGCTCCCTCTTTTTGTTCTCCAGACTTCTTGTTTCACTATCTCTATAATGCTGATCATTTTTGTCAGATTTTAATGTCTAGTCATGTCTATACATGGCTCTATTTTCTGAGTTGAGTTCGTGACAAGTTTATCTTTCCTTTCCCTCACCCTCAAGTTTTGAAGTTGATACATAATAATTGTATATAGTTATCGGTACAATGTGATTTTTAAATACATGTATGCCTTTAACTGAAGAATGAAATCATGGGAATTAACATACCATAACGTCAAATATTTATCATTACTTTGTTTTGAGAACAATCAGAAATTTGTTTGGTTTTGAAAGGTATGTACACTCATGGTTGCAAATGTAATAATTCAGTAATTATTGATAGATGAAATCATTTTCCTAGGACCATTCATTTAAAAATTATGAAGTTGACAAGAAACTGTGTCTGTAGAAAGAAATGAATAATTTTAAGTGATAAATGTGGAATTGACACGTGGTGAGTAGGAATATTAATGTATGTAAAGGATTTGCCCAAATGAAGGAAATTGAATGATTTAGCCAGCAAAATGTTAGTAGTGAAGAGAGCTCTAAATGGAAAGATATAAATAATACATATGATTTATTTAAAAAATTGTCAGAGTTCTTTAAGTAATAACAGAATTTGAAAATCTGCTTTTCTAAGCTACTAGATACTGGACAAAATATCTCAAACATACATTTTCACTCTGAGATAAAAGACAGGACTGTGATCCTTAATAGGAAAGAAAGAAAGGAAGCAAACCCTACGATTCCCCCAGCTTCCTGCCTAGATACAGTATCTTAAATATAGAACTAGAAAGAACAACAGAGACAGTCAAGTAGTCTCACTGAGCTGAAAACACAGGGATTGGAATAGTAGAAGGCTGAGAAGTCAGAATTAGCAGGCAGAAGAACACAAAGGAGGCAACTACATAGAGCAAGAGATCCAGAAAACTGTCTAAAGTTATCTTTGCCTCTTTCATTGCATATCAACCTAAACATGGATAGAATGGAATTCTGTAAAGACTTAAAAACCTCGAGAGAAAGAACTATGCTAGAGATACATAAGCAACACAATTCTTGGAGCTCCTTAGAGGCAAGAATCATTCCAAGTTACCACCTGCCTAAGGGAAGGATCTTGCAGAATACGTTAGGGCATTTGATAGACATCCCAGAAGAGTAACTTAAATTTTAGTGATGAGGTTAAAGTACTGTCATGTTAGAGAGTTACTCCAGACTGACCTAAAAGAAAAAAAGATCTTACAAGACAAACTTTAAATGTAGCAAGCTGATTTCCAAATAATTTTATTCCAGAACAATGTCTAGTGCTATTTAAAAGGAATGAGACTCAACTCAAACTCAAAAGTGTATTGTGGAGTAGACAATTTTAAAAATTGCTTAATATGAAAAAAGGAAAATAAAACTCATAAATATGTGGAAATTTGCAATAAAATAGATTTAGAAATTACAGTTATCAAATTTATCTATAATAAAACATTTGCTGTAAATACACTTGATATACTCTGGAGTTTAAAGGAAGAACTGATCAAGAGAAGTGTAGATATAAAAGGATGTAAATGAATATGTTAAGATGAAAAATATGATATCTGAAAAGAAAAAGTAGACTAAAAGTGATTGGAAGCTGAATTCATAGTTAAATCTTTCCCAAAAAAGAAACATCAGGCCTAGGTTGCTCAGTGCTAAAACCCTTTTAAAAAATAAAGAATGAAGCTGTTCCTAACTTACTATATGCAGTCAGCATTACTGTTATAATAGATATTTTACAAAAAGAGAACTAAGAATATCATTTGTGAACACAGTATCAAAAATCTTTTACAAAATGGTAACAGATGAGCTCTAGAAATACATTAAAAAGATTATTTATTATGACCAAATGGGATATATGACAGTAAGACCAGGGCATTTCAACAAATAAAATTCTGGTAAATCACCCTACAGTAAAATAAAGGAGGAAAACTAAATTATCATGTAAATAACTATATGAAAATCATCTATTCACGGTACCAACTTTCAGTAGATTGAGCATATGATAATTTGCTCAAAATTATAAAGGACCTCTACAAAAATGTTACAGCTAACATCATTCTTAATAATGTTGAAAGACTGAATGCTTTTCACTTAAGACTAGAAACAAGATAAGGATATTCATTCTTGCTTTGTCTATTCAACACTGCACTGGTAATTCTGGCAAGCTCAACAGACAAGGATAAGGAATGAAAAAATACAAATTTTAAATGAAGAAAACTGTTCATTTAGAGGTGATATAATTTATGTTGAAATCCTAGAATTATATAAAAACAGCAAATATAATTAAAATATTTGTTTAGCATATGCAAGGTCAATAAACAAAAATCAGTTGTATATTTTACATGAGGAACACCTGGAAAACTGGAGTTCAGTTTGAAATTTGGGTACAAATTTGAAGTGTGGGCACAAGCTTACTGTTTTAAGATAAATAAGATCTGAAGATCAAATATACAGTTTGATAGCTACAGTTAATAATAGATTGCATATTTTTAATTTACTAAGAGTAGATCTTAGATGTTTTCAGCCTACACACAAACAAATGGTAGCTATGTGAAGTCAACATGGTAATTGGCTTGATTGTGACAATCATTTCATTTTGTATGAAAAATTAAAATAACACATTGTATATCTTAAATATATAAATTTTTATTTGCTAGCTATACCCCAGTAAAACCAGGGAAAGCGAAGAAAATTGAAATTACTTTGATAATAACATTGAAAATATTTTCAAAAACTTGAAATAAACTTTGACCCCTACAAATGTAAAAAAATATGTCCAAGACCTGTAGGCTGAAGACCATAAAAACATAGTCAGTGGAAATTAAAGAAACCTAACACATGGAAGGATATATGGACCATGTTCATAAATTGGAAGACAATTTTGTTAAGTAGTTTATTCTGTCCAAATTATACTATGGATTCAGTACAATCCCAAACGAAATCTACTCTAGGAAGTTTTTCATGTAGTGATAGGATTATTCCAAAATGTGTATGCTAAGTCATGAAACTGAGCATAGCCAAAACAGTTTTGGAAAAGAACAATTCTAATTCTAGACTGAGTGTAAAGCTACAACAGTCAAACCAGTGGTATTGGCCAGAGGAGAGAATTTCAGATGAATAGAATAGAATAGAGAGTTCAGTAACAGACCCTCACCTGATGGCCCCACTGATTTTTAAAAACTGTGGGGCACTTCAATGGTGAATGGATAATCTTTCCAGCTCACGGGGCCAGAATAACTTTCAGCTCATATTTTTTAAAAATTGACCTGAAATCTTATCTCATGCTTTAAGGGAAAATTAATATGGATCCAAGATTAAAAGCAAAAGTACTGAATGTACAGAATAAAATATAGAAGAATATCTTTTCAACATTGGGGTGCACAAGATTTCTTAGATATTTATAAAGAAAAAGGATGCATGTCTTGAAAATAAAACATAAAAATATGCAACAGTAAGAAGTCAACAATAAGAAATCAACATTATTAAAAATGTACAAAGGGCTTGAATAGGAACATCACAGAGGAAGATATGTCAGTCACCTCCATGCATAGGAAAATACACTTAGTACACTAGTAATCACATAACGCAGATTTAAAGCACTTTGTGTTTACACACTGATTGGAATGGCTAAGATTAAGTGTTGCCAAAAATGTTGAGTTACTGGATGATGGGAATGTAAAATGTTATAAACAAACACTTTGGAAGACATTTTGTCTATTTCTTAAATATTTAAAGATATACTTACCATATGATCTAGAATTTTATGTATTTACCAAAGAGAAACAGAAACTTTATATCCACACCAGACTTTAATGTGAATATTCATGACAAATTTATTTGCAATGCCCCCAAACTTGAAACAACTCAAATGTCTATCAGTAAACAAATCTATAAACAAATTGTGACATATTCCTACAGTAGGATACTACTTTGCATGAAAAAGACAAAGTATTGGTACATAAAATAATTGGAATGAATATAAAAAACCTTAAGCTGTGCAAAAGAAGCCAGACATAGAGTGTATACTTTATGATTATATTTTATAAAGTTCTTAAAAAACATAGAGACAAAAAAGTTTCTTTTCCTAAAGTTGTACTTATGAAATGCATGAAGTTTGTATACCTTAAATAAAAAGTATACAAATAAAATATCAAACAAGATACCAAAAAAAAGTTTCTAGGGCTACAAGTAGGGAAATATTGATGGAGAAAAAGTACAAGGTAACTGGTGATAGAAGTGTCAGGCGGGCGCCGTGGCTCAATAGGCTAATCCTCTGCCTGTGGTGCCGGCACACTGGGTTCTAGTCCCGGTCAGGGCACTGGATTCTGTCCCGGTTGCCCCTCCTCAAGTTCAGCTCTCTGCTGTGGCCCAGGAAGGCAGTGGAGGATGGCCCCAAGTGCTTGGGCCCTGCACCCCATGGGAGACCAGGAGAAGCACCTGGCTCCTGGCTTCAGATCAGCGCAGTGCGCAGGCCACGGCAGCCATTGGGGGGTGAACCAATGGCAAAGGAAGACCTTTCTCTCTGTCTCTCTCTCTCACTGTCCACTCTGCCTGTCAAAAAAAAAAAAAAAAAAATGTCTGTCTGTTGATCATAGTGATTGCACCATGTTTGTTTGTTTGAAATGGGTACTTGTGATGTATCTAAATGCAAAATAAATAAGTGCATTTTTTTTTTCTTTGACAGGCAGAGTTAGAGAGAGAGAACAGAGAAAAAGGCCTTCCTTCCTTTGGTTCACCCTCCAAATGGCTGCTACGGCTGGCGCGCTGCGCCGATCCGAAGCCAGGAACCAGGTGCTTCCTCCTGGTCTCCCATGTGGGTGCAGTGCCCAAGCACTTGGGCCATCCTCCACTGCCTTTCTGGGCCACAGCAGAGAGCTGGACTGGAACAGGAGCAACCGGGACTAGAACCCGGAGTTCTGGCACCATAGGCGTAGGATTAGCCCAGTGAGCCATGGTGCAGGCCAGTGCATTTGCTTTTAAAAAGAAGTAAAATCTTAGCAAAATATTATTTGTTCATATAAAATGATCTTCATGATGGATACTTTATTTTTACAAAAGTTATCAAAATTGTCTTCCTTACTAAATCTTGTTGAAAAGCCAAACTAATCTTGAATAAAATGTCTAAAGTAACCTAACTATAGAATTACCTTCTGTCTATTGTGTATAAACTTGACATGCACATAGATTGTCCTCTCCACATTATTAATTACTAGGCCAGAGTCATGCAAATGAACAAAAGTTTTAAGAGATAATAAGAACATACATAAAAAAACTGATTATGTTAGAGTAGAATAGCAAACCATATGTATTCTTCTTTGAAGTTTCCCAGATGGCTGTGCGAAGGATGTCAGATATGTATAAACAGGTGCAGAAAAATGTGTTGAAACAATGTTTTAGAGGAATTCCAGTTTCTCATGTTTTATTAACAAGAGAATGTTTCTCCTTAGTTTATTCTCCAGTGTTGCTTGCAGCTAAGATACTTACTTTAATAGCAATTCTGTCCTCTAGTAAAGGTGAGATACATTTGACAGTGGAAACCCAAAGTTTAAAACAGCATCCTACACAGCAACCTCATCTTGGTGTGTGGATGCTAGGAGTTTGCTTCAGTGTATTCATTTGTACAAAGGACATGTTTTTCTTCTCTTTTCTTTACTTTGCAAATATAAATGCAGTTTAGGATTCATAGCTAAATCCAGAGGAATCTGAGAGAAACTTTATTTATGCAGAAGACTCAAGTGCTGCAGCTTTTGAGAATTTCACAAATTTGGAACAAATAGTTGTGAAAAGTTAGCACAGGGGAGCCTTGCAGGAAAGTTTTCAGAAAAATTTGAGAAATATTTAGAGTTAATAAGGTTTTCAAAATACAATATTTAATACTATATTTTCAGAGCATTGTTAATATATTAGCCTGTGGTATATGATCTGTTTGTCAGGACCAAACTTGAGATATGTGAGTCTTTCCTTTTTGAGTAATATAATCACGGGTGTACTCATAGCTTTGGGATAGCTAAACCAGCTTAACACCTTATATATTTTTTTCTTTTAGTGCTCTGCTAGACCCTTAGGCCCCAAATTTATATATTGTAAAAGGTAAAGTATCTTGACATATCATGCTGCTGCATGGTTATTGTTTGCTTGACAAAATATAATGATTCCCGTGCAGTATTCCTGAAGAGTGAGATTATGTGAGATCAGAGAGGAAGTGTATGCTACAGTGAAATTGCTCTGCATAATAAAGGGGGAGAATAATTTGAAGAGCTTGTGGGAAAAGCATATGGGAAGAAATAGACATCAAGAATTGTATTTTCTTGGTGGAAGAGGAGATGAAAAGCACCCTCTACCAAAACATCATCATAAGAAAAATATTGGTGAGGGAAAAGAAAGGATTAAGTTGTATAGTTTAAATCCCATTCTACTTCTATACCACACAGATGATAGAATTTGGAATGATAGAATTCATGGTCTTGAAAGAAAAACACTGCAAACCAAGAATGTTATATCTAGTCAAAGTATTTTTTTTAGAAGTGAAGGACATATAAAATATTTCCCAGGTAAGCCAAAACTGAGAGAATTCAACAGCACCAGAGTAGTCATACAAGAAATACAGAAGGGAGTCCTATTTTTGAAGTAACTGTCATGAAAACACATTATAGTACAGGAGTCACCAACAGACCAGATATGATCAGTAGCCAATCAACAAAATAACATGGTTAGTTTTATTTATTTATTTATCTATTTATTTATTTATTTATTTTTGACAGGCAGAATGGACAGTGAGAAAGAGAGAGAGACAGAGAGGAAGGTCTTCCTTTTCCATTGGTTCACTCCCCAATGGCCACTGCGGCCGGCACCCCATGCTGATAGCCAGGTGCTTCTCCTGGTCTCCCATGTGGGTGCAGGGCCCAAGGACCTGGGCCATCCTCCACGGTACTCCCAGGCCACAGCAGAAAGCTGGACTGGAAGAGTGGCAACCGGGACAGAATCTGGCGCCCCAACCAGGACTAGAACCCAGTGTGCTGGCGCTGCAGGTGGAGGATTAGCTTATTGAGCCACAGCGCCGGCCAGGGGTTAGTTCTTATGCATTAATAGTCACCTTGAATCTGGCTAAAAGGCCCATGAGAGTCTCACAGACATGGAAAGCCATGACATGGTGGCAAAAACAATCTAAATGAAAGATCCTGGTGAACAAGACCCCAATAGAAGTAACAGGCCATCAAGGAGGGAGGCATCTTTCTCAGAAGGTAGGAAGGAACCTCCACTGAATACGGCCTTGACTAAACAAGTTCAGAGTTGGTGAACTCAAGGGGCTTCCATAGCCTAGACAGCTCATGGCAAGAGCCTCGGGTGATTGCTGATGTCATGAATAAGAGTGCCAATTGTTAAACCAACAATGGGAGTCACTGGGTACATGCTCCCCGGGTAGGATCTCTGTCCTTAATGTGTTTTACTATGAAACTTAGAAACAGCACTACTAGTCGAACAATACCCTATACCTTGTGCGGTTGTATGAGGGCAGCCTGTTGAAATCCTTGCTTAGTATATACTAAGTTGATCTTCTGTATATGAAGGTAATTGAAAATGAAACTCGATGAAGGGCGGGATGGGAGAGGAAGTGGGAGAGGGGAGGGCCAGGGGAGGGAGGGAGGTTGGGGGGGGACCCATAACAATACAAAAGTTGCACTTTGTAAATTCACATTTATTAAATAAAAAAAGAAAAAAAAATTCAAAAACAATTAGTCACCTTGAATGTAATGGATAAAATTCTGCAGCCAAATAGGTTGGTTGAACAGATTAAAAAAATAGTAAGAGCCAACTGTATGCTGCTTACAATTCACTTCATGGGTAAAAATATACATAGACTGAGAGTGAAGTATTGGAAAAAGATATACCATGCAAATGGAAAGCAAAAATGAGCTATAGTAGCTAGACTCCAAAGACAGACTTTAAATTAAAAAAGAAACTGTACAAGGAAGAATATTATATAAGAACAACAATTCAACAAGAAGATAAAACAATCAAAGGTATATGCACCCAACACAAGACTACCTGGATATATAAAGTAAATATTATTAGCATTAAGGGAAAAATATATCACAATACAATAATAGCAGGAGAGTTCAATACCCCATTGTCAGTAGTGGACAGATCATCCAGGCAGAAAATCAACAGAGATTCATCATAGTTGAATAATACCATAAAGCAAATTGACCTACGATATTAACAGATCATTTCAACCAGTAGCCACAGAATATATATTCTTCTCATCTGCATATATGTCACCATCTCAGGCTACAAAGGAATAAAACTTAAAAAAAAAAAAAAACAAGAAAAAAAAACAAAAAACAAACCACAGAACAAAGGCCGGCACCCTAGCTCAATAGGCTAATCCTCCGCCTGCAGCGCCAGCACACTGGGTTCTAGTCCCAGTCGGGGCACCAGATTCTGTCCCGGTTGGGGCACCAGATTCTGTCCCGGTTGCCCCTCTTCCAGTCCAGCTTTCTGCTGTAGCCCGGGAGTGCAGTGGAGGATGGTCCAAGTCCTTGGGCCCTGCACCCGCATGGGAGACCAGGAGAAGCACCTGGCTCCTGGCTTTGGATCAGTGTGGTGCACTGGCTGCAGCGCACCGGCCACAGCGGCCACTGGGGAGTGAACCAACGGAAAAGGAAGACCTTTCTCTCTCTCTCACTGTCCACTCTGTCAAAAAAAAAATAAATTAAATCTTTAAAAAAGATTTATTTATTTGAAAGGCAGAGTTACAGAGAGGCAGAGGCAGAGGCAGAGAGAGAGAGAGAGAGAGAGAGAGAGAGGTCTTCCATCTGCTGGTTCACTTTCCAAATGGCTGCATTGGCCAGAGCTGAGCTGATCTGAAACCAGGAGCCTGGAGCTTCTTCTAGGTCTCCACATGGGAACAGGGGCTACTGCTTTCCCAGGTTAGAGTAGAGAGCTGGATTAGAAGTGGAGCAGCCAAGGCTCGAATTGGTGCCTATGTGGGAAGCTGGCACCGCAAGCAGCAGCTTTACCCACTAGGCCATAGTGCCACCCCTGAAATCAGTTATTGTGATTACTCCACCTTGAGTTTTTTGGCTCAAGATTGCCTTGGATATTCTGGATCTTTAACATTGTGATACTTCAATACTGTAAATAATGTTCTTAGTATTTTTTATTTGACAGGCAGAGTGGACAGTGAGAGAGACAGAGAGAAAGGTCTTCCTTTGCCATTGGTTCACCCTCCAATGGCCGCCACAGCCCATTGCGCTGATCCGATGGCAGGAGCCAGGTACTTATCCTGGTCTCCCAGGAGGTGCAGGGCCCAAGGACTTGGGCCACAGCAGAGAGCTGGCCTGGCAGAGGGGCAACCGGGACAGAATCCAGCGCCCCGGCCGGGACTAGAACCCGGTGTGCTGGCACCGCAAGACGGAGGATTAGCCTAGTGAGCCATGGCCCCGGCTGTTATTAGTATTTTGATAGGGATTTCATTAAATCTATAAATTGCTTTTGTTAGTATGGACTTTTTAATGATATCAAATCTTCCAATCATTGAAAAGGGAAAATCTTTCTATTTCTGTGTGCTTGATGATTTTGTGAAGGATTTCTTTCTGGATTTCTCTTTTGAAAAGAGCATTACTGAAATATGCAGACGCTATTGCTTTTGGATGTTCATTTTGTATCCTGTGACTTTGCTGACTTGGTTTATCACTTCTAACAGCTTTTTGGCAGAGTGTTTATGCTTTCCACATACAAAATCACATCACCTACAATTATGGCTATTTGTCCATCCTAAGTTTCATTCTATTGCTTGATTTATCTTTTCTAACAGCTCTTGCTGATATTTCCAGTACTACCTTGAATAAGTGTTGAAAGTGAACATCTTATCGTGTTCCAGATCTCGGGGAAATGTTTTCAGTTTTCTGCATTCAGTATTTAGCCTTTATCATTTTGAAGTATGTTCCTTCTACATCTAATTTGAGTTTTTTTTTTTAATCAAGAAAGGTTGTTGAATCTTATCAAATGCTTTTTCTGCATCTATTAACATAATCATATGGTTTTTGTTCTTCATTCTTTTAATGTGATGTATGACCTTTTAGACTTGCAAATATTGCACCGTCTTTACATCCTTGGAATAAATCCCACTTGATCATGTGTGATCTGTGTGGTATAGTATTGGATTCAGTCTTTCAATATTTTGTTGAGAACTTTTCATCTTTGTTCATCAGGGATACTGGTCTGAGGTTTGCTTTTTGTGTTCTGTATTTGTTTGGTAATGGAATCATATTAATGAGAACCTCATAAAAAGAGTCTGGCAGAGCCCCATGCTTTACAATATTTTTGAATACTTTGAAAACTATTGGAGTTTGTTCCTCTTTAAATGTTTTTGCAATTCATTTGTAAAACCATTAGGTCCTGGACACTTTTAATTACTGCCTCAATTTCATTACTTCTTATGAGTCTGTTTAAATTTTTCTGTATCCTCCTGATTTATTCTTGGTAGGTTACATATATCTGGGAATGTACCCATTTCTTTCATTCACAATGTGTTAACATACAGTTGTTCATAGTGGTTTCTTACGATAATTTCTATTTCTATAGTATCGAGTATAATGGCTCATTTTTCATCTCTAATTTTATTTTATTTTTTTTTTTGTTACTCCCACCAAGGCTTTGTCTATTCTGTCATCTTTCAAAGCACAAGCTTTTTGTTTTTTGATCTTTTGCTTTTTTTAGTTCTAATTTCATTTTTTTTCTGATTTTTATTATTCTTCATCTCCTGCTAATTTGTGGTTTGGTTTGTTCTTGTTTACCTAAGTCCTTGAAATGCATCATCTATTTTTAATGTAAACACTTATTGCTCTAAACTTTGCTCTTAATTACACTTTTGCTGTATCACATAGATTTTGATTTTTTTTTTGTTTCAAGAAATTTTGTGATTTTCAAGTTCTTCAGTGTACTGCTGGTCATTCAGGAGCATGCTGTTCATTTTCCATTTGCTCGTAATTTTTTTGTTCTTGTTTTTTTTTTTTTTATTTTTTTATTTTTTGACAGGTAGAGTGGACAGTGAGAGAGAGAGACAGAGAGAAAGGTCTTCCTTTTCCATTGGTTCACCCCGCAATGGCCACTGAGGCTAGTGCGCTGCGGCCGGCGTACCACGCTGATCCAAAGCCAGGAGCCAGGTGCTTCTCCTGGTCTCCCATGCGGGTGCAGGGCCCAAGGACTTGGACCATCCTCCCCTGCACTCCCGGGCCACAGCAGAGAGCTGGACTGGAAGAGGGGCAACTGGGAGAGAATCTGGTGCCCCGACTGGGACTAGAACCCAGTGTGCTGGCGCTGCAGGTGGAGGAATAGCCTATTGAGCCATGGCACTGGTCAAGATTTAATTTATTTTTATTTGAAAGAGTTACACAGAGAGAAGAGAGGGAGAGAGAAAGGTCTTCTGTCCGCTGGTTCACTCTCCAGTTGGCTGCAACGGCTGGAGCTGCGCTGCTCTGAAGCCAGGAGATTTTTCCGAGTCTCCCATGTGGATGCAGGGGCCCAAGCGCTTGAGCCCTCCTCTATTGCTTTTCCCAGGAGCAGCTGGGTCTCAACCCGGTGACCATGTGTGATGCCAGCACTTCAGGCAAGGGCGTTAACCCTCTGCGCCACAGTGCCAGACCCAGATAAATAAATCTTTAAAAAAAACTCATTTCAGAGTATATACATAGATCAACAGAACAGAATAGAGAGCTGAGACATTAATATGTGTACATAGAACCAACAGTTTTTTTTTTTTTTTTTTTTTTTTTTTTTTTGTACACAGGTGTCAAGAACATATGTTGGAGAAATGATAGTCTTTTCAATTTATGGTCCTGGCAAAACTGATTGTACATATGTAAAAGAATGAAATTATATCCCTACCTCTAATGTATACAAAAATCAACTCAAAGTATATAAAAACTTAATATAAAGGCAATGCTTTCTTGGCTAAGACCCCAAAAGCACAGGCAATAAAAATAATACTAGACAAATGGGATTATATCAAACTCAGAAGCTTCTGCACAGCAAGGGAAACAATAAATAGAGTGAACAGACATCTGACAGACTGGAAGAAAATGTTTACAAGTTACTTATCTGACAAAGAATTAATATCCAAAATATACCAGCAACTGAAAAAAAAAAAAAACTAACCAATCTAATTAAGAACTGGCAAAGGATCTTAATAGATAGTTCTCAAAAGAAATACATATGGCTAATAAATATTTGGAGAAATGTTCAGTATCACTAGCCATCAAAGCAATGCAAATCACAACCACAAATGGGTTACCACTTCCACCATTAGCTGGCTAGTATCAAAAAGGCAGGAAGTAATGAATGCTGGGGAGGATGAGGACATACAGGCACTCTTAGTTACTGTTCATAGGAATGTATGTTAGCACAGCCACTATGGAAAACAATATGGATAGTTCTTAAAAATCTAGAAATAGAATTGTCATATGACTCAGAAATCCCACCACTGGATATATTTCCAAAGGATAAGTCATTATATCAGTAGATGGCCATTACACAATGTTTACTGCAGCACTGTTCATAAAAGCCAAGATGTGGAATCAAGATGTGCCTCATCAGCTAAATGGATAATGAAAATATGACATTTATAGCCAATGGAATACTATTTATCCATAGAAATGAATAAATCCTGTTATTTGAAGCAAAATTGATGAAAGTGGAGGACATCGTGTTGAATAAAATAAGCCAGACTCAGAAAGGCAAATATTGAATGTTCTCTTTCATATGTGGAGCAAAAACAAAACAAAATAAACACTACAGTCTGAACAGAATTTTGATTGCTAGAGGCTGAGAGGAGCGAGAGGGATTGAAAGAATTTGGATCTAAAAAATAGGGGAATCTGGGTTTGGTTCATTAATTATGACAAACATACTAATATGAGATGTTAATAATAGGGAAGCTGGAAGATTGGGATAAATCAACATAAGATGTTAGAAATAGGAGAAACTAGGTGTGGGGTATGTGGGAGCCTTTTGTACAATACGATTTTTGTTTTGTAAATTTTAAAACTTCTGAAATAAAAAGTTTTAAAAATTATTTATTTTGCTACGAAAACACTTTGAGATCCAGTGTGTACAAGATATCTTCACAAAAATAAGGGGGAAAGTATGTTGTGGAAAAAAAAAAAAAACTGTATATGGCCGGCACCACAGCTCACTTGGCTAATCCTCTGCCTGTGGTGCCGGCACCCCGGGTTCTAGTCCCTATTGGGGCACTGGATTCTGTCCCAGTTGCTCCTCTTCCAGTCCAGCTCTCTGCTGTGGCCCGGAAAGGCAGTGGAAGATGGCCCATGTGCTTGGGCCCTGCACCCGCATGGGAGATCAGGAGGAAGCACCTGGCTCCTGGTTTCGGATTGGCACCGTGCGCCTGCCGCAGTGCGCCAGCCATTTAGGGGGTGAACCAACGGAAGGAAGACCTTTCTCTCTCTCTCTCTCACTGTCTAACTCTGCCTATCAAAAAAAAAAAAAAAAAAAAAAAGAAAGAAAGAAAGAAAGATAACTGTATAGATGTCATTTTTTGCACCAAAATGAATTTAATTCCATTTTCCCATGAATCTTTTGAAGTGCATTTGTATAAGAGAGGTTATATACGTGCACCCTCCATCCTATAGGGAAATCTATTTTTCTTAAAAATTAGTCCAATACCATTATTCTAGAAAGTTATTTGAGCTCAAATTTGTCTCTCTAGAATGTTTTTGTATTGTGACTTGTCTTTCCTTTGTAGTAATGTAGAATTTGTTCATTTTTTCTTCTGTATAATTACCATGTAATAATCAAGAAATCTAATCTCTATATAGGCTTCATTGTATTCTCTGTAGAAGAATTTTCTGGAGCTTTAGGAACAAATGTCTCCAGTAAAAAGTGTAAATGGCATTTGAAATGAGAGAAACCCTTGTAGTTTAAATGTGTTCATGTGGCTTCTTTCTGATATATAATTGATGTTTATATTTGGTCTGATAAAATGTTTCCAAAAGATCTTTAATTATAAAGAACTGAAGCTAAAAATAATGGTTTTATGCAGCCAATTTATGTACTGTCTTTAGGGGGCAGTGCTAAACCACTGATTAATTTCTCCATTTCTGCTAAAGGTCCTAGTAATGATTAATGTAAAACTAAAATAGCATTTGTGACACAATTATGTATAAACCTAAATGCTAATAAAATTTTCTAGGTAGTCAAATGAAAATGATAGTTTGAAACTCATTGATCCAATAAATATTTAGTAAGTTCCATTATTTACAAATATTGTAATATGTAGATGTGAATAAGGCAGTGTTTTCTTTCAAATAATTTAAAATTGAATACAGTAAGTAGCCACATTTTGTGTGTGTGTTTGTGTATGTGTATGTTAACTCTTTCAGAACAGAGATAATGAACATGGCAATACTTATTATTTTTATGTGCTAGTGCCTGTCAGTAATTAATTTTATCTTCATACAGCTCTTTCAGATAGGACTTATTATTACTCCTACTTTGACAGATAGGACAACTGAGGATTAATAAGATATGTGATATGCTCAAAGTCACACTGCTTGAAAGTGGCAGAACTAGGACCTAAACTCGTATCTATTTGACTTCAAAGCTAATGTTCTTTGCCACTGTGCCATCTGTCATTTCAAGGTATGTGTTACATACTATCACATACGTGCTCACACAAAGAGCTGTAGACATTTAGAGGAAAGTAACATTATTACTGTTGTGGGCATTCTGAAAAATTTTATGTAAGAGATGAAATATGGGATATATTTTGAACTAGTGGGATTATAAAATAATAACAGCTAAAATGCTGATTATATTTATTACTCTACTTATCAGGAAAAAAACCCTTAGGGAGGTTTTACTATGGTGTTTCCCATTGCCTAGGTAAGGCAAGGGAGGCTAACAGTGGTCGTACCTTCTTAAAATCACACAAGCGATAGGCCAGCATGTGGCATACCTGGTAGAGCTGACACCTGCAATGCTGGCATACCATATTGGCGCTGGTTCATGTCCCAGCTGCTCCACTTCTGATCCGGCTCCCTGCTAATGATACAGGAAAAGCATCCAAAGATGACCCAAGTGCCTGGGTCCCTGTTAACCATGTGGGAGACTTGGAAGAAGCTCCTGGCTCCTAGCTTTGGCCTTGGGGAGTAAACTAGTGGATAGAAGGTCTCCCCCTCTCCCCCTCTTCCCTTCTCCTCCTCTCCTCCTCTCCCCCTCTCCCCCTCTCCTCCTCTCCTGCTCTCTGCTTCTTCCCCCCTCCATTGAGCTGTTGTATCCCAAATTATTGAGAATTTTTACTGGCTGTCCCAGATGGCAAAAGATTCTCCGAAGCATCAGAATATAGCGGAAACATTCACAAGTACACTGCTTTTATTAAAATTGTGTTTATGTGAGATTGAGTTCTCAATCTATCTTACTGAAGATTGCACCCAGCGAAGGTCCTGTATTGCAGTGTTTAAGAGGGGTAAACTGTGTAGTCAGCAGTCTGACTTAGAATCACTTACCAGTTCTCTGTCCTGGGGTTTAACTTGACTTCTCTGTACCTTAGTTTCCTCATCTATAAAATGAGGGGAAAATAATATATTCCTACAGAACTGTTGGGTGAGTTAAAATAATTCATGAACAGTAGTCCTAAGATACTATGCAGCACCTAAATTCTCAGTATAAAAAGATATTAGTATGTAGCTTACAAACACTGATTAAAGGACTATTTAATTTCATCATCTAAAAATTACTGTTGATAAAGGCAAGGTTAAGATGTAAATGTGGAAGAAGAATCCTAAAGCAATAACTTTTGGGGGTAATCCAATCTGTAAATATGTGACTTCATTAATCATGATCCATCATTGTGCTAAACACTATATTTTGAAGATTTTTGAACGAATTATTTTCATTTGTATGTATCTTTTTAAAGAAAATTCAATATGCTGAACATTCAGCAGTCTCTCTGTAGAATTTTTCTTCATTGTGGCAAATTTTCTTGAATTGTTTCTTTGATCTCTCTGTCTCTACTTCCCTTTTAATTTTTGGAATTTCTGTTTAGATGTTGGACCTCTTGGTTTGATCCCCTAGTTTTCTTAACTTTTAACTTTTCTTCATCTTTTATTCTATGTTCCAAGATAGTTGCTTTGATTCACTTTTCAACTCTTCTGATTATAAATATGTATGAATGTATGTATTTTGTAACTTTCTGTTTTTGTTTAATGGTTGCAAGTATCTTCTAGCTCAGGACCCTATTTATGACTTTCTTTTATATATTCAGGTTGGTTTCTGTTAGAGACTCTTCTCAATTATGCAATGATTCTTGTTTATATTTAGAACATTAGGCACTGTTGATAAAGGTGGAGCATGTTGAAAGGTGGGCCTCAGAGTAGGCATTAAAACACAGGCCCCTTCATTTTGTTGGTTACTTGTTTACAAATCTTTTTCCTTGGGAGACTAGGTTCTACAGAGAGTATTTTAACCTTCCACGTGGGGAATATAATAAATGTAGCTGCCATGTTCATCAAGGAAGGCACTGGTTGGGTTGGAATCTTCGATTTACTACATAGATAATACCTTAATTTCCTTATTTTAGAGAACCATCTCTCTGCTCACTGTATATATTCATAGAATTCAGTATCTTTGCTTCAACTTCTCTAGAAAATAAATCTCTGATTTCTTGCCACTAGTGAAGTTGTGCCTGGCATGGTGAAAAGGAGATGGATCTGAGAGTCTCAACTCCTTCTAATCTAGTAGTTTTATTGTGTTTCAGCCTCACCGACAATTAATATCTTTGCAGGTAGCCAGTCCCTCTCATTCTTCCTTCATGAAGGCACTTTGCTTTCAGTGTTCTCAAGTTTGTTAAATAAGGATAACTTATACCTACTGTTTGTCCAAAAGCTGCCATCACTATCCAGAAGTTTCCTGATAACTGCTCATGCTAGGATATCTCCTGAAGTCCTTATCTTTAAAATTTTAAAATGTTTATGAATCCTTTGCTCTCAGTTTGATGGGATTTGGGAGGTTAAAATGTAAATACGTATGTTTAACATAGCAATTTCACTATGAATTTTAAACATATTATTCCTATTACATGTCTAATATAAAGCTTTATGAAGTTCATTTTTGGTATAAAAATATAATTTCTGGCAATTCCTATTTCTATAAAGGCTTTTCACATTAGTCCTGATTGTATTCTTAATATTATACCTAAACTTTATTTTTTAATAAGCTGTGAGATTTTTCTCATGTGTTGCCATTCAAATATTTTGAGCCATTATGTCCTGTTCTTTGGCTATGAACTTCATATTTTATTTTTTTCAACCAGTTTTTCCACTTTCAACTTAAACTGAATTATACTTATTTTTGTCTCAGTCATATGACTGGGTTCACTTTTGCTTGCTAAGACACACAAGTCATTTATATAATTTATATTTAGGTATCTGAATCACATTCATGTAATATACTGGTATAATATAATTTCAGAGAACTTCATCTACAATAAATTTGTCACCAGGAGAAGTGGAAGAAGATGATGATGAAAACACATGTGGGCCCTCAGGAATTTGGGAAGCACTTACTCCTTGTAACGGGTGCAGGAACCTCGGCTTCCCCATGCTGGCACAGGTAAAACTTTGCTTTCGTTAAGGTACAGTAAACTTAAAACTAATTTCCTGTGTTTTTAAGATTTTATTTACCTCTTCATCTTATTTACTTCATTATTTTTTCTTTTAATATGTCAAGTAAAATGCACACATAATTTTGCTGTATACGTGTGTGCATATGTAAATATATATACATTTTTAAAAAATTTTGGTTATGATACAGAAAAGTTCTTTCCTTTAGAGTGTTTTAATATTTGTGTTCCAGAAGTATATTATTTTAAAGAATGCTACTTTTGGTAAGTGAGCTGAAGTTACAGTTACAGGAAACACACATTAGGACTCTTTAAGACCATAGCTAGTGATTTTTTTTTCTTATAAATAATGTGAATGTATCCTACTAAGGATTTTTGGAGTATAATCCAAAAATGATAACAGAGTATTAAGAGACCAACTTCTAGTTTGAAATCATTTTACCACTCATTGCATCAGCTTTCATTCTCTTGTATCACCTTCAAATTCCTGTTGTGTGATATGGACCATACACCCCTTAGAGGTGTTTCAGAAATGAATAAAATATTTTAGAATTAGGAATTTCGAAGCCACAATAATATCTCTACACAAAATGAAAAAGTGTATGTAATAATGTAATGCTGTTAAAAGATTCAATTGACAGGCATTTATTTGGCTGAGTAGTTAAGAAGCCACTTGGAACAACCCACTGTGCAGTGACTTGGTTGGAGACCCAGCTCCACTCCGGATTCCAGCTGCATGCTAATGTGCATCCTGGGAGGCAACAGGTGATGGCCCGAGTAGTTGTGTTCCTGCTACCCATATGGGAGCACCCAGAATGAGTTCCTGGCTCCTGGCGTTAGTATAGCCCAGCACCAGCAGTTGTGGGCATATGAGGTTGTAAACCAGCAGATAGGAACTCTACCTCTGTTCACTTTCTCAGTCACTTTCTCTGTCTTTCCCCCCGCCCCCTCTGTGAGTATGTGTGTGTGTATGTGTATGTGTGTGATTCTTTCATCTCTCACTCTATCTCTGACTCTCAAATAAAACTAATAATTAAAAAATAAAGGTTAACTCACATAGGAAAAGAGTCTAGGACAGAGAACAGTTCAAATAAAAAGTCTAAGACTGAAAATAATTCACAGTAATTGTTCACGAAAGTGTTATATTTCAATTTTTTAAAAAAAGATTTTATTTATTTATTTGAGATGTAGAGTTACAGACAGTGAGAGGGAGAGACAGAGAGAAAAGTCTTCCTTCCATTGGTTTACTCCCCAATTTGCCACAACAGCTGGAGCTACGCCAATCCGAAGCCAGGAGCCAGGTGCTTCCTCCTGGTCTCCCACGTGGGTGCAGGGGCTCAAGGACTTGGGCCATCTTCCACTGCTTTCCCAGGCCACAACAGAGAGCTGGACTGGAACAGGAGCAGCCGAGACTAGAACTGGCGCCCATATGGGATGCTGGAGCCACAGGCAGAGGATTAACCTGTGCCATGGTGCCGGCCCCTTTAATTTTTTTCTACTTTGGAACAGACATATAGCAATTATTTGTAAAGAAACATTTTTCACGTGTCAGTGTCACCAACAATTTGTTCATAGCCTCTGAAATTCTAATTGTGGGAAGCTAAATATGAAACAAACAAAAAAAAATTATTGCTTTAAAATCTCTATAGGAATTTTAAGAATTTATCCTAATCTTTGCAGAATTGTGATTAATATGTCCTAGACTGAGTTTAATAAAGGTAAAGACAGTCTTTTCTTAAAATTAATTTATGTAAGAGGGAGGGAAGGATAGTAATTAACTTTTGGTTTACAATTTTTTATTAAGAGGGAGGGAGGGAAAGAGAGTGTGGAAACATACAAAAACACTTTCATCTACTGATTCACTCCCCAAATACTTGCTGTGATTGAGACTGGGCTGAACCAAAGCTGGAAGCCAGGAACTGAGTCCAGGTCTCCCATGTGGATGGCAGAACTCAATTCTATGAGCTGTCACCACCATCTCCTAGGGTCTACATTCACAGGAAGCTGGAGTCAGGAGTCAGATCTACATATACAACATGGACACTCCAATGTGGGGCACAGGGCATGTTAACTAGTGTGTTAACTGCTAGGCTAAATGCCTACCCTGAGATCAGCCTTTTGATGTTCAACGTCAGTGGTCTAATGTCAGGGTAATTTCTAGTATATGGTCAGAATTAAGTAATAGTTGAATAAATCAATAAGTAAATTGTATATTGTAGAGTTTTATGTCTGAAATTTTTAAATGTAGATTTTTATCTTATATCCACATGGATAAAGTAGAAAGGAAATTAACAAGCAGAAGTTTTAATTTGTTCATATAATCTTTATTTATTTCATATAATCTTTATTAACATATTACCAGTAATTTCAGTATTTTACATATTATTTGCATAAATTAATATTGCTAAAGCACATTTTAAACAGTTAATTGAAAAGTAATATAGTATTTAGGGCTCTTATTAACATGTTCAGATTACTTATCAAATATGATTATATCTCATTTTTCAATACTTTACTATTGGTTAGTTTTATTGTTTCATTTTATTGTATTATCTTGTTATACTTAATAGTGATTTGCTTTTAGTTATTTTCTGATAGATCTTCTTTCCTTTGGCCACTTTTATGTTAAGACTGGTGTTGTTTCAATTGATTTATTGCTTCTTGAGATAACAGTTTTAGTTATATTTATCACATAACATTTTCCAGTCTGCATCTTTTTTCTGGTGTTAATTGTGTATGTGTATATGTACAAATGTGTTGGGTAGTTTTTAAACTATTAAATTCTGTTGATCTTCTATTACATGTTCTATTAAATTTCTATTAAACTATTAAACTTCTAAGTCCTATTTTTGATAAGTTAATCCAGAATTCCTTTTAACATAAATTCCAAATAACTCAGCATTATTATTTGCCTGTTGCTATCTAGTTTTCCTGTGAATTTCCATAGAATAATAACTCAACATTCTTCTTATATTTCATTGTTTGTCTTGGATTTATTCTTGAAATCTCATTTATTTCTGCTTTCCTATTTAATAAATGATATGACTCAGTGTATTAGTCAGCTATACATCACTGTAACAAATACCTGTGAAATGCTATTTATGAAGGAATGAGATTTATTTTGGCTTATTTATTTTAGTCACAATCCAAGAATCAGTGACCACATCGGTTGGTTGTCTGATAATGATGGTGGTGATGACAAATGGTAGACAGATATGGCAGAGGAAGGATCACATGAGGAGTCAGGAAGCAGAGACAGGGAGCAAACGCAAGCACGTTCGCCTGATTCCTCCTCATAAAGTCACCAGGATTTCATCAGGAGGTTTCCATCCTAGCAATATAATCCATTATATTGACTTCCCAAGGATCCCACCTTTAGATACCATCATTGGATTAGGTTTTCACCCTTAATCCATTAGCTATTAACATAAGATTTTGGGATGAAGCATTTAACACATGGCCTTGGGGAAAACCCAAACTAACACTCAAACCATACTGTTATTATTACAGTAAATTGATGACTTTGAATTTGCAAAGCTAAAATATCCAACCTACAAGATGATTTTCATATATTGAAGCCACTTTTATAGATATCATGCATTTTGGGATTCTATTAAAAAAAAACCCAGGTGGATGTTTGATCTAGAGGTTAAGACTCTGGTTGAGATGCTTACACATTGGAGTCCCTGGGTTTTTGCTCAGTTCCAGCTCTTTGCTCCAGATTCCTGCTAATACAGACTCTGGAAGGCAGCAGTGCTAGTTTGAGTAATTGGACTGCTGACTCCCACATGGGAGACCTGGATTGGGTTCCCTTCTCTAGGCTTTGGCCTCATGGGCATGGATCAGACAGTTGAATTCTGGCTATCCATATGGGAGGTTTGAATTGGTTTCCTGGCTCCTGGCTTTGGCCTCCGGAGTATTATGGAAGCAACCAAGAGATAGGAGTTTTCTGTTTCTATCTGCCTCAGTCTGTCAAAAACAATAATAATAAAAACCATTAAGCCATACGGTATACATATAATGCCTAAGAAAAACCCATTATCTTAGAGTTTGGTACAGGAACTTTTGGAATTAGCAATTAGTATACTGCTACATAAATTTTTATATTCCCATATTTGTGGATTTGAACAAATTATATTTTACATATATAACCCTCAATTTAATTGAATCAAGAAAACATGTATCAGATATCATTTGCATTCAAAGCATAGTGCTTACCTTTAGCAACATAAATATTATGGAAAGAGTACTGACTTAATTGGATTATAGGTTACCCATACATCTGGTTCTGGACTTATAATTTTTAGATTATTACACAAAATTTCCTTACAAAATTAGAATATTGATCTAATTTCTAAGTTTTGTCTAGATTTTTAGTTGATCCTATATTCAGGATTTAGTTTATTTCTGCCTCCAAGAATACTAACATTAGGATGAACAGACTTTTTTTGAAAAGATTTATTTATTTTACATGAAAGTCACAGTTACACAGAGAGAGGAGAGGTAGAGAGGTAGAGAGAGAGGGAAGAAAGAGAGGTCTTCCATCCACTGGTTCACTCCCCAGATGGCCTCAATGGCTGGAGCTGCGCCAATCCGAAGCCAGGAGCCAGAAGCTTCCTGTGGGTCTCCCATGTGGCTGCAAGGGCCCAAGGACTTGGGCCATATTCTCTGCTTTCCCAGGCCATAGCAGAGAGCTGGATCGGAAGTGGAGCAGCCAGGTCTTGAACCGGCGCCCATATGGGATGCCAGCACCGCAGGCAGCGGCTTTACCCCACTACGCCACAGCACCGGCCCTAGGATGGAGAGACTTTATAGAGTATTTTGGAGTTCATGATATGAATATACTATATGGTGTTTTATCCTTGTGACTAGATTGATGTTTCTGTAAGAAGCAATAACTTTCAAAAGTCATGAAATTTTAGAATTCTAAATATCCAAGGATTAAAGTTCCTGGAAAATATCTAGAAGATTTAGTGTAAATGGACTTGTGCAGATCATTTCAAAGCAGTTAAATAAGATTAAAGTTGTGCAAAGAGTTAAAAGGGAAACCAAGAATGAAAAGACTTGGAAAATGAAACCCATTTTAGAAAATATGGCTAAACCCAAATTTGTTTGTCCTCATTCATGGTCATAATAATTGTTGCCATTTACACAGTGCCTACTCTGTCAAATTCACTTGAACAATTTCTGATTAAGTAAGCGTTTAAAGGAACATGTAATCTTCTCAAAGTCACAATAAGTGGCAAGGCTATGTATGATTCAAACTTGGATTCTAAAAGCTGTATCATGCTGCTTTCCTGACTTTGTTTACATTTTTCTGATTCCTGCTAGTTGCTTTTGTTGCTTGCTATATGCTCAATTTTGGAAGTTTTAGAAGAATCCTCTTTGGCTATAATTTGGGATCATACCTTTGAGAATAACTGCCAACATTTCATTATTTATTAATTTAATCACAAATATCAAATTAAGGGAAAGTTGAAGATGGTTCAGAGCCTGTTGCTAGATTGCCACTAGTTTTTTGCTACCCTTCCTGTTAGTAGAGAATGTCATTAGAACAAAGAATTCTACTTGATCAGTTGTATTTGGGTGAATGATAGTGCATTTCCCCAGTCTTTCATGATTTCTTTATCTCTGCATCATATGTGCCACAGAGCTTTGAGGCTATTTACTCAAAAGTTAATCCTACTGAATGGACACCTTCTACCTTCTGTCCCATCAACTGATATACCCTCCACTCTACAAGGTTCAGATATGTTGTCTCTGTACTGAACCTTTAGCTGTTTTTGCAACAGGCTTGCTAATAGTCTCTGATCCTGCAATTGCCACACTCATGTTGTCCCTGGGGAGAGAGGCCAGAAGCTCTTCCTGTTATGGCTGAAGCATCATTTGAGAATTAGGATGTACTTGTAGCCCTCACTATGGCAATATTAAGACATGGTGGAAGCACCTGTTGTGGGTACACTGACTGTGCTCCTCCCTGAAAATATGAAGTCTGCTTTTGCTAGTGCTGTATGTTTCCTGAGTCTGCAGCATTGGTTGCAGCTACATTCATGGCACCTGTAGTGGTTCTTTTTGTTAACCATCATTCCTGTTGCTATCCCTTTCCCTCATTCATGTTTTGTAATTGGAGAAGAATGTAAAGTCTTGAATGCAGTGTACACAGAAGGCTTCTTGGATTCATTCCTCCTTAGTAGAACCATTATGGGTGGACTCCAAATCTTCAAGATTAGTTTGAAAGCTCCTGGTGTTCCCTCCATGAAACTTCATAGCATGTGCCTAGGGGGAGAATAAGAAACAAGAAAGTAAAACCAGCAAAGTCTCCCTTCTCTTCTTACAGCTAACCAATAAGAGGAAATCATTGCTTGTGCACATAGCACCTTGCATTGCCACTGGTGGAGGTGGCAGTCACAGGGAGACACTGGGTCCCATGGCATATCAACCTGTCAAGTTGGAGTAGCCTCCATTAAAGAATAGATCAGGATAGTTAGGATGCTGTAGTTGGTATCACAACATTGGATATGAAATTAAGAGCTGCTGACAGCTAAAGAACCTCTGAAATTCACATTTGGGAGACACTTTGGAGCAGCACTAAGAAACATCAGCCTCCCAATGGACTCATTTGCCCTGTAGCTCTGCCACAGGTGATTCATTTTCCAGGTAAGCCTCAGTACTAGAGTTTCTGCAGGACCGTTAGCTGCTCTCCCCCAGGTGCCCTGGCCCCATTTTTTAGTCTCTGCAAAGGCTTACCTCTGGGCTTGTGTCCTCTTCCTTAGGCTCAGGCACAGTCAATGTGTTGTCAGCTGTGTCCTCCTGTGTATGGCTGTGAGCATCCACTGCTGGTCTCAGAATGTGAACAAGATTCTCCCAGTGAGCAAAAAGATCCTCCGTTGTGTCTGCAGGAGGACTCAACTGGAGGTAAAAAGAGTGGCCAGTGGCAAGCTTCAGGCGGAGCTGTTTTTTGTTACTGTTGTGGATGGTTATCTTTACAAACTTCAAGGGAAGCAGCCTGGTTAGCTCTAAGGCCTGTGCAGGCTTGATGACTCTTTCCTGTTTGCCTCCAGCGTGTTCATCGATAGGAGCTGGCCGGGCCAGCAGCATGACATCAGGTAGCGCAAGGCAGGGGCTGGTGCGAACAACGCCCAGAGTCAGCGTTTGGGCGCGGTTGTGCACATCAATCATTTCTCCTCTTTTGTTGATCTGGATGAAGTCACTCTCAAACATCGGTGTATAGCTAAACATAGTGTATTCCCCTTTGTACAGTTGTTGCTGCAGTTTCCCCATGGCAGTGTTAAACATGCTCATTGTGGAGCTGCTGTGGGGTGTGCAATTCAGTAACAGAAACTGGCTATTCACGGTTATCTTTCATCAAGACAGCTTTTGAGGGACTGCTGCAAGGCCCCTTAAGACACGTGCAGGTCTCCTGTTTCCCAGGATTCTTCAGCAGGTGGGCAGATGGTCCTCTTCTGCAGGGTTTTTTGTTCTTGAGCTGGGTGGAGGCTCTGATTGCTAACTTCTCCGTGCTGGAGATGGGCCTCTGGAGCCAAACTGTGGTCTTCCTGTTGTTTATGGGCACAAATGTCCAGAATCAGGTAGAGGGCACTGATATTGGGCCCTTGTAAGTGTTGGGTCCTGGTGGATGTCAAGGCCCATAGACGCTGGGGTGCATAGATGTTGTTGCTCACTCAGGAGGGACTTCCCTTGACCCTAGCACACTTGATCACAATAGACTTTGTTCTTTGATTCTACAACTTCAATTGCCACCCATCTTAATGTTCCTCTCCTTTGGAAACTGAAGCAGCCACCTTATCCTAAAGCAACTCTGGGGACTGCTCTTATCCTCCCCTGTCCATTGTGAGCTGTCCCTATCACATACCCCTTTGTCTCTGTCATAGCACAGCCCCACCCTCAGCAGGAACATAGTCATCTCCACTCCACTCACCACAGCTCAGAAAGACCCCCTTGCCTTTCCCTCAGGATTCTCTCTAGGGATCTTAACACAAAATGACAAACTGTATTCTTTTATCCAGTACTTGTAATTTCAGATATTTATCTTAAAGGGAGAATTGGAACGTTGGTGAACAGGTTAGTACAGGATTTTCTACAGTGTTTATTGTAGCATAAACATAAGATTAATATACAAAAATAAGATTAACATGTAAAAGCAAGATTAGTATCCTCCAATAGGGGATTGCTTAAATAAATTATGGAATATTCTGTCATAGAATACTCTGCAGTCATAAAAATGAATATGTAACTCCTTATTTACTGACATTAAAATATATTGTTTTTCTTAAAGAGAGAAAAACAGAGTTTAAAGCAGGATCATTAGTATGATTCAGTTTATGTGAAATGATCAGTGTGTATGTTTGGGTATGGAATTATGTTCAGTGAAATGTTTTTCTGCTGTAATTTTTCTTCTTTATATTTTTATTAGGAAAATTACTATTTCTATTACCTAGAAAATGAATCCAGTTTTACTGGTGATGTCTTTTTTTGTCTTAAACCACAGTAAGTTTTACATTTTGACTCACCTTCGAATTGCTAGATGATGTTTTTAAGCTTTGACCTGGCTAGACAGTGAGGAGCCTTAAAGATCACATTCATGTTCCCTCTATTCTTTGCTCACTATCAGAATGTATTGAATAAAAAAAAAGAGCACTGAGGAATTTTGGTAACTAATACAAATATTATCAATTTAATGAGATTATGAAATATTTGTTGACAGTATATGATAACACACGTGCGCATTTATGAGCGATCTTCAGAAAATTCATGGAAAATGTGTTTTATGAAAAAATATGTGTGGACTTCAAAAATTTTTTGCATCAACTTCAACTTCTTAAAAAAATTTATGTGAGAGGTAGAGAAACAGAGAAAGGGAAAGGCAGAGTAAAGTCTCATATTTTCTGGTTCACCCTTAAATGTCTGCACAAGTGGGGCTGAGCCAGCCCAAAGTCAGGAAGCAGGAACTCAGTTCTCATACTACTTATGTAGTACCCTTGTAGTCTTCATTGTGTGGACTATAAAACATTACATGAATGTAAGTCCTCCTACTATGATTTGAATCTATGTTAGTTTTTGAATAGCATTGTTTCAACGATGTTTACTAAGTTCATAATTTCTGAAGAAGAAGGTCATGGTTCTTGTCCCTGTGTGCATCAATTCTCACAGACAATGCAGACCATAACATACTGAATAAAACATGTTTTTTGTACTCATTCTTTCTTTTTTTTAAGATTTATTTATTTGAAAGGCAGAGTTACAGAAAGGCAGAGGCATAGAGAAAGGGCGGGGGGGAGAGAGAGAGAGAGAAGTGTACCATCTGCTGGTTCACGCCCCAGATGACTGCAAGAGCCAGGGCTGGGCCTGGCTGAAACCAGGAGCCAGGAGCTTTTCCCACGTCTCCCATGTGGGTAGCAGGTGCCAAAGCACTTGGACCATCATTCGCTACCTTCCCAGCTGCACATGCAGGAAGCTGGATCAGAAATGGAGCAGCCAGAACTCTAACTGGAGCCCATATGGGATGCTGTGCCGCAAGTGGTGGCTTAACCCACTGGGCAACAATGCCGGCTCCAGCTTTTTTTTTTTTTTTTTTTTTAATTGAAATGTTTAGTTATTTCTGATGAGCAGTTTGCTTTTCTTATTTAATGATTTATTTATTTACTTGAAAGTCACAGTTACCCAGAGAGAGATGGAGAGGCAGAGAGAGATAGAGGTCTTCCATTCACTAGTTCACTTCCCAATTGGCCACAACAGCCAGGAGCTTCTTTCGGGTCTCCCACACGGGTGCAGGGGCCTAAAGACTTGGGCCATCTTCTGCTTTCTCAGGCCATAGCACAGAGCTGGATCAGAAGTGGAGCAGCCAGAACTTGAACCAGAGCCCATATGTGATGCTGGCACTGCAGGTGGCAGCTTTACCCGGTATGCCACAGTGCCGCCCCTCCTCCCCCCCCCCCCCAGCAGTTTGCTTTTCTATTTTTTGAGATGCGTATTCAGATCATCAATGACACCTCTTACTGGCCTTTCCAAAGTCCTTGTATCTTAATATCCACTTCAAAAGTATGTTACTTATTGTGTAATTAGCAAACACAGCAAGCTTGATATATTAAAAAGTATCTAAGTGGTTCTGATTATTTTCGAAAGGAGAAGCTGGGTAGGTAGCATTAAATACCATATAATTTAATTTAGATGCTTTTTAGAAAAAATTATAGATATATCAACCTTCTTAACAGCACTTATTTTTCATGCACATATTTGACAAGATATTTTTCTAAGAATTCCATTGGAACACTTGATTTAATTGTCTTGTCTCCAAGGAAACCTGCAACAGTGTAACTCATGGAACCTATAGACTTTCAGATTTTCCAAACTAGTCATTAGACCAATAACAGTAGAACTTTTTATTTGGCTTGATACCCATTGTATGCAGCATTCTAGAAAAAGTGTCTCTTTTTTCATGAATCTGATTAATCTTATTGGGTGTATGTGAAATTCCTCCAGCTATTTTTTAAAAAGATTTATCAGAGTGACAGGGAGAGAGACACAGAGAAGGATCTTCCATCTGCTGATTCATTCCCCCAAATGGCTGCAATGTTTGGGGATCTGCCAGGCCAAAGCCAGGAGCCAGGAGCTCCATCCAGGTTCCCCACGAGTGACAGGGACCCAGGTACTTGGGCCATCTTCTGATGCTCTCCAGGGTGCATTAGGCAGGGAGCTGCATTGGAAATGAAGTGGGGGGAACAGGAACCAGTGTTCCAATGGGATGCTAGTGTCTCAAGCTGCTGTGCCACAGTACCAGCCCCTCTTCTAGCTTTTTAGGAAACTACCCTATTAGTATTAGTCTCAATACTTGAGAAGTTCAGATGGCTAAATATAAATCTACCTGTTGGGGTCTGCATTGTGACATAGCAAATAAAGCCACTAGTTGTGATGCTGGCATCCCATATGGGCACTGGTTTTGTGTTCCGGCTGCTACACTTCTGATCTAGCTCTCTGCTAATGGCCTGAGAAAAGTAGCAGAAAATGACCCAAGTATTTGGTTCTCTGTCACTCACATTGGAGGCCTTGATGAAACTTCCAGCTTCGGCCTGGCCCAGTGCTGGCCATTGTGGCCATCTAGGGAGTAACCAGCAGATGGAAGATATCTCTCTCTCTCTCTCTCTCTCTCTCTCTCTCTGTAACTCTTTCAAAATAAATAAATCATTAGAGGGAATTTACAAGTCAGAAAGTTTCTCTTAAAAGTCCACCCGAGGGCCGGCGCCGTGGCTCACTAGGCTAATCCTCCGCCTTGCGGCTCCGGCACACCGGGTTCTAGTCGCGGTCGGGGCGCTGGATTCTGTCCCGGTTGCCCCTCTTCCAGGCCAGCTCTCTGCTGTGGCCCGGAAGTGCAGTGGAGGATGGCCCAAGTCCTTGGGCCCTGCACCCGCATAGGAGACCAGGAGAAGCACCTGGCTCCTGCCGTCGGATCAGCGCAGCGCGCTGGCCGTGGCGGCCATTGGAGGGTGAACCAATGGCAAAGGAGGACCTTTCTCTCTCTCTCTCTCTCACTGTCCACTCTGCCTGTCAAAAAAAAAAAAAAAATCCACCTGAACCTGAGATTAAGAAATCCTTGTATTCTTTCTGTACACTTGTTCTTAAGGAAGATTTCAATATAGTTAGTCATTAGATATTCTTAAAATTTGGCTGTGTCCTCTACATTAAAATGTATGTCATTGGGTTAATCATTTAGCTTCCTGGGGCCATATTTTTCTCAGCCTTAAAATTGAGATGATCCCTTGCAATTCTTTCAACTCCAGAATAGTTACGGGTTTGTGATAAGGATTTAACTTATTCCCTCTGTTATAAATTTTTACATATTTTTGAAATACTCTGGAGGATAATAATGAAAGCATTATTCAAATAACAGTTCTGGGAATTGTGTAATTCAATGTATAATTTTATTCTGCCGCTGAATTTCTTCTTTGTGAAACTTTTAATTAATCAATGCTTGAAGTGCAGAAATGGAAAAAAGTTCATTCAGTAAGGTAGGAAATCAGTGCCAGCATTGCTTAAAAGTAATTAAAAACACGTGTTAATCATTTAAACAAAATTCATTTCACGATGAACATGGCTGCAGTAGGCAATAATTATATTAAAAGTTGTCTACACCCTAACCTTCACAGTCTGTGACTATGTTCCCTTATATGGAAAAGGGACTCTGCAGTTATGAGTAATTTAAAGATCTTGAGATGATGGTACTATCTGTATTATGCTGTGGGCCATATGGAATTACAGTTGCCTTTATAATTGGAAGACAGAGTAAGAGACAGAGATGTGATAATGAAAGTAGAGGTCAGAGTGAAGTAGCCATGCACTGAGAAACAGGGGCAACTTCCGAAGGCTAGCAAGGCGGAAAATGGATTCTTCTGTAGAACATCCAGGAGAAACCAGCCCTGCTTACACCTTGGCATTAGCTCAGTGAGGATCACTGTGGAGTTTTGACCTGAGGAACTGTAAGGGAACACATTTGCATTGTCTAAGCCAAGTTTGTGGTACTTTGTAATGGCAGTGCTAAGGCACTATGACAGACTTGTGTGTGGGGAGCAATCCGGACTAGACTAAGTTACTCGAATTAGGACTTATTCTATGCATCTGCTCTCCCACAATATGGCGCTGGGAGAGAAGTAAACAGCTTCCGCACAGCTGCCTCCAGTTCAACTAATAAACTGTAGGACTTGCTCCTGATTGGAGGAGAGCAGCGTACTCGGCGTGTGGGCAGCCGAGTTGGGATTGGCGGAGGAGGACTATAAAGGAGGAGAGAGACGGCATGCACCAGGAACATCTATGGGGAACATCTAGCTGAAGGAACACCTGTGCAGCCCCCAGAGAGCCGGCCGGCGGTGTGCCGCTCCCCTGCGGAAGTGGGGAATGTGGCCAGGGGGAACTGCCCTTCCACGGAGGTGGAAGGGATAGTAGCCAACCCGGGAAGAACCAGCAGCAAACCCGGGGAGGGCCGAGCAGATGAAAGAACAGCGCAGGGTTCTGTGTTGCTCCTCCACGAAGAGGGGGAGCGACATAATGGTGCCGTGACTCGGATATGAAGCCTAGGCAGGGTCTTGTGTCGTTCCCCCACGAAGACAGGGAGCGACACTTGTGTATGTAGAAAAGAAGAAATTCTGAAACAAAACACAAACATGTAGGAACGGATTAGGAATAGAGTTTTGAGCAGAGGCTGGATGAATTTTGAGGAGTAAATGATGGAAAAGGCTGTGTTGCCTTGAATAGAAATGTAAATGTTAAACAGTCCACTGCTGAGGTCTAAGAAAGAAGTTATTTGGTAGAGAAAATCATATTGTCTTATAGAATACCTGGGTTACCATGAAGACAATGTATTTAGAAACAGATGTTAAAGGCACTAGTGGGCCGGCGCCATGGCTCACTAGGCTAATCCTCTGCCTTGCGGCGCCGGCACACCGGGTTCGAGTCCCGGTCGAGGCACTGGATTCTGTCCCGGTTGCCCCTCTTCCAGTCCAGCTCTCTGCTGTGGCCAGGGAGTGCAGTGGAGGATGGCCCAAGTCCTTGGGCCCTGCACCCCATGGGAGACCAGGATAAGTACCTGGCTCCTGCCATCAGATCAGTGCGGTGTGCTGGCCGCAGTGCGCCGGCTGCGGCGGCCATTGGAGGGTGAACCAACGGCAAAGGAAGACCTTTCTCTCTGTCTCTCTCTCTCACTGTCCACTCTGCCTGTCAAAAAATAAACTAAAATAAAATAAAATTTAAAAAAAGGCACTAGTGGTGAGGGCTCAGGAGAAAATGAGGAGAATGAGAGAGAAAACTTGTTTCATCACAAGAAGACCTCAGTCATCACAGATAGGATGCTGGTAGATACGGGAACATCAATGATGCTTCCAGTAAATGCTCAGAAGTAAATGAGAAACATTGAAAACTGAAGGAAAGGAGATACTTACATGGTAGCAGAAAATCTAACAGAATTGTGTTCTCTGATTATATGGAACGCAAAACCAGGAAGTGAACAAGTTGGATCTTTAGTGGAGTAGCTTTCTATCCCAGGTGAAGATGTGGCCTTGTTTCTTCTTGTTGCTTTCAGTGAAATGTGAGAG
Source organism: Oryctolagus cuniculus (assembly GCF_964237555.1). Classification (NCBI taxonomy): domain Eukaryota; kingdom Metazoa; phylum Chordata; class Mammalia; order Lagomorpha; family Leporidae; genus Oryctolagus; species Oryctolagus cuniculus. The sequence goes on along the minus strand of NC_091442.1, from coordinate 102,596,377 downwards.
GACAGGTAAATGGAGTGAAGACTTTTTATACAAAGAGAAGTCAGAACTTGGTGAGTGGGACATTTTCAACCTTATTCATATCACAAAAGATGCTAAAATCCAGAGATTCACTATCAAAGTGTTTTATGAAGAGAAAGGCAAAGGTATGGCTAGACAATTTTTTTTTTTTTTTTTTTTTGTGCATCTAAAAATCAGATATTCAGGCCAGCGCCGTGGCTCACTAGGCTAATCCTCCGCCTGCGGCACCAGCACACCGGGTTCTAGCCCCGGTCGGGGCACCAGATTCTGTCCCGGTTGCTCCTCTTCCAGGCCAGCTCTCTGCTGTGGCCCGGGAGTGCAGTGGAGGATGGCCCAAGTACTTGGGCCCTGCACCCCATGGGAGACCAGGAGAAGCACCTGGCTCCTGGCTTCAGATCAGCACTGTGCGCAGGCCACAGCGTGCCAGCCACAGCGCGCCAGCCACAGCGGCCATTGGAGGGTGAACCAACGGCAAAGGAAGACCTTTCTCTCTGTCTCTCTCTCACTGTCTACTCTGCCTGTCAAAAAAAAAAAAAAATCAGATATTCAGTCATACAGAGAGTTGACTGAGAAATTAGGCATGTGATTCATATACCTTCTCAACCATCTCAATGTAATCCAGAGTGGAACTATTCAGGGAGCCCTTGTGACGTACATAGAAAACCCAAAAGAATTTTGAGAATGAAATATTAGCAGAGTCATTGATGGCTTCTACTGAAAGGAACAGAGAGAAGACAAGAATGCTGTTGGTTTGCTAAAATTCTACAGGCCAGAAATAGATTTATGAAGCTATTCAGCTGCAAATATATGTTAGCCTTACTGAAATAGGAAGGTGGAAATAGAGGGTATACCTGAGGGAACAGAGAATGGAGACCAGAGTACAAAGGATTATTCCTGGGCATTAAAATTTAATGCTGTTTGGAAATCCTGTTGGATTTCTAAATTGCTTCTGATGTTGGGTCCTTTTTAACCTTTCATTTCTTTTCCTTGGAATGGGAATACCTATACTTTTCTTAAGCTTGTCCTACCATTGTATTTTGGGAGCTGGTAACCTTTTTTCAAGTTCACGAATTCACTGATAGAAAATTTTGTCTCGGGATGGCTTATACCTTGAGTCTCACCCACACCTGATTTAGAAAAAGGAATTTGGGACTTTTGAATTGAAGACATTTTGAGTTTAAGTTGATGTTTGAATTGAGACTTACATGGGGTGAATGGATTTTACATATCAATGGATTTGAATATTTTGGGGTGAAAGGATATGATAGAATAATGCCCCCTATCCTGTGTTCACATCCCAAAGTTAAGAACCTGTAGGTCTGTTACCATATATGGCAAATGGGACTTTACATACTTAAGTAAGTTAAGGATCCTGAAATGGAAGGATTATCCTGGAATACCTAAGTGGGCCTAGCATGATAGAAGAGTCTTTTTGTGAATAACAGGGAAAATGATATGATGGGGAAAGCAGCAAGACATTGAAAGATGTTATTTTGCTAAATTTGAGGTGGTGGAAAAGATTGTGGGCCAATGGCCTCTTGAAGATGGAAAAGGCAGGAAAGGATTCTCCTAGAGCCTTCAGAAGTAACTAGTCCTGCTGACACTTTAATTATAGCCCAGTAAAACTCTTTTCAGACATCTGACCCCAATGATTATCAGAATAAATTTATATTTTAAGCTACTAGACTTGTGATGATTTATTACAGTACCTATAGGAAACTAATACAATGAGTATGAAATTTAGGTCAGTAGACATTTCATCTGTTATATACTCATTCAAGGAATGGATGACAGTTCTGTATCTAGAGAGATAGTGGGAAATACAGGAATTTATTAAGGACTGAATGCATTTTATCTTTCCTATCAAGCATTCCTATGAGCGAGATTTTAAAAATGATTTTATGTTGTCATTTTTATCACTGTTAAAATTGAACAAAAATTTTATTATTGGGAAGACTCCAGTTTATATCATTTTAGGAAAACTTTATGATGCTGATAGTAGCAACAATAATGTTAACAATGATATATATTATTTGTTGAGTGTCTGTCATGTGCCAGACACAGCAGTAAGCACTTTATATTCTTTATCTTACTTAAATTTCAACCACTCTTGTAAATTATTTTCACTTTTCCTTTAGAAAATTGAATTTTGAGAGCTTAACTTGCTCAAGTTTGCATATCTATTGTGTTTGAGCCAAAACTCATATAAATACTTTATGTGTAATTTAAAAAAATTAATTAGAGCCCAGTTTCTTGTAACAAGAATAAATCTGTACATTGTCTACTGTTCAGTATTTTTCATCATAGCCTTTCATTGTTAAAGAGGTTATCAGTAATTGTTGATGTCATTCTTGTCTAGAATATATTAAATTTATCATTTTATACTGTGCTTCCAGAATTAGTGAACTGCTAACTATGTTAATTATTTATACTGAAGATTTAAAGGAATTGGTGAGTTGATAAGAATGTTAGTTCCTTTAGAATACTTCCCCATTTTTGCTATTATTTTCAGCATTTTTCCATTTGTTGCACAAATGTTTATTAACAATTTGTTGCATGCGGCATGTAAGAGCAAGTAAGCATACAACATATTCTCATGTTTTTATAATTTTGTGCCAGGTGTTATACGTGATACAAAATGAGAATTATGTATGGTTTCTGCTTTGCAGAGCCTTGAAATTTACTTCAAGTAGTTACCCTGCCTACTACTTATTGGCTGTGTGATATTTGGGCAAGTAACTGATTCTCTACTTCCTCTTCCTTAAATGTGTTTTTCTATAGGATTGTTATGAATTCTACCAACATAGGCTTGAATTTCTCCATAAATTTATTATTATAGAATATAAACAGTTTTTTTTTTCTTTCTGTTGGTTGCCTCTGGAGACATCATTCAGTTTTGATAACATTACCAGGTCAAAAAAATGGTGTCTAGTCCAAACCAACCTTATATAGTAAATGCAATCAAATATGTGCAATATTAATTTGTATGTGCTTGGAAAGCTTGGAAGTCTATGTAATGTGCTATTAGTACTAAGTATTTCTTTCAAAAAATATTTATTTGAGAGAGAGAGAGAGAAAGATAGAAATAGAGATCTCCCATCCACTGGCTCAAGCCCTAAAATGTCCACAACATCTATAGTTGGTGGTTAGTCCAGGCTGAAGCTGGCAGCAAAGAACTCAGTTTGGATGTCCCTCTTGGGTGGCAGGGACCCAACCACCTGCTGTCTCCAAGGGTGCTCATCAGCAGGAATCTGCAGCTGAGAGCAGTGGAGTCAGGACTCCAATGCAGGATGAGGGTGTTCCACACAACATTTTAACTGCCAGATCCACCTACTTATTACGGATAAGTTGTGTGTTTTGCTTTGACTTAACTTTGGCCAACCTCACAATTATAAAAATATTCTGCCATATTTTCTTCATATGTATTTATTAATTTTTGGATATATAATTTATCTGATTCCTTCTTACCCCAAAACTATGGTCAATTTTCCCAGTGGATTTATTTTTATCAACTAATTCATTTTTTTGCATTGACTTTAAATGTTATATTTGCATACATTTTCCTATTAGGCTTTATTTTTAAAGTGGTAGTAAGAGACACAAAACATAGAGCTTTCCATACTAATCATTTAAAAAACAATTTGAGAGGCAGAGAAAAAGAGAGAGTGATTGATGGAGACAGTAGACAGTTCCCCTCAACTGGCTCACTCCTCAAACTCCCACAATGACTAAGGCTAGGCCAGGCTGAAGCTAGAGCTGGAGGCTCAATCCACATCTCTTACATGGGGCAGGGGATTAGCGGGAGGGGAAGGAACCCAACTGCTTGAATCATCACCTGCTGCCTCTCAGGTGCACAGTAGCAGGAAGCTGGAATCAGCAGCAGACTCCTGACCTAACTCCAGCCTCTCAGATGTCTGTGGCCAGCTTAACCCCTGTGCCAAATACCTGCCCCCAATGTTGACCATTTTTCAGTGTAGTAGTGCTACTGGTCTCCAGAACTTTTTCATTTTGCAAAGTGAAACTCTGTACCATTGTACAACTTCCACTTATGTCTTCACTCCAACCCCTGGCAATTAACATCCTACTTTCTGTTTCTGTGAATTTGATTACTCTAGTTACCTCAAATGAGTGCAAGTGTACAGTATGTTGGCTTATCTCACTTACCAAATGTCTTAAAGATTCATCTGTGTTAGACTTGCTTCCTTGGTAAATTGGAATAGTATTCTCGTATATGTATATATCATTTTTTTTTTAGTCATCTTGCATTTACCTTTTGCTTATTATGAAAAATGCCACTGGAATATGAGTGTGTAAATATCTCTTCAAGATCTTGCTTTTAATTCTTTTGTATATATACCCAGAAGCAAAAATGCTGAATTATATAATTCCACTTCTAATTTTTAGAGGATCCACTATACTGTTCCATACTGGTTATATTATTTTAAATTCCCACCAGACAGGAACAAAACCTCCAAATTCTCCACTTTTTTCAAGCTCTGATCTCTGTTTTGCTGTTGCTGTTGTTGAGTGGAGGCATCCTCATGGGTGGGAAGTGACATCTCATTGTGGTTTTGATTTGCATTTCCCTGTTGAGCATCTTTGCATATGCTTGTTGGCCAATTGTGTATCTTCTTGGAAAACATCTGTTCAAGTCCTTTGTTCATTTTTTTAAATTGGGCTAATTGTTTTCTGTTTTCTGTTGTTGAGTTGCAGAGGTTCTTTATATCTACTGGATATTAGCCCCTAATAAGATATTGATTTGTGAGTATTTTGTCTCATTTTGTAAGTTGCCTTTTCACTCTGTTGATTGTGTCCTCTTATTCACAGGAGTTTTTAATGTTGCCTAGTTTATTTATTTGCATTCAAGTTGCCTGTGTATTTGGTGTCATATCCAAGAATTGTTGCCAAATTCATTGCCATGAAGTTTCCACCCAATGCTTTACTCTAATTTTTACTGATTTAGGATTTACTTACTTGTATTTTTATGGAACAATGCAAATTTAAATATTATCTTTTTATGATGTTATATAGATGTGTAGTCTTAAAATATGTATTTATCTACAAAAGTTTTTTCTTGGTTATTTCAAAATATTTCTTTCTCTGTATTTCCCATTGCACTTCTTAACTTGTTGGTAGATAGAAAAACTATTGACTTGTACGGTTATCCTATACCCTGACATATGATTTGTGCTATGATTATAAAAGTATTTTAAATTGATTTTCCATCTAGTCAATTAAATCATATGAAAATAATGTAATCATGTCTCTGACTTCAGTGTTCATAATCTTTTATTTTTATTTTTTTTCTGTTTGAATTGGTTGGACTCACCACTATGCTGTTTTGGTGGTAGTGCAGGTTCAGCGATCTAAAACAGAGATCTTGATAATGTTTAAATTGTCTGTCTAATGTTACTCTTAAGTTTTGTTATTTTTTTTTTTTTATTTTTTTGACAGGCAGAGTGGACAGTGAGAGAGAGAGACAGAGAGAAAGGTCTTCCTTTGCCGTTGGTTCACCCTCCAATGGCCGCCGCGGCCGGCGCGCTGCAGCCGGCACACCGCGCTGATCCGATGGCAGGAGCCAGGAGCCAGGTGCTTTTCCTGGTCTCCCCTGGGGTGCAGGGCCCAAGCACTTGGGCCATCCTCCACTGCACTCCCGGGCCACAGCAGAGAGCTGGCCTGGAAGAGGGGCAACCGGGACAGAATCCGGCGCCCCAACCGGGACTAGAACCTGGTGTGCCGGCGCCGCTAGGCGGAGGATTAGCCTAGTGAGCCGCGGCGCCGGCCAAGTTTTGTTATTTTGTTATTCCATGTAGGCTTTTGGTTTTGAAACAGAGCTTTTAGAATCTCAGTTTTTATTTTGTGTGTACTCTGTGTGTTGGGTGTTTTTGGTACAACTCCTTATAACATTATTAATCAAATGTCACTTAACAAATTTGACATATATTCAACAGGCCAAGGGACATGGACAACAGGGATTGTTTAGCAGCAATTTATTAAGTTTTAATGTATGGAGGAAAAGCTGTATCCTAAGAAGCAGCAACCCTGGAGAGGCTAGGGAGAAGAAAAATGAAGAGAAGAGACACAAAGTTTCACTTGATAGAGGACGAACAGTGAAAGGCTTTGCCTGAAGAAGTAAGGATTCCTGAGAGGCTCCAGAGCCGCTGCAGCCCTGAGGGGCTTGGGGGTTGCTTATGTATTCTAGGCTTTCTGTCTGCATGAGCTGGAGTGAGCAGCAATGGTGGCTTGTAGGTCTTGTGATTTTCTGTGTCTAGCCAGACAGAAAGTAAAGCAGGATGCTATGTTCTCATGGGGTCTCCGGAGATAACCGAGTGTGAAGCATTTCTGTAAAAGAGATCTCAGGGAAAAACACTTAGCTGAATGTATATTTTATTGTAAGCTGAAAAAAATTGGTGGTGAGGGGCTTTTTCCCCCTAATAAAATTATGTTAATTTTCTGTCATATGAGTATGACTGAGAATTGCTACCATAAAATGCTATTTCATACTTATTTCTAAATACTTAATACCAATACTTGATTCATAGAAAATATTCAGTAAATATTGAATATGTCACAGCCCCGAGTGAATCTCAGATGATTATTTGGCTATGTTAGGAATAGCAGGGAAAGGTTAGTGTGGCCACAGAAGATTTTTTCGAAGAACAGAACACATACTGCTACTTGTAATTTTTTAGTGATATTCAAGTTATGCTCATTTTTTCAAGACCCTAATTCATTACATGGTATTTAAGAATCCTACACAGTGTGGCTCCTCTTTCTCTCTGCTCTGTCATACTGAAGCTATTGTGATCACCACGAACTGGCACACCAACCAGTTTTTCCCAACTTCTGAGCATTTCTATGAGTCCTTTTACCTGAAATACCCTGCCCATTCTTTGGAATCTGTTATAAGCCATCCTTACGTAGTTGGCACACAACAAATATTTCCTCTCATTCCTTTCAAACCAAAGGGATATATAAAATCTGTTTACAGATTAGGAGTCCTTAACGGGCTTACTTGAGAAAACCATTTTTTCTCTTGAAGATCTTGCTTAAGGAAAATTATTATAACTGAAAGAATAGTGATTCCTTGGATTGGATGTACTCTAATGGGACATACTTGATGCTTTCTTACAACATCTCTGATCTGCATCATTTTTAGATGAAAAGCGGACGTGTGGAGACATCAGTTAACTTATCATGACACAGTTATGAAGTAACAGAGATGAATATTCCAGCTTAGATCTCATTGATCCTAATGCCTAGAGTCTCTCTTTCTCTCTCTCTCTCTCTCTCTCTCTCTCTCCCCCTCTCTCCCTCTCTCCTTCCTTCCTTCCTCCTTTTTTTCTTCATTACTCTTATCTTCTAAGAGAAGAGTATTTGTTGTACTTATATCTTCAAATGTCTCTTCTGCAAAAGTGTGGAGATGGGTTGGTTGAATAGATCTTTTCTTTCTTGGGAAAAGGGATATGTGGTTATGTCTGAGATATCCCCTGTTAATGCATCATCGCTTCTTATGGAAGATGAATTAATAAAGGTTCCCCATTATTTTAATATCTCAAACAATTTCCATTGTACTTTATTCTGAGTTTAACTTTACTTGTAAATAGGAATGGATTTTTCTCTTTGCCATTTTCATTGTTTTCGCTATTCCTCCCTTACTTTCTATGCCTGATATTTCATTGTTCAGCTGATGAATATCTGCTACTTTAATTTTTAAATGTTGTTTAGTTCCATGAACACAGAAGTATACCAAGGGTTTTTTTTTTTTAAATAATAGAAATAGCAAGGCAGGATAGAAAGAGTGAGATCTGTTTTAATCTTAGTGTTGTAGCTTCCCACGTATGTGCCTTTTGTCAGTCACAGAACCCATTGCTTTCTCATTATCTGTAGGACACTTTTACCTTCCTTGAGGAGTCGATACGAAAATAAAAGAAAATGTTTAAAATACATAGAATAATGCCATGCCTATAGTAGACCCTCAATACCTGATAGTCAGTTCTTCTTACTCTTTTAAAAAAGTATAAATCGCTTTAAGAAGTAATCTAGTGTCTAATATTTCTAGAAATGAAAGCAAATTCTGTAAAGTCCCAGCTTTAACAACTGTAAGTTGTAGGTCCTCAGAAACTAATCACTTTGAGTCTTAATTTCATATTTTAAGTATAATAATATTACCGACACCATACAGTATAGTGAAGAGTAAATGATACACTGTTTAGTGCTTTTAGTGTCTAGCATTCAGCAAATGCTCAATAAATGTAAACTAGTAGTGCATATAGAGGACTTCCTAGTAATGTTACATCTTTTTTTTGTAAAGCAAATATTTCCAACTTATTCTTTATATGTAATAATCCTTTATGATAAAGACAATGCAATGTGAATTAATTTTAACTTGGTTAGCGAAGCTGTAGTTATTTACCCAACAACCTCCACTAGTTATGAGCCACTTACTCTTACAAGCCTTTTATAAATATTTGCTGCATGATGGCCTATGATAGCCAACTCTCTCCATAAAGGGTAAGATAATACAAATATCAGGTTTTCAGTATCATATGGTCTTTGTCAAAATTACTTAGTTCTGCCATTGTAGCACAAAAGCTGCTATAGACAGAATGAAAGTGAATGAGCATAACTGTCTCAGCAAAACTTCATTTATGAAAACAGGCAGTAGGCTGGACTTCTGTTGAAATCTACTGACATTAAATCTCTGGAATGAAGAAAACATGCTGATAATGAAATCCATATCAATATGGTTCTATTTGGAACATATATTTGGTTCTATTTATCCTACAAAGAAAAATAAAAATTTAGAGAAAAGACAGAAATGCAGTGAGCCAAAAAGCATATTCTGCACATGTAACAAGACTCCAAAGTACCAGTTCCCAAACTTTTAACCTCAAAACACAATTTCACAGAGATCTTTTAGGTGTTTATCTTAAACACATTTCTCAGAAATTGAAGTTGGATTAGCTTTGGATAGAACCACTCTGAAACTTTAGAAATTAATTTCCAAATGAGGTATATATCCAAATGTTACTGTACAACTAGTTGGTGAAAAACTATTGATTTTACAGTCTTTAAGGCCCAACTCAAATGCTGTTTTCTTCCTGAAGTGTTATTTAGTTCTCCTCTGATAGAAGTAGTCTCCTTTCTCTTAACAAAGAATTTATTTTTGACATCTGTAGCTTTCTTCCTTATGTTATAGGTATTCATATATAGATCATCTTTTACTATTCTTTCATATTATAACCCATCTCTGTCTGACAAATTCTTGTGTTCTTCAACTCACTCTGTTTTGTGCCTGGCATGCAGTAGGCCCTCAGGCTACGTTCACGAAATTCTGAAGTTTTTCTTCAGTGATGTTGTCCCGAAACAAGCTGAAATGGTGTAAAAACATGCTTTTTTAATCTGGGTTCTAATTATGACTTGATTGCTTAACAACAACCAACTCACCCTCTGAATCAGCCTCAGTATCCTCATCTGCAGAATGGGGATAATTCTCACACTATAATGTTTTTTGAGGCTAAAATGAGTTGATAGAAATTACCAAATTGCCATTTAGTATTTTAGGTTTGCATAACATCAGAAAACCTAGCACATGATAAACATCAGCCTTTATTATATTTAAGGAATATATTCAGTTTCTCTTTTTTTCTGTCATGTAAATATGAAAACAACTAGTGAACAACCCATTAATAATAACTACAGAATAAAAAGGGCAGAAATTATATTTATTGAGTATGTATTACAGAAATACTATGTTTTCTGTGTCTATCCACAAGAATTTTATCTGTTGTGCCTTTTGTCGTCTCCATAGCAGCAAAATCGAAGCTACATTTAATTTGAATGAACACCAAGAAGTCCTATTTCTTTGGTTATGTGGCCAAACTGAGATTTGTGTATACTTATTAGGTTCCAACATTTTGAAAACACATACATTTCCCAAGAATTATAAGGGAATATACTAAAGAAAAGAGAAAGTGGCATCTACTATATTTTCCTATCCTATTAGTTACCAGCCTGCATGTTGTGCTGGAAGGGAGAAAAAGAAAACCATAAAGAGATTAAAGATGTCACTCACCTTGTTCTCGTCTGGCTTTTTTTTTAAAGATTTATTTATTTGAAAGAGTTACAGAGAGAGGAAAGACAGGTACATACACACACACATACATACGAGAGAGAGAGAGAGAGAGAGAGAGAGAGAGATTCTATCCTCTGATTCACTCCCCAAATGGTCACAACAGTTGGGGATGAGCCAAGAGCTTCTTCTGAGTCTCCCACATGGGTGCAAGGACCCAAAGCACTTGGTCCATCTTCCACTGCTTTCCCAGACACATTAGCAGGGAGCTGGACCGGAAGTGGAGTAGCCAGGACTCCAGTTGGTGACCACAAGGCATGCCAGGGTTGCAGGCAGTGGCTTAACCTGCCATGCAGCAATGCTGAACTCCTGTTCTCTTCTTTATTCTGGGGTGTTTATGTGCCTAGGGATGGTAATGCGCCATGATGACCCTTCCTGTGGGCTCAGATCCTGTCCCTAGCCTCTTTTTTATCATATGCCTTTTTCTCTTTATTATTTTTATTGGACTTTTGCTCCTGCTCATTACCAAATCACAGCTTTCCAGAGAATGGTTTTTGTCTTCTCCCCAGAATGTATGAGTCAACCCCTGTGGTCTTGTACTTAGGAATTTATCCTGTTAGAAAAGTGCGTAAAGAATTACTTCTTGGTGAGCTTGGAGTCAGGAGGTGGAAATGGTCCTGAAAAGCAGAATGTAAAACTTTAGGGAGAGAATAAGTAAAGAGGAAGAAGAAGGGGGTGGGGCAATACAGGCTGGAAAGAGTAAAGTAGATGGAGAAAGAATAAAGAAAATGAAAGAATGTGGACTGCATTTGTAAACCTTGGCCACAAGTGATATATTGATTTTTCAAACATGTAGTGATGATGGGAATACAAGGAGGGAACTGGAGCAATTTGTCATTGTCACCTGAATACAGAGAAGAAATTACAGAATGTTATATACCTTTGATGTGCCATTTTTCATTATAACAAGTAAATGAGTGGCTACCTAAATTACATTTTAAAAATATTACTTCAGGGACTGTTTTGTTTTATGATAGCTAGGTTTATAATTTATTCTTAAATTGTTTTCTACTTTAGCAATACATATTTAGCTCAGAAACAAAAAGCAAATTATATTTCAGTACTTGATGTTACTTATTTTTCCAGGTCAGAGCATTTCATGTTGATACACAAGAAAATAGCTCATCATCTAGTCAATATAACAGTCTAATAAAATTCACAGAAAGAATTTAGAGATTTTATTATTTTTATTTTTTTATTTTTTTAAATTTTTTTCACAGGCAGAGTGGCCAGTGAGAGAGAGAGACAGAGAGAAAGGTCTTCCTTTGCCGTTGGTTCACCCCCCAGTGGCCGCCAAGGCTGGCGCACCACGCTGATCCAAAGCCAGGAGCCAGGTGCTTCTCCTGGTCTCCCATGGGGTGCAGGGCCCAAGCACTTGGGCCATCCTCCACTGCACTCCCGGGCCATAGCAGAGAGCTGGCCTGGAAGAGGGGCAACCGGGAAAGAATCCGGCGCCCCGACCGGGACTAGAACCCGGTGTGCTGGCGCCGCAGGGCGGAGGATTAGCCTAGTGAGCCACAGCGCCGGCTAAATTCACAGAAAGAATTTAGATACCCCTTAATAGAAGATCTTCTGTGCTCTAATTTCAGTCATTCCTCTAGGGGCTGCCTGAAGTGTGGCAGACCAGAGCATAGAACCAAGTGTCCACTTTCCGCTAGGAGACTTTCTGGGTAAATGACATCATGCTCACCAATGTTAAAAGCTAGTTCTCTCAGATCATCTACTTTCATCACCCCAAATTTCATCTTTTTATTCTCATTGGACTGGATTCTTCTCCCTTCTCTTACACCCTTCTGTCTGATAGCAAAACACCTCTATCCTCATCATCTCCTACGAACTACTTCTTTCTTCACTTGGCTTTCCCCAGAAGCAGTTGTATTTATTTGCATATATTAGTGTACTTCATATGTATTGTTAGAATGAAAATGGTGAGTTTGGAAACTGGTTACCTGGAAAATGATAAGACTGTGTTTGTAAAGAGAGTCCTTTAATCAAAATGTATAGCATTGATGGCTATTATTCTTACTACTCCCTGTCTCTAGTCATTCCTTCATCAAGTGTGGTGTTAATTGTTTTCTTCCTATGTATCAGAGACTACTTAAAGTAAGGAAGATACAGCTGTGAAAATTTTGTGCTCCTCTAAGAGGAAACAAGCAATAACAAGTAAAGAAATAGTAATAGTGATAAATGCTCTGTAGGAACATTTTTAAAGGTGATGGAAATAAGTGATGAGGACAAGAAATAGATGGTGGATTAGATTGTACAATGAAAGGGGGGCCTCCCTGTGAAGGTGATGACAGGAAGGGGCCAACCATGGGAAAATCCCAAAGTGAGGCAGAATGAAGCCAAGTCAAGACAGAGGTTCCCATGCATGGTGAGTTAGAGAAGTGAAAGGGGTGGGGCCAAAGAGGTACTCAGACTAAATTTTATTGGAGTTTCTAGAACTAGATAAAGAATTTTAACTCTGTTGTAATTCAACTGACAAGTCACTTGAGGATTCTAAGCATGGTCAATGTGACTTAATTTACATTGAAAATTATTCATTGTGTGCTTACCTGATTATAGTAAATATATGCTTGTGTTCATGTATATTTGTAATGCCAAATTACTCAAGAAGACTAAATTGTCAGAAGGCTTTAATTAGTAAGATTTGTATAAATCTCGGTACTTTGGAAGGAGGTAATATTTGTTCACTGCTTGGTAAATAGTCTGCAAAGTAAATGTTCATTACTATTATCGTTAGTATTGAGAATATTACGTTTTTTGTACAAAAAAGGAAAAATGAAGAAAAATACATGTAAAAAAGCCACTCACAGACATTATCCATTGAAAATGATTTTGATTAGTTTCTTCATAATTTTTTTCTAAGCAAGAGTTTCTGTCTGTCTACCTACTACCTACTACCTACCTATTGACCTTTCTAGTTGTCATAATATTGTATATGCACTTTGGAGTCCTACTTTTTATAGAACAAAAAATTTAGATTTTTCCCATAGCTTTTGTAAGCATTATTTTAATGAGACAGTTATCAGTATGGGATGGAAACACTGCTCAAGAAATCATTTTCAAAGTGGAGTGCAAATATAGATGAGAGTTTTCTTTCATTGAAATTCTTGAGATTCATTTCAGAGTAGAATAGAGAAGAAGCCTTAAGTCAAAGCAACATATTTCCCCCTGAGGAAAAATTAATTCAGAGAATCAAAAGGAATATGTTCACTGAATTATGAAAAGCCTGGGCATATTACTGATGATTTGAGATGGGAAGATAAATAATGAGAAATGTATGAAATGTGACTGCAAACCATAAACATGGTCACTGTAGAACCTCTTTATGTATAAACATAAATAGGAGAATCATATAAATATATGCTACATGTAAAGGAAAAATCCATAAACAATTTTTGGAGCATCGATCTAGAAATAGTTTACTTAGTTTACCTGTAAGTAATAAGGAGGTGGAAATTCTCCACAGTGAATAATGCCTTCCATACCTCAGGAATGGAAAATTCATTTGAGGGTTAGCTTCACTGAAGTAGAGGTGGCTAACTTAGGAAAAGATAGATGGTTCCTTCCAGGTTAAAGATGCTGTGTGTGTCACAGACACTTGAGTTAAGCGGAAGTCATATCCTTAGGGCATTTGCCACTGGATCATGGCTATTGCTAACTCATTCCTTGGAGCCTCTCTTTGCTTTGCTTTCTTTCCTTTTAAAAGTATTTATTTATTTATTTGAGAAATAAAGAGAGAGACTGATCCTGTCTGCTGGTTCATTCCCCAAATGCCCACAAAAAAGCCCCAGAAATCATTATTCAGATAATAATTCTTAAGTACCACAGTAGATGCTCAACAGCTATTTCAAAATAGATAGTAAGCATTCTCTGACTGTTTATTCAAATAGAAGGTTTCTATTCATTTTTCTTGTCACATAGACACTCTTCTGAATTTAGGCTTTTATTTTTAAACATTGGAAAACAATATACATACCAAGAAGTGCACATAGTGTGCAGATAATTAGTGTGTCATCTGACCACACTCATAAACATCACCCAGATTAAGAGCAAAGCATTGCTGATATCCCAAGAGTCCTCACTGTTCCCCCTTCTGTGTTTTTAATGTGTGAAATAAGAATATATTGTCATCTACATGGTATGATTCAGTGATTAGGGTTTAAATTTATTTGAGAAGCTAACATAGAGACAAAACAGGAGAATGCCTATCCGATGATTTACTCTGCAAATGCCTGTCATGTCTGGAGCTAGCTCACAGTGAAGCCAAAAGCCTGGAACGCAACCTGAGTCTCCCATATGGATTGCAGAGGCCCAAGTACTTGAGCCATCACCTGCTGCCTTCCAGAGTGTGCAGTAGAGGAAGCTAGAGTTGGAAGTGGAAGCAGAACTTGAACCCAAGGACTCTGGTATAGAAAAAGGGCATCCCAGTAGACAGTTAAAGTGATCCACTAAATGCCCAGCTCTGCCTTCCAACCTTCCTGATTGGGTGAACTGGACTGTGAAGTGTATTTCTCTATCCGCTTTGCTTCCCATAGCTTAATTAAGACAGGCCAGAGAAGTAGAAAGGCAGTTGGAAAAAATATTTTTTGTATTTAATAACTTGCACAAAATAAAGAGGCCTTAACTTTTCACTTGGAACTTAGTTGGTTTTAAGTATATTAGAGATTTATTGGTAAATTCAGGAATGCACTGGCATACTGTACCAATGTATCGATGACAGAGAAAGTTCACAGTTGAAAAAAAAAAAAGAAATAGAAGAAAACTTTGATTTCACCTTCACTAAGATGAAGGTCATTATTTAGGCTATCAATTTTGCTCAGCTAACTCTTCTATTTCTGTTTTCTTTGGATCTATACATTTATGGCTTTGTTTTTGGCTTAAGAAACATTGCTGTTGGACCTCAGATCACTTTCCCTCAAATCTGGCTAGATGCCAGTGACATTTTTTTCTGACTAATAAATTTGTTCTAACCTTTTTAAAATGATATCATACAAACACATATTCTTGCCACTGAAATAAAATTGGTTTAGATATTCAGAACATTTCAGTGAGAACAACTCTGTGTGGAAAATTAAGTTACTGATGTTAAGAATGTTGATAATAATAGTTAAGTTCCAAAGTGAATTTCTTATAGAATGTCACAAATTGAAAATTCACTAATTTTTCTTTAAACATTGTTTCTGGGATATAGGTGAGGTATGGTGCATAATTTCTCCAATCATAGAAATATTCCTTTGAAATTCATTTCCTCATGTGTTACCTCATTAAAGATTCCTCCTCTAATGCCTTCATAAAAGCTTTTTATTTTTTTAAAACCTCAAATTGGAAATTAAAAAGTTTTCTAGGAGCTTCATTATATCACAGTCTGGGATTTTATATTGGAAGGAGGAGTCTCAAACCTGGTTCCAGGAGCTGCTGGCTAAAATACCTCAGAGCTCTGTCTCACTTATCACAAAGGCCTCACATTATATTTTTAACAGACTTGACTGTTTTAGCTTATTGAACAAGGAGACAGCGATAGAAACTTAGGTAGGATGATGTGTAAATTCTGCACACACTCACAATGCATATTAGTGTATGCTTTCCAAAAAAAAAAAAAATCCTATTTTAATCAGGGTGAGGAAACTATAGAGTTCAAAGTGATGATTAGGTTGAATTCCCTGTGAATTTCTCTCTCTCCTCTTTTAAAGATTTATCTATTTTTATTTGACAGGCAGAGTTAGAGATAGAAGGAAAGACAGAGGTCTTCCATATGCTGGTTCACTCCCCATATGGCCTCAACAAAAGTGGCTGGGCCATGCCGAAGCCAGGAGCTTCACTGGGCTCTCCCACATGGGTGGCAGAAGCAAAAGTACTTGGACCATCTTTGCTGCTTCCCAGGCACATTAGCAGGGAGCTGGATTAGAAGTGGAGCAGCCAGGACTGGATGCCGGTGTTGTTGGTGGCAGCTTAACTCACTGCACCACAATTCCTGCCTTCCTCTTCTTTTTTTTTTTTTTTTTTTTTTTGACAGGCAGAGTGGACAGTGAGAGAGAGAGAGACAGAGAGAAAGGTCTTCCTTTGCCGTTGGTTCACCCTCCAATGGCCGCCGCGGCCAGCGCGATGTGGCCGGCGCACCGCGCTGATCCGATGGCAGGAGCCAGGAGCCAGGTGCTTTTCCTGGTCTCCCATGGGGTGCAGGGCCCAAGCACCTGGGCCATCCTCCACTGCACTCCCGGGCCACAGCAGAGGGCTGGCCTGGAAGAGGGGCAACCGGGACAGAATCCGGCGCCCCGACCGGGACTAGAACCCGGTGTGCCGGCGCCGCTAGGCGGAGGATTAGCCTAGTGAGCCGCGGCGCCGGCCCTCCTCTTCTTAAGAGCGTTGCCTAGATGGTGTTATGGTTCCTATGCTGTTAGTAGGAATGACTGATGAAAGCTTTCATCATTACATATGTTTATACACTTGAAGAGATTTCTTTCCTGCTGCATTTATAAAAGGGAGAAAAATAATGATAATTTTTAAAACTTATTTGGCTACAGAACCCTTTTCAGTAATATTTTTAAAATACCATTTGGGAACTCTTAAGCAAGATTATCTCACAGAGACCTCCCCAGGTCTGATTCTATTACATTTGCTAATATATCTTTAGTTAAGCTGTGGAATAAGGTCATACTCATAAGTATTCATATCTTTTGCCTTTTTGAAAAGAGTTCTATAGTAATACAAATTTATGTTTTCATTCATTCTTGCAAATCTCTACCCAGCTAGCTAGCATCTTTAATATAAAAAGATTGAATACTGTAAATTAGCTTTTCAAATTAGAATGCATTATTGTTTTGTGTAAAGCAAATTGTATTTGCAAAATAACATAAAATGTAATTTCTTAGTGACTTTTTGTGCTTTTTTTCTTAATACACCAATATAATCAGAAACTGTAAAATTTAAAGATGTACTCTTATTCCAGAAGATAATCTTTTCTCAAAAAGATTTATTTTAAAGGCAGAGTGACAGAGAAAGAGATCTTTCATGTGGTGGTTCATTTCCCAAATGGCCATAATGGTCAAGGGCTGGACCAGGCCAAAGCCAGGAGCATAGAACTCCATCCGGGTTTCCCACATAGGTGGAAGGACCCCAAGCACTTGGGCTGGCTCCTGCTGTTTTCTCAGGCATGTTAGGAGGGAGTTGATAGAAAGTAGAACAGCCAGGGCTGGAACTGTCACTCATATATGGGATGTTGACATCGCAAGTTACAGGTTAACCCACTGAGCCACATCACAGGCCTCTGGAAAATACTCTTTATTTTAGTCAAAAATTTGAGAATTGGAGTAGAATTATTAAAGCAAAGAGAGCTAGGAAACCTTAGTTATAAACATATTGGTAAGAGAAAGTTGAAAATTTTAATTAGAAAAATTTATACAAATAAAAATTTAGTTAAAAATATCATTTTAGGTTAAAATAGAATGCTGAAGTATATTTTGGAGTCATCATTTGCATTATTTTTACCATTCTCATCTATTGAGAACTACTGGGATACTCGTACCACAATGATACATCATCTGACACTGTGAGATTTGTAATCTAGACAGAGACATAGAACATATCCATAAAAGAAATGTATGAATACAGCATTTGTTGAGTTCCAAGTTTTACAGTTAAAGCAGAAAAACTCAAAGCAGTATGACCACTAGCTTATGTGTTCCTAGCAAATTTTCATGAATTAAGCAGGGACCAAGGTGAATACTGAACTTTGAAAGTAGAAAAGAGAGAGAGGAGACATTCCCAGTAGAAGGAGTGATGTGAGAAGGTAGCCAGGAATTGCTATGTCTTAGAGAAATCAATAGGCAGCTCATTTACACAGGAACAAAAGATTTTCTAGCTGAGAAATAAAAGTGATAAAACAGTACTGGATATGTAGGCAGGGACAAGGATTTGGAAGGACAAAAAATTCTTTGATTTTTCTCAAGTTTTAGTTTTAGATTAGATTAAGAAAACCTGCTTGGATGCAATTTTTGACCCAGTTAAGTGCTGGAAATCCCTTTGGAGCTAACTGTGTGTCTTGGTAAGAGTGATTGATGTCTCCTGGGGCTAATGGCTGAGACATTGTTTCTTTGAGCCAAGTTCTCTGGCCCAGAACAACACAGCTATGAATAATGATTGGATGACCACAGAAGCACCTGCTTGTCAAATCCTCAGGATCTGCAGCCTTCCTGTAGCTTTTTTTTTGTTTCGCCTCTGCCTGGTGTTCTCTTTTCAACAACATTCATTGAGCATACCCTGTGCTCTTGTAGAGATGATAATCTCTTTCTTTCCTTCTCAGCAGCACAAAAATACTGCAGTTATGTGATGTGGTTTTATAGGAGAAATGATGTAGGACTTGGGCAGTCATGGGATGAAAAAGTTTTAAGGACCACAGGGCTAAAGTAATTTTTCATTTCAGTTCCTTGGGGGATTCGTATGAATAATCAGTTTTTCTTTCTAAAGCCTTTTTAGTTTGCAGCTATGAGGTTCCTAGCATCGGGACCTCATACACACACACACACACATACATACACACACACATATATGTATAAAATCAGATATCAGTAGAATACTGAATGCTCTGTTTTCCCTGCTACAAAATTTAATATGATCATTTTCCATAATGGTACCATCAGTGTGGAAAGAAGATTAGCTCATTAGGTACAGTCTAGGTGGTGAAAGCTGCACAGAGAGCAAGTAGAGGCACTCACCATGGCATCAAGAACCCAGAAGGATTGCTTCATAACACGTAGGACCAGCAATCAAAGTCATTTCTATTAACATCAACTTAGCTGATAATTTTAACCAGACCCAGTAGCCAATGATTCCTAAATACAATTTTTTTTAATTTTTGCATTTCTTAAATTTTTGAGATAATATATTTTTAATTTATATTATACTCAGAGGCTTAATGTTCTACTAAATAAAGACTTCAAGAAATAAAAGTAAAAATGCCATAGTTGAGCTGGAAAATAGGCAAGGGCTAGGAAGAGTAATCAAATGAGATGTTCATTTCACTCATGTACAGTAAATTTTAAAGTAGTCACAGATCATTACAACTATAGCAGTCTTTCATTTGTAACAATTTGACAAAATTTTAAAACAAAGCTTGGCTAAACACTGTATTTACCACTGTGGGGAGCAACACAGACTAGACTGTTACTCGAATTAAGACTTATTCTATGCACCTGCTCTCCCACAATATGGCGCTGGGAGAGGAGGAAACAGCTTCTACACAGCTGCCTCCAGTTCAACCAATAAACAGCAGGACCTGCTCCTGATTGGAGGAGAGCAGTGTACTCGGCATGTGGGCAGCAGAGTTGTGATTGGTGGAAGAGGACTATAAAGGAGGAGAGAGACAACATGCACCAGGAACATCTATCTGAAGGAACACCTGTGCAGCCACCGAGAGAGCTGGCCGGCGGTGTGCTGCTCCCCCGCGGAAGTGGGGAAAGTGGCAGGGGGAACCGCCCTTCCACGGAGGTGGAAGGGTCGGAAGCCAACCCGGGAAGAACCAGCAGCAAACCCGGGGAGGGCCGAGCAGACAAAAGAACAGCGCAGGGTCCTGTGTCGCTCCTCCACGAAGACGGGGAACGACATAATGGTGCTGTGACTCGGATATGAAGCCTAGGCAGGGTTTAGTGTCGTTCCTCCATGAAGAGGGGGAGCGACATAATGGTGCTGTGACTCGGATAGGAAACCTAGGAGGGAAGAAGCGGGAAGAAGCGGGAAAATACCGGAGAGAGAGACTAGCAAAGAGCCTAGGGAAAAGCCGGACGGAAAAGGTGCCGGAAGAAGCTATTGAAAGCCTAGGCATAGACTCGGATATGGACTGTGGGAAAGAAGTTAGGATTTAAAGTGAAAGCAAGAAGAAACTTAGACTCAGATACGGACTGCAGGTTGAAAGTGAAACCTAGAAGAAACTTAGACTCGGATACTGACTGTGGGGAGAAGCCAGGAGAAATGAGAGGAGAATGTTGTTGGAAGAAAAGTTAGGAAACATACCGGGTAGAGAAAAATGTTAGGGAAAATGAAGCCGCGGGGGCAGGCCGAGGCGGAGACATAAGCTATGTTGGAATTCTTCAAGTCAGCCCGGGGAGCAAAAGGTGAAAAGCTAAAACTAGAGGCGGATGCGTAAGCCAGGTTGGAATCCGTCAGATTAGCCCGGGGAGCAAAAGACGGGAAGCCAAACCGAAAGGCGCAGATGTAGGCTAGGTTGAATTCGCCAGGTTAGCCCGGGGAACTTAGATTGAATACCGGTGGCAGAAACGTGAGCTAGGCTGTGTGATTCGCGGAAGCCGCCGCGTGCAGAGAGAGCACGGGGCGTGAATAGATAGGGAACGCGGGACTGGCGCGAAGGCCGTGGTGCGGGTGCAAAGGGCGTGGAGACCGCAGGAGAACGCGCGAAGCCGGGAAGCGGCTCAGAGCTGGGAAGCAGCCTCAGGGCGGGCGCCGGGATGCCGCAGGGATAAGAGAAATAGAAGTTTAGAAGTAAAATGAGAGAAATAGGAATGTTGGCAGATAGAAGTAAAATAGGAGAAATAGGAATGCCCGGAGATAGAGAAATAGAAAGGCCTCCCCACAACATGGCAATGAGAGGGCTTGGATTCGGTCTGCCTGATTAGTAAGACGATAAGCACCTGTGGGCGGCTGCAGGTCACCGAAGACAGGCACGTTATCAACACCAATAAGTCTCCCCACAATACGGCAATGAGAAGGCTTGGATTCGGTTTGCCTGATTAGGGCTTGTAAGCACCTGCAGGCAGTTCTAGCAGAGCAGAGCATGCGCTGCAGGCCACCAAACACAGGCACGCATCAGCACCTAAAAACCTCCTCACAACATGGCGAAGAGAGGACCCGGATTCGGTTTGCCTAATTGGTAGGGCTTGTAAGCACCAGTGGGCAACTCCAGCAAGCAGAACAGAGTGTGTGCCGCGGGGCACCGAACACAGGCGTGTATCAACGCCAAAAAAATAAAAAGAAAGGGGGATCTGTGGGGAGCAACTCAGACTAGACTGTTACTCGAATTAAGACTTATTCTATGCACCTGCTCTCCCACAATATGGCGCTGGGAGAGGAGGAAACAGCTTCTACACAGCTGCCTCCAGTTCAACCAATAAACAGCAGGACCTGCTCCTGATTGGAGGAGAGCAGCGTACTCAGCGTGTGGGTAGCAGAGTTGTGATTGGTGGAAGAGGACTATAAAGGAGGAGAGAGACAACATGCACCAGGAACATCCGGATAACACCTGTGCAGCCCCCGAGAGAGCCAGCCGGCGGTGTGCCACTCCCCCGCGGAAGTGGGGAACGTGGCAGGGGGAACCGCCCTTCCACGGAGGTGGAAGGATCGGCAGCCAACCCGGGAAGAACCAGCAGCAAACCCGGGGAGGGCCGAGCAGACGAAAGAACAACGCAGGGTCCTGTGTCGTTCCTCCACGAAGACGGGGAGCGACATAATGGTGCTGTGACTCGGATATGAAGCCTAGGCAGGATTTAGTGTCGTTCCTCCATGAAGAGGGGGAGCGACAACCACAAAACCAATACACACAGGAATTTCTTCTATTTGCATTTGGGTCTTTACTTTCTAGGTTTACAATTTAGGTGCACATACACAAATTTCTAAATCCTTCTCTTGTACTCCAGGCTTATATATCCAGTTGTCTACCAGAAACTCAATTTGGATGTCACAGGTCTAAAAAGCCAAACTCATCTGTGCTTAGGCATCTCCTCTGGTATTTTCTATCCTCAATTATCATCCCCAACATCCACCCAGTTGCCCAAACCAGAAGTTTAGGGATGATCTTAAATTCCTCCTTGTCCTTTTCTCTACATCCAGTCAATAATAGCCACATGCATATCTTATTCCCCTCTCTTTTTTTTTCTCAATAACTGTTAGGAACGAGGCTTAAAAACCTCCAGCTCTTAGTAATCTCTCTTCAGCATGCACTCTGAAGATCCCTCTCTGGCATACGGATATCACAGTGGCATGTTGTGAATCAAACCACTTCATCAGTACCCACCACCTGTGGCATAATATCTAGCCTTCTCTGCAGTCCTTCAAGCCCTCATCATTTGGTACCTGCTCCCCGGCCCGGCCTCTCTTACTTTCTGCCATCCACTGCCCCTTCTACCTCCACCAGCCTGCATTCCTCCATCACTGTTGTGGTATTCTGGAAAACAGCCCCAGAGAGAGCAAGCAGATCTCATCCTGGGAACCAATAAATGTTATCTTATTTGGAAAAGGAGTCTTTCAAATGTCATTATTTGTCTTTGGATTGGGAGAGTGTCCTATATTATCTAAGTTTGCCCTATGTGCAATTACCTGTGTCCTTAGAAGAGGGAGACTGAAGGAGATTTTATACAGACACAGAAATTTCAAGATGCTGGATTTGAAAATTGGAGTGATATGACAGCAGGTTAATGAATGCCACCAGAAGTGGGCAGAGCTGGGGGTAAATTTTCCCCTAGAGCCTTTGAAAGGAGCCTGGCCCTGCTGACTGTTTGATTTTTGTCTCAGGGATAACTGATTTCAGACTTCTGGCTCTCGAACTCAAAGGGAATAATTTCTGTTGTTTGAAGCCACAAATACAGCTGTGATTTCCCTGAACACTTATTGTTCTCACATGTTTTTTTTTTTTTTTTTTTTTTTTTTTTTTTTTTTTTGACAGGCAGAGTGGACAGTGAGAGAGAGAGACAGAGAGAAAGGTCTTCCTTTGCCGTTGGTTCACCCTCCAATGGCTGCCGTGGCCAGCGCGCTGCGGCCAGCGCACCACGCTGATCCGATGGCAGGAGCCAGGAGCCAGGTGCTTTTCCTGGTCTCCCATGGGGTGCAGGGCCCAAGCACCTGGGCCATCCTCCACTGCACTCCCTGGCCACAGCAGAGGGCTGGCCTGGAAGAGGGGCAACAGGGACAGAATCCGGCACCCTGACCGGGACTAGAACCCGGTGTGCCGGCGCCGCTAGGCGGAGGATTAGCCTAATGAGCCGCGGCGCCGGCCTTGTTCTCACATGTTATTTGCCCCAACCTGGAATGCTGCTCCCCCATCTCTTTGTCTGAAAAATTACTGTTTATTTTCAGAGTAAATTTTGCAATGACTTCTCTGGCGGATGCCCAGTCTCCGTGTGCCTGCTTGTGTGTGTGCGTGTGCATGTGCGTGTCTCTGTGTGTGTGTGTTTTAACTATATTTCAGCAGTGGAATAAGAGGCTGTAGAGTTACCTCAATGGTTAAAGATATTAGATTAGAAGTGATTTGAGTAATCATACAAGCTATAGCTAAGCCTTTTTCCTTATTTGTGAAATAGGAAAAATCATGGTACCTTGCTTAAAGGTTTATTTGAGGATTGAATATAAAATATAAACCTGATATCTGGCAAATAGGATGTGCTCTGTAAGTGTTAACTGTTTCTCGAGAACTGTATTTTCACAGTTTTTACGAACTTCTCTTTGCTAAACTGTAAGCTGTTTGAAGAAAGGGGGAGTTACTTTTTGCCCAGTGTTTAAGTAGTACTTAATTGATAAATGAATAAAATGTGTCTTTTATCATAGGTTTTGCTGTAAAATCATTATTCTGTTACCTAGAACTCTTTTAAAAAAGATTTATTTATTTTAAAGCAGAGTTATAGGCAGAGGCAGAGAGAAAGTCTTCTATTTATTGGCTCACTCCCCAAATGGCTGCAACACCTGCAGTTGGGCTGGGCTGAAGACAGGAGTCAGGAGCTTCACGCAGGTCTCCCACATTGTTGCAGGGGCCCAAGCACTTGGACCATCTTCTACTGCTTTCCCAGGCCATAGCAGAGAGCTGGATCAGAAGAAGAGCAGCTGGGACTAGAACCAGCGCCCATATGGGATGCCAGTGCTTCAGCCAGGGCATTAACCCACTGCACCAGAGTGCCGGCCCCTGCTTTACCTGTTATACCACAGCACCCACTCCTTACTTGGAGCTCTTAAAATGCCTAATTTGTTTGCTATCATTCCTTCAAAAATGTGATCTCATATTTATTATCTGTAGAAACTGGCAATCTGTCAGCTCCCATCCCTGTAATGGAGGTCATCTGGGTAGCAAGACTCAGATGCTTGTTCTATACTTTTTGGTAGGGACTTTAAGAACATTTTTCAGCTTTGCACATAATTCAACAGGTCCACATTTCCTTTCCCCTATTTCACTTTATGATGGGTTTATAAGTAGGCCATCTGAGAGTCTTAATGGCAAAAATAATTAAAACCTGGTTTGAAAAAGGTATGCAGCTGTGTGCAGCTTGTTTGTTAGGCTTTGAAATTATAGAGGCCGAGCAGCGTAGAGCTATTCAATTTTATTACCAGAAGCAATCAAGAGCACTGATTGCTAGAGATCTGTTGTTTGCCTCAATCTCCATTTTCTAGGACCCATTTGACAAGTTTTTTAAATAAAAATTTATTTTTACTTATTTGAGAAGCAGAGTTACAGAGAGAGAAGAAAACACACAGAGAGATCTTCCATCCACTAGTTCACCCCCAGATGGTTGCAGTGGTCCATGGCGTGCTAGACTGTAGCTAAGAGCTAGGAACACCATCCAGGTCTCCCACATGGGTGCAGGGGCCCAAGCATTCAGGTCATCTTCTGCTGATTTCCCAGGTTGATGAGCAGAGAGCAGAATTGGAAATGGAGCAACCAGGACTTGAACTGGTACCCATAGGGGATGTCGGTGTTAGCAGCAGTGACCCTGTGCCATAGTGTTGGCCCCCTGTTTGACATTTTTTAAATGTCTAGCAAAAATGATTGCTACCACTTACCAGAAAAATCTGTTCTTCTTGAAGTTATTTTTGTGGAAATTCTTGTAAGATAATAATGATCAATTTTTTTAACCTTAGGAAACTTAAATACAGGGTTACAGTGTACTCAATACTATTGCATATGCCTTTCAAAAAAAAGTGAAAAAGTTGAGAGAATGCCTTATATGATTTCTTTATAGATCGGAAGTATATTGAGAAAACACTTGACAGGTTGGTGGTTTGTATATAATCTTGGGCTTTGTTTAGTGGACTCTCCACAAAACCCTTTCTTCATAAAATAACATTTTTATTATTTCCTGAAACTGTTTAGTAAAAGATGTAAAGGTATACATTGAATGTGCTGTGCTGTGATTCTCTTGTCTGTCCCTTTCTCTCTCTTTGACATTACATGCTTTAAGAGCAGGGATTATGTATTACTCACCTTTTTGTTCTTATCACTGTGGAACCCAGTAATTTCACTCTGATGCCTCAGGAGAAGGATTTCCTCATCAGTGCCCTCTGTGTCCTTCCTGGTCCCCACTCTAACCTAAAAATGCAGGTGCTTCCTTCCTTGCTTGTACTTCTGTCCTACGTGAGTTGTAAATGTAACACTGTAGGCTTTGAGACGTGTTAGCTTCAAGTATTTTCAGTGGAGCCAGATATTGGAAAGAACCACTTTTAAGTCTATACAGTCCTGTTTTGACCTCATGGTTGTTCTCATTTAATTACTGTATGACTTTATGACTTAGGTATTGACGTTTCTATTTTGCTGTGAGTAAAACCAAGACTAATTGTTGTTATGCAACTTACGCAAGTGGTGGAGCTGTTACTTGTGCCTAATCTGCACCAAAGTCTGTGCTCTTTCAAGAACAACGCACTGTTCTATCTAATTTGGATTGGGGTTTAAAGCTTGTTTAAATTCACTGGAGCTTATGTAGAAGATTAGAGTTTGAATCCCGATTCTTCTTCTTTTTGACTATAGCATTGGTCCAGATCTTTGAACCATAATTGTGTGTAAACTTAGCAGACTAAGTCTTGCCAACTCTAGGCATGGTGTTATAGAGCAGATCTCTAGAGCTTAGACATCTTTCATAACTGAAACTTGATACCATTTAATCACAAGTCCCCCTTTTCAGCCCCTAGCAACCCATGTTCTCTCTGCTTCTATAAGTTTAACTATTTTAGATCCTAAATATAAATAAAATCACATAGGATTTGTCCTGTGACTAACATATTTCACTTAGCACAGTCTCCTGAAGGCTTGTCCATGTTGTCACATATTACAGGAGTTCCTTGTTAAAACTGAGTAATACTCCTGCATGTGTGTGAGAGATCAAAATTTCTAATGACTCCATTTATTTACTGATGAATACTTATGTTGCTTCCACATCTTGGCTATTATGAGTAATGTTCCAATGAACGTGAATGTACAAATATCTTTTGTAGACATTGATTTCCTTTCTTTAAATATCCAAAAGAGAGATTGCTGAATCACACTGTAATTTTAATTTTAATTTTTTGAGGTCTCTCTGTACTGTTTTCCATAATGGCTACATCACTTAATATTTCCACCAACACTGTATAAAGGTCCCAATTTTTCCATATCACCAACACTTCAGTTTTTTTCTGTAGTAATCATGACAAACTCAAGCACTTAACCATCTCATTGTTACTGATTCATTTCATCTTTATCACAGCCCTCTGATACAGATAAATGCCCCAGCTTATGCACGAAGAAAGTAAGACTCAGAGAACTTAAATGACTTGCCCAAAGTCACAAACAACTCTGTGAGAGAGCAGAATCTCCAACAGCTAAGCCAGCGGTCTGTGTGGCCTTTGGATGAAAATGGAGGTCCATAATGCCCATCACGTGGGTGGTTGTTAGCATAAATACTACTGTATCTATAGGTACTTTGTGACCTGGAAAGGGCTAAAAAAACAATTTGTTATCATGAACAAGAATGCTTTTCTTTTATTGTAGAGGAGATGCCAGGGTAAGCAATTTTCTTATCATATGTTTCTATCTGGACAAACATTGTGGTATGTCAGGTTAAGCTGCTGGAGTGCCCATTCAAGTCTTGGTTGTTCTACTTCAGATCCAGCTTGCTGCTAGTGTGCTTGGGAAACAATGGATGATGGCTTAAGTGCTTGAGCTCCTGCCACCCACATGGTAGATATGGATGGAGTTTCAGGCTCCTGGCTTCAGCCTGGCCCAGCACTGGCTATTTTGGGCATTTGGGAGTGAGCCTACAGATAGAAGATGCCTGTCTTTGTATCTCTCTCTCTCACCTTCTTCCTCCTTCCATCTCTTTTCTCCCTCTCCTCTCTTGCTCTAACTCTCTCAGTTTGTTTATCAAATAGGTGAAACTAGATAAATATTTTTAAAAGTAACTATCTATGGAATTTTAATACTATTGCCACATCCTGATTGTGTTGTGGGTGAAATGGCAGGGGGAAACAGATTACCTAGGTTCTTTGTCTCACATGGAAGAAAATTTTCTGAGAGAAAAGCAAGATTTATGTCAGTCAGGGACCTCCAGCCAGAGTGGCCTGGAGAGGGGCTCCAAGAGTGGCAAAACCAAAAGGGGCTGCTAGGGATTTTTAAGCGCGATTTTGGGAACAAAGCTGTCAATAAGTACAAGGCAGGCACAAACCCATCAAAAGACCTGATTTGTAATCTTTTTGCCCCTCTGGCTTGCTCATGATATAAGAAAAGAGCCATCAGAAGGGTGGGGTGCCTAATTTGTTTTACAGTGAACTGGGAGTTCAGAAGGATGGGGTCACCACTCCCCCTTGCTATTCTCATGGTAAAGCTGGAAATTCAGGAGTGGGCAGGCACTTTTGACCTTGCTAAAGGTAAGTTTAAGGGAAAGCTAACATTTTGCACCATCAATTTCCACCATGACAAACTTAACTGCCTATTAACCTGTCTGACTCATCACAATTGCACTGATATGTTTCTTGAAATATTCTTTGAAGCAAGATATAAATTTTGCTTCATTTAACATATGAAATTGAATGAAAAAGTTATCTACTAGTTTTCCAACTTATGTAATTACTTCTTGATTCTTTGAATTGCTTTAGCTAAAGGTCAATTCGTGTTTTATCAATACGCTAGTCATTGTAGGAGAAGAATTCTTAAGAATTTTAAATTATTTGTTTTAGTATATAGTGTTTATTGTAGTGAACATAGGTTCCATTTTGATACTTGCCCATCTCACTAATGAGATAATTTTAGGTTTCTTTAAGAAAAGAAACTTTCCTGCTGGACTTTAGAATTTCAAACATTTTCAACAAAAAAACTAAAATTATGAATTGCAAAATTTTGATTAATTGCAGGTAATCTGTATTTGGCCTCTGAAAACAGTTTTCTTTGATTATTGGAATGCTACTTCACTTTGTGAGACTTTCCTCCCTTTTTCTGTTTTATCATCATCTTCATCTTCATTTTGATCTTTCTCTTCCCTTCCTCCTGTGCCCCTCCATGTCTCTTTCAGAACAGTCTTTGGTAATCCACATTATAGAAGACATTCTTTGATTTCTGGCTAATGATAAAATTGAAAATAAATTTCTTTTCTTCTCTGATCTGTTCAAACAGTAGATCAGATGCCTGCTTTGAGTTGTGAGGTAGATAGCAGAACAAAATACCCTCACCATCCAATAATGACTTAATAATCTGTTTCTTTCCACCTGGTGCTTGGTTATGACAGAACCATTCACTTCAAACTACTCAGAATAACTTTGTCACATGTTCCTGGCTGTCAAAATAAAGAGCATTTCACGTGCTTCAGATTAGTCATTAAGATGGTTGTATCATACAGTTTGGCTAAAATGAACAGAGTTAAAATCACCTGACAGGGAAAATCTTGTTCCTAGTGATGAAGTTTGTAAGATGCACAACACTGTATTGAGTAGAAACAGAGTAACCATCTTACATTACAATGATACATTCTACTTATTCACAGAGGTTCTTTGGAAATGTGAACCCACTTTCAGTTCATTTGAACTTTAGTTTAAATACGCACATTTTTTCTCTGTTGTGAAGTGTCATCATAGAAGCTAAAGCATTGTTTACAGATAATTTGAAGTTTAGATAGCAGCAGTAGCAATAGAAAAAGATTATGTAATGGTCTAGAATGCAATTTTAGATATGGGCAGTGAGAGAGAGACAGAGAGAAAGGTCTTCCTTTGCCGTTGGTTCACCCTCCAATGGCTGCCGTGGCAGGCGCACTGCAGCCGGCGCACTGCGCTGATCCGATGGCAGGAGCCAGGTACTTATCCTGGTCTTCCATGGGGTACAGGGCTCAAGGACTTGGGCCATCCTCCACTGCACTCCTGGGCCACAGCAGAGAGCTGGCCTGGAAGAGGGGCAACCAGGACAGAATCCGGTGCCCTGACTGGGACTAGAACCCGGTGTGCTGGCACCACAAGGCGGAGGATTAGCCTAATGAGCCGCGGCACAGGCCGGAATTGATGAATACTTTTAAGAGTCTTGTTACAGAATTAAGGGAACACTTACCAAACACTTATTTCATTTTCTTTTTTTTTTTTTTTTAAGATTTATGTATTTATTTCAAAGTCAGAATTACACAGAGAGAGGAGAGGCAGAGAGAGAGAGATTTTCCAGTCACTGGTTCACTCCCCAATTGGCCGCAACGGCTGGAGCGGCGCTGATCCGAAGCCAGGAGCCAGGTGCTTCTTCTGGGTCTCCCACGCTGGTACAGGGGCTGAAAGACTTGGGTCATCTTCTACTGCTTTCCCAGGCCACAGCAGAGAGCTGGATTGGAAGAGGAGCAACCGGGACTAGAACCAGAGTCCATATGGGATGCTGGCACTTCATGCCAGGACATTAACCCACTGCGCCACAGCACCGGCCCCAGATACTTATTTCATTTTCAATAATTAATTACTATTTTAACTATCAGAGAATATGAAAATAACATGTTTTCTGAGTTTGAAAACTCTGTTCGTGGTTACTTTGACCATAAGAACATTTTTTTCTTTTCTTTATCCTGGAAAGAAACCAAAACATTTGTTTTTGAGATTTTAGGATAGGAAATAACATTCATTTTATTCCTATTAAAGTATTAAGTATTTATATCAAATGAGATAATTTCCACAAAGATATATGAAAGAAAAATTTCATAATCTTTGTTGGATCTTCTGATACTAACTCAATGAAGTTACTGAAATAATAACCATCAGATAATAAAATCATAATTATAGGTTTCCCAGGTCCAATTACTATTTATACCCATATATGAGTTATTTAACCAGCTTATGAGCATACTAGGTATGCAGAACAATGCCAGTACTGTGAAAAAAAAAAGAGAATAGAAATAAATTATAATTTACCTGAAAGGACTTGAAATCTAGGAGGAAATACAAGATATTTCTAAAATACAACATTGGTTTTGCAGTAATTTGTTTGACATTACATGTTAATGAAGAGACAATTTAAAGTAAGAAAATAAACATGTAGAATCAGGGAACTCTCCAAGAAGTCACAGATTTTGAATTTATTTTGTTCAGGATACTGTTTCTCTGATTGTCACAAAATTACATGTTCACTGCAAAAATATGAAGAAAAAATATCCTACAGACCCTTATCTATTGATAACAACTGCTTGAATTCAACTACTTTTCTTTTACTTGTAACCATTTTCTACCTGGAACGTCTTCCCAATACTCTTCACCTGGTTAATTTTCACTCATACCTCAGGTCTTATTTTAAATGGTACTTGCTCTCAAAAATTTATCAAATCACCTAAGTTATGTTAGGTTTCCCTGCAACTAAGCTCCTGCTTAGTCTCTGGGCCTCCTCTACATTCATGAAATATTTATCATCCTGTTCCCTGTGGTAGATGTTGTGAATAAAAGCGATGAACTTGGTAAACATGATCACTACCACCATGGAGTTTGCAATTATAACAGAGACAGGTAAACAACAACGAAAAAAAAATGTGTAAATATCATTTGGTTAATGACTTGTTAAATGTGCCTTCCTCATTAGATCATCAACTCCATAGGGTAATGACCATGCTTGTATTGTTTAGAGAAACTAGATTGTAAATGTGTATTTTTAAATGAATGAACACTTAGTAGTGAACAAAAAACACTGTTGTATATTTTTTCATTTTCACATATAGAAACATACATATTTTCATATATACTCAAAGATGGAAATATTTTATAAATACACACTGTACTTTATCCACAACCTTGTATCTTCAACATATTCCTATAGAGTAGATGTTTTAATGGCTGCATGATACTCCATTGTAAGAATGTATTAGGATGATCATTTAGCCACTCAGTACTGAGATTCTTATTTTCACTCTTTTCCTAAATCATCTAACCCAATACCATGCATTCATTTATGTGTTTCCATTGGTTTACTGTTAATAAAATATTCTGATGAATATTTTAGCCCACAAGTTTTGTCTTCGATTATATTTACTGAGAAAAATTAAATCCCTGGACAGAGGTTATCATCTTTTTAAAGATTTTTTTCAGAATTTCTTAAACTGTATTTAAAGTATATAAATTTCATACATTTCATATATATAGCTTTAGGAGCATAGTGATTCTTCCTACCATACCCTCTCTCCCACCTTTCTTCCTCCTCTCTCATCTATTCCCACTCAATTTATACAAAGATCTATTTTCAGTTTATATCACACAATTAACCCTACAGTAGAGTTCAACAAATAGTATAATAAAAAAATAAACATTGTTCCTCAACAGTTGAGACAATGGCTATGAACAATCATCGAATCTCAAAATTTCAATTTCATTTCTATACATTACATTTTTGATAGTCTACTACTAGTTACTACCAAACAGGGACAAATATGGTATTTGTCTTTTTGGGACTGGCTAATTTCACTAAGTATAATGGTTTACAGATGTATCCATTTTGTTGCAAAAATATAGGATTTCATTTTTTTTCTGCTGAGTAGTATTCCATAGTGTATACATGTCATAATTTCTCTATACAGCCATCAGTTGATGGACATCTGGTTGATTCCATATCTTAGCTATTGTGAATTGAGATGCAGTGAACATGGGGTACAGATAACTCTTTCATATGCTGATTTCATTTTTCTTGGGTAAATTCTGAGGACTGGGATGACTGGTTTGTATGGTAGATCTACATTCTGCTTTTTGAGGTGTCTCCATACAATCTTCCACAGTGGCTGTTACAAATTACATTCCCACCAACAGTGGATTCGGGTAGATTTTCACCCACATCCTTGCTAGCATTTATTGTTTGTTGATTTCTGTATGAGAGCCATTGTATCTCTGAGGTTTTGATTTGCATTTGCCTGATGGCTAGTTATCATGAGCATTTTTTCATGTGTCTGTTGGCCATTTGAATTTCCTCCTTCGAAAAGCCCCAGTTAAAGTCTTTTGCCAATTTCTTAACTGGCTTGTTTGTTTTGTTTTACTTGAGTTTCTTGAGCTCTTTGTAGATTCTGAATATTAATCCTTTATCAGTTGCATAGTTTGCAAATATTTTCTCCCATTCTGTCTGTTGTCACTTCACTTGCTGAATGTTTCTTTTCAGTGCAGAAGCTTCTCAACTTGATATAATCCCATTTGTCAATTTTGGCTTTGATTGCCTGTGCTTCTGAGGTCTTTTCCAAGAAATCTTTGTCTATGCCAGTGTCTTATAGGGTTTCCACAATGTTCTCTAGTAATTTGATGATTTAAGGTCACAGATTTAGGTCTTTGATCCATTTTGATTGGATTTTTCTGTAAGGTATAAGTAGAGATCTGTTTCATAATTCTGCGTATAGAGATCCAGTTTTCTGATTGTCATTTTTCAAGAGATTGTCTTTGTTCCACAGATTGATTTTAGCTACTTTTTAAAAGATGAAGTTGATTGTAGATATGTGGATTGAAATCTGGGGTTTCTGTTTCTGTTCCTTGGTCTCCCCTTCTGTTTTTATTGATTGATTGATTGATTGATTGATTATTGCCAGCACCAGGCTGCTCTTATTATAACTGCCTTGTATTATGTCCTGAAATCTGGTATTATGATGCCTCCATCTTTGTTTATGTTGTATAAGATTGCTTTAGCTATTCAGGGTCTCTTGTGTTTACATATGAAAAGTAACATAAATTATTCTATATCTGGGAAGAATTGTTTTGGTATTTTGATTGGGATCACATTGAATCTGTAAATTAGTTTTGGTATTATGGACATTTTGATTATATTAATTCTTCCATTCCACTAAAATGGAAGATTTTTCCATATTTTTTCTTCTTCTATATCTGTCTTTAAAGTTTAGAAATTTTCATTGTCAAGACCTTTGGCCTCCTTGGTTAAATTTATCCTAAGGTATTTAATTTTTGATAGCTATTGTGAATAGGATTTATCTTAAAAATTCTTTCTCATTCATGGCATTGTCTGTGATACAAAGGCTGTTGATTTTTGTGTGTTAATTTTATATCCTGCCCCTTTCCAAACTATTTTATGAGCTCCAATACTCTCTTAGTGGAGACTACTGTTGCCCTATATATAGAACCATGTCATCTGCAAATATGGATAGTTTGACATTTCCCCTTCCAATTTGTATTCCTTTGGTTTCTTTTTCTTGCCTAATAGCTCTGGCTAAAACTCTCTGGACAATATTGAATAGTAATCATGAGAGTGAGCATCCTTGACTGGTTCTGGATCTTAGTTGGATTGTTTCCATCTTTTCCCCATTCAATATGATTTTTGTTGTTGGTTGTCATAAACTGCCTTGATTTTGTTGAGGCGTGTTCCTTCTATACCCAATTTGCTTACAGATTGTCATCATGAAAGGATATTATTATATTTTATCAAATGGTTTTTCTGCATCTATTGAAATTATCATATAATTTTTATTCTTCAGTTGTTAATGTGATGTATTACATTTATTGCTTTGCAAATGTTGAACCATCCCTACATACCAGGAATAAATCCCACTTAGTCTGGCTGGGTAATCTCTGATGTGTTGTTGGATTTGATTAGCTAGTATTTGTTGAGGATTTTTGTGTCTCTGTTCTTCAGGGATGTTGGTTTATAATTCTCTTTCTCTCTTATATCTTTTTCTGGTTTAGGAATTAAGGTGATGCCCACTTCATAGGAGTTTGGCAGGATTCCCTTCCTTTAAATTGTTTTGAATAGATTGAGAAGAATTGGAATAAGTTCTTCTTTAAATGTCTGGTAGAATTCAGTAGTGAAACCATTTTGTCCTGTGCTTTTCTTTGCTGGTAGGGTCTTTGTTACTGATTCAACTTCCATTTTGTTTATTGGTCTTCATAAGTCAATATTGGTAGATTGTTCTGTGTCCAGGGATCTATCCATTTCTTCTATGTATTCCAATTTGTTATCATATGGGTCTTTGTAGTAATTTCTGATGATTATTTTTATTTCTGTGGTATTTGTTATTTCATTTCCTTTTTCATCTCTGATTCTATTGTTTTTGTATAGATTGTCAAGTTTGTTTCCAAAAAAGGTAAAATAGACTTCATTATGGGAAGTTTTCTGTAATTTTATTAGAGTTTGAAACCATTAATATATATGACCCAATGCAGAAGAGACTGTCAGGAACAAGGGCACTGAAGTGGAGAGTGGCAATGAGAAAGGAGATAAATACACATGTTGTGTTGAGGAGTCAAGAGGGATGTGGTTGAAAATCCTAAGACAGGTGAATGCTAAATGAGAGAACTGTGAATAATAAGTAGTTGGAAACTGTTTTTAGGATCTGCAGAAGGAAACCAATCAAATTCTTCATGGATTCAAACATGTCTTGACCCAAGTTAGTAACTCGGTTATCTTAATCATTCAAGTTTCTGTTGGTTTTGAGCTAGGTTCTGGAACCTTTCAAAGGGATTTAGAAGTATGGATGCCCTTTTGGCTTTCCATCCTACCCATATGACTCTAGAGTATTTGAGAGATGCCGCAAGGCTTCTCTGCAAGGACTGTCTGACGATTTCTAACCTAATGCCTGAGCAGAAGCGTTTGAACACAGCACTCTTTTAAAGAGAGTTTGAAATGTTTCTAGGTTGTGCTGTGGAAAATGAGGAGCAATCCTCACTGCCCAGACATTGTCTCAATCTTCTTTGATATGCTATTTGATAATAGGTAGGGAAATGCAAGTCATCATAATTTAGGGAAAATAGAAAATATTCTGTTTTACTAGTTCTAAATATTGTCCCTGTTAAATATAAATTTGACATGAATTATTTAAGAGTTATGCTAGCACTAAACTCAAGGTGAACTTAGAGTGGAAACAGATCATAGCTTCTGTTCTTAACTCCAGCTAACCACTTAATGAATGTACAATAAGCTTCACTAGGAAAGTTCTAGAAAGTCCAATATAATGTGTAATTTCCCTTGGAAAAAAAATCAAAACAATTTTTACTGAGAGTTGGCCTGAAGTATCATCTTTATGTATAAAAGATTACATTTTTGCTCTAAATACAATTTCTAGCAGCTGTCCATTAATCATCGTAGACTTTCTTCTCAGAATTCAGATATCCTTTATAAATAAAAGAGAAAATAAATCTCCTTCCCCCACTTTGTAGATGAATCTTTGATATAAATCTTATGACGTTATATTGGGTAACTAAGCAATTTATTAATCCTTAGAGTATTTAGCTCATAGCATTTTTATGTGTATTATAATTTGTGTTAAAGACTTTGTAGTAGCATTCTACTGCTTTTTTTCTACTTTCAGAGTTGAAACCTCTAGATATCTGTTCTTTTGTATGAACTTTGCATCGTTTCATTGACCTCCTAATATTTCAAAAGTTTCTGCGCAAGAGAAAGGCTTAGGTATTACATTGTATATCCAGCTCAGCATACCTCACATATTTAGGCTGAAGAACTATCACATTCCAGTCGCTCCTTGTACTCCTTATATCACATTTGTCTCTTCTGGTTCTTCCCTTAACTCCTGTATTGGATGATTCCGTTTTTTTTTTTTTTTTTTTTTTTTTTTTTTTTTTCTTTCAGCCCCTCAGTGTTGCTATTTACAAATCTCTTCCATGGATTCAACTATTTTCTGCCTATGTCTTTTATGTGAGCTAACGGTGCTAATTGCAGCTGTTTATGTTTTAAAAATTGTGGTGGGATGCACCAAAAGTGCTCATATGACAATGTGTGCAAATGTGAAACTTCTGATATTTACTCCCAAATTGTCTTGAAGCATTAACTTTTACAGTTATGAAGCCATAACAGTTTCTGTTATCCACTCTTTTCATTGCCACTTCCCTAAGGACCTATTTCCTCTTTATTGAGGTCACAAGTAAATATAAGAAAGACCTAATCATATATACTAGTTTGGTTCATTAAAATAAAAAAAATTAAGATATAAAGAGATTAGAGATGACATAACATCAGAGCAATAGTGAGCATTATAAAATAATTCCATTTGTTATCACTTGATCAGTATTAACTTCTATTTTTCTCAGTTTCAATGCTATACATTTATTTTGCTTTATTGCAGATAATAGTCATACTAAGATATCTTATTTGGTATATAGGCCCATGTCAAATTCTGTTGTTACAATCCTTGATTATTGGCTTCTACTCTTCTACCAACTCAGTGTCAACGTGATCCTAGTGAAATGATTTTAAAGTATATTGGAAGCATCTTTTATATATGTGTCAGCAGTATTTCTCCTTATAGAACAAAAAGTAGTAATAGCTGATATTAATGCAAAAACTTCTTTACCTGCTCTGCCCTTTGCTTTGTCTTCTTTTTTATTCCTACTCCTAGGTCCCATATTTCTAATTATTGCCAAAAAATAATTAAAGTACAATCAAAATCCTTTTATTAAAAACGCAGTAAGATGTTTTAATATACTAGAATTTCACATAAAAGGAACCCAATATGGGAATGTGTCACTATGCTTCAGAGGACTTTGTCTTGTAAAGTCATTTTTTTCATATGATTTTGCCCATGACTTTATAAAACTAAGGTTCTAAGATTCTTTCCTTGATAAATTACCTTATATACCACTCTGTTCTTTTTCTGTTCATCTCTCTGCCTGCCTTTTCCATTGTTATTTCTGGTAGGTGTACATTTTCTAAAATTGTGAAAAAGAAGGAGCTCTAGATTGCTTTATAGGGAGTAGAATGATATGCTTATTTATTTCAGGGAAGAGGATCTCAAGAGGTAAAGCCACACATGGACAGGTAAATTTGAATAGGCATACTAACTTAAGGGACCAGAAATGTGCTAATGTTGCCCTAAAGAAATAGCATTAGCAGTGAATTCCTGAACCTGTGCATCTGTTTTGCTTCTTCAACTAAAGTTAAAGTCCTTAGAATCCCACACTTGTTTGGTTATTTATCATACTCTCTGAATAGAGTGTTACGGAATGTATAAGAGTTTCATAAATGTTTCATTAGCCATAATCTAACATTTCTGAGAGTTTTATAAAATGTTGCAAAGATTAGGAAAATAAATCTTGAACTTATCTTTGCTTATTTGTGATTTACACAATTTTATAATTTAACTCACAGTCACTTGACCTAAAAAGTGATTTATTAATTGAATAATTCTAGGAGAAAAAAAAAAACAAGAACTGATAAAAAATTGCATTAAGTCATTTCTTGGAAATAAAAAAAAAGTGAGGTGGAATGTGTTCCTATTCAGCACCATTCATCAACTTATAGACACTGAACCTAGCAAACTGAGAGTCTTAAATATTTATAATTTTAGAAGTTGCTGCTTCCCCATCATATTCTCAAGACTTACTCTGAGGAAAAGAACTGGCAGTTTATATACTTCCATTTATATTTATGTTTCTTCTGTTTTCACTATTTAGTTCAGATACAAAAAATAATCAATGTATTGTTTCTTGCGATGAAAAAAAAAAGAAAATGCAATCACTTTTGGTTACAGTGATTAATTTTTGTGATCTCAAAATGGAGTATCAGTGCAACAAAAAGTTGATGGTACAATCTGGGTAGACCTACAGATGTTGTATCTCTAACACCATCTTTAAATCTTAGAGCAGTTGGTTCCTGACAAAACATGATTTTTAACAGTGATGCAATAACAATTTTACATCCTTGTATTTAAAGATGTTCCTACAAAACTTAAAGTAAATCAATAAATGTTTAAAATTTGCTTAATGGGACCAAACACCATAAAAAAATATGAAGTGAAATATGCTGTGCTGTGGCCTGGAAAAGCAGTGGAGGATGGTCCAAGTGCTTGGACCCTGCACGCGCATGGGAGACCAGGAGGAAGCACCTGGCTCCTGGCGCAGCGCTGGCCATAACGGCCATTTGTGGGGTGAACCAACAGAAGGAAGACCTTTCTCTCTCTCTCTCTCTCTCTCTCTCTCTCTCTCTCTCTCACTGTCTAACTCTATCTGTCAAATAAAAAAAAAAGAAATATGCTGTGAAATCTAGCCATTACCACTATTCTGAAAATATGTATGAAATAATTATTTTAGTGCCTGATTAAAATAAACATTTTTGTGAGTGTGTTGACATGTAATTTATATATAGTGAAATTCCTAAATTATAATTTTACAATTTGATGAGATTCAACAGATATGTACCTCAAGGTATAGGACATTTTCATAATCTGAAAAAAGTTCTCTATGTACCTTTGCAATCAATCCCCTTTATACTCCAGCAAAAGCAATCTTAGATCTACTTTCTTTAACAATAGGATTACATCATCTGGATTTTCATTTTAAGATGTCTTACTATTGAAGGTTCTGTCAATTCCCTGACAACAAGTGTCATAGTTTAGGTTTCCCAGAAAACAGACTGAGGTGACGATTTGTTTGCAGGTGATTTATCAGAGAGCCTTCTCAGGAAAAACACAGTAAGAGAGTGAAGGGCATAAGGTTGGATAGAATGAGAAGTTAAAATGTCATGCAATTATAACAGAGATTTCATCTAATCCCTCATAAATCTCTGGAATTGAGATGACCCTTCAGAGGAGACTTATCTGAGAAGATGGACTTGAACCTTTGAATCGCCCCATTGATCAATCACTGGATGTGTGCTGTCACCTGAGAGGGGAAACCACCTTGGACAAGGCAACTCTTATAAACCTTGTGCAGTCAACGCTTTGAGCATTTAGAGGGAATTAGTGCCTGTCTGGAAGAGAAAGATGAATGGCAGATTCTAGCTCCTACAATGCCAAGTAAAAAAAATGGCAAAGAGAGACATTTTAAAAAGAGTAAAGTCCTAAATTCAATGAATGAAATTCAATGAATAGGAGTAAATAATGACTCCGGTGGAGGAATATGGACTTCTCATGTATTGCAAAGGAGTGAAATGAGAGTATATGAGGGTACTGCAGAAAGATTATGGAAAATTGAATTAAAAGAAATTTATGCGTACTTTTTTCATAACATAGATTTTCCATGAACTTGAAATTTCTTCATAGGCACCTAGAAACAGAATTTTAGATTTAATGTTGTGAGAGTGAGGAAATTTTCTTTTGATTTTATTTCCTCAGTAAGGTAATAAATATAGTTATTGATGACAATGATATGGGAAATGATGTGCTGGAGGAGAAAGGATAAGGTCTGAAAGAATCACCTTGCGCAGTGGGAAATACAATTTTCTCCCAACTGTGTTAAGCTGCTTGGAATAGGCAGGGAGTTAGATTTAACCAGAGTTGGGATTTTTTCAGGTACATAAATAGAGATAAGAAAGTGATTATGTTGAGAGGGTATCACCCTAAGCTATAAATTCTAAATTATTTCTGACTATAGGAAAAAAATGAAAATTTTCATTTTGTGAAGCTTGATGCTTATCGCTAAATCCAATTAAGATAGAACCAAAATTGCAGAAAAAATTAACCATCTCTTTGTCAATGCATGTCTAGCTACTTTTATTTTTTAAAAAGTACAGTGATTTATTCAAAACATAATATTCATAACCTGGTAGAATTCCAGTCTGGGAAAAAGGGGGTGATGCACATCAGGAAATCAATCCATTTAATTCATAACAGTAAATCAAAGAACAAAAAGGCTGTATAAGTGAATCAATAAATACTGAAAATCTATAGGTAGCCCAAGTATGTTTTCAGTATCTATCAAAGTTTGCTGACTGAGTGAGATTCCACGAGTATGGGATATTAAGAAGCCTTGATTTCGTTAGCACTATTTTCTCTCCATCTACTTCAGGTAACCTATTTGCTCTTTAAAAGTTTTATCTGCGGCTGGCGCCGCGGCTCGCTAGGCTAATCCTCCGCCTTGCGGCACCGGCACACCGGGTTCTAGTCCCGGTAGGGGCGCCGGATTCTGTCCCGGTTGCCCCTCTTCCAGGCCAGCTCTCTGCTGTGGCCAGGGAGTACAGTGGAGGATGGCCCAAGTGCTTGGGCCCTGAACCCCATGGGAGACCAGGAGAAGCACCTGGCTCCTGCCATCGGATCAGCGCGGTGCGGCGGCTGCGGTGGCCATTGGAGGGTGAACCAACGGCAAAGGAAGACCTTTCTCTCTGTCTCTCTCTCTCACTGTCCACTCTGCCTGTCAAAAAGATAAAAAAAAAATTAAAAAAAAAGAAAATGTATAAAAAAAGTTTTATCTGAGCAATTTCCATATTTATTAAATGGATATGTTAAGAATGAAGAGATAAAAATGCCTGAGTTACATAGTTGTAACTTAACTTACATGACATTCAAAATATACTGTAAGAAAGAAAACATGATATATATTATATATTTGATTTTATTGGAACAGGGGTATTTGTATAAATTAAAGCTTTTATACAAATCAGTAGTTACTATGTTATCACAGATATGGGAATTATTATATTATATAAACAATTATTTATATTGATAGCCTGAATTTTTTGGCTTACCGCTTGAATTTAACAAATTTAATGTTGCTTCAAAATTATATTACAGTGTAAAATTTTATATTTATTGCATCAGCCTGGAGTAGTTTCCCTGTTGATTAAGTCCACAAATACCTAGCATGCAACAATTAAAATT
This sequence comes from Oryctolagus cuniculus, assembly GCF_964237555.1. Taxonomy (NCBI): domain Eukaryota; kingdom Metazoa; phylum Chordata; class Mammalia; order Lagomorpha; family Leporidae; genus Oryctolagus; species Oryctolagus cuniculus. Next base: position 102,555,517 of record NC_091442.1, on the reverse strand, counting down.
TTACATGCAGTTGTTTGAAGTGAAATTTTATAAGCATCATAGACTGCAAGTATTGAATTTTAGCTTAATTATACATTAGATGGTCTTGGTTTGAGTTACAAAATTTCATGGGTGGCCTATTTTGGAATCATCCAGTTACTTTAGAGCCAGGTTTGCAGAGCACCCACCTGAACTTTCTGGCATAAGATCAATGCGTCATTTCAGAAGATATTTGAAAAGGTAATACAGGGGACAGAACACATATATTTGAAAACCTAAACTCTAATGTGATAAGTAACAAATATTTTCATCTTTAAAAAAATTCCTTACATTTTTTTAAATTGTTTCATTGCTATTTGAGATTGTATTAATCCAGTTGCTAAAAATTTTTATGGTTACTCTTAGTGTTAAAATTTTAGTTTTTGATTCATAAATCATGAGATATGGTAACTCTAAGTGTTCTTCATGTCCACAGATGGAGACATGAAGATCCAGAGAAGTGAGGTGACCAGGGCCATACAGCTAGTACTAGAATCCCCTTCTCTTGGGTCATTCCTTCTCATCCCATTTTATCTGATACCAGATTCTTCTCAAATCTGCCATGTTCCCTACAGTACTTGATCAGTGTGCATATATTATATACATAAATTTGGATTTTATTGTCTGTTTTCTGGGGGTTAGTTCAGAGAGCTAGGTAAAATATTTAAACAATTCAGCCTTAATAGGCTGTTATACTGGCTCCCGACTCACACCCTTCTGTTTTATTTCAGATGCACTAACCTTATTTATGTGAAGAATACTTGGATATAGTAATAACCTCGCTATTGAAATCTCTTAGGAAAGCTCTGTGATTACTGAAATAATCAAGTCTCTGAGAAAAACCACTTTCTGAATAATGCTATTTCCCAAAGATCAAATTACTTCAAGTGGATGATACCTCCAGATTTAGGAAGACTTTCAAATGTAGAAAACTATGAAGATAGGAAACCTGTCTGTGTAGCTTATTTGTCCTTCTGGGTTTCCTCACTGTACATCTGAGAGGTAGGCAGAAATAATACCAGGCTGCAGAAGCTGAATACCTGAGTCACAGACTGCTTTCTCTTATTGTGCTTCTGCCTTAACTCTTAAAATTCTGTATGTGGAATAGAATTGTTTTGACCCAATTTTTTAAAAGTTTTATTTTTATTTGTAAGGCAGAATTATATGTAGAGAGGGACACACACACACACACACACACACACGGAGGGGAGAGAGAGATGAGAGCGAGAGCGAGAGAGCGAGAGAGCGCGCGCGCGCGAGAGAGCACACTCTTCCATTGCTGGTTCAGTCGCCAAATGGCTGCAATGACCAGGGCTGTGGCTGAAGCCAAGAGCAAGCAGCTTCTTCTAGGCCTCCCACATGGATGACAGGCCCAACCACTTGGGCCGACCTACTGCTTTCCCAGGCACATTAGCAGGAAGCTGGACTAGAAGTGGAGCATCTGGGACTTGGACAGACACCCATATGGGATGGCGGTGCTGCAGACAGTGGCTTAACCCACTGTTCCAGAGCACTGGCCATTGTCCAAAATTTAAGTAGCGTATGTGCCACTGTTGTGCAGTCTTCAGAGTCTTTTTTAAGGGCTGAGAGGAAACAATGATTTGGCTGGAATTTTTTTAAAAGATGTTTTAATAACTCACATACATTATTTCCAAAAACATTTAGAAAATGAGACTTTTAAAAATTAAGATATTTTGCTAGCACATTGTAAAGTCTTCATAATTAAACATCTTTATGATCCACAGAACAGCTATATTCTATGCTTTAATATGAAAATTAAATCTCTTAAAATGAAAATTTAGTGGGAAATGCCTTATGGGGTTTGCTTTTAAAATACTTTATTTTCATTTTACTTGAAAGGCAAAGAAAGAGAGAGAGAGAGATACAGAGACATGTAGAGACATCTCCTATTCACTGATTCACTCCCCAAATGTCTATAATAGCTGGGGCTGGGCCAGGCTGAAACCAAAAGCCAACTCAATCCAATACCCAGGTAGGCATCAGGGACCTAAGTACTTGAGCTATACCTTCTGCCTCCCCCAGTGTGCATTAGCAGAAAGCTGGAGTTGAAAGCAGAGCCATTACTGGAATCCAGGGGTTCCAATATGGGACTCATGCATCCCAAGCAGCATCTTAACCACTACGCCAAATAAATGCCTGCCCCAGGGTGTTTGCTTTTAAGGAAAGCTTCAGCAATTAAAAAAATGATGAATATTTGGCAAAATGCCTAACAAGCCTTATTTTATCTGCTTTAGAAACTGAATTTTCTCTGTGTGTGTGTATATATTATATCTATATATATTGTTATATATATTATATATATATATATACACACACATATATGTATGTGTATATATTTTCTGGTGGTTGATGGAAACCTTGGGCTTTGGTTAGCTTGTAGATGCATCACTCCAATCTCTGCCTCCATTGATTGTCACATGACACCTCCCCTGTTTGTCACTGTCAGTCATTCTCATCTTCTCCTCCTCCTTCTCCTTCTCCTTCCTTCTTTCTTTTTTAAATTTTATTTAAGGTATAAAATTTAATGTGTTTCCTATGTAAAGACTCAGGAACACAGTGATATTTTCAACCCTACAGCAACTTCCTCCTAACTCTTCTATTACCATTCTTAACTTCTGCAAAGATCTGTTTTCAGCTAGCTTTATATTCATCAGATTAACCCTACACTAAGTAAAGAGTTTAACAAATAGTATGTAGAAAAAAACAGTGTTCCAGTGGCCAGTGCAGTGCTATAGCAGAGTAAAGCCTTGGCCTGAAGCACCAGCATCTTATATGGGTGCCTGTTTGAGTCCCAGCTGTTCCACTTCTGATCCAGCTCTCTGCTCTGGCCTGGGAAAGCAGTGGAGGATTGCCCAGGTCCTTGGATCCCTGCACCCATGTGGGAGACCTGTAAGAAGCTCCTGGCTCCTGGTTTCGGATTGGCTCAGCTCCAGCCATTGCAGCCATTGAGGAAGTTAACCAGTGGGACAGAAGACCTCTCTGTCTCTACCTCTCTCTGTAACTCTGCCTTTCAAATAAATAAAATAAATCTTTTAAAAGAAAAAAAAAAACTATTCCTCAACAGTCCAAAGGGGATGTAAACAGTCATCAAACCTGAAAAGGTCAGTTTCACTCCTATACATTACATTTTTGATAATCTATTAGTTACCATGGATCAGAGTAAATATATGGTGTTTGTCTTTTTTGGGACTGGCTTATTTCACTAAGTAATGGTTTCCAGTTGCCTCCATTTTGTTACAAAAGACAGAATTCAATTACTTTTTTTATTGCTGAGTATTATTCCATGTGTATATATACCATAATTTCATTATCTAGTCATCAGTTGATGGACATCTGGTTGATTCCATATCTCAGCTACTGTGAACTGAGCTTCAATGAACTTGGGGGTACAGATAACCCTTTCAAATGCTGATTTTGTTTGGGTAAATTACCAGAGGTGGGATTGCTGAGTCATATAATGGATTCATATTTCTGAGGAATCTCCATACAGTCTTCCACAGTGGCTGCATCAGTTTACATTCCCACCAACAGTGGAATAAAGTATCTTTCTCCACACATCCTCACCAACATTTATTGTTTGTTGATTTCCGTATGAGAGCCATTGTAATTGTGTTGAGGGGAAACCTCATTGTGGTTTTGATTTGCATTTCCCTGATGGCTAGTGATCATGAGTATTTTTTCATGTCTATTGGACATTTGAATTTCCTTTTTTGAAAAAATACCTAAGCCGGCGCCGCGGCTCACTAATCCTCCGCCTTGCGGCGCTGGCACACCGGGTTCTAGTCCTGGTCGGGGCGCTGGATTCTGTCCCGGTTGCCCCTCTTCCAGCCTAGCTCTCTGCTGTGGCCAGGGAGTGCAGTGGAGGATGGCCCAAGTGCTTGGGCCCTGTACCCCATGGGAGACCAGGATAAGTACCTGGCTCCTGCCATCAGATCAGCGCGGTGCGCCAGCCACAGCGCACCGGCCACGGCAGCCATTGGAGGTGAACCAACGGCAAAAAGGAAGACCTTTCTCTGTCTCTCTCTCTCACTGTCCACTCTGCCTGTCAAAAAAAAAAAAAAAAAAAAAAAAGAATACCTGTTTAAGTCCTTGGTCCATTTCTTATATGGATTGTTTGTTGTTGAGTTTCTCTCTCTCTCTCTCTTTTTTTTTTTTTTTTTTTTTTTTTTGACAGGCAGAGTTAGACAGTGAGAGAGAGAGAGAATAAGGTCTTTCTTCCTTTGGTTCACCCCCCAAATGACTGCTATGGCTGGCACGCTGCGCCAATCCAAAGCCAGGAGCCAGGCGCTTCCTCCTGGTCTCCCATGAGGGTGCAGGGTCTAAGCACTTGGGCCATCCCCCACTGCACTCCCGGGCCACAGCAGAGAGCTGGACTGGAAGAGGAGCAACTGGAACAGAATCCGGTGCCTCAACTGGGACTAGAACCTGGGTGCCTCCACTGCCAAGTGAGCTGCGGCGCCGGCCTGTTGTTGAGTTTCTTGAACTCTTTATAGACTCTGGATATTAATCCTTGATCACTTACATAGTTTGCAATATTTCCTCCCATTCTGTCCATTGTCACCTCACTTTGCTGAGTGTTTGTTTTGTGGTGCAGAAACTTCTCAGCTTGATGTAATCCCATTTGTATATTTTGTCTTTGATTGCCTGTGCTTCTGATGTCCATTCTAAAAAGTCATTGTCTATGCCAGTGTCTTACAGAATTTCCCCAATATTCTCTAGTACTTTGATGGTACTGGGTTGTAGATTTAGGTCCTTGATCCATTTTGAGTGGATTTTTGTGTAAGGTAGGGGTCTTGTTTCATACTTCTGCATGTGGAGATCCAGTTTTCCCAGCACCATTTGTTGAACAGACTCTTTGCTCCAGGGAATGATTGCAGCTGCTTTGTCAGAGATAAGTTGGTTGTAGATGAGTGGATTGATTTCTGGAGTTTCTATTCTGTTCCATAGGTTTACATGTCTACTTTTTTGCCAGTACCAGGATGTTATGATAATTGCCCTGTAGTATGTCTTAAAATCTGGTATTGTGATGCCTCTAGCTTTGTTTTTGTTGTATATGAATGCTTTAGCTACCTGGGGGTCTTTGATTTTATTGATTTGGGTGTTTTCCCTCTTTTTTTTTTTGGTATTTGGCCAATAATGCATCAGTTTTGCTTACTTTTTCAAAAAAACCAGCTCTTTTTTTTTACTGATCTTTTATATTTCTTTTTTTTTTTTTGGTTTCAACTTGTTTATTCTCTAATTTTAATTATTTCTTTCCTCTTAATAATTTTGGGTTTAGTTTGTTGTTGTTTTCCTAGGTCCTTGAGATGCATTGATAGCTCATTTATATGGTTCCTTTCCAATTTCTAGATATAGGCACCAATTGCTATAAACCTTCCTCATAACACTGCTTTTGCTGTATCCCATATATTTGTTGTATTGTTGTCTTCATTCATTTACATATATTTTTTATTTCTTTTGATTTTTTTTCTATGACCCACTATTCATTAAGGAGCATGTTTTTCAGTCTCCATGTGTTTGCATATATTCTCAAGATTCCTGAGTTGTTAATTTTCATTTTCATTCCACTTTGGTCTAGAAGATGCATGGTATGATTTCAATTATTTTTGAATTTGTTGAGACTCATTTCATGGTCAATTATATGGTCTATCCTAGAGCAAGTTCCATGTACTGACGAAAATAATGCATATTCTGCCACTGTGGGATGAAATGTTCAGTAGATATCAGGTCCATTTGGTGCATAGTATTGAATAACTGTTGTTTCTTTGTTGATTTTCTGTCTAGTTGAAATGGCCATTGATGAAAGTGAAATGTTGAAATTCCCCATTACTATTGTAATGGAGTCTATGCCTCCATTTAGATCCATTAACATTTATTTTAAATACCTATGTGCCCTGTCATTAGGTGCATATACATTATTATAGTCACATCTTCCTGTTGAATTGATCCCATAATCATTACATACTACCTTTCTTTGTCTCTTTTAATAGTTTTTTTGTTAAAATAACTGTTTTTCGCTTTCCATTAGCATGGAATATCTCTTTGCTCTTTGCTTCCTTTTACTTTCAGTCTTGGATTATCTTTGTTGGTGAAGTGTGTTTCTTGTAGGTAGCAAATAGATGGTCTTTTTTTTTTAATCCTTTCAGCCCGTCTATATCTTTTAACTGGAGAGTTGAGGCTATTTACATTCAAGATTGCTATTTTTTTTTTTTTTTTGACAGTCAGAGTTAGACAGTGAGAGAGAGAGAGTCAGAGAGAAAGGTCTTCCTTCCGTTGGTTCATCCCCCAAATGACTGCTACAGCCAGCGGGCTGCGCTGATCTGAAGCCAGGAGCCACTTCCTCCTGGTCTCCCATGCAGGTGCAGGGCCAAAGCATTTGGGCCATCCTCCACTGCCTTCCCGGGCCACAGCAGAGAGCTGGACTGGAGGAGGAGCAACCAGGACAGAACTCAGTGCCCCAGCCGGGACTAGAACCGAGGGTGCCGGCACCACAGGTGGAGGATTAGCCAAGTGAGCCACAGCGCTGGCCTTCAAGGTTACTATTGATAAGTAACGACCTGGCCATGCCACTTTTCTATAAATATTCCTATTGATTACTTTGGATTTCCTTTATACTTTTACTGGGAGATTTTCTACCTTCACATAATAATGACTGTCTTTCATAATAATGACTGTCTTTCTGTATGTAGTACAACTTTAAGCTTCTTTTTTAAGCCTGAAACAGTGGTGACAATTTCTTAGAATCTTTGTTATGGAAGGTCTTTATTTCACCTTCATTCATAAATGAGAGCTTTATAGGGTACAATATTGTGGATTGACAATTTTTTTCTCTGAAGACTTAAACTCTGTCTCTCCATTTTCTCCTAGCCTGTAGAGTTTCTGATGAGAATTAAGCTATGTGAGTCTATTTGGAGATCCTCTGAAAGTAGTCTGACATTTCTCTCATGTGAATTTTAGAATATTTTCTTTATGTTTTACTATTGAAAGTTTAACTACAGTGTGTCATGGTGAAGATCTTTTCTGGTAATGTCCATAACAATGAGTTCTATGTGCCGCATGTATTTGGATGCCACTTTCTCCAAATTAGGGAAAATTTCTGTAATTCTTTCACTAAATAGGCCATCTAGTCCATTCCATCTTTCTACACCTTCAGGGACTCCTAAGACCTGTATGTTGAGTTGTTTGATAGAATCCCATAAATCTCCAATATTGTTTTTACTTTTTCTAATTTCTTTCTTTTTTTTTTTTTTTGCTCTGATTAAACAATTTCCAAAGATTTGTCTTTGTCTTCCAGTTTGGATATTCTTTCGTCTGACTCACCAAGACTCTTGTTAAGGTTTCTACTATATTTTTCATTTGACATATTGAATTCTTCATTTCTAATAGTTCATTTTGATTTCTCTTCAGAATCTCAATTTTATGAGAATATTTTCATTCATCTCATGTGTGGATTTCTTTAATTCATGAATTTGCTTGATTAATCTTTTGAATTCTGTTTCAATAATTTCATCAATCTCTTCATTTTCACATTCTAATATTGAAGTGTTATGTTCCTTTTTAAAAACCGTGTGTTTTCTTTATTCTTGTTTCTTGAATTTCTTGCATTTATTTTTAGGCATTTGTAGAGATACTTGTTTGTTTTTTCCTCTGATGGCTTTTCTCTTTGAATTATGCCTCTATGGCTTAGGGAAATGTCTGCTCTTTCAGTGAATACCCAGAAGTGCATGCTAGGTCTGGCCGAGGCGCTCTGGTCAGTGCTCCCGGTTGGGGTAAGTATCTAGGATGACACCCAAGTTGGGCATGGTAGATGATCTCCTCTTATTAGCAGAAAAGGGGTTAGGATCACCTATGTTTATATAATCCCACCCTTACCTCCACTGTTTCAAGGTGATCAATGCCCTGGTGTTAGTCCTCAGTGGGTTCAATACTCATCTGCACTTCCACATGAACTGCACAAAGGATTTGTGCAGTCCTCACTGTGAACATGGATCCCACTGCAATGAACCACAACGGGCAGTCAGGGAGGTCTGAGCATGTGTGTTGAGGTGGATTTGTTCTGAGAGGAGGAGCATGGTGGGGGCAAGAGGCATGGAGCCACCACACAGACCCCGGGAGTCGGGTGAAAGCAGGCCAGAGGCGAGCAGCCTGCAGACTCATTTATTTCAGTTGGTACAGCAGCTTATATAGCCAAGGCAGCCAATCTGGTCAAGGGGCGGTCTATGCCCTAACCAATCACAGCCTGTTGCCAGGCAGGCTCCATTACCAGTGGCCATCTTGGCATGGTCTTCTCATTCTACCACACATGTGGAGCCACACACACTGATTCCCCAGAGACCTTGCTATACCTTATATCCCCTCATGCAGTCACAGAGTTCCCAATGTCAGCATACAGGGCTCCCACAGTCACAGGATACAGAGGAATCACTCCACCACACTAGCCTGTCCTGTCCAAAGGGAAGCTGAGACGTTCCCAGACCCAGCTGCATGTGGGTGCTCCACCTGCATGGTTTGAGCCCCAGAGACTTTGATATGCTGACACTGGGGGCACCTCATAATTTTATGTGAGTGCCCAGTTCCCTGCCAGGCCTCCCAGCCAGTTTTAAATTCAGTGGGAAACATGGATTTTTCCCTCTGGTGAGATCCATGAATCACATGCACGCACAAGAGCCACCAGCCACAGCCCCCATTTGTTTCACAATCTCATCTTCTTCCTGTTAGTTGTCAGTGCATACAAGAGTCTCTGCAGCTGATATTGATGTTAGAATGGCTTCTTCTTCCTGCCCATTGCTAGGTATGCACACCTGAGCTGCCGTAGCTGCTACTACTGATAAGATGGCATCTTGTCCCTGCCATTTGCTGGGTGTGCACAGAACAGCTGCCACAGCTGCTACCTACTTGTGTCTAAAATTGCACTTGCCCTCTTTCAGCCAGTTGCTGGACACCATTGTGGGGGAATGGGGAGAGGGAAACATGCCACCCCTTTTTCCCCACTGTGTTAGCAAGCACTCCATTTCCCTCAGGGCTCCAGACATGACTCAAAGACAGTGTGGTCCGCTAGGCTCCCCCTCCATCTATATCGCCAGTAGCATGGGCTGCTGCAGTCTGATCTCACCTTGCTTTCCAAAACTGGTGTTCTCCAGCTCTGGGATGCTGGGGTCATGTGTTGTGCCCATGCTCATTGCTGCTTCTGCACCTTCCACGTAGATCCATGGCATCTCTTCCTTCTGCAGAAGGAGTTTTCCCTCCAACTTTCCCCTGCTCCCCTAACAATGCACTTTCTCCTTTTTAAAACTATTTTCCCGTAGCCTAGAGGAGTCTGCCCTTTCCCTGTTCTGCCACCTTGGAATCCTTAGTAGAGTATGTTTCTACGCATGTTTCTCAACTCCATCAATGATCAAGATTCTGCCAATACTGATTCATTTATCCTCCCTCTTTTTTTTTTTTTTCTGGAGTGTTAAAAGCTCTACACACAATGTTACCAATTGTTATCACTCACTACACAGATAATATTAAAATCTACTCAATTATGAGGTTAGCAACATTTCTAGTATGACAGAAGGGGAGTAAAATAGAGCAAAGTCACTTATTCTAACTTCTTGATAAACAATAGCAGAAGCAAAGATGTTCAAAGGTTAAGAAACCTTATTGTTCAACCCCTGCCAAGAGCAGCCTAAAGATATCACATATCCTTATCTACATATCGGGAATAATGATGGTAAAAACCCATAGGGAAGTCTGAGCAGCAGAACATTGCAGTTCACCCTGCAATGTTATTGCTGGATCGGATTTTTTTTAATATAAAGATTAGTTATTTATTTGAGAGGCAGAGTTACAGAGAGAGAGGTCTTCCATCTGCTGGTTCACTCCCCAGATGGGCACAATCATCAGAGCCGAGCCAATCTGAAGCCAGGAGCCAGGATCTTCTTCCAGGTAAAGGGTAAAGGGGCCCAAGCACTTGGGCCATCTTTTACTGCTTTCCCAGGCCACAGTAGAGAGCTGGATCAGAAGTAGAGCAGCTGGGACTAGAATGGGGTGCTAATATGGGATTCTGGCGCTGCAGGTGGAGGCTTAGTCTGCTATGCCACAGCACCAGCCCCGAATGGGGTTCTTTAGTGAACTGATTCTCAACACTGACTAGGATAGAGCAGGCTTATTAGGAAGGTTGACCTGCTCAGCAGTCTCCACAGAGGCCTGATCTGCGATGAGGGGCCTTTTGGTCAGTCACCGATGCAGGTGTCCCTCACTGGCCTGGGTGGGGGAAGATCTGTCTCCAGGGAAAGCAATCCCTGTCGAGGCTGACAACAGAGTAGCTCTACTAGCAGCTTGGAGAATAATTCCTCCTTGAAGCAGATTCTGGGCAGCACATCAGAGTATCTACTCTAAAGATTTTTAGCAGAAAAATCTGTTCTTATATTGTAGTTTTTCCCTAACCAAGAAAGATATCAAATGCTTTTATGTGCCAGATATTTTACCCATATTATCTGTAATTTTTACATTGTCTTTCCAAGATAGCCATTTTTATTTTTAAGATGAAGAACCAAAGCGGGATGGTAACTTGTCCAAGGTTAAACATCTGTTACTAAGTGAAATAATTGAGATCCCAATCAGATTCTGCCTGGCTCCAATTCTTTTGACCAAGCAATTCACTGTCTTTCACTACACTGTTGTGTCAGTGCACCTGCAATTGGAGCACTCAGACTGCACACCCATTATTCTGCTTTTTAATTTTACCTACCAGTCAGGTTAGCAATATATATTTTTAAAATTTCAAGTCATGTTTGAGACCTTCCAAACCTATTGGAAATTCAAGTGGAAATGACTTTGGATTGACTGGATTTCCTGAACAGGCTGTATATGTTCTCTACTTCATCAAAGCTTTCCTGTAACCAGTAGGTGGTAAAACTGACCAAAGACATATTAATGCCACAGTGATGATTTCTCTTTTGGATTTACAATGCTTTAGAAAAGAAGCACTAGATAATCAGTGTGAATCATTGTAACCATTATTTCTGGCCTTTTAGCTACTGAATGGGGATAGGGGAAGCTGAATTCTATTCACAACTCCTTCAGTTTTCCTCCCTGAATGATCTACAGAGAGCCACTTAACCCACTGTGTTCATTAATGTCCTTATTTTAAAATGTCTGAAGTGATATATACATTTCGCATACTTTAAATTACAAAGGATGGATTACATGCTTTTTAAGTACTTTAAGAATATGTCACTGGGGATCAGGTGTTGTGACAGCAGGTGAAGCCACCGCCTGAGACACCAGCATCCAATATGGGCATTGGTTTGTGTCCCGGCTTCTCCACTTCCAATCTAACTCACTGCTAATGACCTGGGAGAAGCAATGCAAGATGGCTGAAGTATTTAGGCCCTTGATACCCTATGGGAGACCTGGATGAAGTTCCTGGCTCCTGGCTTTGGCCTTGTCCATCCCTGGCCATTGTGACCATTGTGACCATTGTGAGTAAACCAGTGTATGAACAATCTCTGTCTCTTCCTCCTTCTGTAACTCTGACTTTCAAATAAATAAATCTTTTTTTGGAAAAAAAGAATATGTCACTTAATTTCTATTAGATAAATTTTTCAATTACATGCTCAGTGAATACAGGGACTTATAGAAATTTATATATTACGAATCAACTTAACCAAACTCATTAATAGATCCCTGAATATTTTTGTCAGCAGTTAAATGAACCAGTTGAGTTTGAAATTTAAAAAGGTATTTAACAGTGTTGTAATCAAAATAATGATTCCCCCCAAATATCCATTCCTTAATCTTTGAAGCCTGAAATATTACCTGAAATGCCAAAAAGGACTTTGCAGAGGTTGTTAAACTAAGAGTTTCAAGATGTGAAGGCTATTTTTTTTTTATGGGCCCAATGTAGTAACACGGGTCCTTCTAAAATGGAGGTAGTGATATCAGACCAGAAGATTGGAAGATGCACACTGCTGGCTTTGAAGGTAGAGGAAGGGACCGCAGGCCCAAGAATAGAGATCTGCTCTCAAAGCTGGAAGAGGCAAGAGACTAGATTCTCCCAGAGCCTGAGAAGGAATCTGGCCTGGCCAGCACCTTAATTTGACTCACCTTGGTTTTTATTGTTGTAGCTTACAAGATATAAAATTATAAGTATGTGGGTTTTTGAAGACAATGTGTTGCAATCTGTTATGGCAACAGTAGGAAACTCATCCAACAAGACTGTCATCGCATTTAACCACTAGCTATTGGTCAGTATGAAAGAGTAAATCCTCCTTTTTGCCAAGTCTAGGACCACACACAGTGGACGGTGACCTGGGGCAGGGGGCTGACTTAGGTGCCTCAGCTGCTTCTGTCCATCAAGTGCGGTCTCAGTTGAGAAGCTCTTCTATAGAGAGTTTATTTGATTGACACTTCTTGGTTTGTTACAGGGTGGGATAACAGCAAATGGTCTTCTAAGAATTTATTTTATTTGACAGGCAGAGGAACACACACAAACACAAAGAAACAGAATGAGACAGAGGGAGAAAAAGAGAACTCCCATTGCTGGTTCACTCCCCAAATGTCTATAGTAGCCAGGACCAAGCCAGGCTGAAGCTGGAAGCCAGGAACTCAGTGGGGATCTCCCATATGGATGTCAGGTTTACAATTACTTGAGTCATAACCTTTTGCTTCCTGGTGTCTGAATTAGCCAGGATCCTGGATTTCGAAGAGAGCTGAGATTTGAACCCAGACACACTGATACGGGATGTAGCTCTCCCAAGTAATATCTTAGCCACTAAGTCAATTGCTCAGCTCAAAAAATTTCTTAAGAAAGCCTTCTTATTCAGATTTCTATTCTACAACAGGATGATTGACTGCCTTTTATCGTATTGTTGGCCTGGTCCAGACGGTTTTATCTTATATATTCTGAGTGGCTGTTGGATGCCTTGCTCTCCTTCTGAGTGTCTCCTGCTGTTTCATGTTGAGAATCCTTTACAGTTTCTTAGCTTTTCTCATTAGATTAGTTGCACTACTGGCATTCTGTGCTGTTAACCCAAGGATATTCAACACTGCTGGAGAAAAGCATATAAGCATATATTTGAGAGAAATTTATGATCTATATTAGATGTGTGTTTGTGTATGTTGGTGAGGGAATAGGAAACTGTGGCCTGCAGTAATTTCCTAACTCAGAGGGATATATACATACAAGGGGCTTTTCACATGTAATTAGCTTCCTAATTAGTTGACTTTAATTTGATCAAAAGTAAGCTTTTATTGGTTGATATTAACTTAAGCAGGTAAGCCCTTTAAAGAGAAATATTCTCCTTCAGGCCAAGAAAGCAAAGGCTCAGGTTGTAGACTGCTGGTGGAGAAGGGCCGCCTGGATAAACTGAGGGCCTCAGTGTTATAGTTACAAGGAACTAAATTCTGATGACCACAACCACGAGCTTTAGCTGAGAATCATAGAACCACAGTCCAGCCAACACTCGGAATCCAGCTTTGAAGGCCCTGAGAGGAGGACTAAGCCATGTCCAGACTCCTCACTCTGGAAATCAGGGAGAAAATAACTAGCATTGTTTGAAAGTACTAAGCTTATGCTACATTATATAGCATTAGAGAGATGACAGATTTGGGTACCAAGATGTATACTGCTACATTATGTACCTAAAATATGGGAACAGCTTTTGAAGTGGGCAGTAAGCAGAAGCTGGATAATTTGGGGGGAACATGACAGAGGAAGCCTGAGTCACCATAGACAGATCCTCCAAAGAAATCTGGACTCTGGGATCACTGCTGTTCAGGGTTGAGAACTGAGGAGCCTGTCGTTGGAAACCAGACAGAGATATCCTTGCCTTGTACTGGCTGAAATATTAGTGAAATTGTGTGTGTTCTACAACTCTGTGGGAAGTACAATTTAAGCAATGGACTTACATAGAGTGCTAAGGAAGTTTCAAAGCAAACTATCAAAGTTGCTGCCTAGTTTTCTCTTGCTGCTTATAGTAGAAAGCCAGAGGAGAAAATATGAAAGAAGAAACGTTAAACAAAATGAACTAGGATGGAATGACTGAAAATGCACAGTGTCTCCAGATGGCAAAAGAGGCTAAAATTCAGAAATGGCTGCCAAAAACATGACGTCAAGAAATAGCTGAGCTTGGGACTAGAGAGTGTTTTGCTAAAGTCTCAGAAAGACCAGATCAGATCATTCAGTCACAGAAAGGTTAATTTCAACTATCTAGGGTGTGCCTCACTGATGTCAAGGAAACAGAATGGCCTCTTTGTGGCCGCAGGGCATTGTCTTTTAGGCATCTCAGCAAGAGGCCAACATGTAGAAAAGCGATATTCTTGAAAGCATCTGTGGATATGGCTTCTCTCACGTGCTGTGAATCCCTGTGAAATCTGTGGGTGATCTGCGACTTTTTTGTGAAATTTCTTTCAGCAGACACACTACGAGAGGTTGGTCTGAAAGGGACAGAGACAACAAAAGAGGAAAGGAAGCTGTCAGTTGCCCCCAAATTCTGCTGGCAAGAAGCAGTCCGATAAAATAATGTGCCTACAGATATGTGTTACAATTCATGAAAAAGGAAGGGTGATTCGAGAGCAGAACCAAAGAAAGATGGAGCCTTCAGAGAATGGAGCTGAGAGCCAAGGAGTATTGTTTCCAGGTCTTGAAACTTAATCAAGGGGCTATAGTTGTGGTGCAGCAACTGGGCCACCATGTGCAACAACGGCATCCCATGTGAGCACCCTTTCAAGTGCCCCCTGCTTTACTTTCAATCCAGCTCCCTGCTAATGTGCATGGAAAAGCAGCAGAATATGGTCCAAGTACTTGGGACCCTGCCACTCACATGGAAGACCCAAATGAAGCGACTGGTTTCAGCCTGGTCCAGCTCCAGCCATTTTAATTTGTTGAATGAACCAGTGGATGGAAGAGTCTCTCTCCCTTACTCCATCCCTCCCTTCCTCCTCCTCCTCCTCCTTCTCTCTCTCTCTCTCTCTATATATATATATGTATATATACACACATACATATATATATATTCTCTAACTTTGCCTTTCAAATAAATAAATCAATCTTAAAAAAAAGAAACCTAATCAAGCAACTCCTGTTTTCTCACTGAATTTCAGAACTGCTTTGGAACCATGACTCTTTACTTTCCACATTCCCCTATTTGAACAGTAATGTCTGATACCTATCCTACCAATTTACATTGGGAAACTTAGGGTAAGAGATCTTGCCTCTTCATTACCACAGATCCATATGTAAAACAGTGAGTTGTACTTATGAGTTACATCCAAGAGCCTTATCCCCATGTGATTTAATTGATGTGATTTTAAGATTAAAGTTGATGCTGTACTTTGCACACAATGCCTGGTCAGTAGCAATTTGCTGAATGTTAATAGTGCTTTGTGAGCTTTATTAGCATGGCTCAGTTGTCATTCTGATAGATTTAGGAATAACAGGGAGTTTAGTTTTTTAATTTTTTTTTTTTTGACAGGCAGAGTTAGACAGTGAGAGAGAGAGAGAGACAGAGAGAAAGATCTTCCTTTGCCGTTGGTTCACCCTCCAATGGCCGCTACGCCGATCTGAAGCCAGAGCCAGGTGCTTCTCCTCGTCTCCCATGGGGGTGCAGTGCCCAAGCACTTGGGCCAACCTCCACTGCCTTCCCGGGCCACATCAGAGAGCTGGACTGGAAGAGGAGCAACCTGGACAGAATCTGGCACCCCAACCAGGACTAGAACCCAGGTGCCGGTGCCACAGACAGAGGATTAGCTAGTTTTTTAATTTTTAGGAAGGCAAATCTGATTTCTGGATGATGGTTAATTCTCCAAGGTAAATACTACCCTTAGGAAACTTGGTTGGGAATCCACATGTGTTTCTCCAGTACATGTAATTCTTCTCTCTCCCTGCCCAACTTCTTTAAATTTTACAGTTATATTTCTTTACCTGAAATCCTAAGCTTATCTAGAAGGTGATTATGATAATGTAATAATTATCCAGGTGTGCGGGAGAATATGATAGTTTCAGAAAGGTTCTTGGTAAAATAATATTAGTGAATTTAATCAATTTTATGTTTGAAAAATCCCAATACATAGTAAGAGGGAGACTGCAATACTTTAGGTATATATGGATTCTGGTTGTGCTAAAATTGGAAATGTGTTAGAAATTAGTAGAAGAAGTGATCCTTTTAAGGAATATTTACTGCTGAGAAAATTAAAATGTGTCATTGTCAGGATGGGAATAAACTGTATTTAGAAGTTTGTTCTAGTTTTATATGTATATTAAAATGATACATGGCTGGCACTATAGAAATACAAAAGTTAGAGAAAATGCGAGTCCATTCTGTATATCATAGATAACCACTAATATAAATTTCATAAAGTCCTCTAATTTTCCTATAAATATGCACGGATTATTAATTCATAATTTATTTTTAATTGCTTTTTAACCAAACAATCAATTCTGGGCATCTTCCTATATAACTACTTACATGTCTATTCTATTCTTTTTAATTGCATTGCACAGTATTCTGCTTTGATGAATATAATTTGAGTGTATCCAGTTTTGGGCTTTGTAAACAGTGTTGCAGCAAACATTTTTTATAGCATTTTGGCACATTTCTTGAGCTCTGCAGTTCCATATTGTGTATGTGAACTCTAGAGAAATTTTCATTCAAAGTGTTTGTTGTAGTAAAAAGCCAAGAACAAAACAGTAACAATCTAAATTTTCATCTTTAGGGAATTGGTATACCCAGATCTAGAAAATCATAAAGCATATAAAATACAATAAAGCATTTGCCATATCTAGGAAATGAGGATGTCTTGGCAAACATATAATACTGAGTGACAAAACAAGTGACTGAAGGGCAAGGACATTATGATATCTGTTGTGTGATTTTAAAAGCACATGCGACAGTGCAGTACTATATTGGTTATCGGCAAATCTGAATGAAAGAATAAAAATATGGGTGGGACAGATATGTACCAACTTCATTTTAAAGGTCACCTCAAGGTAGGAGGGATAGACCTAATATCCATAAAGTTCTAAAGGGTGTGTAACTAAATTTGGGACATTTTGTTTCTTAAAAGTTCATAGAGATCTGTGCTTTACTTTGAAAGAGAATTGATGGCTGTGTGAAAGGAACAGTGTATCTGTAGAGGTAACGTGGCAAACATGTTCAGGACTCAAATTGAACATTCCACATGCCTTGTTGTAATTTGAGATTACAGAAAACTAATATCATGAAACAAAATAAGCAGAATCCACTGTGACTTCATAGCCCATTTGTGTTCAGCCCCTCTTCAAAATGCAGTGTATTAAACACGTAACCATTTTATAGTCTGTAGAAATAACCCAATTGTTTGCTAGATATGCCTGTATTGTGTTTGTTTTAATTTTTATTTTAATTAGTTTTTAACAGATTCAATGTGATATGTAGATACAATTCTAAGAACATAATAATATTCCCTCCCCCCCACCCTCTTTCTTTCTCCTTTTTTTTTTGAGATAACATATTTTAAATTTACATTACAATGAACGGACTTAATACTTCACTGAGTAAGAACTTTAACAAGTAAAAAGCAAAAAGACCTTAGTTTAGTGGGGATATAGATAACAACTATAAACAACAAGTGAATGGAAAAATGACCATTTCACCTATGTACAGTAAATTTTAAAGAAATCACAGATCATTAAAACTATTGAAGTATAACATTCTTAACCATTGGATCACAAAGACATAAAGCAAAGTTTTAAAAACTATATTTGATGCAATACTGATCGACACAGACATTTCTTTGTTTTTGTTTTTAAATGTTAGCTTACACTTATAAGGGAGAAGAAGTAGTATTTGTCTTTCTGTGCCTGGCTTATTTCATTCAACATGATTTCTTCCAGTTGCATCCATTTTGCTGCAAATAGTAGAATTTCCTTTTTTTTATAACTTAGTAATATTCCATTTTGCATACATACCACATTTTCTTTTTACATTCATCTTACGGACACCTGGTTGATTCCAAATTTTGGCTATAAAAATGGTGGTACAGGTATCCCTTTGATACATTGTGTTCAAGTCTTATTGGCATATACCCAGTAGTGAGACTGCTGGCAAGTGTGTTTCTAGTTTTTTTTTTTTTTTTTTTAAAGAATTTACAGTTTTAAAGAATTTACAATTTACACTCTCACCAACTTTGTATAAGTGTTTCCCCTGGTCCACATCTTTGCCGAAATTTGTTACTCTCCATGTTTTGGATTTTTGCCATTCTGACGGGGGTGAGGTGATATCTCATTGTTTTGATTTGCATTTCCTGATGGCTAGTGACTTTGAGCATTTTTTCATATATTTGGTGGCCATTTATATTTCTTCTTTTGAAACTGTCTATTGAAGCCCCTTGCCGATTCCTCAACTGCATTGGCTGTTTTTGTTGTTAAGTTTCTTAAGTTGCTGATATATTTGATATATTAATCCTTTTTCAGATAGGTGGTTGCAAATATTTTTTTACCAATCCGTTGGATGGATGTCTCGTCACTCTACTGATCAGTTTCTTTGCTGTGTAGAAGCTTCTGATATCTATCCATCCATCCATCTATCTATCTGATATATATATATATATATCTATTCTATATCTATATCTATATCTTCTGATACATACACACACAGTTTTGCTTTTGTTGCTTGTGCTCTGAGGATGTTATCCAAGAAGTCATCCCCTGTACCAGTGTCTTGGAGTTTTTCCCCTACAGTTTCTTCCAGCACTTCATAGTCTCAGGTCTTAAATTGAGGTCTTTGATACATTTTAAGTTTAGTTTTATATATGGTGAGAGGTATGACTGTAATATAATTTATTAAATCTAATTTCATTTTTCTGCATATATCCAATCAGTTTTTCCTGCACTATGCTCCAGTGCATGGTCTGAGCACTTTTGTCAAAAATCAGTTGGCTGTACATATGTGGATTACTTTCTGGGCTCTCTATTCTGTTGCAATGAGTTACTTGTCAGTTTTTATGCCAGTACCATGCTGTTTTAATTACTATAGCTTTGTAATATGCTTGGAAGTTAGGCATTGTGATGCCACCAGCTTGAATTTTCTTGTTCTAGATTGCTTTGACTATTCTGGGTCTTTTGTGATTTCATATGAATTTTTATATTGCTTTTTCTAATTCTGTAAAGAATGTCATTGGTATTTTAATAGAGATTCCATGGGATCTGTAGTTTGCTTTGGATAGTATAGTCATTTTAATGATATTGATTTTTCTGATCCATGAGCAAGGGATATCTTTCCATTTTTTTTGTGTGTGTGTCCTTGATGATTTCTTTTATCAATGTTTGATAATTTTCACTGTGGAGATCTTTCACCTCTTTGGTTAAATTTATTCCTAAATAGTTGATGTTTAGGGGCTATTGTGAATGGAATTTCTTTCTCTGTGAGTTCATCAATAGTATATAAAAAAGCTATTTGTGTGTGTGTGTGTGTGTGTGTGTGTTTATAACCTGCAGTTTTACTGAATTTGTTTATCAGTTCTGACAAGTTTTTGGTGGAGTGTTTAGATTTTTTCCATGTTCAGCATCATGTTATCTGCAAACATGGACACTTTGACTTCCACTTTTCCAATTTTGATTCTCTTTCTTTTTCCTCTCTAATTACTCTTTCTAAACCTTCTAGTACTATATTGAATAAAAGTGGAAAATGTGGACATTCTTGTCTTGTTCCAAATCTGAGGAGAAATGCGTCCAGTTTTTCTCCATTCAGTATGATATTGGCTGTTGGTTTGTAATATATAGCCTTTATAATTTTGAGGAGTGTTCCTTCTATACCTAATTTGTGGAGTGTTCAATCTTATCAGATATTTCTCTGCAGCTACTGAGATGACCATATGGTTTTGTTCTTTATTCTATTGATGTGATTTATGGCATTTATTAATTTGTGAATATTGAACCACCCTTGCATTTCTTTGATAAATCCCACTTGATCATGATGTATGATCTTTTTGATGTGATTTTGGGTTCGATTTGCTAGTATTTTGGTGAGAATCTCTATCTATGTTCATTAAGTTTACAGACCTGCAGTTTTCTTTTCATCTTGTGTCTTTGGTTTTTTTTTTTTTTTTTTTTGACAGGCAGAGTGGACAGTGAGAGAGAGAGAGAGAGAGAGAAAGGTCCTTTCCGTTGGTTCACCCTCCAATGGCTGCCGTGGCTGGCGTGCTGCAACCGGCGCACCGCGCTGATCTGATGACAGGAGCCGGGTACTTCTCCTGGTCTCCCATGGGGTGCGGGGCCCAAGCACTTGGGCCATCCTCCACTGCACTCCCTGGCCACAGCAGAGAGCTGGCCTGGAAGAGGGGAAACTGGGACAGAATCCAGCGCCCCGACCGGGACTAGAACCCGGTGTGCCGGTGCTGCAAGGTGGAGGATTAGCCTAGTGAGCCATGGCGCCGGCTCGTCTTTGGTTTTGATATCAAAGTATCATTGGCCTCATAAAAAAGTTCTTGGCAGAGTTCCATCATGTTTAATATCTTGGAACAGTTTGAAGTGTATTGGCATAACTTCCTCTTTGAATGTTTTATAGAATTCAGTAGTAAAACCATAAGGGCCCAGACTTTTCTTTGATGGAAGACTTTTGATTACAGTTTCAATCTCATTGCTCAATATGGATCTGTATAGCTTGTCTATATATTCTTGCTTTAACCTTGTTAGGTTATATGAATATGGGAACTAATCTATTTCTTCAAGGTTTTACAGTTTATTAACATATAGTTCTTCATAGTATTTTCTTACCATTCTTTGTATTTCAGTGGTGTCAATTGTAATGTCTCTTTTTTCATCTCTAATTTTATTTATTTTCTTTTTTTTCTTTGTTAGTCTTGCCAGAGGTATATCCATTTTGTTTATCTTCTCAAAAAACTAACCTTTTGTTTTGTTGATCTTTGTATTTTTTTTTTAGTTTCAATTTTACTTACTTCTGCTCTGATCCTTTTTATTTCTTGCCTCCTGCTGAATTTGGGTTCAATTTGTTCTTGTGTTTCTAAGTCTTTGAGATGCATCATTAGATCTTTAATTTGAGACTTTTTTTTAATGTAAGCACTTAATGCTATAAACTTCCCTCTTAATATTGCTTTTGCTGTATCCCATGGGTTTTGATATGTTTTAATTTTCATTTGTTTCAAGAAAGTTTTTTATTTCCTTTTTAATTTCCTCAATGACCCATTGATCATTCGGTAGCATGTTGTTTAATTTCCAAGTATGTATGAGCATTTTATTGTTCTTTTTGTTGATGTCTAGTTTTATTTCTTTATGGTCTGAGAAGATACATGATATGATTTCAATATTTTTAAATTTACTGCGACTTGATTTGTGGACTAATATGTAATCTATCCTAGAAAAGATTCCATATGCTGATGAGAGAAATGTGCCTTAATTGTGTTCTTGAATCCTTATTATTATTTTTTAAGATAGTTACTTTAAATAAATAATCAGTTTTTGTTGCCCATGTGAATCCTTCTTTTTCTGAACTCCTGAAACACTTGCCCAAACCCTTAATTTCATGATTTTTTTTTTATTTTACTGTTATTTTGTGAGTATTACTCCTTCTTTTATTTAAAAGGTAGAGTTTGGAGTGGGGAGAGAGAGATATCTTCCATCCACTGGTTTTTTCCCCAAATGACCACAATGGCCAGGGCTGAGCTAATCTGAAGCAAAGAGCTAGGAGCTTCTTCTGGGTCTGCTACCATGAGTGCAGGAACCTATGTACTTGGGCCATCCTCTGCTGCTTACCCAGGCACATTAGCAAGGACCAGGATAGGATGTGGAACAGCTGGGACTTGAACCAGTACTCATTTAGGATGCTGGTGTCATAAATGGTGGATTTAGCTGCTGTGTCACAATGCAAGCCCCTGAGTCTTATATTTACTTTTCATATTAGATTTAAAATCCTCTAAGGAAGGAAATTGTATCTTATACTTAAAATATTTATTTATGTATTTATTTTTTGAAAGGCATAGTTTTACAGAATGAGAAGAGGGAGGGAATGGAGGGGAACAGAGAAAAAGATTGATTTTCCAAGTCTTCCATCTGTTGGTTCACTCACCAAATGGCTGCAATGGTCAAGGTTGGGACAGGCTGAACCCAAAAGCCTGAAACTCATCAGGGTCTCTTACATGGGTAGCAGGGGCCCAAGTGTCTGTGCTGTCTTCTATTAGCAAGGAGCTGGATTGGATATGGGGCAGTCAGGACTCAACTAGGGCTCACATGGGATGCCAGAGAAACAGGTAGCAGCTTGTTTGGCTGTGCCACAATGCTGTTCCCATCTTAACTTTTTTTCTAAAACTTTAACAGCAGTACTTATCTTCATATATGCAGATTTTTTTGTTTTCAATGATGTTAGGTACAAAAATTTTGGGAAAAAGATATCAGACTTTGTTATTAACTATAAATTATTTGGACGGGTTGCAATAATCTTAGTTTTTCCCGATTCTTCTTTAAAGCAGAGATGATAAAACCAACTTATCTGATTTTGTGAGTGTTAATAAGGACACAGTTAGAAATCACCACATTGATATAGTGTCTGTAACATAGTGTACTTAAAATGCAAAATCTCCTTTCATTTCTTCACCTTGCAAGGAGATTAATTTTATGTGATTGTTCTAACATTATTTATGCATAAATACTTGAATTTAGGTGAGTCCCAATGATCATCTATTGGTCTGTTTGAGAAAAGTGAAGTCTAGAAAGCTTTTTAAGATGAGCATCGATTTAATGAATAAAAAGTAAGTTCCATCACATTGTGCAAAATCAGCCCTGAATTAAATATCTAATCCTTTGAGCCTAGCTTTGCACAAGTCTCACGGTCCTAATTTTGAATCAAAGTGGCCTGGGATGACAAAACTTTGAAGTTCTGAATTTTTTTTCTTCTTGGGTTAGAGTCAGGTGGTAGAGAATACTAAACTCTGGGCTTGAACAAGAAACCTTATTCCTTAATTGAAAATTTTAATAGATTACAGGCAGGCTCTCTCAGAGATTTTGTGTATTATCAGCTCATTCAGGGTGATTTGTTTAATGCATCTAATTTCTGTCTTCTACCCTTATACTCCTCTATTTGTTGAACTGTTTGCTGATACTATAATTACAGGCCTTTTGGACACTATTATGCAGAGAGAGACTGACAATTGATTATTCAAAAAAAATTGCATTTCATATCCATGTCCATGTTTACCTATCCTTCCTTCTTATTCTAATTCTTTTGTACTGTTTCAGAAATATTAACTATACCTTCTAAACTATCTCCTAGGCTTCTCATGTGGATAATGTTTGTCTTTTAAGGCTGCTCTTGATATTATCCATGCAGTTGAATTTGGATGTCTTGCATTGCAGCTGGAACAGGCTTAGATATATCTTTAGGCACAGCTGGATTCAGGTACTCACCTAATAAGGCCATCTGGATTTATTCTCTCTCTCTCCCTCATCTTGACTTTGCTTTCTTCTGAGCTGATATCACTTACAGGCACTTAATATCAACATGGTTTCTACCAGCATCTTAAGACTTAAATTATCTTAGTAGTCTCATCAGAAAAAGAGCTTATCATTCTCAACTGTCCCAAAATTTCACAGATTGATATGTAATTGACCAACATGGCTCACTTTTCAGCTTTAAACCAATCACTGCAGCTAAAGGAAAGAGATGTGCAATTGGACTATCCTGGGTCACATGAGTGATAACTAGTGCTACAGGTTTGAGGTCAACTCCATACTACCCACATGGGCTGAGATTGGAGGAGAGATGATTCCACAAATAAAAATAGAAGGATCCTTATCAAATGAAGTGACAATAGATGCTAGACAGTTCAAACAGCAATAGTTTATTTAACAGTTGTCTGCAAACTGGCCTGCATACCAAATCTGCTGATTGATTCAGATACAGTCTTTTGGAACAGTGACGCACTCCTCCATTTACATATTGTCTATTACTCTTTCCTGCTATATCAATAGAGTTGAGTAGTTGCAACAGAGACTACATGGCCAGAAAAATCTAGTCTTTCCCTTGATCGAATATTCCCAATCTACTACAAAGAAAATCAAAGGACATAGGAAAAAAGCATCAATAACAATAGGATTAGGGAATGATGATTCCAATCTTCCAAACCCTCTCATCTAATGTCCTCGATGAAGCCATAATATAGGCTAAACTGATCTTCTGTATATAAAGAGAATTGAAAATGAATCTTGATGTGAATGGAAGGGGAGAGGGAGCGGGAAAGGGGAGGGTTGCGGGTGGGACGGAAGTTATAGGGGGGGGGACCATTGTAATCCATAAGCTGTACTTTGGAAATTTATATTCATTAAATAAAAGTTAAAGTTAAAAAAAACAGACAAAAAAATATCTGGATGCTTCATTGAAAATATCAACTCTGGACAACAAAACATGAGATGGCTTAATGATGAGAGTTTTGCTACTTTTCCTTAAAAGATATTCTAACAGTAAAGAATATTTTATAAAATGTTTGATGGATATTTTCATATTTTGTACTTTGGTTTAGCTAGCAAAAAATTGTGATAGAAAACATATCCCTAGGACAGAGGAAGCCTTCTGAGAAAGATATACCAGGACATGATACCTACATTAACGATCAAATAAAGGAAGATAGCATAGGATTATAATCAAGGAGAAGCAACAAGAATAAAGGGAACTGCAGGGTAAAGTAGATTCTCTAAATCTTTGAGAACTATTAGCACTTATCTATAGAAACTCTTTTGTTGTGTTTATTTGGATTTTAATTAGAACCTCAAGAGACATGAGGTTAGTGTACATAGTGAATATTTTGATGAGTTTTTCAGAAATAAGTCTGCAAAATAATCATTATATATGTCAAAAACACAGATTCCTAGCAAATCCAAGATTTTGATGTAGTAACCCTGGGGAACAGCTAGGATTATGAATTTTGAGCAAACACCCTGCTGAACCTGATGCAAGCAACTATTATTCTTTTAAACTATATAACCAACATACCTATAACTCATGACTTTATCAAGATATCAAAAGAAGTTTTACACAGGAAGCTCAATGGACAGAGTACATACAATGCAAACCGCTAAAGATCTCCCTTTTCTTTTTTTAACTGATGAATGAGTGTTTTTAAGGTAAATTTGTTTTTTCTAATTTTTGTTAATAAGTTCAATTTCTTCATCTTATACCCAAACTTTTTTGTTAGACACTGTTTTGGTCAACTTCTTACTTTTTCTATTCCTAGAGGTATTGGACAAGTACTTGTTGAATAACAGAAATTAAGAAAATAGAAAGGAAATAAAGGGTGAGGGAAAGAACAAATAAGGTAGTGAAGAAGGAGAAAGGAAGAAATACTTCCTAGCATAACTTGATTTAGCAAATCCTGTTGGTTTTCATGAATACCATTTTATTTACTAAAATCTCAAAAACCATCTGCTTAACTCAGAGTTTTGGCAGAGACTACTCTCTAGCTTCCTGGTCTTTTGCTTCAACTTCTGTCTTGAAATTCAATTAAAGATTTGCCCATCGCCTGTTTTCTGTCACGCATCACACCCACCATGATGTCAGATGAATTACCGAAGATATTCACATAAAAATATGTGGATTATTTTAGTGTCCTGAGGCATAGTGTATGTGCACTGCAGACTTGGACTTCGTGGGGATTGATATACTCTGTTGTGTCACCTATCTTGAGTTTCAGTTTCTTCTTTATATCCACTGATCTTGTATTTCCCGAATGAAGATCATTCTTGTGGAACTAGGTAGAAGGAAAATAGGAGATGATTCGTTTTGCTGTTATTTGTCAAGACCAAATTACTTTGTGTAAGCAGTTGGTATAGTTAGTATAAGCCATTCTTGTTCTAGCTGTTGATATTACAAGGATAATAACAATGGTGAAATATTTTTGTCACCCACATTGTTTGTACTTTAATTATATAAATGATATTGGCATTTCAAGTTCCTGAGGAAAATAGTTTGGAAGACAAATACAAATTTGAACTATATTTTCAGAAAGAAAAAAAATTTTTGAGTAAAAAATTCCTCTTACTATGGCTAATAAATCTGGATTTTTGTGTATTTATTCCTTCAAAAATCCCTTGATTTGAGTATGAATATCTTGTGTATTGTGTGAACTAAAAACTTGGGCACTAAAGGGGCAAAATAAGAGAAAGAAATGGTCAATTGGGGCTAGAGGGCTTTTTGAGCAAGAATTGAAGGATTTGAGTTGAGAGTCATGACACAGTTAGAAACAATATCTGGCAAAAACGGATTTATGGTAAATGATCTCCCTAAGCCCCGCATCCCTAGCATCACTTCCCTGCCACCATATCTTTCTATTATGTGTCTACATGGAAGTTCTTCTTCATTAAATTCACCAGAGTTGTAGTGATCTGTTTAGGGTTTACAATTCAAGCTACACTTATATATACCTGGCATATAGTAGGAACTGATAATATTTGTCAGATAAATATTTTTTTTTAATTTCTAATAATTGAATATCTGTATTCCAGGGATGTACTACAACTAATAATTATTGAACATCTGACCAATGGGATGAAGAATCTTAGCAAAAACAAAAGGAAAGAGCATTATATTTTCTAGAATATTTCTTTTCTATATTACTTTTCCTTTCCAAATACCTATAAACCTTTTTTTAAAAAAATATTTTATTTATTTGAAGGCAGAATTAGAGGGAGAGAGAGGAAGGGAAGGAGGGAGGGAAGGAGAGAGAGAGAGAGAGAGAAAGAAAGAAAGAGAGAGAGAAAAAAAAAAAAGAAAAGAGAATCACCTATCTACTGGTTCACTCCCCAAATGGCCACAACAGCCCAGATGGGGCCTGACCATAGCCAGGAGCCAGCAGCTTCTTCCTGGCCTCCCACTTGGGAGTAGGGGCCCAAGGAATTGGGCCATCTTCCGATGCTTTCCCAGGCTCATTTAGGGAACTGGATTGGAAGTGGACTCGAACTGGTGCCCATATGGGATCCTGGCATCTCAGGTAGGGGCTTTACCCATTATGCCACAATGCTGGCTCCACCTATAACCTTCTTGGTCTGGCTTGAAAATGTCCTCTTAGGATACTGTTGATGAGTGAATTACTAATATTGATCCTCCAAGATGATGTGTATTTTTAAAGAAGTTAGTATCTGAAAGAATATATCACAAATACACTATAAATGATAAATTTATAAAGAATGTATTATAAATAAATTTATAAATTTATAAAGAATACATTATAAATGATAAAATTGCACGCACTAATCAAATGGGAATTTGAATTAAGAATGGGAGAGGGAGTTCCTGTTGTCTCTAAAAAGCATATTCATTGTCTTGACCTTCCATCCCTTCCTTCTTTCTTTATTTCTAGAGATATTGATCACATAATATGCTAAATTATTGCAGATTAGAAAGCAAAGCAGTTAAGAGGAAAAGGGACAAGACCACTTGAAGAATCTCCCAGGAACCAGAATCAGGCAGGGGAATTTGAGTTTGATATTCCACATCAAAAAGATACTGTTCTCTTTAGGTAGAGAACTGCTGTGATTTGAATATGTCCCCAGAGTTCGCATGTTGGAAACTTAATCCCCAGTGTTGGGTGATGGGGCCCAATAAAAGGTAATTAGGTCATGAAGACTCTGCCCTCGAGTGGATTAATTTTATCTTGGAGTTGGGCTAGTTACTGTGTGAGTGAGTTTGTTTTAAGTTTGGTCCTCTCTTGTCCTATCTGTCTCAATGGTGCTCACGTGTCCTTCTGCCATGCTATGACACAGCAAGAAGGAGCGGTTGTAGCCCCTGAATTTTGGACTTCGCAGCCTCCAGAACTGTGCACTAAATAAACTTCTGTTGTTTATCACTTACGCAGCAGTATTCTGTTATAGCAGCAGAAAGTAACTAGCACAAGCTATAGGAAACTTTCTAGAATTTATCAAAGTCAGTAGAACGAATGCTGATGAAAAGTTTTCACATATTTTATGTTTATTCTTTGGAAAACAAAGCAAAAATTATGGAAAAGTAAATCAATTGCCTTTAACAATAGACAGTTCAGTATTGTTCTGTAATGAGGAGCACAATGAACCTGATACTTTCATTGGATTTTTTTATAGAGAATTTTTTGCTGTTACAGTTTGTTTAGTACTGTCAACTAATTAACTGATTTTTATTGTAGATTTTTGCTGCATAGGGCAGTGTCAGTGGAGGGAATAAAATTCTAAATTTAGAATTCTACTAAATTCTACTAAAACCATTTCTATAGTTTGCCCTTCCTTACTTAGTTCATATGGAGGCATCCTCTGAAATAAATATGGCATAACTTCTTTATTATTGAGAACTATTTCTTTGTAATGTGATTCCGGGAGATGTAAGTGAAAAAAACCTATATTTGATATTTTAAAATATTTGAACTTTGTATGTTTAACAGATTTGTTATGTACACAGGACTTGGGAATGATTCATTTAATCAATAACAGTTCAGTTAAAAAAATTGAGACTGAAGTGTAAGTAAAGTCTGTTGCCACTCAATTAGCTCCCATTCTACTTCCTTAAGAGACACTTGGGGGTCCTCTTTAGCCCAGATAAAGCCTTTGAATAGATTAGAAAAGACCCCTAACTTTAGGTGGATTCAGTCCTCTGCCAGTATTGCTTGGTTGTGAATTTAGAATGAGAATTTCAGTCTCTAGTTGCTTTCAAGGCCTGGTACATACACAGGGCCCTTGGGTGTTCATTTAAGTTCCCATGTTCTTGTTTGTTTTCTATGAAATAGGGGTTTGGCCATTTCTCCTAGCCACAAAGGTAAACTTACAGAAAGAACTTGTTTACACTGCCAGAAGACAAAATTACATTGAATTTAAAGATCTTAGTTGATCTTTTTTTTTTTTTAGATTAATTTATTTATTTGAGTGGCAGAGTGATAAAAAGAAGGAGAGACAGATCTTCCATCTGCTCTTTTATGCCCTCAATGACCACAACAACTAGGGGCTGGCCCAAACCAAAGCCAGGAGCTTAGAACTCCATCCTGATCTCCCACATGAGTGACAGGGGCCCAAGTACTTGGACTCTCTTCCACTGCCTTCCCAGGCACGTTAGCAAGGAGCTAGATCAGAAGTTGAACAGCCAGGATTTGAAACAGTGCTCTGATAATGGGATGCAGATGCTGGTGTTGTGTGCAGTGGCTTAAATTGCTGCACCACAAGGCTGGACTCTGACCTTTATTTCTGATTCTGGACTTGGGCAACATCTCATTGTATAAAATAGAATGAGTGTTCTGTTGAGCTGAGCAGAAGAGTTTGGCTTTATGGGTAGGAAAGGACTTATGAAAGCAGGAAGAGAACAAGAAGCAGAGTGATCATTTCAAAGTTAAAGCAAAGGGAATTTCTGAATAACACCAGCTAAGCTGGGGCTGTTTGGGGACTTGGTTATTATCTTTCTTGATTTCTTGGAAGGTCAGATAAACAACATAATTTGGATTTGGTTTGGTGGATCTTCAGCATGAGTAATTACATTGTAGAGCTTTGTGCAGGAGCTCAGTCCAAAAGTCTCCTATACATTAAATACTGAATTAAAAGAATATTAAAAGAAAATTTAAAAATGTATGAAAAGTTTTACATTTTACATGTGTTATCTCCTAATCCTTGTAAGAGTCCTTTGATAAAGCATTATTATATAAAGTTAAGCAATTAAGAAAATGATGTTTAGTATTTAGCTAGAAAGTAAGTAAACCAGTGCCAGGGCAAGCCCAGGTGTAACTACAAAACCTAAGTACTTTAAGAGTTCTCATAGCTGGTATGGTTAAAGGAATTTTCCATTCTTTCCCTCTCCAAGTCCAGATTTACTGCAAATTTTACCAAAGATTTCTTCTAGAGTCTACCAGGTCCCCGCTGCTGTAAAAATCTCAACCTAAGGCCAACTAATCCAGATACTCCTCTTGCCCATGTCAGAGTTGCCCTGTTCCCTCTCTCTCTGAAATAATCAGTTGCTCTTGTTGAAATTTATCTCAACCCACCTCATCATATCTACCATGGAGCTAATCTGTTTCTACCTCTCTATCTGGTTGCTCAGCCTCTCTCCCCTTATGAAAAGTGAGCCATCTCACAACCCTACTACAGTTAACAATTTTCCTCCTCCAATTTGAGATGATTTGAGTTCATATTTTTTTCTACTTTACTCTATCACTATCTCATATATGAAGTTGATCCTTTACTTGATGGAGTATCTGATCCTACAATTGGTATCACCATGGATTGCCTGGAATTAGTGGAGATCTCATTTTCTTTGCTCCACAGGGTAGTAGGGAAGATTTATTGATCCCTCCATTGACATCAGCAGATGTGTGAACTATGTCCCTGAAAAGTTGTGACTCATTTATAAATGTGGTTAGGGATTCTAGAGGTACTAGAACACAGAGTACAGATAGGTTATAATTTTAGTAGCATTTTGCTTATCTATCTGGTATAGCATAATTTCTATGAAACATATTTTAGAATATTAAACCAGTCTGTAAGCTCTTGAAAAGCATGCCTTCTTAAGTTAGGACTTCCTTATATGTACTAGATGTTCAGGAATGCTTCCTGATGTAATTGAATTTGCTTTATATGGTAGATTTATACTTTATTGCTATTACATATTTCTCAGATTTCTCCTCTTTAGGTATGTATCATAAGTAAATGAGTTATAAATTGTCATTTACTGAATGGCAATATGTGACAGCTGTCTTTACACAATTCATCATCTATTTTTATCCTTATAGTCAGCTTTACTTTGCCCATTTTACCTGACAAAATTGAGATGTTTTTCCCAGGTTCTTACTACAAAGTCCACACATTTTTAAACTTTTTTTGGAGCTCAGTTTTGGGTTTCCCTCTAAAGGAGTAGGGAATTCTGTTTTAGGTAAAATGAGCCGTTGTGACACTATGAGATTAAAACATGTGAGAAGATGGAAAGTAAAAAAACTGTAAAGTAGGTAAAGTCTCACTATAGTTCATACCATCACAAACAAGCACCCATGCAACAGTTTATTTAGAAATGTGTGTAGTTTGCAAAAGGTACATTGGAGGCCGGCGCCGCGGCTCACTAGGCTAATCCTCCGCCTAGCGGCGCCGGCACACCGGGTTCTAGTCCCGGTCGGGGCGCCGGATTCTGTCCCGGTTGACCCTCTTCCAGGCCAGCCCTCTGCTGTGGCCCAGGAGTGCAGTGGAGGATGGCCCAGGTGCTTGGGCCCTGCACCCCATGGGAGACCAGGAAAAGCACCTGGCTCCTGGCTCCTGCCATCGGATCAGGGCGGTGCGCCGGCCGCAGCGCGCCGGCCGCAGCGGCCATTGGAGGGTGAACCAACGGCAAAGGAAGACCTTTCTCTCTGTCTCTCTCTCTCACTGTCCACTCTGCCTGTCAAAAAAAAAAAAAAAAAAAAAAAAAAAAAAAAAAAAAAAAGTACATTGGAACAGGACGTTGCTCTTCTTATGATAAATTCTCTACAATGATTGAAGAGGGTGTTCTTCCTCTGTTCTTTCTCTAGAGCAAAAGAGTGATGAAGCTAGTAAAATAATGTGTGTCTTAAGTTTAAGTTCTATCATCAAACAGCAAACACTTCAACAATGTACCTAACCTTTTATGGAAAAATAGTGCAATAATCTAAACAAACACACAAGCAAAACCTCCCAGTCTCACAAGGCACCTACTAAGGAGCATGGAATAGAGGCTGAAGTTTGGTTATTATGAATAATTCATGAGAATAGTTTCAATATCGCATTTCCTCTTTTTTGGTTACTTTATATCCTTAAGGGACAGATCTAAGAGGTGTAAGACAAGAAAAGTTCTAGGCTTGCTTTCATCCCTTACGACATTAAAGACTCAATAAATGTTGGTTGAATATTGGTTACACTCCATCAGAACTTAAATGCACTGGGTGACTTGTGAGGGGAAAAATAAAACCAAGAAGGCCAATTGCTTTGTCAGACATAGAAATAAGCCTAGATCATGAGTGATTTGAGTGCCTTTGTCATATCATCTCAAAAAATGATCAAATAAATTAAAAAATATCCTGTGAAATTAATGGTATCTTAGAATTAGTTCAGTAGTCCTATCAATTATAATAAGCTTTCTCCACGCATTCAGGAAGTTAATCTAGAGAAAAATGGAGCTGCATAACCAAAGAGACAGGTATTTTATACCAGGATCCAAGAACTATAGGAATAGTTGAATAATTAATAAATGTTTTATAGAGGAAGAGTTAGAATAGCCGTCATTTATTTATTTAAGATTTATTTATTTCGGCCGGTGCCGCGGCTCAATAGGTTAATCTGCTGCCTTGCGGCGCCGGCACACCGGGTTCTAGTCCCGGTCGGGGCACCAGATTCTGTCCCGGTTGCCCCTCTTCCAGGACAGCTCTCTGTTATGGCCCGGGAGTGCAGTGGAGGATGGCCCAAGTCCTTGGGCCCTGCACCCGCATGGGAGACCAGGAGAAGCACCTGGCTCCTGGCTTCAGATCAGTGTGGTACGTTGGCCTCAGCGCTCCGGCCGCGGTGGCCTTTGGAGGGTGAACCAACAGCAAAGGAAGACCTTTCTCTCTGTCTCTCTCTCTCTCACTGTCCACTCTGCCTGTCAAAAAATATAAATAAAATAAATAAATAAATAAATAAAAGATTTATTTATTTCTTTGAAAGGCAGAGTTACAGAGAGGAAGAGGCAGAGAGAGCGAAAGAGGTCTTACATCCACTGGTTTACTCCCCAGATGACCATAATGGCTGGAGCTACTTCGATCTGAAGCCAGCAGCCAGGAGCTTCTTCTGGGTCTCCCACATGGGTGCAGGGGCTGAAGCACTTGCAGCATCTTCTACTGCTTTCCCAGGCCCTAGCAGAAAGCCGGACTGGAAATGGAGACACCACACTCAAACTGGTGCTCACATGGGATTCCAGCACTGCTGGCAGTGGCTTTACCGGCTATGCCACAGTGCCAGAAATAGCAGTCATTTGAGACCCAAGGAAGAAAACACTGAGTATTTTTTGAAAGCTGTAAAAGACTTTATGTAGGAGAAGGTTATTAGCATCTGATTATGGCATTTCTAAATCAGATGTAGAACTCCCAAATATGTGCATGCTCAGGTTATACCTCACCCCAGAGATACTGAATTAGAATTTCTTTGATCAGTTCAAGAGGGAAAGGCTTAGATCTATATGCATTTTTTTAAATTTTATTTAATTATTTGAAAGGCTGAGTAACAGAGGGTGAGACAGAGAGGAAGCAGCAGGTGGAGGGGAGTAGGAAAGAGCCAGGAGCCCAGAACTCCATCTAGGCCCAAGCACTCAAGGCCATTTTGCACTGCTTTCCAAGGAGCATTAATAGGGAGCTGGATCAGAAGCAGAGCAACTGGGACTCTAACTCATGCTCTTGTGGGATGCTGGCATCCCAAATGGCAGTTTAACCCACTGTGCCACAATGCTGGCCCCCTGTGTGTTTTTTAAGTGCTTTGCTGTTCTTCTGCATGTACAGCTAGTGTTGGAAAAAATTTCTCTTGTCACTTGTTCTCCCATCACGAATGACTAAATACATGGGTGTTTGTAGACTCTTTGTATTCCAGAGTCTTCTGTCATCAAATGCTAAGTACAGCTTACAGGCAGTGGTGGTGGAGCTGTCCTAAAAGGAAGCTTATTCTGTGTTCTAGGAGAGGTATTAGATCTCTTGCATAGAATGAGTTATTTCATCCTCAACACAACCTTTTAAGAAAGATACATCTCCATTTTATAAGTGAAGAGACGAAAGTTCACGAAGGCTCTGGCTTTACTGTCTCTTTCTCTCTACCTCTCAAGTAAATTAAGTAAATTAATACAAATTTTGAAAGTACTGTCATGGCCGGCGCTGCAGCTCACTAGGCCAATCCTCCGCCTTGCGGCGCCGGCACACCGGGTTCTAGTCCTGGTTGGGGCGCTGGATTCTGTCCCGGTTGCCCCTCTTCCAGGCCAGCTCTCTGCTGTGGCCAGGGAGTGCAGTGGAGGATGGCCCAAGTGCTTGGGCCCTGCACCCCATGGGAGACCAGGAGAAGCACCTGGCTCCTGCCATTGGATCAGCGCGGTGCGCCGGCCGCAGTGCACTGGCCGCGGCAGCCACTGGAGGGTGAACCAACGTCAAAAGGAAGACCTTTCTCTCTGTCTCTCTCTCTCACTGTCCACTCTGCCTGTCAAAAAATAAAAATAAATAAAAATAAAAATAAAAAAAGAGAAAGTACTGTCAAAATAAGAGTGATAACAAAAGCTAACAAATTGATTGTCACTGATATCAGAATTAAGGAAGGAAGATTCAAATAATTGATAACTGGCATAACTTACCAATTTCAATATTTTGTTCATGCTAACAAGCAATATGTTATTCACATTTTATTACTCTTATTCTGATATTACCATGCAGTGACAGTATTAATAATTGATACAATATCAATATCAATTACCATGCACTGGTAATTATCAATTACAAATGAAGAACTTTTTAAAAAGATTTTTTACAAATCTCAAGCCAGAGGCTAGTGCTGTGCTGTAACAGGTTAAGCCACTGTCTGCGATGTTGGCATTTCATATGGGCATTAGTTGGGGTCCCAGCTGCTCCACTTCTGATGCAACTCACTGCTAATGTGCCTGAGAAAGCAGTGGAAGATGGCCCAAGTGCTTGGGCCCCTGTACTCACATGGGAGACCAGAATGGAATTCCTAGCTCCTGACTTTGGTCTAGCCCAACCCAGGCCATTGTGGCCATTTGGGGAATGAACCAGCAGACAGAAGACTTATCTCTCTACCTCTCCCTCTCTGTAAGTCCACCTTTTAAATAAATAAATAGAAATGAATAAATAAATAGATAAATATTGTTTAAAAATCTGAAGCTGGGAGCCAGGAGCTCAGCTCCATCCACATCTCCCACTTGAGTGGCAGAAGCCTAAGAACTTGGGCCTTCCTTTGCTGCTTTCCCAGGCATATTATCAGGAAGGTGAATGGGAAGTGGAGCAGCCAGAACTGGAACCGGTGCTCCCATATGGTATGCCAGCATCATAAGTGGTGGCTTAATCCACTGTACCACAGCTCTGGCATTTATTTTTTATAATCAGCAGCCACATGATCACAAGGACAAACAACTGATGCTCTACAGTCAACTGTGTTGCTAAGCTGTGATGCTTAGTAGTTTAGGTGTATTAAGTACATTTTTTTACTTCTGACATTTTTACCTTCCAATAGGTTTATCAGAATTTAATCTCATTTTAAGTTGAGGAGCATCTGTGTATCTTGTGTATAGCATACAGGTGAGGTTTTTTTTTAATCTATTTTGCCAATCATAGTCTTGGGAGTATTGATTCTACTTAAACAAGTATTTGATGCAATTATTGATAATGTAGGACTTATGCCTGTTTTTTTGATATTTGTTTTCTATATGTCTTACATCAGTTTTTGTTCCTCTATTCCTCCATTACTTCTGTACTTTGTATAAAATAGGTATTTTCTAGTTACCTTTTTATTTCCCTTGGTGTTTCTTGTATAATTTTTTCCAAGTTTTTTTATTAATGTTCTGGGAATTTTTTTGAAAAAAGATTATGTATTTATTTGAAAGGCAGACTGATGGATAGAGATGAAGATAGAGAGGGAGAGTGAGAGTGAAAGAAGAGGAGAGGGGAGGGAGGGAAGGAACAGGAGGGGAAGGGAGGAGAGAAGTGGAGAGGACAGGACAGGACAGATCTTTCATCTGCTGGTACGTTCATAATACAACTGCACCAGGCTGAAGCCAGGAGCCAGCACTTCAACCAGGCCTCCCACATGGGTGGCAAGGACCCAAGTACCTGGGCCGTCTTCCATTGCTTTCCCTTGCACAGCAGTAGAGAGCTGCATCAGAAGCAGATTAGCTGGGTCTTGAACTAGCACTGATAAGGGATATAGTCATTGCAAGCAGTAACTTAATCCACTGAATCACAACACAGGCCCCTCAGCTTACTTTTTTAACCTTAAATTATTTTTAATTAATACTAACAATTTGAATAAATATAAGCACTTTGCTCTAAAAGACTTCATTTCATCCTCCCTTATTTGTTTTATTGCCTTTGTACAAATTACATCTTTATATATTGTAAGCACAGACTATATTTATATATCGTATATGATAATATGTTATATAATCAGTGCAGATCGGTGATTACTGGTTTATGCAGTTTTTTTTAAAAGAATAAGAGAGAAGAGTTAAAAATAAAAGTATTTACATTTTCTTTCATATTAGCTATTAGTTACTTTTATCTGTGCTCCTTATTTTTAATGTGGATTTGTGTTACCATTTAATGTTCTTTTCTAATGAAAGTCTCCCTTTAATAGTTATTATTTATTGTACAGCAGATATTAGCAACAAATTCTCTCAATTTTTGCTTATACTGGAGTGTCTTAAATCCACCTTTTAATTCCTAAAAGATAATTGTGCTGAATGTACAAGTCTTGATTGACATTACCTTTTCATCTTCTTTTTTAAAGATTTATTTATTTACTTGACTGTCAAAGTTACACAGAGAGAGGAGAGGGAGAGAAAGAAAGAGACAGGTCTTTCATCTGCTGGTTCACTCCTCAACTGGCCACAATGGCCAGAGCTGTGCCTATCTGAAGCCCGTAGCCAGGAGCTTCTTCCGGGTCTCCAATGCAGGTGCAGGGGCCAAAGGACTTGGGCCATCCTCCACTGCTTTCATAGGCCACAGCAGAGAGCTGGATTGGAAGTGGAGCAGATGGCATTTGAACCAGTGCCCACATGGGTTGCCAGCACTGCAGGCAGTGGCTCCACCTGCTGCGCCACAGCGCCGGGCCCCTTCGCAACTTCTTACATATTTCTTGTTTCTATCTTCTGGACTCCGTGGTCTTGTTTCTGACAAGTTATTACTCTTGTTAATGGATTCTTTATGCATAATGTCATATTCTCTTAATGATTTCAAGGTTCAATATTTATCTTTGTTACTTAACAGTTTGCCTATGATATATCTAGGAATAAAATTATTTGAGCTTATCTTATTTGGGGTTTGTTACAGCTTTGGTTGTACAGATTACTGTTTTTCACCAAATTTTGGAAATTTGCTGTTCATTATTTCTCCAAACATTTTTCTGTCACTTTCCCCCTTTCTTCTTCTCTGTCTCCCTCTTCTCTGCTTTTGAGACTTCTGCTATGCATGTGTTGATTTAACTGATAGTGTCCCCTAAGTCTCTGATGCCCTGCTCTTCACATCTTTATTCTTTCTGCTCCTCAAACTGAATATATTCAAGTTTTCTACTTCATTCTTCTACAAGTTCAGATGTGCTGCTGAGTCCCTCCAATGAATGCTTCCTATCCGTTGAAGTAGTTTCCAGCTCTAGAATATCTATTTTGTTCCATTTTTATAAATTTTCTCTATTGATATTGATATTCTATTCTCTACTCATATCTATTCTCACACTTTCCTCAAGTTATTCAGAATGGTTACTTGCTTTATTTGGATATGTTTATAATGCCTGACTGAATGTCTTTCTTTAGTAAGGCCAACATCTATGCTTACTCAGGGACAATTTCAATTAGTTGTTTTGTTTTCTGGATATGGGAAGTTTCCTGGCATGTCCTTTAATTTTCATCCAAAATTGCACATTTTATAGAATATAAAACAGCAAATCTGAAAATCAGATTACTCCCCCTCCAGGCTTTTATTGTTGTTGTTGCTGTTTTTTTTTTTTAATAATGCTTGGATTAGTTCTACGAATTCTATATTTTTTCGCATGAGTGGCCATGCATGTATCTACTTGGTTGGCTCAGTGGTTATGATTTAAGAGAAATGTTCTTCAATGCCTTGAATCAATAACCTTTCCCCTTTGCTGGACCACTTTGTGTTGACACATTTCTTCAAAATTCTAGCAGTTTACATGTCTGCCCTAAGCTTTAGTTCCTCCTTCTACAGGACCTCAGAGTCAGCTAGGATTGAGAGATGAGTCTTTTCACATCTTTCCTGCGCACACACATAGCCATGCACATGTGTGTAGCCTCTTTGTTCCCCTAGAATGCATTGGAACTTATCAGAGATTCCTGTGGACTCTAATTAATCATATTTTACTTTCAGGTTTTTTGGACGACCTTGTATTTGCACCAATTGGTGTGCTTGCTGGGTGTTAAACAGCTGCAGTGTTAAACAATTACTGCTTATTGGTTTCAACTAGTACCATGAGGATAACACTTTGTCCCACTAAGTTCTACATCAGGCCAAGCGAGATAAGCCTTACAAACGGTGCTTTTCTGGGGAGCTGCTGAATATCTCAAATAATGAGAATTCTGTGGCTGTGATTTTTTTGCAGATATCCAAACCCATTCAGCACTTCCTGGTAGATGCCAGGCTGCTGATTTTAATAATTACTGTTACTGTGAGGATGTGGTGAAGATGAGAGGGAAATGGGGTTGGGGAAAATTGAACCACTAAATTGTTCATACAAAGACTCTACTGAGTTTCTAGAATAAATGTTTGATGAATTGTTGCAAACCTTTAGTTCCTTTCTAGAAATCTGAAAAATTTAAGTTTGCCAATTTTTTGAGTGTTCTTACTGCTTTTATGAAGGAGTGGATTTTGGAGAGCCTTACTCCATCATTTCCAAATTACCTTTCCATTGGCCTTTAAATTAGGTGGAGGAGGGAGCTGGTGTTGTGATGCAGATGGTTAAATTGCAGCCTGAGACAATGGCATCCCCTATCAGAGTGCTACTTGAAGTCCCAGCTTCTCTGCTTCCACTCCCAACACCTTGCTAAGGTAGCAGATGATGGACCAAGTTCCTGGGCCCCTGCAGCAGATGTAGGAGACCAAGATGGAGTTCCTGGCTCCTGCCTTTGCCCTGATCCAGCATAAGCTGTTGCAGCCAATTTGGGAGTGAACCAGCCTGTGAAATATCTCTCTCTTGAATAGACAAAGTTATAAGGTGAGTCATGTTTCAGACTCAGTGTTAAACTGGTCAAGCAAGCAGATTAAAAATAGTTGCATCAGAGCATTGGCATAGAGTAGACTGAAAAAGAATAAAATGTGAGGGGTCTTCAGAGAGTTTATGGAAATTGCATACCATGGAAAAACTATGCCTAGAATTCTTTTTTTTTATTTTTATTTTTGACAGGCAGAGTGGACAGTGAGAGAGAGAGACAGAGAGAAAGGTCTTCCTTTGCCATTGGTTCACCCTCAAGTGGCCGCTGCGGCCGGCGCATCGCGCTGACCCGAAGGCAGGAGCCAGGTGCTTCTCCTGGTCTCCCATGGGGTGCAGGGCCCAAGGACTTGGGCCATCCTCCACTGCACTCCCTGGCCACAGCAGAGAGCTGGCCTGGAAGAGGGGCAACCAGGACAGAATCTGGCGCCCCGACCGGGACTAGAACCCGGTGTGCCGGCGCTGCAAGGCGGAGGATTAGCCTAGTGAGCCACGGCGCCGGCCTATGCCTAGAATTCTAAAAGGTTTTTTTTTTTTTTTGCACCAATTTTTTTAAAGATTTATTTATTTATTTGAAAGACAGAGTTACACAGAGGCAGAGAGAAGAGAAAGAGAGAGAGATATCTTCCATCTGCTGATTCACTCCCCAAATGGCTGCAACCACTGGAGCTGCACCTCTCCAAAGCCAGGAGCCTGGAGCTTCTTCCCAGTCCCCATGTGGATGCTGGAGCTCAAGCATTAAGACCAACTTCCACTGCTTCCCCAGGACATAGCAGAGAGCTGGCTGGACTGGAAGTAGAGCAGCCGGAACTCAGACTAGCGCCCATATGGGATGCCAGCACTGCATGTGGCGGCTTTGCCCACTGCACCACAGCACCAGCCCCTGCACCAAATTTTAATTCCATCTTCCACAAACTTTAAAAATCTTCTTAAAGGTGAACTTCCTATATTCAAGGCTAAGCTAGAGAGTTTTGTTTCAAATACAAAGTATTTGAAAGGACTGCAGATCTTCTTCTAGTAATAATAGGAGAGTGGTATCCAACAATTTTTCAAATAGATGTATATAGGATGAAGTATACAAGAAGGGAGATATCATCAAAGGCAGTAGCAAGAATCTGCATGTGTGATACTGGAG
The DNA here is from genome assembly GCF_964237555.1 of Oryctolagus cuniculus. NCBI lineage: Eukaryota > Metazoa > Chordata > Mammalia > Lagomorpha > Leporidae > Oryctolagus > Oryctolagus cuniculus. The sequence continues at coordinate 102,515,471 of NC_091442.1, read as the reverse complement.
CCTGGATTACCATGGCAGCTGTGGAGGTGGAAAGGCAAGGGTGGACCAGTTTAGAGGTGAGTGATGGACTGGATCTTAGGAGACAGAAAATAAGAAGAGCTTTGAAGGAGTCAAGTATTGCTGTTCTGTTTTGTAGGGAAGCTGGTAGAGTAATGGTTACAAAGATGGTGGTAAAACAGACGTGGCAAATTGACATTTAACAATTTCCTCATTTAGCTAATAGTTTTTAAGTTTCTTAGAGATATGTGACCATAAGGATTAAATTATTAGTGGTTGGTTATTAAAGCCAGGGTTTTGTGCCAACAAAAAAGGAGAGAAAAACGTTTTTTTTTTTTCTAAAAATCTAAACATATTCTAGAATGTTTATCACATTAACATACTTTTCTACAATGTGAATCTCTGGAAAAGCAAATTTTAGAAATCTGAGGGTTTGTATTAATGGAGTTTAATTATTCTGTATAGAAATGATGGGTCTCTAGCTTTGTATGTGTGGTAATAGACGCATTAAAGTATCCTGGGTTCAAGCGCCACTTGTTACTGAGAGCAAAATGCTTTTCTGTCAACAGGGGCTACAGAATTATTTTTCACATCACTTACCTCCTTTATTTTTCCTCAGTCTTTGGGGAGAGACAACACAGGAAAAACAAGGAGATGATTATCCAGTGAGATAGTAATTTTAATTCATATAACTGAAAAACTTTAATTCCTATGGGAACCAAAGTCAGATTTCTGGACTTTTCCTGAACTTGTAACTATTTCTCATTCACTTTTTTCCTTTTGTACATATTTCTAACAAGGCTGAGACTGGAGATATCTACATATTTTCATATTGTCATTGCAATGCAGTCTTCTTCAGTATTTTAAAGAATTATGTTATTCAGCAATGATTATGTTCTTCCAGATTTTTGGGGCCATTAAATCGCAGATTTGCATCATTCACTTTTATTTGGATGCCAAAATAAAAAGAAATCTGTATGTTATCATCTTACTCTCTCTGTGGGTAGAGAAGTATTTTAGCACAAAGAGGGATTTTTTATAGACCCAGAAGAGCCTCTTGATCCCCAGAGGGGATGACAGCATCATGAGCAGAAAGACAAACTAACAAAATACTGAGTAAAGAAACAAGATTAATAAAAATTAAGTCTTAAAAATATGAAGAAAAACCTAAATGGCATCTAAATGCTTCCCATCCCTATTTACCATTCAGAGTAGGGGCCACTGAGCAGATGAGCAGAGAGTTTGTGTTGAAAAGTATCCTCAGGGAGCCATTGGAAGCTTTAAAGAATAGATTAATATAAAGTTAATATTTTCATTCAAAGAATATTTATTAAATGATCATCATTGACCTCGGACAATACTATAAGATGAGAGTGCCTCAAAAATTCATGAAAGGGCAGATGTTTAGCATAGCAGGTGAGATGCTGATTAAGATGCCTGTGTATCCATCACATACCTGGGTGAGAAAGTAGCAAAGATTTTTATTGTCAAAGCAAGAGATCTTATCAGAAGAAACAAATTAATTGTCCTGGTGATTATAGGCTCTGTGGGAAGGTCAGCTCCTTATGTAAACATGGTGCTACTCAAACAAGCAGCAGCGGGGATTCCAGACAGCACTGGGAGACAATGAGGAGCTTGTACCCTGTGAGAAGCTGAAAGGCAGCTTCTCCAATTCCTTTCCTCTGTGATACATGTTGCACAAAGGTATGAGGCTCAGGTTGGTGAAAAACACTTTGTATAGAAAAAAATTGGAATTCTTCAACACACACCAAAACCCATACACATACCCAAAACAGTTTTTTGGCCCTGACAGGGAAAGGGTTTCAAGGTAAGGAAATAAAAATAAGGCAACACTAGTTTCACACGAACCTCAAGATGATGTTCTAACTGGATTTATCTTCTTTACTGAAGCTTGACATCCACTTCTCTGCACCTAATCAGTACACCAGATTTTCTCCCTTAGTTTTCAAATTGCAGTTAAATTAATCTCACTTTTAAGTGCAAGAAAAGATCTGCAGGACTAGTGTTTGTTCTCTGCATAGAAGAGACGCATGAATTCAGGCTCCAGATGCTGGCTCCAGCTTCCTGCCAATGAAGGACCGGGAGGCAGCAGAGATGACCCAAGTTGCTGGGCTCCTGCTAGCCAACTAGGAAACTGAACTCCTGACCTCCGGCTTCATCCCTGGCCCAGCACTAGCTATTGTAGGCACTTGGGGTGTGAACCATAAGTTGGAGGTTTTCTATGTCTCTCTACTTCTCAAATGAATAAATAAGATTTAGAAGTCCATAGGAAAATGCAATTAGAAAATAAGTGTAAGGGTTGATGTGGTGGTACAGAGGGTTAAGTGCCGTTTGCTAGGCTGGCTTCCTGTATTGGAGTGCTGGTTCAAGTCCCAGCTACTCTGCTTCTGACCCTGCTAATGCACCCGGCATGATGGCTCAAATACTTGGGCCCCTATCACCTTTGTGGGAGACCAGGATGGAGTTCCTGAATCCTGGCTTCAGCCTGAGCTGGAACTGGGTATTGTAGCCACTTTGAGAGTGAAGTAGTGAATGGAAGATCTGTCTCTATTTCTTTGCTCTTTCTGTTGCTCTGCCTTACAAATAAATAACTTCTTTAAATAAGATCATATGTTGGTGCAAAAAATTTTCAAATCCTTGCATGTTTTTTCATAATACATGCTTTTCATGAATTTTTTGAAGACTACTTGTGTACAAGCTATAATAGTCTTCACATTTTAGGAGTGGTAAGATATGGCTCTTAAGTGAACTACTATAGAGTTACTGAAAAGGGATTATAAATTCTTACAGGCACCAAGACTTGTCTGCAGGTTAAATAGATAATCGATTTTACAACTCAATTATGTCCAAATTTGTATAAGTTTTGTTATGGTTAATAAAAAGGAAATCCATTATAGTTTTTTGCTAATGTCTTTTTCTCCCTCAAACAATTGTATGACTTAGCTATTGGAGCTGGGTAAAGAAAATTGGATTCTTTCCTTTGGTCTTATATATTCCACTGATTAGGGTAGCTGGGTTTCTCTCTGTTTCTAATCACTTCTCAGGGAAGTTCAATGATTTGTAACCTTGGGAGCAGGAACTGAGCTTACGTCACTAACTCCCTTTGTGAGTTTCTCACGTGGAGAGAGTATGTGAGGTAAGCTTAGCAGTGAAAAAATCTGCTTGGGAGACTTGATGGCCGTCCCTCTAATTCTAGTGAATAGTACTAGAAAGCCTGTGTTGCTTTGTTCCTAAGACAGTTTCTGTTCCATCACTAGCCTCCCTGACACTTTAATTCTATTTGTCTGACCCCTTTGTTTTATCCAGATTGGCAAATTATGGTCTCTGGGCCAAATCTGACCCACTGTAGATCAAATCTGGCCAAGCTTTTCTGTTTTCAAATTGATTGGGGCTGCTTTCCTGCAGTAATAGCAGTGTTGAGTACTTGCCACAGAGACCATATGGCCAGCAAAGCCTGAAATGTTTATTGCCTGGTCCTTTACAGAAAACGTTTGTTGGAATGTGGACTCTTTTCTATAATTTGGAGAGAATAAGGAAGCCTTTTCTTTATACTACCTTAATTTCTCAATGAATCCTAACATTTTCATTTAGAGATCTGTAACATTTTACTTTGAAAAACTTTGTAATATTCAAAAATGATGGAACTCCTACGGTGGTAGATGCAGTTGAGTTGGGTGAGAGTTTGGAGATTCTTCAAGTAACGTGGATATAAGCCAATGAAGCTTCAGCTAGTCTGGTAATCATGGGTGTAGAAAGGTGGTGATGGGCTTAGGAGTTATTACAAAGGGAAAAGTTTACAGAAGCTGATGTCTGCTTCTTTATGGGAACAGCAAGGATGATGGAAGCAGAGAAACCCAGCTGCTTCCTAGAGTTTGAGCCTATTTAAACTGGGTAAATATCCTGGGAGCAATTTATTATGTATTTCATACTTTGTCTATGTTGCATCTGGTTGTTTAAATCATGCATTCCCTGTTATCAACGTTAAACGTTGGTTTATGCAGCTGCAATACCAAAATCCAGCATCTTATTTTTTTTTAACTTGGAGATACCCTTTGTGTCTCCAATATTTAAGCATTTAAATATCAGTTATTTGTCTAGCAGACCGATACAGTTTTTCTCCTGGTTCCCCATACCTAGTTGTGAAGTCTGTTTATTTAGACTTGAATATTCAGTTTTCTACTCCATTGCTTTGTTCAGTTTTTATTCATTTTTATAATGATTTGATTTTTCTCTCTTTTCAATACGTAGTATGAGACATTGGGCTCCTCACATTGTAAAGAAATGCTTTCATATAAATAATCTGGTTTTCTTTTATTTTTTTAAATTATGGTCCTAGACAATATGCTTTTTAGTCTTTTGCATCAAGGCTGTTTTATATGGTGCAGTTTTCCTCTTTGTCATTTACTTATTGATGAACTACATTTTATTTCCTTTAATTTCTTATATAGATCATCTAGGTCCTTTACTGAGGATTTGTACTGAGTTGATCCCTGTTTAGTTTTGCTTGGCACTGGGCATATTTTCAGTTGCATTGTGTGATTCATTAAGGAACTTATTCTTGGGATATCATCATTTCCAGTTTCACCTGGGCTATGCAAATTTCTACACAATAGTACCAAAAAGAAAAATCAAAGTTCATTTATATTCTAAATAGTATCATCACCTTCCCCAGGTGGTATTTAGAAACACAGACTTTTTTTTTTCAGTGAAAATAGCGTACACATATAGTTTAAAAAAAGAAAAAAAGCAAAGTGAAAGAGAATAAGGTCTCATTCTCCAGTGTTAATCACTAATCATTCCTTCCAGAAATATTCTATGAATATATACATAACATACATGTATATTTTCTTTTGCATTCATATATTACATATTCTTCTTTTGTTTGCCTTAGCTCAGCATATTGTTACTTGTGAATTTATCTCATTTTTAGTTTTTAAAGATTTGTTTATTTGAAATGCAGAACACATTGGGGCGCTGCATTGGAAGTGACACAGCTAGGACTTGAACCTGCTTTCCAATATGAGATGCCACCGTCACAGGTGTGGCTTAACCCACTGCACTACAACACCTGCCCCTTTATCTCATTTTTAATATTACTTAATAGTAAGAATGATTACATTTATTAGCCACTTAGGTGCTTAGACACTACACTAAAACCTTTATGAAATGTATTTCATTTTAATTCAAACTTGGTATTGTATTCACAACTACCAACAAATCTTTGAAATAGATACAGTTACTCTTTGAATAGTGATATCATAAATTAGGAACAATAATATTAAAAATCAGTTTTGCAGGGTAGAGAACTATAAGATTTTGCCAGGAAAACTTTGATAATAAAGGCAAATCTGGGATTCTGTCTCCAGAGTTCATACTGTATAATTACCATTTCAGAATTTTTCACGTATCTTTCACCAACCATTTGAATCAAAAATACCTGAGATATTTGTAAAACAGGTCTCCAGGCTCAGCACGAGAGATTCTGCTTTAGTAATAACCCTTTAGTAATAAAAGCCACAAATCTGCACTATTTACAAGTGATTCATTGGGATTTTATGCCCTCTGAAGTCTGTGGATCTCTGCATTATACTATGTCACCTGTTTATAATGAATTATGTTTATTTATTTATGAAATGGTCTTTTAAAGATTTCCCTAAAAATAATTTTCTAGTCCTTTAAAGTGTACATCCTCACAAGTACAATTGTTTTTTGTATCTGTGAGTTTAATTGCAGAAAAGATTTATGGAAATAGAATTCTTGGGTCAAAGGGTATACACATTTAAACTTTTGGGAATTTTATGAAGAACATGGACAATACATTGTTTGTTAGTAGTTCCCATTTGTTAATTGTTTTCTGAGGAGTAAGATTTTACAACCAGAGATTAGTCAACAGTTTTTCAGCTATTTTTTTTTTTTATAAAACCCTGCAGTGGTTGGTGGGACTGCTGTAACGAACCATTATGCCTAGTGAGGTAAGCCAGTCTCAAAAAAGACAAATATCTTGTTTTCTCTGAGGTGTGGCAGTTAATATGGAATACGAGTAAATGTATAGGAATGAAATGGATATTTTGTGATATGATTGTTGTTTTTAGCTCCTGTGTATACTCTTGTGGAATTGGAGTCTTCATACTTTTTTTGTTGAATATTATGGTTGGGGTGAATTATACCTGTTAATACTGAGTGGATTAAAATTATGTCTTTGCAAAACCTGATAAAAGGAAGAGAGAGGAGTTGGGGAGGGGATTGAGGGAGAGGGAGGGAAGTGTGGTTGTCTTCTTTTTTTTATGACAGGCAAAGTGGACAGTGAGAGAGACAGAGAGAAAGGTCTTCCTTTGCCGTTGGTTCACCCTCCAATGGCCGGCGGGCTGCGGCCGGCGCACCACGCTGATCCGATGGCAGGAGCCAGGTACTTATCCTGGTCTCCCACGGGGTGCAGGGCCCAAGCACTTGGGCCATCCTCCACTGCACTCCCTGGCCACAGCAGAGAGCTGGCCTGCCTCGAAGAGAGGCAACCTGGACAGAATCCGGCACCCCGACTGGGACTAGAACCCGGTGTGCTGGCGCCGCAAGGTGGAGGGTTAGCCTAGTGAGCCGCAGCGCCGGCTTGTGGTTGTCTTCTTAGAACTATCATGGAATGCTTGAAATCTGTTCTTATTATATTAATAAAAAATTTAAAAAATTAATCAGGAGATACAAAAAAGTATCATAAACTGCATACCTTAAATAATAGAAATGAGGACTGTGACATGGAGCCTGGTCCATGCCTCTCCATAGCTACTGATTCTCTGGAAATTTCTGGCATTCCTTGGCTTGTAACAGAATAACTCCAATCTTTATATGCTGTTCTCCCATGCATGTCTATCTCCTACTCTCCTCTTTATATAAGAACACCAATGATTTGAGGCCCTCCCTATAACCTCATCTTCATTCAACTCATTACAACTGCAATGGCATTGTTTCCAAATAAAGTCACGTTCTGAGGTACTGGGGGTTGCCCCTATGACTCATGAATTTGAGGGTGATGCAGTTCAACCCATAATGTACTCCAACTAGCATCTTGGTATCCAACTTGATTTCTCAGCACTTTGCTGCTGAGATTCCTGCTTTGCAGTTGCTTTAAGTGGCACTTGAACCAGCTGGTCAAGAGAGGCTTAGCTGGAGATCAAGTTCCATGGACATAAATAGGGAACTTTTTCCAAATGGGGATATCCTGACAGCCATCAACAGCTCCAGTGATTGATGTTGGTTAGATTTGGTTACAGCTTTTCTCATTCATGACACTAAGAGACAGGCTTCCTTCCATCCCCTCCCCATTTCATTAGTTAATAAAAACATACAGAATAAGCAAGTGTATAAAATTTTTTAGAGAGTGAAGGTAATAATTATGCAATGGCTATAAATGGTTCCTTGTAGTACCATATTCCAGAAATACTAATAGCAATTTATAAGGTCATCTTTTCCTAGGTGAAGCAAAATCTTCAATATGGCAATGTCCTAAAGTCCATGCTCTCTAAAGATCTGCTTTGTAAAGGTCTCCTCTCACAACTGGCAACTTAGCTGGAAAGATATTTGTATCAATTCACAGTATATGAAGGTGTCCATTTTCCCAAACCCTTACCATCACTGTGTATGATACATAGCATTTTGATCTAGAATGCCATATCATATATTGGTTTAATTTACATGTATTAATTGAAAATGACATCAAGCATCTTTTCATATAAGAAATTTCTATTTATTTATTTATTTATTTATTTGACAGGCAGAGTGGACAGTGAGAGAGAGAGACAGAGTGAAAGGTCTTCCTATTCCATTGGTTCACCCCTCAATGCGGCCGGCGCACTGCGCTGATCCAAAGCCAGGAGGCTGGTGCTTCTCTTGGTTTCCCATGCGGGTGCAGGGCCCAAGGACTTGGGCCATCCTCCACTGCGCTCCAGAGCCACAGCAGAGAGCTGGCCTGGAAGAGGGGCAACCGGGACAGAATCCGGCACCCTGACTGGGACTAGAACCCCGTGTGCCGGCGTCACAAGGCAGAGGATTAGGTTAGTGAGCCGTGGCGCCGGCCCAAAGGTCATTCTTAAAATCATTATAAAAAGTATGCTATTATCTAAAAATTTATCTGGAATTAATTTTGGTGTAAGTAATATGGTAGTAATTCAAGTTAATTACTTCTTTTGAAATGACTCATTAGTCATCTCACTGGCAATTATTATATAATCCTATGTTTCTTACTGATTTGGATATACCATCTTCTTAATGAAATACATTAATAGTTAATATTATTTAATTATTGTAATAATTATATAACATATGATAATATAATAATTATTTAATAATTGATGTAATAGTTAATATATTTCTGTAAGCACTGAAGCTTTTTTTAGGCACTTCTATTTTATTTTGATTTTTGCACCTGAATTATTTTAAATTTATATAAATTCTGATAAAGGCTAGTCTCTACCATCTCCATTATTTTTCCCTCTTCAAATTGATACCTGGATACTGTTACATTAACTTTTCTCAGTGCACTTTCTCAGTGCTTGTCAAGATCTAGGATGGAGTGGGAGGGAAACTCTGTGGTAATAGCACTGCATTAAATTTTAGGTGGAAAAGAAAGGGATTGACTCATTTAGGAAATAGTGAGGTATATTTTTCCTTTGGGACTCAATTTTATGTTTCTCTTTCAATCCATGCCATGCCTTCTGCTGGTGCTATTGTATTGGCTTCCTATTTCTGCTCTAACAGATTACCACAAATTTAATGGCTTAAAATTTATTTTTTTACAGTTCTGGAGATTCAGAAGGGTTACCATACTAGGACCAGGCTAAAATATAAAAAAGGGATACTTTCTTTTCTGGAAACTCTATCAGAGAGAATCTGTGTTCTTGCCTTCTTCAGCTTCTGTGAGCTACCTGCATTCCTTGGCTCATAGCTGACTGATAGTTCCCAAGTCAGCAACAGCCAAGTGAGTCTCTCACCTTGCAACACTCTTCTACTTACTCTTCTTCCTCCCTGTTGTACTCATAAGGACTTCTCTGATTACATTGGGCTTCCTAGAGAATCCAGGAGGATCTCCCCATCTCAAGATCCTTAAGTTATACCTGCAAAGTCCCTGTTGCAATATATTCACAGGTTCCAGAGCTTAAAGCATGGACACCTTCGCAAGGCCATTATTCTATCAATGTTTTCATTGCTCCTGTCCCTAGGGTTGTCCTGCTGTATCATTGATTCTTTCCTCCTATCCAAGGCGTCTTGATTTATTTTTTGCTTGTTTGTTTTTTGAGAGGCAGTGTTATAGACACAGAGAGGTCTTCCATCCCCTGATTCACTACTCAAATGGCCGCAACTGCCAAAGCTGGGCCGATTTGAAGCCAGGGACCAGAAGCTTCTTCTGTGTCTCCCATGCCAGTGCAGGGGCCCAACCACTTGGGCCATCTTCCACTGCTTTCCCAGGCCGTAGCAGAGAGCTGGATAAGAAGTGGAGCAGCTGAGACTGGAAGCAGCACCTAAATGCGATGCTGGCACCACAGATGGAAGCTTAGCCTACTACACCACAGTGCCGGCTTTTTGTTTTGTTTTGTTTTATTTTCCAAAAGCTAATTCCCTTGTCATTCCTTATTTATGTTGTGTCTTTCATCATTTGAATGTCATTGTAAATCTTTTGAGGGTAGCTTTTCTTGATATTGTGAAAATATGTCAGAGTAGTCAGATTACTTCTAGAAGCTTTGACTTTGAATCATCTGGAGTTGTGAATCATCTTTGACTTTGAAGAAGCCAAAAACCCACACTCTCTTGTGTTAGTGTTGCTGTCTCCATTGTCAGGAAAAAGGATGTCTGAAACAGTGACAGTATGCTGGTAGTTTGTATTAGAGTACTTGCACAATACTTTTATTCTTGTCTTTATTTACCTTGAATCATAAAACATTCATTCCGTTCAAACTTCCATCTTCTACAAAGATACTTCACAAAGCTTGCTGGAAAATGGAATTTAAAGGTGTTTATTTTGGTACAAAAATTTTGTATTGTATATATTTTATCATAATCTGGACTTCCCATGAACTTTCTGAAGACCCCTTATGTACTTAGGAGATGTCTTATCGGTAGTAGACTTGGAGACTCCCAGGGTAGAGAGCCTGCTTCTTGCTTTGCAGCCAGTTTCATACTGAGAAACTCCACTTAGACTGATATCTCTCTCTCTGTTACCGTCTCTCCATCTGCACCATTTTTGCCCCTTTACATATAGAGAACAATTCTAATTGCTCTCCTAGCTTTCAAACATTTGTCTTTTGTACCTTTTCTTCATACTTTTCTCATATGAAATGGATTTAATACTCACCATATTCCTCGCTGGTGTCAACAATAAACATCCCACGTGGTCTTTGGTGCTCCTCACATGTCAATCCCAGCACCAGGCCAGGTGTTTCAGGAGTGCTCTCCCTGTAGTGTTGGGTAAGCTGCTTTAGATTTTCAATGTAGATAAAAATAGAGCTGCATCAAAAGGCAAATTTACTGTGATGCCTTATCAACGTGGTCTAGAAAAGCCACTGGGTGAGTTGATTTCTGATTTTCAAAACCATATCATTGGTACTTTTGGGAAGCAACTGTGCCCATACCTGATTGTTGTTAAAGTCTTGATGAATACAGTCTTGTATTTCCTTACTAAAGTACAGAGACATAATCCTGTTATCTTGACTTTTATGAAATTACTAAACCAGATCATTCTAATTAGCACAGAACAGGGGAAACCTGGCACTCGCTGGTCTAAACATCATACTTGTATTAAGTCAGCCAGTATTATATTAATGTCTTTAGTGAGTATATAACACTCTGACTCATGCTGACAGCTGTAACTCCTAATTCTTTTTTCACATAACCCTCACGATGAATTTTTATAGCTCATTTCTGTACTGAAGCATAGGACCTTATGTTTAATCACTTTTAAGCTACTCTGACTTGTTAGATTCAACCCATCAATGATGGTTTTAAACTTTTTTTAAAAAAAAATATATATATATATATATTTATTTATTTATTTGAAAGGCCAAGTTAGAGAGAGGCAGAGGCAGCAGAGAGAGAGAAGGGGAGGGAAAAACAGAGAGAGGTCTTCCATCTGCTAGTTCACTCCCCAAATAGAACACAATGGCTGGAGCTTTTTCCAGGTCTCCCACATGAGTACAGGGCCCAAGGACTTAGACCACATTCTGCTGTTTCCCAGGTGCATTAGCAGGGAGCTGAATCAAAAGTGGAGCTGCTGGGACTGGAACCAGCACCTATATGTGATGCTGGTACTGCAGGCGGTGGCTTTACCTGCTATACCACAGTGTCAGCCCCGGTTTTAAACTTTTATAGAAATGCAGTTTGAACAAAATATGATATCATAATATATAGACTTACTGCTAAAGTTTATTTTCATTGGAGAAGTACAGTACATAGTGTTCTACTAATTTATTTGCTGCTCTCAGTATGTATGGAAGAAGTGCTATGTGGCCCATACACTGTACAATCTACTACAGCATGTAAGCTGAAGCAAGGTAATGAAGCCCTAGCACCTGAATTAGAAAGTCCCCCAGCAACTGAGAAGTTAGGCAGTATGGGGCCTCAGGGACATGGATTAGTTCGTTCCTCAGAAGAGCACTAGCAAAGACCAGGAAAAGTATACGATTTTACGCACACTAGTATAAGAAATCAACCACAGAGACAAATCTAGGATTTAGAACCAGACATTGAAACAAAAAGGTAGGAGGCAAATTTTGTGATGCAATGGATTAAGCTACTGCTTGGGACACCCCAATCCCATATCAGAGTTCCTGGGATCAAGTTTTGCCTCTGCTTCTGATCCTGACATATTTAGCAAATGTTCATTAAGTTCATAATTTCTGAAGAAGGTGGTCATGATTCTTGTCCCTAGGTGCATCAATTCTGGTAGAGGGTGCAGGCCATAAAATACTGATTAAAATAAGATTTGGCTCTCATTCTTTTTTTAAATATTTATTTATTTATTTGAAAGGCAGAGTTACAAGGAGGCAGAGGCAGAGAGAGAGAGAGAGTGTCTTCCATACATTGGTTCACTTCCCAGATGGCTGCATTGGCTATAGCTGGGCTGCTGAAGCCAGGAGCTTCTTCCTGGTCTCCCATGCAGGCACAGGGGCCCAAGGACTTGGACCATCTTTTACTGCTTTTCCAGGCCATGGCAGGGAGCTGGATTGGAAGTAGAGCAGCAGAACTTGAACCGGTGCCCATATGGGATCCTGGCACTGCAGGCTGTGGCTTTACCCACTGTGCCACAGTGCCAGCCCACCTCCCACCCCCCGTACCCATTCTTTTAACATGTATTTACAGAATCCTGCTGTGAACATGGAAATTTGCTAAGAGCTAGTTAAGCGCATCTTTAATATAAACCCCATTTATCTTAGTGATAAATGGGATTATGTTTAAATTTATTAAGCAATTAACTTGGTTTAGTCTTCCAAATCTTGTTATTGGGATGAGCTTACTATTAAGAAATATTGAGATAGTATGAGAGACCACACTGAAAATTTAAAAAGAACTGAGACAGTATTGTGGTACAGTGGGTGAAGCCACTGCTTATAATAGCAGCATCCCATATCAGGCACTAGTTCCAGTTGTGGGTGCTTTGCTTCTGATCCAGCTCTCTGCTAATGTTCCTGGGAAGGAAGCGGTAAATGGCCTGAGTAACTGGACTGCTACTATTCATATGGGATACCAGGTTGGAGTTCCTGACTCCTAGCTTCAGCCTGATCCAAACTTGGCTGTTGCAACCATTTTGGGAGTGAACTAGCAGATGGAAGATCTCTCTCTCTCTCTCTCTCTCCCTCCAGTCCTCCCTCTCTCCTCCTTTCTGTCTCTCTCTATCCGACACCCCACCTATCGCTCTTCCTCTCTTTGTAATTTTGCCTTTCAAATAAGTAAATCTTTTAAAAAATGCACCTAATGCACCTAGCTTACTGAACATCCCAACTTAGCTTAGCAACATCGTACCCTGGCTGTTTAACCTTGTAATCGTTTGGCTGATGGGAGCTAACCATTCCATAATGTACGCTTACATTAAAACATCATGTATGTCCATATAGTAAAAATAGAGTTGTCAATTTAAAATGTCTTTATGTATTGGTGAGACAGACAGAGTTCCCATCTACTGATTCACTCCTTAAATAGCCACTGTAGTGAGTCTCCATGTCGGTGACAGTAACTCAATTACCTGAGCAATCACCTGCTGCCCCCCAGAGTCTGCCTTAGCAGAAAACTTGAGTTGGGAGTCATAACTGGTAATCAAATCCAGGTACTCAGATGTGGGGCATGGGCATTTTAACTATTACAATAAGCATTTGTTCCATATGTACCAATTTTTAGTATTTTTTTTGGTAAAAACCAAGTTAGTTTCTTTTTTTCACCACAACTTATGCTGCCATTCCTTATCTACCTATCAGGGGTTTTTAACCTGGAGTCCACAGATCACAAGAGGGTCAATGGTAGAATTCATGGTGTTCTTGAAGAAAAGATGAATCCTTTCTTTTCATTCATCATTAAGTTAAATTTAGTATTTCTTCAATTATAAATATGTAAAAACAGTAGAATTTGACCTATGACTTTGTCACCATCAGAAATCACAGATATTTATACTTTATAGTTATAAATTATATTTCAAAATATGATTTGTATTCAACATTATATTGAAGCTAGATGTCATTATGTCTTGTACTTTAATGCATTAATGGAAAACACCTATTACTTTATTAACATATATTTTTAATATTTTGATAATCCCATTTTATTTTAATTTTCTTTTTTTTATAAAAATAGAACAGATTTATTGTAGTTCATAGAGACAATTCTAACAATATAATACTTCATTTCACCCCTTCCTTTTTTCCAACTATCACTCCAGACCTCCCTCCATGCCTGCCTGCCTCTCTGTCTATTTCTTTCTTAATTTTTAAGATAATATATTTTTAATTTACATTGTAGACAAAGGCTTAAAGATCAATTAAATAAAGTGTTCAACAAGTAAAAAATAAAAGACCATAGATCAGCAGGAATTTAGGCAAGGGCTATAAATAATCAACTGGAAGATGTCAGTTTCTCTCATACAGAGTAAAAAAAAAATCACAGATTACTAAGACCATAATAATATACTGCTCCTAACCATTTGAGAAAGATATAAAACAAAGTTCAACAAAACTATATTTGTGTCAGTACTGATACACAGGCATTTCTTTTGTTTTTCTTTTTGATTTATTTTCTTTTTCAATTTTAGCTCCCGCATATAAAAGGGAGAGCATGTGATATTCATCTTGCTTTGTCTGGCTTATTTCACTCAACATGATGTCCTCTAGTTGTACATATTTTGATACAAATGATAGGATTTCATTTATTTATAGCTGAATAATATTCCATTTTGTGTGTGTATGTATATATATATATATAAATATGTGTATATATATTTTTTCTTTACCCATTCATATAATTATGCACACCAGGGTTGATTCTGTATTTTGTCCATTGTGAATTGTGGTGCTATAAATAAACATGGTGGTGCAGATTTCTCTGTGATATGATGTGTCCATGTATTCTGGGTATATACCCAGTAATGGGATTTCTGGATCATATGGAAAGTCTGTTTTAAAGGTCTATTTTTAAAGAAATCTCCATAATATTATCTACAGTGGCTGTACTAATTTTTTTTAGAAACAGCATTTTCTTTCTTTCTTTCCTTTTTTTTTTTTTTTTGGACAGGCAGAGTTAGTGAGAGAGAGAGAGAGACAGAGAGAAAGCTCTTTCTTCCGTTGGTTCACCCCCAAATTGCCCACTAGGAGCCAGGTACTTCCTCCTGGTCTCCCATGTGGGTGCAGGGCCCAAGCACTTGGGCCGTCCTCCACTGCCTCCCTGGGCCACAGCAGAGAGCTAGACTGGAAGAGGAGCAACCAAGACAAAATCTGGTTGCACAACTGGGGCTAGAACCCAGGGTGCCAGCGCCGCAGGTGGAGGCTTAGCCTAGTGAGCCACGGCACCGGCCTGTACTAATTTAAATTCCCACCAACTGTGTATGTAGTTCTCCTTTCTCCACATCCTCACCAGCATTTATTACTCTTTGTCTCTTGGACACTAATTATTCTGATGAAGTGAGGTGGTATCTCATTGTGGTTTTGATTTGCATTTTCCTGAAGGCTAGTGATATTGAGTATTTGTTCATATATTTGTTGGCCAGTTGTATTTCTTTTTTGAGAAATGTCTGTTGAAGTCCTTTGCCTGTTACTTAACTTGACTTTTTTATTGTTGTTGATCTTTGGAAGCAATCCATACAACAAAGACGTAGTTGACAGAATGGGAAAAAATATTTGCAAGCTACTTAGTCAACAAAAGATTGATATCCAGAATATACTCTAATTTTCTTTGTAACTGTATATATTTCCACTGAGGCATTTGAAAGTATTACTCTTAGAACTATATTAATTGCTATTGCTGTGTAACAATTTTTTAAATAATGGTTTTAAAATAATAAATACTTAATGTTTCAGTTTGTTGGATCAGAAATTTGAAAACAGCTCAGTAGCATGGTTCTGGTTTAAGGTCTTTCATGACATTATAATCAAGCTGTTGGCTCAGGCCATAGTCATTGGAAGCTTTGATGGGGCTGGAGTATCCACGATAGCTCCCTCCAGGACTGGCGATTTTGCACTGCCTGTTGGCAGTGAGCCTCAGTTTTTCTCTCTGCAGGCATCTCCACAGACGGTTTCAAGACATGACAGCTGACTGTAGAATACATATTGCATCTTGTGACATTTTCAGGCAATTTAAAGACATTTGAAGGGCATAATTATGTTACATTTAATAATATTAAAATAGTATATGAAACCTAATGTGAACAAAATATTTTAATAGATTATATATATGTGTGTGTGTGTGTGTGTGCGTGTATATATATGTATTTTTTTTAATTACAAAAAATTCCTACTTTGGATGAGAATACAGAATGCCCTCCTTAAGATTTCTGGAGAACTTTCAAGTCTTATAATTACTTTTTGCTGAAAATTCCTGCTTGTGTATAATTCTTGATTTCACTCATTTTTATTATCTGAGTCTGTTATTGACTCTACCCCATAACTACTGGAATAGATAAAACAACCCTGTGACATATTCTAAGACTTTGTACAGGAAAATTCAACACAACATTGCCCATTAATAGCATGACATGTAAATGAACCATGGTATACATAACAGTGAATTTCTGTACCACATTAAAAGAAATGAAAGTCAGAAACAACATGGGTTGGAAAAATCCAGAGAATAAGAGCATTGTATATTATAAATGCATATGGAGTTCAAAAGCATATGGTACTAAGAGATTTGTTCTTTATTAATGCTTACATGTCTAGTTAAATTGCAACAGACATCCAGGGAATTTTACATGCAGCTTAGAATAGAGGAAGGAGAATGGTGGGGCTGGAAGTAGGAAATTGGGGAAAAGGATGGTTTCAATAATAATGTAGTCTTTCAAACTTAGTAGTAGATGCACGTGGGTTCATTTTAGTTTTTTAATTATCTTGTATACTCTCTTTTTAAAAAATATATTGTCTACCTTTATTTTTTATTAATTAATTTATTTAAGAATGCAACTTTGTGCATTTAATATATACAGATTTGAGAACATGATGATTCTTTCCCCCCACCTCCCTCCCACCCATACTCCTGCCCTTCTTTCTCCTCCCTCTTCCTTTCCCATTCTTATTTTTAACAGATACCAATTTTTCAGATAATTTTTATACTCAAAAAATAACGCTACACTAAGTAGAGAGTTCACTGATTAGTATGAAGAAAAAAGAAAAATAATGTTTCTCAACAGTCCAGGCAAAGGCTATTCAAAATTGATGCATCTTAAAGTGTCAGTTTTGCTCCTATAGATTGCATTTTAGGTACTCTATTAGTTATTAGATCAGGGAGACCATATGGTATTTGTCTTTTTGTGATTGGCTTATTTCACTAAATATAATGTTTCCAGTTGCATCCATTTTCTTGCAAATGAAAAGATTTCATTTATTTTTTACCACTGTGTAGTATTCCATAGTGTATATATACCATAATTTCTTTATCCAGTCCTCAGTTGATGGACATCTGGATTGATTCCATACCTTAGCTATTGCAAATTGTGCTGAGGTGAACTTGCGGGTACAGATCACTCTTTCATAAGCTGATTTCATTTCCTTTGGATAAATTCCCAAGAGTGAAATGGTTGGGTCATATGATAGGTGTATTTTCAGCTTTCTGAGATACCTCCATATTGTCATCCACATTGGCTGTACCAGTTCACATTCCCAGCAACAATGGATTAAGGTACCCTTCTCCACACATCCTCACCAGCATTTGTTGTTTGTTGATTTCTGTATGAGGGCCATTCTAACGGGGGTGAGGTGAAACCTCTTTGTGGTTTTGATTTGCATTTCCCTGATGGCTAGTGATCCTGAGTGTGTCTGTTGGCTATTTGAATTTCCTCTCTTAAAAAATGTCTGTTCCTCCTTTGCCCATTTCTTGACTAGCTTGTTTGCTTTCTAAGTGTTTATTCCTTTAGCTCTTTATAGATTCTGGAAGTTACTCTTTTGTCAGTTTCATAGTTGAAAATATTTTCTCCCATTCTGTCAGTTGCCTTTTCACTTTGCTAAGTGTTGCTTTTGCAGTGTAGATGCTTCTCGGTTTGATGTAATCCCACTTGTTAATTTTGGCTTTGATTGCCTGTGCTTCTGGGTCTTTTCCAAGAAGTCTTTGTCTATGCCAATGTCTTTTAGGGCTTCCCCAGTGTTCTCTAATAATTTGATGGTATCATGTCATAGATTTAGATCTCTGTTCCATTTTGGGTGGATTTTTGTGTAAGGGATAGGTTATGGGCCTGGTTTCATGCTTATGCATGTGGAGATCCAATTTTCCCAGCACCATTTGTTGAAGACTGTGTCTTGGCTCCAGGGGTTGATTTTTGTTCCTTTGTCAAATATAAGTTGGTTGTAGATGTGTGGATTAATTTCTTGGGTTTCTATTTTGTTCCATTAGTCTGCATGTCTGTTTTTGTTCCTGTACCAGACTGTTTTGTTTATAACTGTGCTGTAGTATATCTTGAGGTCTGGTATTGTGATTGCATATTCTCTTTGAAGGAATATTTGTCGGGTATCTTATTGTATGATCCTCTTTTTGACAATGGGAACTATTAGGTTACAAAAGCATAGTTTTACTCTATTAGTTTTACCATCCTCTTCCCTTAGTGGTGTTGGAGGGGGGCGATAACTTACTTTTTATAAGGAATCCATGTATACAAAGACTTCCATTCAATGTGAGACTCTTGCACTCCTTTGGAAAGCAGAAGAGGGAGCACTCTTTATTGCTTAAAATTTTTTTTTCTTTATTTTGCACATACCCACATGTATAGACAGCACATCTACAAAGGGAAACAGTCTGAGAAGTTGTACACCATAATATTACCATTAGTTATCTCAGCATGCTAAAGTCACATCATTGTTTTTTCTCTTTCTTTGTTTCTCAATTTTTCTCTAATAAACATGTATGCATTCTTTAAGGGTAAAATCGGATGTTAAATTTTGAGATAACTTTCAAGGCTTTTAAGACCTTATAATTCTGATGAGTTTTGTGTTAGGTCTAAATCACTTTGGGTTGTATGGACTTTTTAATATTAATTTTGTAATCCATGAACATAGAAGATCTTTCCATTTTTTGATGCCTTCTTCAATTTCATTCATTAATGGTTTGTAATTTTCATGGTATCAATCTTTCACATATCCATCAAAATACCAATGATGGGTAGACAATTAGCTAAATGGTTAAGGTGCCCATTAGGGCACCCATATCCCACATCAAAGTACATGGATTTGATTCCCGGCTCTTGCTCCTTACGCCAACTTGCCACTAATGCAGTCGCTCAGAGTCAGTAGTGATGGCTTCAGAAATTGGGTTCCTGAAATCTGTATGGGGTACCTGGACTGAGTTCTCTGTTACTGGCTCCTTCTGTGACCCCGGGGGCTGGTTTTGTGGGCCTTTGGGGGTTAAACCAGCAGATGGAATCTCTCTGTGTTTCTCTGTCAAATAAAATTAAAATGCAAATGGCTTCTCTGTAGAGCTATGAACATCAATCCTAACATTCATATGAAAGCACAAAAGACCCTGAGTAACCAAAGCAATCTTGAAGAAGGGAGGCATAAAAATACTTTGTAAGACATGCTGCAGAGCTGTTTAACCAAAACAGTACATAAACCAGTTGAACAGAAGATCAACCCTAGAAATGAATGCACACATCTACAGTGAACTGTTTCTCTAAAAAATGTGCACCAAAAAAAAAAAAAAAACAACTAACAAAAGAACAGTGTCTTCAATAAACAGTGCTGGGAAAACAGGATATCCATATGCAGAAGACTGAAACAAGACCACTCCTAACTTATATAAACAACTCAAAATGAATTGAAGGCCTTAATGGAAGTCCTAAAACTATGAAACTACTAGGAGAAAACATAGGGGAAACATTTCAAGACTTCAGTATGGCATTTTTTGGTAAGACCCAAATAACACAGACAACAAACGCAAAAGACAAATGGGATTATATCAAAGAAGTCTCAGCGTAGCAAAGGAAACCATCAACAGAGTGAATAGACAATAAAAACTAGAGAAATATTTTTAAATTGTTCATCTGATAAAGAATTAATATGCAGAATATATAAAGAATTTCATAAATTCAACAGCAGCAGCAACAACAAAATACAATCCTGTGATGACACAAGTAAAATATCTGAATAGACATTTTTTCAAAAGAAGAAGTACAGATGACTAATAAACTGCATGAAAAAAAATGCTCAATATAATTAGCCATCATGGAAATGCTCATTAAAACCACAAAATGATATTATATCACCCCAGTTAGAATGGCTATTATCAGAAAGACAAAAAATAACTAATGCTGGCAAGGATGTGGAGAAAAAGGAACTCATACACTCCTGTTGGGAATGAAAATTAGTATATCCATATGGATATCAGTATGGAATTCCACAGAAAATGAAAAATAGATCTACCATATGATTCAGCTATCCAATTTATTTTCCTTTTTTTAGGATTTAAGTGCTTTTATTTATGTGTATTTTGCATCTTCCAAATATTCTTTTTTAGAAAACTTTTATTTAGTAAATATAAATTTCCAAAGTACAATTTTTGGATTATCATGGTTTTCCCCCATAACCACCCTTTCACCTGCAAACCATCCCATCTCCTACTCCCTTTCCCATCCCATTCTTCATTAAGATTCATTTTCAGTTATCTTTATATACAGAAGATCAACTTAGTATATACTAAGTAAAGATTTCAACAGATTGCACCTATACAGACACACAACGTATAAAGTACTGTTTGAATACTAGTTTTACAGTTAATTCTCATAGTACAACTCATTAAGGAGAGAGGTCCTACATGGGGAGCAAGTGCACAGTGACTCCTATTGTTGATTTAGCAATTGACACTCTTATTTATGACGTCAATAATCACCCAAGGCTCTTGTCATGAGCTGCCAAGGCTATGGAAGCCTCTTGAGTTCACAAATGCTGATCTTATTTAGACAAGGCCATAATCAAAGTGGAAGTTATCTCCTCCCTTTAGAGAAAGGTACCTCCTTCTTTGTTAGCTATCCAATTTTTAATATTTATCTGAAAGATAAAATCAGCTTATCAAAGATATATCTGGACTTTAATGTATATTGCATCACTATTCACAATATACAAGGTATGGAACCAACCAAGGTGTCCATCAGTTGATGAAAGGATAAAGAAAATATGGTATATATACCCAAAGGAATATTATTCAGCCGTTAATAATGCATTCCTAACATTCGCAGCAAAGCAAATGGAAATGGAGGTCATTACATGAAGTCAAACAAGCCAGACATAGAAAGACAAATACTACATTTTCTCTCTCATTTGTAGAAGCTACAAATGTCAACCTGAACTTAAAATAGTGATTACTAGAGGTTGGAAAGTGTCGGCTGGATACTAGATACCAAAATTCAGTGAGAAGTACTAGTGTTCCGCAGCACAGTGGAGTGACTGCAGTCCACAGGATGTATTATATATTGCAGGGAGAAGCAGAAGAGAGCAGGTTGCAGCCTCCAAACATTACAAAAAGATATGGTAAGACTGACATTGTGGCTCAGCGGGTTAAGCCACTGCTTACAATGCTGGCACACCATATCAGTGTGCTCCAGCTCCCCCACTGCTGATTCAGCTTCCTGCTGATGCTCCTGGGAGCTGAGAGGAAGATGGCCCAGGTACTTGGGCCCCTCCATTAGTGTGGGAGACCTAAATGGCCTTTTATGCTCGTGGTTTCACCCTGGCCTAGGGTGTTATGGCCATTTGAGGAGTGAATCTGCACATGGAAGATCTCTTTCTGTATCCCTCCCTCTCTCTCCCTAACTCTGCCTTTCAAATAAATAAAATGGAAAAAATTAAAAAGAAAAAGAAAATATATAGAAATACTAATTAATTGATTTGATCAGTTTATGCTGTATTCAGGTAGTGCACTGTTCCTCATTAAAATATATAAGGTAATACATGTTAATAAAAATAAAGACAAAGCAAAAAATTCTCATTATTCTTCATAAACATAGTAAAATATCAACTTAACCAAATCACCAGCTTGTTCAGATTAATTTAAAGATAAAGTAGTATTTTAGCTGGAGACTTTTTTTTTACATAGACTCTTTTCAATCTTATTATAGTCTCCATTTTTCACTTTTGATACTTTTGATATACAAAGCCTTAAACGTAATAACTAAACTGTAAACAGTATTAACTAAACTGTAAGAATAATTTACATCTGAAAAAGAGCATTATTTCCAAAGCTGGTAATAAGATTTGTTTAAGGGACACTAGAGACTGTTCCATTGGTCCTTAAAAATTTATTAGGGGGGCCAGCGCCGTGGCTCACTTGGTTAATCCTCCGCCTGGGGTACTGGCATCCCATATGGGCACTGGGTTCTAGTCCCGGTTGCTCCTCTTCCAGTCCAGCTCTCTGCTGTGGCCGGGGAAGACAGTGGAGGATGGCCCAAGTGCTTGGGCCCTGCACCCGCATGGGAGACCAGGAGGAAGCACCTGGCTCCTGGCTTCGGATCGGTGCAGCTCCAACCGTAGTGGCCATTTGGGGGGTGAACCAACGGAAGGAAGACCTTTCTCTCTCACTGTCTAACTCTATCTGTCAAATAAATAAATAAATAAATAAATAAATAAATAAATACATTTATTAACCACCTGTGTGGCAGGATAGAATTGGGGAGTGGGTGATATACAAAGCAAATTCCATCTTTCTTGGAGCTTACAGTCATCTGGCGTATCTGTTGTGTAATGTGTGGCATCCATTATTTTATCAGTGGATAATTTTGTGGGAAGATTTCCAGTAATGTGGAATGCCTTCTGTTCCATTCTAGGGCTTTTTGTTAGCTAATTATTTTATTAATGTGGTTTTATCTTAAAAGATAAAGCAGAATTAACTCATAGAAAATTACTCTTTTATTGACCGGAATTTGCTCTCCTTGACTTAGGAACATTAGTCTTTGTTCTGCCTTTAAGAGCTTTAGAGTAAACCTGCCACAGCAATTTCTCCTTTCCCCCTCTTTATGTCATACTCTTGAGGGAAGGGCTCTCAAATATGTGGAGAAAACCGTTCTGTTACTGTCAGGCTGCTCTGGGCAGAGCACTGCGATTCCTTTCATCATTTCTTCTCTGACATGGTTTTTAAACCATAGACCATCTTGATTGCTTTCCTTTGGATGCTTTCTACTTTGTCACCCTTTGTTGTTAAAAAAAAATTACTCCCAATTTCCTGCTTTCAACAGAACAGTGTGAACATAATTGACTGTTTGATGTTTGAGGGTCTGGTGTGGTCTGCAAGCAATTACAGTGACCTTGAATCCTACCGTACTGTAAATAGCATTACAGGAAAAACAGGAGCTCATACTAAATCTTTATCAACCGTTGAATATATCTTAAAACATTTAAAAAGTTTATCTTCTACTTCTGTTTTTCTCCATATGATACTTTATAAAGTAAAAGTACTACATGAATAATTGTGAAATCAACATGCAGATTATCTTTCTTCTTCAGTAAACTAAGAACTTCCTGAAAACAAGATTATGTCTTACCCTCTTGTTAGAATCTATAACATTTATCACAGTTTGTGTCTCCCTCTCTTACACACACACACACACACACACGCACAACCACATGAGGTACTTCAAAAAGTTCATGAAGGGTGGCTGGCATTTGATGTAGCAGATACGGCAAAACAGTTAGGATACCACCCAGCACACTGCTTCCCACATTGGAGTGCCTGATTCAAGTCCTGGCTCCCCTCCTAATTATAGCTTCCTGGTAACATGCGCCTCAGGAGACACCAAGTGATGGCTAAAATGCTTGGGTCCCCACTGCCTGCCCAGGTGGGAGACCCAGATTGAGTGTCTGGTTCCTGGCTTTGCCTGGCCCAGCTCTGGCTGTTTCAGGAATTTGTGTAGTGAACCAGCAGATAGACAATCTCTCTCTGTCTTTTGCTCTGTCCCCCTGTCTTTTTTTTTTTTTTTTTGAACTTTTATTTAGCAAATATAAATTTCCAAAGTACAGCTTATGGATTACAATAGCTTTTTCCCCCCCATAACTTCCCTCTCACCCACAACCCTCCCCTTTCCCGCTCCTCTCCCATTCCATTCACATCAAGATTCATTTTCAATTCTCTTTATATACAGAAGATCAATTTAGTATATATTAAGTAAAGACTTCAATAGTTTGTACCCACACAGAACATAAAGTGTAAAATACTGTTGGAATCTGTTGGACTACTAGTTATAGCATTAATTCACATTGAGCAACACATTAAGGACAGAGATCCTACATGAGGAGTAAGTACACAGTGACTCCTGTTGTTGACTTAACAATTTGACACTCTTCTTTATGGTGTCAGTAATCTCCCTAGGCTCTTGTCATGAGTTGCCAAGGCTATGGAAGCCTTTTGAGTTCGCC
Organism: Oryctolagus cuniculus; assembly: GCF_964237555.1. NCBI lineage: Eukaryota > Metazoa > Chordata > Mammalia > Lagomorpha > Leporidae > Oryctolagus > Oryctolagus cuniculus. The sequence goes on along the minus strand of NC_091442.1, from coordinate 102,491,394 downwards.
GACTTTGATCTTATTCAGACAAGGTATAGTCAAAGTGGAGGTTCACTCCTCCCTTCAGAGAAAGGTACCTCCTTCTCTGATGGCCTGTTCTTTCTACTGGGATCTCACTTGCGGAGATCTTTCATTTAGGTCCTTTTTTGCTAGAGTGTCTTGGCTTTCCATGCCTAAAATACTCTCATGGGCTCTTCAGCCATATCCAAATGCCTTAAGAGCTGATTCTGGGGCCAGAGTGCTGTTTAGGACATCTGCCATTCTATGAGTCTGCTGTGTATCCTGCTTCCCATGTTGGATCGTCCTCGCCCTTTTGGATTCTATCAGTTAGTATTAGCAGACACTAGTCTTGTTTATGTGATCCCTTTGACTCTTAGACTTATCATTATGATCAATTGTGAACTGAAGTTGATCATTTGGACTAGTGAGAAGGCATTGGCACATGCCACCTTGATGGGATTGAATTGGAATCCCCTGGCACATTTCTAACTCTACCATTTGGGGCAAGTCAGCTTGAGCATGTCCCAAATTGTACATTTCCTCCCTCTCTTATTCCCACTCTTATATTTAACAGAGATCACTTTTCAGTTAAATTTAAACACCTGAGAATAATTGTGTGTTAATTACAAAGTTCAACCAATAGTATTAAGTAGGACAAAAAAAATACTAAAAGGGATAAAGTATTATGTTGTACATCAACAGTCAGGACAAGGGCTGATCAAAACATTTTTCAAAAGAGGAAATCCAAATGGCCAACAGACACATGAGAAAATGTTCAGGATCACTAGCAATCAGGGAAATGCAAATCAAAACCACAATGAGGTTTCACCTCACCCTGGTCAGAATGGCTCACATACAGAAATCTACCAACAACAGATGATGGTGAGGATGTGGGGGAAAAGGGACACTAACCCACTGTTGGTGGAAATGCAAACTGGTTAAGCCACTATGGAAGTCAGTCTGGAGATTCCTCAGAAACCTGAATATAACCCTACCATTCAACCCAGCCATCCCACTCCTTGGAATTTACCCAAAGGAAATGAAATTGGCAGACAAACAAGCTGTCTGCACCTTAATGTTTATTGCAGCTCAATTCACAATAGCTAAGACCTGGAATCAACCTAAATGCCCATCAACAGTAGATTGGATAAAGAAATTATGGGACATGTACTCTATCGAATACTATACAGCAGTCAAAAACAACGAAATCTGGTCCTCTGCAACAAAATTTTATATGAATTTTAAAATCTATGTGTAGTTTCTTCATAGTACTCATTTTCCTTGGACTTTTTGTTTTTAAGATTTATTTATTTATTTGAAAGGCAGAATTAGAAAGGGAAAGAGAGAGATCTTCCATTCACTGGTTTACTCCCCAAATGTCTACAACAGCCAGGGCTGGGTCAAGCCTAAGCCAGGAGCCAGGAGCTTCATCCGGGTCTCCTATGTGGGTGACAGGAGCCCAAGCACTTAGACCATCCTCTGCTGATTTCCCAGGCACATTAGCAGGGAGTTTGATCAGGAGTGGAGCAACCAGGACTCAAATTGGTACTCATATGGAATACCACTGTTGCAGGCAGCAGCTTAACCTTCCACACCACAACATTGGCCCCTCCATGGGCTTTTTGGAGAATCTTATAAATTTATGAAAAAAACAGCATATCCTAATAAATATTTGGTATTCAATTAATGCCATATATACATGATATTAAGATCTTGAAAATGAAACATTTCAGTTTTTAAAATGTACTGAATACATTAGATATAATAGAACTGTACCTAAATTTTATCCTAATCTGAGAAGGGTAACCCTGGTATATTAGAAAAATATTCAAAAAGTAAAACATTAGTCTGTTGGATACTTTTAACTCTTAGTGAGAGAAATCTCAATTAGCAGCGGTTCAAACTCTAAGAACATTGCTCTTTACATAAGAGGCTGAGAGAAATTGGGTTTATTTGAGCAAATCAATTATATCTTCAAATTCTAAGCCTTTTTTCCTGAAAGTAATGTGGGGAGCAAGCTCGGACTAGACTGAGTTGCTGGAATTAGGACTTATTCTATGCATCTGCTCTCCCACAATATGGCGCTGGGAGAGAAGAAAACAGCTTCCGCACAGCCGCCTCCAGTTCAACTGGTTAACTGTAGGACTTGCTCCTGATTGGAGAGCAGCGTACTCGGCGTGTGGGCAGCCGAGTTGGGATTGGCGGAGGAGGACTGTAAAGGAGGAGGGAGACGGCATTCACCAGGAACATCTATGGGGAACATCTAAGGGAACCCGTGCAGCCCCCGAGAGAGCCGGCCGGCGGTGTGCCACTCCCCTGCGGAAGTGGGGAATGTGGCCAGGGGGAACTGCCCTTCCACGGAGGTGGAGGGGATAGTAGCCAACCCGGGAAGAACCAGCAGCAAACCCGGGGAGGGCCGAGCAGACGAGAGAACAGCGCAGGGTCCTGTGTTGCTCCTCCACGAAGAGGGGGAGCGACAAGTAAGACTTTATTTATTTATTTGTTTATTTAAGATTTATTTGTTTATTTGAAAGGCAGAGTTAGAGAGTGAGAGGAAGCTCCTCTGTCTGCTGGTTCACTCTCCAAATGGCCACAATGATCAGAGCTGGGCCAGGCTGTGAAGTCTAGAAGCAGGGACTTCATCTGGGTCTCCCACATGGCTGCAGGGACCCAAGCACTTGGGTCATCTTCTGTCACTTTCCCAGATACATTAGCAGGGAGCTGGATCAGAAATGGAGCAAGCTGGACTCGAACTAGTGCCCATATGGGATGCCAGCACTGCAGGCAGTGGCTTTACCCACTGAGCCACAGCACCAGCCCCTCTGAGGCTTTTTTATATTTCTTTTGCCATTCTTGGTTTCTTAACATTTTGAATCCTTGACGTATTATCTTATGGTCACAAAATGCCTACCCCAGTTTCAGATAGCAAAACTGCCTCCAAAGAGGATTCTGGGAATGCTTTGGTTCTTAAAGAGCTTTCTTAGCAGTTTGTTCTCTGGAGAAAACTATTTTACTCAAAGCCTTCTAGCAACATCTTTTTTCTAGCTGGCCAAAGTTGAGTCATATGATTATCTCTAGGAGACAGGCAGAGGAATAGTGTGTTAGTAATGTGTATTGATGAACTAAATGACAATTCATGTCATAACTAGAAAATAGGCATATATTACAAAAGGAAGATGAAATTTATTAGTTCAGTAACAAATTCAGAAAACCAAATTTTAAGAATCCTTCTAAAAATATCACTAGTGATATTGGGGTTGCATGATTATGTAACTAATTCAACTGTATGATTCACCAATCCTCAATAACTTTAGGAAGAACTGATGAACCTGATTTATGTTTTCTAGCTTTTATAAATTAAGTAAATGTGTCTTTATTCAGTGCTTTTTAAATTTCTTCTCCTTTTCAGGAGTCCTATCCAAAGAAGAGAAATTATGCTATGGAAATTGTACCATCTGCCTCTCTGGATACATTTCCTTCAGAAAATGAGAACTTTCTATGTGATCTCATGGACACAGCTGTTACAAAGAAACCATGTTCCTTAGAAATTGCAAGGGCACCTTCCCCAAGAACTGGTAATATTTCTTATCTATTATCAAACCAATTAGATTTGCATGCTTATATATGTAAAGATGTGTCATTAATATTTTGATTTTCTGGTATATTTTCAAAATGAAAATGCTCAGTAACCTTTTGGCATTTGGAAGTGAGTCCAGGTAAGTCAGGTTTTTGTCATAAAGGCTTCACTTCTTGATAAGAGCCATCACATGGATATTACTTCCTTGATGAAGACACTTTAAAACCTTTAAGTAGTGAAAACCCTTGTAGGTTAGATACGAAGCTTTAGGTCCTTAAGGACTTCATAGACATTTTGGAAACAAGAATCCTTTTGTATATTTTTCTTTTTTTTTTTTTGATTTTTTTATTTTTTTATTTTTTTTAACTTTTATTTAATGAATATAAATTTCCAAAGTACAGAATATTGATTACAATGGCTTCCCCCCCATAATGTCACTCCAACCCGCAACCCTCCCCTTATCCACTCCCTCTCCCCTTCCATTCATATCAAGATTCATTTTCGATTCTCTTTATATACAGAAATCAGTTTAGCATACATTAAGTAAAGATTTCAACAGTTTGCTCCCACACAGAAACATAAAGTGAAAAATACTGTTTGAGTACTAGTTATAGCATTAGATCTCAATGTACAGCACACTAAGGACAAAGATCCTACATGAGGAGTAAGTGCGCAGTGACTCCTGTTGTTGACTTAACAAATTGACACTCTTGTTTATGGCATCAGTAATCACCCGAGGCTCTTGTCATGAGTTGCCAAGGCTATGGAAGCCCCCTGAGTTCACTGACTCTGATCATTTTTAGACAAGGCCATGGTCAAAGTGGAAGTTCTCTCCTCCCTTCAGAGAAAGGTACCTCCTTCTTTGATGACCCGTTCTTTCCACTGGGATCTCACTCGCGGAGATCTTTCATTTAGGTTTTTTTCCCCCAGAGTGTCTTGGCTTTCCATGCCTGAAATACTCTCATGGGCATTTCAACCGGATCCGCATGCCTTAAGGGCTGATTCTGAGGCCAGAGTGCTGTTTAGGACATCTGCCATTCTATGGGTCTGCTGTGTATCTCACTTCCCATGTTGGATCATTCTCTCCCTTTTTGATTCTATCAGCTAGTATTTGCAGACACTATTCTTGTTTATGTGATCCCTTTGGTTCTTAGTCCTATCATTATGATCAATTGTGAACAGAAATTGATCACTGGGACTAGTGAGATGGCATTGGTACATGCCACCTCGATGGGATTGAATTCGAATCCCCTGGTATGTTTCTAAGTCTACCGTTTGAGGTAAGTCAGCTTGAGCATGTCCCAAATTGCACATCTCTTCCCTCTCTTATTCCCCCTCTTATATTTAACAGGGATCACTTTTCAGTTAAGTTTCAGCACTTAAGAAGACTTGTGTATTGATTACAGTATTCAACCAAAAGTATTAAGTAGAACAAACAAAAAAAAATACTAAGAGGGATAACATATTAAGCTGCTCATCAACAGTCAGGGTGAGGGCTGATCAAGTCTGCATCCTATGTTTTTCCAGGTTATCTAAACTTAGCTACTTTGTATATAGTTTATAACTTTTATGGCATTTTCAGACCCATTATTTTAATTAATTTTATTACAAGTTAGTAAATAAGGCAGACAAATTGTCCTAATTTTATGACTAAGTCCGTTGAAACTGTGTCTTATTTAAGATCAGTAATTAATGAGACTTACACTCAAACATAAGCTTTTGACTACTGTCACATTTGCTTCCTGTGACTTCACATTGCCTTTTGGAAAGAATATTGGGTAATTGTACCAAAGCTAATGAAAAGGGAAAGTGTCAAGTAGATGGTTAGTATGTTCAGTGCTGCAAAAGAGTTGCAAGAAAAATTTTGATGAGAGACTTTTTTTTCTGGTTTGGCAATCTAATTGATGCTTACTTTTCAGTAGTCGATTTTGTAAGTTAGGTGGGAAAACTGATTTTAAGAAGTTAGTGAAATGTGAAATGTGAAATAAGAAGAGTGGAGGCTAAAGACTGTTCTCAAGAGGATTAAAAGAAGTTTGATGGTAACATAAAAAAGCAGGTACAAAGAGAGATTGCTAATTTATTTTAATATTACTAAGAGCTGGTCAAGTTTTGAGGTTAGAGGAATTTTGCAGTGGACTGAGCTATTTTAAAGATAAAGCGAGAACAACAGTTGAAGTTGAGACTCAATTAGTTTAAGAAAGCATAAATACCACTTTCCCAGAGATAGAGGCAAGCAGATTCATGACTATTCTGAAATATGCTTCCAAGTGGATTCAATTTCTAGGTAAGATTAAAGATCATTGGCTACAAAGAATTGCTAGGTCTTTTTTCTTTTTCTTTCTTTTTCAAAGAATTGAGGGTTTTTTTAATTAATTTATTTATTTATTGAAAGGCAGAGTTACAGAGAAAGAGAGAGATCTTCCATCTGCTGTTTCACTGCCCAAACGACCACAGTAGCCAAGAATGGGTCAGGCCAAAGACAGGAGCTGCTTCTGGATTTCCCACATGGGTGGCAGGGGCCAAAGACCTTGGGCCACCTTTTGAATGCTTTCCCATATAACCCATCTTCTGACTGCTTTCCCAGGCATCTTAGCAGGAATCTGCATTGGAAATAGAATAAATGAGACTAGAACTAGTGCCCACATGGGATGCCAGCATTGCAGGAGGCACCTTAGCCTGCTGTGCCACAATGCCAGTCACAAGGTAGGTCTTGGAAAGAGTTAAAGTTAAAAAAAACTATAGGTAGGCTAGGGAATTTTGTAGAGGTGAGCCCATACATTTTTGAGCAGTACTCAGGCTAATTTGTTGTACAAATCATAATCACAAACATACAGAATGAGAAATTTTAAGATTAAGTAAGAACACAATGCTGTTGCTATCTGCAAGGAATTGGTTCTACTACCTCCCTGAATACCACGATCTGAAGACGGGCAAGTCCTTATATAAAATTTACATATAACCTAGGCACATGTTCCTGTATATTTAAATCATCTCTATATTACTATAATACCTAATACAATGTAAATACCATGTAAATGGTTGTGGTAATGGATTACACAGAGAATAAGGAGAAGAAAAAAAATGTCTGCACATGCTCAGTACAGACGCAGTTTTATTCCAAATATTTTTAAGTTGTGATTGTTTGAACTCATGTATGCAGAACTTAATGGCAATATTGAAAACATTTAAAATGTATTGAGTATTTACTATGTACATAAACTATTCTAAGTGTTTTATATATCATTTCATGTAATTCTTACAATGCTATAGAGTATTGATGTCATTATCTTGTTTTACAAATGATAGAACTAAGGCATCAGTTGAATCAAACAACACATCAGAAAAATCATTTACCAGGGCAACTGGGATTTATCCCTGGTATGCAGGGATGGTTCTAATTTATAAATCAATCTATGTGATACATCACAGTAACAAACTGAAGAACAAAACCATACGATTATTTCAATAGATGCAGAGAAAGCACTTGATAAAATAAAACATTGTTTCATGATGAAAACCTTAAGCAAATTGGGTATAGAAGGGACATTTCTCAGTATAATCAAGAAACTTATGAAAAACCAATGGCCAGTGTCCTATTGAATTGGGAAAAGTTTGAAGCATTTCCACCTTGACCAGAATCAGACAAGGATGCCCACTCTTATTTATTACTATTCAATATAGTCCTGAAAGTTTTATCCACAACCATAAGATAAGAAAAAGAAATCAAAGGTACACAAATTGGGAAGGAGGAAGTCAAGCTATCCCTATTTGTAAATGATGTAATTCTATACATAGGGAATCCAAAAGACTCTACCAACACTACTGTAACTCTAAAAGACTTTGGTAAGGTGGCAGGATATAAAATTAACACACAAAAATCAATAGCCCTTGTATGCAAAGGCAATGCCATAGTTGGGAAAGATCTGAGATAAATCCCTCTCACAATAGCTACCAAAAACTTAAAATCCTTGAAATAAACTTAATCAAGAACATCAGCGATCTCTATAATGAAATTACATAACATTAAAGAAAGAAATAGAAGACATTAAAATGGAAAAATTCCCATGTTCATGAATTGGAAGAACCAATATTATCAAAATGTACATACTACCAAAAGCAATTTACAGATTCATTGCAAAGGACATTCTATGCAGAACTTGAGTTGAGAAGCTCTGCACTGCAAAGGAAACACCTCAGCCAAGTGAAGAGGCAACTGACAGAATGGGAAAAAATACTTGTAAATATTTGTAAATTTCTTAATATGAAACTGGTAAAGGATTAATATCCAGAATCCAGGAAGAGCTCAAAATACTCAACAACACAATAAAGAATCCAGTTAAGAAATGGGAGGCTTGCACCGCGTCTCACTTGGCTATTCCTCCACCTGTGGCGCAGGCACCCTGGGTTCTAGTCCAGGTTGGAGCATCGGATTCTGTCCCAGTTGCTCTTCTTCCAGTCCAGCTCTCTGCTGTGGCGTGGGGAGGCAGTGGAGGATGGCCCAAGTGCTTGGGCCCTGCACCCGCATGGGAGACCAGGAAGAAGCACCTGGCTCCTGGCTTCAGTTCAGCGCAGTGCGCCTGCCACAGCGCAGCAGCCGTAGCTGCCATTTGGGGGGTGAACCAACAAAAGGAAGACCTTTTTCTCTGTCTCTCTCTCTCAGTAACTCTGCTTATCAAAAAAAAAAAAAAAAATGGGCAAAGCACTTAAACAGGTACTTTTCAAATGAGAAAATCCAAATGGCTGACAGATACATGAAAAAATGTTCAGGATCACTATCCATCAGGGAAATGCAAATCAAAACCACAATAAGGCTTCACCTTACCCCGTTAGAATGGCTTTCATAAAGAAGTGAACAAACAGCATATGCTGGTGAGAATGTGGGGAGAAAGGTTCCTTAATCCTCTATTGGTGGGAATATAAACTGGTATAGCAACTGTGGCAGACAGTATGGAGATACCTCAGAAATTTGAATATAGACTTACCATATCACCCAGCCATCCCACTCCTGGGAATTTATCTGAAAGAAATGAAATCAGCAAAAGAAAGAGTTATCTGTTATCATGTTTATTGCAGCTAAATTCACAATAGCTAAGACATGGAATCAACCCAGATGCTTGTCAACTGAAGACTAGTTAAGAAATTATGGGATACGTACTGGATAAAGAAATTATGGAATACTACACACTGGTTAAAAAAAGTGAAATCTTGTCATTTGCAACAAAATGGATGTAACTGTAAAATATTATACTTAGTGAAATAAGCCAATCCCCAAAAGACGAATACTATATGTTCTCCCTGATCTGTGGTAACTAATAAAGTACCTAAAAGGTACTCTATAAAAGTGAAATTGACAGTTTGAGACATGATGACTTTGAACAGCCCTTGTCTTGATTGTTGAGGAACAGGTGTTTTTTTTTTTTCATACTATTTGTTGAACTCTGTACTTAGTGTAGGGTTAATCTTATGTGTATAAAGTTAATTGAAAATAGATCTTTGTAGAAAATAATAAGAATGGGAGAGGGAGGAGGAAGAGGGGTGGGACTTTGTGTAGGAAGGAGGGTAGCTTAGGAAGACTATGTTCCTAAATTTGTATTTATGAAATGCATGAGGTTTGCATACCTTAAATAAAAGGTTTCTGGGGAAAAATAACTAAGACATCAATACATTAGGTAGTTTCTCAGTGTTAGATGTTAAAATAAGATGGACCTGGGACTTGAACTTGAGTTGTCCCAGATTAAAGACTTGTGTCATTAAAACACTATGCTATAATGGTACATTATATTAGAAGATAAAATGGAGTGGAAATTGTGAACTAAGTACTAAAACCCTCATCAAATATGAAGATAAGCCATGTAGGAGACCTGGTTGAAAGCTCCTGGCTCTTGGCTTCTGCTTGGCCCTGCCCTAGCTGCTGTGGCCATTTAGGAGTAAACCTGTGGATGGAAGATCTTTATCTCTCTTTGTCACTTCTCTGTTTCTGTAACTAAGCTTTTCTTTATTTTTTTCTTTCTTCTTTTTTTATTTAGTAAATATAAATTTCCAAAGTACAGTTTATGATTACATTGGCTCCCCCCCCATAATTTCCCTCCCTCTCTCACTCCTCCCATCTCCTACTTCCTCTCCCATTCCATTCACATCAAGATTCATTTTCAATTATCTTTATATACAGAAGTCCGATTCAGTATATATTAAGTAAAGATTTCATCAGTTTGCACCCACACAGAAACACAAACAAAGTGTAAAATACTGTTTGAGTACTAGTTATAGCATTACTTCACATTGGACAACACGTTAAGGACAGATCCCACATGAGCAGTAAGTACACAGTGACTCCTGTTGTTGACTTAACAAATTGACACTCTTGTTTATGGCGTCAGTAATCTCCCTAGGCTCTAGTCATGAGATTCCAAGGCTATGGAAGCCTTTTGAGTTCGCCAACTTCGATCTTATTTCTACAGGGTCATAGTCAAAGTGGAAGTTCACTCCTCCCTTCAGAGAAAGTTACCTCCTTCTTTGATGTCCCCGTTCTTTCCACTGGGATCTCACTCACAGAGATCTTTCATTTAGGTTGTTTTTTTTTTTTTTTTTTTTTTTTTTTTTTTTTTTTTTTGCCAGGGTGTCTTGGCTTTCCATGCCTAAAATACTCTTATGGGCTCTTCAGTCAGATCTGAATGCCTTAAGGGCTGATTCCGAGGCCAGATTGCTGTTTAGGACATCTGCCATTCTATGAGTCTGCTGTGTATCCTGCTTCCCATGTTGGATTGTTCTCACCCTTTTTCATTCTATCAGTTAGTATTAGCAGACACTAGTCTTGTTTATGTGATCCTTTTGACTCTTAGACCTATCAGTGTGATCAATTGTGAACTGAAGTTGATCATTTGGACTAGTGAGATGGCATTGGTACATGCCATCTTGATGGGATTGTATTGGAATCCCCTGGCACGTTTCTAACTCTGCCATTTGGAGCAAGTCCGGTTGAGCATGTCCCAAATTGTACATTTCCTCCCTTTCTTATCCCCACTCTTATATTTAACAGAGATCACTTTTCAGTTAAAATTTATTTTTTAAAAGATTTTATTAATTTATTTGAGATGTGGAACTACAGACAGTGAGAGGTAGAGAAGAGAGAGATAGAGATCCGTTGGTTCACTTCCCAGTTGGCCGTAAAGGCCAGAGCTGCGCTGATCTGAAGCCAGAAGCCAGGTGCTTCTTCCTGGTCTCTCATGGGTACAGGAGCCCAAGGACTTGTGCCATCTTCTACTGCTTTTCTAGGCCACAGCAGAGAGCCAATGCTGCTGGTAGAGGATTAACCTACTGCAGCATGGCGCCGGCCCTTGTAACTCAACTTTTCAAGTAAATTTTTAAAAATGTGGAGGTATGATTTGAAGTCCACATATGATGACAATAAAATCAGTAAAAGAAGATTATAGTAGGAAATCATAAACTGCATATGGACATCATATTATGAATGAAAATATTGTGATCCCAAGGTACAGAAATTGGTGACAATGAATGCTTCCAGAAGATAGGTAATGAGGGTAAGAGTGTGCTCAAGAGAGGGAGCTCAGTTAAAGTAGGAAAATGGAGACAATCTATGTGCAGAAATGTAAAAGAACTTTAATTAAGGCACAGGGGAAGGGGAATTCCAGGGATGATGGAGTGCGGCATGGAAGAGTAGAGGAGACAACTATGTATTCATTCAGGCACTGAACTGAGTTCATTCAGGCACTGAACATGTGCCAGTCACCTTTGTGAATGCTGAGGATACAAGGGTGAAAAACGATGGAGCCAAGTAATGAGGCTCTCAGGCTGAAAATAAATAATGCTGAATAAAAACATGAAAAAGAACAACACTTCCTAAAAGTGCTAAAAAGGTGACAGTATAATTATATAAGCTGAGTTGCATCAGAATTATGAATTTGTTTTTATTATTTATTAAGAAATAATCAGGATAAAACATTAGTGAGGGCAGGAAGCCAGTACAGTCAGTACTAAAGCCATTTTCATCCTGAGGGAATTTTCTGTCCTGCTGCTGAACTTTTGGTTCTCAGGTCCTCTGTGGGTTTGAATGCAGAAAATGAATCTTTGTATCTGTCTAACATGGGGACTCTGAAATGGAATCCTGCTTACACAAGGCTGAGGTTCCAAGGTTTACACCCTTATAATAAAAATAAGTAATAGTTTTCCATATCCTGTCCCATTCTAAAGTGACTTCAAGCAAAGGTGATCTGTAGTGATCAATACAAAGGAGAAAATCACTGAAAAATTATTATGACACATTGACCCTCCTGCAGAGTTGCACCCAAAATTCATAGTGCCTGGACATTCCAAAGAATTTTTTTAAAATTTATTTTATTTACTTGAAAGACAGAGTTACAGAGAGAGGTTTTCCATCCGCTGGTTCACTCCCCAGTCGGTCGCAGTGGCCGGAGCTGCACCAATCCGAAGCCAGGAGCCAGGAGCTTCCTCCAGGTCTTCCACGTGGGTGCAGGGGCCCAAGGACTTGGGCCATCTTCTGCTATCCCAGGTCATAGCAGGGAGCTGGATTGGAAGAGGAGCAGCTGGGACTAGAGCTGGTGCCCATATGGGATACCAGCACTGCAGGCTAGGGCTTTAACCCGCTGCACCACAGTGCCAGCCCCTGCAAAGAATGTTAATCTTCAGCCAAAAAGCAAATCTAATCCTTCTAGAGAGGAGTGTTTTCTCTTTCTATGCTCCAAATAGTTTCTATAAATACTTTTCCTCTATTGAACTGAGCAGTTTACTTTAATTATTATTACAGGGAAAGGGATCCCAATTAGGAAGTTACAGAAGCTAGAAAGAACAGACCCAAACCTTCAGACTTCCAATACTGGGATGATCAGATACAGACTATTAAGTGAACATACTGTTATAGTGAAAAGATAAGCCCAAAGTTACTTGGGGTAATGCAAACTAGAAAAATGACCCAGTATATCTGAGAAGAAAAAAGTAAACTTCTAGAAATGAACAACAAAAACAATGAAACACAACAAACTCAAAATTTAAAACTCAGTAGATAGGTGCAACAATAGATTGTGTTCAATTGTAGAGCCATTTAAGTGAAATGGAAACTAGACCAGAAGATTTTCAGAATGTTTCATTGAGAGATAGAGGTCAAAAATATGAAATATATGAAAGAAAAACTGAGAATCTTAGAGGAATCTGAGAAAGTCTCATGTCGAATCAATGTCCCAGCATGAGAAAAGAGAGAAAATGTAAATAGTAAATAGTTGAGGTACCACTATTCCTACAAGGCATGGCCACATCCTTGAGCTCACAGGGAGGCAGCCAAGTGAGCAGTTAAATTCAATAGAGTATAATAAGAGCTAAGATGATGTTTCCCAAAGAGTAGTCTGGGAACAGAAAGGAAGAACATGTAACCTCACATGGAAGCTTGAAGAAGACTTTATGAAGGAGACAATTCCTGTATCAGCTATCTGTTACTATTAACAAGCCAATCCAAGATATAGTGCACCACCCATCTGCAGATTTGATGGAGTTCCCTTGCCGCATTGGATGAGCTAGGGCTGCTGAACTAGGGGATGAAGGACCACTTTTAAGATGACCCATTCACATGCTTGATAAGTTGATGTTGGCCATAAACAGAGAGGTTGGCCATTGCTATGGGCTGTGAGTCTTTTTCCCTCTTCATGGCCACCTGGGCATCCTCATGATGTTCTGGCTGAATTCTATGAATGAACATCCTAAAAGAACCAGTTTGGCAGCTGTTCATCATCTGGAGATCTACAAGGGAAGGGTACCAGTGTAGTTGGGGTCTGGTGAGGACTTCCTTCCTGTCATCTCACTGTATGACTTTGTGTTCATGCATGCAGTGAAAGAGAGCAGGATTGGGAGAGGATTTATGTGTTTGCCAGAGGTAAATATTCACATCTAAGGGGAAATATGCAGAGGCAAAAGAGCCTTGGTTCTCAGTTTCTAATTGTGTTTTCTTTCATTTAAGCATTCTCCAGCAGCTTTCTCACGAATCATCTGCTTTGGCCGTTAGACTTCAATATGACTGCTTTTTCCCCTTGAAGTTCATTTTTATTTTCATTGTTTTCTGACTTACAAACATACATACTTGATATTAAAAGCATATAAAGTACCAAAAATACATGGAGTAGAAAGTGCAAATTCTGTTTCATACTCACTTTTCTCATTTTAAGGTACTTCCAGCTTCTGCTTGTTATATTTTCATAGTGTTAATACCACTGGTTTAGGTTTTTGTTGGGTTGCACCCCATTTACAACACTGAAATATATTCTTGTTATTGATTACTGCATAACCACCCCAAAAGTTAGTGAGTTAAAACAATGAACAGTCATCTATTTTTCTTATAAGTGTAATTTATTAAGACTTGTTAGAGAGATAACTTGTCCTTGTTCCAAGTGATGTCAGCTGAGACAGCTTGACTAGGTGCTAGGGATCCGTTCTCAAGACCCTTACTTATAGTTGATATGGCCTCCCTGGACTTTCTCATGGCATGCCATGGGATTGCAAGAACCAGCATCCTCAGAGAATGCTGCAGAAGCTGCATTAGCTGTCATAACTGAGCCTCAAGGGCAGCATAACTTCCAATGTAGTCAAGAGTCTGCCTACACTTAAGTAGAGGGAATTTAATTCCCCCATTCTTGAGGCAAGTATATTAACTAAAGTCACATTATTCTTGCAGCCACTTCTGGAAATCACAAACTCACAATGCCTGGGTTGTTTATTTACTGTTGCTGTTGCTTTTTAAGTGGATATATGATTTTCTACAATTGTGTTTGATCACTTGGGTTCTTCTGCTAAAAAGCCAGCTTAGTTCAGTGACCCAGGCTTAATTTATGAAGATTGGTAAGCTTTACACTTTGGGTTGTGATTATGAATTCTAGGGCAGGGAATTCAGAATTAAAATAGAAGTTTCATAGGTCTTTTACAAGTTAGAGAAGATTCTGCTCAATTCTGTGTGGAAGATCAGCTGGTGAACATCACAGAATTGTCCTCTGTAAACACTACAATAGGTAGAGGAGAACACCAGATAACTATCTCATTTCTGGCTGAGTGAGGAACAATTTATGTGTTTTTTTCTCTTTTGTTGATTCTGTTAACCCATAGCTTAGATTTTGCATGGACCCTATTACTCCCTAGTCTTTCACACTGCCACGCCTAGTTTCTTATGGCTCTTACATCACTTTGCATTCAGTTTTCAGGGCCAACTAAGCTGATTAAATCTGGGAAATTAGCAATACCTGGGATGTATTCCTTTGTTACTGAGTCTTTTATTGACTGAATTCAGGGCTTCCAGATGTGGAGCTATCTCTTAATGCACCTGAGTGTTTTAGAGGTCCTCCAATTGAAGAGGGTGGGTGACCAATCTACAGTTCATTATCCATCCAATATATGTTGATTAAGTACCTCTATAAACAATTAAGCATTGCACTAAATATTGCAGAAGAAACAGTGAAACATATAAGCCTTGATATTTAGGAGCCTAGAGTGTGCTCAAATTAAGGCTGACAAGTGCATTGAGCAGGGGAAGCATGAAGTGCTCTGGGAGGTATTAAGAGGAGGGATGTGATTGAAAGCTTGCTAGAAGGGATGCAGCCTATTCTTAGCCTCAAAAACAGAAGAGTGAGGTGGATGAATCTGGGTGCCTGAAACTCCAGACAAAGGACAGTGTGTGCAGAGATACAAGGGTGTAGATAAATAGTGCATTAAGAGATAAAGCCTGCTTAGCAGGGTTAGAGACAGAATGCTAGTAGTGTAGAATGCAAAAGGAACGTGAAGTGACATTCAGAAGCTTGGATTTCATCTGAGAGCTGAAATAAGCCACTGACAGACTTAAAGCTGGTAGTGCCACGATCAGGTTTATATTTTAGAATGATCACTCTGGAAACAAAGTAGAGTGTAGGTTGGAAGCAGGAGGAATAATTAGAAGGTCAGTGTGCAATCTCAGCAAGAAATGATGGTGGCCAGGACAAGGCAGTGCCAGCAAAGAAGAGGGAGGAGAAACAAAGCTGAGAGGTATACAGCTGCTCCTCTTGGGGGAAATAAGTAGACAAGGGATTAAAAAATTACATCTGAGAGAATTCATTCCATACATTTAGCTTAGTTGTATTGAACAACATCGTTTATGTTTACAGATAAAACAAGGATTACTACACTACACAGGGACTGCATTCAGAAGCTCTTGGACAGGGGTGAGGGGTTAGTGAGGGAGAGGAAGAGGAAAAGGAAGAGAGGGAGGGAGGAAATTGCAGAGAGATAGGTAGAAGATAAATAGGTCTTTTTTCCTATTTATTTATATTTAAAGATTATTTATTTGAAAGGTGGAGTTACAGAGACAGAGAGAGACAGAGAGACAGAGACAGAGAGAGACAGAGAGAGAGAGAGAGGTCTTCCATCCACTGGTTTACTCCCTAAATGGCTGCAATGGCTGGAGCTTGGCCGATCTGAATCCAGGAGCCAGGAGCTTCTTCCAGGTCTCCCATGTGGGTGCAGGGGCCAAAGGACTTGGGCCATCTTCTGCTTTCCCAGGTCATAGCAGAGATCTGGATCAGAATTGCAGCTGTCGGGACCCAAGCCAGTACTCACGTGGGATGCCGGCACTGCAGGTGGTGGCTTTAGTCACTAAGCCACAGCATCAGCCCTTATTTTTATTTATTTTTAACAATTTTTAAATTTAAATAAGGTGAACAAACTTCATGAATTTCATAAATACAGATTTAGGATCATAGTGATATTTCCCCCACTCCCACCCTGCCTTCTCCTCCCTTTCTTATTCTTTTAATTCTTACAATGAAATACTTCCAGTTTATTTTATAATCAGATGATTAATCCTCTACTAGGTAAAGAATTCAACAAAAAGTAAGGGAAAAAAAAAAAACTGTTCCTCAACCGTAGAGATAAAGGCTGTGAATATAAGTCAATTCTCAAAATGCCAATTTCTCTAATATACATTGCATTTTTTGTATTCTGTTTTTTAATTTTTAAAGACAATTTATTTATTTGAAAAACAGAGTTACAAAGAGAGATAGAGACAGAAAGAGAGAGGTCTTCCAACCACTGGTTCACTTTCCAAATGGCTACAATGGCCAGAACTGAGCTAATCCAATGATAGGAGCTTCTGCCAAGTCCCCCATATGGGCGCAGGGGTCTAAGGACTTGGACCATCCTCTGCTGTTTTCTTGGGTGCATTAGCAAGCAGATGGATAGGAAGTAGAGCAGCCAGGACTCAAACTAGTGTCCAATTGGGATGCAGGCGCTGCAAGCTGGGGCTTTAACACGCTGTGCCATAGCACCGGCTCCTGTATTCAGTTAGTTTTACCATGGGCTTTTAAGGGTTGAATTATGTCTCTCCTAACCCCACCAAAAGAAGAAAGTTGGAATCCTAACCACCACCCTTACCCCTACCCTCAGAATGTAGCCCCCAATACTTCAGAATATGATCTTATTTTGAAATAGAGTTTTTATAGAGGTAATCTGATTTAAAATGTCATTAATTGGCAATAATCCAATATGACTGATATCCTTATAAAAAAACAAAGTTTCAGGCCAGTATTGTGGTGTAGTGGATTGAGCTGTTGCCTGCAGCACTGGCAGCCCATATGGGCACCAGTTGAAGTTTCAGCTGCTCCACTTCCAATCCAGCTCCCTATTAATGTGCCTGGGAAAAGAGCAGAGGATGTCCAAAGTTCTTGGACCCTTGCACACATGTAGGGGACCTGCAAGAAGCTCTTGGCTCCTAGCTTTGCCCTGGCCCAGCCCTGGCAGTTATAGCCATTTGAGGAATGAATATGTGGATGGAAGATTCTCTCTCTCTCTCTCTCTCTCTCTCTCTCTCTCTGCCTCCCTCCCACTCTCCCTCTCTCTCTAACCCTGCCTTTCAAATAAATAAATAAAACTTAAAGAAAAAAGAAGAATAAATTTGGACTCAGAGGTAAACAGCCATCAAGGGAGGGCAGGGTGAGGAGACACAAGAAAAGCATGGCCATCTGTAAGCCAAGGAAAGAGGCCTGGAAGAGTTCCTGCCGTCACAGCCCTCATGAGGAACCAACCCAGCCAGCACCTTGAACTCTGACTCTCAGCCTCCAGAACGGAGACAATAGGTGTCTGCTGTTTAAGGGCAAAGTAGGCTTTACATTTCACATTGTAACTGAATTCTAGTGTTAAGGGGGCCCAGAATTAAAATGGAAGTTTTATGGGCTTGGTTTTAGTTTTAGTTTAGTTTTTTTTGTTTTTAGTACTTTGTTACAGCAGCCCTAAGGAAACTACTGTAGGGACTGTACTCACACACACAAATCCAATACATAGAAGGGAGGTCAGATGAGGATGCTTGGGCCTGAGAGTGCAGACCAGATCCTGCTGGACTTGCTGATGTTACAGACTAAGCAGCTTGCCGTTTGGGTTGTGACTGGCAATGGCATTGATGCATACATAAGTACAACATGCATTAAAAAAATCACATGGGATATTCATGTTAGTTCCCTTTTTGGGATCCTTTTTATTTACTAAGTAAATGAACTAGTACAAAATAGGCATCAGAAACACAAGAAAAATATGTTGTCATATCTACTAGTGTAATGTCAATATGACACTAAATGTTATACATCATATAATGTCAATATGACATTAGTGGACTACATTCAACAAGATTTTTCAGTCAACCAGAAATGAGGGATACTCCTTCCTAGGGGCATTTTACTAATACCTTGATGCCTCCAGATTTCATGGAGGAAACACTGATATTCTAGTATTAGTATCACTAAATAAAGATAACAATAATCCACTACTTCTTAAATTTGCCAAGACTTGTATTAATACCACCAATATTAAATCGTTTGTTTCCCTTATAGCACCAAGGATTTTACATAATGGTGGTGGTGACTTTGCTGCATAAATGAATGAATAACTTAATGAGTGAGTGAATGAATGAATGAATAAATATTATATTTGAAAGAAAATGGCTGTAATGACAATAAAAGCCCTTAATGAAATAGTCAGATGCCTTCAAATATTATGCTTTCTCATCTGCCTTTCATTTAATTTTAACCTTCAGAGGGGAATTTTTCCATTCTATGGTAACTAGGCAACCTATTATTTTGAATTACTTAGTGCAGACTTTGCACATTGTGGATGCTCAATAAATCCATTTTGATTAATGAGCAATTTACAATACCAGCATACCAGCAGTGAAGACTATTTCCAATGCTGTTGAAAGAGAATAGATGATACCTTATAAAAAGGACATGTTATGGCTGCGTGCCAGGAGGGTGTGGGTCTTGCTTACCTCTATTCTGTTTGCTAATGTGCTTACTGGACTGTGCTCAATGTGAAATGGAAATGTCACTTGGTGAATAATCTTCCACACCCCTACCAAACCTCCCCCAACATCTGAAGTAAGTAGGAGTATGACAGGGATTCTGTAACTTATTTATACCTAAATATTTTTTGAAATGATGAAGCTTCCTTAATTCTAATGCCAAAAGATTGAAATCAAAAGAATTGAAACTGCACTAGGACAAATGTTTATCTCTGCTAAGCAAATGGGTAGTGTCAATATGATTTCTGTGGGTATGTTTAACTCATTTAAGAGAGCAAACTATTTTCAAGGCCCTTAGAAGCATTGTTTTACATTCAAATATTAGTCTTGCTGATAAGAACCATTTTTATCAAACAGCAATTATTTATTTGGCATTTGCTCCATCCTCAGTACATGTTAGCAGTTTTTTAATTCAGATATATACATGATAAATTGGTACCCCAGTGCTGGTTTATGGAGGGGCAAAGAGAGAAAATTAGGGCAGTGGTATCTATAGTTCCTATAGAAATCCTAGTAAATTAAAAATACTTCTTTCATTTGTATGGATAGTTTACCAATCTGAAAATGTAACCACCTCAATTTGTTCAAATTGGTGGAAGCTTGAAGCAACATTCTAAACAAAAATAAATTAATACTTTCCCTCCACAAATCAATTTTACTTGTATATAAACAAAATTATGCATACTGTATATAAATAACATAAACTATAGATTAATGAGATCTTAAGAGATATAATGATCTTTTATTGTCTTATGGACTTTGGCTTTTTATGATATTAGAATAGAATTTCTCCTGTAATGTCAGAGGACCTATAATATTGAGGTAAACATTTGTTAATTTATAAATTCATACTCATGAAATTCAAGCAGGCCCTCCACAGTACTTCACATTCCACGTTTTCTCTGTCTTCTCTTGAAACCTAAGATACCTTTGCAACCTTGTCCCTCACTCTCAGCAAGTGGCCTCGTACTGTAACTCATAAAGAAAATGTTAGACACCGGATTCAGCTGTGCTAACTTCCTCCTTAACTGTACATATACTGTTGTGCCAAGCCCTTCGCCTGGCTTGTCCCTCCTGGTAGAACAGTGTTCCTCCTGTCCCAGGTCGTTGTCCATCCTCGATGCCCCACGCCTTGGTTTTCTCAGGGATTTTCCTCTTTGATTCATTTTCTCCTGTGTTTTCCATTGTCCTTTTCTACTGGCTCATGTCCTTCACCATTTAAATCTGCTCACATGTTTTTCGAAAAGTGTAACAAACACCAAAATAACTAACAATGAGAGCAACAAGTAACCAACAAATAAAAAGTTCATTGATCCCACATGATGGTGTAACTACGATTCTATCTTTATCCTCACACTCTCCATATGTTCATTTTCTTCCTTCTCACTTTTCAGACCACCTTAATCCATGCTCCAAGGCTCTGTTGAAATGTGCTCTTCTAAAGATAAAAATAACCTTGATGTCACAGAATCCAAAAAGGCATTTCCCTGTTTTACATTTCTTAACCTGTCAGCATATTAATACCCTTCCTTCCCTCTCCTGTCAGAGGTAGATTTTCATCTTACTATGCTGATGCCCACCCGTTTTCACAGTAGCCATTTTTCTGCCTGGCACTAAAACTTGGGAGTTCCTCAGGCAAAGTTCTCCCTATTCTTCCTACTCATCTCTATTCGTAAGCTACTCATCTATAGTATGGCTTCTGTTTCCATCAACATGCTGAAGACTCCCCAATGACTGGACTCTCTTCAGTCCAGTCATTCAGAAAATGAGTCTCTCACGCCAGGCATATGCATTCATCTATGCATCCAGCCATGTATCCCACCCATCCACCATCCAATCATGAACTGTCTACTGCATATCTCCACCTGTATCTCTCAAAGACATCTCAATCCCAAATATTCAAGCTAAACCCTTTTATGTTTCTGTCCAACCTGTTCTTCATGCTGCAGTCCTTATCTCAGTAAATTACTTAATCACTTACTGAAATGTGGGAACTTGAGTGCGGTTCTTGCTACTTCCCTCTCCATCAACACCCATATTCAGTGATTTACCACGTCTTGGGCTTTTTAAAAAATGTATACTTGGGTGAGGGTAATTCTGTAGTGTACAATTTTTATACCTTAAATCTATTGCCTCTCTTAATACCTATCATCATTTTCTTCCTCCTCCTCCTCCTCCTCCTCATCATCATCATCAATCTCTTCCAGATTTTTTTAAAGTCTCCTGTTGTCCTGGCTACATTCTTTGAATTTATCACACATTACAGCCAAGGCCATTTTAAAAATTAATAAATCTGATTATATCACTCTCTTCATTAAAATCTTTTAGTGATTTTTCATTGTTCTTTCAAGATTGACCCAAATCCTTAATAAGGTTGAGAATACACTGTTCCGGGCCAATGCTGTGGCGCAGTGGGTTAAAGCCCTGACCTGAAGCGCCGGCATCCCATATGGGCACTGGTTCTAGTCCCTGGTGCTCCTCTTCCGATCCAGCTCTTTGCTATGGCCTAGGAAAGCAGTAGAAGATGGCCCAAGTCCTTTGGCCCCTGCACCCGCGTAGGAGACCCAGAAGAAACTCCTGGCTCCTGGCTTCAAATCAGCACAGCTTCGGCAGTTGCGGCCATTTGGGGAGTGAACCAGCGGATAGAAGACCTCTCTCTCTGTCTCTACCTCCCTCTGTAACTCTGTCTTTCAAGTAAATAAAATAGATCTTTAAAGAAAAGGGGGGCTGGCGCCATGGCTCACTTGGATAATCCTCCGCCTGCAGCACCAGTATCCCATATGGGCATGGGGTTCTAGTCCTGGTTGCTCCTCTTCCAGTCCAGCTCTCTGCTGTGGCCCGGGATGGCAGTGGAGGATGGCCCATGTGCTTGGGCCCTGCACCCGCATGGGAAACCAGGAGGAAACACCTGGCTCCTGGTTTCAGATCTGTGCACGCCGGCCGTAGCAGCCATTTGGGGAGTGAACCAACAGAAGGAAGACCTTTCTATGTGTCTCTGTCACTGTCTATAACTCTACCTATCAAATTTAAAAAATATATATACTGTTTGTTCATTCATTTTGACCTCTGCATATCATTATCTTCTTTTCAGTAATATCCACCATGCCACACAGATCTTTTTTAGTTACTTTAGTCCTTTAATAGGAGAAAACTCCTTTCTGTTTATGCATATTCACATGCCTGAACAAATTCTGCTCCTGGTGTCTCCTTCTCTCCTTCTTCCAAGTAGGTAGCTCCTATTTTTTCTCAGGAGCCCTCCCCACCTTTTCAGCACCTATACACACTTGTGCCCCAAAATAATACAGATACTCCTCACCTTAGGTGGGGATATATCCCAATAAACCCATTTGAAGTTGAAAATTTTGTTAGCCAAAAGGTACATTTGATACACCTAACTTACCAAGCATCATAGTTCAGCAACACAGTACACCGTAGAATATTCGTCAGACACCTGGTGTCATGGTACCGTAGCTGACTGGGAGGCATACAGACACTAACCAGCACAAAAAGGATTGTATTCCCTATCACTAACCACATTAAGAACTCAAAGTACCATTTCTACAGAATGGCTATCATTTCACACCAATGTAAACTTGAAAAATTGTTATGTTGAATTATTGCAAATCAGGAACACTTTGTCTATCAATACTTCTGTTTTTGACTCTTACTGTGTCTTCTAAATTTCCTACCCTTGATAGCTTTTACCTATATCAAAAATATATAATTATTTTTGTATTATTGATCCATATCTTTTTTAGTCATTTGTCCTGCACAGTTCAAAATTGGGCCTGCTCATCATTGCAGCCACCACTTCTAGCAAAATCACAGCCATCTAGAAGACATTCAATTTATGTTAATGGAAAAAGGTAGCTAATCTATTGAATCCTTACTTTATACATTTTTTTTTTATTTTGTTTTGTTTTGACAGGCAGAGTGGACAGTGAGAGAGAGAGACAGGGAGAAAGGTCTTCCTTTTGCAGTTGGTTCACCCTCCAATGGCCACCGCGGCTGTGCTCTGTGGTCGGCGCACCGCACTGATCCGGCAGGAGCCAGGTGCTTTTCCTGGTCTCCCATGGGGTGCAGGGCCCAAGCACTTGGGCCATCCTCCACTGCATTCCTGGGCCACAGCAGAGAGCTGGCCTGGAAGAGGGGCAACTAGGACAGAATCCGGTGCCCCGACCAGGACTAGAACCCGGTGTGCCGGCGCCACAGGTGGAGGATTAGCCTATTGAGCCGCGGCACCGGCCACTTTACACATCTTAATTTAGTTAGCTTCAAACTAATTTACAAGGTAGTTAGTATTATTATTCCATTTTATTGATACAAGAATCAGGTAACAGATAGGGTTAGAACTTGGTAGAAAAGTTTACTGGAATTTAAATATAAAATGTTTGGCTATGGAAGCCATTTTCTTAAGACAGTAATGATTCAGGAATTATTCAACTAATGAAGCATGAAATTTTGAGATTTTTGAACTTGGCATGATAAATCTTACAGTTTTTATTTCAAAGAAAACAGGAAGAGTTGGAAAACTTATTTGCTGGTTTGGGAAAATCTACATTGTGCCTATCTGTGAAGTGGTTCTGGATAATTTTCTAATCAATGTAGAATAAGTAGGAGAATTGAGGACAACCTAAAAGTCAAAACACATGAATGATTTCACAATAGTGATAAATCCAAAATGGAGAACATCTATTGTCAGTATGAATAATGTTTTCAAATAATATTTAATATGTGAACTTTCATAATAGCACATAGTCATCCTTTAGTAAATATTTGGATGAATGAATGCTTATTATCATCTGATACAAATTAATTTAACTTAGTATTATATATATGTGCATAGACATAAAAATACAAATAAGATATTAATATTACTATCTGGATGGTAGAATTACATGTGATTTTTACATTCTTTTCCTTTTTTTGTATTGTCCAAATTTTCTACAATTAACACAGATGACATTGATAATTAGAAAGTAACGAAAAATAATTTGTAAAGTTAAAATAGAACGTGTTAAAACAATTTCTATCTAATTAACTTCAAATATTTGGGTTTTTTCCTCCTTTGAAGAAAGAAAGCAAAATAGAATAAGGATAGCTGTCATCAATAAAATGTTGAAACTTCTCCAGTAACACTTCATCTATTATATATACAGGATTTCTACCTCTATTTTTGCTCATACTTTACATTTCTATTTAGATTATCTTGGTCGGTATACTGGGTGTACTGGTTGAAACCTTGACAAGAGTCTCTTCAGTGTTCCTAAAAGAGGCGATATCATTATAACTTGGGAATTTACAGTTCAGCGATTTCAATCCATTCTAATTATTAAGCTGTTGCTTCGTGGGATCATGTTTAGTGACTTGGTTCTGTTTAGCAGTTGCTACATACAGTATTACATTGGAAACTGTATTTTACTGAAAACATTTTACAGAAATCTTTCGTAATTCTTATAATATCATATGTACCACTTTCTCTTCCCCCTACACTGTCTAGACATGTCAGATATATCTACTATAACTACACCAATAAAATATTCTTTTCCATAGATGATATATTATTCATGTAACGTTATGCTAAGACTGCCATTTCTGTCTTTAGCTACTCCTACACCCTAATTAAGTAACATTAACAAAATTAACTGACACCCAGCTACAGTCACACTATATATTTAAAAAGTAATGATTTTCTATTTTATTTTATTGTAGTTTCTATCCAGTATATAATATTTTAAACAAATTCAAGAATCACATAACAGTATTTTTCCATTGAGTTCTTAGAGCCAGTTTATTTAAAAAATGAAAAAGACACAAATAGCTTATTTGAAGTATTAATCAGCTAAGATGGAATAGTTTAGAAAAATAAAAAAGTAATTTCATTTAATCTAAGAATTAATTTACCACATATCTCAAGATCTATCAGTTTATCATCTTTATCATCATAATCATATTGCTGTTGAAGAAACTAAAACTATAGGCAAACTGTTTATTGAAAGACACTTGTAAATTCAGTGGCGTACTCGCAGTGAGAAGTCAGTGGAACTCACGGTAAATCACTGTGACTGATCACTCATGGTTTTTCTCCAGTGCTCCTCTCACTGTTCAGAACTACCCGTTTTCATAAATCTTTCATTCTTATGTTCTATAAGCATTTATTTAGGACTCAGTATTCAGGCCCAATAGATGTGTGAGACAAAGAAAAAGAAATCATTAAATGCAAATCATTGGAGAGGTTTTATCTATAGAACATTACAAAATAAAAGCATAAAGCATTTTAGAGAGTGGGAGTCAAGAGGGTTCAAACAGATCATTATTACATCCAGAGCTGTGTATTTTACTGCCAGACTTGGCCATGGTCCTTCTCAGTAGGAGATCCCATTCTTCTATTTATACACAGAATTCAACAAAACCTTGCTGTTGACATTTAATCACATAGGTTTATTATGCTTTTAATTTCCATACAACTATTCAATTTATAACCAATAGTCATTTCACACTTCTGTGTCTCTCGCCTGTTCATAGAGGAAATGAAAAGAATGCTAAAAACTATGGTATGAAAAGAGCAGTACCACTGAGCATTCCATTCATTTTCGAAAGTAAGCTGACATTGTCATAGGCATCTGTGAAGTTCCTAGATCATCATTTCAAGCATATTTTGATTACCCTAACCATGTGTGTAAAAGAGCAATTTGTCTAAATCATGGCACATAGTGACACAGAGCTGTTTTTGAATCTATGAACTCATTTTAAATACTGCTTAATTAATTGTTTCTCTTAAAAAGTCCTGTTAGTTTGGTCTTATTATTTTAAAGATTTTAATACAACTACTAATATAATGCTTGTTTTTTTTCTTCTAGTAGCTTTCAGTAAGTTAGGTAATAAGTTTATTTTGTCATGAAATTGAATAAATTATTTTTCTATTTTGTTTAGTATATATAAAGTAAGAAGAATAAAAAATATATGTCCCCCTATCCTACTTGTTAGGGCAACTAATGTCATTCTGGTATATTTGTTGTTTTTTTTTTCTGTGCATAGTTTTTGTGGGGAGCAACTCGGACTAGACTAAGTTACTGGAATTAAGACTTATTCTATGCATCTGCTCTCCCACAATATGGCGCTGGGAGAGGAGAAAATAGCTTCTACACAGCTGCCTCCAGTTCAGCCAATAAACTGTAGGACTTGCTCCTGATTGGAGAGCAGCGTGCTCGGCGTGTGGGCAGCCGAGTTGGGATTGGCGGAGGAGGACTATAAAGGAGGAGAGAGACGGCATGCACCAGGAACATCTAAGGGGAACATCTAAGGGGAACACCTGTGCAGCCCCCGAGAGAGCCGGCCGGCGGTGTGCCGCTCCCCTGCGGAAGTGGGGAATGTGGCAGGGGGAACCGCCCTTCCACGGAGGTGGAAGGGTCAGTAGCCAACCCGGGAAGAACCAGCAGCAAACCCGGGGTGGGGGCGAGCAGACGAAAGAACAGCGCAGGGTCCTGTGTCGTTCCTCCACGAAGAGGGGGAGCGACAGTTTTGACATAAATCTGAACATTTGTTACAAGTTCATTTGTATTGTGTTCATTTTAAAATTATTTTTTTAAAGATTTATTATTTATTTACTCAAAAATCAGAGTCACACAGAGAGAGAAGGAGAGGCTGGTTCACTCTCCAGTTGGCCAATCTGAAGCCAGGAGCCAGGAGCTTCTTCCAGATCTCCCACGCGAAAACAGGGCCCAAGGACTTGAGCCATCTTCTACTGCTTTCTCAGGCTATGGCAGAGAGCTGGATATGAAGTGGAGCAGCTGGGACTCGAACCAGTGCCATATGGGATGCCAACACTGCAGGCAGCAGCTTTACCCACTATGCCACAGCACC
Organism: Oryctolagus cuniculus; assembly: GCF_964237555.1. Classification (NCBI taxonomy): domain Eukaryota; kingdom Metazoa; phylum Chordata; class Mammalia; order Lagomorpha; family Leporidae; genus Oryctolagus; species Oryctolagus cuniculus. The sequence continues at coordinate 102,464,638 of NC_091442.1, read as the reverse complement.
AGCCCCTAAAATTAATTCTTAATCCTCTGCCTGCGACGGCAGCCCCCTGGGTTCTAGTCCCGGTTGGGACGCTGGTTCTGTCCCAGTTGCTCCTCTTCCAGTCCAGCTCTCTGCTGTGGCCCGGGAAGGCAGTGGAGGATGGCCTATGTGCTTGGGCCCTGCACCCGCATGGGAGACCAGGAGGAAGCACCTGGCTCCTGGCTTCAAATTGGCACAGTGCGCTGGCTGTGGTGGCCATTTGGTGGGTGAACCAATGGAAGGAAGACCGTTCTCTCTGTCTCTCTCTGTCTCTCTCTCTCTCTCACTGTCTAACTCTGCCTGTCACACACAAAAAAGCAACAATTGAAATTATACACATAATACAATACTATTTGTGTAACGCCAAAACAGAATATTTCTTTTTTTAAATTTTATTTAAGGTTTACACATTTCATGCATTTCATATATACGGATTTAGAAACATATATACAGATTTAGAAATACTTCCTATCCTACACTCCCTTCTGCCCACACTCCCATACATTTCCTCCTCCCTCTCCTATTCCCACTCTTGATTTTTACAAAGATCTATTTTCAGTTTACTTTATACTCATAAGATTAACCCTACACAAATAGTATGGGGAAGAAAAAAACACTGTTCCTCAACATTAGAGACAAGGGCTGTAAACAATCATCAAATCTCAAAACGTCAAGTTCACTCCAATACATTACATTTTAGGTACTCTATCAGTCACCACAAACCAGGAAAAACAAATGGTATCTGTCTTTTGGGGACTGGCTTACTTCCCTAAGTATAATGGTTTCAAATTGCATCCATTTTTTTTTTACAAAAACACAGGATTTCACTTTTTTTTTTTTACAACTGAGTAGTATTCCATAGTATATATATACCATTATTTCTTTACTCCATCATCATTTGATTGATATCTGGGTTGATTCCATGTCTTAGCTATTGTGAATTGAGCTGCAATAAACATGGGGTTACAGATAACTCTTTCATATACTAATGACATTTCCTTTAGGAAATGTGGGATATCTGGTCATACAGTAAGTCTATATTCAGATTTCTGAGGTATTTCCATACTTTCTTCCACAATGGCTATACCAGTTTACATTCTCACCAACAGTGGATTATGATACCTATTTCCACACATCCTCCCCAGCATTTATTGTTTGTTGATTTCTGTATGAGAGCCATTCTAACTGGGGTGAGGTGCAACCACATTGTGGTTTTGATTTCTATTTCACTATGGCTAGAGATCCTGTCTGAGCATTTTTGCATGTGTCTGTTGGCCATTTGAATTTACTGTTTCGATAATTGCCTGTTCGAGTTCTTTGCTGATTTCTTATCTGGATTGTTTGTTTTGTTGTTGTTGAGTTTCTTAAGCTCTTTATAGATTCTGGATATTAATCCCTTATCAGTTACATAGTTTACAAATATTTTCTTCCATTCTGTCAGTTGCCTCTTCTCTGGGCTGAGTGATTCATTTGTAGTGCAGAAGTTTCTTAGCTTGATGTAATCCCATTTGTCAGTTTTGACTCTGATTGCTGTGATTCTGGGATCTTTGCTTGGAATTTTTTTTGCCTATTTAAATGTCTTGCTAAGTTTCCCAAGGGTTTTCTAGTATTTTAATGGTATCAGGTTATATATTTCGGTCCTTGATCCATTTTGAGTGGATTTTTGTGAAATGTATCATTTGTTTAAGAGACTGTCCTTTCTCCAGGGATTGATTTTAGTTCCTTTGTCAAAGATAAGTTGATTGTAGATGTCTGGATTGATTTCTGGAGTTTATGTTCTATTACCTTATTTATCCCTCTGTTTTTGTGCCAGTAACAGGCTGTTTTGATTATAACTGCCCTGTAGTATGTCTTGAAATCTGGTATTATGATGCCACCTGCTTTGTTTTTATTTTTGTTCTATAAGATTGGTTTAGTTATTTGGGGTACCTTGTGTTTCCTTATGAATTTCATTATCATTTTTTCTAGATCTAAAAGAATGTCATTTGTATTTTGATTGGAATAACAGTGAATCTGTAAATTACTTTTTGTAGTATAGACTTTTTGATGATATTGATTCTTTCAATCCATGAACATGGAAGATTTTTTTCATTTTTTGTGTCTTCTATTTCTTTCCTTAATGTTTTATAAATTTCATCATGGAGAAAGATCTTCCATAGTTAAATTTATTCCAAGGTAATTAATTTTTTGTAATTATTTTGAGTGGGATTGATCTTAGAAGATCATGCTCAGCCATAGCACTGTCTGTTTATACAAAGGTTATTAACTTTTGTGTGTTAATTTTATGTCCTGCCACTTTACCAAAGTCTTTTATGTTTTTATGATTTCTGATAACTCTTATTTAAGATTTTTGCTTCCATATATATATATATATATATGTATATAATTATGTCATCTGCAAATAGAGATAGTTTGACTTTCTCCTTCCCAATTTGTATCCCTTTGATTCCTTTTTCTTGCCTAATGGCTCTGACTAAAACTTAAAGGACTGTATTGAATAGCAGTGGTATAAGTGGGTATCCTTGCCTGGTTCTGGGTCTTAGAGGAATTGCTTCCAGCTTTTACCTGTTCAATAAGATGCTGGCCATGAGTTTGTCTTAAACTGCCTTGATTGTGTTGAGAAATGTTCCTTCTATACCCAATTTGTTTAAGATTTTCATCATGAAAGTATTTTTTTATCAAATGCTTTCTCTGTATCTATTGAAGTAATTACATGGCTTTTGTTCTTCAGTTTGTTACTGTGATGTATCACATTGATTGATTTGTGAATGTTGAATCATCCCTGCATACTGGGGATAAATCCCACTTGTTCCTGGTGAATGATCTTTCTGATGTGTTATTCAATTTGATTAGTTAGTATTTTGTTGAAGATGTACACATCTATATTCATCAGGAATATTGTCCTAGTTCTCTTTCTCTGTTGTTTCTTGGAATTAGGGTGATGCTGGCTTCATTGAAGGAGTTTGGGAGGATTCGCTCCCTTTCAATTATTTTGAATAGCTTGAGAAGGATTTGAGGTAGTTCCTTTTTGTTGTTGTTGTTGAAATGATTCATCTATTTAATTGAGAGGCAGAGTTACAGACAGAGAAAGGGAGAGACAGAGAGAAATTCTTCCATCTGCTGGTTCACTCCCCAAATCACCGCAGTGGTCGGAGCTGAGCCAATCCTTAACCAGAAGCCAGGAGTGTCTCCCAGGTCTCCCATGTGGGTGCAGGGGCCCAAACACCTGGGCCCTCCTCCACTGCCTGTTCAGGCTATCATCCTTGATGCTGGATCAGAAGAGCAGCAGCTGGAACATGAACCAGTGCCCATCTGGGATGCTGGCCCCATAGGCGAAGGCTCAGCCTACTACACCACAGTGCCAGCCCTGGAATTGGTTCTTTAAATGTCTGGTAGAATTCAGCAGGGAAGTCATCTTGTCTTGGTCTTTTCTTTGTTGGGAGGGACTTTATTACTGATTCAATATCTGTCTTGCTTACTGTGCGTCTTAGTGATTCAATTTTGGTAGATTGTATGTGTCCAATTTATCCATTTCTTCCAGATTATTTGATTCATTAACATATAGCCCTTTGTAGTAATTACTGATGATTCTTTTTATTTCTGTGGTGTCTGTTGTTATGTGTCCTTTTTCATCTTTGATTCTACTGATTTGAGTCTTCCTTTTCTTTTTTTTGGTTAGTTGGGTTGATGGTGTGTAAATTTTGTTTATTTTTTCAAAAGACCAGCTCTTCCTTTTACTAATCTTTTCTATTTTTTTGTTTCAAATTTGTCTGATTCTTCTCTAATTTTAATTATTTCTTTCCTCCTACTATTTTGCCTTTTGTTTGTTGTTTTTCTAAGTCCTTTAGATGTATTGATAGCTCACTTATTTGGTTCTTTTCCAATTTCTTGATGTAGGCACCAGTTTTATAAACTTCCCTCTTAACACTGCTTTTGCTGTATCCCAAAAGTTGTTGTCTTCATTTGTTTCCAGTAATTTTTTGATTTCTCTTTTGATTTTTTCTATGACCCACTGTTCATTCGGAGCATATTCCTTAGTATTCATGTTTTTGTATATATTCTAGAGATTCTTGAGTTGTTAATTTCCAGCTTCATTCTGTTGTGGTCAGTAAAGAGCCATTGTATGATTCTGATTTTTTTTTAATTTGTTGAGACTTGCTTTATGACCTAGTATATGATCTATCCTAGAGAAAGTTTCATATACTGATGAGAAGAATTTGTATTCTGTAACTGTGAAATGAAAGGTTCTGTAGATACCAGTTAGGTCTATTTGGTCCATAATGTAGATTACCTCTGTTGTTTCTTTTTTGATTTTCCAGCTGGTCGATCTGTCCATTTATGAAAGTGCATATTGAAGCCCCACATTACTATTGTACTGGAATCTATTTCTCTCTTTAGATCTATTAATTTATTTTAAATAGCCAGGTACCCTGGAATTTTGTGCATATATATTTATTATAGTCACATCTTCCTGTTGAATGATCCCTTAATCATTCTAATGTATAATACACACACACACAAACATATGAGTAGTAATTATCAATGTAGAGGAATATTTTTATGACAGGATATAGCTGATGCCTGAAGCATTCAAATAAAAACAGGTTATGTATGCTGATTGAAGGCTATTTGGGGAAATAGGAAAAATATGTTTACAATTTTTAAGAGATAAAATCATCCACAATCTCATTGCCAGAGATAAGCTTTATTGACATTTCATGAATTGCCCTCTGGGACCTTCTTTCCATGTGTGTATATGTGTGTGTTTTAATTTATTTAAAGACTTGTTTATTTATTTATTTGAAAGAGTTATGGGGCAGGGGAGAGAAAGAGAGAGAGAGAGATTGAGAGAGAGAGATTGAGAGAGAGAGATTGAGATTGAGATTAATCTTCCATCCTCTGGTTCACTGCCCAGATGATTGCCACAGCCAGGTCTGGGCCAGGCCAAACCAAACCAAGAGCCAGGAGTCTTCCACACTGATGACAGGGGCCCAAATACTCAGGCTGTTTTTCTTTGTCTTCCCAGGCACATTAGCAGGGAGCTTGTTTGGAAATAGAGCAGCTATGACTCAAACAGGCTTAACCATTGTGCTTTTCTGCACAATTTTTTAAGGTTGAAAATAAAATATTTACTTTGTTTTAACCATAGTTAACTCAATACTTTCATAAACTTTACAAGAGAGTTGTTGTGTAGATGTGCTTAGTGAGGATACCATTGTTACTACCAGTCAGCGAGTTATTAGTGCTTGGAAGACATTTTTTTCCTAAATCCTAAAATGATTTTAAATCTTTTCTCCTCAAAATATGAGACAAAGATTATTTTACCCCTTTGTCATTGTGAAGTATCTAATTAGTTGATATAATATCTTGTATATATTTACTCATTTATCATTTGGTACCATTTTCAGGCCTAGGAATAAAAATAAAGTACAGAAAAGTTCTTCCCTTCAAGAAATTTATATTAGGCTGGCATTATGGTACAGCAGATTTAGCTGCTGCCTGCAAGACCAGCATCCCATTCAGGAGCTGCTTCATGTCCCAGCTGCCCCACTTCCCACCCAGCTCCCTGCCAATGGCCTGGGAAAAACAGAAGATGGTCCAAGTGTTGGGCCCCTGCCACCCACATGGGATATGCAAATGAAGCTCCTGGTTTGTGGCTTCTTCCTGACCCAGTCCCGGCTGTTGCAGCCATCTAGGGAGCGAACCAGTGGTGGAAGTTTCTCTCTCTCTCTCTCTCTTTCTCTTTCTCTTTCTCTTTCTCCTTTCTCTCTGTGTAACTCGACTTTCAAATAAATAAATAAATCTTTGAATAAGAAAAAGAAACTTATACTCTATTGGCATATAGACACGGGCATGAATAATTATACTGTAATGAGCCCGATCTTTAAATATGGGGAAGTTTTGCAGGAAGCATCAGAGGTACTTGCTAACTGATTTAGACGAGGCTTAGAGAAAATGCCACTTGAGCTTTGTCTGGCAGGCCATTTAGCAAGTTATCACACAAAAGAAAACAGGACCTGCATGTCAGAGGAAACATGGATGGGTTCTGACAATGAGACCAAGGTTTTCTCAACTCATGGCATTTTCTTTTAGGTTGGAGTATAACTTATTGTGGTGGCTAGGTTTGGGCAATTAATGAAATTTATTAAAGTTGTCATAGAAAGCTTTCAGTCCATGTAAAAATTTACACTATCAATTTTACTGGCATCTAATACAGGGATCATTAAAAAAAAATAACTATGATGGTTGATTGTAACAACAGTTAAAGCAGGACAACAGTGACACAAAAAAACCATGGCGGTTGTTGTGACAATGGTGAAAGCAGGACAGTTTGTGCTGCTCTACTCTTGTCACTGTCTTTGTTAGAATGTTCTGTGTATGTGTGTGAAAGGGAGCAGAGGTTTCATAAATTATGGAAAAATATATATTACTCATAATTTTAAGTATATTTGGAAGAGAAGTGTTATTATATTTCTTTAATAATATAATAATGTTTGGTTCATGAGAAGTGAACAAAGTTTAAATACTTTAAACTATGTGTGTGTAGTATCCTGTTTTATGTCTACACATTTCTACCCTGTGTGCTAGCACATTGATCAGTATGTTCAGAGATGCCAGTGTATGAACTGAGAACATTCATTATATTTCTGAAAATTAGAAATAAATATTGGGTGTAAGGAATTAGAAAATAATTCTGTCTCCTTGTAATAGAGTCTCTTAAGATGTACAACACATTCAGTGGAAACTCCAACTTTTTGTGTGACACCATTTTAAAAAACAATTAGGCCTATAAAATTATAATAAGTAGTTACTTCTGCAATATTTTGTTAATAACAAAATGCCCTTAACTTTCAAACAAAAATTGCTGGTTTTATGAGTACTAGAAGGGCAATTTACTGAATCTCAAAAGTTTAAATAAAAGAATATTTATAGAAAAATAACTTTTTTTTTGACAGGCAGAGTGGACAGTGAGAGAGAGAGACAGAGAGAAAGGTCTTCCTTTGCCATTGGTTCACCCTCCAATGGCCGCCGCGGCCAGTGCATCACGCTGATCCGAAGGCAGGAGCCAGGTGCTTCTCCTGGTCTCCCATGGGGTGCAGGGCCCAAGCACTTGGGCCATCCTCCACTGCACTCCCTGGCCACAGCAGAGAGCTGGCCTGGAAGAGGGGCAACCAGGACAGAATCCAGCGCCCCGACCGGGACTAGAACCCGGTGTGCTGGCGCCGCAAGGCAGAGGATTAGCCTAGTGAGCCGCGGCGCCGGCCAGAAAAATAACGTTTAAGGGACCTTAGTAGTATTGATATTTAGGGAATGTAAGATTATCTCTAGATAATGGAAATAATAAAATTCATCTCTGCTTAGTTGTGCTATTATCTGGACAGAGAGACCTTTCAATAAGGAAGAAATGAGAACTATGCATGAATATAGTTATTATTGTATAGGAAAAGATGAAAATCTTTGCTTCCGATTGTTTTATTTCTGCTGGGACTATAAAAAGAAGGGGAGATGGCTTAGTATTACATTACATTTTGGTTCCCGTTTTGCTTTCTGGAAGTCCTGAGACTATTCAGTCTGATATATAAAAGCATATGGAATGCAATCTAAGTGGAGACATGGATGATTCATAGACATGAAGAATATAACACCTTGCCTCCCAGGAGAAAGTGCTCTCATCGTTGGGTTACACATGGACATTCGACAGAAGTCTTGTCAATGAGACTGGACAAACTCCCGAGGAAGCGATGGCCCTTTTTTCATTTTGACATTATTATGCCATGAACTTTTGTAGCCATGTTGGCTGGTCCAGCCTAGGGACGAAGCATTACCTGGGGGAGGGAAGAGCTGAGGAAAACACACAGAAAATGATCCAGAGGCCTACCATTTAGAACCCAGATGCACTTTGATGTTTGACTGCCTGTTAAATGGAATAGCAAGTACTCTCTTCTTATGCTAGTTAAAAGAGGATTTTATATTGCATACCAATTACCTGATCAATTAATGAATATGCTTAAAATCCAGCTTCCTAACAAATTTGGAAGACAAGGTAGGAAAAAAGAAGGGAAAGTAGAATAGAGACATAGAATGGAGCTTCAATAAGACTAAAGCAAATACACATTATAGGCACATAGGTTTCCATTTGTATAAAAACAACATCTGATAAGGAGTTAATATCCAGATATATAAATATCTCAAACAACTCAATGTAAAAAAAAAAAGCCACATAATCCAATTTGGGAATAAGAAGCAGATTTAAGGGAGGAAGAGCTCAAAGGAAGATGTACAAATAAATGACCAACAGGTGTGTGGAAAAATGCTCAACATCACTAATCATCAGGGAAATGCAAATCAAAACTGCAGTGAGATAGCACCTCATTCTATGTAGATTAGCTATTTTCAAAAGTTAAAAAAAATAGCAAATATTGGCAAGGATGTGGAGAAAAATGAAACTGTACACAGTGTTGGTAGGAATGTAAATTATGGAAACAATATGGAGGTTCCTTAAAACACCAAAATAGAATTACCATATGGTCCAGCAATCTCACGACTGAATATATCTCCAAGGACAATGATATGGTCCGTTGAAGAGACATCTGCATTCAGATGTTTACTGCAGCACTGTTCATAACAGCCAAGCAATGGAAACAATGGCTTGTGAATGAAGAAACTGTACTACATATACACAATGGACTATTCTGCCATAACAAAGAACAAAGTGTTGTTATTTGCAACAACGTGGATGGAAGTGGAGATAGTTATGCTAAGTGAGATAAGCCAGACACAGAAGGCATCATATGATCTCACTCATATGGAATCTAAAAAAAAACAGAAGATGATCTCATAAAATGTAAAAGCACTATTGTGGTTAACAGGCTGGAGAGGGAAGTAGGGAGAGTGGGATGGAGAAAGATTGATTAATGGGTTCCAAGTTACAGCTAGATAGATGTAAGTTCTGGCATTCTATTTCACAGTAGGGTGACTATCAACAATGTTAACATAATGTATATTTCTATATAAAAAGAAAAAACCCTAGAAGATAGGGTTTGGGTGTTTATACCATAAAGGAAAGTTAATAGGTAATAAAACTAACAATCATTTAACATGCACATATGGAATGTTGAATATTTGAGGAGATAGATTTATCTACCCTGATTGTACATTATACAATGTATACATATATTGAAACATCACATAATATTCCATAAGTATGTACAGTTTTATATGCCAAAATGCTCAATTTTTAAAGAGGCCAGCATTATGGCATAGCTGGTAAAGCTGCTGCCTGCCACACTGGCATCCCATATGGGCACAAGTTTTGGTCCTGACTGCTCCACTCTTGATCCAGCTCCCTTCTAATGGCCTGGGGAAAGCAGCAGAAGATGGCCCAAGTGTTTGGACCACTCCCACCCACATGGGAGACCTGGACGAAGCTCTTGCTTGGCTCCTGTCTTCTGCCTGGCCCAGCATTGGCCATTGTGGCCATCTGGGGAGTGAACCAGCAGATTGAAGTTCTCTCTTTTTTCTGTTGTTCCCTCTCTCTCTGTAACTCTCTCAGTAAAAAAAATCTTTTTAAAAACTTTAAAAGAAAATGACCAAATGACCCATGTATGATAAGTATATATTTATAGGGAAACATGAATAATTTTCCTGTCTTTCCATATTAATTCCTGTAAGAACTCACAACATTGGGGGTAAGGTATGGGACTATAGGGGGGAATTGGGTACACTTTTCATTGTATACTATATTATGCTTTTAAAAGTTTAGCCTTGTGAATATTTTGTTTTCACATTAATTTAATCAAAATATAACCAGAAGATTGTATGTCATCCATATATTCCTTTATAAAGGCTTGAGCAAAGATTGAGCCAAAAGGTTTTATATTTTTTGGTATTTCTGTTTTGTGAGGTGCATATTAGTAGTTTTTGGTCCAGTTTTCTTTTGGAGTATTGTTTTTTTCTTTTTCTGAAACAGCTTAGTGATTTGTGGGAATATGTTAAGTCATTTGCTAACATTAATTTACAGCACTTACATGTTTTGTTCTCTGTCAATAATTAGTATCTAATCATTTAAAAAATGCAAGAGACCACTGAGAGCAATTGGATTAAGTGCTATTCAAGATGGGCTCACCAGGAAGCCAATTTTGAGATGGAAGTTACCAGATAGAGGATTTACTGATAATGCTCTTGGAAGCAGTACTTGTTGAAGGAAAGCAAGAAAGGACAGAAGGGGAGGTTAGACTACAATGCAGTATCAATGTAGACATCAAAGACCCCCAGAGAACTCTGAAACAGGGATAACCCTTCAAAGTCATTCCAAGTTGTCCATAGGACAAGACTTTTATACTCCTATGTTGACCAAACATTGGGAACAGGCTGCTCCTGGAAAGGGGCATGGCCGAGGGTCAGTCAGTTCTCTTCAACTAAAGCAATTCTGAAAAGAAGCTGACAGCTGACTACTGTCGGCTAGCAATGCTTCAAACAGGTGAATAAACCTTTCAGATCTGAAGTTGAAACTGAGTAGTATGTTAAAGTGTCAAGTGCAAACAAGAATAGGGTTTTGCTCATTGTATGTGGTAAAAAAATAAAAGGAATACAGTTATTGGTAAGAGAAATATTAAGTGATAGACCATTGTATCTAAGCTCAACAAGTGAACAAGTGAAGACAGAAAAGAGTTGATAGATTGGATAAAAGTAGATGAATAAAAGGATTAGAGGTCTCAGTGGGATTAAATATTTGGAATACTGGATGTGAATGAGATGAGAGGAAATGATTGGATATTGTATCTATAGAATGGGTTCTTAGAGATTTTATGTCTGTATAAAGTAGTTGCTGTTCATAATGAAGTATATATGTTAGCCTTAGACATAGAAGTGTCAATAGAGAAAATGCAAAGATACATGAGTATAAATCTAAGCACTCTTGGGTGCAGTGAATTGATTGAACATCTCTGAGGAAGCAAAGTTCCCCAATGATGGCTTGGGGTAGAAAGCTAGAAGAAATAGGTGCTAATGCTTTGTTGAATATATGATAGTAAGTAGGAATTCATAAATGATAGATATTAATCAGTTCAGAATATAGTAGGGTCTTATGATATTTAGACTCATTTTTATATGAGTGAGAAAATATTGGGATTTCACTCTGTGCTGTGGATGAATGAATGTCATTTCATCTCCACTGTTTTGATAATCTGGGATTTTTTTACTTTCACTTAATGGGGAATCATCATCTACATAGTAGGTTCTGCATGGCAGGCTGGTGCTGGGGTGTAGCTTAGTTAAGTTGGATGTTTAAACCATTTTGGAATGAGCAGAAACATACAGAACATGAATATAAGGGAACACTGAGTGTAGACCCAGAAAAAAATAATTTTTGTCATGCCAAAGAGATTGCCTGGGAACCAAAATGGAATTCAAAATCAACAGAGCCTGGGGAGTAAAATATGGGTAAGAATGGAAGCATAAATGCATTAGTAAAACAAGAGAATCGCCAGTCTTGTAGGGAATACTCTATTTCTTTATTTTTTACTTTCTTCATTGCCTTACCAGTTAGTCCATCAAACTCTGGGAGGGCCCCATATCCTCTGGCCTCCATTTCTCTTTCATTTTCTTCGCTGTGCTTTTCTCTAGCATTCTAGTTCAAACTTACCAGTCTAAACCACAGAATTGTCATTCTTGGTACTATCTGGGTCCAGGAGGTTGGTGAAATTCTACTATTAGTGACTGCTCACATTTCTCCTGAATCTTTGAGATTTTTCAGAGTAGAGAATCCATAAGACAAACAAGTCTTTCTTCTACTAAAATTGCTCACCAATCACAACATAATTCTGATGAGTTATTATATTAAAAGGCTCTCTCCATAATATGGTTTGAGAACAAGAGAACACAGGAGTGAAGTTATGAGGGAAGAGAACTTACTCTTCCACCACTCTGTTGGCTGGGCTACTTTTCCTGGTTTGCCTATTTTACCTGGTTGAATTGAAATCTTGGACTTTTTGATGTCCCCTTAACCTTGTTGGCTTGTTAGAAGAACTTTTCTGGTATAAATAAGAGTACAGGCCTTTGCAGATTGGAATTGGTCAAACACTGTGTATCAGAAGTTGCTAGTCTATCATTCTACCTTCTTAACACCTAGATGTGGCCTCATCCATATACGAATTTTAAAGTAACTAGAGCCTCATAGCTTGTTCTCTTTTCAGATGAAAGCAACTTTTGAACAAGGAAAACAGTTTTAGAAATACAGTATGGTTGGCTGGCGCCGTGGCTCAATAGGCTAATCCTCCGCCTTGCGGCGCCAGCACACCGGGTTCTAGTCCCAGTCGGGGCGCCGGATTCTGTCCCAGTTGCCCCTCTTCCAGGCCAGCTCTCTGCTGTGGCCAGGGAGTGCAGTGGAGGATGGCCCAAGTGCTTGGGCCCTGCACCCCATGGGAGACCAGGAGAAGCACCTGGCTCCTGCCTTCAGATCGGCGTGGTGCACTGGCAGTAGCACGCTGGCCCCGGTGGCCATTGGAGGGTGAACCAACGGCAAAGGAAGACCTTTCTCTCTGTCTCTCTCTCACTGTCCACTCTGCCTGTCAAAAAAAAAAAATACAGTATGTTTGACCTTTTCTAATAAAAAAATCAAATCTTTTACAAATTTTGTTTCCTTTTTATACAACTTTCCACCTCTCATCTTAATACTTTATTTTGTCAACATCATCTCCATTCACTTTTCCACACATATCTTGTGCTCCAACAAGGCTCAGCATTCTATAGTTCTCCCAAGGCATAATGCCCTTTTTGTGTTTCTGGCTCGTGGCATGTTCTGTTTCCTTTGCTTTAATGTGTGTCCCCTTGTGATGGTTGATGGCAGTCATTCTTCAAGGCTATGGTTACTTTCTCTTTTTTACTTTCTCTTTTTATTCATAATCTAATTCACTACTCTGGTCTTTTTATTCAGATAGTGGTTCAATCCTCTCTGTTACCATAATGTACAATATATAACATAAATAACACAATTTTATAATTTGATATTTTCCCTTATATTTTCCATTGAGTAATCATATCCTTTAAACAAGGCTAAAAGTATATTCACCATTGTAGCCCAAACATCTAACATGTTGTTACGGGTGAAATGGCAGCAGAGAAAAGATTACCTTGGTTCTTTGTCTCACATGGAAGAATTTCCACATGGACAAGGCAGAGAGAAAAGCAAGATTCGTTTAAGTCAGAGACCTCCTGCCAAAATGACCGGGAGGTGGAGTCCAAGAGAAGCAAAACCCAAAGGGGCTGGTGGTAGTGGGATTTTTAAACTGAGAATCTGCTAACGATCAGTTACAAGGGAGGGTACAAAATCCATAGAGAGTCCAGGCTTGGAATCTTGTCTGTCCTTTCTAGCTTGCTCATGTTATGACTAAAATCCATCAAAAGGGTGCTAAAGATAACTTTGGGGAAGGCAACCATTTTGAACTCTCTCAGGGGGACTCTCCTGGTTTTCTACTGGGACCAAGCTAACTGCCTATTAAACCATCTGACTCCTCACCATGTTGGCTGTGTTATAAATGTTGTCAAACATCTAACATATTAGTTATGATTGCTGCATTAAAAAATTGCTCCAGTACTTGTGGCTGAAAACATTTATTATCTTACTGGGTCAGGAATCCTGGAGGGATTTAGGTTGGTATCTCTGGCTCAGGATCTCTCATAAGGTTGCAGTCTGGCTGTTGGCAGGAACTCCAGTCATTTCACTTTCTATGTGCCAGGAAATGTTTTAAACATACACATTCACGTGCAAATCTGTGTGCCACATATAATCCTTATAATGCCATGAGAGAAGCATTATTTCAAAGATGAGGAAACCAAGGTTAAATGCACCAGAATTTCAGCTTAAGTTTGTTTGACTTCAAAGCCCTTCCATATCCTTGTATTTCCTCCATGAATATTACATTCAGACCTAATTCCTCATCATTCCACATTCTTTCCATCTCTAGCTTTTGCTCATTCTACTCACCAGTAGAGGAATGCCCACCACAACCATTTTTTCATGTCTGAATTTCGTGAATCCATCACAAGACCTTTTTAACTGCCACCTCCTTCATGATGTTTTTCCTCAATCCCCAACCACAAGTAGTTTTAGTCCTATTTGTCAGCCACATAGCATCTGCCATGGTCATTGGTGTACCGTAACTGCTCAATACATGCTAGTGTGTGGTGTTAAAATACCAATTTTAACTTGCACATGAATTTTTTTTCATATTCATAGAATATTTATCTTCTAAAAGTTCAAGTGAACTCCATTTTCCTAGGGTTGTTAATGAAGATGAAACTTATAGCCACAATATGTAATTTAATGTGTCACGAGGGAATTTGACTAGAAAATAAGTCTTCTCTTTCAATGTGAACTTGCAAGTATATTTAGCAATTTGCTCTAGCAGTTTTTACACAGTTCATTTCCTTTTCATCTACAATGTTTTATAACTGCAGGTGTGAAATGTAGCTTGAGCATGTGTAAATGTCTTGGATATAGGCTACCATTTTGTGAAGTCCACTGAATGATTGGTATTTTTATAAGTAATATAATCAAGGATATTTCACGAATAAATAAGTTTCCTAAGATTTTTATATATATTCTAGAATATGCTTCATACTTGTATTTTTCAAAAAAGCCAGCTCACGTTTATTCATATTCTTGGAGACATTTGTGATGATTGTCATTTACAAATATTTTGTCTACTTTATTTCATTTAGTATTTTTTTTAAAGAATTGCATTGTTCTAAAAGCTATGGAGAAGACAGGGAAATAGGAATATGTAAAAATATAATCTAGTTTGTAAGAAATAATGAATAATGCAAAGTAGTATAAAATCAAAATTATCAGTGTAATTGTACACATTGTGATTTCAGATGATGGAGATAATTTACAGTCCTTTATAAACCATTTAGCATTTCATTATCCATAGTCTTGTACTATATATTAAATTACTTCTAAGAAAAATTCAAGAAGGTTTTAGCTTGCAGTCTTTATGGGGTATCCAGCATTTTTTCTGACATTAATGCAAAACAGTTAACAGGGCCAACCCTTGTAGTGAACCATTTCATAATTTAATTTGGTACCTGGTGTATTCACGAATTTTATAAAGCATTATTCTGGTGTGTCTGTGAGGATGTTTGTGGATGAGATTAACATTTGAACAGGAGACTGAATAAAGCAAATTGTCCTTCCCAGTGTCCCAGTGTCCTGGGCTTCATTCCATGAATTGATGACTTGTTGAACAAAAATGTCTGAGTAAGGGGGAATTCCTCCAGCCTCTTCACTTCCTCTAGAGAATTGTTGGCCTTTTCCAGCATTCAGATTAAGACTGAAATATTGGCTCTTTTGGGTTTTGAGCCTGCTGGCCTTTGGACTAGAACTTACACCACCAGCTTTTCTGGTTCTCAGTTCTGTGGGCTTGGACTAGAACTAACCTTCGTGGTTGTCCTTGCCAGCTGCTGTTGTTGGAACGTCTCAGCCTCCATAATTGTGTGAGACAATTTCTTATATTAAATCTCTTCATAGATAGATATAGATATAGATATAGGTATAGATATGGATATAGGTATAGATATAGATAGATAAAAATGCATATCTTTGTATTAATAGCTAGATGCTACTGGCCTCAAATCCCATCCAAGTATTCATAATCATTACTTTAAATGTATTATCTACAAAGCACTATTATTTATTTCCTAAATTTCCTGTGAAATTTCTTTCACCGTCCACCTTTTATTTTAATTCTGATCATATTTGATTTGATAGCAGAAAAAGAAACTCATTTATTTAAACATTTATTTTTTTTAATCATTCCCAGTTTTATAGTTAAGAAAACAAAAATCTAGAAAGGTTAAATAAATTTTCTAACATCACACAGACAATTTTTCACACTTCAGTGCACTTTGGAATCTGACATTAGTGTATAAATTTTATGCTTTCTAAAATTAACATTTGCTAAATGAGGAAGAATTAGTTATATTTAATATTTTATATCTAACAAGTTGAGTAATAAGTGCAGAATAGATAATGAGACAGTGAAACAAAATAGTATAAGTGAGAATGAAAAACACAATAACAGACTCATTAAGACGTGTGATACTGGATAATCAAATACAGATTTAAAAAACAAAAGCAACTTTATTTGTCATTTAAAAAAATACCAACTAGTGACATAGTTTATTCAAGTAAAAATCAAATAAAAGTTTTTGAAGTTAAAAGTTTAATTGGAATTGAGTAAGATGTATGATATCAGGCTAGCTACAGCTGAGGAAGGAACTAATAAACTGGAAAATAAGTAAAAGAAATTATCCAGCATGTAACAGAGAGACAAAATGAAAAGTACAGAAGAGAGAATAACTTATTAAGAGAATAAACACTTCCTAACATTGAGGAGACAAGAAAGAAAATGGAGCAGAGGCAATATTTGAAGCCATATGGTTGATAATGTATGCTTCTCCTATAATCTTTCCCATTTCAACTGATGGCAGCTCTATCCTTTCAGTTTCTCAGACCCAAACTTAGTTGTCCATGAGTTTTCTTCCTATTTTTAATACATCAAGAAATTATCTTTCTTAAAATATTCAATTATTTTATAAACAAATAAGATTGCATATGTTTATGTATAACATACTGTTTTACAATATGTATAAATTATGGATTGGTTAAAAAGAACTCACTAATATTACCATCACTTCATATATTTATTTTTTTAATTAAGTACGTGTAAAAATCTATTCTTGGGGCCTGGTGCCGTGGTTCACTTGGTTACTCCTCCGCCTGCAGCACCGGCATCCCATATGGGCGCCGGTTCTAGTCCCAGCTGCTCCTCTTCCAGTCCAGCTCTCTGCTGTGGCCGAGGAGGGCAGTGGAGGATGGCCCAAGTGCTTGGGCCCCTGCACCCACAGGGGATTCCAGGAGGAAGCACCTGGCTCCTGGCTTCGGATCAGCACAGTGCCAGCCGTAGCAGCCATTTAGGGAGTGAACCAATGGAAGGAAAACCTTTCTCTCTGTCTCTCTCTCTCACTGTCTGTAATTCTACCTGTCAAAAAAAAAAAAAAAAAAAAAAACTTTAAAAAAATCTATTCTTTCAGCAACTTTCAAGAATACAACACATTGTTATTAAAATAATCATCATGCTGTACGATCTGTTTAAGTTATTCCTCCTATCTCAGAGAAAATTGTGGCCTTTGAGGCCTTTGACCCACCTTCCCAGTTTCTGGCAACCACTGTTCTACTCGCTGCTTTTATGAGTTTATCTTTATTGAGATTCCACATATAAATGAGTTCATGCAATATTTGTCTTTTTGTGCAGGTGTTATTTCACTTAACATAGCATTCTCCAGGTTCATGCAGGATGCTGAAAATGACAGTGTTCTACTTTCTTTTTAAGACTGAGTGGTATTTCATTGTGAGAAGACTTCAACATATTCATTTAAAAAGTGAAAGATAAATTTATATTGCTGTAAAAATGTTTGATATCCATGCATAGTTTTTTTCATAATTCATATGTTCCCTGAAGTTTTTGAAAACCCTTTGTAAATCACATTTCTTTCCATTCATCTGTTGATAGACATCTTGGCTCTTGTGACAAATGCTACAATAAACATGAGAGTACAGTTATCTCTTCAATATACTGATTTCATTTCTTTTTAGTACACAGCAGAGGAGGGATTAATTTCTGGTTCATACCATAGTTCCATTTTCTGGTTTTCTGAGAAATCTTCATATTGTTTTCCATAACAGTTGTTCTACTTTTAATTCCCACCCACAGTGTGCAAGGTTTTTCTTTTCTCCTCATTCTCTCCTTGTCTTCTGAGTGTTTGATAATAGCCTTCCTAGGAGGTGTGAGATGGTAATCTCATTGTGGTTTTAAATTGCATTTTCTTAATGATGAATGGTATTGAGCATTTTTTTATATATCTGTATATATAAGATTTGAGAAGTGGTTGTTCAGACCCTATGCTCATTTGTAAATCAGGTTATTCATTTACTCACTATTGAGTTATTCGAGTTCCTTATATATTTTAGGTAACAACACCTTTTTAGATATATCATTTGCAATTTTTTCTCCCATTTTGTAGATTGTCTTTTCACTTGGCTCATTATTTCCTTCATTGTACAGAAGTGATCCCGTTTGCCTATTTTTATCTTGTTGCCTGTTCTTGATTGGTACCCAAAAAATCATTGCCCAGACTAACATCATGGAATTTACCCTCTAGGTTTTCTTCTAGTAGTTTTATTGTTTTATATCTCATATTTAAATCTTTAATCCAGTTTGAGTTGATTTTCTTACATAGTTTGAAATGAGGGTCGAATTTAATTCTTTGAATGTGGATATTCAGTTGTCTCAATACCAACATTTATTAAACAGAGTATACTTTCCCCAGTTATGTGTTCTTGGTACCTTTGTTGAAAATCAGCTGAGATGACTGGCGCCATGGCTCACTTGGCTAATCCTCTGCCTGCGGTGCTGGCACCCCAGGTTCTAGTCCTGGTTGGAGCGCCAGATTCTGTCCCGGATGCCCCTCTTCCAGTCCAGCTCTCTGTTGTGGCCTGGGAAGGCAGTGGAGGATGGCCCAAGTGCTTGGGCCCTGCACCAGCATGGGAGACCAGGAGAAGCACCTGGCTCCTGGCTTCGGATCGGCGCAGCGCGGCGGCCACAGCGCACAGGCCATAGCGGCCATTTGGAGGGTGAACCAACGGAAAAGGAAGACCTTTTTCTCTGTCTCTCTCTCACTGCCTAACTCCACCTGTCAAATAAATAAATAAATAAATAACAATAAAAAAAGAAAATCAGCTAAGAATAAATGTGTGATTTCTGAGATCTTTGTTATGTTGCAATGGTGTATATATATACATGTATTTATGTACATGTATATATATGTGTGTGTGTGTGTGTGTGTATGTTCTTATGTCAATAATACTCTGTCTTTTTTATTATAGCTTTGTAGTACATTTTGAAGTTAGGTAGTGTGATGTTTCCAGCTTTTTGTTTTTCTTCAGGATTGTTTGGACTCTTCTGTGTGTATCAAGAAATTCTTAGTCTACATTCAGCACATATTCCAGCTTCTTATCACCAACTCAAAAACTATTACCTTGACCTCTAGCTGGGTCACTAGTTCTAGTTAATCTTCCTGTTTCAAGATACTGGCCATATTGTACATGTAAGCATACCCTGAAGATGTTTTTATGATTGACTATTTCTGTTTTTATTATTTCTTTCTTGTTGTCTCTATATTCTGATTGGTAAGTTTCTGTGTTGGTTTGACTTTATAAACAGATAAAGACTGTCCCAACTTTGGCTATGTCAATAGTCTCAGGGCTCTGCTTCCAAGCCCCAAATCGTTTATGCATGCCTCTGACACGCTAACCTACAGAAGGGCAATGTGGCATCGATCTGAAACTTCAAGCCTTCTTTGCTAGTTACTGGACAAATTGGGATGAGCTTCTCAGTGAAATGGGGATGATGGAGTAGTAAACCTATTTCATGGGATACTTTGAAAATTAAATGAGATTCAGTAAGCAAAGGAATTTAATATGTCACCTGCACACAGTAAAGGCTCAATAAAAGTTAGATGCCATCATCTTCTTCATCATTGTCGTCATCATCATCATCATCATTATTATACAACTTCCTGCTCATTATTCAGTATTTCTCATTGTCTACAGAACTGGCTCAAAATTTTATGCTAATGAAACTTCCTTTTACTCATCCAAAATTATCTCCATTTTTCTTCCTAACACAAGATAACAGCTTCAGCTTTGTTCTTCCACCCTCATGCCCTTATGTCTATGTTTTGTTCCAGTTTTCTTACATGAAAACGGAAGACTTTCACAACTAACTTCCCTCCAGCCACAATCTGATTGCTCTCCCCATCACTGTGTCTTCATCATTCTTCTGTTGTTAGTTTTCAGGTTATGATGCATTATATTTTATCTATTTGTCCAATGCCACGCTTGATTGTATTCTTCTGAAGGACAGAGATTCTTTTTAAAAAATTAGTAAATTTTGTTTTTAGAACCGTTCTAGGTTCATGGCAAAATTGATCTAAACCACAGAGATCTCATATATCCCCTGCATCCCTGCCCACTGTCCACTCTACCCACCAGTGTATACAGTCAGTGAACCTACATTGATGCATCATTATCCCCCAAAGTCTATAGTTTACATTAGAGTTCACTCTTGGCCTTGTACAGTCTATGGGTTGGGCAAAAGTGTAATGAAATATCTCCATCATTATAGTATCATACAGAATAGTTCACTTCCCTGAATATCCTGTGTGTTTGTCTATTTGTTTCTCTGTCCCTATCTTTCTCTTTGCCCTCTTCCCTTTCCCTGGTCCTTTCCCTCCACCTCAGCCCTTGGCAAATGATTCTCTTAAACTTGTCTTTGAACATAACATAATACTTGACACACATAGTTGCCCTTCAAAAAGTGTTTTCAGATGAGTGGATGAATAAATAAAAGAAGGAACAAATTGAAGAGAGTGAGAGGATCTTGTCATTGTCTGGTTGACTCGTTTGCTGGCTTCAGTACTTAGTCATACTTTCCTGTCCTGTTCAGAAGAGCACTCCACCTATTCTAAAATACCAATTCAAATCCCACCTTATTTATTAAGCCTTAGAGTGGGCTCTGGACACTTCTAAGTCTTATTTTTTTGAACTATCCATTTAATTCAATGTATCACATTGGAAGATTTTTGTTTCTCAAATAAGTGTCCAGATACCCCAGTGAAACTGAATTATATTTTTATGTGGTGGGTGGAGTCTTATAGGAATTCATCCTCTTGCTTTTTATGAATGCTTTTTATGAACAAAAAGTGTCTTCATAAATTGTCGCTTTTCACTTGGTTTTGTAAGCAGTGAACATAAGTGAACTTTTGCAGATATGAGCTTTCACCAATTCTCCTAAAAAGCAATAGAAGGTTGTCAAATTGCCATTAAAATAGTATAACATTTCTATGGGATAATGGAAGTTACTCAAAGAATATTCCCAATCTTTTTCCAAATATTTAAAACTGCATTTCTGATTTTTAAATATAAATTTCAGAAGAAAATGTTACATGTTTCTGATTTTCCAGTCATTCTTTTCTTTACTGCCCCTTCCCCCAAATACTGAAGATTAATTTATATTTTTATTTTTTTATTTTATTTTGAACATATACAATGATATGCTGACCTGGGAGGTGACAAAGCTTGTTGTTTTTGTTGTTGTTTTGTCTTTTTTTTTGTCTACATTATAGGACTATTTTGCACAAAGATCAACTTTTCATTAAATTTTTTTCACTGGGCTACTTTTCCATGGTTTGAGGGAGTTCTGGGAAAAGTTATTTGAGGAGGCTCAAACTTGAGTATGAATCAGGGACATTTGACACTCCTACTTTAATAAGATCAGTACACATTTGAAATATTGCAAAAATCTTTAGCCTAATCATATCATAAAGTCTTCTTTTAAGTTAACAATTTTGTTTTTCATGTAGAGGTGACAATCATAAGAGCTGCCAGTAAATTATGAATTAAATAATAGTATTCTTCTTGGAACAGTACCACAAGGAGTGATATTTGCTCTTTTTTCAGTTTTGTATTTATAAAAGGTGAACAAATTTCATGTATTTCATATATACAGGTTTAGGTGCACAGTGATACTTCCCATCCTGCCCAGGTACTGTTCCATGCTTCCACCCTCCCTTCTCCCTCCTTTACTTTACTTTATAATTATAAGATTAACCCTCCACTAAATAAGGAATTCAATAAATAGTAACAGGAAAAAAAAAAAAAAACACTGCCCCCCACAATAGAGACAAGGGCTGTAAACAACCATTAAATATCAAAAGTGTCAATTTCACTCATATACATTATATTTTTTGTACTCGAATCGTTATCACATGGAAAACTATGTGGCACTTGTTGCTTTTTAGACTGATTTATTTCACTAAGTATAATGGTGTCCAGTTGTATCCATTGTGTTGTGAAAGACAGGATTTTATTCTTTTTACAGCTGAGTAGTATTACATTCTTTATATATACCATATTTTCTTTGTCCAGTCATTGGTTTATGGACACTGGGTTGATTCAATATCTTAGCTATTGTGAATTGAGCTGCAATTAACGTGGAGGTACAGATAACTCTTTTGAATGTTGATTTCATTTTGTTTGGTTAAATTCCCAGCTCTGGTATTGTTGGGTCATAAGGTCGATCAGTTTTCAGTTTTCTGAGGAATCTCCATACTGTCTTCCACAATGTCTGTACTAGTTTAAATTCCCACCAAAAGTGCATTAAGGTACTTTTCCCCCACATCCTCACCAGCATTTGATATATGCCATTTTAAAAGTAAACAAAACATTCTATAGACATTATCTTTAAAATTTATTGCTATGCATATTCCTCATCATGATCTTGTAATTGATAGCAGTTTTAAGTTTTACAAAAGTAATTCCAAATCTTAAAAGATAAACTGAGTAAATAGTGATTAGGTTCATGGCAGTTCTGTTTTATTCACAGATAATGCGTCTGAGGTAGCAATTACTGCTCCAGGAACTAGTAACCATAGAAACAGCTCTACAGGCCCAACACCTGACTGCTCACCTCCATCCCCCGACACTGCCCTCAAAAACATTGTAAAAGTTATTCGACCCCAGGTAAGTGCCCAGTACATCTGCACTGTAATGTATTTTGGTTTTGAATCACTGTGTGTATACCACGTATATTACACTGCCTGGACTCCTTTATGGTGTGTCAATGGATTTTTAAATTAAAAGAAGGGACTCAGTAAAGGATGTTTCCTTTGATATTGACAAAAGACATTGAACTCTGTTTTAGCTTTTGGAATAATGAATCATATGTATGAAGAAATGAGTGAAGCACAGAAAAATGACCCTTCCAAATCGTTTTCCTCTCACAAGTTAGTAATTATGCTGCAGATATTGCGCAGGTCTGTGGCCCTGGTATTTCCTGCTGGCTTGGTCTCCCTTCTTCTGGATGTGCGGCATTGTTTGTGCTCATATCTCAATCCTCCAGGTCTGGCGGTTTTTCTGCATTTTCTTTAAGTTCTCCATACCTAGTGTTAATGCTGTCTGTGTTTGAGACTGCACCTCTCATCACTCCTTGTTTTCCTCTGTGCTCACGTGCCTCTAGCTAGTCTTTATCTTGTGTTATTTTTTTTTTTCCATTCCTGTCACTTGTCTGCTTGGATTATTTTTCTTTCCCCTTCTCTTTTCAGTAGGATTTCCCAGTAGGCGGTTTGCAGGCAAGCTTTAGAAATATCATTGGGACAAGCTGTTCCGTGATATTTCATTGAAAATAGAACATATAAAGCTGTTTGCATTATATTTTTGTCAACAGATGGACCCAGAACATGGAATTAGTGGTATTCTCAACCTGGCTTATTCTGAATGGGCCTCATAAAATCTAAGAGAGGGGACTTGGGATCTAGTCAATGCCATTCACCATTCAATTAAATGTATAGTATAAGTAACCATGTAAACTAATTATTGAGGCTAATAATTGTTGGTCTAAATGAGCAATGATTTGTTTAATATCCTTTGTATAATTTATTTTGGATGATCTTTTTAGCTATAGTCCTCATCCTCATCAATGAAATGACATTTAAACTTCAGATATCCACTATAGTTTACAGAACACTTTCATATAAATTGTTTCAGTTACCTTCATCAATTACAAGGGAATTTACATTCTAATGTTATGAATAAGGTATTGCATGCCAGGGCTGGCACTGTGGCATAGCAGGTAAGGCCACCGCCTGCAGTGCTGGCATCTCATATGAGCACCAGTTCGAAACCTGGCTGCTCCGCTTCCAATCCAGCTCTCTGCTATGGCCTGAGAAAATAGTAGAAGATGGCCCAGACACATGGGCCCCTGCACCTACATGGGAGACCTGCAAGAAGCTCCTGGCTCCTGGCTCTTGGCTTTGGATCGGCATATCTCCGGCCTTTGTGGCCATCTAGGGAGAGAACCAGTGGGTGGAAGACCTCTCTCTCTGCCTCTGCCTCTCTGTAACTCTGCCTTTCAAATAAATAAAGTAAACCTTTATATAAAAGAATATTGCAATGCCTAGGGGTCTAAATTGTTCAACTAATTTGGAGTTCCTTTTCTTTGCTTTATACAAACATAATCATTGTCTCCTCCAGTCTTATTCAGAGTTTAGAAAAATCCTTGTGATGTTATGCTACGTGACACCTTTATGAGTATGGAATTTGTCAGTTCAGTATTGTTTAGGCACAGATAATATTATAGGCAGTGTTCCAATGTGTATGTGTGGGAGAGGGGACTGTTTCCAAGAATTCCCTTTTCTCTTCCAGGGAAATTTGATTTTATTCTTTTGATTCAAAGAATAAACTTCGAAGCCCACATTCAGATGCTGCATGTTAGTGATTGGTTCTCTCATATGTGAAGATGTTTCGGGTATTATTGTATATCTGTTACATTTCCAATGTCTTAGAATTACTTATATAAGACACTGTCATACATATGTTGATAAAATTCATTACTAAGTACTTTTACTTCTATAAAATAAAATAAAATTCTGTAATATAAATTCACTTTGTTCAGTGAATGAAAAGATTGCTTTAGATATATCTATGTATGTCTGATCAATTCTAACAGAATCTCCATGAATCCTTCTCTGTATATTATATCTTAATTTTGTTCAGCTTAGCTTTTTTGGTAAACTTTGAAGAAAATGAAAGGTACTATTGAAGCCAAAAATTCATCTTGACTATTCCTTGGTTCTGTTAGTTCCTCAGTGTTTACGAGAGGTTATTGATTCCACCTTTCTTCA
Organism: Oryctolagus cuniculus; assembly: GCF_964237555.1. Taxonomy (NCBI): domain Eukaryota; kingdom Metazoa; phylum Chordata; class Mammalia; order Lagomorpha; family Leporidae; genus Oryctolagus; species Oryctolagus cuniculus. The sequence continues at coordinate 102,439,819 of NC_091442.1, read as the reverse complement.
ATGTTATGATAATGAGTTAAAGGGACAAATAAAGTGAGAAAGTTAAGTAACCCAGGATAATGATGATATTTAAATTATAACTAAATGCAACCTGTAAGTGCATGTGTAATAGTACAATAATAGCTAATATCCACAATTGAGAATGAATATAACCCCAAACGGGTACTCTTCCACTTAACCAAAAACTTTGGTATATTAGTCATTTCCCCTTGTGACTTTTGACCTCCTGAAAGTCTCCATTCACTGTACAGAGAAAGGAGTAGACAATTCACAGGGAGGTGATTAAGAGGAAGTGTTGGGGTAAGTTTCAGGACAGAGTTTGGAGACTAGAAAGTATACACAGGGGATAGATGGGTAGATATTCAAGGAAACACTCTGGCATATTCTGACAAATGACAAATATGTCAGGGATGTAAAATTGAGAGCTACTGTTCCAAAGGAAAAAATAATTATTGCTTAGCTTATATTAAAAACCTATAATTTGATCACAGATTTAATTCTCTAAAGTGTTTGTTGATTCTGGCTTTCTGTCTGGAAATGCAAGAAATGTAAAATTAGATTGACTTGTGTGTATTCAAGTATTTTTATCATTACTAATTAGAAATTAATCATGTGATTGAGATGATAAGTACACTTTTAAGACTGGTAAGGAGCCTTGCAAATGAAAGTACTACTTAACACTAATTCATAAATTTATATTTCCTTGCCTGGGCATTAGCTGATGTGCTCAGTTGTTTATTGTGGAATGAATGACATTGAATAAGTGAGATAAAAGGATTTTCATCTTGTTCACAAAGAAGAGATAACTTGCTTAGATAGAGCAAGTTAGGATAAGGCAGGGAGCTCTTTACTTCACACGTGCCTTTATCAGTTCATCTTCTTTGATCATTCCTGTAAATGAAAAGTATCCATTTTAACCAAGAAATCCTTTCTTTCAGCGTGTTATGGCTGATTACACATTGCGTATGTTTCTGATTACTGTGTTAATAACTTAGAAGCTGCAAACTTTCTAGTGCTTTGTTAGATTTATTTTTATGCACCATATTTATGAATTCATGAAGTCACAGCTGTTAGTGCTGTATCTTGTATTTGATCTTTTCACCTTTGCTTCACTGGGTTCTTTCATGTCTTCAAATCCTCCAGATTGTGGAACATTCTATTTTTAATTCATAGCAACTAAAATATTTATATACTATTGGTTTCTCTTTGTTTCTCTCAATATATTAACCCACAAGGCAGAGTTTCTCTATTTAGATGAACCCACAAGACTGGATTCATTTGCTTATACTTAAAAATAAAATTATTTTTACACTTGAAAAACTTATCTGGAAAAAAATATTATGTTGGTCTTTTGACATACCCATTCTCTTCTTTCTCCTAAATAATTATGTTACTTGTGTTGCTTTTTAATTGACATAAAATTGTATATAATTATCACATACAACATGCTGCTCTGAAGTATATATACATTGTGAAATGGTTATATAGCTAATTAATAAATGCATTACCTCACATAGTTATCATTTTTTGTAGTAAGAACACTTAGCATACAGTCTCGTAGCATTTTTTCAAGAATACAATATATTGTCTTAACTGTAGTCGCCATATTATATACTAGATCTCCTGGAATTCTTTATCTTTTCTAACTGTAAATATCCTTTTGCCAACATATTTCTGATGCCCTCCTATGCATCTCAGCCTCTGGTAATCAGCATTCTACTCTTATTTCTATGTGATCAATACATTGGATCCCACATATGAGTGTGATGATTCAGTATTTATCTTCCTATACTTGCCTTGACATCACTGATTGTCAAAGAAATGCAAATTGAAACTGCAGTGAGATCCCTCTCTCTTATTAGAATGGCTATTATCAAAGTCAAAAGATAGCAAAGTATTGGCAAGGAGAAAAGGGAACCCTTGCACACTGTTGGTGGAAATATAAATTAGTATGGTCATTATGAAAAATGATATGTAAGTTCTTCAAAAGATTGAAAAGAGAACTACCATATGACACAGAAATTAATCCTTCTTTAATGCCTATACCCAAAGGAAATGAAATAAGTCTGTAGAAGGAATAGCTGCACTCCCATATGCATTGTAGCTATTGGCAATAGCCAAGATATGGGATCAACCTAAGTGTCCATCAGTAGATTAATATATAAAAAAATGTGGTATATATACACAATGGAATTCTATTCAGCCATAAAACAGAAGGGGATCTTGTTATTTGCAACAGCATGACTGAAGTAGCTAAGCTGGCTTGTTTGTATTGTTATTGTGGTTTCCTAGTGAACCATCATTTCCCTGCCCCAACCCAGTTGAGCAGTAAAGTACACAGGTCTTAAGTGTACAGTTTGGTAAACTTTGACAATTGTATATGTGCATAACCCCACTTAAAGCAAGATACAGAGCACTGCTGTCACTCCAGGGAGTTTCTTCATGCCGCTTGCCAATCAGTAGCCTTCATTTCTGCATCAGCGGCAAGTACTTTCTGATTTTTATGATGATTACCTGTTCTAGGACTTCATATGAGTGAAATCCTATAGTGAGTGTGTTTTTGTGTGGAACAATGTTTGGTTTCTTTCACTCAGTATTTTGGAAATTTATCCATGTTGCTCCTTTTTTGCTAAGTAGTACTCCATTGAATTTATATACTACATTTTGTTTATTCATTCTCCTTTTGATTGATGCTTACGTTGTTTCCTCTTGTTTATCATTGTGAATGCCCATATATAAGTCTTTTATTATAGATATGTTTTCACATGAATACCTAAAAACAGAATGGTTAGATCATAGAGTAGATGAATAGCTAACTTTATAAGAAACTTCCCAACAGTTTTTCATTGTAGTTGTCTGTTTTATAATCACCAATAGCAATGTGTGAGATTTCAGTTTCCTTTACTTTCTCACCTTCACATATTTTAAAATTAAGCCAGTCTGTGAGTGTGAAATGATTTCTCATTATAGCTTCAGTGTGCCTTTTTTCTGGGTCTAAAGATACTGAGCACCCTTTTCTGTACTTACTGTCCATTCTTATATCATTAGTTGAGAAGTATCTCTATCTCTTTTTTTAGGGATTGCTCTACTTTCTAATTATTGATTTATAGTAATTTGTGAATTTTCTAGTAATTCCTAAGATATGGGTCTTTTGTCAGGGATATGAGTGTAAATGTCCTTCCCCAATGTGTAATTTGACTAATGGTTTTTATTTTTCTGAGGCCAAATTTGTCATTCTTTGCTTTTATGGTTAGAGTTTTAGTGTGTTGTTCATATTGTGAATATATACTCTCATTTTTTTTTCTTAAAACTTTCTGAGTTTCATGTTTAGGTCTTTAACCAATTTCAATCTAATTTGTGTATAGTTTGAGACAGGATTCAATATTCCATTTTTTTTGTTAATGGGAAAATACTTTTTTCCTCATTAAGGTGCATTAATATTTTAGAATTATTTCATTTTTCAATTATTTGTTTTTAGTACATATACATGCAATTGAGTTTTATATTACCTATTTAATGTCATTTAAAAATCATAGTAGTGGCCAGCACCGCAGCTCACTAGGCTAATCCTCCACCTTGCGGTGCCAGCACACCAGGTTCTGGTCCCAGTCGGGGCACCGGATTCTGTCCCAGTTGCCCCTCTTCCAGGCCAGCTCTCTGCTGTGGCCCCAGGAGTGCAGTGGAGGATGGCCCAAGTGCTTGGGCCCTGCACCCCATGGGAGACCAGGAGAAGTACCTGGCTCCTGCCATCAGATCAGCGCGGTACGCAGGCTGCAGCGCGCCGGCCGTGGCGGCCATTGGAGGGTGAACCAATGGCAAAGGAAGACCTTTCTCTTTGTCTCTCTCTCTCTCACTGTCTACTCTGCCTGTCAAAAAAAATTTTTTTTTTTTAAATCATAGTAGTATAATATTTTAAAAATGTTTTCCCTAGGATTCTCCCATGTCATTTGAGAATAATAGTAGTTTTAACTTCTTCTATTCTAAGGATTATGCCTCTTATTTCTTTTTAATTTTTTTTACTGCTGTGATGGTAGTGAAATGGTACATTTAGCAGAAAAAAAAAAAAATCCTTGCCTTTTTCCCTGTCTTTGGAGGAAAACACTCAGCATTTCAATATTAACTTCAAGATACTTATTTTTTGCAGATATTTGTCTCTTAGTTTGCTGAGAGATTTTAGCATGAAGAGGTGTGCTTCAATTTTTTCCTACATCTATTTGGTAACTATATGAGTTTTTCTCCTTCTTTCTGTTGGTGTGGTAAATTACATTATTTATTTTGAATGTTAATCCAACTTTGCATTTTTGGCATTACTCATTATAATTTTTATCCATTTTACACAATACTGTATAAAAGAGGCACTTTGGATAAAGTATTAGAGTGGACAGATGGGTTAAATCTAAGAGAGTGAAAGATGACTAATGACTTGAGCCTGGTGGCTGAAGTGTTGGACTGCTATTAATACTGGTAGGAAAAACTTGAGCAGCAGATTTGAAGAAACATGAGTTATTCCTGAACTCTTACCCTTGATAGACTCCATTTGTTCGGGTAATAACTCAAGGAAATAAATATTTTGGTTATTCTGCTGGACCTTGGATGTATGTGCTTAATGAACTAATAAAGTGATTTAATAAAAATCCACAATATCTCTTCCTACCATTATTGAGAGTTTAGAACTGGGATTCCAGAAAATGCTCACCAAATCTGTAGTAATATTTTAGTGATCCCTGTAGGGTTACAGAATACATATGCTAAATTTTAAAATTAGAAATTAGAGTGGATATGTTAAAAATAGAGCCATATAATGGAGAAAGAGGATAGAATATTATATTGGATTGTAGCAAAAACAGATAAGAAATAAAAAGACCTTCAAAGAGATAGTCTTTTTTTAATAAAGATTTATTTATTTATTTGAAAGTCAGAGTTACGCAGAGAGAGAGAGGGGTCCTCCATCCGATGGTTCACTCCCCAGTTAGCTGCAATGGCCAGAGCTGCACTGATCTGAAGCCAGGAGCTTCTTCTGGGTCTCCCACACAGGTGTAGGTGCCCAAGGACTCGGGCCGTCCTCCACTGCTTTCCCAGGACACAGCAGGGAGCTGGATAGGAAGTGGAGCAGCCAGGTCTCAAACCAGCACCCACATGGGATGCTGGTGCTTCAGGCCAGGGCATTAACCCACTATGCCACAGTGCCGGCCCCAAGATAGTCTTTAAAACATATTTATTATTCAACATTGTGCCATTTATTTCTATTATAGAATATGTATTTCATGTATCTCTTATAAAAATAATACCAAACAAGATTTTTTTTCTTTGTTTTATGAATTGGGCCTTAGGCTTAAAGAGATTGAATAATATTCTCAGTGTTACATAGCCACCAACTGGAAGAGCTCTGATTTCCTAACTCCAGTAGTCTGTTAATGCAAACTAGCTCATTAGGGAGAAAATAATCAAGATAGTATATTGATATTCCAGAGGGATAAAATTTGAGAGGAGAAAAATAGACTGGGAAAAGAAATCAGAGCAAAAACATAGACAGCCAAAGTGTGTGGCCTAAAAGAACCAAAGAAGAATTTGGAGACTTTCAACAAAAGCTAAATAAGACAGGAAAGTCAAAATCAGAAAGATAACAACAGCAACAATAAATGAAAATAATCTTAAGTGAAAGAAACAACAATTTGGAGAGGAAAGAATGTTGGGAAAGAAGTCAGTAGGATCTATCAATCGTTTGTCTCTGACAAAGTTTCCTAGGAAGCATTTTAAGAAATGCCTGAGCCCCAGGCTGGCACCATGGCTCACTTGGTTAATCCTCTGCCTGTGGCACTGGCATCCCATGTGGGTGCCGGTTCTAGTGCCAGTTGCTCCACTTCTCATCCAGCTCTCTGCTGTGGCCTGGGAAAGCAGTGGAGGATGGCCCAGGTGCTTGGGCTCCTGCACCCGCATGGGAGACCAGGAGGAAGCACCTGGCTTCTGGCTTTAGATCAGCGTAGCTCTGGCTGTAGTGGGCATTTTGGGGGTGAACCAACAGAAGGAAGACCTTTCTCTCTCTCTCTCTCTCTCTCTCTCTCTCTCTCTCTCACTGTCTGTAACTCTACCTCTCAAAAAAAAATGCACTTAATGCATCTAATTTACCAAACATCATAGTTTAGCAATACAGCACACTGTAGAATACTGGTTGTTTCCCCTTGTGATCACGGTCTTGGGAACTATGACTTGGTGCTGCTTCCTGGCATCTCAAGAGAGTGTTCTACCACATGCAGTTAGCTTGGGATAAGATCCAAATTCAGATTTAAAGTAGTTTCGAATGAATGTGTATTACTTTTTGCATCATTATAACATTGAAATTTGTAAGTTGAACCATCATTAAGTGAAAGGTTGTATTTTTACTTTTTATTGCTCTAAAGATTTATCTATCTATTTATCTGTATCTATCTATCTGTCTGTCTATCTATCTATCTTTCTGAGAGGTAGAGTTACAAAGAGGCAAAGATGGAGAGAAAGATCTTCCATCTCTAGTTCACTCCCCAAATGGTTGAGCTGCTGGAGCTGGGCTGATCCAAAGCCAAGAGACAGAAGCTTCTTTCAGGTCTCCCAGGTGCATGCAGGGGCCCAAGCACTTGGGTCATCTTCTGCTTTCCCAGATCATTAGCAGAGGGCCGGATCAGAAGAGGATCAGCCGAGACACAAACATCCATATGTGATGCCAGTGCCACAGGCAAAGGCTTAACCTACTATGCCACAGCAGCAGCCCCAAAGATTGTATTTTTAATCTGATATTCTTGGATAGGCCATACAGATGGCCTGTGAAAATAATGAAGTATATACAAAATTTCACTGGATAGATTCCTTTTTATAGGAATTAAATTCTAATCACGCTTTGTCACATACCTTCTATGTAACCTTTCTAACCCTCAATTTATCAATGAAGTGAGGACGGTATTTGCCTTGCCTACTTCTCAGGAATATAGGAAGGTTCAAACCAGATAAAATGAGCCACAATGCTTTGTAAATTGTAAATACCTATGGTGACCCAACTTGTCATCATAGTGATTGAATCATGTTTTCCTACAGTTGATTTAAGACCTTTGAGATGTAATATTCTCATTCTTTCTGTCTCAATCATACACGGCTTTGATGATGGCAACTTCAGCTTTTAGGAAATGTATTTAGGAGCCTTTTACATTCTATTAATCATTTGAATCTAAGATGATGTTAGCAAAATATTGGGTAATCCCTAACTCTACCATTTATTTCTCAGAAGCATCTGAATCAGAGAGCCATAGGAGTATAAACCCATGTAATTTGGGATATGAGAGGAGCCAGTGAAGGTCAGTTTTGCAGTTTCAGTTGGACTGACCTAATCAGGGGAGGGAAACACCAGGCTCCAAAGAGAATCCCCCATGAACTACATTTCTACAAACCAATGATTAAAATCACCACCAGTCCTCTTAGTCCATTTGTGTAGCCCCAACAAAATACTTGGTACTGGGTAATTTATAAAGAACGGAAATCCATTTTTTCACAATCCTGGAGACTGTGAGGTTCTGGAAGTTCTGACTGTCTGGTGAGGACTGCTCTCTGATTTCAAGATGGTGCCTTGATGCTGTATCCTGCAGCAGGGAAGAACGCTCTGCCCTCTCATGGAGAAGACAGAAGAGCAAAGGGGACCAACTCCCTCTGCCGAGCCTGCTTCTACAGGCATCCAATCCTACTCAACAGGAGCCCACCCTCATGATCTAATCACTCACTCCCTGAAGGCCCAGCCTTTTAATGCTGTTGCATTGATGGTTATGTTTCAACATGAATTCTGAGGAGACATGAACAATGAAGCCATATCAAATCCACATAGTGGAATATCAATCACCTGTTAGTAGAGTATTGCTCATCTTCATTTCTCATTAATTGATGAAATCTTGGCTGGATTTGTCCAACAGAAATATAGGAAAATACTGGTTATTGACTCTTCGTACATGTCAAACAATTTTTTTCACCTTTCCTAAGCAGGAAGTACAACTTTCTATTTTGTGCACAAATTACCATTGACAGCAAACTATTAATATTATGTTTTTATTTTGTGTTATTCAGATTTTTTTCCATATGTGTAAAAATGTGAGTGGATGCCATTCTTTGGCATGTCTTTTCCTATAGGTTGATAGCCTGAATGAAAATGCATAAGTGAAAAAGATTTCTGAGAAAAAAGTTCCATGAAAAATAAGATGTCCAGAAAGTAGAGCTAGCATTATGCTTTAAATATATTAAGTCAGGGCTGGAGCTGTGGTGCAGTGGTATGAAGCTATGGCCTGCAGTGCTGGCATCCCATATGGGTGCCAGTTCAAGTCCTAGCTGCTCCACTTTTGATTGATTTCCCTGCTAATGCACCTTTGAAAGCAGTAGAGGGTGGCCCAATGCCTGGGCCCCTGCAAACATGTGGGAGACCTGGAAGAAGATCCTGTCTCCTAGCTTCAGCCTAGCTTAGCTCCATTGTTGTGGCCATTTGGGGAGTATACCAGCAGATGGAAGATCGATCAGTCTCTCTCTCTTTCTCTCTCTCTCTCCCTCCACCCTTGTAACTCTGCTTTTCAAATTAGTAAACAAATCTTTAATAAATAAACAGTGGAGCCTAGAATTTGAAATCTAATCTCATCTCTCCCATTAGGTCACTTGTTTTGACTTGTGCTGGGTGAAGTTAAATGTCTCCAAATACCTGTCTCTAAATTCAAGAGAACCTATTTAACCACACAATGAATAGTGTATTTGTTGACTCTATAATTGTAATGAAACACCTTAGGCAGCCTAACATTAGAGATGGTTATTTGGCTCACAATTTCAGAGTTTTACAAACGAAGATCTGGTAGGTCTTTAGACTCGAGTGATAGCATTCTTACTGGTTACTGGCAGAGTCCAGAGGCATCACAGGACATTAATGGCAAGAAACAGGAAGTGTGTATGTAGAAGGACCACATGACTAACCAGGAAGCAAAGAGAGAGATTGGGCTGAAACTGGATTTTGTAACAACACTCGCATAGCTTCCTTCTGAGGACATGCTCCCAATGACCTATTCTTGGTCCCATCTATGAAATCTTCCACCACCTCCTAGCCTTTAACACACGGACCTTTGAGGGACGCTCAGACTAATATCCAAGCTGTAGCAAATAGAATCCCTAATATATCACTCTAAAGCTATTCCTCTCAACTTTCTGATATTAGCTGTCCTGAAATTATGGAATATAGCTATGAAAATATCATAGCACACATTATTGATTTATATATTCATTCAGTAATGATTTATATATTCATTCAGAGTGCTTCCCATTTACTGGGTATCTTAAGTGGTGATTTTAATATGGAAAAGACTAAGATATGGATTCTACTCTAAAACAGTCTCTAACAACTGAGGGAGACTATTCTCTGAATAGATAACTATTGGAATTTTCCTGATACAGTTCATTGATTGAATACCCCCAGGGATCAACCTCAGACCTTACCTCTTCTCAATCTATAGTGATTCCTTATATGGTCTCCTCTAATTTCAGAGCTTTAAATTACTCCTAATTACTCCTAAATGTATTACTCTAGCCCTGACCGCTTCCCTCAACTTCAGGTTCATATCCAGCAGGCTACTCTAAATCTCAGTGGGATGTAACATGTGTGGCACCAAGCATTTTATTTTAGTTAATGGTAGTTCATTCTAAAAATTTGACCACATCTTTGAGTCCTTTCTTTCTCTCATCCACCACATCCAATCCATCAGAAAATCCTCTAGACTAGCAGTTTTCAATGTGTGATATGGATTCTTGGCAGTCTCTAAGACCCTTTCACAAAATCTGTGAGGTTGTAACTATTTTCATAATAGTACAAAGACATTCTGCCTTTTTCCCACTTTCATTTGCACAAGAATGATGTTTTCCAGAAACTATATAGAATGTGATAGCACAGTTTTGATATTTTATATATATATTTATATTTTGATATTATATATATTTATATTTTGGATTTTTTAAATTTTAATTTATAATTAGTTTTTAACAGATTCAATATAATTTATAGATACAATTATAAGAACATAAAAAGATATTCCCTTCCTCCCTCCCTACTTTCCTCCTCCTCTCTCCCTACCACTCCCCTTTCTTCTACCTTTTTTCTGTCATTTTTTATAGTTTTGAGATAACATATTTTAAATTTATATTATAGTAAAAGGCTTACTACTTCACTGAATAAGAAGTTTTGCAAGTGAAAAAAGCAAAAATCCCCTAGTTTAATGGGACTTTAGACAATGACTATAAGCAATAATTGAATGGAAAAATAATCCATTTCACCCATATGATCTTCATGAACCAAAACTCTTCAATGTTTTAATGATTTTTAAATGTTTATTATTTTAATTGAAAGGCAGAGAAAGAGAGAGATATCAATCTTCCATGGACTGATTCACTCTTTAAATGCCTCCAGTAGTCAGGAGCCAGAAATTCCATGCAGGTCTCCTATGTAGGTGGCAGGGACTCAAGTACTTGAACCATCATCTGCTCCCAGCATATGCTTCAGTAGGAGGCTAGATTAAAAGCAGAGGTGGGATTCAAACCCAGGCACTCCAGTGTGGGATGTGGGCATTCCAAGTGGAGGGTTAAGGTGCTGTGCCACCATGCTTGTCTATTTTCATTAATTTTTAAGGCTATGAAAGGATCTTGAGACCAAAAGTTTTAAAATTGATTATCTTTAGGTATAAATCATTTGCTCTCATTTATCACTTACATAAGCTATTAGCATCTCTTACCAGACTGGACTTTTGAAAAATCCTACTTTGTGTTCTGGCATTGGACACTTTGCTTTTATCAACATTTTGCATCTCAGCATTCAGGCATATAAATCAGACAACATATCCCTCCTGCTCAACTTTCCAATGTCTTCCCCTCTCACTCACAGTAGAGGTTAAAATACCCTATATTATTTGATGATCTTTAACATTTTAACCCAGCTTCCATTATCCATGTAGTTCATTTTCCTCTAACCATGCCATTTTCCCACTTAGCTCACATAAACCAGACAGCATCAGCCTTCACTTTAAACTTATTGATTTGTCTGAATGCCCTTCCCCCAGGACCTAACATGGCTCATTAACATCATTCCTTCAATTCCTTATTCGAATGTTACCTTCTTCAACCTTTGAGTATAAAGTAGCTACCACTTTACTTTCTGTCTTAGATGCTGTTTTCCTTTATAGCATTTTTCACTCCTCAATTAGCATTATACATTATTTTATTTTTCCCAATTTGAGTCCAACCCATGAGAATAGGACCCTTCCCGCCTTCCCTTCTTTCTTTCTCTCCTTTTTCCTCTCTCTCTCGCTCTCTCGCTCTCACTCTCTCTTGCTCTCTCTCTCATTCTCTTGCTCTCTTTTTGGTCCTTTCTCATTCCCTTTCCTTCCCTTCCTTCTATCTATCTTATTAAATACTTAACCCCAGAAGCTAGAACAGCATTGTCATTTAGTGACTATTGTTTGAATTAAGTAACAATATGACTTGGCAAAAGAAATGAATAGTATCCTAGATAGGGGATGCTCAAAATGAGTTTTATATTTGAATAAGAATCACATAGGTAAAGCAGCAGATATACAGTCCAGGGACTGAGTACAAACAAGTCATTTACTGTCTTTTGATATTATGTGATGCTAAATTTACCATAGGACATTCCAATAAACCAGGAAGTCTCAAGCAGATAGTCCAACCTCCCCCCCCTTCTATATATATATGCAGGTGCAGGGCCCAAGCACTTGGGCCATCCTCCACTGCCTTCCTGGGCCACAGCAGAGAGCTGAACTGGAAGAGGAGCAACAGGGACAGAATCCAGTGCCCCAACCGGGACTAGAACCTGGGGTGCCGGCACCACAGGGGGAGGATTAGCCTAGTGAGCCACAGCCTCGGCCCAACCTCCTCTTAATCAGAATGTTTGGATGCCTGTAAACTTCTGATTCTATGAATCATGTTGTTGGTAAAGAAATAAAAAAGATTCCCATGTTCAGATATATTGGCGAAATACAGGGTTAAACACTTTTCTCCAGTAAAAGATTTTTCAGAACCATCTCCTACTACTATGCCTGGAAACCCATTAATATATTTCACAACTAGTGACCCACAAAACACAATTTGGGAAACATGACCTAGGGCATTTCATACCTTTTTTATAGCTGACCCTAAAAATTCCATTCTGATTTGATTTTTCCACTCATTTTGCACAAATCCATACTACTGAGAAAAGAAGCATGCTGACTTAACAATAAGTGTGTCATTTAGTATGATGTACAGCAGTGAGCAACCATAGAGATAGGGCCATTATAATTTCTATTTTTGTATGAGAAAAGGTAAAATAAGTATACGGTATATTTGGCCATGTTGAAACTCAAGCTCTAAATTAATATTATTAAATACCTTCAGATGAAAAATGGGTAATTGGAAAGATTATATTCCCCCCCGTAAGACAATATTATTTTAGCATCATCATATTTTACATTGATTGGATTCAACAGTAATTTTAAGCACTATATTGCACACAGTGAGAACTGCACACTTGTTTGGGTTTAGGAGACAAATTAACCACATTGCTTTCTTTCTCTCCTGTATTCAAAGATGGTATACAACAGTTGGACAAAGCAGAAACAAATGTAATTTTTATTATTACTGATAGAACTGATAGATGACTCCAAATATATGGTAAATTGTGCTTGTTGTAACTTCACCCTCAAATTATACAAACACCCCAACCAGTCACGGGCTTAATTAGACAACTTGCGAGGTGATTTTTACCACAAAAGAGCAGAGAATGTACTCCCTATGCCAACATGCTGATTCTTGAGAGAAAACCAGTACAGGCAGTGAGGAGCATGCTTAGTTGGTGCCCCCGTTATTTTGCAGTGGAGTACCTAAGTCCTGTGGGGAGACTGAATGCAGAATGGATCAAGAATGTTATTCTTTGGGCTGGTGTTATGGCACAGCAGTTAAGACACAGCCTGTGACACTGGCATTCCATATGGGTGCTGGTTCATGTCCCAGCTGCCCCACTTCCATTCCAGCTCCCTGCTAGTGCACTAGGGAAAGCAGTGGAAGATGATCCAAGTGCTTGGGTCCCTGAAACCTTTGTGGGAGACACAGATTAAGCTCCTGGCTTAGGCCTGGTCAAGCCCTGGCTGTTGTGGCCACCAAGGGGGGAGAACCAGCCAACTGAAGATTTCTCTCTCTCTCTGTCTGTCTCTCTCTCTCTCTGTTTCTCCTTCTCTGTAACTTTGATTTTCAAATAAATAAATCAATCTTAAAAAATAAACTTTTTAGGCCGGCGCCGCGGCTCAATAGGCTAATCCTCTGCCTGTGGCACCAGCACCCGGGGTTCTAGTCCCGGTTGGGGCACCGGACTCTGTCCCGGTTGCCCCTCTTCCAGACCAGCTCTCTGCTGTGGCCCGGGAGTGCAGTGGAGGATGGCCCAGGTCCTTGGGCCCTGCACCCGCATAGGAGACCAGGAGAAGCACCTGGCTCCTGCCATCGGATCAGCGTGGGCGCCGGCTGCAGTGCGCCTGCCGTGGCGGCCATTGGAGGGTGAACCAACGGCAAAAGGAAGACCTTTCTCTCTGTCTCTCTCTCTCTCACTGTCCACTCTGCCTGCCAAATAAATAAATAAACTTTTTAAAAATTTTTATTTTTATTGAAACATGAGGCCAGAGAACAGAAATCCAGCCTAACCATCAGATAGTAACATGTATCTCATTTGAGTAACCTGAATTGTTAGGAAGCTGGAAATTACAAACTACAATTAATGTTAGATACCAAAATCATCATCTTCCTCTAAAAAAAAATCTGTTTTCCCTCCCTTATATTAATGAATTATGTAATAATCTTGATGAAATTTGAGTAATCTCGGATTATCCCTTTCCTTCCTTCCCTATCTAGTTAGTCACCAATGCATGCCAATTCTGTTTCCCAAATGTTTCTCAAACTACACTTTTCTTTTTTTTTCTTTTTTTTAACTTTTATTTAATGAATATAAATTTCCAAAGTACAGAATATGGATTACAATGGCTTCCCCCCCATAACGTCCCTCCAACCCGCAACCCTCCCCTTATCCACTCCCTCTCCCCTTCCATTCACATCAAGATTCATTTTAATTTCTCTTTATATACAGAAGATCAGTTTAGCATACATTAAGTAAAGATTTCAACAGTTTGCTCCCACACAGAAACATAAAGTGAAAAATACTGTTTGAGTACTAGTTATAGCATTAAATCTCAATGTACAGCACACTAAGGACAAAGATCCTACATGAGGAGTAAGTGCACCGTGACTCCTGTTGTTGATTTAACAAATTGACACTCTTGTTTATGGCCTCAGTAATCACCCTAGGCTCTTGTCATGAGCTGCCAAGGCTATGGAAGCCCCCTGAGTTCACTGACTCTGATCATATTTAGACAAGGCCATGGTCAAAGTGGAAGTTCTCTCCTCCCTTCAGAGAAAGGTACCTCCTTCTTTGATGACCCGTTCTTTCCACTGGGATCTCACTCGTGGAGATCTTTCATTTAGGTTTCCCCCCCACCCCCCAGAGTGCCTTGGCTTTCCATGCCTGAAATACTCTCATGGGCATTTCAGCTGGATCTGCATGCCTTAAGGGCTGATTCTGAGGCCAGAGTGCTGTTTAGGACATCTGCCATTCTATGGGTCTGCTGTGTATCTCACTTCCCATGTTGGATCATTCTCTCCCTTTTTGATTCTATCAGCTAGTATTTGCAGACATTATTCTTGTTTATGTGATCCCTTTGGTTCTTAGTCCTATCATTACGATCAATTATGAACAGAAATTGATCACTGGGACTAGTGAGATGGCATTGGTACATGCCACCTCGATGGGATTGAATTCGAATCCCCTGGTATGTTTCTAAGTCTACCGTTTGAGGTAAGTCAGCTTGAGCATGTCCCGAATTGCACATCTCTTCCCTCTCTTATGCCCACTCTTATATTTAACAGTGATCACTTTTCAGTTAAGTTTCAGCACTTAAGAAGAATTGTGTATTGATTACAGTGTTCAACCAAAAGTATTAAGTAGAACAAACAAAAAAAAAATACTAAGAGGGATAACATATTAAGCTGCTCATCAACAGTCAGGGTGAGGGCTGATCAAGTCACCGTTTCTCATAGTGTTCATTTCACTTTAACAGGTTTCCTTTTTGGTGCTCAGTTAGTTGTCACCTATCAAGGAGAACTATACAGCAGTCAAAAACAACAAAATCCAGTCATTTGCAACAAGATGGAGGAATTTGGAAAACATCATGCTGAGTGAATTAAGCCAGTCCCAAAGGGACAAATATCATATGTTCTTCCTGACTGGGGACAACTAACTGAGCACCAAAGGGGAAACTTGTTGAAGTAAAATGGACACTATGAGAAACAGTGACTTGATCAGCTCTTGTCCTGATGGTTGATATACAATGTAATACTTTATCCATTTTAGTATTTTTTTTTGTTCTAGTACCATTGGTTGAACTCTGTAATTAACACACAATTATTCTTAGGTGTTTAAATTTTAACTGAAAAGTGATCCCTGTTAGGAATTTGGAAAACATTATATTGAGTGCAATTTGACATAAATTCTTAGAAGAGGTCTATGAGAGAGCAAGCTGTAAGTAGTAAATTGAATCAAGTCAAGTACTAAACCGTATTACTGTTTTAATTGAGATTATTTTTCTCTCTAATATTTCTTGACAGTCCGAAAGATACTCTAAAAACTGTTTTATATTTTCTATTGGATTCCATAGGAATTGTAACAAAGATATCTACACAATTGAATATCTACCTAATAATTGCAATTATACTAAACATGAAATAATAAATTAAGAGGATCGTTAAGGTAGTGACAATATGTGAAGGAAAGTGCTTTTTATTTTTTAAAGGTTTTTATTTATTTACTTGAGAGGTAGAATTACAGGCAGAGAACAGGAGAGAGAGAAAAGTCTTTCATCTGCTGGTTTACTCCCCAAATGGCTGCTACAACTGGAGCTGGGCCTATCTGAAGCCAGAAGCCAGGAGTTTCTTCCTGGTGGGTGCAGGGATCCAAGCACTTGGGCCATCTTCCAGTGCTTTCCCAGTTGGATCAGAAGAGGAGCAGCCAGGACAAGAATCTGCACCCAAGGGGATGCTGGTGCTACAGGTTGAAGCTTAGTCTACTGCACCACAGCACTGGCCCTGGAAAGTACTGTTTAAAATAAGCTAAATTATATAAACAGACATTAGGCAATCCACTCTAATGAAGTATTGACAGTGATTAATAACAACTCTGAGAGGTGTTTTCTTACCTTTTCATGCTTATACATCCTCTCTCTTTTCTGTCACAACAGTTACAAATGATTTGTTCAGCAGTCATTTCTATATTAACTAACAAAATGTATGAAAAGATAGAAATGCAGACTGTCAATATTTCAAGCTTAATTTTAGAGAACTACTATTTACTAAACATAAAAGCTGTGAAAGTAATTTCAAAGGAAAAGTTAAATAGACTTGATTATATAAAATTAAAAGTGGCTTTGCATAAAATGACTTAATTAAAATAGAAATCAGTTAACAAAAAAGATAGAGATAAGCAAATTGATAATCATTTGATATGCAAAAGACTCTTACAAGACCATAAAGAAGAGTAACATGTCCATCACTAAACAGCAGAGAATATGAATAGGTGACTCAAGAAAGATGAATAACTAATAAATTAAAGGTGAAATGAGTAACAGCATCGACTATTAAAGAAATGAAAAAGCAGTTATAACTTTTACCCTAAAAATAACTAAAAACTTTTTTCTTAATGAAAATATGCTTGAGAAATGTATAGTAAAGGCATGGTGATAACAGTGCAGACTGAAGGTCTCAAAGATTGATGTGGACATGTTTCTATAAATCTTCTTAGTAATGTGAATCGAAGTCTTGAAAAAACATTTGTACTCTTTGTGTCCAGTAATTTATCTCCTGTACCATCAAAATGCTGAGAAAGGAGAAATCCGTAAAATGTACTCATTGCAGTGCTGTTTTTTAAAAAGACCTTTAAAATTTATTAGAAAGAGTTACAGAAAGGGAGAGAGATAGGAGAGGGCTTCCCTCTGCTGGTTCACTTCCCACATGGCCACAATGCCCAGGGCCAGTCTAGGCTGAAGCCAGGAACCTGGAACTCCATTTTGGTCTCCCACATAGGTGGCAGGTTCCAAACACTTAGGCCACCTTCAGCTGCTTTTCCATGCACATTAGCAGGGAGCTGGATGTAAAGTAGAGTGAGCAGCTGGGACCTGAACTCCGACCGGCATTTCATATGGGACGCTGACATTGCAGGTGGTGGCTTAACCCACTGGAACACAGTACCAGCCCACAACATTTTTTTTTTTTAGAGGCAACAGATTTAATGTATTTCATATACATAGTTCTAGGAAGATAATGCTACTTTCCACTCTCCCTACCTTCCTCTGTAGCTCCCATCCTCCACATCAGTCCTTCTTTTTTTTCTTTTAATTTTTGTGACAACATACTTTCAATTTACTTTTTCTCAAAAAGATTTATTACTCAAAAATCAGAGTTACAGAGAGGAAAAGGCAGAGAGAGAGAAAGAGAGAGAGAGAGAGAGAGAGAGCGAGCGAGCATGCACCATCTTCTGTCTGCTGGTTCACTCCCTGAATGGCTACAATGGCCAGAGCTGGGCTGATCCAAAGCCAGGAGCCAGGATCTTCTTCCAGGTCTCCCATGTAGGTGCAGAGGCCCAAAGATTTGGGCCATCTCCTACTGTTTCTCATGTCATAGCAGAGAGCTGGTTCGGAAGTGGAGCAGCCAGGTCTCAAACCGGTGCCCATATGGGATGCCATCACTGCAGACAGTGACTTTACCCACTACGCCACAGTGCCAGCCACCCAATTTACTTTATAATCACAAGCTTAATCCTTCACTAAATAAAGAAATTGAAAAGTAGTAAATAGAAAAACACTGTTCCTCAGGAGTATGGATAAGGGCTATAAACAATAATCAAATCTCTGTCAATTCCACTCATATACATTACTTTTTTGTACTCTATATATTAGCTACCACAAAAAAGAGAATTGGATTAAAAATGTTCATGTTTGAATATAATACAGAATATTAAAAATATAAATGATTTTTTGAAATAGGATTTAATTATATGATAATATGTATACATGTCCATGTATGTATATGAGGGGGCTTCCAAATATTAACTTACAAATTAGTTAAAAGATATCGGGAGGCAGGTGTTTAGCCTAGTGGTTCAGATGTCTGCATCCAGCATCAGAATACCTGGGTTCAGTTCCTAGTCCAGTTTCTAGCACAGGTTTCTCCTAATGCAGATGCTGGGAAGCAATGGTGATGGCTCAGTTTCTTGACACCCATGTGGGAGGCCTGGATGGCATTCTTGGTACCAGCTTTGACTGGCCATGGCCCAATGCTAGCCTAACCCTCAGGCTATCCCTGCCCAGCCCCAACTGTTTTGGGCACTTGGGAGTGAAGCAGTGGGTGGTAGGTCATAATTCTCTCTCTCTCTCTCTCTTTCTCTCTCTCTCTCTCTCTTCTCCTTTATCTCTTTGACTCTCTAATAATAATAATAATAATAATGATACACATTTTCCATTAACTTTTTGAAGTTATCTCATATATAAAACGAATGATGTAAAATTTTATTAATGGAATTTGTTTATTTCTTCAAATATGCTTCTGCTATCTGTACAGGAGGAAAAGAATTACTCAAATATGATAGAAAGTATAAAACTCAGATTGTTTCTCAAGGTGATATCCAATTTTTTCAAAACCTGTGCTTTCAGCCGGTGCCGCGGCTCAATAGGCTAATCCTCTACCTTGCGGCACCGGCACACCGGGTTCTAGTCCCGGTAGTGGCGCTGGATTCTGTCCCGGTTGCCCCTCTTCCAGGCCAGCTCTCTGCTGTGGCCAGGGAGTGCAGTGGAGGATGGCCCAAGTGCTTGGGTGTCTTGGGCCCTGCACCCCATAGGAGACCAGGAGAAGCACCTGGCTCCTGCCTTCGGGTCAGCGCGGTGCACCGGCCGCAGCACGCCAGCCGTGGCGGCCATTGGAGGGTGAACCAATTGCAAAAGGAAGACCTTTCTCTCTGTCTCTCTCTCTCACTATCCACTCTGCCTGTCAAAACAAACAAACAAACAAACAAACAAAAAAACCTGTGCTTTCGTTCTCTAACTTTAAAACTTCACTAAACATAGGTTTGATTACTACTGTTCGAACAAAAATAAAGTCACCAGGCTTTATGATTGGGCTCCTATTTCTAGACCTACACTGGGTCTCCCTCCTCTCCTCTGTATCCCAGCTCTAGACTTATTTCCTCCAAAGCATCATACTCTTTCAGAACATTCCAGGGTCTGCCTGGAACTCTGTTCCAAACTCCTCCATTCTTCATCATCTAATTCTTGCTCCAGCTGCCTTTCAGTCCTCTTTTTGGACTCTTTAGAACAAAGGCATTAGAAGCAAAGAGAATTTGGATGAATTTAGCGAAGATGTGGCATGGAGCAATGCAGAGTATATTCACGACATTCAACTGTTGAGAGTTGGATTCTAAAGTTGTCTGAAAGCTTTTGAAACTTCCTTTATGAGGTTTCAGTTTTCCCATCTACAAAATGTGGTAATAATACTTTTTGCAGAATTGTGGTATTTATATAAAAGGATTATTTGGGATATCTGACACAGCATGTATTTAAGTGAAAACTGTTTTTTATTTTTTTAATTTTACTTAAAGTATACAAATTTCGTATATACAGATTTGGAACACAGTGATTCTTCCCACCCAACCCTCCCTCCTGCCCATGCTCTCAATTTTCTTCCTCCTCTTTCTCCTATTCTGACTTAATTTTTACAAAGATCTATTTGCAGTTCACTTTTTACTCATAAGATTAACCCTACACTAAGTAAAGAGTACAACAAATAGTATTAGGACAAAAAACAAAACAAAGCAAAACAAAAACTGTTCCTCAACAGTAGAGTTAAGGACTATAAACAATCATTGAATCTTAAAATGTCAATTCACTCCTATACATTAATTTTAGGAACTCTGCTAGTTACCACAGATCAGGGAAAGCATATGGTATTTGTCTTTTTGGGACTGGCTTATTTCACTAAGTATATTGGTTTCCACTTGCATCCATTTTGCTGCAAAAGACAGAATTTCTTCCTTTTTTTAACCTCTGAGAAATAGTCCATAGTGTATGTTTCTTTATCCAGTCTTGAGTTGGTGGACATTTGGGTTGATTCCATATCCTAGCCATTGTGAAACGAGCTGCAATAAACGTGGGGTATAGATAACCCTTTTATATACTGATTTCATTTCCTTTGTATAAATTCCCAGGAATGGGATGGCTGGGTCATATAATAGATCTATATTCAGATTTCTGAGGTTTCTCCATACTGTCTTCCACAGTGGCTGTCCCAGTTTACATTCCTACCACCAGTGCCACATCCTCACCAGCATTTGTTGTTTGTTGATTTCTGTATGAGAGCCATTCTAACTGGGGTGAGGTGAAACCTCATGGTGGTTTTGATTTGGGTTTACCTGATTGTCTGGCTAGTGATCCTGAGCATTTTTTCATGTGTCTGTTGCCATTTAAATTTCCTCTTTTGCAAAATGCCTGTTCAGTCACTGTTAATAAAGAAATGATTTACATTTAGAATTAGACAGCAGAATGCCTTTTGATAGATTAAAATGGAATGCATACTTTAATTTGTAAAAATTTTTTTTCATACACATACACACTGATGCACAGTTTCTCTTCTGGCTGTTGAGAATAAATCTTCTGTAAATTATTCTGTAATTATTTTCTGTTTGTTTTTCTTACATGGACAGAAAAGAAGAATGAGACAAATTACCTACATGAATAAAACAAGGGATTTTTTTTTCACAGGCAGAGTGGACAGTGAGAGAGAGAGAGAGACAGAGAGAAAGGTTTTCCTTTTCCATTGGTTCACCCCCCAATGGCCGCTGTAGCTGGTGTGCTGCGGCCGGCGCACCGCGCTGATCCGAAGCCAGGAGCCAGGTGCTTCTCCTGGTCTCCCATGTGGGTGCAGGGCCCAAACACTTGGGCCATCCTCCACTGCCTTCCCCGGGCCATAGCAGAGAGCTGGACTAGAAGAGGAACAACCAGGACAGAACCCGGTACCCATATGGGATGCCAGCACTACAGGTGAAGGATTAGCCTATTGAGTCGCGACGCCAGCTGAAACAAGGGATATTACAAGGCCGGTGCTGTGGCTCACTTGGTTAATCCCTGGTGAGGCACTGGCATCTCATATGGGTACCAGGTTCTAGTCCTGGTTGCTCCTCTTCTAGTCCAGCTCTCTGCTGTGGCCCGGGAGGGAGGGCAGTGGAGGATGGCTCAAGTGTTTGGGCCCTGCACCCGCATGGGAGACTAGGAGGAAGCACCTGGCTCCTGGCTTCGGATCAGCGTAGCTGGGACCATAGCCGCCATTTGGAGGTGAACCAACGGAAGGAAGACCTTTCTCTCTTTCTCTCTCTCTTACTGTCAAATAAAAACTCTTTCAAATAAAAATAAAAATAAAAATGGGATATCACTACAAACTCTGCAGACATCAAAAGATAATAAAGGAATTTTACAAAGCACTCTATACCTATAAATTTGACAACTTAGCTTAAATGGAGCAGTTCTTAAAATAACACAGTTCACCCAATTTTGAATGAAACCGGTAATGTGAATAGTCATACAACTATTGAGGGAACTGAATTCATAATCTAAAAACGTTTCAAAAAAAAAGGGATCCCCAAACCCCCCATAGCTTTGCCAGAAAATTATAACAAGCATTTAAAGAAGAATTAACATGAATTCTGAACAGTCATTCTCTAAAAACAGAAGAGGAAAATGGAATTTAAGAGCTAATATGGTTTTCCCATGAACTTTTTAAAATCCCTTGTATTTCCCTAGTCTGTGTTATGAAACTAGTATCCCCTGATTTCAAAACAGATGGTTGGCCGGCGCTGCGGCTCAATAGGCTAATCCTCTGCCTTGCAGCGCCGGCACACCGGGTTCTAGTCCCGGTCCGGGCACCGGATTCTGTCCGGGTTGCCCCTCTTCCAGGCCAGCTCTCTGCTGTGGCCCGGGAGTGCAGTGGAAGATGGCCCAAGTCCTTGGGCCCTGCACCCACATGTGAGACCAGGAGAAGCACCTGGCTCCTGGCTTCAGATCAGCGCGGTGCCCCGGCCACGGCGGCCATTGGAGGGTGAACCAACGGCAAAGGAAGACCTTTCTCCCTGTGTCTCTCTCTCACTGTCCACTCTGCCTGTCAAAAAATAAAAAAATAAACGAACAAACAAACAAAACAGATGGTACATTGGCCAGCGCTGTGACTCACTTGGCTAATCCTCCGCCTGCAGTGCCGGCACCCCAATTTCTAGTCCCAGTTGGGGTGCTGGATTTGGTCCCAATTGTTCCTCTTCCAGTCCAGCTCTCTACTGTGGCCCAGGAAAGCAGTGGAGGATGGCTCTAGTCCTTGGGTCCTGCACCCGCATGGGAGACCAGGAGGAAGCAACTGCTCCTGGCTTCGGATCAGCACAGTGCACCGGCCGCAGCGGCCATTTGTGGGGTGAACCAACGGAAAGGAAGACCTTTCTGTCTCTCTCTCTCTCTCACTGTCTAACTCTGCCTGTCAAAAAAAAAAAAAAAAAAAGATGGTACATGTGCTCACACATACATGCATATATACATGCATGCACATTATAGATCAACATCCCTCGTGAATGTAGAATTGAAACAAATCCTTAACAAAATATTAGCAATACATAAATGGAATTATGTACTTTTGTCAAATGAGTTTTATTCCAGGGATATTAGAATGGTTCAATATTAAAAAATCAATAAGGGAAATCTACATAATTATATTAATTGATGCAGAGAAAACTCGTACGTTGCTGGTAGAAAACATAAAATGGCACAATGATTCTAGAAAATAGTTTGGAAGTTTCTTAAAACATTTAACTACCCTGTCTCCTGCAATTTATAATTCTGGTAATTTATCCCAGATAAATGAAAACATGTTCACCTAAGAACCTGTACACAAATATTTATGGCAAATGTATTCATAATAACTAAAAACTGAAATCCACCCAGATGCCCTTCAACATCTGTATCATTGAAAATTATTCAGCCATAAAAAAATGCAGACAGGGACAGCTCTTGAGCACAGTGGTTAAGATTCCTGCATCTCTATCATAGTGCCTGTGTTTGAGTACCAGCTCCACTTTAACTTCCAGCTTCCTATTTATTCACATCCTAGGAAGCAACAGATGAAGGCTTAAGTACTTGCGTCCCTGCTACCCATGTGGGAGACCAGGATTGAGTTCCAGGTTCCTGTCTTTGGCCTTAGCCCACATCTGACTATTACAGGCTTTTGGGGAAGTAAACCAACTTATTCTCATTCTCATTCTCTCTCTGCCTCTCTCCCCCCACCTCCTTCCCACCCCCTGCATTTCAAATAAAATGAAAGTAAATAAATAAATTTAAAAGGAGCAAGCTATTGATACATGTAACAACTTGGGTGAATCTCCAGAAAATTATGCTGAGTGAGAAAAGCCTATCCTATAAGGCTACATACTGTATGATTCTGTTTATGTAACACTCTTGGCATGACAAAATTCTAGAAAAAGAGACCAGATTAGTGGTTGCCAGAAGTTAAGGAGGAGGTGGGGGCAGGAGAGCAGTAAGTGTGGCTATAAAGGGCTACAAGAGGGAATCTTGTGGCAATGGATTTGATCATGGCTGTGATGTTGCACTGTAGGGTTGTTTGTGAGATGTTACCACTGAGGAAAACTAGGAGAAGGAAACACAAGCTCTCTCTGTGCTATTTATTTCAACTGCATGTGAATCTACAGCTATTGGAAATAAAAACCCGGGGCGTCATGGTGTTACAGGTAAAGCTAGTGCCTGTGATGCCAGCATCCCATATGGGCACTGGTTCGTGTCCCAGCTGTTTCATTTCTGATCCAGCTCCCTGCTAATGGCCTGGGAAAAGCAGCAGAGGATGGCCCAAGATGAGACCCAGATGCAGCTACTGGTTCCTATCTTCAGCCTGACCCCGTGCTGGCTGTTGGAGCCATTTGGGGGATATACCAGCAAAAAGAAGATGTCCCTGTCTCTCCTTCTCTCTCTGCAACTCTGCCTTTCAAATAAGTAAATAAACCTTTAAAGATATATAATAAAAATTTAGTTAGTAAACTATTTTTTAAAGCAATGTTCACCTTTTTTTGTAAAAATTTCTGTCTTGCACCCACACACAGTGATACGTGCTTCCTATTTTGGCTGCTCAGAACATATCTTCTATAATCCATTGCATAATTACTTCCTGCTGTTCTTAAAATGAAGCAAATCATTTTAAATTATTTTTTCAAAAAGTTCCTATATATAGGAAATTAAGTTGTTCTTATTTTTAATTTTGGACACATTTGAATTTGCCAAGAGCATCTATGAAATATTAATGTATAAATATTTGAAGTACCTAATTCAAAAAATAAGTTTTGCAAGATAGTCATTAACAACCTTAATGCTGAAAGAAGCTTGCATAAGGACAAACTCCGTGGTTTGGAGGTCAAAATGCTGTTCAGTTCTTCAATATCTACATTGAGACCAGAGTCATTTTTATGGAATAAACTAGCATAAAAACTGAAACTATTTTGCTCTCATGTCTTTATGCAGTCATTCCAGTCATTCCAGTACAGATCTGAGTAACTTGTTTGAAGAAACTAATTTGTATGAAGAAACTAACTCAGTTGAAGAAGCATATTACAAATTTTTCCATTTAAAAAAATTGTACGCATGCTTATACGTTAAATACAGGGAATATACTAACAGCTTTATAATCTCTCTTTTAAAAGAAAATAATTATATATGTTAAATCACAGCCAAGTATCTTTATATAAAAATGAAATGAATCTAAGAGATTAAAGCTGAAAATATAAAGATTTTAAAGTTTTTTTTTCCTTTTCTATAATAAAGCTTGTAATGACTGTGTTTAATATATAGAAGAATTAAATTATATTTGTTCTCATTTTCCATCTACTTATATTTTCTTTCTACACCCTTTTAAATAATTCATATTTTTTTAAAAATTAGGGGTGGGCATTGTAGTGAGTCATAGCCTGGGATGTCTCATCCCATCTTGGAATGCCTAGAATGGAGTCCTGGTACTGCCTCAATTTCCTGTTCAGCCTTTTGCTAACACACCTGGAAGGCAAGTGACAGCTGAAATGTGAGTCCCTGTAACCCAGGTGAGAGTTATGGGTGGAGTTCTTGGCTCCTGGCTTCAGCCTGGCCCAGCCTAGCTGTTGTGGCCATTTTGGAAGTAAACCTGTAGATGGAAGACCTTAATCTCTCTCTCTCTCTCTCTCTCTCTCTCTCTCTCTCTCTCTCTCTCTCCATCTCTCTCTCCATCTATCCATCCACCCATCTACCTACCTACCTTCCTAGCTATCTATCTCTGTCTCCCTCCTCCCTCTTCCTCCCTTCATCCTTCCCTTTCTCTCTTTCTCTTACTCCCCCTCCCTCCCTCTGTCTCTCTCTTTGCCTCTCTCTCTCTCCTTCTGTTCTTTGTTTCAAATAATGTAAATAAATAAATAAAAATGGATAAGCTTTTTTTAAAAAAAGCAATAGAAGAGTGGGAAAAATTGCTCATTAATATAAAGATGAGAAATTGAAAAGCTGTGAGGCTCTTGGCTCTACTTGTAATTTTGTGCTTACCTCTTTTTGCTTTAAGTGTGATGTTGCAGGGCGGAGGTGGAAATGCAACCAGTTTCAGCTCTCCTCCTTGCTAATTCTGAATCTGAAGTCTAAAATTAAAATAATAATAACTATTAATATCAATACTAGAGGCTTAGGGCCAGCGCTATGGTGCAGTGGGTGCTGGTTCTAGTCCCGGTTGCTCCTCTTCTAATCCAGCACTCTGCTATGGCCTGGGAAATCAGTGGAATCTGGCCCAAGTGCTGGGGCCCCTGTATACATGTGGTAGACCCAGACCCAGAAGAAGCTCCTGGCTCCTGGGCTTCAGATCAGTGTAGATCTGG
The DNA here is from genome assembly GCF_964237555.1 of Oryctolagus cuniculus. Classification (NCBI taxonomy): domain Eukaryota; kingdom Metazoa; phylum Chordata; class Mammalia; order Lagomorpha; family Leporidae; genus Oryctolagus; species Oryctolagus cuniculus. The sequence continues at coordinate 102,413,730 of NC_091442.1, read as the reverse complement.
CCATTGCAGCCATTTGGGGAGTGAACCAGCAGAAAGAAGATCTTTCTCTCTGTCTCTTCTTCCTCTCACTGTCTGTAACTTTACCTCTCAAATAAATAAATAAAATAAAAAAAAATACTAGAGGCTTAAATGAGATAACAAATCTCGAGAGCCTAGAAGAATGTCTATTCCTTTTAAAAGTACTCAGTATTCAGTCACATCTACTTTATTCCCTCATGATGATCATACATTTTATTTTCTGTTTGGCCATAATCTAGAAAGCGGAAGAATGTTATTTTGAAGATAAGGTTCTACATATTTAGAACAATTCTTAATCATATTAACATCAAATTCATGACAAAAAATATACCCCACTTAGAATTTTTCTCCTTTTACTAAAAATAAGAAAATATAAATTGTTATTAATTTGTGTATCTCAAAAAAGGTAGTAATAACTCTCTGCACTAAGTGTCTGAACTTCATCAGATCCGTTCTATGCATTATTTGCAAAGTAATCGACACAGATGTATGAAAAAATTTTCAGAACATTGAATAGATTCCAAATATTTACATTTTCTTCCCCTATATATGCTATTACAATGACAAGATAAGCATAAAATTAAGAACAAATTCATAGTAGAAATGGAAAATAAGAAGTGCTGCCATAAGAGGCATTTGAGAAGTTCTGAAAGGTAAAGGGAAAATGTTGGGTTTAGACAAAACCAGAGGAAGAAATCCACAAACACTGATAGAGAAGACAGGATATTACTGGAACAGTGGACGCACTTGACAATCTCATTAGAGCTCTATGAAAAATCACAAGCTCAAGCAACAAGGCATGAGTACCAGAGGTGGCAGAGAGTAGTCAGGGCAACTCACAAACCTCAGTGTTTAGATAAGGGGCCCTTGACTTTTTTTTTCAAATATTTTTATTTATTTATTTGACAGGTAGAGTTACAGACAGTGAGAGGGAGAAACAGAAAGGTCTTCCATCCACTGGTTCACGCTCCAAATGCCCACAACAGCCAGAACTGGGCTAATCCAAAGCCAGGACCCAGGAGCCTCCTCCAGGTCTCCCATGTGGATGCAGAGGCCCAAAAGCACTTGGGCCATCTTCTGCTTTCCCAGGCCTTCATCAGGGGGCTGGATTGGAAGAGGAGCAGCCAGTACTAGAACCAGTGCCCATATGGGATGCCGGCACTGTAGGCAGAGGATTAACCTATTGTGCCACAGCACTGACCCCAGGAGCCCTTGACTTTGTGGTTTACCCATGGGTAGTAATAACTGTCTGAATAAGGTGAAGAGTCTGCTGAAACCACTGGTGTCCGAGTGGAGGCAGGAGAGGGAGACAGTGCCGCATCCAGAGAAATGGTTCACAAGAGCATCAAATATTTGGTGAAGATTAACAACCAAAAATAAAGAAATCGGGTTCAATGAACAACTCTTAGAAAACAGAATTAATGCCAAAAACAGTTTCTGATTAGTTTCCTTGGAAATATTTGAGAGATCATTGTACTCATAAAATTAAAAACAGACTGTGAGGGTACTTCAAAAAGTTTATAGGAAAATGGCAATAAGAGATGTTTATTTTGATACAAAAAGTTGAAATCCTTGCATAGTCTTCTCATAATATGCATCTCTGTGAACTTTTTGGAGAACCTGGTATGCATGGGTTTCAATTTTTGTTTGCACCAAAATAAACTTATCTTCTATTTTCCATGAACTTCTTGAAATTCCCTCATGTTTTAAGAATGGAATACATGAGGGAAGCAAAATTTTGAAAAGTTCAAAACAAGATTACATCAGACATTATAATAAAATGTCTAAAGGTTTAGTGTCTTGTCTTATTGATTAACTGATGCATCTCCAAAGCCCAAGACAGTGCCTGACATGTAGCTAATGGTCAGTATGTATTTTCTGAACAAACTAATGGAAGTGCTATTCTAAACAATGTAGTACTCCCAGAATATAAATCAAGAAGAACTGTAGAGCTGTATCATCCACTTACTAGAGAGCTTAGAAGTAGGAGAAGCTACATCAGTTCTTAGCAGAGTGTGATGTTAGCACAGAAACACACAAGTAGATTGGTGGGAACATAATAGAGCCCCAAAATATAAAAACAATCTATATAACAAAGGTGACATTTCAAATTAGGGGAGTAATAATGATTTGAGGATGGTAGTCTGTCTTTTTTTGGGAAAAATTTAGAATATTTAAAATATTTTAAAATATTTAGAATTAAGCATTATTCCCATATATCATACACACAAAATATCCCAGGTTAGTACCCCACTCACTCTAGTTTTTAATACCTAATTTTACTCCAAATGACTTGATAGGACGGTGTTTCCTTTGAATATAGTTTATTCACGGGACAATGTCTAGAAAATCTGTTATCTGCACATGTTTCACATGTTTCTGCTGATGACACCAACTAATTTTCTGATATTCAACAGTCTTCTCTGCAAACTCATTGTGACCCTGGATTTGCTTGGATAATTTAATATCATCATTGACTTTTGCTGGACCCACTTTTTCTTTCTACTGACACCAGTGTGTCTCCTTTAGTCCTATTTGACATTTTATTAGGAGGTTGAAGAAGTCCCTTCATAACTAAATTAAGTTAATCATATGATTTAGAATCCACTTAAATCCAACTAAGTGGATATTTTAAATGTTCATTAGTTTAAATAATTTGAGAATAACAGAGGAGGAAACATGAAAGTGAATATTTGAAACTTAGAATACAGAAAATTTAGAAGGAAATGTCACATTACCTAAGTCTCATCCTCATGAGGAATTATATGTCCTCATTTTATTCTCATATGGATCATTTATGTATGAGCTGCAGTAATACCATGAAATTCCTACTGTTGCATCAGAATATATTTCACTTCAATCTTTACCTCAACATAAAAATGTTCTCATGATAATACTTTCTGTTTGATGAAGAGAATTCAGAATATGTGTTGGCAACGCATGCCATCCCATATGTGACACCAGTAAATTCACACACTAGTGGATTTAACAATCCCTATTTAAGATGAGGATGGTTTCATAGGTGTGAGATCAGAGCAGTCTGGCTGGACCCAGTGCTCAGAATGTCCCCACACTTGGGGTTTAATGCTTTTTGATAGCCATATAAAATTCAAAATGGTTTTATCTCTGAATTTGCATTTTTAAGTGAAGTCTATGGGATAATGAATCATGTGTTGGGGCTCAGAGTCCTAGAACATTTGTAATCCCACCTCCCACCATATCCCCACCTTATGAGGTGTTATTGCTGGCTCTCTGCTCACCTATCTCTGGAGCACCTGGCCCACCAGCAACTGCTAGCAGAGCAGTGAGACCATGAGAATGGTGTGTGTGCTAAGTTGCAGGGCAGAGCCCCTGTGGACCTATAAGAGTGTACCCTCACTCTATGAGTACCCCATATGTTAGGGAGCGAGATATTAAGCAGCAGCTTCAAAATATTATGTATAGTTAGAAACAGACCCGTGGAAAAAATGAAAATAAAACAGTTTGTTTATTTCCCCTGATTTTGTAATAAAAGGTCCCACCTTTTCATGTTGCACTGATTCTAACAACTCTTTGTAGCTAACCCTACCTCCTTCACAGTCATTCCTGAACTGTTCAGTTTTAGCTCCTCACAGATAGTCCCTAACCACTGTAGTAGGAGTCACAAACTTTTCATAAGGGACCAGAAAGTAAAATACTTTCATCTTCTTAATTTATAAATCTCTGTTGCAACTATTGAAGTCTGCAGTTGTAGCGCAAAAATAGCCATAGACAAAATTAATGAATGAATACATGGCTATTCCCAATAAATATTTTTTACTTATCAGCTATGACATTTGAGTTTCATACAGTTTTCATGAATCACTAATATTATTCTTCCTATGATTTTTTTCAAACATTAAAAATGTGGGGAGCAGGTGATTGGCCTAGTAGTTAAGATTCCAGGTTGGGAACCCCTGCATCCCATATCAGAGTGCCTGGGTTTGAGTTCTGGCTCTTCTCCTGATTCCAGTTTTCTGCTAGTGCAAACCCTGCAAGGCAAGGCAACAAGTGATAGCTCAAGTGATTGGTCCCTTCCACCCATTTGGGAGACATGGATTGAGTTCCTAGATTCCAGCCTCAGCCTGACCCAGCCCTGGCCATTTGGGCATTTGGTGAATGAACCAGAAGATGGGAAATCTGTTTTTTTCACCTTCTCTGTTTCAAATAAATAAATATGTAAAAATTTTATACAGATGCATAACTGTGGAAAACATTCTTAGCTCACAGACTTTATAGAAATAGTCAGAAGCCTGGATTTGGCCCATGAACTGTAGTGTGCTGACTCATTACTAAAACATAATGCTTCTCATTTTCCGTCATCTCAGCTGCTCAGTGAGCTTTAGGCAATGACTTCCTCTTCAATGTTCCTTATGCTGGCTGGTAATAACCAACAGACCATTCTGAAGAAAGAAACAGGAATGAGAACAGATGATTTGTCGCTCCTCTGTGGCTTTCCTTTGGAATTTCCATTAGCCTACCTGCCCTGTTCCAGATATTTCTTTTGAAGCCGTACTACAGTGAGGTCATAGCACTCTGATTAAAGAAAGGAATTTATCATGTACACTTGAATAAATGTGTTCTGAGCAGTCTAAACTGCATCTCTATAGCATATAAGCATACATCTCACATAATTCCAGTATAGTGGCATAAATTTGCATTTCCCACACATAAAAAAATGTACTGTGTGGCATTCATCCAAATGAGAAATCTGGGTGTGACCTAGACTTCTCTCTTAAAATCAGCCTTCACAACCAATCAGATATCAGGTACTAAAGACTTAACTGCCTTAGCATCTCCTAAGAACATCTGCTGTCCCCAACTCCATTGCTGCTACTATACTTCAAGTTCATACTATGCCTTGGCTGGACATAATTAAAGTAATCTCCCTTTAGTCCCACCATGACCAATCCATTATGTAAACAATGAAAGGGATTTTATTAAAAACTGAAACCCAGTTATGAGGTTCTCTTGCTTGGAATCATTCAGTAGTTCATTAAAATACTCAGGTTAATAACCAAACTCCGGTGCCGCAGCTCACTAGGCTAATCCTCCGCCTTGTGGCTCCGGCACATCGGGTTCTAGTCCCAGTCGGGGCACCGGATTCTGTCCCGGTTGCCCCTCTTCCAGGCCAGCTCTCTGCTGTGGCCCAGGAGTGCAGTGGAGGATGGCCCAAGTGCTTGGGCCCTGCACCTGCACGGGAGACCAGGATAAGCACCTGGCTTCTGCCATCGGATCAGCGTGGTGCGCTGGCCGCAGCGCACTGGCCGCGGCGGCCATTGGAGGGTGAACCAATGGCAAAAGGAAGACCTTTCTCTCTGTCTCTCTCTCTCACTGTCCACTCTGCCTGTCAAAAATAAATAAATAAATAAATAAATAACCAAACTCCTTAACAGAGCTCTCCAACTTCCAGCGTCTCATCTTGTGAGCCCCTACTACCATCACATACACTGTACTACAGCCATACCAAACTACTTGCAGTTTTTAACTTTCCTTCTCACCATTTTCTTCTACCTGCCTGCCACATCTGCTTAACAAAAATTCATCAAAACCTTTTCTGATCTCTGTTATGTAGAAGCTTACCTTATATTTTGTCCCCCTTATATTGTATGCTGCTGCATATTTTTTATTTCTTTTTATTTTGAGATTTATTTTTGTTTATTTGAAAGGCAGAGTTATAAAGAGGGAGAGAGAAGTCTTCCATCCGCTGGTTCACACCCCAGATGGCTGCAACAGCCGGAGCTGTGCCCATCCAAAGCCAGGAGCCGGGAGCTTCACACAGGTCTCCCACACAGGTTCAGGAGCTCAAGGACTTGGACCATCTTTTACTGCTTTCCTGGGACATACCAAAGAGCTGGATTGGAAGCAGAGCAGCCGGGACTTGAACCAGCGCCCATGTGGGATGCCAGCACTGCAGGCAGTGGCTTTACCCGCTATGCCACAGCACCGGCTCCAGTAGTTCTTATTTTTGCACTGAAGCATAACTGTTGTATTACTTGTCTCCTCCCTTAAACACCATCCCTCCGCCCACCTCAAGTCTATAGTCACCTGTCTTATTTTTTATTCCCATCACCATGCTTACTGTGGTATCTGCAGCTTAGTATCATTCAGCAAATATTTGTGGAATGAATTAATTCACCAAAAATAGATTTTGTTTTCATGATTGCATAACAAATTGTGTTTTTAATGCAATAGAATTATGCATGGATGGGGTTCAGAAACATACATTTAGAAACACTTAGAAGTAAAGGGATCATATACATGAGTTGGCTTGACCTTTATAAAACTTATGGGAGGGAACATTATAGAAATTTAATTCATTGTCCATACATAAAGTGAAACAAATTCACAATACAGAGCAATAAAACAAAACCTAGAACGGTGGACACACCTGTGTTTCCAATGGGACCAGTGTCATAGCTCGTGCCATTTTAATTACTGTTATAAAGTCTAGTGGAAAGGACATTGAATGTGAAATTGGGATTCAGTAGCTCCAAGGACAGACATTTCACAAGAAACCTAGCCTTACACTAAGCCCTGATCTTTTATACTGCAAAAACAACTGAGTCTTCTGTGGGTACTAATTTGAATTCTATTAATAAGTTAATGTGTCATAATAATAAATGACTTGCACTTTATTGCATAATATTATTTATGATTCTCAGCCTCTTTCATACGAATATTACAGTGGTAGAAGAGCAGAGCATATTGCAATAATTTATATACTTTATCTTTTTAAAACTTAGTTTTAAAATGTTTTCCCTATGTCTATTTTAGATCATAGACTAAATGATATCTACTTGAAAAAAACATGATGAGTTTGAGATATAGGATATATGTGAATTTTGCAGGAAAACAGAGTACAGTGATTAACAAATATTTGAGGGAAGTGAAAGCTTTGGGAAATGAAAAGTATAATAAACTTTATTGTTAAGACCTTACATTTAATCTTGTGAATTATAAGAGATCATCAGTATTTCAGTAATATAAATAAGAATAAAAATAAAATTTGGATTGATTCTTGAGGATTGTATATATATACCCTAGAGTAAAAAAGATTGCACTTTTTCTGAAAGCTGATGGTAGAAGTTCTGCCAGGTAGGGGAAAAAAGTGAATAAAATTAAAAGTCTGGAGAAAAAGACCCAGGAAACATCCATAGGGAATAACCCACTACTAACGAAGGATATTGTATATATCTGCTATTACTCTGTGATTTTATATTTTATGTTTAAGTTGACTTTTCTTGTTATTTGGGGATTAATTTTAAAAAGAAAATCAAAATTCACTACAAATACCAAGTAGTGTCTTAGATCCAAGAAAATGTTCTACATAACTTTGCTGAATTCTGATGATTAAATTCCTGCATATGGTATTTGGGGACAATATCTAATGCCACCAACTCCTTGGACTCTATAAAGAGTCACAAGAGGGAACTGCCTTAATTATGCTTCAATGTTATAGGGGACCTTTTATTATTAGATTCTATATCCTCAGGGTCTGGCAAATGCCAGATGCTTAATAAAATGTTAGTTGAATGAACAGTGTGTTAAAATTGCAACTTTCAAAATGGATCACTAAGAGAAATTCTATGTACTGTATTTTTACAATCTGGGGAAATCAAATTAAAAGCTTAAATTGTTATATCGTCTATGCCACAATATTTTGTCATTAAATAATCTTTATTCATCAAGTGGTTATTTACTACCTCTTTGTAAAATGAAATTGTGTTATAGGTATGAAACTTACTTTGAAAAAAATGTCGCTTAGATTAGATTGATGGGGAGATTGTGTTAAAGGTGAATATGATCATATTAATACTTTGTGCCACTCATTTATTTTAGCCTAAACAACGAACATCCATTGTATCGTCTCTGGATTTTCATCGAATGAATCACAACCAAGAATATTTTGAAATCAACACATCTGCAGGGTGTACAAACTTTACTTCCAGCCCTCCTGGCAGTCCACCCACCTCTTCTGTGGAAACCACAGAAGTCAAGAATGAGGGAACTGACCGTGCAGGTAAAGCAGTCACTTTATGCAGCCATATTTTTTAACTTTTAAGACTTAAGCCTTTATGCTTTAGAGGAATTAAAAGGAATCTTTGTGCAAAATGCATTGCTTTTAGCTCATCTATATGCATGGCAATGCAGGGCTTCAGATTTTTGTCAGAGTGTAGATACAATATTCTTTTGAAATACATAATGAACTTTTGGGAGTCAGATATTAAAGACAATGACTTAACATTATTATGGTAGTCAAATAGCAGAGGCCCAGAAATACTCCTTTTCCACTGCTGTTTACCCCTCTCCAAACAGTGATGTCAGTTCAGCACACTCCTTTGTTAGCAACTGCTTTCAGGCTAGAGAACTCATATCAAGGACGTCTAAGCTAAGACTAAGCTGGACTGTGTGGATGGGTGGTCTAGAAATCTGCTTAATCCAAGGGAACTTGGAGAGGGTAAGACTGGGGGTAAGGGCAAGATGAAGGGAAGGAACCACAGCCAATAAGGTACCCCTGGTTCCATCCAGTGAGATTGCCCCTGCTTCCTTTCTTTGAGAGACAAAGAGCTAATAACTGGTAAGGCCAAGGGACAGAAATGGGAGAATTGAGACCTAAAGAATCTCCCCTCCTTCTGATTTACAGTAAGTAAACTGCAATCGCTTTTTAAAACCCAGTAGATATGATTAATATGAATTTTAGAATCATAAAGTAAGGTCAGTATATGTATTGCATGTAATCTGTTCAAAATGAGTGTGTGTATATGAGGATATAGAAGTACATGCAGGACTTATTTAAGTCCTTTGATATGACTACTTGTAAAAGCATTAATACAAGCATTCCAAAAGAAAGTATTTTTCCTGAGAGAAAAAAGCTAAGACCTTAAAACAGGAAAAAAGCTAAGTTTAGAAAATAGTTAAAAGAGAGTGGTAAGATGGATGTTCCATGGACGTTCTAATCCAACCTTTCACGGCAGCCAGAGTGTTACTTATAAGATGTAAATAAAACTGTAATATTACCATACTTAAAATGCTTCAATGACCTCCCATTGTGCTTAAAATAAAATCCAATCCCTTACCAATGCCAATGAAGCCCAGGTTAACTTGATTCCTGAGTAACTCTTTTATCTTTAGCAAGCCCAGCCTGCCTCTCATCAGCCTTCTTTTCTGGGCATCAGGCCCTGGAATTTTTGCACTTTGGTTCTTTATGCCTGCAATCTGGGGCTTCAAATTGTCATGTGGCTGGGTACCATTTAGGTTTTGGCTCAAGGGCACTGCACTTTCTCATAGAAACCTTCCCAGAGCACCCTATCTCAAGTAGAAGCCCTTAGTGGATGATAATGCTTATAATAATGACACAAAAAGAAGCAGCAGCAAATACATAACACAATTAATGAATCACTATTGTAGGCACTTTGCATTTATCAACTGATTAAAACTTCACAACTATCATATAAATAGTATTATTATTTATAGATAAGGAAATATAGACACAAAGATGGTAAGTAACTAAATAATTGCCCATAAAAACAGAGTTGGGATTCAAACATCGTGTGGAGTGCATTTTCTTAACCATTTTTCTATGTTTGTCTAGTTACTTCTGTCAAATCAGTCTATTGTTTTTTTCATGTACCTTTACTTAATATATAAAAATATATTTACCATTTATTTACTTAATTATTATAGTTTCCCTTCTTTCTGGAATGTGAGCTAGAATTGATGGATCTCTGCTGAAGTCAGGCTGCCTAAGTTTGATTGCTGAGACTTAACGTCTCACCTAGCTATGAGACATGACCTCTTTTTGCTAGTTTTATTTTCTATAGAATTAGATAAACAATGATTTAATTAGATTAATATGCTTTGCAATGTAGTAAGACAAATAAAATGAGGGGCAGTCATTTGGCCAGGTGGTGAAGGTACCTAAATCCCATATCAGTGTGACTGGGTTCAAGTCCTGGCTCCACTTCCAATTCTATCTCCCTGCGAATACCCACCCCTAGAGGCAACCAGTGATGGCCTGCAAGGAGCTGGGTCCCTGCCACACATGTGGAAGACTTGAATTGAGTTCCTGGCTTTTGGCTGGGCCTTGTGGATGTTTGGAGAATGAACCAGTGAATGGGAGTATTCTCTCTCTTTCTCTCTGCCTCCCAATTAATTAAATTTTAGTGAAGAGCACAGTATCTGGCACATAGTGCTTAATAAATGTAACTATTAGTAGTAGTAATACTATTATATAATTCCTTGTGGTCCAACCTGGTGTTGAACACCAGCATTTTCTGTATGTCTGCCACATACCTTACGCAATTTTACAAGAGAGGAGAGAAGTGATATGTGGACTTAGAGAAGGGCTCTGGGCATATACTTATTCAAATTGGTATTGAGTTACTAATTCAGTGGCTAGTTCACAATTTAGAATCCTAAAATGGAATGAATGACATAAACTTTGATACTTACCTTTAGGAGATCTTCCTCTGCTTTTAGTTCCAGAGCTTGTTATTTTAAAATGTGTTTTTCAACAATTCTTTGAGTGATGTCAAAATATCATTTCTGTTTTTTCTTTGTTTTCAATTAAAAGCAAAAGAAATTATAGGTGTAGTTCCAAAGTCCTGGTGCGTTCTCTCTTCCCTGAGGCTGACCACCAGAGGGAGCAGATGAGAACACAAACATGCTACTGCTGCCAGGACTTCAGGGGCACCAGCCGCAGTGTGCGAAGACATTTTAATTATCAGAATATTTTCATGTTTGACCTTTAGGCAGAACCAAAATGTCACCTTTTAATAGTTGAAAGGTTTTCTAGTAGCATGTTACTCTTGTTTCCTAATGTAAGATCTCACTTCCATATTTCATCAAAAATTCTAGGAGAGCTTGATACTTAATAATAATATGAAAGGACAGTGCTGACTTACTTTACATTAAACACTAAAGCTTTCAATTTTAAAAATAAAACTTATAAGGTAGGCATTTATCTACCTGAAAAAGTAGGATGTCATTATCTTGTACTTTACGTTTAAAAACCTTCATGTAAAGATACTACCACATGATCTATTTAAAAACTTTGTGGAAAATGGAATTAAAAGGTAAGCTTATTTTGGTTCAAAAGAAATTTAAATCCATGTATAAAAATGATGTTCAAAAAGTTCATGGAAAACAGGCCTTATGAAAAACCTATGTATACATTAAAAACTTTTTCAACCGAAGTAATCTTGTCTTTGAATTCCATTTTTTCTATTAACTGTTTGGAGTACCCCTGTCTATGAAAGCAAATGAGTTCAGGTGAGTTCAGTCATTGATTTGCTAGGTATTTTTCATCAAATCACTTAAGTTTTCTGATCTTTAATTTGCTCCTTGTAAAAGGGAAATAATATCTATTCTTTGGGTACCTGTAGTAATAAATGAGTGTACTTGTGTAAATGTATTTTATAAATTATGGCATAAGTTCTTTAATATATCATTATATTGTTTTCTTCTTCACTATTTGAAATCTATAGGAGTTATAAAACAGATGAGACTACTGTAAGTTGACACATACTTCTGCCAAGGGAGCTGACCCTTTCTTGATTTAGAAATATCAAAATTAACTGATAAATTTATAGTTCATTTCATAAATTGTTGCATGTACAAAAACATTAATTTTGACCAAACTGTTGCTTAACAAAACAAAGATTAAAATATCTTCAAGTATAGGTTGTGTGCTGCAACACATATTTTAGGTGAGCCAATGAGTTTTTTTCCATAACAGAGTCATTTCAAAAATCACCTGAATTGTAATTAAAGCTACAATTTTGGAATCATCAAAAAAGTCCTTAAAGGGGAAGGCCTTTGATTTTAGACTGTAGAATGATATGAATGGGTTTGCATTCAACCAGAAAGGTCACTCTAGTATTAATATGTAGCAGATAGATTTGAGATGAGGTGAGAGCCGAGGTGGAGAGAATGTGTCATCAGCAAGGGAAAGGTGTAAATGGATTTAAGCTATACAAAGAAATAGCAATTAACGGGTCAATGTAACTGATTGGATGTGCAAAGGTGAAGGAGAATAAGGCAGGCTCAAACTTTCTGTCTTAAATAGATGAATCAAATCCGCATGCTGTGCTTTGAAATAAGGAATATTTGGGGAGAGGCATTTGGCACAGTGGTTGAGATGCTACTTGGGATACCCTCATCCCATATTGGAGTGCTTAGGTCCAAGTCCTAACTCTGCTTCCAAGTCCAACTTCTTGCTAAGGCAAACCCTGGGAGGCACCAGTTACGGCTCTAGTACTTGAGTCTCTGCCACCCACATGTGAGACCCTGATTGGATTCAGGACTCCTGGCTTTGGCCAGGCACAGTCCCAAATGTTGCAGGCATTTGGGGAGTGAATTGCTGATGGAAGCATTCTCTCTTTCTCTTTCTCCCTCTCCCTCCTGCCCTCCCTCTCCCTCTAAAAATAAAAATAAAAAATAAAAGTTTAAAATCATGGAATATTTCTAGGTAAGAAGGTAAGTGTTAGGGTATAGAATAGATCATATAGAGCCTAAGAAGCCATTTAAATAAGGACTTTGGCTTTTGCTTGAAATGAAATGAGGGACCAATTAGGGTCTTTTGGGAGAGTTACATGGTCTAACTTCTGTTTTATGAGGGTTCTCTGGTTACTGTGTTGAGAATGGATGGAGGACGAACATACAAGGAAATAGGAAGGTCAGTTAGGAGATAATTACAGTGTTGCAGTAAGATGAGAGGGGAAGGCAGCTAAGATCAAAGGTGAAGCAGTGAAGGTGGAGAGAAACAGAGAGATGTTGGACATATTTTAAGGTATATCCACTAGGATTTCATTATAGAGTGAATGTGGTATATGAGGAAAATAAGAATCAAGTATGACTCCAAGATTTTTCTTCTGCATAACCATAAGAATAGATTTCCTATCATCTGACATGCAAGAGGCTGTGGGAAAAGCAGATTTTATGAACAGAGAAAAATGTCAGGAATTCATTTTAAGTTTGAGATACCTACTAGATATCTGAATAGATGTGTCAAGTCGGGAGCTGAAGTTCCAGTTTTAAGATATAAATATGAATATCATTATATAGATGATGTGGAGTGAGTGTCGAAAAAGAGGACCAAAAACTGAACTTGATGACTTGATGAAAGAAAGGAGGCAGGCATTGGGCATGGCAGTTAAGATGCTGCTTGCGAGGCAGCATCCAATATTGAGTGCCTGGGTCCATGTCCTGGCTCCGCTTCTGATTGCAACTTCCTGCTCATGTGCACCTGCGAAGCAGTAGATAATAGCTCAGGCAGTTTGGTCCCTGCCACCCATATAGGAGACCCAACTGAGTCCATTGACCAATAGCATCAGCTGGCCCAGGCCCAGCCATTACAGAGTGAACCAGCAGAGGGAAGATCTCTGTCTCTCTGTCTCTCTCTCCTCTCTCTCTTTCTCTCTGCCTTTCAAATAAATTTAAAAAAAAAATGAAAAAGAGGGAAAACCAATGAAGGAAGCTCAGAAGGAACAAACTGAGTCAGGAGGAAATCTGGTGAGGGTCGTGAGGCAGAGTGAGGAAGGAGTGATTAACTCTGACAAACGTGATGGGCAAGTTGAGAGGCATGAGCATGAAGACAGAAGTGACTTGGATTCAGGGATGTGGAGGACACTGCTGACTCAGCCAAGAGTAATTTGGTTAGAATTGATAGGACAAAAGCCCAATGTAGTAGACTTAAGGGAGAATATTCTGGGGGGGAGAGGACCTAGAACAAGTATAAAATATTGTTCCAAGGAATATCTCAGAAAGGAATTTTAAAGTTATGACAAAGAGGGAGAAGAAAGGGATGAGCCCTGTTAAGCAGGCAGAAATGTTGGTAGACAAGAGCTTGGACAACAAGCGGGATATTACAGGTATGGGAGTGAATGCTGCCCAGGTATCCTTGTGGTGAGAATCTATACAAGATCTTGTTTTATAGCTTCTATTTTGTCTCTAAAAGGCAACTTCAGTTGAGAACAGTGATGGAAGAGAAAGTGCGGACTTTGTGGAAAAAAGAGGATAATATAAAATTGTTGTTTGGGAGACAGAGTGATTGGACGAAGGAGGTACAGAATTAAAAACCCTTGGAGGTTCATGTTCATGAATTTAAAGTTAGCTTAGCTAATGCAGGTCGTGTTTTTCTCCATCCTAGGTCAGCTGGATAATGCAGGTGCAGAGTATTTGGACATTTATTCTCTTCTATATGTAGGTTGTGCTAAATGGGCTCATAGAAGTTATTGAAGAGCAAGGAAATATGAATGCAAGGGAGTAAGCATAAATTTTACCATAGAATTTAGCATGGAGAAAGAAGAGGAAGAGAACAAGGGAACACACAGCATTGAAAAATCAATAGGAGTTTTGGTTTGGAAATTCCAGGGGAGGTCGAGGGATTACTGGAGTCAGGATACTAAAGAAGAGGGCTGGAATGATGGTGGATTCTCAGAACTGAATGCACATGAAAAATGGAAATTATTATAATTATTGATAATCACAAGGTCTTCAGATCATGGGAGTAGCGGCTGAGTTAGCCTCGTCCCACACACAATAGCCTTAAACATAGTAATTAAGGCAGTACAACAGTTTCCTGGAAGAAATGTTTGATATAAAGAAACACATTCAGTTATACCTTGATCTCTATTCATAATACTTAAATTTACCTTTCCATTTCTTTCACAAATTAAGATACAGATTATACCCAAAACCACTTCTATACTTTGTTCTGATCTTCCTTGAGGTACCAAGTTCCTTGGCTATAGAATCCCACTGAGAGAGGCATTACATTCCAGCTTGCTCTCCCAAGGGACTTTCCCTGGTCCTGATCACTGGTTCATCTTATTCTCACTAAAAACATTTGAATGACCTGAGAGACCATCTGCAAAGGTATTTCAGATTGGCGACCACCTTCAGTGGTTAACAATGTGTTCTTTTTCCCTTAGGTAACAGTATGTTTAAATAGAGGTGGCTAGAAGTGATGAAATACTTTTTCTATTTTAAGGGTAGAGTCAATGAATTTTTTATGGAAATGGACATAGGATATGAGAACATGAAGGTGACTAAAGATGTCAGTAAAGATTTTTAGCTCTTTTGACCTTTGGCAGGATGATATTTTTCATTTTTTAAAGGATTTATTTATTTTAAAGGCAGAGTGAGAGAGAAAGATAAAGAGAATCCTCCTTTTTTCTAGTTTACTCCTCAGTGTTCACTCCCACAATGGCTGGGGTTGGGCCAGGCCAAAGCAAGGAGCATGGGACTCTATCTGGGTCTCCCATGTGGGTGGCAGGGGCCCAAGAAGGTAGACTATCCTCCACTGCTTTCCCAGGCACACTAGCAGGAAGCTGGATTAGATAGAGCAGTCAGGACACCAAACAGCACCCATATGGGATGCCGGCATCACAGCAACTTAACCCGCTGTACCACAATGCAAACATACAGACATGCTTTTTAAATATTTATTTATTTATTTGAAAGTCAGAGTTACACAGAGAAAGAAGGAGAGAGAGGTCTTCCATCCGCTGGCTCACTCCCCAATTGGCTGCAACAGCCAGAGCTGTGCCTATCCAAAGCATGGAACTTCTTCCAAGTCTTCCCATGCGGGTGCAGGGGCCCAAGGACTTGGGACATCTTCTACTGCTTTCCCAGGCCACAGCAGAGAATTGTATCAGAAGTGGAGCAGCTGGGTCTTGAACCGGCGCCCATATGGGATACTGAAGTGCTGGCACTTTAGGCGGCGGCTTTACCTGCTATGCCACAGCGCTGAACCCCACCCCCCAGACATTTAAATTTGAAATGCTAATGGATTTCCAGGTAGTTATGTTGGGTAGAGAGTTGAAACAGTGATTTTTCAGTGGGATAAGGCAGGATGGGAAGAGGTCATGTGATAATTTTATATTTATCAAAAATAAAAGGGAGCTGGCATTGTACTTCAGTGGTTTAAGCTACCACTTGCAACATTGGCATCCCATTTAGAGCACCAGTTTGAGTCCTGGCTTTTTGGCATCTGCTTCAGCTCCCTGCTAATGCACCTGGGAAGCCAGCAGATGGTGGCCCGAGTACTTGGCCCCTGCTACCATGTCGGACATCTGGACAGAGAACAGGCTCCTCACAGTGGCCTGGACCAGCTCTGACCCTTGCAGCCATTTGGAGAGTGAACCAACAGATGGAAGAGATTCATTCTCTCTCTCTCTGACTTACTCTCTCTCTCTCTCAAGTAAATACATCTTTTTAATAAATACAGAGTATAAGTTTTAAAAGAGTGAGAAACAGTGCCTACAATGCATGACATATGAACTCTGAGTCCCTCTACACAAATGTCCTGGAGAGGTGTGCCGTGAGTTCCTGGTGAAAAAGACGTGGAGAATTAACACTAACAACATATACTACCTCTTTATGGAGACTTATGTCCATAAATTCTTTCTATATGAATAATTTTCATGTTAGCACCCTTTCAAGGGCACCTGGTAAGCCAGCCAACTACCCTGAGTTGCTCATCATCTCCAGTTATGTTAGCAGTTTCAAACCATCACCTCCTGCTGGGGGAGGAGAATCTAAGAAGAGTGAAGTGGAGAAGTGCCTCTTTCCAAATGGGAGAAATAACAAAACCTAAAGCCTTCAAGTACTCAGCCGCATAGGATGTTTTTCAGCAAAGGGGAAGAAACACTAGAGAACTAAAATTAGAATGGAAAGGATGGCCTGAACCTCTCTCGCTGATCAGAGATTACTGGAAAGGCAAATCAGCGCCCTCCTTTTAATTAGTTCACATGGGCCAGAAATAGTCCTTCTCAAGCTGTGACATCATCATCATAGCAGCCACTGGACACAAGCCGCTGAAGAAGGCTTGGGCCTGCAGCCAACATGAAGTCCAGAGAAAGTCTGCTAAGGTGCTCTCTAACGCCAAGCCAAGATTCAGGGTGAACCGATACAGAGAAAGTTAAAGGTTAGCAAGAATAATGCATAATTACATCATTAGGACCTATTTCTTTAAAATTTGCATTAAAAATATCAGAATTATTGATTGTTAAAATCAGTACTTTTAATAGAAAACAATTTTAATAATTTTAGAAGTGCGTTTAATTTATTTGAAAGGCAGAGAGAGACAAACACAGGGACAGACAGAGGTTCTCCATCCATTGATTCACTCCCCAAATGCCTGCAACAGCTGGGGATAGGTCAGGCCAAAGCCAGGAACTCAATCCAGGTCTTGCATGTGGGTGACAGAACCCCCTCACCTTTGTCTCCCAGCCTATGCATCAACAAGAAGTTGATCTTGGAAATGGAGTTGGGACTTGAACCCAGGAATTCAGATATGGGATGCAGGTACCCTAAGTAATATCTTAACTACTATTCAGTGCCTGCCCCAGATAGACCAGAATTTTAAATACTCCAGAATAATGTGAATCAAATGCCATATATTATAAATTACATTTTTTTAAAGATTTATTTATTTATTTGAAAGTCAGACTTACACATACAGAGAAGGAGAGGCAAAGAGCGAGAGAGAGAGAGAGAGAGAGAGAGAGAGAGAGGTCTTCAATCCACTGGTTCACTCCCCAGTTGGCAGCAGCAGCCAGAGCTCTGCTGTTCCGAAGCCAGGAACAGGAGTGCCTTCCGGGTCTTCCCCATGGTGCAGGGGCCCAAGGACTTGGGCCATCTCTACTGCTTTCCCAGACCACAGCAGAGAGCTGGACTGGAAGTGGAGCAGCTGGGTTTGGAACCGGCACCTGCATGGGACGTGGGCACTGCAGGCAGTGGCTTCACCCACAGCTCTGGCCCCATAAATTACATTCTTATCATGAACATTAACTTGAAAAATCATGAAATGCCTCTCCTGTTTCTTCCTTTTTCTTATTTTTCTTTTAATATCATGTGAGTTTCTTCCAGTGCCTTTATGACACATTGTACATTACACAGAAGGCAAATATAGATAACTAGGTGCTTGACAAAGAAAGGAAACATTGATTGCTTTTCAATACTAAAAACATGAAAATATCTTACATAGTTAGATAATGGGGAGCTATGGTTAGTTAGTCCTTACAGTTATGTGGAAGATGTTATTGAGAGTGAAATCAGTTGATGTAAGACTACCAGTTTATTAAGCAATATCAAATGAATATAGTCACTCGATGAATACCATTATGAGAAGATTTGGTGTGCTGTGAGAGTGCCTAAGAATTTGACCTCATCCCAGGAAACAGTAGGGCCCTGAATAGCAAAGAGGAATTAACTAGGCCAAGATGAGGAGATACGATTGTTCTCTAAAGAGGGAATAACATATTTTAAAAAATACCCCTGCAGTGGAAATTAATGTGAAACTACAGGTCAGAGAAAAGGAGAGAGAGAGCGAGCGAGCAGGGGTTAAGGCTACAGAGGGAGTTAAAGCCCCATCAGGCAGGGCCCCTGTAAGCTACCTTCAGGAGTTTGGTCTTTATCCCTAGAGCAATGCAGTCAGTGACAGATGTTTTAATTGGAGAGAAAGGATCTAGTTTGCATTTTAGTCCCTGAAGACTTATATTTTCTCTGTAAACTGGAAACAAGGTTATTTATGGAGAGTGAGCAAACATGGCAAAGGTCACACATTTGACATTTGGGAGAATGGAGAATTTGTTCAAAGAATGGCTAGTGTGTGGGGCCTGCGTATTATAGAAGGTATAGTAGAGTGACCTACACTTTGGGCCAAGGCTCTTTGGGCTGGGCTTGTAGCTCCTTTTTGGTTGGCTCACCTCAGCTCAACTCTCCCTGGAAAAGGGGTCCCCCGAGTGTCCTCCAGGCCTGCCCTTTGTCCATCCAAACCTATGCTTCAGAATAACCTTCCCCACTGCCCAGCTGTCAGGGTGACAGCCCAGTTGGCTTTCAGATTAGCTGCCTTCTGAGGCCCCCTTCTGGAAGCCATCGGAGCCTCTGGGTCTTGTAAATAACTAAGTAGGGTTTAGAAAAATTTATCCTCAAGATCTCACTAGTCCCTACCATGCAGGACAGTGAAGTTTAGTTGGAAGTGGCCATGCCCAGAATCTAGGTGGGGTTTGGAAGGCAAGCCCATGTTTTCCTATATTCACCCAAGATGTATCTTTATTCCACATCCTCCCGAGGCCAAAGCCTAGAAAGAAAAGTTCAGAACACACATGTAAAACTATTCCCCAATCTTCTCTATCTCATTCTGCCTTTTCTTCAAAAAAAAAAAAAATTCTCAGAATCTGGTATGTCCTTCTTCCAAGCTGGACTGCCTATATTTCTATATAGTAGTAGTTCAGACCCAATTCTGATTGTTCTAAAGCAAGAGTCTGGCTGTTAAGTCTATTGACTGCCTAACTCACCTTCTCCCACCTGAGAACATGAAGCCTCCAGGCTCACCTGTGGTAGAAGTTTCCAATGTAACACTGTTTAAGGATGGCAATATATCAGCTTCTTCTTTGGAGGAGGAAGCCCGAAAAGGATGAGAAGAATCCCCAAGCATGGTCAAGAGTGGAAAAGGGGCCCCTCCCATGTTATGTCTTTTTAAAAAGAAGCAGGTAGAATCTGGGTGGTGTTTAGTGTATGTGAGGCTTTCTGGGATTTTCATGATACCTCCACATGGAGTTTAAATTCCACATGGCCATCATAGCATCTCCTCATTCCTGGTCCTAAGTAAGCCATAGGAGCATCCTTTGAAAGTGTGCATATTCTCTGGCCTCAGAATCAGCCCTTAAGCATTCAGATCTGGCTAAAAAGCCCATGAGAGTTTTTCAGGGATGAAAAGCCAGGACACTGTGGCAAGACATGACCTACATGAAAGATCTCTGTGAGTGAGATCCCAGCGGAAAGAAGGGGCCATCAAAGAAAGAGGTACCTTTCTCTGAAGGGAGGAGAGAAGTTCTACGTTGATTATGGCCTTGTCTAAATAAGGTCGGAGTTTGTGGACTCAAGAGGCTTCCATAGCCTTGGCAGCTCATGACAAGAGCCTCTGGTGATCACTGATGTCATAAATAAAAGTGTCAATTGTTAAATCAATAACAGGAGTCACTGTGCACTTGCTCCCCATGTAGGACCTCTGTCCTTAATGAGTTGTACTATGAAAATTAACAGTAAAACTAGTCTTCAAACAACTTTATACTTTGTGTGTCTGTGTGGGTGCAAACTGTTGAAATCTTTACTCAGCATAGAGTTGATCTTCTGTATATAAAGATAATCAAAAATGAATCTTACTGAAGAATTGGATGGGAGTGGGAGTAGGAGGTGGGACGGTTTGGTGGGGGGGAGTAGGTATGGGGGGAAGAACCACTATAATCCAAAAGTTGTACTTTCAAAATTTATTAAATAAAAGCTTTCTATAAAAAGTTTGCATATTAAATTGACAGGTAAGAGAGTACAGTTCAATGCAGGGCTGGCAGTAATTCTAGCTCATCTACTCCTACCTAATCTTTTTGCCTGGTTCCCCATGTCAGCAAGTGTGGTCATTATTATTTTTAAATTGCTGTTATTACTATAAGTATAGGCAGTGAGCAGGGCCCAGGCTCCTAATAATTCAGCACAAATGCAGAGCAGCTAGGTACTGTAAGACCAGCCAGGCACCAGAAATCCACAAAATTGCTTAGAACAAGCAGGTTAACTGGCTGATAAGCAGGATTGGAATTTCTGTTTGCTTTGCACCCCAGTTTTCTATGTCTTGAGGTGGGAGGGCAGCAGAAGCTGGAAGGTGTGTCAGTGCCGGGGAGAGCCAGAGTTCTGCAAGTGCAAATGCATCCAAAATCCCAGCAGAGGTGAGGGAGCAACAGTTCCACAGAGGGCTTGTGTTGAAAATCTAGGTTTAAAAAAAGAAAAAAATTTAATCATTAATTAACTCAGTTTACTCTTGCTTTTGCCTTCCTGTGGGTGTGTATGAAGGTATAACTACTTTGTTCCTGGAATTTTCCTTGAGATTCAAATTCATTGCTGCATATATCTTCTCTCTAATTATCTTGTCTACTTTAGTTTGCATGCTAGTTTTTCTCTCCTGATTTTCTCATCCAGGCTGTTTATATCTCATGAAGAATCTCCATATTTTATTGGTTATATATTTAATCACTATAGGTACAAGTGAAATGGTGGGAGAAAGGCTAATGGTAATTAAAAAGAAAAGAAAAGAGAAAAAGTCTTTTGGTATTTCCAGGTCTATGGTTTGGAGAAATCCCTTCTCTACCCTTAGTTGAAAACAATTTGCAAACTACTAGATC
Source organism: Oryctolagus cuniculus (assembly GCF_964237555.1). Lineage (NCBI taxonomy): Eukaryota > Metazoa > Chordata > Mammalia > Lagomorpha > Leporidae > Oryctolagus > Oryctolagus cuniculus. The sequence goes on along the minus strand of NC_091442.1, from coordinate 102,392,512 downwards.
TTTTCTCTCTGCTCACATCTTCTTTCTCTATAGTTTTCTTTGGGGAGAACATTTTCCCCTTTTGTTCACTGCACCTGTGTTGGATGGGTACCTTGTGTTTACCCTGGCCCTGGCTTTTAAACACAGCTTTCACTTTTATGCAAAATACCAGCCCATGACAGAACTTGTCCCAGGTATTCTCCCAGGTAAATCTCCACCCACTTGATACACCACTGGTTCCCTATCCATCTCTAGAATTTAGTGACCTCAGCTCTTCTACTTGATCCATAACATCTGTGGCAGGCAGAATTCAAAGAAGGCCCCATGATGTCCACACCGTGTGTCCACACCTTTGTGCAGCGTCTTCCTTTGAGAGTGTGTGGAGCCTGTAATTTGCTGTTAGTGGAAAATGTGATGAGGTATAACTCCTACACTTGTGTTTTATGGCTAAGGTGAAGGGATTTTGCAGGTGCAATAAAGTCTCTCTTCATTGACTTTTAAGTTAATCAAAGCAGAGATTATTCTTTGTGAGCCTGTACAAATCAAGTGATCCCTTAAAAGGAGGTCCTGAGGTTAGCAACTTGAAGCAACAGACTTTCACTTTCTTGCTGTGTTGCTGGCTTTGGAGATATAGACCACATGAGTTCCACAGCAGCAAGGAAGTGAATTCTGTTGATAGCATGGGTCCTCAGAAGAGGACCCTGAGCCTCAGTGGAGTTTGCACTCCTGGCCAACATCAGGATTATACTTGGTGAGATCCCAAGTGCAATGGGAGGACCATTAAACCACAGCCATTAAACTTTGAGATAATCAATGTATGTTTTTATAAGCCACTAAGTGGATGGTGACTTGTCATGCAGAGATGGGAAAGCAATGCCATGTCCTATGTGCCCTTGATCTGGATTAGAGGATGACTTTCTTTCCATCTGTCTTATGTATTTTTCAAAATCAGTAGTAAATTGTAAAGGGAAAGCTCTGATAATGAACCCTGAAGACATAGACAGAAGGGGAGAGACTGTATTAGGGATCGTCAAGGCACTTCTGCAGTCAGGCCCAACCCTTTGCTCTCAGATGCTGCACAATTGTCCGTGAGGATTTGAAAATTGTCTCATTTACCTCTGTTCCTCACCCCTGTCCCCTGTCATTCCAAGCCCAAATAATTTATTTAGGCATTTTCTATCATACCATATTTTCTCAAAAATATCATTTTTATTTTTTGAAAGATATATTTATTTGAAAGGCATAGTGACACACACACACACACACACACACAGAAAGAGAGAAAGAGAGAGAGAGAGAGAGAGAGAGAGATCTTCCATCCACTGGTTCACTCCCCAAATGACCCGCAATGGCTGAGGTTAGACCAGGCCAAAGCCAGGATTTTGAAACTCCACCCAGTTCTCCCATGTGGGTGGCTGGGGCCCAAATACTTAGGTCAACTTCTGCTGCTTTCCCTAGCACAATAGCAGGGAGCTGGATTGGAAGCAGAGCAACCAGGGCTCAGTCCAGCACTCTGATGTGGATGCCAGGATCGCAAACAGTGACTTAACCTGCTGTTCCACCATGCTGGCCCCACAGTTTTTATTTTAGTAAGTACAAAATTATAAAGAGAAAGCTCTGAAAATGGAATCTTAAGACGTAAGACGGAGAGTGGGAGGCTGTAATAGGGGTAATCTAAATGTGATGCCCTCCCGTCTCAACTTCCCATCCCCAAGTAGTAGCTATTTCTCACAGCTAGCAGTTTATTTTTGCCAGTTTATGTCTAGTCATTCATTCCCCCCTTTTAAGACACTGTTATGTTTTCTCACTGTTTAAGAACCTTTACAGGAGAATGCCCAAATGTTAGCATGCTCAACATGGTCATGGGTAACTCCAGTGTGACTCTACTTACTGCTATCCAAATATACCATGTACTTCCCAGGACACCATTTTCAGAGTTCATGGCTGCTTGATTCACAGCATCCTCTTCTGCCGTGTTGAAATGCCTTCCCATCTAAGCCACCTGGTGAACTTTGATACTTGTTTGGATTATGACTAGTCTTAGTCTGGTTTAACTATTATAACAACATAAGCTAGATTGCCCATACAGGGTGAAAATTTAGTTCTCACAGATCTAGAGGCTGGAAAGTCCTCACAAATGTGCTAGCAGATCCAGAGTCTGGTCAAGACCTGCTTTCTGGCTGAGAACATTCTCTCCCTGTCTTTGCATGGTGACAAGGACAAATAAGCTCCCTTGGGTCTCTTTTAAAACTGGCTGTTTCATAAGAAACAAAGAGATATGTCATTTTTAGTGTAAATTTTTATTACATAATTGATATGATTCTAAGATTAAAAGACTTAAGGATTTTACATTCAGAGGATATTCAGTTTTCTTAGACAGTTATAAAGCAGTTGACCCAACATTTCTAAGATCATTAATACAGCTCTAGGAAGCAATGTGTCTAAAAATGTGCACTGATTCTCAGTTTTATTTGCATTTTTATTTTAGTAGACAAATATGGCTTAATTTCTTAAAATAACAGTGAGAAATTCACAAGGACAGTAAGAAATTTTACAAGGACAAGGCAATACATAGTATAGGTTTTGTGGGTTTTTTTTTTTTCTGTGTGTGTGTTTTTTTTATTTCTAAGAACTGATTTTTTTTCTTTCTGCATTAGCCATGGATGAGGTTGGGAATATTGTATAGGACCTGGAAGCTTGAAGAGAACAAGACCTTTTAACAAATTATTGTTCATTAGAATCCAATGTGCAGGGACTGGTACTGTCGTGCAGCAGGTTAAAGCCCTGGCCTGAAGCAGCGGCATCCCATATGGGCGCTGGTTCGAGTCCTGGCTGCTCTGCTTCCAATCCAGCTCTCTGCTATGGCCTGGGAAAGCAGTAGAAGATGGCCCAGTCCTTGGGCCCCTGCACCCGCATGGGAGACTTGGAAGAAGCTCCTGGCTCCTGGCTTCAGATCAGCGCAGCTCCGGCCGTTGTGGCCATTTGAGGAGTGAACCATCAGACGGAAGACCTCTCTCTCTCTCTGCCTCTCCACTCTCTCTGTGTAACTCTGACTTTCAAGTAAATAAATAAATCTTAAAAAAAAAAAAAAAAAAAAAGAATCCAGTATGCAGAGCGAATACCACTGACAGAGAATTCTAACCTCTGACAAGCAGTTCACAGGATCTAGAGTGTATTATTTCATTGCATGGTTCTCCTTACTTAGAAAACCAATGGTGTTATTAGGTAGGCAAATACACTATGAAGAATCAACATTTATTCCGGAGTCAAAGGTGTCATTTTTGTGTTACCCACTGTTTAGGATCAGAATCGAGTCTATTATTTGTCTCTGTTCTCTCTATTAACACAGATGTCTGTGTTCCCTTTTATTAACAGAAAATCAAGACTTGACTCTACAAAGCTAATAATAGATTTCAGATTTTCTTCTGGAAAGCACATAAGCATACGTGAAAGGAAGCGTTATTAACTCAACAAATCTCTCAGTTCCTGGTGATTAGCATTTTGACAAGCTGTTGTCTTAGATGAAGGATTTAGATCATATATTACATAACTTCAAAGTAATTTTTGTATTTCTTCCTGCTCTCAGTTCTAAATAAATAGTATGCATTTCCATTCAAATTTGAAGGAAACCTTCAGCTCTATTTTAGTACCCTTAGCATATTTCCTAGTCCATTGATGTGCTGTAGGCCAGTTATTTGCAGCTGGGTTTTGTTTCTACTATTAATTATAATGCTCTGGAACAGGGTAACATTACAATAAAAAAGTCAAGTTCTCTAAGATAACTAGCTTGCTATTTAATAACAATGGATTTACTCCCTGAAGTTGCTGTATAGAAAATAAAAGCTAGAATATTGAATTCAAAATGATCCTGAATAATTTCCCCACAGATTATATTTCATATATTCTATTTCAGAAAATTATTTATTATACTTTAAAATTTATCTTTAATATACTTACCTATATTCAGACTTCTATTATTGGGTTAAGACTTGGTGTTAAACGTTCATAATATTATCCTTCCTTGCCACCACAGTCATATGAGCAATTGTGATGGGGGACTCAATGATTGTGGGGTTATAAATAAAATATAAAACTAAAAAAAGGGTGACTAGTACGGACACGGGTTTCTCTCTCTCCGCTCACCTCTCAAGGGCGAGCAAGACAAAGAGCAGGCGCCATCTTGGACATACGTCATAAGCAGAGCGACCTCAGGTCTGCACCTGCCCTGAGCCTAGCAGAAAAACCTGACTCTGGGTGGGGCGAATTAACAGGAGATTAGGACCTAGTAAATTTGTGGTGCTACTGAACTGAGACTGTGAAAAAAGAGACGGTGGGGGAGAGAACTCATGGAATTCACGTGAGCACTCTCCAGAGACGCTACAATTCCATAACTTTGGCAACCCAGTGGGAGGCTGAAGGAGAATTTGAGCCCACTCTGAGGGCCGAACAGATTCCCTGTGGGGTTCTTGGGAAAGAGCTTCCGATCTCTGGCTCCTGTGGGTATATCATTTGCCTGCTAACTACCTCCAACTTCGTTCAGCTGTGTGGAATTACTTCCCTTTTGAATCAAAAAAAAAAAAAAAAAAAAGAGAGAGAGAGAGATTTACCACGCCTAACCTGGGAGTGTCACCTTTGGCACACCAAACAGAGCTCTCAGGCCACACCCATCTCAAGCCCTAAGGCTCCATCAAAAACAGATAGTCCACTTAATCTAGAGTCATAGTATAACAAGAAAAAGCACCACAGTGAAGAAACCAAATATCTCCAATATACCAAATAACAAACGCAAAAACCGAGGTAATAAAAACAAGGAAGTCACCATGACGCCCTCAAATGAAAAAGACACCCCAATTCAAGATTATGAAGATGATGACATAGAAGAAATGCAAGAAGCAGATCTCAAAAAATTGATAAGAACATTAAGAAGTTCTCAAAAACAAATTCTTGAACTACACAAATCCTTAATGGACAAGATAGAAAATCTCTCTCGTGAAAACGAAATATTAAGGAGGAATCAAAATGAAACGAAACAACTAGTACAACAGGAAACTGGGATAGTGACTGAAGTGAAGAATTCAATAGATCAAATGAAAAACACAATAGAGAGCCTTACAAACAGAATGGGTGAAGCAGAAGAGAGAATATCGGACTTAGAAGACAGAGAACAGGAAAGGATACAGTCAGACCAAAGAAAAGAAGAGGAAATTAGAAATCTGAAACATATTGTCGGGAATCTTCAGGATACTATTAAAAAACCCAACATTCGGGTTCTAGGAGTTCCTGAAGGAATGGAGAGGGAGAAAGGATTAGAAGGCCTTTTTAGTGAGATATTAGCAGAAAATTTCGCAGGTTTGGAGAAGGACAGAGAAATCCTAGTACAGGAAGCTCACAGAACCCCTAATAAACACGACCAAAAGAGATCCTCACCACGACACGTTGTAATTAAACTCTCCACAGTGAAACATAAAGAAAAGATCCTAAAATGTGCAAGAGAGAAACGTCAGATTACTCTCAGAGGATCTCCAATCAGACTCACAGCTGACTTCTCATCAGAAACTCTAAAGCTAGGAGGGAATGGCGAGATATAGCCCAGGTACTAAGAGAGAAAAACTGCCAGCCCAGAATATTATATCCTGCAAAGCTATCATTTGTGAATGAAGGTGAAATAAAGACTTTTCATTGCAAACAGAAATTGAAAGAATTTGTTGCCACTCGTCCAGCCCTGCAAAAGATGCTTAAAGATGTGTTACACACAGAAACACAGAAACACGGTCATCAATATGAAAGAAGGTAAAGGAAGGAAACCAAGGAAGGAAACCTCACAGCAAAAGATCACAGGGAATTCAAAGCATATATTAGAACTTATCTTTGGCAAATGGCAGGGCAAAGTTACCACTTATCATTAGTCACTTTGAACGTGAATGGCCTGAACTGTCCAGTTAAAAGACACCGATTGGCTGATTGGGTTAAGGAACAAAACCCATCTATTTGCTGCTTACAAGAAACACATCTTTCCAACAAAGATCCATACAGACTGAAAGTGAAAGGCTGGAAAAAGATATACCATGCCAACAGAAATGAAAAAAGAGCGGGCGTAGCCATCTTAATATCGGACAACATAAACTTTACCACAAAAACTGTTGAGACAAAGAGGGACACTATATCATGATTAAGGGATCAATTCAACAGGAAGATATAACAATTATCAATGTATATGCACCTAACTACAGGGCACCAGTTTATCTAAAAGATTTATTAACGGACTTAAAGGGAGACTTAGACCCCAATACAGTAGTACTGGGGGACTTCAATACTCCACTCTCAGAAATAGACAGATCAATAGGACAGAAGATCAACAAGGATACAGTAGATTTAAACGACACTATAGCCCAAATGGATCTAACAGATATATACAGAACTTTCAATCCTACAGCTAAAGGTTTTACATTCTTCTCAGCAGTACATGGAACCTTCTCTAGGATTGACCACATACTAGGCCATAAAGCAAGTCTCAGCAAATTCAAAAGAATTAGAATCATACCATGCAGCTTCTCAGACCATAAAGGAATGAAGTTGGAAATTAGCAACTCAGGAATCCCTAGAGCATACGCAAACACATGGAGATTGAACAACATGCTCCTGAATGAACAATGGGTCATAGAAGAAATCAAAAGAGAAATCAAAAACTTTCTGGAAGTAAATGAGGATAACAGCACAACATACCAAAACTTATGGGATGCAGCAAAAGCAGTGTTAAGAGGAAAGTTTATATCAATAGGTGCCTACATCAAGAAATTGGAAAGACACACAATAGATGAGCTTTCAATTCACCTCAAGGATCTAGAAAACCTACAGCAAACCAGACCCAAATCTAGTAGGAGAAGAGAAATAATTAAAATCAGACAAGAAATCAACAGGATTGAATCAAGGAAAACATTACAAAAAATCAGCCAAACGAAGAGCTGGTTTTTTGAAAAAATAAACAAAATTGACACCCCATTGGCCCAACTAACTAAAAAAAGAAGAGAAAAGACCCAAATCAATAAAATCAGAGATGAAAAAGGAAATGTAACAACAGACACCACAGAAATAAAAAGAATCATCAGAAATTACTACAAGGACTTGTATGCCAGCAAACAGGGAAACCTATCAGAAATGGATAGATTCCTGGACACATGCAACCTGCCTAAATTGAACCAGGAAGACATCAAAAACCTAAACAGACCCATAACTGAGACAGAAATTGAAACAGTAATAAAGGCCCTCCCAACAAAGAAAAGCCCAGGACCAGATGGATTCACTGCTGAATTCTACCAGACGTTTAAAGAAGAACTAACTCCAATTCTTCTCAAACTATTCAGAACAATCGAAGAAGAGGGAGTCCTCCCAAATTCTTTCTATGAAGCCAGCATCACCTTAATTCCTAAGCCAGAGAAAGATGCAGCACTGAAAGAGAATTACAGACCAATATCCCTGATGAACATAGATGCAAAAATCCTCAATAAAATTCTCGCCAATAGAATGCAACAACACATCAGAAAGATCATCCACCCAGACCAAGTGGGATTTATCCCTGGTATGCAGGGATGGTTTAATGTGCGCAAGACAATCAATGTGATACACCACATTAACAGACTGCAGAAGAAAAACCATATGATTCTCTCAATAGATGCCGAGAAAGCATTTGATAAAATACAACACCCGTTCATGATGAAAACTCTAAGCAAACTGGGTTTGGAAGGAACATTCCTCAATACAATCAAAGCAATCTATGAAAAACCCACAGCCAACATCCTATTGAATGGGGAAAAGTTGGAAGCATTTCCACTGAGATCTGGTACCAGACAGGGGTGCCCACTCTCACCACTGCTATTCAATATAGTTCTGGAGGTTCTAGCCAGAGCTATTAGGCAAGAAAAAGAAATTAAAGGGATACAAATTGGGAAGGAAGAACTCAAACTATCCCTCTTTGCAGATGACATGATTCTGTATTTAGGGGACCCAAAGAACTCTACTAAGAGACTATTGGAACTCATAGAAGAGTTTGGCAAAGTAGCAGGGTATAAAATCAATGCACAAAAATCAACAGCCTTTGTATACACAGACAATGCCATGGCTGAGGAAGAACTTCTAAGATCAATCCCATTCACAATAGCTACAAAAACAATCAAATACCTTGGAATAAACTTAACCAAAGACGTAAAAGATCTCTACGATGAAAATTACAAAACCTTAAAGAAAGAAATAGAAGAGGATACCAAGAAATGGAAAAATCTTCCATGCTCATGGATTGGAAGAATCAATATCATCAAAATGTCCATTCTCCCAAAAGCAATTTACAGATTCAATGCAATACCAATGAAGATACTGAAGACCTTCTTCTCAGATCTGGAAAAAATGGTGCTGAAATTTATATGGAGGCACAAGAGACCTCGAATAGCTAAAGCAATCTTGTGCAACAAAAACAAAGCCGGAGGCATCACAATACCAGATTTCAGGACATACTACAGGGCAGTTGTAATCAAAACAGCATGGTACTGGTACAGAAACAGATGGATAGACCAATGGAACAGAATTGAAACACCAGAAATCAACCCAAACATCTACAGCCAACTTATATTTGATCAAGGATCTAAAACTAATTCCTGGAGCAAGGACAGTCTATTCAATAAATGGTGCTGGGAAAATTGGATTTCCACGTGCAGAAGCATGAAGCAAGACCCCTACCTTACACCTTACACAAAAATCCACTCAACATGGATTAAAGACCTAAATCTACGACCTGACACCATCAAGTTACTAGAGAACATTGGAGAAACCCTTCAAGATATTGGCACAGGCAAAGAATTTCTGGAAAAGACCTGGGAGGCACAGGCAGTCAAAGCGAAAATCAACTATTGGGATTGCATCAAATTGAGAAGTTTCTGTACTGCAAAAGAAACAGTCAGGAGAGTGAAGAGACAACCGACAGAATGGGAAAAATATTTGCAAACTATGCAACAGATAAAGGGTTAATAACCAGAATCTACAAAGAGATCAAGAAACTCCACAAAAACAAAACCAACAACCCACTTAAGAGATGGGCCAAGGACCTCAATAGACATTTTTCAAAAGAGGAAATCCAAATGGCCAACAGGCACATGAAAAAATGTTCAAGGTCATTGGCAATCAGGGAAATGCAAATCAAAACCACAATGAGGTTTCACCTCACCCCGGTTAGAATGGCTCACATGCAGAAATCTACCAACAACAGATGCTGGCGAGGATGTGGGGAAAAAGGGACACTAACCCACTGTTGGTGGGAATGCAAACTGGTCAAGCCACTATGGAAGTCAGTCTGGAGATTCCTCAGAAACCTGAAGATAACCCTACCGTTCGACCCAGCCATCCCACTCCTTGGAATTTACCCAAAGGAATTTAAATTGGCAAACAAAAAAGAGGTCTGCACCCTAATGTTTATTGCAGCTCAATTCACAATAGCTAAGACCTGGAACCAACCTAAATGCCCATCAACGATAGACTGGATAAAGAAATTATGGGATATGTACTCTTTAGAATACTATACCGCAGTAAGAAACAACGAAATCCAGTCATTTGCAACAAAATGGAGGAATCTGGAACACATCATGCTGAGTGAAATAAGCCAGTCCCAAAGGGACAAATACCATATGTTCTCCCTGATCGGTGACGACTGACTGAACACCAAGAGGGAAACCTGTTGGAGTGAGGTGGACACTATGGGAAACGGTGGCTTGATCAGCATAGCCCTGACTGTTAATGAACAACTTAATACATTATCCCTCTTAGTAGTTTTTTTTATCTGTTCTACTTAATATGACTGGTTTAGATCTGTAATTGATGCACAGTTATTCTTAAGTGTTGAAAATTAACTGAAATGTGATCCCTGTTGAACATGGTGGTGGGAATGGGAGAGGGAAGAGATGTATAATTTGGGACATGCTCAGGCTGACTTGCCCCAAGTGGTGGAGTTGGAAGCATACCAGGGGATTCCAATTCAATCCCATCGAGGTGGCATGTACCAATGCCATCTCACTGTTCCAGGTGATCAATTTCAGTTCACAGTTGGTCATGGTGGAGGGACTGGGAGTCAAAGGGAGCACATAGACAAGTCTAGTACCTGCTAATGCTAACCGATGGAGTAAATAAAGGGGAGAGTGATCCAACATGGGAAGTGAGATACTCAGCAGACTCATAGAATGGCAGATGTCCTAAATAGCACTCTGGCCTCAGAATCAGCCCTAAAGGCATTCGGAGCTGGCTGAAAAGCTCATGAGAGTATTTCAGGCATGGAAAGCCAAGACACTCTGGCAAAAGATCTCTGTGAGTGAGATCCCAGTGGAAGGAACAGGTTTTCAAAGAAGGAGGTACCTTTCTCTGAAGGGAGGAGAGAACCTCCACTTTGACTATGACCTTGTCTAAACAAGATAAGAGTCGGAGAACTCAGAGGGCCTCCATAGCCTTGGAAACTCATGACTGGAGCATAGGGAGATTACTGATGCCATAGACAGGAGTGTCAATTTGTAAGGTCAACAACAGGAGTCACTGTGCACTTACTCCTCGTGTAGGATCTCTATCCTTAATGTGCTGTACATTGAGATTTAATGCTATAATGAGTACTCAAACAATATAATTCACTCTGTGTTTCTATGGGGGTGCAAACTGTTGAAATCCTTACTTAATGCATACTAAACTGATCCTCTGTAAAAAAAAAAAAAAAAAGAAATTATCAATTCCCAACTTGACTCTCACTGGGATTAAACATGACAATAGGTCTGCTCTGATTTCATCATCATTTAAAAAAAATCATCTATTATTTTTCACTTTATGTTTCTGTGTGGTTGCAAACTGTTGAAATCCTTACTTAATGTATACTAAGCTGATCTTCTGTATATTAAGATAATCAAAAATGAATCTTGATGTGAATGGAAGGGGAGAGGGAGTGGGAAAGGGGAGGGTTGTGGGTGGGAGGGACGGTATGGAGGGGAAGCCATTGTAATCCATAAGTCGTACTTTGGAAATTTATATTCATTAAATAAAAGTTAAAAAAATATAAAACTACTTATAAGCAGTAAACAAAAAACTAGTTATATTATCAAATCTATCAGAAAAACCAGATAGAGTAAATGTGTTCATTAATTTAACAAATACTCATTTATTACTATGTGATGTTAGCAAGATATTGGGGATATAATGGAAAGACATGCTCTGTGTGCCTACAGAACATTGCAGTGCAAATTAAAATCCAATGACACTGTATTAAGAATAATGGGAGTATATAAACATGTTTAGTAGAATCAGAACTAGTTTCACAGAACAAGTAATGTGTGTCCTATGACTTGTGAAATTAATGAGATGAATAGTGAAGGAAAATGGTAATGAAGCAAAGGAAAAGAGAAGGAGGCAAAGAGAAGAGCCTTTGGAAGCAGAGGAAATTGGACTTAGGTCTTTGACTTGCTGTGATCTTTAGGTTAAGGGACAACCCTTTGGAGATTCCTTCTGCTTCTTTCAGAAGATGTCGATGGTAGTACCCCAAAGGAGCTTTGTGCGTGGCAGGCACTCAATAAATATTAGTTGTCCCCTCTCACCTTTTTTGAGGTTTATTACAGCCATAAATGTAGTAGGACAGAGGTGTTATTAATATTTTAAAGACCAGGAAACTTACAGTCACACAACTAGTCAGTAAGTAAGCAAGACAGGAACTTTGTTCACTGTGCTGCAATAAGGATTCCAGACTCCCTCCAGTAATTGAGTTTTTTATTCAGTCAAGAAACATTTCTTGAGCCTCTACTAAGTGCCATGTGCATTACCATACCTGGGTGATAATGTGAGAAACAAATAGAGGGAGTCTGTGCTCTCCATTAGCTGATAGTGTAACAGAGATGGCAGATCTATACCAGCAATTTCAGTCAGTCCTGCTGAGTGTTATGCATGGGTACTTTTAAGTGCTTTTGAGGAAACATTATTCTAACCAAGGGGGTCTGTGAAATCCTAATATTTTTGTCAAGACTTAAGAGTGAGTAAGAGATAGATGGAGAGGGAGAAGGGAAGATTGTTCCAAACTTGGGAGGTTTGGCATAGTTTTTTTATTTTTTTATTTTTTTATTTTTTGACAGAGTGGACAGTGAGAGAGAGAGACAGAGAGAAAGGTCTTCCTTTGCTGTTGGTTCACCCTCCAATGGCTGCCATGGCCGGCGCACCGCGCTGATCCGAAGGCAGGAGCCAGGTGCTTCTCCTGGTCTCCCATGGTGTGCAGGGCCCAAGCACTTGGGCCATCCTCCACTGCCTTCCCTGGCCACAGCAGAGAGCTGGCCTGGAAGAAGAGCAACTGGGACAGAATCAGGCGCCCCGACCAGGACTAGAACCCGGTGTGCCAGCGCTGCAAGGCGGAGGATTAGCCTAGTGAGCCGCGGCGCCGGCCAGGTTTGGCATAGTTGTAATTGAGCACGTGGTATGTTCAAGGAACTGAAACTGATCCAGAATAGCAGGATCAGAGAGCCTGAGAAAAAATGGCTAATCCTGACTGTGTGGAGATTGGCAAAGACCAGGATGTAGAAGGCTTTGTAAGAGTCAAGATTTTATACTAAAGGCAAAAGTACTGCATTTTCTTTTCTTCACTGCATAAAAAGTCAGACCACAGAACAAATTGTGTCTGAAATCTGCCTCATCAGCTACTGATCCCAGAGTTGGGGGTGGTTACCTTTTTTCACATTTCTTACAAAAGCAAAAGGCTTGTGGTTGCATTGGTGGGAAACTACCAAAAGTTGTATGCATTTTTTCCCATGTTTACACTAGCTTGCTACAGCTTAGCTTAAAGGGAACAAGACAGGAATCATAGGAGAGTCAGTAGGAGAGTCAGTGGCTACTGAGACTAGACTATAGCTCTGGGGAAAGGAACGTGTTTCAGATGTTCAAGGTGTACAGTTTATGGGACTTGTGATGGTATAAGCTAAAGGGCATGAGGGTAGGAGGAGACAGGGATGTTCCTCAGTCTCCTGGTATGAGCAGAAAACCATAGGAGCTGCAGGTACCATATCTAAGACTTGAGAAAAAACTACTGAAGTTATTCCACTGAGGGCGGTAGGTGTCAAAATCAGCTGAGATAGAGGCCACAATAAAGGCATTCAACAGTCCTTTAGGGCCAGTAAACATGATATTCCACAGAAAGTGTGGCTCCCTCCCTCTTCCCTCCCCCCCCCCTTTTTTTTTCTCCTTGCTGGAAAAGCTATATCCTTTTGATAGTTTCATTTTACTTCTTAGGCCTCTGTATATTTCTGTCTGGCTAAATTTGTTCTATAGGGACTTCAGTTGTTACCTTCAGTTTTATTTTAAAGGGGGGAAAACTGTAATTATGAGGAAGATTGGGCATGTGGGCACCTGATTCATTTCCCTGGGTGGCACTATGACTCACTCTCATTAAAGTAGTTTTGCTCTGAGATGCCTAATGCCTTATCGTTTTTGAATTTTCCCTGCCCTGTATGTGAACAATGAGATAAGTTTCTCTCCTGGGTCATTCACTGCTCTTTATCTCTACTATGAGTCAGATGTTTTGCATTTCTAAACATTATCCTGCCTATAATTTCCCTCTTTATAAATTATGCAGAAAACTTCTACCAACAACAGATTTTCATTTACAGACTTTTTAGATTTGTATCTGTAAAACATGTTATAGTTGGTTTGCTATAATTTAGTGAGCAGCTTTATGGCCAACAATAATTAGAATGGGATGCTGCTTTATTTGTTTTATCATCACTGTCTAAATATCAAGGTGTCTCATTGACAAAACCATAATCATCTGAAAGTAAACTCAGACAGAAGCAATTAAGTCATGGGAAGAATCCTTCCCGATCCTTTGTCTGCCTCTAGTTGCAATCTCTTTGCTCTTTTCCACATTGAACCACCGAGATAGAGTTGTCTACGCTTCCTGGATTCACTTTTCATCGCCCTCACTCAGCCCCCTAAAACTACTGCACTATGGACTGAAATCTTCACAGCGAGATCACAAGAACGGTCTCTTCCTAAGCACAGTGGACAAAGCCTTCATCTTGCTTGATGGACCCGCTAGACTTCGCACTCTGCATGCAGCTTGCCATGCTCCCCTGGTCTGCCTTCTCCCTCTCTAATCTCCTCCTCTGTCTCTCCTGTGGGTACCTCTACCTCTGTCAACATGTCTGCATGCATGTTGTTTTCTAAGGCTGCTGCTGAGTGAGTTGAAACAACAGAACTTTATTCTCTCACAGTTCTGGAAGCTGGAAGCCTGAAAATAGGGCAATAACAGTACCCTTGCATCCTAGCCTCTTCCTTCCAGATATTCCTTAGCTTGGCAATGGAACTGCCATCTCCACCAGTATCTTCTCTGGGTCTCTGCTTTCCCTCCTTCCCTTCTTTTTTTTTTTTTTTATAAGGAGACAAGTCTTGGATTTTTAGCACCCCCAAATGCCTTTGTTAATTTGTTCTATATTTATTACATATTTGTAAGTTTCATGATTATGTAGATCATGGCTCTCTATGGGAATCTTTAGTATCTAGCATATCCATTTTTATAAATGAATATAGAAATATATATTGTAGAGAACAAGGGAAGGAAACAAGGAGGTATAATGGGAAGGAAGGAAGGAAGTTAATGAGAATTAATCTGAAAAAAATGATAAGAATGTCAATGTAAGTTCAACATGAATTTTTTTTTTTTAACAGGCAGAGTGGACAGTGAGAGAGAGAGACAGAGAGAAAGGTCTTCCTTTGCCGTTGGTTCACCCTCCAATGGCCGCTACAGCTGGTGCGCTGCGGCCGGCGCACCGCGCTGATCCAATGGCAGGAGCCAGGTGCTTCTCCTGGTCTCCCATGGGGTGCAGGGCCCAAGTACTTGGGCCATCCTCCACTGCACTCCTGGGCCATAGCAGAGATTGGCCTGGAAGAGGGGCATCCGGGACAGAATCCGGCACCCCGACCGGGACTAGAACCCGGTGTGCCGGCGCCGCTAGGCGGAGGATTAGCCTAGTGAGCCGCGGCGCCGGCCTTCAACATGAATTTTAAAAATTATACTCAATACAATTTTTCTAGCCAATATACTAACAAAATACAGTAAGAATCAGTGAAACCTTATTTTAAGTTAGTTCAAAGCCTCCCTCTATATTTCAGCAAAACCCTACAACTCCCATA
Source organism: Oryctolagus cuniculus (assembly GCF_964237555.1). Classification (NCBI taxonomy): domain Eukaryota; kingdom Metazoa; phylum Chordata; class Mammalia; order Lagomorpha; family Leporidae; genus Oryctolagus; species Oryctolagus cuniculus. The sequence goes on along the minus strand of NC_091442.1, from coordinate 102,377,356 downwards.
GATGCTATAATACACAATTATGTTCCCCACTACTCACTTCATAACTTGATGTTTCCACTTATCCTTATTAGCAAAAAAATCTGCCTTTGTTGATACAGAATACAATATTGTTTCTCAAATATTTCTGGAACATGTCTCCAAAAATGACAAAATAATGCAATTTACTAGCATTCTAGTTACAAAAAAGTAAAAAGAATAAAGATGTCAGTCTGAATGAATGAAGCAAGCAACATTTGTAGTTTGTATATCTGCTTACTTTAACAAAATATTTAGACCTCTCTACATATATAACTGGTGAAAACCCTGGTTGAATATTTAGGCAACCAAAAATTAAAAGGTATCAGGCATGTAGGGTTGTAGCTACTTTGCCAAATAATAAATTATTAACAAGTTCTCCCAAGAGAGGGTCTATGGCAAACCCCTGTGATTGTAATTATTGAAAATGCTCTAGGTTCAACTAAATCAGATTAGTTCTATAGATGTTGATGAGAAGAAAAGTAGAAGTATCTCTTTTTCCCCACAACATTCGTTATATAGGCAAATACAAATTGCTCCAGGGAGTTAATTGTATTCTTTACAAGAAGGCAAGTCCTCAAAAGAAATTCTAAGTCTTGATATTTTGGTCTAATTTGCGTTTGTGCTACTTGATGATATTAAATTCACACAACTTTCAGAACACATAATTATAATATTCACAATTAAACACAAAAAAGTCAACCAAATTAGATATAGTCAGGAAAATGTCTTGGCATAATCCAGTGAATCTGCCTGGATTTATTGTCATTAAATTATCCTGGGTAGACAAAAGCATTCGCAGCTTAGTATTTATTATTCTCCATGTATTTTTAGTTCATTTTGACAAATGGCAGAAGATTCTAACTTTATTGTTTGGGGCCCTCTAGGTAGTTATGTAACCACTTCTACAGCATTATGTAGCAATTTTGTTCACTGAACAAATTTTATGTTTGAATTTCCAGTAATTTTAGAGTAGTTAAAACAGTTCCCTTCATTTCAGTGATAAGAGCTGTCAATGTCAATTAGATTTGTAGAGATAAATCATCTCTATTATTATTAAGAAATGTTTACTTAGTTTGCGTACATTAATCTAATCTTCACAACCATTCTAGATTGGGATCTTGTCATCTCTGACTTACATGGGGGGAACTCAAGCACCGAGCATTTAACTGACTTGTCCATGTTTTCATGGCTGCAAGAGGCTAGAGCTGGAATCTGATTCTGTACATTCTGGCTCAGGGTCGATGCTCTTAAATATCACATTACCCCTCTATTTGTTTATAGTATTAGTGAGTAGCTGATACTCTTGTTCATTATAATTTCTGTTAATTCACACACACTTGATCCCTTATTTTGGCATTCTCAGAGTGTACATAGATCTAGAAAAGCAACCCTTTTCCTTCTCTAATTACCCCAAATGCTAACAGTGTTCCAGAACCACTTTTTCCTTTATTCAGTCAGTATTTAAGAAGTATTTCTTATGCCTTAGTCACTGTCAGCACTAGAGATGCAGACATAAAATTCTCAGCCTTTATACTTAGGAGGAATTCAAAGTCCACAAAATTTTGCTTAACAAAGAGACAAAATAGAGCACCTAGCTTGCTGTTGCCAGAGTAAAACATCTAGAAGTTTAAGGAAAGAGCCACGATATTCTGCCACCTGCCTGAAGAAATGCCATTGCTTCTCCATTCTCCTTGCACTGTACTTACCATCCTGGTGACTCACGCTTTTTGCTTAGAGATTCCCTAAGGATTATCACCAAGCACACCCTAGAACCAAGTCAGGCATTCATGTGACAGGTACCAAACAGGGATCTTTCCCATACATCAACTCATTCAATGCAATCTATATGCTAATTCTCTAAGTATTATCCCCAATTAACAGATGGGGAAACAGAAGCGGTGACTTTGTACGGTCCACAGTACTCATGATTTAAAGAAATGGATTCAAACCTATTTTGAGCTCAGATTTAGATCTCATATAGCTAGCTGATTTTTTAAATTCTGTGGACAGGCCAGATAAAGCTGAGTAATAATCGTCTAGAATCTGTAAGTGCGTTCTCCTATAAAGAGACTGAAATTAAAATTGCCTTTTGAATTCAAAAGAGATGTTAGTTTCTATTGCTATGGAACAGATCACCCCAAAGCTTAATAAACTAAAACAACAGGAATTATTATACTATATTAGAGTTTTCATGACTCAGGAATTAAGACTGGCTTAGTTGATTGATCCTGTCTCCAGATCTCTTATGCAATTTCAGTTGAATGGTGATTAGAGCTAGAACAGTGGACTGGAGAAGCTGGGAACTGGTATCTCTCTTTTTCTCTCTCTGTCTCTCCCTCCCCTCCTTCCTAAAGTAGTCCCTTGGCTTTTCCATGAGGTCACCCTGCATGGCTAGCAGCTTGAGTTCCTTCAAGGAAACTTGGGGTGGTCAGATCACTTACATGGTGATATGGAGCTTTCTGGCCAATGTCCCAATGCAAGGTGGAAGTTGGATTACCTTTGTGGCTCAGCCTCAGAAGTCACATGCATTGGTCACAAGTGAGTCACAAATCTACCCAAATTCAGTAGGTTGAGAATTAGACTTTTCTTCCTGATGTTCATTTGGCAGGATTCTAGATAAACACACGAGATAGATATAGTTGTGGCCATGGTATGGTTTTGATATTATTTTGGGTGACACCCCCGATACAAGGTCTGTGTGTTGAATCCTTGGTCCCCAGGGTGGAGCTATTATGGAACCTTAGGAGGTGGAGCCTAGTGGGAGGTCTTTAATCATTTGGGGCATGTCTTCAGAAGGTGGTTCTTAGGAGAGGGGGATATAAAAGCCTGGGTTTGGATCCAATCTGTCTCTCTCCCACCCTCCCTCTTGTTCTTTTGCTTTCCCTCCCTCCCTCCTTTCTGGCTCATGTAATCTTTTCTTTTTCCACACTCCTCATCTGTCTACCACAAGGCCTTTGCCAGAGTCTACATTATCCTGTATGGACTTTCAGATTCCAAAACTCCAAGCTAAGTAAACCTCTCTGTACTTCATAAGTAGCTTTCCTTGGATATTTTATTTCATGACAAAATGCTGACTAATAACAGAACACTGTGCTAATCTTTCTGGTCCTCAGCCATAGTCTCCAGCCTGAAGCATGCTTTCTCTTCACTCTTTCTCTGCCAGGCTACAAAATTTCCAACTCTCTTCTGGTCATTGTGCTCCTGACTCTTACAATAAAACTGACTACAAGCAGCTAATCACACCCATGTTATAGCCTGAATGCTTTGCTGCCTTGAAATCTCCACCACCAAATCATTTAGCTCATTATCTTTAAAATTCAGCCTTGACAGGGGTAGAAGAAAGGTAGGGAATACATTTGGCACAGTGGTTAAAACACTGCTTAGGATGCCCACATCCCATGTCGGAGTGCCTGAGATTGAGACCAAACTCCACTCCTGATTCCAGCTGCCTGCTAATGTGCACCCTAGGAGGTTTAGTGGTTGGGACTCTGCCATCCATGCAGGGCAGCTGGATTGAGTTTGTGGCACCTGGCTTGGACCTGACCTATTCCCAGCTATTGGGGAGTGAACCAGCAAATGGGATCGATCTCTCTCTCTCTCTCTCTCTCTCTCTCTCTCTCTCTCTCTCTCTCTCTTACTCCCTCTTCCTCTTTCTGTTTCTTTTTCTCTCAAATAAGTAAAATAAATTTTAAAAAATTAAATTCAGCCTCCCATAGAGTCTCAGAGTATGGACATAATTTGGCCAGATTCTTCGCTGAGTTGTTGTACCAATTGTGGTTGAGGACCACAAAGACTAGCACAGGTAAAAGAGAGCTATGTGCTTATCAGTAATGCAATAGGGAAAAGGTCTCAAAGACATCTCAGGAATCTTTAAGGATGCCCAGAGACCTGGAAGGGCAGAATTGTTTCATGGGATCCCAGGACACTGGGGCACTTTCCAAAAGGTTGCCTAAATCTTCTTAGAGATTCATTTACCTGTGTTCAGTCAGCAAAGCCCTCTGCGGCTACATCCATGGTTCAGGAGGGTCTTGGTGCAGCATGTGCTGGCTACAGACCTTGTAATCATCCATGCGATGCCGGTTTTGCAGGTATGCAGCATGCAAGAGCTTCTACCAAGATTTCAGAGGAAAACTTGGGCAGCCAAGCTGTGTGCCATAGGGTTGGAGCCCCTACATAGAATACCTGATGTGGTGATGCCTAGCAGAGCTGTGGAATTGAAGCCACTGTGGAGATCCCCAGGAAGGCAGAATGACAAGAAACATGCCCCTCTGGCCTTGGAAAGCAGCAGATGTCTGCGTTCAGCCACAGAGAGCAGCCATGTGACCTGTGGCCAGGAAAGCCACAGGGTCGGGGTTTCCCCAACTACAGTATTCTCTGGGTGCTGGACATGGAGCTTTAGGATTTAATAATGTTTCCCTGTTGAGTTTCAATATTGCTTTGAGCTGATTCATCTTCCTTTCTACTTCCTTTCCTCCCTTTTGGAATAGGAATATTTATCTTGTTCCTGTCTCCTCATTGCATTTTGAAAAGTATATGTTGGATTTTTATAGGCTCAAAATTGGAAGAATTTATCTTGAGTCTCAGATGAAACCCTGGACTTGAACTTTTAAGCAGTGCTGGAATGTTAAGACTTTGGGACTATTGGGATAGAATGCATGTGTCTTGCATTGTGAAGTGGACATGGACCTTTGGAGGCCAGGGATGGAATATTATTATTTGGATATTAGTTTGGGTTTCCACGCTAAGGTCCCATATTTGTAAAATGCCTGGTCACTATTGGGAATTGAAGAATTTTTAGAAGTTAAGGCCTAGTGTGAGGTCCTCAGGTCGTTGGGGGCTGTGCCTTTGGGAGGGAATTCTCAAGAGAAGGCATTTTGAAAGCCTGAGTTTGAGTCCAATATTTCTCTGCTCTGGCCTGACACATAATCTCTGGCTCCTAACTGTGCTCCTGCCATTGCCTTCCTCTGTCTTCACCAGTGGCCAAAACAATGGGTCTGCATGACCTTAGCCCTGAACCTCCAAAATGGAGCTTAATAAATCTTTCCTGTTTGTAAAGATAGTAGCTTCAGGTATTACATTATAGTCATGGAAACCTGTCTGATTCAGAGTATCTTCATAAAATACAGTCTTCACAGTCTACCCTCCAACTCAGCAATTAACATTCCTCCAAGAAGCAAAATGTGCTCACCTTTTCCCTAGACCAAAAAAATCCATCCTCTTTGGCATTAGCTTCAGACCTGAAGCTCAGCATCTAAAATTAGGCGCAGGTACAGTTCAGTCTCTTTAAAGTAAGTTTCCTTAACCAAAGCACATAAATACCATTCTTCTTGGTCTGGGATCCTGTGAACTAGAGAGACAGATTATCTGCTTTCCACATCTCCATCATATAATGGTCGGACATGCATAGGCTAACCATGATAGACACTCCCACTAAAAAAGAGATGGAAATGTATAGGCCCACAGCAGTCAGATTCTGAAGTCAAATCAGGTACACATCACCGGTACTGTGAATAGGGCTCCATTCTACTCCCTCAAAGTGTTTTTCATGGCTCTTGACTCCTCTCAGGTCTTCTTCCCTTTGGCTAATCTTTCCTTTGTCATAATAAGTGACCAAGGAATAAAACTAAATAACCTTCTCAGCTTGCTTCTTGCCTGTAGTATTTCCAGGGTCCAGAGGCCTCTGCTCATTTTTGTACATTCTGTGTTCCATTTTGCTTACAGCAGTGCAGTTCTTAAAAACCTGGTGAACTTTCCATGAATCTGATTGATATTAGACACAAGCTACAGTCACAAATCTCTTTAAGATAATCCCTTCTCTACCCTGAGTTCCCTTTGGTGAAGTATTTAAGGATGTTAATGAAGGACAACACCCTTAAATATCTAGAAACCCTATATTGTTCAACAGAGAGGGCCTATGAGGCTTATTTTTAAGATCTTCAGAGATCCTTTTGTATTTTTGAAGTAATCTGTGAGGTACAGCTTTAGATCTTTCTAAAGGCTTGAAAAATGATCTTATAGTCCCATCCTGGGCTTGATCTTTGACTTGTGGCTCTTTCATCAGAAAATTGTTTGCCACCTGAAGAGTCTGGGAATGGCCTGTGTGTCCCAATGTACCAGATGAAAGTTGCCCTGCCTCTTCTGACCCATCTAGGGGAGTCTCATACTGTTGTTACAAGCAAGTCACAGCCTGTCCAAAGTAAGGGGACAGGAAATAAGCCACACTTTGTGATGGGAAACTTAGAAGATTCGAGAAGAATACTCAGGATGGGAGATATTGTTGTAACCATTTTTGGAAAATGCAGTCTAACAAAAAGAATCACTATAACGTGATGAAATATTTTTAAACAAACTGGTACTTAAACATGCAAATGCCTTCACAGTAGTTATGTTGGGAAGATGCATTCTTTTTTTATAAAAGTTTCTTCTGTCTAAAACATTTTTTTGGAACTTACTTTTTTGGAGTTGCTTTTGGAAAGCTTAGAAGATTCATTATATATGAATGCTATACACTATTGTCATAATTTTTTGGAAATTGTCCTTTGGTATTCTTTTCTGTAAGTTTCCATTCTTTGGAAACCTTACTGATGTTCTCTTTTAGATATCAGTACATAGAAAAGCCTGTAATACTTTCTTCATTTCTTCTGATAGTTCTAAGCAATGCAAAATCTTTTAACCTGTCAGTATTTTAGTTAACTCAAAAGTTTTTCTATATTTATTTAAAGATTTATTTTATTTATTTGAAAGACAGAGTTACAGAGTTACAGAGAGAGGTAGAGACAGAGAGAAAGGTCTTCCATCCGCTAGTTCACTCCCCAAATGGCTGCAATGGCCGGAGCTGCGCTGATCCGAAGCCATGAGCCAGGAGCTTCTTCCAGGTCTCCCATGCGGGTGCAGGGGCCCAAGCACTTGGGCCATCTTCTGCTGCTTTCTCAGGCCATAGCAAAGAGCTGGATTGGAAGAGGAGCAGCTGGGACTAGCACCGGCACCCATATGGGATGCTGGTGCTTCAGGCCAGCGCATTAACCCGCTGTGCCACAGTGCCGGCCCCAACTCACAAGTTAAATACAGATACAAATGGATGCAGTGTGTGTGTGAAGTCAAAGATGTCTTAGATTAATTGAGCACATAAACTTTTCAACAAAAAAAATCAACATGTCCATGATTGTATCATCCATCCCAGAGCTGGACTGGGATTCAGAAGAATGGGTTTCCTAGACAAACTGCAATTAAACAGCTATGTGACTTCTTTAATGCCTTTGCAACTTCATTTTAATTTGCTGAAATGAAGGGAGGTGGGATTGTTATCAAGAAATATTTGTTGAATATTGTCTATAAAGCATCCTTGTACAATTTAATGTTAAAGTAATTTCAATCATGACATGGCTCATAGAGAGTAGCACATTACTTGAACTGTGCAAATTACTTTCCTAGAGAATATTTCTAAGATTATTCACTGTGATCTGTACTCTCAGGTGACTTCCTCCCCTGGTCCTGATATAGTTGCCAGTATAAAGCAATAATTGGGATGATTCTTCTCAGCAGAAGCTCCTACCAAAGTATTTGAACTTTTAATCTGTTTCCCTTTCACTGTGCACAGAATGAAAGTGTTATCTGAACAGGCTCAATAAAGTGAACTTGACATTGAAGAGACTATACATACCCTTTCAGAGCAACCATTTGTTTATCAATAACAGCTGTACTCACCTGAGTCCGCATCAGAATCCAAGAGGAAAGCACATAAAATTCCCAGATGGTTGAATTTTATGCTAAGGAATTTAAATCAGCACTTTAAATGTCACTCTACTCATGCATTTTTTTCACATTCTCAAAGTTTGGCATGAAACTCTTTTTTCATATGCATTAAGTTCTGATACATGTCTGAGGTCATAATTGAGTCAAGAAAGAAAGGATTTTCTATTAAGCAAAACATTAAAGTTCAGAAGCTTATTTTTATACAGTGAGTGGTTTGACAATTCATGTATTCATCTGTCATCTCTCTAATTTTGTGGTTGAGAGCATTTGAAATGCACATGTACAAAATTCCTTCATTTAAAATTTGTCTTTGGTTCTACTTCTTATGTTAGTTCCATGTGACAATATTGCACATTCTAGTTCTTCATTTTGTTAATTTCTTTTATGGCTAACATCTAAGGAGTTTGAGGAAGTCAAGGTTGTCTTCTTATGACTAGGGCTTTGGACATATAATTCTAACTCAGCTTTATTTTTCCTATCTGTACTTTTTCTCATGTAAGGAAAGAAACAATACTTCAATCGTTTTTCTGAAAATAGTTTCAAGTTCAAAGAGTTAACCACAAAGTTTATCATTGTCCCAATCCAGCATTATCATATTTAGGGTTTATTATTTTTAAACTTATTTTAGAATTTTGATTCATTATACCTTTGTCAAACCATATAATTGGAAATTTGTTTAATAATTATTTGGCAGACTTGGGTCAGAAAATTTGCATTTATGATTTAAGTATTTTTTTTTTTGACAGGCAGAGTGGACAATGAGAGAGACAGAGAGAAAGGTCTTCCTTTTGCCGTTGGTTCACCCTCCAATGGCCGCCGCGGCTGGCGCGCTGCGGCCGGCGCACCGCGCTGATCCGATGGCAGGAGCCAGGAGCCAGGTGCTTTTCCTGGTCTCCCATGGGGTGCAGGGCCCAAGCACCTGGGCCATCCTCCACTGCACTCCCTGGCCACAGCAGAGGGCTGGCCTGGAAGAGAGGCAACCGGGACAGAATCCGGCGCCCCGACCGGGACTAGAACCCGGTGTGCTGGCGCCGCTAGGCGGAGGATTAGCCTAGTGAGCCGCGGCGCTGGCCTGATTTAAGTATTTTTAGGTTGTTAATAATAATGATTGCTGTTGTTGAATATTCCACAGGTGAGCCTTCAAACTAAGTGCACTTGCTTATCTAATCACTTTAAGAATCCTAAGAGATAGGTCAGCCATACTAAAATCAACATTTTCTAGGTAAGGACAGTGAGTAACTTTCCCAGGTCAAAGCTATAAAATGGTAGACCTGAGAACTAAGCTTATATCATCAGGCTGTAAAACCAATTTTTTTATATCAAAGTTACTCAAATTAAAAGAAAATTTGAAAGTTTCAGCATACTGTAAATCTAAATAGATCACTAAGCATGGTGGCTAGTTCAGTTGGCTTTTTTTTTTTAATTGTATAACTTTCTCTGTGAAGGAAGCAGTACATTGATTTACACTCTGAGTTAGCCTTGTTGTCTCAAGGTGGACCCAAGTCTTAAGCCATGTTTAGGCAAAATCCTTCTCTATGACTTTGCAGAAAATCTCTATTCTTTATTCCAGTCCACCCTTTATGAGAAAGTTGTATTATTTCTGTCTTCTTCAAATCACTAAAGAGACCTTGTATGAATATGTTAGTTAGGGTTCTTAACATTAGGAGAAACAGACATTAGTAGGAAAAAAAAATAATTTCAAAAGAAGAGTAACTGTGGGCATTTGGCCTGTTGATTAAGATGTTAGTTAAGACACCTGCATCCCATATCAAAGTGCCTGGGCTTGAGTCGCAACTCTGCTCCAAATTCTGGCTTCCTGACTGTATACACCCTGGGAGGCAGTAGGTGATGACTCAATTAATTAGGTCCCTGAGAGTCTTGGATTGAGTTCTTGGCTCCTGGCTTTGGCCTGAGCCAGCCCTGGCTTTTGTAGGCATTTGGAGAGTGAATTAGTAGATAGGAGTTCGCTCGCTCGCGCGCTCTCTCTCTCTCTCTCTCTCTCTCTGTGTGTGTGTGTGTGTGTGTGTGTGTGTGTCTTTCTCCCTCTAAATAAGGATGGTAACTGGAGTAATGAGATGTCTAGGGAGCAGAATCTAATGAAAAAGTATCTTCAAAACACCGCCATTGGCCAGTGCCCTGGCTTGCTAGGATAATCCTCCACCTGCAGCGCTGGCACCCCGGGTTCTAGTCCCAGTTGGGGTGCCAGATTCTGTTCTGGTTGCTCCTCTTCCAGTCCAGCTCTCTGCTGTGGCCCAGGAGGGCAGTGGAGGATGGTCCAGGCCCTTGGGCCCTGCACCCCATGGGAAACCAGGAGGAAGCACCTGGCTCCTGGCTTCGGATCGGTGCAGCACGCAGACCGTAGCAGCCATTTGGGGGGTGAACCAATGGAAGGAAGACCTTTTTCTCTGTCTCTGTCTCTGTCTCTCTCTCTCTCTCTCTCTCTCTCTCACTGTCTAACTCTGCCTGTCAAAAAAATTAAAAATTAAAAAAAAAACACCACCATTGAGCTAAATCAACTTGAAAATGCAGCAGTGTCTATGTCAATTAGATTCACAAGCCCTCGGATGTCTTGATACTCCTGGACTGGGTCAAATCTACCCCCTTGTCAAGAGAAGGTTGGGGCATGGCCTTGGCATCCCTCACTCATCTAGTAGGGAAGGGATAATTTTTCAGAGGAAAGATATAGTGCTGCTAATAAATAAAGGGGGTTTTCATTCACATAATATCCATAGGTGTCCACTTAACTGGAATTCCTTTTTGCCTTTCCTGATGATCTTGAAACCCTAAGACTATATTTCTGCATTTTCCAGTGTCCATGGTATCCCTCTAATGGCTTCCACTAATTCTTTACTACCTAATGGCCTCTTCCTGCCCTTGCATTTATGAGATAATTGCTCCTGTCTTTTCTCACTAGTGGGAAAGTCTGCTTAACACCCCTTCTGTGGAAATTCAAGGAGATGATATAACTAAAATTTATAGAATGAGGGTGACTCTAACCTGAAATTTAGTAATTCTGCTCTTGGATCTTTGGAGAAAATGCTTTTCACACATGTTTTATGGTATTTCAAAATCCAATTCTACATGAGTAAGAATGATACCTGGATTTAATATAGAACCTTGCTGTTAGATCCATCACTAATGCCCATGTCACCCCATAAATCAGGGAATTAGAGTGGAGTAACCAGCATGCAGGGATGTAATACGGAAGGGTCATATTATGAGGCAATGCATACATTCAAATATCTTGATTACTCATGACACATAATTTAAGAATAATCACTGAAATGAAAAAAGCTAAGGGAAATTTGAAACATGACTATGATCAGAGTAGCAAGGTAAAAAACTAAGGAGTCTCGACACAGTATATTTTGGTAGTAGCGTCTTCTGCAGAGCCAAGAATTATCATATATAAAAATAACTTGCAAGAATGTGTGTATGCTTGTATAGAACTATAGAAAGTAGTGGGGAAGGAAACCAATATGTAGCAATTTTTACATGTATGATCAGACCCTATTTAACAACCTTGTTTAGGATTTGAAATGAGGAGAGAAAAACATATCATAAAACACTATTTACAAAGGAAAAAACTTTAAAAAGCAGAGATAATGGAACGTTTTCTCTTTATAAGCATCTTATTTCGCCCTGAAACCACAAACAGCTGCAGTATATTCTGACTAATTGCAACTGAATCATAAGAAACACAGCATGTTAAGAACTCTAAGTGGTATCAGTATGGTGCAAGTTGATTTTGAACCCTGAAGTTCTGTGAAATCGTATTTTATTCACACTTGGATCATTAACTCTTTTAAAGACTTTTTTTTAACAGTATTAGATTCACAAGCAAAGTTGCGTGGAAGGTACAGAGATGTACTATATAGCCCTGACTCTACACATGCTTTGTCAACATATCCCACCAGTGTGGTATAATTGTTGCAACTGATGAACTTACTATTGACCCATCAGTATCTCCCAAAGGCATAATTGCCTTAGAGTTCACTCTTGGTGTATGGTCTGTGGATTTGCACAAATGCATAAAAAACATGTATGTATCATTATCATATCATAGAAAATCTTCGCTGCCCTACCAATCCTCTCTCTGTGCTTTTCATCCCTTTGTGTCATCAGCTTTTAAAAAAATAATACTAGTGTAAATTGAAGTCATTTTATGATAAAATTAAATGTCTTCAGCCCTGTGGAATATTTTAAATAGTGGTGAAAGTATTATTATTAATTCAGGGGCCACTTATTATTTATCATTATTATATACTTGTCTAGTTTGTCTAGTTTATCTTTGCATTATCAGTGAAAAGAGAAAAAAGTTTGCAGAGGAATACTTTTCTTCTTAAAAATAAGAGCTCACTGTTTTTAAAGGTGTGTGTTTTCATTTTCATTTGAAAGACAGAAGCAGAATCAGAGACCAGAGAGATTTTCTATCTGCTAGTTCACTCCCCAGATGTTTGCAACAGCCAGGGCTGGGTCAGGCCAGGCCAGGCCAAAGTCAAGGTCCTAGATTTAATCTGGGTTTCCCACATAGGTGGCAGAGACCCAAGTATCTGAGTGGCACCCACTGCCTCCTAGGTTGTCACCAGCAGGAAGCTGGATTGGAAGCATATTATCAGGGACTTGAACTAGGAAATCCAATACAGAATGTGGTCATCCAAGAGGAATTCCAACTGCTATGCTAAAGGCATGCTCCAGAGCTATTTTTATGCAATAATCTATCAATGAATATTTATTTGTTCTTTATTTATGAAATTATAAAACTGAGGATTTCGGAGGAATTGTATTTTGTTGGGCTTCTCCAGACACAAACCAAGAGGATATCTATCTACCTAATCATCCATCTATCTGCTATAGTTTGGGCAGCCACCAAAGGCCCATGTTTTAGGAGCTTGGTCCCCAAAGTGTTTTGTTAATGGTTAATTGATTAATGTTAATGGTTAATGGATTAATGTTAATGGTTAATGGATTAAAGATAGAGACTTATTCCAATTGTGATGTCCAAAGGGTGGGATCTTTGAAAAGTGCTTAGACTGGATTCAATTGCTGGAGTGGAGCCTTATCATTGAATCATGGTGGCTTTATAAAATGAAACACACGGACATGGAGGGCAAGTGTTCTCTCTGTCTTACTTAGCCTCCTAGTTTGCCACATGACCCTCCTTCTGCCTCCTTCCATTACCCTCTGCCCTCATCGGATATCAGACCAATAGGACTGCTCTACTTGGAATGTGAACTTCCAAACCATGAGCTGAAATAAACTTTCTGTAAATAGCTTCTCTCAGGTATTTGTTATAGTGATGAAAATCTGACTCATAGACTGTATATATTGAGAGAAATGGCGGAGGGGTGTTAAGGAATTAAGTTGTGGGAGCTAGCAAATATGAATATTCTACAGGGCAGCCTGGCATGGCAGGCTGAAGACTGATCCTGGGAAGACTTGATCTTATAGCCGTGGTACACAGGCAGTTTGGTCACAAGTTTCTCATGGAACCTTAACCTTTTTTGCTTAAGGCCCACTGTCATTGTAAATAGAAATCTGTCATATTCAAGTAAATGGTTTAAATATTAATTACTCAATGTAATGTCTAGACTGGTGGCTGACCAAAAACTGGATACTATGACCTGATGAGTTGACATAAAATTAAACACCACATATACCAAGAAGGGTAAATTTACTTACCTAGTAAATAAACTAGCAACTAATTCATTTGATTCTTAATACTTCCCTCAGCAAATATGCCTCTTTTCATAAATTTTAGCTCTTATATTATGAATTTAAAGGTATCTCTTTGGTTCAAGGGTTTAGAAACATTTCACTCTACTCTCCCTCTTCTGTCAAATTAATCACAAGTATCCAAGGTTTCCTGTGAGTTTCATCTTGTGACAAATGTGTAGAGATAACATACAGTACAATCTGTTATCCTAAACATGTATGCTGCCCAGGCAAGGATCATTAGAGTTAAAACCTGTAAAACAATTCAAAATTCTACATCATTAAGAAGTTGATTGGATTAGATGTGCAAGCTCTAAATGTCATACAGAGTGCACTAACTCAAAAAAGGAGTGGAGTAATTTGACAATGAACAATTTTGCGCACATTCAGGTTTTCCTTGGAATCCAAAACTAGAAACCATATTGCTAAATGTGAAGACAACAGAGAATGTTGAAGCCCAGTTTATACTTGTCACTTCAATAGAATATATTTTCATGTGAACTTCAATAGAATATGTTTAAATCAGTGTAAGCCTATCCTTGAACCCTAGAATGAACTATATTCCAATGTTTGTTATTTTTATTCACAATGCATAATTTCTTTCCCAGATTCTGATAAATTATGGTCATTTATAAAAGGCAATAAAATGTTATGAGATTGTGATAACTTAGCTACAGTTTCAGCAGGTAATTAAATTCCAAACCTGTGAAATTTTCGACTAGTCAATTGAAGTAATATCTCCTTTTCACCCTGAAATATATGTGGTGTGTGTGTGTCTAGGTGTGTGTCTGTGTGTGTGGTGTGAAACCAGATAGTTATTAACAAACTATTGACTTCCATTAAGAGAACAAAAGCTGTGTAAGACTCTGCAGTTGTGCCATGGTTATATAATTTTAAATGAATTTATTGAGGATCTGTTGTCTGACTTTCAAGACTCTTAGAACTCATCTGCATTTCTTGACCCTCTTAATGTTTTTGTCTAGTTACTTTATACTCTTTACCTAAATCATTTCTTTGGATGAATCTCCTTGATGACAGCTATTGCCCTTTGGAATTTTTGGTGATAAACACATCACCATGTTACTATTCCATAAACCATAAAAATGATAACTGAGGAAGACTCTCCCTTGCCAACATCACTTAATTCTTCTGTTGTTGTTAAGTGATGACCCTGCACTCTAAATTCATTGATGCTTGTCTGATGATCTGTGGTGTAAACACTGACAGCTGAGACAGCTCCCCCAGTGACTTTTTGGCCCTTGAAGTGCCACCCTAGCTTCTCTATACCATCAGCTGTCTGAGACTAATCTTTTATACATCCTTAAATAATCTGAGGCAAGATTAATCAGGACCCGCTTATTTTCTACATACCCAGGTATTCTTTATGTTCAGCTTATCTTTCACCTTATGCTTATTTGACAATGTATTTTTGGTTTTGTTTTTTTAATAAAAATAAAAAAATAAAAAAGACAATGTATTTTTTTTGACAGGCAGAGTGGGCAGTGAGAGAGAGAGACAGAGAGAAAGGTCTTCCTTTTTGCCGTTGGTTCACCCTCCAATGGCCGCCGTGGCTGGCGTGCTACGGCTGGTGCATCGCACTGATCTGAAGCCAGGAGCCAGGTGCTTCTCCTGGTCTCCCATGGGGTGCAGGGCACAAGCACTTGGGCCATCCTCCACTGCACTCCCTGGCCACAGCAGAGAGCTGGCCTGGAAGGGGGGCAACTGGGACAGAATCCAGCGCCCCTACCGGGACTAGAACCCGGTGTGCCAGCACCGCAAGGCAGAGGATTAGCCTAGTGAGCCACGGCACCGGCCTAAGACAATGTATTTTTAAAGATTTTTTTATTTATTTATTTGAAAGGCAGAGTTACAATAAGAGAGACAGAGAAAGAGAGAGATCTTCCATACGCTGGTTCGCTCTTCAATGGCTGCAACAGCTAAGGCTTGCCAGGCTGAAGCCAGGAACTTGGAGCTCTTTCCTGGTCTCCCATGTGGGTTCAGGGGCCCAAATACTGGGGCCATCTTCTGCTTTCCCAGGCACGTTAACAGGGAGCTGGATTGGCATTGGAGTAGCGAGGCCTTGAACCGGTGCCTATGTGGGATGCTGGTGTCACAGGCAGTGGCTTTACCCACTATGCTGGTCCCTGACAATATTTTAAAACCACATTTTTCTTATTAAAATGCTCAAAGAGTCAAGTTAAAGAAATCATGCAATGAATGTATCCCCACCATTCAGCAACCTGTATGCAGTAATTAACTTTTGCAATGTTTATTCTATCTTGCTTGCTGAACAATTTGAAAGCAATTTTTGAAGATTAATATGTTATTCCTAATCAAGTGATATCTAATGAGTCTGTCTAATCTACCAATCTGTCTGTCTAATGTATTCAATTTTCTTCAAAATACTCTTGCAGCTGCTTTTTCAAACCAGGTTCAATCAAAATTCTCATACTTTATTTGATTATTATGTCATTTTAGCTTCCTGTTGTCTAGATGAGTCCACCATTTTTTTATGATACTGACTTTGCTAAGCTTATTTTAATTGTCTTGTAAGGTATCCCATATTCAATATTTATTCAAATGTTTCCTTGTTGTTGTTTTATTCCCTGTACTTCTTATAACCTTGAATGTAGTTCTGAAGTCCTGGTTGTGAATAGGTTAAGCATTTTCATCAATATTTTATAGGTGATTTTGAGCACATTATGTTGTATCATATCAGGAGGCATAATATGCAAGAATGCCCTTATGTTGGTCAGACTAGCAGAGAGATCTTCAATCTGTTGGTTCACTCCCCAAATGGCCTATATGGCTGGAGCTGAGGCAGCCTGAAGCCAGGAGCCAAGAGGTCTCCCAAAAGGGTGCAGGGACCCAAGCACTTGGGACTTCTTTGGATGGTTTCTCAGGTGAATTAGCAGGGAGCTGGATTGGAAGTGTAGTAGCCAGACATGAACCAGTGCCCATAAGGGATGCCAGCGCAACAGGCAGCAGCTTTACCCACTACACCACAGCACCAGCCACTAGAATGGTTACTATTAAATCTCCCCATTATAAACATCTGCTTTTCCTTTTGTAATTAGCAAATAAACTTTAGGGTGAACAAATTGTTAAGAATGGGACAGTACATTCCCCATTAACCTTTCACATAAAGATTTATCATTCTTTGATGAATATTCTTGGGAACAGTTATTTCATTGGGATTGTAAACTATGAGTCTCCAATAATGTAATTCCTTATATATTCATTAACTTTTAATAATTTAAAAACAGCGTTTCTTAGTAAAGTGGACAACTTTCGTTTGTTACCTGCAATTGTGAGTCTCTCTCTATTTTTCCAAAAGGAACACCTATAAAATTGTACATTTTTGTATATTTAGTATCACACAATTAATGACAGTGGATAGTGCCAGTTGTATACACACACACACACATTATGACAATTTAAAAAAATTGTGGAAAGTAGAACTAAAGGATAAATTTATTGCAAAAATTTTTGAAATCCTTGCACTATTTTTTCATAATGTGGTTTTCTATGAAGTTTGAAAACTCCTCATAGGCGTATATAATATTTATTTGTTTCCTAGAGGTGATTTCAATTAAATTTTAATATTACATGTTTTTAATTTTGGCTTTATATTGTATATCTTTTATAATGAAAAATCTTGATTCCTAAGATAGTTGTTTTATCCTATCACATAAAGTAGTTTCTAAGTTAAAATACCACCATCTCTAATAACAAAACTATTGCATGGCATTGAAGATTCATTTGAAGTACTTTTTTGCTTAGAAAATATTCTAAAGTTGTAGTCTTAAAAATACAATCAATACTGTGCCAAAAATTGCTTGACACTGCCATGTGAGAAACCCTCTGGGGTCATGAGGGTGAAGCCACCTCCATGCCACTGTACAGACTGAAGCGCTCATCCACACTAACTGGGTACGCAAGAGTGACCCTACCTCTATGCAGTTCCCAGAGACTGATATATTGTGTGCTGTAGGGTGCCCTACTCCCACCATTTTGTGAGCTGAACCTCACCCTTCCAAGTACACTGGAGTGAATCCAGCCATATGCAGCCGCCAGCTCTGTGCTATAAAGCACCTTGCCTCCAGTGCTGCTTATGCTGATCCTCATTGTCTTAGTCAGCTGGTGTGATCCTAGCTCCATGCAGTTCCCAGACACTGACAGTGCCCAGTGATTGCACAGATTTTTTGCTTCCACTGATGCATGAGCTGTGCCTCACCTGTCTGAGCACACTGGAGTGGCCTCCAAGACTGACAGATGCACACTGTCCTGCACAGGTGTCATGCCACTGTTGCCACACAAGGAGCTACACAGCACCCATCTGGGACCTGGGGGTGACCCTCACTCACTCCTGTGTGGCCCCCAGAGACAGACAGAAACATTTTGTGCTACACAAGTGCCCTGTACCCACTGCCATGTGAGCTGTACCACACCACACACCAGAACCACTGTGAGCACAGTGGATACTGACTAGGACCATACTAATGCTGATGCATGTGTTGTAGCACATACGCCCAGGCACCCTTGTGTGACCCCACACCTCTCTGCTTTATGCCCATTGTTGTGTGCACTTCACTTTCCTGGGCCACCAGAGTATCCCCACCTCTGTACAGCCAGTGGGAATGGATGATCTCTCAGATCCTGCTGCCGTACCCACTGTACCCAAAGCCATTGATTACAGCTGAAAAAGCTTTATAAAAACTACACTGTGGTACCAAACTGGAAACAAAGCCAATGTAGCCCTACCAAAGCAACACCCTAAGACATATCTTCAGGAGTCTTTTAATACAAAATCCACCCTATAAAATTGGCATAGACAACTTCTTCAGCAGGTGCACAAATATCAATACACTTTTGGACAAACAAGGTAGCTTGACCTCTGCAAAGAAGCACAATAACTCTACTATTATACCCCTCCCCCCTCCAAAAAAAAAAAAAAGGAAAGATGAACTGTCTGAAAAGGAATTCAAAAGAATGAGTGCAGGAAATTCAATTAGATGCAAGAGAATACAGACAAGAAATTCAACAAAATTAGGAAAAAAAATACAGGATGTGATTGAGTAATTCAGCAAAGCGATATCATGAAGAAGAACCAAACAAAAATCTTATAACTGAAGAACTCATGAACCCATTTAAAAAATACAGTTGAGGGCATCAGCCACAGACTAGATCAAGCAGAAGAAAGAATTTCTGAGGCTTAAGACAGATCTTTTGAAATAACCCAGACAGACAGACAGACAGACACACACAAAGAGAGAGAGAGAGAGAGAGAGGGAAATAGAAATAAGAAAAGAAAAATATTAAATAGAATGAAAGCATCTGAGTTGCAGAATACCACTAAACAAACAAAAATTAAAAGAGTTTTAGGGTATAAAGAGAAGGGAAAAGACATAGAAAACCTATTCCATGAAATAATGGCTGAAAGCTTTTCTAACTTTCCTAATATGCATGTTCAAAAGGCCCAGCAGACCTCACCTAGATCTAACCACAAAGGATTCTCTCCATGTCATATTGCAATCAGAATTTCAAAAGTCCAAGACAAAGAAGTAATTCTAAAAGCAGCAAGGAAGAAATGCCAGGTCACGTTTAACAGAACCCACATTAGACAAAAAGAAGATGTGTCAGTAGAAACTTTACAGGCTAGGAGGGAATGGATGACACGCTCAACGTTTTAAAAGTGGGACATGTATTTGGCGCAGTGGTGAAGACACTTCTCTTAACATCTACATCCCATATTAGAGCTTCTGGATTTGAGTCCTGGCTCCATTCTCCATTCCAGCTCCTTGCCATCCATGTGGGAGTCTCAGATTGAGTTCCAGGATCCTGGCTTCCACTTGACCCCCAGCTTCAGCCACTAGAGGCATTTGGGAAATGATCTGTAGATGGGAGAATCTCTCTGTGTCTCTGTCTGTATTTCAAATGAATAACTAGTAATTAAATAAATGAATATATTTTAAGTTAATGTTCTTAAAAGATTTGAATGAAAAAAAATAGAAAAGGTATCCTTCAGAAATGAAGGAGAGATAAAAACTTTCCAAGATAAGCAAAAATGGAGGGAATTCGCCGCCTGACAGACCTACAAAAGAAAGGTAACTGCCTCATAACAGACTTGAACATAGAAAACCCACTAGGATAACAGGTACAAATAGAAGAGAAATAGAAAAGAATAAAATCTTATCAATACAGAAAACCACCAAACCACAAAAACAAATGAGAGAGAAATACACGAACAAAGGATAGTCAAACAGCTAGAATATTCACCAACTGATGCAATGATGTTGTGCAGAGGTGCGGTTGTTGGCCATGCTGACTGAAGCAAGGGTATTTCTTTTGGATACTTTCCATAAGCCTCTTGCCTGTCTTCCCTGGTAGCAGTTTGTAGAAGGTAGGAGTATGGCAAATATCCAAAGTAATCACTTTTTTAGGAATGCAGTAATCATGACCTGTATTTTTTAAAAATTTGTATCATTTAATTCCTGCCTTACACAAACATTTTGGTTGGAAGATGTGCTGGGTTTATGCAATAAAATTATAATCAGCAAATTTATCGTGAGCAGTAGACAAAACTGTCATTCACATTTTCTGAAATACTCTGGAGGTGACTTGCATTCATATTTCACATCAGTGAAGCACCGTAACAATTTTGAGAGAGTTACTGAAATCTGAGTGCACAGGTGGCTTGATACATAATGCAGTGGCATGAGTAATCATATAACCAGCATTAAGTAAATAGCAGTAGGGAACCACAGGTGCAAAAGGTCTGTGATGTTCAAATATATACTGGTTCTAAGGAGTCATGTCAATAGCAGTAACAGTATTTACCAACTTTTCTTGTGGTGGGGGACATGAGATTAGAGTATGGAGATATGGTTCCTGGACCTGCATAGGAAAAGGGAGTGATCAGAAGTTTCGTGTGCACTGACTATACAATTTAAAAATATGTATATACCTCTTCTCAGTAATTCTAAATCTTCACCCATAAATCACTGTCTCATATTTTTGGGCTCATGAATTTGTAACCATTTTTAATTAAGTTGTTTATATAGATAGGAGTCTCACAAAGTCAAAATGTTTGCCAGAGTCTCACCCACTTAAGAGAGTCGTCCTGACTGGACCCCCCTCCTTTAGAGACAAAGACAATTTACATGTGAGTGTGAGAGGTACTCAAAGCAGGCTCAAGAGCCATCCAGTTAAGTGAGAATGAGAGACTTTTAGCTACATGGGGACATGCCTGATTTTCCTCTTGTACCTACAAGTCTGCTTCTTGTCATCAAGGTGAAGACTCTGGAGTCAACTTCTGTGCTATCAAATGAATACTTCTCCCACTTACATGTAAATTGACTTCTGTCTCCAAGTTATGCTCTGGCGTGGGCTATGATTTTATTTGCTCCCTCAGTTTGATCTGAATAGTTTGTTAAAGAATGGTGGAGAGATTCAGCATTAGGCAGCTTTTATTACCCTAGGAGAATTGAAGCTCTGTGGAACTTTAAAGTTATGGAATTTTGTAGGGGTTCCTTAAGAAAAAGAACCATGGTATGTCTAATTAGGTATGAGCTGTAGAAAGTGCTAATGCAAGTCAGAGGTCCTGAAGCTTGTGCTTCCTGAACTTTATGGTAGCTACCTCTGCTGGATTGCCATATTTGTCATGAGACTCAATGCAGAGTATTGTATTTAGCACATCTAAACTTTGCTTTGTTAAGTTTCTTGGGAGCCTGTGTCTATGACATACTGTAGTATTTGTTACTCTTGGCTTCATGCCATTTGCAAATCATAGCATTTCAGCTATGCTTTCATTTAAGTCACTGGTAAAATAATGAACAAATAATTTGAGGATTGTACTAAATAGATTTTATTGAAATATTTGTTACTAAGGGAAATAATCTTTTCTTTCATTTCTTATCTGGTTTCTATTTTCTCCTTTAAAGTTTACCTTCCTATCCTGTTACTCTTCTTTATTGCAAAAAGTGGATATTGGAAAGTCTGCTAAACATTTTTTACTGAGTATTTGCTTACAGGACAGGTAAAGGAAAAGCCTTTATATACATTGATCATAAAGAAGTAAGAGAAAGGGTCACTAAATCTTTGCAAAATATTTGAATATTTAAAAGCATATTTGTAACAATCACCCAAGTTCTAATAATTTTGAAATATCATTGAGATGTGCAGTTTGGTCCTAGTAAATATTATAATTATTTAGTCTAAAATCAACTTACTTCAGAAATTATCTTACAGTGTCATTAAGTTATCAAATATGAATAGAATAACAAAGACATCTTAGGAGTTAATTGTTTTCATATTCCTAGATCCCTATTGGGATAAAATATATCTTTTAGAGGTTATTCAATTCTTCAAAATTGAAAATGTGGAAGCTAGCAGGTAAACTAATTAATTATATTACCATATATAAAAATTGAACTGAAGCTTAATAGATAAGATGCATATTTGTTAATAAAGTTTGAAGAACTGTATAGCATGTATTGTCATAAATATGTGGTATAACGTATTGAGAGACCATGGTCAAGAAACCAAGTTCTTGTTCTATTTCTGCTTCTATATAGCTTTGGATGTGATATTTAGTATCTATAAATCAGGCTTATGACCTTAAAGGACTTTTTAATTTTTTCCATGCTTTAAGATACACTTTAACAGTAAGAATTTGAATTCTCAAATCCTCTTTCCTGACCTTTATCCACTTACTTTGCATAAAGGATGTAATTGCCTAATCTCATCTCAGAATCTATCTCACAATGTGTGTGTGTGTGTGTGTGTGTGTGTGTAGAGTGAATGAGATAATGTAGGGAAAGATAATATGTAATAAAACCTCTCAGCGGAAAGACCAGCAGGTAATTATAACTCATCCTTTGTTGGCAATTATTGTAAAGTTTTATTGTGTTAAGTCATTTTCTAGGTGTAGATAAATTTGCCAAGGTTATAGAAGTCATAAAATGCTCTCCACTTTTGAATAAGGCAGTCAATAGATTTTAGGAATGTGTCATTTTATTTCAGTGAGCTTCACAGTAAAGGTCTTTGTGATGCTTCGTGTTATTGGCTACCATGGTGTTGATTATTAGGATTTTCCTCATAATTATTCTAGATTTTAATACTTTTAGAAAATGTCTAATTACTAACTTGGCCACATAGTATATATATATTTTACTTTGCCTTTTGTTCTACCATTTGGAATATGCAAAGAAGCTTTCATGTGTTGATATTTGTGCTTAATCATCTCCCTGATTATTTTTGTAAATGTAAAGAAATATGGAGATAAAATGTAAAACACATAACTTATATAAATTTTTCCTTTGAAATTAAATATACTCAAATGCTCAGCATTTCCCTTACTCCCAGTACTATGTTACAAAACATGAACAGATCATCAATTATGCTAATTGTTATATAATTTTAGAGGATTTAATAATAAATTTTATTAATTAGAAAGCTCCATATGGATTTTTAAATTTGACCATTCAGACAAACAAAATTCACTATATCCTATCAAAGCTAAGTTATCAGTCAAATCTCATTTGACTGTATGGACAAGTATTTCAAAAATTTTGTCAAAAAAGAATTTAAAAAATAAAATTACTTTTGGTACAAGAAATTTTTGAAACCCATGAATGGTTTTTTCATAATAAGTATTTTCCATAAACTTTTTTAAGATTTCTCATATTGACAGCAGTGCCAAATGATTGAACCCAACATTGTTATCTTTTTGTACCATTAGCATTTTAATTCTGAGAAATAACTTCAGAGATACAATACTAACCTCCCAACAAACATACCTTTTCTTTCCTATGTCTTATTTTAGCTGATAAAGTACAATACCAGGCATCAAGGGTGGAACAAAAGCCCTGATAATAAGGAGGTGCTTAATAATGTGCTTGGAATGAGGCTTTCAAAAATAGTTTCTTTTTATTAGTTTTATAAAAGTACACCTAGAACTTGATTAGTCAGCTTATTCTGTGATCACAAACTACAGAAAAAAGATATATTTCTTGCTCACAGGTTTGCAAATTGGCTGAACTCCACTGGGTCAGACTAAGTTCAGGTGAGCAGGGGTCAGTTGTTGTATTTCACAAGTCTTTTCTCCCGGAAAGCAAAGCTCAGGAAAACCAGTATCAGAGTAGGGGCTGGGCGTAATCCCAAGAGTTTGGAGAGAAGCAATTGGTGCTTCAAAAGTCTCTCCTTGAATTATTGCCTGTCCCTTCAACAACATTCCATAGGTCAAAGCAAGTCACATGGCCCAGCCCAGGATCAGTGGGCAGGAAATTATATATGCCCACTGCGAAGCAATGCTGAAGGGGAAGATGAGGAATTATAAATAAATAATGCCACTTTCTGTAGTTTATTATTTAGGATAAAACATTTGGCCTTCAGGAACCCTAGAGTCACACTAAAATCACTGTCTTTTTATGTAGAGGTAGAGTCATAGAATGCTGGCACCTTAGAGCTAGAAGGGACTTTGAAGAAGTTGTAATCCTATAGCTTCATTTCACAGATAAGATAGTATGGCCTGAAAATGTTAAGTGATTCTTGTCCATTGTTGGTTTCTTTAAGTGTCAAAATGGATGTGAAACCCAGTTCACTGTTTTCTGGAATTAATGCATTATGCTGACAGTTGGTTAATTATTTAGTCCAGACTAGGTATTCTATGAGAAATGAAAAACAATGAAAATTCCAATTCAGAGTAGATAAACTAAGACTTTACAAAAGCTTTCTTCCCAGCCAAGAAATAATTCAATTTATCTGTTAAAATTAGTTAACCATATAAAGTGAGCTGCATTCTACATTAAGCTCTACAAGTGAAAAATATAATGAAACATTAAGATTTCCCCCAAACCACTAAAAGAATAGAAAAATGAGACTAGAAAAGTAGGCTGGAAAAAATATAGTTGATATATTTTTGTAACTATTGGGATATACAAAATAAACACAGATAGTTAAAATAATACACTGTATATACTTAAAATTTAAAGAGTATTAAATGTTCTGACACTAAGAATTAATTTTCTTTGGGAACTTTTGGCAAAAATGGTTAATGACATCATATTGTGCATCCCCCATTACAGAAAGTGATACTCATGTGAAAGCAAACAATTTTCAAAGATATTTTAAAACTGATAATATATGAGAAAATCATACATTTAAAAACCTTTTAGGGGCAGGCTTTTGGCATAGCAGTTAAGATGCATTTGAGATGCCTGCATCCTATATGAGTCTCCCTAGGTTTACATCTCAACACCACTTCTGATTCCATTTCCTGCTAAAGCATACCCTGAGATGCACGGTGCAGAAGATGGCCTATGTATTTGGGTCCCAGACATAGATGTTGTGAGATCTGGATTGAGTTCCTGGCTCTTGGTTTCAGTCTGGTCAACCCTGGGTGTTGCATTCATTTGGAGACTAAACCAATAGGTAGAGGATATTCATTCATTCATTCTCTCTCTCTCTCTTTCTCGCTCTCCCTTACTTTCAAATAAATAAAAAATGTTTTAATGATTTTAAATATTGCTTTTAACAAAAACAGATCATTTTCATAAACCTCAGTGCTCCTATAGAAAGAATAATTTGTGTTGTTTTATAAACTTAATTTTCATACTCTTATTACATTTGCCTACAGATATTGTTTTCTTTGTACTATTCCTGCCTTATTTTTTATTTTCATTTTTCCCAGAATCCTTTTTTAAGGTATGCAAACATGACGCATTTCATAAATACAACTTTAGGAACACAGTGATTCTTCCCACTGTACCCACCCTCACACCCACATTCCCACCCTTCTTCCTCCTTCCTCTCCTATTCCCATTCTTATTTTTTTACTAAGATCTATTTTCAATTAACTTCATACACATAAGATTAACTCTATACTAAGTGAAGAGTTCAACAAATTGTATGGAAAAAAAGAAAACTTCCTCAGGAGTTGAGACAAGGGCTCTTCAAAGTCATTGCATCTTAAAGTGTAAATTTCACTTCTATAGATTACCATTTAGGTGCTCTATTAGTTACCACAGATCAAGGAGAACATATGGTATTTGTCCTTTTGGAACTGGCTTATTTCACTAAATATGATGTTTTCCAGATTCTTTTTTTTTTTTTTTGCAAAGAACAGGATTTCATTTTTTTTTACTGCTGTGTAGTATTCCATGATGTACATATCCCATAATTTCTTTATCCAGTCTTCAGTTAATGGGAATTTGGGTTGATTCCTTATCTTAGTTATTGTGAATTGAGCTGCAATAAACATGGGGGTACGCATAACTCTTTCATATACTGATTTCATTTCCTTTGGGTAAATTCCTAGGAGAGGGATGGCTGAGTCTTATGGTAGGTCTATTTTCAGATTTCTGAAGTCTCTCTATACTATCTTCCACAGTGGCTAGAGCAGTTTTCATTACCATCTACAGTAGATTAGAGTACCTTTTCCCCTTAATCCTCCCCAGCATTCATTGCTTCTAGATTTCTCTATGAAAGCCATTCTATCAGGATTAAGGTGGAACACTGTGGTTTTGATTTGCATTTCCCTGATGGCTAGTGATCCTGAGCATTTTTCATTTGTCTTGGCCATTTGGATTTCGTCTTTTGAAAAATGCCTGTTTAAGTTTTTTGCCCATTTCTTAATTGGCTTGTTGTTGTTGTTGAGTTTCTTGACCTCTTGCTTTATTCTAATTATTAATCCTGTATCAGTTGCATAGTCTGTAAATAATTCCTCCCATTCCATCAGTCACCTCTACATTTTGCTGAGCATTTATTTTGTAGTGCAGAAGCTTCTAAATTTGGTGTAATACCATTTGTCAATTTTGGCTTTGATTGCCTGTGCCTGTGGGGTCTTTTCCAGGAACTCTTTGCCTGTGCCAATGTCTGGCAGTGTTTCCCCAATGTTCTCTAGTAATTTGATGGCATCAGGTTATAGATTTAGGTTTTTAATCCATTTTGAATGGATTTTTGTGTAAGGTGCTAGGTAGGGGTCTTGCTTCATACTTTTTTATAGATGCAGATCCAGTTTCCCAGCACCATTTGTTATAGAGACTGTCCTTGCTCCAGGGGTTGATTTTAGCTCCTTTGTCAAAGATAAATTGTTTGTAGATGTGTGGGTTGATTTCTGGAGTTTCTATTTATTTTTTCAATAGTTTAAAAAATATTTATCAATAACCTTGTACAAGTTTCACTAGAAGGAAGCAGTAGACTCCAGAAAATAATGAGTGCTAGCCTGTCTGCCTAAATAGCACCCCTGGTTAGGTGAAACAAGAAGAGAAAGATGTGAAAATATGAGCTAGTGTGTATATTAAGGATAGATACTAGGCATAGTAGTAGTAGACTTGTTCATATCAGAAACCTGAATTGTAGAAGAAATGCATAAAGTTGGATAACAGAGGGATGCTTCTTCCTTAACTTCTGAAAAAAATGAGAATATGAATCATCAAAGCAACTTGAATAAATGAAATGTATTTTTTGAATAAAAAACTTTTAAAATGAACAAGGTGCTGGACAAATCAGTTTCATTTCTACAAATGTCCTAACATTTTTACCTAGCTAACTCCTCATCATGCCTAATACCCTTTAGATTTTTGTTTTCATTTAATCTCTGTAGCAAGTTTTTCTTTCCTCAACAAGTCTGGACCAGTAGTTGCTCATTGCACCCTTCACTTGCCCTCTGACAGCCTATCTGTAGTAGAATTGCCTGCATTATCCCTCTTAGTAGTTTTTTTGTCTGTTCTACTTAATATGACTGGTTTAGTTCTGTAATTGATGCACAGTTATTCTTAAGTGTTGAAAATTAACTGAAATGTGATCCCTGTTAAACATAAGAGTGGGAATAAGAGAGGGAAGAGATGTATAATTTGGGACATGCTCAAGCTGACTTGCCCCAATTGGTAGAGTTAGAAACATACCAGGGGATTCCAATTCAATCCCATCAAGGTGGCATGTACCAATGCCATCTCACTATTCCAAGTGATCAATTTCTGTTCACAATTGATCATAATGAAAGGACTAAGAGTCAAAGGGAGCACATAAACAAGTCTAGTACCTGCTAACACTAACCGATAGAATAAATAAAGGGGAGAGTGATCCAACATGGGAAGTGAGATACTCAGCAGACTCATAGAATGGCAGATGTCCTAAATAGCACTCTGGCCTCAGAATCAGCCCTAAAGGCATTCGCATCTGGCTGAAAAGCCCATGAGAGTATTTCAGGCATGGAAAGCCAAGACACTCTGGCAAAAGATCTCTGTGAGTGAGATCCCAGTGGAAAGAACAGGTCTTCAAAGAAGGAGGTACCTTTCTCTGAAGGGAGGAGAGAACCTCCACTTTGACTATGACCTTGTCTAAACAAGATAAGAATCGGAGAACTCAGAGGGCTTCCATAGCCTTGGAAACTCATGACTGGAGCATAGGGAGATTACTGATGCCATAGACAGGAGTGTCAATTGGTAGTCAACAACAGGAGTCACTGTGCACTTACTCCTCGTGTAGGATCTCTGTCCTTAATGTGCTGTGCATTGAGATTTAATGCTATAACGAGTACTCAAACAATATATTTCACTTTGTGTTTCTATGGGGGTGCAAACTGTTGAAATCTTTACTTAATGCATACTAAACTGATCCTCTGTAAAAAAAAAAAAAAAAAAAAAAAGAAATTATCAACTCCCAACTTGACTCTCACTGGGATTAAACATGACAATAGGTCTGCTCTGATTTCATCATCATTTAAAAAAAATCATCTATTATTTTCCACTTCATGTTTCTGTGTGGAAGCAAACTGTTGAAATCCTTACTTAATGTATACTAAGCTGATCTTCTGTATATTAAGATAATCAAAAATGAATCTTGATGTGAATGGAAGGGGAGAGGGGGTGGGAAAGGGGAGGGTTGTGGGTGGGAGGGACGGTATGGGGGGGAAGCCATTGTAATCCATAAATCGTACTTTGGAAATTTATATTCATCAAATAAAAGTTAAAAAAAATTGAAAAAAAAAATCCAAAAAAAAAAAAAAAAAAGAATTGCCTGCTTGCTGGTCTAGTTGTATCTTGTCTTAGTTTGTTTTCTGTTGCTAAAACTGAACCCTGCAGATTGAGTAGTTTATAAAAAATAAAGGTTTGTTCAGCTCACTGTGATGGAGGCTGGAAAGTTCAGGATGGAATTTGCATGTGCTTAGCACCTGGTGTGTGCCTTCTTTCTTGTGAGAACTCTCTACAGCCCTGAGATGATAGAAGACAATATATGGTGAGAAAGAGCAAGCTTTCCAGAGAGCTTGCTTTTATAACAGCCAGAGCCACTCCTGATACCCTATTAATCCATTAATACACAAATGGATTTATCTAATCATGAACAGAGTCCTCCTCGTGGCTCAATCACCTCCCAAATGTCCCATCTCTCAAATACATATAACAGACAATTTTTAAAGGTCAAGTTGCTAACACATGAAACTTGAGCAACACTTCCTAATATAACATACCTCTATATTCTTTGAGCTCCATAAAGTAAGGGACATTATCAATGTTATCTCTTCTCTTTGGGGCTCTGGCATAATTTCTCGCGAGTTATAAAATATCCCAAAGTATTTGTTGACCAAAGTGTGATGGAGTAGAACCTTGAGTGTATGTGTGTGTGAAAATGAATGAATGGTGGGACTCAGAGACTTTTCCTGAAAGATATTAGAGGATAAAATTTGATATTAAAAACCATAGCACTTGTAGAGCCTAGAAATCCATGGAACATAATAGAACTCTAAGACCTTACTAAACATAAAAATATGCATTTAAAAATTATAGTACTAGTAGAATGTAGCAATCTATGAACTTAGAGCTCAAATAATCCAATTATAAAAGCAATATTTTATAGACAAAGTGTCAACATGCCATGGAAGGGTAATACATGATAAAAATTTATTTCTTTGATATTTATTATTTGATTAAATAATATATGTAATAAACTTATTCATTTAATTATTTGAAAGGCAGAGCAGCAGAGAGAGGGAAAGACAGAGAGATGCATCTGCTGGTTCACTCCCTAAATGGCTGCAATTGCCAGAGCTGGGATAGGCTGAAGCCAGGAGCCAGCAACTCCATCCTGGTCTCCCACATGGATGGGAGGGGCCCAGTACTTGAGCCACCTTCTGTTGTCTTCCCAGGGGCATTAATAGGAAGCTGAATGGGCTGATCAGCCATGATTTGAGTGGGCACTCTTGTATGGAATGCTTGTGTTGCAAGCAGCAGCTTAACCTGCTGTGCCCCACCTCAGGCCCTGTACAAATGACAAATAAATGCCATTGGTTCAAAAAGTTGGGTTCAAAATAATGTTGAACAAAGTATGGGGGATGTGTTTGTTGACTTCTGCATGGGGAAGAATTTCTAGTAGTGAAAGTATGGAGTTAATCACAAATAAAAGAATCAATATGTAATACTACATAAAAATTAAGATAATCTGAATGATATAAAGCAGCATACAAACGTTAAGAACTAATTTATTTATATAATTAAATTATATAAAAATTTTAAATGATTACTATCTTAACAATAAAAGAAACTCTTTAAAAATCAGTAAGAGGGGCCGGCGCCGCGGCTCACTAGGCTAATCCTCCGCCTTGCGGCGCCGGCACACCAGGTTCTAGTCCCGGTCGGGGCGCTGGATTCTGTCCCGGTTGCCCCTCTTCCAGGCCAGCTCTCTGCTGTGGCCAGGGAGTGCAGTGGAGGATGGCCCAAGTGCTTGTGCCCTGCACCCCATGGGAGACCAGGATAAGTACCTGGCTCCTGCCATCGGATCAGCGTGGTGCACCGGCCGCAGCGCGCCGGCCGTGGCGGCCATTGGAGGGTGAACCAACGGCAAAGGAAGACCTTTCTGTCTTTCTCTCTCTCTCACTGTCCACTCTGCCTGTCAAAAAAAAAAAAAAATCAGTAAGAGGGCCTGGCATTCTGGCATAGTTACTGAGACACTAACATCCCATTGGGTGCTGATATGAGTTCTGGCTGCTCCACTTATGATCCAGCTCCCTGCTAATGACCTAGGAAAGCAATAGAGAATGGCTTGGATCCCTGCCACCCAAATGGGAGACCTAGATGAAACTCCTGCCTCCTGTCTTTGGCCTGGCCCAGAGCTAGCCTTAGCATCCATCTGGGGAATGAACCAGTGGATGGAAGCTCTCTCTCTGTCTCTCCTTCTCTCTCTGTAAAATGGCTTTCAAATAAATAAATAAATCTTTAAAAAAATTTTTAATCAGTAAGAAAAATCCAAAAAAATTTTATTAGAAAATGGGCTTTAAAAAGTTGACAAAGGATATATTTAATTGGGAATTAATACTCCACCTCACTAGTAATTAAATACCAATCAATATAGCAACATATTATGAAAAATTAGAAAAACCTTTAAAAATTAAAGTACCTAATGTTGATAAGAGTAGACTAAAAGGGCATTCTTATCAGGCACTATGGTTAGAACATGAATAGATATGCATGTTCTAGAATGCAATTTAGCCAGTATCAAGATCCTTAAAAAATGTTCTTGTTCTTTCAACTAGTTATTCCATTTGTAGGAATTAGTCCTATCATAACTAATGATTTAGGTAATAAATGGAAGGATTTTTGTGTAATTTATTAAATAAGTATGAAATACCAACTGTGGAGAAGACTGTATAAGACAATCAAAGCAAGAATGCGGTCACATAAAGAGATGGTAAATATTAATATTTAAATGGCTTGGGTTTTCAGCCACTATTCTAGGTTTTTTGCCAGCATTAAACTAATATTGCCCCTCTAACAATTAAAGGAGATATGTAGTATCATAATCTTATTAAAGAAAAAAAGATTAAGTGATTTTTTTCAAGTTAACAATCCAAGTTACAAAGGGGATTTAAATCCAAGATTGTGGTTTCCATAATGTTGACTGCTAAACCAGATGGATATAATGTAGCCTCCAGTATTTGGTATGCTAAAAAGTAAGTTGTCCAACAGTAGAAAGAAAGTAGACTTTAATTTAGTCATAACAAATTATAAAATTTTATAGTGACATGAGACATATTTATAATAAAATGTTAAATTTTAAAAAGCTGAATACAAATCAGTATATAAAAATTCATCCAACTTTATTATTAAAATTGTAGTAGATATGTGTACTATGCATATTTTTGTGCACATAAATACATGTGAATATGCATATTCATTTAACATTTGCTTCCCTTACTAGATTCTGAGTTCATGCAGGTGCTTGGTTGGTTCACCACTGTGTACCAAACAATGACTACTCTATCTAGATGTAATAGATTCTAAATAAGTTTTAAATGAAGGAATGAATGTAAAAAATGTACACAAGAACATATACATATGTATATGTGTGTGTTTATATAGGTATATATCGTTATTCTTCCTTAACTACTGTTTTGGTTTCTAAGATTTCAATTATCTGTGATCTGAAATTATTAAATGGATAATTCTAGAAATGAGCAATTTATAAGTTTTAAATTGTATGCCATTCTGAGTAGCATGATAAAATCTGATGTCATTCAGCTCCATCTTTCCCAAGACATCAACCTTCCCTTTTTCAATGTACCCATGCTGTATAAATTACCCATTAATCACTTAGTAGCCGTTGATTATCAGATCAACAATGGCAGTATCACAGTAATTATGTAGTAGCCTAATAGTATGTCACAGTGTCTACATCATTCCCCTTACTTAGTCTCATCATCATATAGGCATTCTATTATGTCACATAATCACAAAAAGAAAGGGGAGTATGGTACAGTAAGACATTTTGAGAAACCATATTCAAATAACATACATTATTATAATAATGTATGTATATAATAATGTATAATAATATAAATAATATTATGCTATATATTATACTGTATAGAGTATGTTGTTAAAATACTATAATTCTGTTCTGTTTTGTTATTAGTTTTGTTGTTAATCTTTTACAGTGCCTAATTTATAAATCAAACTATCGTTAAATACCAAAAGAAGATTGATGCATATACTAAAACCAGATGGTTGTTATTTGCATTTGAACATGGGTTCCCTCTAGAACTAAGTCTGTTTGATCTGTACAGGATCATTTGTCCACTGGAAAAGGTTTTGGAAACAATGAACAATTATAACAAAGAAATAAAATAACCCATAATTACAAAATTTAGAGAAAATGAATTCTAGCATTGTAGGTTACAGTAGTCACCTTTTATCACAGGGGATTTTTCAAGACCCTCAAGGGATGCCTGAAACCAGAGATTGAATTGAACACTGTATTTTTATTTTTTGTTATAATACAGGTTATCTTGTGTTCGAATTATCAATTTGTTGTCTCTCAGCTGCAATTTATACCCCATTGCTTGTTTTGCAAAAATGGAGATGTGCACTGTGTTTTCCCTTTGCCAGTCTGCACATTGTTTTGGTTTCTCAGTTGGAGGCACAAGAAAGAATTTTCCCTGCTGGTTCTGATGAACTCTCTCAGCAGGCCGCTACAGCATAAGCAGCTCCTCCCTCCCGTGGCAGGCTCCTGCAGTGCAGGGTGGGCAGCAGCACCCAGCAGCCTATCAAACCCCAGTACTCACCATAGCCTGTTCAAATTGGGAGGATCCCAGTGGGACACTTCCCTATAAGCAATTTTTCTGGCATCCTAGAGAGCAGATTTCCTGCAAGTTCTGGATGGTAGATCTGTGGCACAGTATACTACGCAGTGCCTGCCATTCCATGGGCCAGGGCTATGCTCTCAGGGCAGGGTCTGCATCTCTTCCTTGAGTGGGTTCACCATCTTAAGGCTTCTTTCTCAATCCCAGGGTAATGGTTGCTCCTTATGTCTACCATTACTATTTTTTTTTTTTTTGCCTTACTGTTAATCTACTGGCCAGTTCCTCTGTATTCCAGTCCTCTATCATAGTCAGTGATTCTATACAGCAACTATCCCTTGTTCACCTCACTGTGAAGTTGCTGTTCCCTGACACAACCAGATTTTGTGAGGTTTAATAATTATAATTCCATCCTTCTCTCTTCACCAAGAGAAAACTATAACTAAAATACTGCAAGGGTTATGTTTATCACAGAAGTCAAGAACTAAAAATATTCAAATATGGAAAAGAGATATAAAATATCCCCAAAGCATATAAAATTTCAAATAAACGAGCAGATTCAGCATGTAAGCTAGGTAAATACCTTTTAAGTAGGGAAGCAGGAAATGTAAGGCATCAAATAAAAATATTCCCTTCAGCAATGGCAAACAGTATGAAAGTAGAGCTATTGGCAAACAACATATTATAGTGGGGGGAGCTATCAGAAGACAAAATTATAAATGTAAATAAGAAATGAAATCTGAAATCTGAATGCAGAGTCCATCAAATCAGAAAGTCAGAATGCCAAGCAAACAGATGTGAGCTCATTTTTGCCGATCATTGAGGACTGTCTAATTCTGAATAATATGATTCTCTTAACTTAGTATTACTCATGTTTTAGTCAAAGGATACCTTAAAAAATGATAGATAGAACAAAAGCACTGAATTTTTGTTAAGAGATAAATTTTCCACAGGAAAAGTAAATAAGACTTTGCAAATGCTGATCTAATTACTAAAATGAATTCTACAGAGAAATTTGCATCAAAACTGTGGAAATGATTCTAGTACCTTCCCAGTCTGTGCTACTAATTATGAAACTGAAGCACATTCACATTATTTAATGGGAGTTGTTATAATGATATAGTAATTCCACTGATTTAAGCCTCACATTGCCTGGATTTATAACTGAAAATTGAAAGGAATGGTTATGTATAAAGACTATGAGATAAAAGTTTTATCAATTAAAGAAAATAGTACATGTAAAACATCTAGAAAATTGTATTGCATATAATAAGCACTCAATAAATATTATCATAATGTTGGTTAAAAAGACAAAGGTCATATTGACCTTTTATTGGCATCATACATTATTGTTTTTTTTTTTTTTGAAGATTTTTTTCTATGAAGAAGCTACAGTGCTAAGAATTGTGGAAGAAAGGAGTATTATTGGATATACTGCCCCCTTCCAATTTCCTAATTCACCAAAACAAAGAGCTTTTGAATTATACACATCTTTTACTGATCTTGAAGTCAGAAGAATTTCTTGAAGTCAACAAACATTTCAAGTTTTTCTTTGTTATTTTCTGTCAACTGTTATCCCATAGGTCTTCCTATGGAATTAATTTTGCAACCTAAATGCACTGTCTAATCTCATCTATGTTAATACTGTGTTTTGCCTAGCCTTCCAGGACTCAAAGTAATTTTGTGTGTGTCTGGCCTAGAAGTCTAGTACTCAAGGTCATTTAGCATTTTAACTTAATTATCTTTCCCAGTATTGTGACAGTGATGGATTTGATAAGGATTTATTCTAGCTATTTATCCAAATTATAGATAAATGGTGCCTATTTAGTGTCTATTTTATACCAGGCACAGGTTAAACATTACGTTGCTTAAAGCTTATCATAAAGGAAATACTGAGGCTCAAAGAGATTCAGCATCACATGTGAAGAAAGAAGGTCAGGAAAAACTCTGGATCCAGATCTTTGATTTTGAGCCCCATTCTTACCTCGCTATTTGGTTTCTGTGCATCCAAAGTCACTTAAGAGGGGCCAGTGTCACAGTGCAGTACAGTGCTATGGGTTAAGCCTAAACTTGCAATACCAGCATCCCCTATGAGGGGTATCAGTTCAAGTCCAAGTGGCTTTGCTTCCAATCCAGCTCCCTGCTAATGTGCCTGGGAAAGCAGCAGACTTCCACCCATTTGGGAGACACTGAGGCGTTCCTGATTCCTGGTTCCCACCCAGCCCAGACCTAGCTGTTGAGGCCATTTGGAGAATGAATCAGCAGATAGAACTCTCTCTGTTTCTCTCTATATATCACTCCGCATTTCAAATAACTTAAAATTAAATCTTAAAAAATACATACACACACCCACAAGAAAAATGTTTATGTTTCCTAAAGTTTTATCCACTAGAGGATCTGGAGTAGAGCATCGCAATCTGTATTTGAGAATTGCTACACCAGTGCTGTCTCAATGAACAGAGAAATGGGCTATGACTCATTTCAGGCTCCTTAACATACAGCTCTCCTTCCTGGTTCTGTGGATTCATTTATTAATGCTGTTTGGATGTAGAGTATCACATTGTGTTGTTATTTAACTTATATTTACTCTTTAGTTGCTACGATTTTTGTGGTATGTATTTTATCTTGCATGAAGCAGGAGAAAACACAGTGTGCCCATAAGGAACATAGTTGAAGATAATTTATATAAATGTAGGTTCCTCTCTTCTTTGGACTGTCATCCTAGTAGTGTCAATGGAAAAGCAAATTACTTTGTTATTCACTAGTGGCCTCCATAACAGGGTAGAAGGGATGTTTGAGGTGTTAGGATTATATGGAAAGACGTGTGTGCCCTATGGGGAAAATGATAGTACTTTGCAGACAAATTTCATGCTTTTCCCAGCTCCTCTGAAAGCTGGTTCCAGGAGCAAAAAGAAAGCAATGACCTAGTGTCACTAAAGGAATGTTTCCTAGAGGAAATGAATGGGGCGTGGGCTGACTCCTTAAGGAATGGGAAGGTCCTGGCATAGGGATGGAGACAGAAAAGTGAAGGAAAAGAATAATGAGAACAACCAGGAGCTGACATACTAAGTGAAAGAGATCGAAAGGAAACTGGGCTGACCATAGCTCCAGTTTATGCTGTGGAATCCTGGGAGAAGAGGTGAAATTGGCAAAGAAATAGAAAAGCACAATATTGAGATTGAATTCAATTTGATGTGATCAAAGAAACTCATTCCAGTTTCCGAATATGAAATGAAAAGAGAAAGCAGTATGTTACACGGTGATAATTGTAATAGTCACCACCATTTATTCTGTGCCTACCATATGCCAGGATTGTTGTAGAAGATACATATATTTATTGTCCTCTATAAGTTGATGAGATTGGTATTATAACAGTTTTGTAGATTAGGAAACTGAGGCATAAGGGAGAGAAAGATCCACTCAAGATTTCACAATAAAAAAAGAACATTCAGCCTTGTCTGTCTGTCCCTATGGACCACATTGACTTATGCTACCCTGCTTGACATTAGTCTGGTATCCTTGTAAGATTTATGCTGGGGACAAGCTAAGATTCCAGATAGGAGAAAGATAACCTGGCCTTCGACTACTGTGGTTCAGTTTTAGGTACCTTGGACTTGAGCAGATAAAATCCCTGTTGGGGACTGAAAAGTCACTTTACAGTTTTAATTACAGTACGAAGTGAATTACAAAGGGCAACCTACCCTTTGTATCATGAAGTAAATTGTTTCAGAGTTATTGGATTTCTTTAGTTATATCTGTAATTGGCTCTATGACTCAAATTATGTTCTATGACTAGAATACTTAGAAAAATATTTGAATTCTTAACAGAAGTAACTTTCATATAAATCAGGAAAAAGTAAAAGGACCATCATACAAAAAATATTGCCAATGAGATCTGAGGAACTCAACCTCTGGGTACTTAATCTTTTAAGTGAATAATTAATAGATATTTTGCTTGATGGGGATGACTTCTCAAGATATATTGATTTCTTAGTAATACATCCTTTTATATTGTGTGCTACACAGATTACAAGAGAAATGTAAGTAAGAGAGCCGGTTAAAAGGCAAAGCATTTATGTGGTTATTCTGAAGTCTTCCAGTGTTTCTGTGTCTGAACAACTGGTCTCACAGCACAGATTCTCTCCTTCCAGAAATTCATCAAAACGTTTGATCATTCGTGTTTAGATTTTTGTACTTCTCATTAGCTTTGTGAGAACATACACTTTGACTTGTTCATCCAAACCCATTATGTTTAATGAATTATTTCAAAGTTTCTCTTCAATATGAGACTTCATCTCTGGCAAAGAGAGCCCAAGGGAGAGAAAAGATTATGGTTTAAGCAGGAAATTTAAATATTAATCTCTGGAATTAACTAACAGTATGACCTATTGATCTACAGCAGATCACTCTCCTTCATCCTCAGCTTCTCTCCTAATAAAATTTAAGACATAGTTTAAATAGGGTCTCTAATGTCTTT
Organism: Oryctolagus cuniculus; assembly: GCF_964237555.1. NCBI lineage: Eukaryota > Metazoa > Chordata > Mammalia > Lagomorpha > Leporidae > Oryctolagus > Oryctolagus cuniculus. The sequence goes on along the minus strand of NC_091442.1, from coordinate 102,339,821 downwards.
AATAGATCTATATTCTAACTATAAAAATAAGATTATTATTGTGAGTTCCTATTCTTCGTTGTGCACCATGCTTGCCCTTTTATGTATATTATATATAACTTGATGTATATGATGACAACAAAGGCATTTCCCGAAGTTTTTGATAATGTGCATTTCCATTAACTTTTTGAAGATCCTGTGTATTAGTGTGTATGTGTGTTTGTGTGCGTATCATGTATATATGTATGTGTGTATACACATATTTGACAACTAGATAATATCTCATTTTTTTAGATAAGTGAACTGAAGCTTAGAAAATGCATTAACTTGTCCAAGATTGCAAAACTTGGAAGTTCCAGGCTGGTATTTCAAACCCAGGTCTGTCAGATTTTAGAATGTGTTTTCTACTCCCACAGACTGAAATGCTAAAATCTTCATAGCTCACAAACATAAAAAATTGAAAAATAAAAACATTTGCAAAGAAAGTGTAGAAAAAATACTCAGAACAGTACTAATAAAAAGCTTCACTTTAAATTGCAGGAAAATATTCATCAAGAATGGCTACTTTTTGAATATAGAGTCAATTTAGCAAGGCTCAACCTCTGGGAGTGTTAAGACTTGTAAGACTCGTGTCAAAATCCTGCCCCTCAGTTAGTGAGGTCCTTGCGTGACCAGTGTCTCTTCCCTTGTCGTGCTGCCTCTTTTCACTCTGGTTCACAGACTTCACTGGCTGCCTGTCAACAGACTTAACAAGGCAGAGAATACCTAGGTTTCTAGAGATTCTCAAACAGGTGGAATGATCAAGCTCTTTGTGATTTTGAATGACTCATAAGCCTAGATTACTGTGAGGAAGCCATTTCTCAAAATAAAGCGAGAATGCTTTGGAGAAAGAGACACCTGAGAGCTGTGTCTGAGACCATTAGCTTTGGAGTGATTGCTGTTAATTCAGACACAAAATAATGCAAAGCTAAGTGATGGTAGCCAAATAACAGTTAGAAAGAGGTGGATATGACTCAGACTTTGTGAGAATTCTGAGTGTTAGACGTGAGTATGATTTTCCTAGTATAGCACATTTTGGGGACTGTTTAACAAATTGGTCCTTCCTTTTAAATCAGATTATGTATTAACATAGCTTAAAGCAATAAATCATTTTAAAATTGTAGTTTAAAAAGCAGTATTATACATCGATACTCAAAGCTTACTTCTTTTCCCACAGAAAACCCTTCTCATACTCTTTCACTTCTTTTTAATCTGTGTTTTGATTTTCGTGACCTGGCAGCTTGTTTTGTCTTGCTCTCTCCTGCTGGAACCTAGAGATCTCTACCTGTGTTTCATGTTCATAGCAATAACACCTTCATGAAGTCTGCTGACTCAGTGCTGATCGCTTTCACGTTGTTTTCCATCCTGGTACATTATTTTCTGGTGAGTGTCCATATTTTTAATTGTGATCAAATGCCCATGACATAAAATTCATGATTTTAACCATTTGAAGTATATAATTCAGTGGGACTTAATGCATTCCCAGTATTCTGTAACTATCCCCACTGCTTCTCTCTAGAACATCTTTTGTATTTGTTTGTTAGGTCTAATTGGCTTAGAGTGTCATTCAAATCCTCCATTTCCTTATCGAGCTTCTCTCTGGTTGTTTTATCCATTATTCAAAATATGGCATTGAGATCTGTGATTATTGTAGAACTGTCTATTCTGCCTTCATTCCTGCCAATTTTTGTATTTCTTAAAAAACTACTTATTTGAAAGGCAGAGGAGAAAAGGGGAGAGGAAACAGGGGAGAAGGAGCTCCCATCTACTGGTTCACTCCTGAAATGCCCACAGCTGCTGAAACTGCGCCAGGCCAGAGCCAGAAGCCAGGACCTCAATTCTGGTCTCCCACATGGATGGCAAGGGCATAACTGCTTGAGCCCTCACCACTGCCTCTCAGCGTACACATTGGCCTGAAGCTGGAATGGGGAAGGGAGCCAGGACTTGAACCCAAGCACTTCAATATGAGATACAGCACCCAAACACCCCTTTAACCACTATATCAAATATTCACCTCTGCCAATTTTTGCCTCATAGATATTTTTTAAACTCTTTGTTTCAGTGAATGAATGTTTCTGATGGTGATGTCTTCTGGATGAATGGACCCTTTTATCAATATATGATGTTCTTGTCTCATAACATTTTTTGATTTAGTATTTTTTCTCTGATATTGATATGGACACCACTGCTCTCTGTTGTTTACTACCTGCATGAAGAATATTTTCCACCCTTCAACTTTCAACCTGTTTGTATCTTTGTATCCAGAGTCAGTCTCCTGTGGACAACATATAGTTGTATTGTTTTAATATCTATTCTTGATTTAATATTTTTTTTTAGTTTCTAACAGTTTCAATATATTTCACAGATACAATTCTAAGAATATAATGATATTCCCTTTCTCCTTCCTACCTTCCCTCCCCTTCTCTATCTCCCACACTTTGTCCCTCTCCCTTTCTTCCTTCTCTGCTTCACTTTTGAGATAAAATATGTTTAATTTAAATTACAGTGAAGGGCTTAATGTTCCAATAAATAAAGAGCTAACAAGTAAAAAGCAAAAAGACCTTACTTTAGCAGAAATATTGATAAGGCCTATAAACAATTATTAAATGGAAAAATGACTATTTCACTACATTCAGTAAATTTCAAAGTAATTACAAATCACTAAAACTATAGTAGTTTAGCATTGTTTTTCCCCATGTTTCTAAAAAGATCATAGTTAAAACTTATCTTAATATTTTCTCATTTTTTATTTACATGAATTTCATAAATACAACTTTAGGAACATAGTAATTCTTCCCATGATAACAACCTTCCACCTACACTCCACCCTCCTCCTCTTCCCTCTCCTGTTCTCAGTCTTATTTTTTACCAAGATATATTTTCATTTAACTTTATTCATAGAAGATTGACTATATTCTATGTAAAGAGTTCAACACTTTGTGTGAGGAAGAAAAAGAAATAAATAAAGAAAGAAATGAAAACCAACAATAAAACCTAAAAACAAAAAGTGAAAAAATAAAACCAAGAATAAAAGCTGTTCCTCAACAGTCCAGACAAAGGGCTGTTCAAAGTCATCGCATTCGATGGTAATTTCACTTTTTTTTTTTTAAACTTAATTATCTTTAAAGAGGAGCCCAGAAATGATATATCTGTTGGGAGTACTTAGACATAACTATACTTTGTGTGACATAAGAGTACCCTCCACTTAATACACTAAAATGAAATAATTCTTTGAGAACAAGTTTTACTATTAAGTCTCATAATATGATTCTTTGAGGATAGAGGTCCTGCATGGGAATTTAGTGCACAGTGACTCCTGTTGCTTATTTAACAATTAACACTCTTATGTATGACATCAGTGATCACCCAAGTCTCTTGACAAGAGCTGCCTAGCCTATGGAAGCCATTTGGATCCACAAACTCCTTCATTATTTTAACAAGGCCATAGGCAAATTGGAAACTCTCTCCTCCCCTCAGAGAAAAGTGCAGCATTCTTTGGTGGCTGCTTCTTTCCACTGGGATCTCACCCATAGAAGTCCTTCTTTTTTTTTTTTTTTTTTTTCCCCACAGTGTCTTGGCTTTCCATGCCTGAAATGCTCCCCTGAAATTTTCAGCCAAACCAGAATGCCTTAAGGGTTTATTCTGAGGTCAGAGTGCTACTTAAGGAATTGTCATTTTATGAGTCTCCTGTACAGCCTGCTTCCCACATTGGAACATTCCCTCCTTTTTAATTCTATTATTATTACGAAATACTTATCTTACTTATATGATCACTTAAACATGTGATCCTATCCATATGATCTCTATAACACTTAACCCTATTCATATGATCTCTATAACACTTAGGTATAACATTCTTAACCATTTGACAAAACTATATTTGCAGCAATACTGATATATGCAGACATTTCTCTCATTTTGTTTTTGGTTTTTGATTTTTTTTTTAATTTTAACTCCCACATATGAGGTAGAACATGTGGTATTTGTCTTTCTGTATCTGGCTTATTTCACTCAATATGATGTCCTCCAGTTGCATCAGTTTTGCTGCAAATGGTAGAATTTTTTTTTTTTTTTTTTTTTTTTTTTTTTTGACAGGCAGAGTGGACAGTGAGAGAGAGAGACAGAGAGAAAGGTCTTCCTTTTGCCGTTGGTTCACCCTCCAATGGCCGCCGCGGCCGGCGCGCTGCGGCCGGCGCACCGCGCTGATCCGATGGCAGGAGCCAGGAGCCAGGTGCTTTTCCTGGTCTCCCACGGGGTGCAGGGCCCAAGCACCTGGGCCATCCTCCACTGCACTCCCTGGCCACAGCAGAGGGCTGGCCTGGAAGAGGGGCAACCGGGACAGAATCCAGCGCCCCGACCGGGACTAGAACCCGGTGTGCCGGCGCCGCTAGGCGGAGGATTAGCCTAGTGAGCCGCGGCGCCGGCCTAGAATTTCATTCTTTTCAATAGCTGAATAACATTTCATTGTATATACCACATTTTCTTTTTCCAATCATCTGATGATGGAAACCTTGGTTGATTCCAAGTTTTGGCTATTATGGACAGTGCTGCTATAAATACATGGTGGTGCAGATATCTCTTTGATACAATTTGTTCCTGTCTTTTGGGTGTATACCTAGAAGTGGGATTGCTGGTCATATGGAAAGTCTTTTTCTAATTGTTAAAGAAAGCTCCATACTGTTTTCCCACCAACAGTGTATAAGTGTTCCCCTTTCTTCACATCCTTGCCAGAATTTGTTACTCTCTGGCTTTGGGATTTTTCATTCTGACATGGATTTGGTGCTATCTCATTGTGGTTTTAATTTGCATTTCTCTAGTTGCTAGTGATGATTATCATTTTTTTCATATATGTGTTGGCCATTTGTGTTTCTTCTTTTGAGAACTGCCTGTTGAGATCCTTTACCCATTTCTTGGTTGGTTGTTTTGTTGTTGTCATTGAGTTTTCAAGTTGCTGATATATTATGAGTATTAAACCTTTGTCAGGTAACTCACAAATATTTTTTTCCCATTCTGCTGGATGTCTCTTCAATCTGCTGATCATTTCCTTGTGCTGTGCAGAAGTTCATGAGTTTGGTAAAATCCCACTTGTTTAGCTCTGTGTTTATTGCTTGTGTTTTGGGGTTCTTATCCAAGAAATCACCTACACTATTGTCTTGGAGTGTTTCCCCTTCATTTTCTTCTGGTAACTTCATAGCCTCAGGTCTTAAATTTAAGCCTGATCCATCTTGAGTTGATTTTTGTATATGATGAGAAGTATGGATTTAATTTTATTCTACATGTGTACATCTAGTTTTGCCAACAACATTGGTTGAAGAGATTATTTTTACTCCAGTATAAGATCTGAGCACTTTTTCAAAAGTCAGTTGGTTGTATGTATGTGGATTAATATCTGTTCTGTTCCATTGATCTATGTGGTGGTTTTTTGCCAGCACCATTCTGTTTTAAGTACTATAACTTTGTAGTATGCTTTAAAATCAGGTATTGTGATGCCTGTAGCTGTTTGTTTGTTTTATTTTGTTTTTGCTTTGTAAGGATTGCTTTGGCTATTCTGGGTCTTATGTGATATCAAATGAACTTCAGGATTGATTTTTCCAATTCTGTAAAGAATGTATTGGTATTTTGAGAGGGATTGCATTGAATCTGTAGATTGCATTCAGTAGTATAGACATTTTATTGATACTGATTCTTCCAATTCATGAGCAAGGAATATCTTTCTATTTTTATGTGTCCTTGCTGATTTCTTTCATCAGCATTCTAGAATTTTTAATATGGAGATCTTTCACTTATTTTGTTTAATTATTACTACATGTTTGATTTTTTGTGGCTATTGTGAATGGGATTTTTTAACTTCACTTTCAATGAGTTCATCATTGGTGTATAAAAAGGTATGATTTTTGGATCTTTAGTTTGTAACCTGAAATTTTACTGAATTGGTTTATAATTTCTAACAGCTTTTTGGTGGATTGTTTCCATATACAACATCATGCCATCTGCAAACATGGATATTTTGACTTCCTCTTTGCCAATTTTGATGCATTTTATTACTTTCTCCTTACTACTCTTGGTAATAATACTTCTAGTGGTGACAGTGGAAATCCTTACTAGCTCCAAATCTTAGGGTAAATTATTTATGCTTTTCCCCATTATATTGGCTGTTGGTTTTTCATTTATAGTCTTTACAATTTTAAGTATGTTCCCTTTATACTTAATTTGTGGAGTGTTTTTTATCATGAAGGGGTATTGAGGCTTATCAAATGATTTCTCTTTGTCTACTGAGATGAGCATATGGTTTCTATTCTTCATTCTGTTGATCTGATTTATGACATTTATTGATTTGCATATGTTGAACTGTCCTTGCATTTCTGGGATAAATTCCACTTGATCGTGTGTGATGTGATCCTTTTGATATGGCTTTGGATTCATTTTACTAGTATTTTGTTGAAAATCTTTGCATCTATATTCATCAAGGATATAAGTCTATAGTTTTCTTTTGTGTGTGTGTCTTTTCAGTTTAGCTAAAGTAGTAATGTTGGCCCCATTAAAAGAATTTGACAGGGTTCCATACTATTCAATATTTTGGGAATATTTTGAAAAGTATTGAAGTTAGTTTCTCTCTTTTTTTTTTTTTTTTTGACAGGCAGCAGAGTGGACAGTGAGAGAGAGAGAGACAGAGAGAAAGGTCTTCCTTTGCCGTTGGTTCACCCTCCAATGGCCACCGCGGCTGGCGCGCTGCGGCCGGTGCACCGCGCTGATCCCATGGTAGGAGCCAGGTACTTATCCTGGTCTCCCATGGGGTGCAGGGCCTAAGTACTTGGGCCATCCTCCACTGCACTCCCTGGCCGCAGCAGAGAGCTGGCCTGGAAGAGGGGCAACCGGGACAGAATCCGACGCCCCAACCGGGACTAGAACCCGGTGTGCCGGCGCCGCAGGCAGAGGATTAGCCTATTGAGCTGCGGCGCCGGCCAGTCTATATATTCTTGATTTAATCTTGGTAGATTATATGTATCCAGAAACTTATTCATTTCTTTGAGGTTTTCCAGTTTATTAGCATAAAGTTTTTCATAACAGTTTCTTAAGATCCTTTGTACTTCAGTGGTGCCAGTTGTAAGGTCTCCTTTTTTTGTCTCTTATTTATTTGAGTTTTTCTCTTTTTCCTAATCTCTGACTTTTAATTGAGTAGTATAATCGATTTATAGTTCAGTAACTACTGCTGAGGAAGGATTTATTTGTACCATTTTACTATCTATTTTCTAAATATTTATAATTTTGTTGTTCCTTAATTATTCCATTGCTATTTTTATGTTTAGTTTTTAAAATCAATTTAATTTCCTTTTGTGATTATTTTCCTTCTCAATTACTTTTCTGTACAATTTGTTTTCTTAGTGCTTATCTTGTGAATTACAGTCAACATCTTTAATTTATAAGTAATCTAGTTTGAATTAATACTGACTTAGCTTCAATAGTATACAAAACTCTATTTCTATATAAGTCTATCACTCCTTGTTTGTGTTGTTATTGTCACAAATTACGTGTTTATGCATTGTGTGCCTACTAATATATATCTATAATTATTATCAATTTATCTTTTCAATTATGTTGGAAAAAGGAGTTACAAAAAAAACACAACAGTACTGGCTTTTATATTTACCTATGTAGTTACATTTATTCATGTTGTTTTTTATATATAGCTGCAAGTTATTATCTATTCTCTTTTCATATCTTTTTAAAATTTTATTTAAGTTATACAAGTTTCATGCTTTTAATATATACAGATTTAGGAACATAATGATACCATCTACCCCTCCCTCCTTCCCTCCTACCCACACTCCAACTCTTCTTCCTCCCTCTACTATTCTCACTCTGAATTTTTACAAAGATCTATTTTCAGTTTACTTAAGACTCACAAAGTTAGCCCTACACTAACTAAAGAGTTTACTAGATAGTATGAAGAAAAAACAAAAACAGTATAGGCAACAGCTGTAAGTAATCATCATCTCAAAATATCCATTTCACTCCCATACATTACATTTTAGGTACTATTGTTACTCCAGATTAGGGAACACATATGATATCTGTCTCTTTTTTAAGATTTATTTATTATTTGTTTGAAAGCCAGAGTTACACAGGAGAGGCAGAGAAAAAGAGAGGGGAGGGGTCTTCCATCCACTGGTTCACTCCCCAGTTGGCTGCAATGGCTGGTGTCGCACTGATCCAAAGCCAGCAGCCAGGAGCTTCTTCGGGATTTCCCATGTGGGTCCAGGATCCCAAGGACTTGGACCATCTTGGGCCATCTTCTGTTGCCTTCTCAGGCCATAGCACAGAGCCAGATCAGAAGTGGAGCAGCCAGGACTTGAACCAGCGCCAATATAGAATGTTTGCACTATAGGCAGTGGCTTTACCCACTATGCCACAGCACAGTCCCCGATATCTGTTTTTGGGGACTGGCTTATTTCATTAAGTATAGTGGTTCCCAATTGCATGCATTTTGTTGCAAAAGACAGAATTTCATTTTTTTATAGCTGAGTAGTACTCTATTTCAACTTCTTTTAGCATTTTTTGTTGGGCTGATCTATTAGTGCAAACACCCTCACCTTTTGTTTATTTGGGAATTTCTGAATTTCTCCTTAATTTTTGAAGGATGGTTTTGCTGAATATAGAATTCTTGGTTAATGTCTTCATTTTCAGCACTTTTTAAATAGGTATTTCACTGCCTTAGGGTCTCTATGGTATAAATTAGCTGTTATTGATAATCCCTTGCATATGAATTACTTTTGTCTTGCTGTTTCCAAGATTCTCTCTTTTGCTTTTAAAGCTTGTATTATATTATATCCTAGTTAATGTCTCTTTGAGATTGTCTTACTTGGTAATTGTTGAACTTTTGGATATGTAGATGTATGTCTTTCATCACATTTGGAAAGTTTTCAGCCATTATTTTCATCACACTTTTTTTTTTTACTTTATTCTCTCTTCTATCCTTATATGTTGATATGCTTGATGATGTTCAAAATTCACTAAGGGCTCTATTTATTTTTCCTCATTATTTGTTCATTCTCCTAAAAATAGATGATTTCAATTTCCTCATGTAAAAATTCTCTAGTTTTTTTCTTCAATCTGTTCCAATATTTTATTGAAACCCTCAAGTAAATTTTTTTCATCTTAGTATTGTACATTTCAGCTTCAAAATTCCTGTTTGGTTCCTTTATTTCATTTCTGCCTCCTTGTAAATATCCTCCCTTAGGTAAGACATTGCTTTTCAGTATTCCATTAGTTATTTGTCCACAGTTTTACTTAATTTCTAAAAAATCTTTTAACAGTTGGCTTCAAATGTTTGTCTAGTAAATCCAATATCTAGGATTCCTCAGAGACAGGAATGTTCATTTCTTTTTCTCCTGTAAATGAGCCATACTTTCTTGCTTCTTTACATGCCTGATGCCTTGTTTAAAACTGCGTATTTTGAATATTGTAATGTGGCCCTATTCTATATCCTCCATCTCCAGGTTTTATTGCTGCTGCTTGTTTGGAGCTATAGTTGTTCAGTGACTTTTTAAAGCTGTGTGTTTTTTTAATGTATTCTTTGTTACATACAGTCACTGAAATCTCTTTCATGAGCTTAATGGCCAGCTAGTGTTTTCACAGCGATTCCTTAAAAACATGGGGAAAACTAGACTCCCCATAGTTGTAACTGCTGTGTGTGTTTGTGTGCTGGAAGGTCTTTCACACTCAGTTGTGCCATTTGCTGTGTGCCTTCTGCTTCACATCCTGTTTGTTCAAAGTTCAGCTGACGGTGGGAGTGTCTGAGGCTTTTCAGGTCATTTCTGACCATGTGCCCTGCATGGGCATGCGTGTGGTCTTCTAGATACCTACGAGTATGTGTAAGCTTTTCAAAGTCCTAATCCCCAAAGCATCTCCCTCCTAAGCCTTCTCTCCCAAGTCGCTTGGCTTGTTAGTTATTTATTTCAGTGAATATCCTTTGTCTCAGTTTTCAGTAGCTGATTCATTGCTTTTAAATATTTCTGATAGATGCCCTATGTCCTGAGAAAATTCTGAATTATGTAAAATAAAGGCAAGGCCAGTTATGTTAGTTTCAAGGAGCTACCTGATATGGAGTCAGAACAGGCAACCATAGTTCTTGAAAACAAAATCTACATCACTCCCTCCAGCACCAGGTCCCCCACTGGGAGCACAGTCTGGGCCAGGAATGGAGAAGATGGGCAAGAGTAAGTTACAATCTCACAGCCTTTCCTACTGGGTTTCAGCTTCCTTTTCTCTTGATTAAGAGTTCTCTTGGTTGCTGTAATTCTTTAACTACTTTCCAGAGTTCCAGTAAAGTTGGTTCTGATAGTTTTGCCCCTCTCAATGGAGAAACAGGTCCTTGGGATTTCCTGTCCTGCCAATGATGGCTTTATACCACATTTTAAGTTAGTTTGTGCACATTTATGATTCCTGACCTTCTCCAGGCCTTCTCTCATATGTTTCGTACCTTCCTCCTTGGGAAAAATGCTCTTATGATTGTAGAAGTGAGGGAATGGGGGGAGAGAGTATGAATATGTATGAATTTAAGGAGGTGGCTAGGAATTTTTAAAAAGGAAAAGTTAAATAGTTTAAGCAGGAAGTTGCAATCAATAAAATATATGTGAAAAAGGAATCAAAATGTAGATCATAGAAGCTAAAAATAAGGAGGTCAAAGTAAATTTACAGAATTCATGTGATACTTCAAATAGCATCATGGAGACTGTCTCTTAAAGCAAATATACAATAAAGAAAAGAATAATAAATTGAACACCTTAGTAGGAAAATTAAAATTGAGTTATGTGGCATGCAGTACCAAGTTAGTAGCAGCAAAATGTTCTGTAAGTCATGTAAGGCAGAGAGATCCTAAAAATATTGCCAGTAGCCCAGTTTTGCAAACCCTGGGTAACTCTTAGGACATTTCCACCCAGGAGCAATTAGGACAGGTGCAAAGTAATTTAAAGCAAGCATGAACTAATTTTATGAAGGTTATGAATGCACAAAGAGAAATTTTACAAAGAACACTTTTCTGGCCTAGCCTGGGTAGCAACCACAGCATTTGGTTCAGCTCTGCAGGTGATGCCAGTTGTTTTTTAAAAAGGTCTATGTATCCTTTTAAAGGATTTGCGTTTCTAGATCAGAATGAAAAGAGACCCACTTCCTTTCTTCCCTTATGTGTTCTTCCACATCCCCATCATAGGAACCCACAGGCACTATTTTCTAACTCTGTGCGACCTGGGCCAAGTGATTTCACCTTTTTAAAGGTCAGTTTCTTCCTCTTTAAAATGAAAGGTTTGAAATAAAATGATGTATCTCTAAAGTCCTTTGTACTCCTCAAGTTCCATGATTCGTTCTGATACAGTTTAGAATCTTTATATTCTTCTGTTCTCTTTATCTATATTTAACATCTGGAACCTCTACTTCATAAACTGTACTAACATCACTTTCCATTGTTCTTCTAAACTATTTTTTGCAGTACAACCCACTTCCTAGACTATTTTGTCTTCCCTCCAATTAACATGACCTCGCCTGAAAGAATTACCCTATATTTCCTCTCCTTAGTGAGTGCCCATCTTAGAAAAGCTGAGAGAAAGCAATCATTTCTCAGGTCCCTAGATCTAGCCCATCAGCTGCTCAGACTTCTTTACTGAGTGACCAACACTGTAACAATTTGACCACACTCCAACCAATGTCATTGCCCAGTACCTTTGAGATAAGATGAATTAGAATAATCTTATGAGACCTTGAAATTGGTTTTCTTTTTAATCACTTCTAAAATTATTAAAATGGTTAGTTCTACACAGAAGTTCCCAGGTTGTCTTTTTTGGAATTGCAGAGGACATGGTCCACTGCCAACAAATGTCAAAATAAACAGTTCATCTGTTCTAAGAATTAGCATAAATGTTTTTCCTTTTTAAAGCCATTTCAAAGCAGCAGTGATTACCGCAAAAACAGTGTCGCCTATTTAAGAGGTAATTATAAGGATATAAAAATTGACAACAAAATTAGTGCTCTTAGTTGTTTTCTAAAATCATATTAGAACTTCCACAGTAGACTGGATAAATCCCTATCCTATCGCTTTCAGCTAATTAAAATGGTAATACATTTGGAATACAAAATTGTGGATTATCATATGCAAATACTATTTGCAAAAGATAAATTTATTTTGGATGCAAAATCACCTTTAACAAAGTTAGATACAAAGGATATATTTAGTTCATATACATATCCGAAAGTAATCTTGAAAACCAATGGCAGTCAAGAGTTTCTATTTAAGAAAGTTATCAATTTTTTTTCATTTTATTTGAAAGGCAGAGAGACAATGAGAGAAAGAAAGAGCTTCAGGTGGAGAGAGATCTTCCATGTACTCGTTCATTCCCCAAACGTCCACAGTAGCCAGAGCTGGGCCAGGGAAAAGCCAGGAGTCCAAGCTCCATCTGGGTGTCATATGTGGTTGACTTTTACTATCTAAAGTGTAACAAAAAGAAAACAAAATGTAAAATTTTAAATGTACTCTTCTTTGTCAGAACCTAATGCGTTTATAAAATTGTACATAAAATTTCAATATTTAATCATTTCAATCTCATTTTAACAAGGCCTACCTATAATTCTTACAACTCATATATTTCAAATACCTAAGAACCTCTTATCAGCTATAAAGTTGCAGAGGAAACATCACTTCAAATACTTGGTGTCTGCATTCAAAACATTCAATAGGGAAGAAAAGACAGTTATGATACAATAGTATGAATGCTACAGAAAAAGAGAAAATAAGGATTGTAGAGGGGAGGAGACATATTAGAGGAGTTGTTTTATTATTTGTCTTTTATTGCTTTTACTAAGAGTATTGAACATGATGAGGAGATAAGGGGAAAGAATTAGTTTAGAGAAAGAAGTTGCAGATGCTGAAAAGAAAGTGATAATAAAGTAAAGTCTCTGAAGTGGCAGGAGACAAAGACTTTCAGAAAATAGGAAAAGATCTTGCTTTATACTTGAGGACTTACATTTTATCCCATGACCTAGGAGAGAAGTTAGAAGTTAGATTTTAAAAATTAGTGCTGATGGCTGGCGCCACGGCTCACGTGGTTAATCCTCTGCCTGCGGCGCCGGCATCCGGGTTTCTAGTCCCGGTTGGGGCGCCGGATTCTGTCCCGGTTGCTCCTCTTCCAGTCCAGCTCTCTGCTGTGGCCTGGGAGTGCAGTGGAGGATGGCCCAAGTTCTTGGGCCCTGCACCTGCATGGGAGACCAGGAGGAGACACCTGGCTCCTGGCTTTGGATTGGCGCAGCGCACCAGCCATAGCAGCCATTTGGAAGGTGAACCAACGGAAAAAAAGGAAGATCTTTCCCTGTGTCTCTCTCTCTCACTGTCTAACTCTGTCTGTCAAAAAAAAAAAAAAAAAATAGTGCTGCTTCATGTTTGATTTTCAATTATATGTCTATTTAAATAAACTTAATATAATAAAGAAGTCAACCATCTATTTTAAGTAGATAATTATGAGTCATGGAATATTGAATATATTTTCAAGTAGTTCAGAAAGACTTGTTAATTTTCTCCAATGATCATTTTCTCCAATGTTAATTTTCCCCACTGTTTGAATGTCAGACATTTCATTAATAGACTGGAAAGATATGAATGAATTAATATATTATTTTAGCCATTACTGTAGGATTTATCATGATGTAAATTTTGAAAAAGTAGAAAACTTGTATTAGATACTGGTTGAGTAATTTCGAGGATTCTAGAGTTCTGTAAACAGATGGAATATATGGAATATAATTGCATTTTTCTTTTGACAGAAACAGGGCAGTTTTTGGTATTTTATTAAAATATATTAAAGAATAAATTATAGTTTTCTTAATGTAAGCATTTTGTCCATTTCCATTGTTTTGAAAGGGAATCAGGCAAAGTTCTAAAGATTTTTGCAAATTCATCAAGACAAAATGTTATCTCAAAGTTCATATAGTGAAAGGAGCCATCTGCTTAATTGTATTTGCTGTAAATTACTGTTAGTCTTTCTGATTTTACTTTTAGGTGTTAGATAATTAGGTCCAGTCTACTTTTCTCCTTGTAAAATCCACAGCATCCACAATAGTGATTTATGCTGAGGGGTTAAGGTAGACTGTCAATAAATGTATGTTACGAGTTTAGAACAGTTTACCACCCTGGCTTCACTTTTCCTTTTCTAACTTTGCAGAGACATATTGATTCTTTAGGAATCATGGAATCTTACTGTAAAAAGGACACTTAGGAAGATCACAGCTGTCTCCCACTGATGTATGCACACATGTATTATTAAGTGAATGTTTCTCAAGCTCCTACTTCTTTATCCTTATCCTTGGGTCAGTCTCTTCCTTAATCTCTGTGATCCAATCATGCTGGCCTTCTTTCAATGACTCCTTCTAAACTTGACACCTTCTCACAGTCTATTTATTCCGTGTACTTACAGTGTTCTCTTCCCAGAGCCTGTCCTTTAGTCTGGCTGACACCTACTCGTTTTCCAGTTTTCTGTAACTCAAGCCACTTCCCTAGAGACTTCTCTCTTTGCCTCCATTCAAAATTAGCTTAAACCCGCATTTAAATGTTCTCTTATTTTCATATATCTTTCCACTTGTGCTTAACTAATGCGAGATTATTTTTTAATCAAATGATTCTCCCACTAAACACTAATCTCCATGAGATCAATAACTATGCTTGTTTCGTTTAGAATTTTGTTAGGTTGCTAAAAGGATATAATATTTGGTGAATAACTGATAAAATGTTTTGATTGAATGAAGGAATAATGACACCTAGAACTTATACTCAAAAAAATAATTACTGGATCAGAAAAAATCTTTATTTCACAGAAGCTCATAATCTTTTGGGGAGAAGTCATGTAAATAAGTAATTATTAGCCATCATAGTGGATACAAAGGTGAATATTTGATCAAAACATGTGAGTTTAAATCCTGGATATTTTGTATGCCAATTTTGTAATTGATCAAAGAATATAATCTACTTAAGGCTTAGCTTTTCTTTTTAAGCTTTATTTATTTATTTATTTATTTGAAAGACAGAGACAGAGAGAGACAGAGAGAGGTCTTCCATCTGCTGGTTCACTCCCTAGATGGCTACAATGGCAAGTGCTAGGCCAGGTTGAAACTGCAAAACCAGGAGCTTCTTCCAGGTCTCCCACATGCGTAGAAAGAGCCCAAATACTTGGGCCATCTTCTGCTGCTCTATCAGGCATATTAGCAAAGAGCTTGATCAGCAGTGGAGCAGCCAGGACTTGAACTGGCACCCATCTGGGATGCTAGCATTGTGGGAGCAGCTTAACCTGCTGTGCCACACCAGCACTGGGCTTGATTTTCTCATATGAAGACTGGAATTACAGTACCTACCTATAGCAGAAGCTGCAGAATTACTTACTGGTTATCCATTCCTGGTTAGATTTTACCTTCCTACCAGAGTCAAAAAATTAAGAAAAGAACATCATTTCTAGAGTGCATTGAAGTGTAGCTCCCACTAAGGAAACTAGAATCAGAAAGGATCTAAGAAGGCAGAAGCTTTATGGGACAACTTGTTTGGTTTTGGGTGGACAGTTTCAGTGAAATGTCTTAAAATCAAAGTGTAGGCACCAATCTTCATGGGTGACACAACACCAATGAATAGTTTTACTAGAATAGTCAGATAGTCTGCGTGGATATTGCATCTGTTGGCTTTAACCTTTCTTGTCCTTTTTTTAGTTTTTTATTATGTAGGATAAACAAATTTCATGTATTTCATATATGCAGATTTGGAAGCATAGTGATGTTTCCCACCCTATCCTCCCTTCTGCCCATGCTCCCAGCTTTCCTTCTCCTTTTTTTCTTCTTATTTCAATTTTTACAATGGCATACTTTCAGTTCATTTGATAACTGTAAACTAATCCTCAACTAAGTAAAAAATTTCAAAAAATATTAAGAAAAAAATTGCTCCTCAACAGTAGAGACCAGGACTATAAACAATAATCAAACCTCAAAATGTCAATTTTACTCAGTTACATTCTATCTTTTTGTACTCTGTTAGTTACCACAGATCAGGGAAAATATATGGTACTTATCTTTTGGGGACTAGCTTGTTTCACTAAGTATTGTTCCCAGTTGTATCCATTTTTGCTGTGAAAGACAGGATTTCATTCTTTTGTATGGCTAAGTAGCATTCCATAGTGTGTGTGTGTGTGTGTGTGTGTGTATTTTCTTTATCTACTCACATTGCTTTACCTTTATTCACATTTTCTTTATCTAGTCATCAGTTAATGGAAATCAGGGTTGCCCTGTTTCTTGTTGTAAAAAATTATGTTTGATTGTCTAGCTCTTCCAGAAATTCTGTGAGTGCCTTGATACATAAAATAATCATTCCTGCTCCAAATATCTGAATGTGATTCTGTGGCTCACAACAATGAAATCTGTAAGAATAACTCATGAATAGTCAGTTGTATCAGTTAATCTAAGTGGAAGTTTTATACTTGATAATGGAATAAAAAGACTATAGCAAATCAAGCTAAGATAGCCAATACTATATACTGGCAAACTGCCGAATAGCATTTTCTTCATCTTCCAAAATTCTTTGAGGAACCAGTTTCCTGGTTGATTGTACATATAGATAGAGATTTAACAAGTGCTCAGTCTGCTGCTTTTTAGAAAATAATATATTAAAATAAGTCCGGGCCGGTGCCGCGGCTCACTTGGCTAATCCTCCACCTGCGGCGCCGGCACCCTGGGTTCTAGTCCCGGTTGGGGCACCGCATTCTGTCCCGCTTGCTCCTCTTCCAGTCCAGCTCTCTGCTGTGGCCTGGGAAAGCAGTGGAGGATGGCCCAAGTGCTTGGGTCCTGCACCTGCATGGGAGACCAGGAGGAAGTGCCTGGCTCCTGGCTTCAGATCGGCACAACGCGCTGGCCATAGCAGCCATTTGGGGGGGGGGGGGGTGAACCAACAGAACGAAGACCTTTCTCTCTGTCTGTCTCTCTCTCTCTCTCTAACTCTGCCTGTCAAAAATAAACTAAAATAAGTCCGGAAGAACACACTGCTAAATTAGATTGTAAGTGATTTCTTTCCTTTATGTTTATCAGTATTTTATTATTTCTCAGAAATAAACATGTGTTACCATATTATTTACATATCTCTAAAAACACAAGTCTTTTATATATCAAAATGTCCACATTTTTATTGTGGTATGCATTTTTAAGATGTTCTCACACACATTAATCTCATGACAACTCTGTAAGGTATTTGGTGTTGCAAGCGCCTACTGTCGCACAGCTTGACAGTACCAAGTACGCACTTGTCAGTCACAGAGAAGAAAGGAACACCGGGACACAAGACCGTCTTGCCAATGAGAGGTTTTACTGCTCACACACCAGGGGTTTTTTATCACACTACTCAGCAGCATGCTCATTGAGGTCAATACACTTATCAGTATCAATATACTTATCAATCTATACTATTTAATGCACTTATCAATAAACTAACAGCACCACTCAACTACTTAGCTTAAGTACTTAGCTTAACATAACTACTTAGCTTAACTACTTAATTTAACATAACTACTTATTTTCTACTTAACTTATTTACTATTATAACACTTAACCATCAGAGTAACACTATTTTCTTAATGATTAGAGGACTACTGGAATCACTACCATTAATATCAATATCAATAATACTACTTGAACTTATTCATTAATCCACAGATCACAGTATACAATGTTAAAGTAATTTTTAGGGCTATCCAATTATTATAGTATATGTATATTGAGGTCTCCAGCATTATTTGCAGATACCTTGCATAGGGTCAAAGCATAGTTATATTACACATGACTAACATTATTTTTTTTTATTTTTTATTATTTTTTTTTTTGACAGAGTGGACAGTGAGAGAGAGAGACAGAGAGAAAGGTCTTCCTTTGCCATTGATTCACCCTCCAATGGCCGCCGCGGCCGGCGCGCTGCGGCGGCGCACCGCGCTGATCTGATGGCAGGAGCCAGGTACTTCTCCTCGTCTCCCATGGGGTGCAGGGCCCAAGCACTTGGGCCATCCTCCACTGCACTCCCTGGCCACAGCAGAGAGCTGGCCTGGAAGCGGGGCAACCGGGACAGAATCTGGCGCCCGACGGGGACTAGAACCCGGTGTGCCGGCACCGCAGGCAGAGGATTAGCCTATTGAGCCACGGTGCCGGCCGACTAACATTATTTGTAAAAGCTGTGTTTTCAAGGCTCGTATCACGGTCACAAAAAAGAGTGTTAGTGTTAAAGGTCCAGAGCTCCATGTCTTGGCAGAGACGGATCTCAGATCAGTCACTTACAGGCAGGAAGTCATGGGAAGGCTGTCACTCTGGGCAGTAGGCTCCACGTTACCAGGTGGATGGCCAGGCGAGAAGTTGGAGAGGTCCCCTGCTGAGAGGCCTGGTCCGGCTTTGTGGTCAGGTCTGACAGTAAGCTGATAAGGGGTCCAGGTAAGGCGGTGAGGTGGCATCTCGGCTGGAGTTCTGATCCCATAGTCACCTTGTGTCACTTAGCAAGGGGGCTAGTGAGCTGGCTCTTCAGCTCCAAGTGCGAGGAGATCCAGAGGTTCACACACACTGGGGCATGATCCCCGAGAGGATGGAGAGCGGTGCAAGGGCTCCCCTTTTTATCCTCATTTTCCAGCAGTCCTTCAGCTTGCTGTCCTCCGACTTGTTGTCCATTCAGTGCTGTTTCCTCCTTGCTTGCAGTTGAACAGTCCAGTCAATACTGTTCCCGCCTTACTTATGTTTGAATGGTCCAGTCAGAGTGGGTAGGAGCGTATTGCCCATAGCGCACTGTTATCTGACTGACCAGAGATGTCTGCTTGGTATGATTAGGAGCGTCTCCCTAACAACCGTCAGGTATTGCCTCAGCTCCTGACTTATTATGAATAACTCCACTTTACTTTTATTTTGTGGCTAGTGGTAACTTTTCAATGTTTTTACTGTGGAGTTTCATCTCCTTTCCAGGTAAGCGGTGATCCATGACTCTTTCTGAGACTCCTGTGGGATTCTCCACATTTGGTAATAGCGCCATTACTTGATAAATAAACTAAAGAGTAGCTAGTAACCGGCAGAGTCATAACTTGAACATAGGTCCTCTGATTCTATGTCATACGCTCTCTTGTTTTACCATAGCTAACCATCAGTTCATTGAGAGAGCAGTTCTCTGTAAAGTGAAACATTTTGCATAGTAGAACAAATAATGACATGAATCAGAGCCCAACTTTTACCATTGAATAGATTGGCATTTTGCAGTAAGCTAACAAATCCTTGTTCGTTCATTTCTATTTATAAAACAAGTATATTTAAACTTTTGGTCAAGATGGCAACTTAAGTTGACCCAACATAAAATAGAAACCCAAGCAGTATACAGGATTGAGACCTGGGTACTACTGGACGCTGATCCAGAGATTCAGCTTCTGTATTGTAGGGAGATGAAGGTGCTGAAGTAGAGATGAGATACAGGCTGACTGTGAGAACCAGAGTCAGAGACAAGGCAGGGGTAGGAAGGATGGGAAGCTGAAAACTGGAATTCAAAAATACGTAAAAAAAATTTACATTAAGAAGTGCAGCCGGCTGGCGCCACGGCTCACTAGGCTAATCCTCCACCTAGCGGCGCTGGCACACCGGGTTCTAGTCCCAGTCGGGGCGCCAGATTCTTTCCCGGTTGCCCCTCTTCCAGGCCAGCTCTCTGCTGTGGCCCGGGAGTGCAGTGGAGGATGGCCCAAGTACTTGGGCCCTGCACCCCATGGGAGACCAGGATAAGTACCTGGCTCCTGCCATCGGATCAGCGCGGTGCGCCGGCCGCGGCGGCCATTGGAGGGTGAACCAACAGCGAAGGAAGACCTTTCTCTCTGTCTCTCTCTCTTGCTTTCCACTCTGTCAAAAAAAATTAAAAAGAAAAAAAAAAAAAAAAGAAGTGCAACCAAGGAAGTCAACACCCAGCACCTGATTCATTTTAGATGAAATTAATTTTGTGGAATATTCACAGTGATATTTTTAAAAACTTGAAGAGCTGTTCAAAGATACAGCTTTTCATTTAGAAAAAGCAAGAAACTACTAACCAAAACCAGGAAGAAGTACAACTACAACAGTAAACATCAAGGGAAATTGAACTCTTAGAAGTGAAAAATATGTTTGCTGAATAGGTCTAACAATATTGTCCCATGAGTTTACAAGAGCACAAGACCACTCTGAGAACTGAATGGATGTACAAGCTGTGTGCTATGGACTGAAACATCTCTTACTAGGAGATAAGAATGGAGAGAATAGTCAGGAGATTTCTACAATAGAAACATTACATGAAAGGATAAATTGACAAATTTCACTTCCTCCTTGAATTTGCATTAAAAACTGGTCTTCTGGGGCACCTTCCATGATCTCTACTTTAAGGAAGATAGAATGTGTGCCTTTTTAAGTTGACCATAAAATTGCCCCCTCCTATTTCTTATTGAGAGAGGAGAAGAGGAAAAGGTGTTCAATAAATTAAGGCTATTATTCTTTCCTTTTTTGCCCCTTCCAAAAAAAATTGCTATCTGAGAAGAAAAATATCTAGACATCGAGTGTTTATGCTTTTTCTAATGTGCATTTCTATGGAGTTAACCATTTTAAATTGGCATGCAAACCTACCTTTGCATATGGTATATTTCCATGCAAATGTGTATATGAATATTTTAATGCTTGTTCTGTTCTACCCAAAAGTGGGTGGAGATATGAATATTATGGAAAAAGTATAAATTTTTTGCAAGCATTGTGTGGGCAGTTTCCATTATGGCTAAACAGCTCAACAAAAATGAAAAGCTCAGACAAGAGCAGTAGGATTTTGTAAGTGTTTTGTAAGTGTTAATATTACAGCATGAATGTTTCTAATCACTCCTTAGGTTTGTTGGATCTCCAGTTAGGAAAAATAGAACCATCCAGCACCAGAAGCTGAATTGTTACATGGGGAAAATTAATATACAGAAATACGTACACACACACACACAGTGCTTCTTCCTATTTTTTAAAAATATATACATATTTAGAAGAGAAAATGACATTCGGAATTCTGTGTGTTGGAAGTTAGACCAAATATTATGCTTGACCCAGAATTATAAGTATTTCATAATGTGAAACAGAAGCACTTGGAGGAACTCTCAGAAGAAAATCAGAGTAATATTGCACTAACAATAAACCTTCATAGCTCCAAATTACACAGTATCAATCTGGCAACAGTTGAGGTACATGAAACATGATGGATGGAGTTGAACCAACCCTACAACTCACACTGCTTACTTTAAAGAAACCAAACACTGGGGCCAGCACCGTGGTACAGTGGGCTAAGCTTCCACCTACAGCACCAGCATCCCATATGGGCACCAGTTCTAGTCCTGGCTGCTCCGTTTCCCTTCCAGCCCCCTGCTCTGCCCTGGGAAATCAGTAGAAGATGACCCAAATGCTTGGGCCCTTGCACCCACTTGGGAGACCTGAAAGAACCTCTTGACTCCTGGCCTTGGATTGGATGCGGCCGTTTTGGATAGTGAACCAGAGAATGATGGAAGACCTTTCTCTCTGTCTATAATTCTACCTCTCAAATAAATAAAATCTTTAAGAAAAAAAAAAACTAAACTAAACACTGGAAATGTGACTCTAATCTCCCTGCCACCTAGTGGAGCTAGTGATTCTGTTAAGTAGGGAAAATAAAAACCTGGGAATAGAAAAGAGACTAGAAATAAGAAAAGAGAAAGCCATTTTTGAAGGTGAATAAATTAGAGCCAAAAGCCTCTTTAGAAACATAATCAGGACTAGGAAACTACCAAAAGAGGAAATAGGGAATAATTCTTTAACAAAGTTCCAGTTCTGGGTTTGGATGACTTTGAGACATGCAGCAGTTGCCACTGAGAACTGAGGTATGGACTTGCAACAAACTCAATTGGAGCTTTTCCCTTGAAGAACTTTAAGAGCATCTCACCTAGTAATTGGTACAGAAGTAAAGGCTATATTCAGATGTGGAAATAGAGACATTTATAAAGATCTGATGTATGTAAAAACTTGTGCCATCTAAAATGAGTAATGAAACTGTGCTTATAATTATGCACCTGCTCTTGAATCTATCCCTTAATTTCTATTTTTGGCATCATCAGGTTCTTATTTAATTGCCTAAATTACTGCAGGAAACTTCTAACTGGCCTTCTGCCTTTAGTGCTTTCCCATCTACAGCATTCTCCTACTCAGAAATTTTCAGGACTCCCCACCGCCTACTAAGCAGGAAACATGGCTGTCAATATCCTCTATGATCTGGATCCAAAGTTGCATTTCCAGCCGTATCTGCCTTTATTTTTTTCCATGTACTTTATGCTTATGCCAGTGTGGCTAATCACCATTCCCCAAGCATCCTCCAGAGCGATGTTTCTGAAACACAAACACGATCCTGTTTTCATCGCCTTACTTAAAACCCTTCACTGATTTCCTATTGCTGCTCTGTAGGACCAATACCAGTCCTTAGCCTACAAAACCATCTAAATCTGGCCCATGTCAAGCTCTCCAGTCTTATCTCTGACCACCAGACCCCAACTGCCACACTCAAAACCTGCAGTAAAAACTTATCTGAATGGGGCAACCTGTTTCTTATTCTAAAGCCATTGTTAAATTTGTTCCCTTTAACTGGCACACATTTCCTTCTACTTCACCATCATCCTGTCCTCAATCACGCTGGTCCTTTTTTTGAAAAAGAAAAAGAGATACTTACTTTTTATTAAAAAAAAAACTTACTTTAAAAGTTCCTTTTCAACTACTTGATAGGCAAAGTGACAAAGAGCATGAGAGAAATAAACAGAGAGATCGTCCCTCTTCTGGTTCACTCTCTAAATGCATACAACAGTCAGTACTGGGCTAGGCTGAAGCCGGGAGCATGGGACTCCACCCAGGTCTCCCACGTGAGTAGCAGGAACCCAAACACTTCCACCATCATCTGCTGTCTTGCAGGATGCATTAGCAGGAAGCTGAATCACAAATAGAGTAACTGGGACTCAAATCAGCACTGATATGGGATGCTGGGGTCCCAAGTAGTGGTGTAACCCACTGGGCCACAATGCTTTTTTTTTTCAGGCTGTTTTAGGGCTGAGGTTTTATCTGCACTGCCTTTAGTTCTCTTTAAATACAGCAACCAGAGCCAGACCTATTCCTTATTCAGGCTTCTGGCCCTTTTCCCCCAGTGTGACTCACTCTGTGCAATTTTCTGTATGAAAAAACTCCCCAGATTCCATTTTCAAACTAACCTGAAGCTGTTATACTGCCTGCTTTTTGCACATTTAAGTAGTGTCTGCTTCATTGCCCAAACCCTGGAAATCCAATCTTTCCAGTTTCTAGAAACCTCTCCACCTGCCTGGATTGCTTTGCCCCCATTTTAGTCTGTAACGCTTTACTTTCCCAGCGAACAAACCAGCCTCACCTCCACAAAGGCCAATTTCCCTGCCGCTGCTGCCGTGACGGATAAGTGCAGTTCTGTTTCTGAAAGACGTGCTGCTCTCCCCACCTCCCTTTCAGGAGAACACGAAGTGGTTAGGGCTTTAAACTGCAGGGTGACTTAGGAGAACACTAGCGTTCATTCTGTTGACTGATCAAATGTCAGGAAGGAAAAGCAAATGTAGGAGAGAAAACTGGGTATGTGGCTGGCAGCGGCAGGAGCCTGCGAATGCAGGCGATCTCAAGGAAGCTGCCAATGCTTTGCGAGTGTCAATTTATAATTAGAGATGCCATTTTAAGGTGAATTTTGACATTTACTGCTACTGCTATTAGTTGACTTTTTCAGTAATATCTAGCCCCACCTTGTAGTGCTGTCTCTTTTTCAGGAAGTTAAGTCAGCTTTAATCCAGGAAGCTGTAATTGTGTTACAAAACCATTTTGTATCATAAAATACAAGCCATTATTGTCAGAAACATATTCAGATACAGGCATATGCATGGTTATAATTTATTTATAACATTTATAAGAAGGAAATTCTGAAATTTTATTATTTGGAACCAAGTAATTCCAAAGTTCCCCTATCCCCAGCAATATCCAGTGGATTCATCAATACATTGTTTAGGTAACTGCATTCAAATGCCTTAAAATGATATATTTGAGGAGCTGTAGCTGTGGTGTAGCAGGGAAAGCTGCTGTGTGCAGCACCAGCATCCCATATGGGCCCTGGAATGAGTCTCAGCTCCCTGCTTCCGATCCAGTGCCCTGCTAATACACCTGGGAAAGCAATGGAAGATGGTCCATGGACTTAGGCCCCTGCACTCACACGGGAGACCCTGAAGAAGCTTCTGGCTCCTGGCTTCAGATTAGCCCAACTCTGGCTATTGCTGCCATGGAGGGTGAACCAGGGATTAGAAGATTCTTTCTCGCTCTTTCTCTCTCTCTCTCTCTTTCTCTCTCGGTGTGTGTATATATCTGCCTTTCAAATAAATAAATCTTTAAAAAATCTTTAAAAAATAAATCTTTAAAAAATCTGTTAGGTCATGTACTTTTAACATTCCTCAAAAACTTGCGTATAACGTTGGATCCTATGTAGCAAATGGTTTACATGCTGTTTAAAACATAGGCTTGTCTGATTAAATTTGCTCTGATGAGATGAGAATTGACCCAATTTTTCTATTAGTAAAAATCTGGCAACTACTTAGCTTGTGTCAGAGCTTCCTTGGATTTCAAAGGAGGCATCGGCTTCTGTTAGCTACTTGAAGCATGAAACGCCAGATTGACTGTATGAACACTGGAAACTTATAATCATGCATTTATTTGCTCAAGATTTCAAGTATATGTCCTTTTTAATTACTTAGAATTTATTCATTTGAAAGGCAGAGAGATAGAGTGAGAGTGTTAGGGTGAGGTAGATATGCAGGAGCAGGAAAGGGGAGAGAAGGCCCCTATCTGCTGGTGTACTTCCCAGATGCCCTCATTGTCCAAGGCTGTGCCAAGCTGAAGCTGGAAGTCTGGACTCAATTCAGACCTTTCTCATGGGTGGCAGGGATGGAACTACTACCCTTATCGCTGCTACTTCCCAGGGTATGCATTAGCAAGGAGCTGGAAGCAGGAACAGAGCTGGGACTCCAACGCAGGCATTCCAAGATGGGATATGGGTGTCTCATCTGGTGTCTTAACAACTAGGACAAATGCCTACCCACAAGCAATATGTCTAACATCTATACAACATCTGGAGCCATTACAAACTGGCTCTTTTCTAGTGCCAGTCTTTCTAAAACACCTATAAGAAATCCCAGAATATTCTTTGGACAGAAATGTAATCTCTTTTTTTAAAAAATCGTAAGTTGTAGAATTTCAGGACTGGAATGAACCCTAAATATCATCCAATTTGTTTCATTTTGTACCTGGAAAGGAAATGGTGTTCTAGGGAGGTGGCAGCATCATATCTAAACTGCATTTTCAGGTCCTCACACCAGGAATCTCCCATTTCCATTATGTACTAGATACATGTATTGGGTGAATATAGCAACATTGACTTGGATCTATATTAGGCATGTTTAAGAAATAAAGCATCGGGGCTAGCACTGTGGCAGAGTGGGTTAAGCCTCTGCCTGTGGCACCTGCATCCCATATTGGTGCCAGTTCATATCCTGGCTACTCCTCTTCCACTCCAGCTCTCTGCTATGGCTTAGGAGAGCTGTGGAAGATGGCCCAAGTTCTTGAGCCCCTACACCTGTGTGAGAGACCTGGAAAAGCTCCTGGTTCCTGCTTTAGGGTTGGCTCAGTTCCGGCCATTGAAGCCATTTGGGCAATAAGCCAGTGGATGGAAGACCTTTCTCTTTATCTCTCCCTCTCTCTGTCTGTGACTCTACCTCTCATATAAATAAATAATCTTTTTTTGAAAAAAAAAAAAGAAAGAAAAAATGAGGCATTAACTCTGCCAAGAACAGTAGGTTCAAGTGTAAGTGCTGTAACTGTTGGAAGATTTTCTTCTATTGAGTTAAACCACAGGCTTTCCCCTAGTCCTTAGCTATTGTGCTCACTCTTAACCATTTTATTTAATTCTCTCATGAAATGAAAGAGACATGACTTAGAAAAGGTAAGCTGAGGGTTTAAATACACTAGATTAAGCATCAGATTCTTAGCTTTGTAGTATTCTGTGTCCAAATAGAAAATACTAATTGAAGGGTAAATATGTGCATATCTAGAAATTAGCAATAATAAATACAAATATGTTTTTGTTTTACAGATTTATTTTAAAGTCAGAGTTACAGAGAGAGAGGGAGACACACAAACAGAGAGGGAGATATCTTCCATCTGCTGGTTCACTTCCCAGATGACCACAACTGCCAGGGCTGGTCCAAGCTGACACCAGGAACCAGGAGCTTCATCCAGGTCTCCCAAATGAATGTCAGGGGCCCAAACACTTGGACCATCCTCTGGTGCTTTTCCAAGGCCATTAGTTTGGAGCTAGATTGGAAGTAGGATGCCAACATTGCAGGTGGTGGCTCAACCCTCTACACCATAACGCTGGTCCCTTGAATGCATTTGAAAGAGGGGGTGGACACTCTGGAGATTCTTTCACTTGAAGAGTAAGTAGAGGTTTTTGTCTAACCTTTGAAAAATGTTCATTGTAAATATTATAAGGAGTTAATATCTTCATCATGTGAAAAGCTCATACAAAGTGATGTTAAATAAATACTGAAAACTCTTGTCATGAGTCGCCAAGACTATGGAAGCCTTTTGAGTACACCAACTCTGATCATATTTAGACAAGGTCATAGTCAAAGTGGAAGTTCTCTCCTCCCTTCAGAGAAAGGTACCTCCTTCTTTGATGACCTGTTCGTTTCACTGGGTGGGATCTCACCCGCGGAGATCTTTCATGTAGGTTGGTGTTTTTTTGTTTTGTTTTGTTTTTGTTTTTTGTTTTTTGTGTTTTTTTTTTTTTTTCCAGAGTGTCTTGGCTTTCCATGCCTGAAATACTCTCATGGGCTTTTCAGCCGGATCCACGTGCCTTAAGGGCTGATTCTGAGGCCAGAATGCTGTTTAGGACATCTGCCATTCTATGGGTCTGCTGTGTATCTCACTTCCCATGTTGGATTGTTCTCTCCCTTTTTGATTCTATCAGCTAGTATTTGCAGACACTAGTCTTGTTTCTGTGATCCCTTTGGCTCTTAGTCCTATCATTATGATCAATTGTGAACAGAAATTGATCACCGGAACTAGTGAGATGGCATTGGTACATGCCACCTTGATGGGATTGAATTGGAATCCCCTGGTATGTTTCTAACTCTACCGTTTGAGGTAAGTCAGCTTGAGCATGTCCTGAATTGCACATCTCTTCCCTCTCTTACTCCCACTCTTATATTTAACAGCGATCACTTTTCAGTTAAGTTTCAACACTTGAGAATAACTGTGTATTGATTACAGGATTCAACCAAAAGTATTAAGTAGAACAAATAAACAAAAAAATACTAAGAGGGATAACGTATTAAGTTGTTCATCAACAGTCAGGGTAAGGGCTGATCAAGTCACCATTTTTCATAGTGTTCATTTCACTTCAACAGGTTTCCTTTTTGGTGCTCAGTTAGTTGTCACCAATCCATAAGCTGTACTTTGGAAATTTATATTCATTAAATAAAAGTTAAAAAAAATAAATGAATACTGAAAACTAATAGAAAAGTGGCCTGAGGACATGAACTGGCATTTACAATGAACATGAAAAATGCTTATGCTATTATTAATACCATATGAGAACTACAGATTGTTAAAGAGCTTATAGTTTTCACCTAGTAAAGTACTTCAAAGAGTTTGTCGAAAACCAGAATTAAAATATAAGTTCATTTTGGTTCAAAACTTTTTTGAAATCCCTTCATGGTGTTTCATAATACACATTTTCCATGAACTTTTTGAAAACCATTCATGTGCATAGGTTTCAAATTTTTGCACCAAAATAAATATATCTTTAATTTCCAGTTTCCACAAATGTTTTAAAGTACCCTCATATGCTACACATAAACATGTACATGTACTCTATGTGGAAATTTTATATGGCCTTTCTGGAAAATAGCTAAAATTACATATTTGAAACCTAAGCATATATGTAGATCCTATTAACTCAGTAAATATACTTCAAGGAATGTATCTGAAGGATAAGATGCAGATCAATAATTGTGGATAAAAAATTAGCGATTGGTATTTGTCTTTGCTATTAAAATGCCATTTAAGACTTCCATATCCCATATGATAGTGACTGGATTCAAATCCTGGCTCTGCTCCCAGCTTCAGCATTCTGTTAATGCATATTCTGGGAGGTAGTGGCCAGTGGCTCAGTGCCTGCCAGCCATGTGGGAGATACAAATTGAGTTCAGGGCTAGGCCCCAGCCCTGGCTGTTATGGTCATTTGGAAAATAAACCAGCACTATGGGATATCTCTATCACTCTCTCCCCCTCCCTCCCACCTTCCCTCCCTTTCTCCTCTCCTCTTCCCTCTCTCTCTCTTTCCTCCCTCCATTCCCCTGTGTCTGTCTCTCTCTCTCTTTCTCTCTCTTTACTCCCTCTCTCCCTCATCCTTGTCTCCCCTATTTCTCTCTTC